>NC_083580.1:14295596-15738096 GCF_027579695.1 Neoarius graeffei
CGTCCGGCAATAATCAGATTCCGCCGTGTTTTTTTTTTTCCCCCTTTCAGAGTAGATTGAAATGAGGCGGCGTGAAGGGACTTTGCTTAGTGTTTTCTTATAAATAGACCAACAGGCGATCCATATCAACAGAAACGAGCTGCCCAGCCCAGACTGCGGTTTTCCAACCAGGTTTTCTCAGCCACATAAGCCATGTTTGTTGATACAGTGGATTCAACAATTGTCTTCATGTTCTACATATATTCCAGTTTTTGTGCTATTATGAAATAAAACCTGTTGACTACTGCACCTTTTTCAGCCAGCTTGTTTTTGCAGTTCTTAAATATTACAAGACGCACTGGGGAACATGTATAGACCCTTTTCAGTCACGTGACCTTCGTAAACGCGACCACCATTTTGGACATGTAGCAGACTTCGGCTCGAATCAGTTTGAATGCGAGGAAAGCGACAAACGGAGAACATACAAGAAAAAGGAGCGAGATGCAGAAAACACCTTCACTATCCAGCGACGTAGGGCATTTACAGGGCGAGCAGAGGGAGAGGTATTTTCAAAAATTGAGGTTAGCAGGCTTAGAGAGCGACGTTTATCTGCTTCCGCCTGGATTGTTCACTGACGTATAGAAGTACACGAAGCCCTCGTCTTTACCTGACTTCGGCCCACATGATCTGTATACCTATGTCGTTAAAAACCCATCACCATACACAGGTATTGATCTGAAAACTCTTGTTTTGAACACTTCTTTGTAGGCGGTGCTTAATTTGTAAAGTGGGAGGTCCCGGAGCGCAGAGGATGAGCGGCTCCGGTGCGGAAAAAAAGAGGGGGGGGAGGGGGGCGTGGCGCCGTGCTTCTGGGCATGTTTTGTAATAACACTGCAAATTAAGTTCATCTGCAGATATTTTGTGGATGTCGTTTCATGAGAGAAATCACCAACAAGACAGATATCAAAATCAGACATTAAATAAACTTGCATTTTTTTTTTAATTTAATTATTTGGGGGTTTTTTTGTTTTGTTTTGTTTTTTTGTTACATAGTCAAAAGAGGTGTCGGATCACCGGATCCAGTGTAAATAGCTGCCGGAGCCAACGCCCGAGGTTCCGGAGCGCGCTCCGGCTTGCTCCCCCTCAAATTAAGCGCTGTTTGTAGGACACTGCCTCTGATCTGTCCTACAGTCTACCAACAGCAAAGGAACACAACGCTAGCTAATGTCGTTAGCTAATAGCTACTACAGAAGAACAAAGAGGTTACAATGGGTTATTTTAGCCTATTTGGTTACACACTCGCCGCCACAGAATGTTAACAGCAATGTAATGCCTTTTCTGGCTAATTTTATTCGTCTTACCTCCAACAAGGTGGTCACTGCACAAGCGCTGGTATGCCGAGGGCTGCCAATCTTTCCTGTTTATGGCCGCTATCCATCTTCTCCGTCGGTCAGCATCTACCGGGATCCGATAAAATGATAACCCTTGCCTTGTTTGTTGATGGTTACTACATCCAGGTGCACAACAATATAGTGGCATGATGGAAGTCTTGCTGAAAATAAACATCATTTTTTTTTTTTTTTTTGCTGCCGTTCTTCAATGTTGGCTGTGGTAAACTACTGGTAGTACATGTCCAAAATGGCGGCCGCGTTTGTCGTGACGTCACGTGAAAAGGGTCCATAAGACACAAGGATGAAGAAGAAGGCGGCTTTATTTGTCACATGCACACTCGAGCACAGTGAAATTCATTTTCTGTATTTAACCCATCTGAAGCAGTGAACACACGTATGCACACACCCAGAGCAGTGGACATCCATACTACAGCGCCTGGGGAGCAGTTAGGGGTTCGGTACCTTGAGCAAGGGCTCTTCAGCCCAAGGCCACCCCATGTTAACCTAACCGCATGTCTTTGGACTGTGGGGGAAACTGGACGAAACCCATGCAGACACGGGGAGAACATGCAAACTCCACACAGAAATGCTCTCCGTCAGCCACTGGGCTCGATATGATCTCAGAGAACGTAATGAAACAAGAATTTATCATCGTTTTGTGGCTTGTCTTGTGGGTTTTTTTTTTTTTTTTTTCTTTTTAAAAGAGATGCACACTGTGACTCATCGGTACTCCATCACATTCATTTCGATTTAAAGTTGGATCTTTTCAGCTTGTGAACTGATTCAGGAGTACAGTTGAGGGTAAACTGAGCCTGGTTCGAGGTGAGGTCAGCATTTCCTGGATGGGTTTTCTTAGTGACCAGTAGAGGGCACTGTACATCTGTTATGTTGTACACCTGAACTAATTATTGGGAAGTGTCCTTAGTGTCTGACTTCTTTACTGGAAATGAGTGAGGGTGTTTTTTTTTTTTTTTAAATACCCCCCAACAAAGGTTTCATGTGACAGCACAACTTGGGTCTGTAAAAAGCTATGCTATGCATCCTGCTGGGTTTGTTTGTGTGTTTTTGTTTGTTTATCTCTATTTATTCATGGCCTACATCTTAATTTTTCATTTGTGTGCAAACTCTAGAAATCCATAAAATTAGGATGGATGGCTGTACACAAAGCAACGTAATACCAACATGGGGAACTAGACAAATGTAATTTGTTCTGTCGGTCATGTCATATGTTGCTCAAAATGTAGTTAAAATACCTCAACCCTTTGCATGGCTTCTGTTATCTCTGATGTACATAACATTATCATTTCCGTTTACTTGATAAGTGTTGCATGCAAACCGTGTCGGTTGTTATGCATCATATCTTTTGTTGAAGTGTGAGTGTTTTTGTGGTGTTCAGAGAACTTTTGTTCCGCTTTAGCATCTGGCGGTTTATCGTTCGTTGGAAGGCCCGATCATCATTGCGCTCTCGCATTATTGGTGGTGTGGACTCGCCCTCCCTGCTTCATTTCACTCCCATGAGGTACAGATGGCATGGTCCACCTCCTTTGACACCTGCTGAGGAGTGCACTATACAGGCTTGATGGATAGGGGCCGCAGAGTCACAAAGCAGACAGTGAAAGTGCTGCGAGACCATATCAGGCATGTTATCGGAGCCAGATGGCTGTCCTTCTGGAGCGCAGAGCAACTAGTCATCTTCGTTTCACATCACTGGATCTCAGTTCCTTTCTTCTTAGAAAATGCAGTCAAGGGCAAATGCAAGTACTTTGGGAAAGGTTTATTTATTTTATCTTGAAAGTGGTTGAAGATTCATTTCCTGAAGGTGCAAAGCACAGAGAATCAAGCACACACTTCTGGTGACTGTGTTATTAAAGGTTCTGACCTGGAAAGATCGAGATGATGTTTGAATCTCTCGAGCCAGAGGGGGAGGTTGGTGTGAAGGCCTTCGCCCCCTGCGGTGTCCCTCTGCTCGGCCACACACAGTCTCCTGCTGGTTGCCGGGAGGGGATCTTCCATAGTCTTGGAATGCAGCTTAATGTCTGGCCAACAGTACCATTAAATGATGCGCTTCTTTTGTTTCCTTTTCACAGCGTCTCAAACAAACAGCACGCCGGCACACTCTTACTCCCCTGGGACACACACTAGCACACACTCCATCCCCGAGGCTTGCGCATTTTCTAAGTCTGACAGATTTTCTCTTGAATGCAGAAGAGTTCTTGCATCATCCTGTTACAGCTGGATTACACACACTGTGCATGTGAAGCAAAAAGTCGGAGTGTCGAAAGAGCGGCTTTCCAGGCCGTATTATATGTAAAGAGGGGCTATGGCAAAATATCAAGTTATTGATTTATTCACTCATTTTACTTCTTGCCATTTGTAGTAAATTTATTCTGAACTTTTTTTTTTTTTACTGCAAAGAACTAAAACATTGGACAGAAAATGTCACTTGTAGATGTGGAAAGAAGATAAACAAGGAGATATCAATCTATTGAAGAATCCGTCACATATACCAACACTAATGAAGATATTCTCAAAATAATGTGGAGATCTGGTGGCCTGGGGAAACCCTTCATATGTTGCAGTTGTTGGATTCTGACAAACAGCAAAAAAAAAAAAAAAGTTTTGGCTGATATCGAGTTTAGTCTAATGTACAAAAAAAATGCATTTTATCAAAACCGCATGGAAATGTTGATGTTTTTCTTTTTAACTTCATCTGGTGTTTGTTTCTGCAACGTTCGTGTTTTGATAAGCAGCCAGTTTCATCAAAGACAGCGGAAAAAAAAAAACGTTCAGTCTGCCAAAAGATGAATCAAACCTTGCTAGAGAAGCGTGGGTTCCCCATACAGAGAACGTCAGTATGTGAAGGTGAAATGAATGTAAGATGAATCAGTTGGGATTAAAATCCAAAGTGTCTGATACTCCTTCACTCCACTTGGAATGAAATTTTTAAATGGAGTTTTCTCCTTTTTCACTTTGAGGGTTAACCAGACTTAAACTTGTGCATGTTTTGGTTTAGGAAGGGTGTAGTCAGTTTTCAAAACTTCAGTGAGGAGTGATGTTGAAATTTGACCATGTAAAGGGTTTTGCTAGGCTTAAACACACTTGGGTTTAAAAAAATTCCATAAATGTATGGTTGCAATGGTGTTTAGTTAATTTCTAGAAATTAATAATTATTCTTTCTATATTCACTGGATATGAGCAATCTCACACTCTGATTTAGCTACTCTACTACTAAGCTATCAGATCCTGTTGCTGGGTTTCACGTGATGTTACACCCGCCTCATTAGTTATTCAGAACTTTAGCTGTTGGTCTGACAAAGCTTTTGTACAGAGAAGATGCATTGGTCGCATGAAAAATGCCTTACGCTTGCGTTGTTTTAGGTTGTTCGAATCGATCAAACTGTGAAACTGATGAGCTTCTTCAGGGTTCCCCGTGAACTAAATAAAAAGGGTGAACGAACAAACAAGATTTCACAAAAAGACGTCAAGAAAGGTGGCTTTTGAACCTCTCACTGAAATCGAAGGGAGTCGAGTCGAAGCACGCTCAAGTTTGCAGTGATCACTTGGTGGAAGGTTTGTATTTCCCTCTCAGCTACGTCCTTAGTGTTTTCCAAGTACTTTTCTTGCTGTGTGTCGTTATTTTACGGTACTTTTTTTTTTTTTTTAAGTCACGAAGCACTAAAGTCCCCAGCTGTTTCTTTGTTTCCTCCTCACAAAGTCCATATGCATGAAGGTCGCGACAAAATTCTTACCCAGCCATACAGTTACAACGCGCCGTGATCACTTCTTCTCCGTGTTGTTTAACTAAGCTCCAGGTCTTTAAAGGGGTTTCTGATGATCTTTGTGAATGATTTACCTGAGAGATAAGAGCCAACACAAGTGAGAATCAAGCGAACTGTTGTTTTACACTTCAACTTGCAGCGCTTCGTTGTAAAGACGTGAACAAATAGTTTTTAAAAAAATACTTACACGGGCAAAAACAATACAGGATTCATTCGACAGCGACTTGATACCGAGGTCCTTTACCTAGCCATGTACAAAAAAAAAAAAGTTGTAAGCCTTCATACTCTTCCACGCTTTCATCTGTTTTGCGGTGTAGAAGGACGTCTGCAACACCAGATAGTTCGAGATGTCGGGGAACTCGACTGAAAGGTAGTATTCGAGATCGTATGACACATCCTTCTTTCCCAGACTGTAGGGGTCGATTCCATTGCACATAGCAATCTTCTGAATAGATCTAAAGCCAGCAGTCGCTTCTAGATTACGACCGTACTCTGATAACTCGTCACTAGTTGTTTGCACTACGGCAGCCGTTTAGACCACCAGCTATTTCACTTCTGGTAAAACCGCTAAGAAAAGTCACGTGACTGAAGCCCGGCAATACCGTGCGTAGAGAAAAACAAAATGGCGGCGCATGTTGCCGAACCAACCGAGGATGAAATAAAAACTCTACTCAAAAACAAAACTACAAAACAATATGGATTAAAAGTATTTGATGGTAAGAATGTAGCCTGGGCCCGCCCATCCTAAGTGTGACGCAACACGAGGGCCTGTTGCGAGCTTAGTCTGGCCAGGCAGGCTATCTACAGCATTTCCAAGCTCCCGAAAAATCGGGACCCAATCAACTTTGAGCATCTCCAACGGCCCTGGGTAGAGGCGTGTTCAAGGCACTGACGCAGTAGAACTGCGACCGGAAGCCATAGGTTGTTTACAGAATCTATGCCGGAAGCGCTTCATTCACATCACGAACATGGAGCAGCGGCAAGCCTTTAACACAGCGGTAGATGCTGTATTGAAAGCATTCAATGGGAAGTTCTCATTGAAAACGGAGCAAAGAGCAGCCCTGGAGGTATTTATTGAAAGGAAGGACGTTTTCGCCTTGCTCCCGACCGGCTTCGGTAAGAGTTTAATCTACCAGTTAGCCCCGTCGCGTCGCATACGTCAGAGGAAAGAGTGATGTGATTGGTTTAAGCTTCGTCACAGCCTTTTCTGGCTTCGACCAGTAGCAAACTGAGGCATTTCAGGGAGGCGGGTCAACCACGGGCTCTGGGAAACGGTTTGGCTTAATAGCTTGGCCAGACCAAATGCTCGGAGAGCTTTGAAGTCGCGTTAGCCAGGCTAGTAAGAATGTATCTTTCTTTTTTTTTTTTTCCCCTCCCCCCTTTGATAGTTTTTATCGAATTTGCAAAAAAGAAAAATGCTCTGCTTCTCAAAATCCAGTGAATGTGGATGGAATAAAACAGTTATTCCACTCAATCTGGTCATACATGGCTTATATGACTCGATTTCATGGAATAACTGTTATTCAGTAGGGACAATGGGGGGGGCGGGGAGTCTTTTGGTATTTATTTAATATATTATTGGTTCATCCACTCAGCTTGAGTGAGTAAAAATGGACTTAGCTGATGTTTAGAACTGAGACAGCCTGCGGTCTTGCAGAAAAGCACATTGTTGTGTAATCTAATCTATCACGGTATGGATGTACGTGTCTATTTAGCATGACATGGGCCACTTATTTGACTCTTCGTTGTAATGAAGTTCTGAAAACTACCGGCTTCACCTCCCAGAACTGAAACTTCTCTTGTTCACACTGATCTCAATCACAAGTTCTCGAAAGTAAGCCTGGTGAAGCGAGAGGGGATCAAACCGCATTGAAAGATTTTGTTCCAGTTCCACTAAGAAATACTAATGCATCTGAAAAGATGGTCAAAAAGCAACTCTTTATGGACTTTGTCATCATGTTTGTTAAATAGAATTCTCACCTAATATGAGCAGGAAAGTAGCCCAGATCAGGTTATAAGGTATATTAAAAACCTTTACACTTCAGGTTGAGCTATCAGAGTATGTTCTATTGGCTGATTTTCCATAATTCAGATCCAGAACAGATCACGATCATACCCAGCTCTAATCGTTCATTACCTGAAGAGTGAAAGTGACTTCTGGATGTTTTTTTTTCTTTTCTTTTTTTCTTTTTCCTTTAGGTAAAGACTCTGCCCCTCTTGATCTTGATGAACAAATTGATTACCTGTCTTCAGTCATTGCCAAGCAGCAAGTCTCAGATGTCAACCAGTCAGGTCTGAGTCACTTGTTTTCAATCACTATATCTATCCATATCTTTTTCAAATTGATTATGGTGGTGTTTTTTTTTTGTTTTTTTGTTTTTTTTAAACTTGCAGGCTCGTCTAAGATGCAGAATCAGTCTGTGAAGGCTGCACCTCACGTGAATACAGTAAAACCAGTCACACACAGTCCCTCCACCCCGACCCATCAAACCATCAAACCTCATGTGGCTCAGACGAAGACTCCAGGCCGTATCAGCACGATCTTTCTAGACGACAGACTGGTCATCGGTACGTATCCACTCCCAGCTCTCGGATCTGGAGCTGAATGCTTGCGTAAGCCACTGTGTTAAAGGTAGCAGGCCCTTTTAAAAATGTGCGTTTACACAGATTTCTTGATCCTGACAAAAGGTGTTCTGACGTAAAATTGTTTTTAATGTGTATAGTCATGTACATACGATATATATATATTTTTTTTAAATAGTTTAAAAATGTGTCTTGAAAGAGTTTGGCAGAACATATTCAGCCTGTCCCCCCCCCAAATCAATATTCCTTTGTTACCCCTTTTCCACCAAATCAGTTCCAGGGCTGGTTCGGAGCCAGTGCTGGTGCTGGTTCACAACTCGTTCAACTTGCGAGCCAGCTGAGAACCAGTTTGCTTTTCCATAGCTTGCGGTGCTAAGGGAAGCCACGTCAGTTATGTCGTTGTATACGTCAGTTACGTCGCTACGTTTGCATAAACCTTGGCGCGAATATCGAAGCAAAAACAACACGGAAGAAGCAGCAACAACAATAATAATGGATGACTTCGTGTTTGTACAGCTGCTGCTTCTCGTCGCTTAAAAATGGCGATCTTTCGCGGTCTTGTTATTGTTGTTGGTCTTAACAACTCCACCCCCCCGCTGACGTAAGCGGTTCTTTCCTCTGGCCCAGCAGAGAGTTGGTGCTAGCCTGGAACCGGTTTTTCTGGCCCCAGAGCCAGTTCTTTGTCAGTGGAAACAGAAAACCCGGTTCCAAACTAAGCACTGGCCCCGAACCAGCCCTGGAACTGCTTTGGTGGAAAAGGGGCAAGAGTGTTTCTCCCATGCTGTAGTCATGAAATAACTTGGCTAAGCACAAAAAATAATAGCAGCAACTCCAGAACCAGTGTGCACTTGTGGATTTGTGTCCACTGACATCTGTCCATCTCTGCTCTGTGTGTCTGTGTCAAACTCTGTGCAGTCATGATGTGTGTGTTCATCATTTTGGGGACTCTGACGGTCATCCTGGCTGCTGTCTCTTGCTTCCGGTAAGAGATGGCACTCATTCTGTGCAAGGCAAAATGCATGTGAAATCTTAATTTTGATTAAGAGGCTTGACGTCTTGATATACAGCAGGCTATGGGTGGGATTTTTTTTTTTTTTTGAGAAGTAGTAACTATTTGAACATGGTGCACTTTTTATCCCCGCTGGCCAAAAGACCTGAAGGGGGATTATGTTGTGGCGATGTCCATCCCAGAAAGGATGCTCACCTTCTGAGATCAACTCCTCTCATGGTTTTTGGAGGGATTTCACCAAACTTGGCAAAAGGCTTTGTTGTATGACAGTTATACACGTATTGAAATTTCGTCTAATTTGGGCAACTTTTACCAGAGTTATGTCCTTGATTACTAACAAATTTGTACTTTGGCAATTTCATCAAGGTGTGCTTGCTTTCTGAAATCAACTTCTCTCGCAATTTTTATCCCCCGCTGGCCAAAAGGCCCATAAGGGGATTATGTCTTGGCGATGTCTGCCCGTCCGTCCTGGGAAAGGTGCTCACCTTCTGAGATCAACTCGTCTCTGTTTTTGGAGGAATTTCACAAAACTTGACAGGATTCTTTGTTATATGTCGGTAATACGTATATTGCAATTTCGTTCAATTCCGTCACATTTTACCAGAGTTATGGCAAAGTTGCCAGCGGGGGATATTGTGCTCTCAGAGCACTTGTTTTAAATATACAATGCAACCTTTAATGTTTTCTATTTGGAACATTTTGTATATGATTTATAGCTGGAGAAGTTGGCTTTTTATTTTTTAAATAAAGCAAACCAGCAAAAGAGTAAGAATGAATTAATTAATAAATGAGCAATTTTTTTATTTAATACATAAAAGCAGTATTAAATTGTACTATTTTGACTTTTCAAAATGTGTTGTAATACTGTAATTATTCGTATTTTTACATTATCAGAAACTTTCTGTAATCACCTTTAGAAATATTATAGAAATTTTTTTTTTTAATACATTTTAACTGAACACACACACACGGTGCCCTTCATGCTTATTGGCCCCCCTCTTGTAACTATTAGTAAAAAAAAAAAAAAAAGATTAGAAAAAAAGTCCATCTTTCAATAAAGTCGCTTCATCTCTCACTGAAAACATGAGAAAAATCCAACCTTTAATTGAAATTTATTCAGACAAAAACAAATCCCTCATCAAGAAACAATGATTTTCAACAAAAACATGCCACTGTTATTGACACCCTGCATTTAATACTTTGTACAACCTCCCTCCTTTACCAGTTAAACAGCACGGAGTCTCTCCTATAACATTTTACAAGGTTGGAGATGCAGAGCAGGGCATCCGAGACCGTTCCTCTTTACTCAATCTCTCCAGATCATCCAGGGTCCGAGGCCCTCTCTGGTGCTCTCTCTCCTCTTCAGCTCGGCCCACGGGTTTTCAATGGGGACTGAGATGGCCAGGGCAGAAGCTTGGTTCTGTGCTCAGTGAAACATTTTTGTCTTGATTTGGACAAATGCTTCAGATCATTGTCCTGCTGGAAGATCCAATAACGACCCAGTTTGAGTTTCCTGGCAGAAGCAGCCAGATTTAGATTTAAAATGTTCTGATATTTCATGGAGTCCATGATGCCATGGACCCTAACAAGGTTTCCAGGGTTTTGGGAGGAAAAACAGCCCCCAAACATCACAGAACCTTAACCATATTTTACAGTTGGGATCGGGTTCTTTTCGTTATAGCCATCTTTTTATGCCAAACCTACCTTGAGTGTTGATTGCCGAAAAGCTCCATTTTTGTTCCATCAGACCAGAGAACACAGTTCCAGGCAAAGTTGCAGTAGCGTTTTACAAACTCCATGTACTTACGTTTGTGGTTAATTGACAGAAAAGCCCCCCGTCAGACCTTCCAAATAATCTGTTGGCATGGAGGTGGTGTCTGATGGTGGTTCCGAGATGTGGAAACACCAAGATTTTACTTTTTTCGTTGCAATTCACCAACAGTGATCCTGGAGGTTTTTGTTTTTTGTTTTTTTTCCCTCCCTCTTACCATCCTCCTCACTGTACACTGGGGCAAAATAAACTTGGGTCTGCTTCCAGGCAAGTTTGTAACCGTTCCTGAAAAGAGTGTCAACTTTTTAATCATTGCCCTAACAGTAGAAATGAACATTTTCAGGCAAGTAGCTAATTTTTCTTACTTGCTACTTCTTATTGCTCTGCTCTCTGACCAGCTCTTGGATGCCCAGTCTCTCCTGATGAGGGTTGAGTCTGAAAACAGGCCTGCACCTCAATGCCAAGAAGACTGAATTCATGCCTTTCAATATAACATCCTTGACTCCCCTCAAAGTGAGCAGTGGTGACCATCTTCAACAGGTCAACGACTTAGTTATATCTTGGCTCAAGAATGGAGAGCACAGAGAAGGACATTAAAGAGAGAAAGGTATAAGCTTGGAGAGCCCTCCACAACCTGAAGAGTTTGGACATCCAAGTTATCAAGAGCGTTAAAAGCCAGGATGTTCATAGCAGCCATTGAATCCATCCTGCTCTATGGCTGTGAGGTCTGGACCCTGACCACTCCCCTTACCAAATCTCTAGATGGGTGTTATAGAGGATGTGCAGTCACGTGACCCGTCCGTGTTTACTCCGCCATATTGGACGGCTTCAGGATTGTTTACCTTGCGCGAGCGTAATGGATCCAGGGAGTAATCCCCAAGAAAATTCGGAAAATACCCCATCTACATCGCGCGATAACTTGTCTAAGTTTGTTCAGCATCTTGAAGGTGACGTGAGGCAGCGTTATGTGGAAAAGTGTTCCAGGTTGGGGATTGCAGATCCGTACAACTTTAGATATATTTTTTTTTGGGGGGGGGGTTTCGCCTTTATTGGATAGGACAGTGTAGAGACATGAAATGAGCGGGAGAGAGAGAGACAGGGAGGGATTGGGAAATGACCTCGGGTCAGAATCAAACCCGGGTCCCTGGATTTATGGTATGGCGCCCTAGCCACCTGAGCCACGACGCCCCAGATCCGTACAACTTGCCGCAATCCTTGTTCAGGGAAATTCCGAGCTGCGGTGCCGGCGATTTGCCCGATCTGGCCTACCACGACATTTACAATTTTCTTGTGAATCGTGTTACACTGGCAAAGCCCTCAAAGCTTACAAGAGCCTGGAAGCTTATAAATATTTTGTTGCGGGATGGGTATCCCAACTATACCTCTGGAAGGTTCCGAAGAAGAATGTCTGCTTGATAACTTCACGGGTAAGTGGCATTAAGACGTTTATCATAAAGAGACTATGCAGGACGTTTTATCGTAAGAATGTTCGAAATCTAAACTCAGTTCCAGATAATGACAGGGTTGTAAATATGTATGTTTTTGTCTGGAAAAAAATCACTAATCACCGCTATCTTTATCTGTGCAGAATTATTATTCAATATCAGATATAAATATATTAGAAGATTACACCTACCTGATATGAAGTGTTCACTACAAATTCGGCTGGTAGAACTGGGGTACCAGTTTTCTCTTCGCACAGCAGACACCCATTTTGCGCGTCTCTCCGCGTCTGCGGGGAATCTATAAAATGACAGGCCCTCCTTTTGGCCCTGTCTATTGGTACAACCAAATGCTGAACAAGATATAACCATTCTCAAAAGATCTACTCCCACACACTTGATAATTAGAACGGGTTTGTCGAAGTTCTATGCGCGGCCATGCCATCCAAGATGGCAGATAAACAAATATCACGTGACGTCACGTGCATGCTCTCTATACAAGAATGCTTAGGGCCATTCAAAATATCAACTGGCAGCAAAGCATCACCAATCAATAATTGTATGGAGACCTCCCTAGGGTCTCAGACAAAATAGCAGCAAGGCGTCTCAGGCTAGCCGGCCACTGCCTCCGACATCCAGAGAGCCCAGCATCTGTAACAGTATTATGGGAGCCCACACATGGTAGAAGAGGCCCTGGGTGGCCACTCAAAACAATGGTGGATGTCCTCAAAGAAGATGCTGGAGTGGTCGACACCATTGAATTGAGGACCCTAATGATGGATATAGAGGAGTTGAGTCTGCCGTTTTGCCTGAATGAGGTCGATGTAGGAGTAGTAGTGTTTTTTTTTTTTTTTTAAAGAACTATCCCTTCCCTGACTTGTGAAGGTCAACACACTTCTTTTCCCTCATTTGGTTTGTGTGTTCTCATCTTTCCCATGTTGATGGATGACCTAAGAGAATTTAGCCTTTGTGTCACCTCATATTTGTTCCCCAGTTAATCAGGAAGTCATGGATTACAGCTTGAAAGTTCCTACACACTCGTCCAGTCAACTCAAATGGTACTGTACAATTTTAAATGGAAAACGTGCTTGTTACATTGTGTTCACTAAAATTTCCAGGGGTGCCAGTAATGGTGGTACCGGTACGTCTTTTTGTTGAAAATGTTTTTCTTGATGGATTTGTTTATCTCTAAATACACTTGTTTCAGTTCAAGGTTGGATTCTTCTCATACTTTCAGGCCCACTTTACACGGGGACGGTCTGAAACAAAAACGCAAAAGTCCGTTTTCGTTCTCACTTTTTTCCGCGTCTACACGACCGTTTTCAAGGAGGAAATCTGCGTCTATACGGTGACGCATAAATGTGTGGAATTCAATTGGATGTGCATGCCAGGCGGCTTAGTGGTGCTGTGAAAGACCTCCGCTATGTCTGCACGCATGCGCAACGTCTTCCGTCTTGTCTGATCTGCACATCTGCGCCGCGAAAACTTTGACTACTCTGCCTATGGCTACTCGTGAGCAGCTTGAAGGTCCATTGGATCGATGTAATCGGACATGCTGTAGCCGTTCTATATGAGTGGGTGGAGCACAGAGGACGGCAGGACAGAGATCAGGTTTACAAATAGGCTTTATTGCTACACTTTTCAGTCTAACAATATTTTTAAACCCACAGACACACACGCAACCGGCGTCTAGCTTGGGGATGAGCGTCTCTGCTCTCCCTCTTTTAAATAGGGCGTGGTCACTGGGAAGACACACAAACATCAGGTGTAGTGATTCTGCCACTTCCCTGACTCCACCCTCCTGTCACAGACCGGCGCTTGACCACGCCCCCGCTGCCACACATGCTCTTACTATGACGTAAACGCGTACTCGACGTGAGCAGATCCGAGCAGAGTTTCGCGTATTGGGTAGTTTAGACGGATATGCAACGGGGGCTGTTTTTAACTTATCCACTCTGGAAGGCGTTTTCAAATTTTTCCGTTTTCAGCCTCGAAAATGCCGTCCCCGTGTAGACGAAAGGCACTTCCGATAAAATATTTAGTCGTTTTTACCCAACAGCGTCCTCGTGTAAACGGGCCCTCAGTGTGAGATGAAGCGACTTCACCAAAAGGTGGATTTTTATTTTATTTTTCATTCCCCCCTCAAAACGTTTTTACTAATCGTTACAAGGGGTGCCAGAATTCATAGTGTGTTTGTGTGGACTATGCATATCGCCAGGCTTTTTTATTTTTTTAAATAGAAATTATTTTTAGTATTATGGATTTGTAGTGATTTTGTTTTTGCTCCTGTAGGATACAGAGGGAACACCGTTTAACTCAGAAAGTGGATTACCCTGCGTTTCCTGCGGTGGGAAGCAGCGTCACCAGTGGCACCGCAGTAAGCAGCCTTTACTCCAGAATGAGATTATGTAGCTATAATTAAAGCATGTTATATTAGATGACGGAGTTTTTGCTTGCAAGCTAAAGTCAAAGATTTTCTTCTTAACAAGCAACATTAAAGCTTGAGCGTGCTGAATCTGTTTTCTCTTCTCTCTTACTGTCTGTCTTCCTCTTTGTGGTTTTGTTTCAGTCGGGGGACAAAAAGTTGGCTCACAGTGCCCAGATGTATCACTACCAACATCAGAAACAACAGATGCTCTCAATGGAAAAGTACTCATCCTTGTATTATTGATGTCCAAAAGTATTTTCAGTTAGCAGTCACTTGATCACACACACACGTGCACGTGTCATTTATCAGTCGTGCATTGCGCCTTTTATTAGAACATCTGAACTTGCGCTGTTGAAAAACGAATTCAGATACTTGTTCGCCTAATTCGTAGAAATGTTTTTTGATCGAGTAACTGTTTCTTAAAGGTGGGGTATGAGATTTTGGAATAACGGTTCCCGCAAGCCATATTTTGAAAAGAAACACGCCCGCCCTCGCCATGCTCCCACCCCCCGCGTCTCCACCCCTCCTCCCCCTTATAAAGCCTGAGAAAATCAGCCTTTATAATGGGTATCTATTGCGTTACACAGCAGTGGAGCAGAGTGTAGAGAGCTTGGAAAAATAGCTCAAACTTTCTCATTTAAACTGTGTTTTCAGCCCCAATTTTCACTCCCCACACACAATTTTCTCAAAAGTAGTAGCCACACTTGTCCTGATTCACACAATGTGTCTACCTACACGATAGGACTTGCAGTTTTTGAATGAGAAGCCTGAAAGTGATGAGAGGACAGCTGCGCAGCCACATAGACTGCCATTATAAACTTGGCAGAAAAGTCACTCGTTTTTAACTCGCTCTAGTGACCTCATTTTTTACACTACAGACAAATTACATCAGTGTGTTCAGGAGAGCCTTGTGGCACTCACTGTGAAAGAATTTTGTGAATATCTCGTTCCGTTTTCGTGTAAATCGCCGTTGTTTGGAGGGAGCGCACTGAGAAAACCCTGCGCTCTGTGTGACACTCTGCTCGCAGTGCGCGGGTTGGGGGAGGGGCTGCTCTCACTCACTCACTCTCTCACACACACACAGAAGGGACGGGCTGCTCGCGGGCTTCAGTCTGATTGACGTGTCAGTATCCAATCATTTTGAGGTGGTACCTCGATATGATTGGATGGCGTTTTTCCTTTATTTTACACTGTAGACTGGATTAAAATATTTCATTTTTGGGTCAAACTTTCTATTGTACTGCTTGCAACATGGGTGTGAGGAGCTTTTCAAGCAATATGGTAAAAAATACTCCTGAAAAAAATCTCATACCCCACCTTTAAGGTAGAAAAGGGGCTCTGACTGTGTGTTATGGGATGGTTTATTTTCACTTTTTTGACACCAGTTTTCTTATTAAATATTTAAAAAAAAAAATGTTTCCTGATGATGATCGGAATTATTATTCAGCACTTATTTGAGTCATGCTGTATTTCAGTATTTGGGCATAAGTGGCTCAACAGTTAAGGCTCTGGGTTATTGATCAGAAAGTCAGGGGTTCAAGCTCCAGCCTTACCAAGCTGCCACTGTTCAGCCCTTGTGCAACGCCAAGGCCCTTGATCCTCTCTGCTCCAGGGGCACTGGATCATGGCTGACCCTGCACTCTGACCCCAACTTCCTAACAAGCTGACATCTGCAAAGTGAAGAATTTCACTGCGCTGTAATGTATAGCGCATTATATGTGTAATGAATACCCTGTTATACCCTGCCATTGTTATACCCTGTGTAGTTAGCATACGGGCTGTTTCACAATCAGGGTTGTCTTTTTGAATAACCAACTAGGTCGGAGTTTTTTTTTTAAAAAATAAACGTTACGGGAAAACGGCTGGACCAATCTTCATGAAACTTTCAGGATAGATGGGCATTGGTCTCAAATAGAACCTCCAACATTTTGAAGGTCACCAAAAAGGTCAAAATCATTTTTTTCATGATGTCTTACTTCATATTCATTCAGATGTGTGTTCTGATTGGCTGAGAGCAGTACAGTGTGCGAATGAGAATCAGAACCATGTTTATTGGCCAAGTATGTTCACACACAAGGTCAAAATCAAGGTCACCAAAAAAGTCAAAATTGTTTTTTTCACGATATCTTCCTTCATATTCATAAGTTCTACCAGGCGAGGTTTGTTTTGTCTGGCAACACTTGTTGCGTCTGTTTTTAGCACTAGGCAGGTTTTACTTTGGGATGTATACTATACTTTTATTCACCATAGAAAGATATTTAAGTGGAAGTTACTTTTTTTGTTGTTGTAAACTACAGTGCTCAGTGTAAATGAGTGCACCCCCTTTGAAAAGTAACATTTTAAACAATATCTCAATTAACACAAACTTCCAAAATGTTGAAAAGGCAAAGTTTAATATAACATCTGTTTAACTTATAACGGGAAAGTAAGGTTAATTATATAACTTGGAGTACACATTTTTTCAGTTTTACTCAAATTAGGGTGGTGCAAAAACGAGTACACCCCACAACAAAAACTACTACATCTAGTACTTTGTATGGCCTCCATGATTTTTAATGACGGCACCAAGTCTTCTAGGCATGGAATGAACAAGTTGGCGACATTTTGCAACATCAATCTTTTTCCATTCTTCAACAATGACCTCTTGGTGACTGGATGCTGGATGGAGAGTGATGCTCAACTTGTCTCTTCAGAATTCCCCAAAGAAAATAATTTCTTTACACCACAAAGGTGAAGGCTACAAGATGATCAGCAAAGCTTTACTTGTCAGTCAGAATACTGTAGCAAAAGTGGTACAAAAATTTAAAAAAGATGGAACTGCAACCATCTCGGAGACGTCCAGGTCGTCCACGGAAGTTAACACCTCGACAGGAGCGTCTTCTGATGAGAAGGGTTGAAGAAAATCGGCATGCAAGTTCACTGCAGTTATCTAAAGAAGTAGAAAGCCAAACTGGGGTGACTATTTCCCCTGACACAATACGACGTACACTGCAGAGGAATGGCATGCATGGATGCCGCCCACGAAAGAAGCCTCTCCTAAAGCCCAGGCACAAAAAAGTCCGCCTAGAGTTTGCCAGGGCCCATGCTGACAAAGATGAAGACTACTGGGACTCGATACTCTGGAGTGATGAGACCAAGAGAAATGTTTTTGGAACTGATGGCTTCAAAACTATATGGTGTCGCAAAGGTGAGGAATACAAAGAAAACTGCATGGTGCCTACAGTGAAACATGGTGGTGGCAGTGTCCTTATGTGGGGCTGCATGAGTGCTGCTGGTGTCGGGGAGCTGCATTTCACTGATGGCATCATGAATTCACAGACGTATCGCTCTATACTGAAAGAGAAGATGCTACCATCACT
Source organism: Neoarius graeffei (assembly GCF_027579695.1). Classification (NCBI taxonomy): domain Eukaryota; kingdom Metazoa; phylum Chordata; class Actinopteri; order Siluriformes; family Ariidae; genus Neoarius; species Neoarius graeffei. The sequence continues at coordinate 14,313,338 of NC_083580.1, forward strand.
CCGTGCCCTTGGTCGTCGTGCACTTTTCCAGCATGACTAAACACACATCTAAGGCCACTGTTGGATTTCTGAAGAAGAACAGGGTGAAAGTGATTCAGTGGCCAAGTATGTCTCCTGATCTGAACCCAATCGAACACCTATGGGGAATTCTGAAGAGACAAGTTGAGCATCACTCTCCATCCAGCATCCTGTCACTAAAAGAGGTCATTGTTGAAGAATGGAAAAAGATTGATGTTGCAAAATGTCGCCAACTTGTTCATTCCATGCCTAGAAGACTTGGTGCCGTCATTAAAAATCATGGAGGCCATACAAAGTGCTAGATGTAGTAGTTTTTGTTGTGGGGTGTACTCATTTTTGCACCACCCTAATTTGAGTAAAACTGAAAAATGTGTGATCTAAGTTATATTATTAACCTTACTTTCGCGTTATAAGTTAAACAGATGTTATATTAAACTTTTTCTTGTCAACATTTTGGAAATTGTTTGTGTTCATTGAGATATTGTTTAAAATGTTACTTTTCAAAGGGGGTGTACTCATTTACGCTCAACACTGTAAGTGCCTCTGACAGAATCCTTTGTCCGTCAGAAATGGCCTCTCCAGAAATCACTTAGCATATGATGAGGCTGTGAAATTTTTTTTTTTTTTTAAAGAAAATGTTTCTCTTTTGAAGCAGAATACTCTGTTGTTGCACAGTGGAAAAACAGGACTTGAAACAGATGTGAGCTGTCAAAAAATGTCTTTTTCAGAAAACCACAAGGGTTATCACCACTTGTTCTCGTTACCACCATGTACAAACATTGCTGCACAGCACTTCAAAAATTTGTACTGAATCGCATCCATTTCAACAGTTTTTCACTTTGTATACTTTACTCTTGTGGGCGATTAAGAAAGTGGGTTCATTTTTAGAAATGCACTATATGCCGTCTTCTCACCACAAGTAAGGCTACATCCACACGACAACGGCAATGTTTTTTTTTTTTTTTTTTTTTTTTTTTTTTTTTAGCGGGTAAAAAAAAATATCACGTCCACCTGGGCAACGGATCAGTAAAATATCAGGTACATATGGCAACGCTTGCTGAAAACGATGCAATACACATGCCACACCTCTACGTGCGCTGTAAGACGGTCCCATCGGAGACAGCAGAACAATAGAAGTAGGACGCATGCGCATAAACCCCTTCTTCTACCTGGCGTGAAGCACTAACAGGAACAAACGCACAACAACAAGAAGAAGATGGCTGCGACTACGCGAGGAAAAACTGACTTTCTTGTCTGGACCGATGACAAGGTGGAGTTACTCCTGCGAGTGACTCTGAACTCTAAAACCTCATGCGTGCGAGAGTGCTGCTTGTTCTAGTCATGTGGTTGTGACGTCATCGTAAACAAATCCGTTCTACTCATCCAGACGACTTCACAACGGCGCCGTTGCCAGATTTTTCCACTCTGGAAACCGTTCTCAAAAAATATCGTTTTGGGGCACCCAAAACGCCGGTGCCGTGTGGACGCCAGGCCGAAACGATAAACAGTTTTATCGGATTCACCTGAATCCGTTGCCGTGTGGACAGGGCCTAACATGCCCAGTATACGACCTGTAGCTCTGAAATTCTGTGCAGTTAATTTCCATTTCAAAAGGTAAATTTTAGCAGCAAAGAAATGGTTTGATTTTTGGAGTCTTGTGGACCCAAAAAGTATCCCCTGATTTGAGAAACAGCCCTTATATAGCTAATTCAATTTTGGCAGAAACCTGATCTCCCCAGTTTGAAATTCCACTGTGTTTGTTTGTTTGGTTTGTTTTCTAGCCATTTCAGACTTTTTTCTTCTTCTTGTCTTGTGTGTGTGTTTATACGCAGACACAAATTTGAGCCGAAAATCTCTGAACCTGGAGTTGCATCAGATGAGGAAACTGAAGAAGGGGACTTCACTGTATATGAGTGTCCTGGACTTGCACCAGTAAGCAAAAAAAAAAGTGCCTTGTTTAGCTTTTGGACTTGTGGCTTGATGCTTGCTTTTTTTTTTTTTAAGTAAAGTGTCCTGACACCTCACTGTGGTGTGCAATTTGGTGTGTGACATTGTCTGTCTGCTCAGAAACAAGCATTCTCTTTCTTGGTCTAAGAGGACCTCTCTTCTAAGAAGGGGGGAAAAAATGAAGTAAATCTCTCGTGTGTGTGTGTGTGTGTGTGTGTGTGTGTGTGTGTGTGTGTGTGTGTTAACTTCTTATGCTGTGACATGCAGTTCAATACAGTGTATCCTTTCTGAAAAGGAAGCTCCATACTTTGTATAGGTTAAAATAATGCGTAAAAAAAAAATCTGAGGTCAGCAATGTATTTGTACACGCTTAAGTAATTCAGGAATCACAACCTGAAGACGGCGTTCAGAAGTTTTTATCAGCAAAAATGTACCTTAAAATTTGGTGCTACAAATGTGATGCCTGGATACTTTGGACCGTCCTCCATCAATCAAAATCCATCCAGGAGTTCTATGGGTTGCCTTATTGCTGGTTTTCACGTGACGTGACGTGACGTGACCTCTGCCTCATTAGTTATTCAAAACTTTAGCTGGTGGTCTATCAAAGCTCAGTTGACAAAGCGTTTGTACAGAGAAGGTGCATTGGTCGCATGAAAAATGCCTTACGCTTGCGTTGTTTTAGGTTGTTCGAATCGATCAAACCGTGAAACTGATAAGTTTCTTCAGGGTTCCCTGTGAACTAATAAAAAAAAAAGGTGAACGAACACAGGATTTCACAAAAAGATGTCGAGAAAGGTGGCTTTTGAACCTCTCACTGAAATCGAAGGGAGTCGAGTCGAAGCCTGCTAGAGTTTGCAGTGATCACTTGGTGAAAGGTTTGTATTTCCCTCTCAGCTACGTCCTTGGTGTTTTCCAAGTACTTTTCTTGCTATGTGTCATTATTTTATGGTACTTTTTTTTTTTTTTTTTTAAAGTCTCCAGCTGTGTCTTTGTTTACTCCTCACAAAGTCCATATGCATGAAGGTCGCGACAAAATTCTTACCCAGCCATACAGTTACAACGCTCCGTGATCACTTCTTCTCCGTGTTGTTTAACTAAGCTCCAGGTCTTTAAAGGGGTTTCTGATGATCTTTGTGAATGATTTACCTGAGAGATAAGAGCCAACACAAGTGAGAATCAAGCGAACTGTTTGTTTGTTTGCACTTCAACTTGCATCACTTTGTTGTAAAGACGTGAACGAAAAGCTTAAAAAACATACTTACACGGGCGAAAACAATACAGCATTCGTTTGGCAGCAACTTGATACTGAGGTCCTTTACCCAGCTGCATATATTTAAAAAAAAAAAAATTGTAAGCCTCCATACTCTTCCACGCTTTCATCTGTTTTGCGGTGTAGAAGGACGTCTGCAACACCAGACAGTTCGAGATGTCGGGGAACTCAACTGAAGGGTAGTTTTCGAGATCGTATGACACATCCTTCTTTCCCAGACTGTAGGGGTCGATTCCATTGCACATAGCAATCTTCTGAATAGATCTAAAGCCAGCAGTCGCTTCTAGATTGAGCATGTTCTCATAACTTATCGCTAGTTGTTGGCACTACAGCAGCCATTTAGACCACCAGCTATTTCATTTCCGGTAAAACCACTAAGGCTACATCCACACGGCAACGAGATTTTATTTTTAAAAAAAAATCGCGTCCACATGGGCAACGGATCAGTAAAATATCAGGTACATATGGCAACGCAACGCTTGCTGAAAACGATGCAATACACATGCCACACCTCTACGTGCGCTGTAAGACGGTCCCATCGGAGACACCAGAACAGTAGAAGAAGTAGGACGCATGCGCATAAACCCCTTCTTCTACCCGGCGTGAAGCACTCACAGGAACAAGCACACAACAACAAGAAGATGGCTGCGACTACGCGAGGAAATCGTGCCTTCTGTGTGTACAAATTTAGTTTTATTAGTGTGCATAGTTTTATATAACTTTAATTTTCTTAGTGTGTGAACATTTTGAAAAGCATTTTTATATAATTTATATAACTTTTTATATTGTGTGTGTGAACATTTTTGAAAAGCAGCCTTATCCAATAAAAAAAAAGAAATTCAAGAAATGGTTCAGTTACTTGTTTATTTAAAAGAAAAGCTGTATACAAAAGTGAATGCAATGCAGTGGTTCATACAAAACAGCGAGAGTGCTGCTTGTTCTAGTCATGTGGTTGTGATGTCATCGTAAACAAATCCGTTCTACTCATCCAGACGACTTCGCAACGGTGCCGTTGCCAGATTTTTCCACTCTGGAACCCGTTCTCAAAAAATATCGTTTTGGGGCACCCAAAACGCCGGTGCCGTGTGGACGCCAGGCCGAAACGATAAACAATTTTATCAGATTCACCTGAATCCGTTGCCGTGTGGACAGGGCCTAAGAAAAGTCACGTGACTGAAACCCGGCAATACTCCCAAGGCAGAAAGTAGCATCATGGAAAATTCTAACAATTCCAGTAGATGAATTGGTTCTTGGCTCATAATAACAATAATAATAATAATGTGTTTGCTTATTTTCCACTGCTTTTGTGTCTTCTCTAGACTGGAGAGATGGAAGTGAAGAATCCACTGTTTGATGACTCTACATTACAGAACGGAAGGAATCACAAGTGATGTGGATGCTTACGCAGACACACAAACACGTACTACATAATAGAGTATATAGATCCGGAAGTTTCATTTTCACTCGAGAATATTACTGATATACCTGCACACCTTTAATGTATATAAAACCCACACACAGACACGAAACGGTAAAGAACACTGGACAATGATTCGATGACTTTTTTTTTTATTATCTTGGCTCCTCAGAACAAATATAATCGGGAAAAACTATTAAAACCAAAACGCAGTGAAGACCGAATGAAAAATAAAAGCAAACGTTGAAAATGAACTGTCCTTTCAGTGCACTCTTAATGAACACTGTGCAAAGCATCAACTCTACAGGGCTCTTCACTTTCCTCATCACACTCTGCTTTTCAGTCAGTCATCAGCCTGCACGCGTTTGTGCAGCTTATTAGTTAACGCACACCTTCCCCCACCACCACCCACCAATGTATTGTCTTTATTGTGACACGGCTTCATAACTCTTTCGCTTGTATTTTGAATGGATGTGTTGTACATGACATTTTGTTTCATGATTTTTTTTTTTTTTTTTAGGAAAAAAAAGCACTTAAGTGTTTATAACCCCTAGTTTATGGTTCTGTCGAGCTCTTCTCATAAGTGTATTTGAAGTCTTTGAATTTTTGCTCCTTTCTTTCTTTTTTCTTCACTGCTCGTCCTGTTCCTGTCCACCTCTCCCTTTCACACTTGCCACTTTTGTCTCTTGACATGTAAGCTTCTATTTAGAGAATGCTGAACAGACGTTTTGTGTATATAAGAGTCACTGAGGTGTCACACACTGGTTACTTTAGTATAAATAAATAACGTTGTTAAAAAGGCCTTTTGTTTGCTTTGTCAAAAAGTCAAAGCTGTGCTGAACTCTGACATGGAAACGGCGCCATCAGCTAAGGAGTGTCAAAGATGAAAGTGTTCAAAAGAGAATTATATATTGAAGTGAAATGTAAATTTTTACATTTTGATTTAAAAAAAATGCTTTTTCATGTCAATTTTCAACAAACAGTATATTGTTTTATTTTATTATTAACCATTTATGTTGTATTCTCGAGCAATTCTTTCAATGAGTAAAAGCTCAGTAAACTTTGCTTCATTGTTCATCTAATAGACTGGTACCAAAATCCAGAATTGTGACACCCAAAGGCATTTTTGAGACAAAGTCGGCAAACAGTCTTATTTTGTCAATTTGGGTGTGCCGAATAAAAAACTGCAATATGCCGAGCTCTATTTGACCTCTAGAGGTCATTGAACTTTGGGCCTGTAAACGTCTCAGCTGAAACCAGTTTCTCAGCTTTCTAAGGAATGAAATGTACTAAAATGATTAATGAAGTTAGCAAATGGCCTTGTTTGTTAAATGTTTGGGTGCTGAATTCATTTTTCATTTGTAAAACGACATATGACCTCTGATAACCTCAAGGTCATTAAACTTGGCCTATAGACCCTTTTCAGTCACGTGACCTTCGTAAACGCGACCGCCATTTTGGACATGTAGTGGACTTCGGCTCGAATCGGTTTGAATGCGAGGAAGGCGACAAACATGAAAGAAAAAGGAGCGAGATGCAGAAAACTGTATTTACTAGTTTACTGTAATTATGATCTGGCAGCTATTTACACCGGATCCAGTGTAAATAGCTGCCGGAGCCAACGTCTGAGCTTGCCGGAGCGCACTCCGGCCGGCCGCGAGCTAGCGTGCTCCAGAACCTCAGACGTTGGCTCCGGCAGCTATTTACACTGGATCCGGTGTAAATAGCTGCCAGATCATAATTGGAGTAAACTAGAATGGAATGTTAACAGCAATGTAATGCCTTTTTCTGGCTAATTTTATTCGTCTTACCTCCAACAAAGTGGTCACTACACAAGCGTTGGTATGCCGCTATCCATCTTCTCCGTCGGTCAGCATCTACTGGGATCCGATAAAATGATAACCCTTGCCTTGTTTGTTGATGGTACTACATCCAGGTGCACAACAATATAGTGGCATGATGGAAGTCTTGCTGAAAATAAACACTTTCTTTGCTGCCGTTCCTCAATGTTGGCTGTGGTAAACTACTGGTAGTACATGTCCAAAATGGCGACCGCGTTTGTCGTGATGTCACGTGAAAAGGGTCCATAGGCCTATGCGTTTAACGGCATTTTTAAACTGACTTTACTCCCCCAAAAAGAATATGAACAGACAAAAAACAAATAGAAATGAACAAATACAACATTAAATGCCAGTCCATGTACATGTGACTTACTTTTCACAATGAGAATGCCTCGGCGATCACCTTACATAACATTGCATTACATTTAGCGGTTATTGTTTATACAAAGCTCCTGAAAAAAGGACAGATTCAGCAGCATACAAAATGTGGGGGTATACAGGTTAATCAGGGTTAGTATGAGGTTTTTTTTTTTTTTTTCTTGTTTGTTTTCTGTTTTGTTTTAAACGGGGTAAAGCCTTTACAAAAAACAAAGTCACATGGACTGGCATTTAATGTTGTATTTGTTCCTTTCTATTTGTTTTTTCTGTTCATATTCTTTTTGGGGGAGTAAAGTCAGTTTAAAAATGCTGTTAAATGCATAGGCCTATAGGCCAAGTTTAATGACCTTGAGGTTATCAGAGGTCATATGTCGTTTTACAAATGAAAAATGAATTCAGCACCCAAACATTTAACAAACAAGGCCATTTGCTAACTTCATTAATCATTTTAGTACATTTCATTCCTTAGAAAGCTGAGAAACTGGGTTCAGCTGAGACGTTTACAGGCCCAAAGTTCAATGACCTCTAGAGGTCAACAGAGGTCAGATAGAGCTCGGCATATAGAGATCTTGCAGTCACGTGACCGGAAAGTACACAGCCACCATCTTGTCGGTAAAAAACACAGCTGAATACTGCTGCACTCGTGTACAGAATGGATCAGTTTCAACCGATGGACTACACGGCTCATTTTTCTAATGAACAGATAACTAGATATATGTCTAAAATAAACGATCTACAGATTAGTGACCCTTATGGCTTACCGGACGGAGTTTTCACGACCGGATTTTGAACTGCCAGTGGAATACCCAGACGTGTATAATTTACCTCATTAACTTTCCCTCGCTGTTCAGTGGTGAAGCACTGCGTGCTTATAAATCTCTGGACAGTTATCTTTACAGAAATTCAGGATTTGTCAGCGACTCAGATGTGGCATCTTGTAAACAAGAATCCTCATTGGACGGGTAAGTCACTTAAGTATTGAGTATAGCACTGACCAGCTGATTATAGAATAGAATAAGGTAATTCCAGCTGTAATTCCAAATCGTCCGTTTTGTTTACCATGGATCTGGCGTTGGAGAGATAGAGGCTTAGCAGTGGAGGTTTGAGTGGCTGTTTTCTGAGCTTAGTCAACAGGCCGACTCTGCAGCCTCGCTTTTGCTTCCGCTCCCGGTGCCGCCTCCTTCGCTTTGCTTCCGATAACAATCCACGGAGACCCCGCTGGTCTCGCCCGGAATGTTGTGCATGCGATGGAAATCGCTACAAACCGTCATTTTCTGCTGGAAACCAATGTCCAGTAAGTCCATACAGTTGTAGTGGATATTGAAGTCCGGTACAGACGAACAACACGCAAAAATACACACAAAAAACATAAAAACGTGCACAGGTAGGGAGAGCTTGTAGTAGAAGTAAAAGCAGAAGTAGAAGGCGGAAATATGGCGTTTGACCGACAAGATGGCGTCTGTCACAATCTGGGTCAGCTGTGACGTCACATGCAAGTGCTCCATTGCAGATTTGAATTCGGCACACCCAAATTGACAAAATAAGACTGTTTGCCAACTTTGTCTCAAAAATGCCTTTAACTCCTTAAATAAGCACTTTTTTGAATTTTGGTACCAGTCTATAATGCCTAATAGGATTTTGTTTTTGCAATAATATTCCTTGAAGAAAATATTTCAGATAAACACATTTTTGTCTTGGCAAACTCGTACCAAGATCTTAGATGCTACATTTATTCCCACTCCTGATTACAGTGCCATGTGGCCCATCCTTATGCCATGCAAGCAATAAAATTCAATAAATATTCTCCTTTAACGTTTGAGGAATTGGACAGTCGCATAACAAGAGTTTCTTGTATACATGGAGGACTTCCTGGATTCTGATACATGGAAACATTGCAGGTTTTAAGTGCTGTTGTGGTAGATGAACCAAATGACGCAATGGCCCTAGCAACATGCTGAAGTTTCATCAAACTGTTCTGTAGTAATGAAGAAGACATCTAATTACTGATGTGGTAAAGCTTTCTGTAAGTACAGAAAGCATCTCCAATTTTATATGAACAGGCAGTGAGTTTTCCGCCATGGACAAGTCTTCGGGATGTTGTCGGCTTGTTCGTTTTGCCTGAATCTCATCTCATTATCTCTAGCTGCTTTATCCTGTTCTACAGGGTCGCAGGCAAGCTGGAGCCTATCCCAGCTGACTACGGGCGAAAGGCGGGGTACACCCTGGACAAGTCGCCAGGTCATCACAGGGCTGACACATAGACACAGACAACCATTCACACTCACATTCACACCTACGGTCAATTTAGAGTCACCAGTTAACCTAACCTGCATGTCTTTGGACTGTGGGGGAAACCGGAACACCCGGAGGAAACCCACGCGGACACGGGGAGAACATGCAAACTCCGCACAGAAAGGCCCTCGCCGGCCACGGGGCTTGAACCCGGACCTTCTTGCTGTGAGGCGACAGCGCTAACCACTACGCTGCCGTTTTGCCTGAATGTTTTCGAAATTTAATTTCATCCATGTATTAACTTAAAGACTGCAAGGAAAGAGGCCGTTAATGGAGCTACTGCTTTGTAGCTGGTATAACAAGTTGTAACTTATGCAAATGTTTCACTACATGAATGTTTAATTGTTTGTTACGTCATTAATCAAGTAAAAATTGTGTTTTTGGCAAATGACTGTGGTACAAAAGGAATACTGGTTCTGTAATGGTAACATCACACTTTCCTTCTTGTCTGGGATTATTTTCATCATGGCTTTATCATGCCTTGTCTTTTTTTTAATTCCTTATTTTTTCTATAGGTTTAAGGCTTTTAAAGAGTTTCTAGCTGTGTGGCACAGAATGACAGCTATTTGCAGAAATGCCGAGAGCAAAAGTTTGCATACCCTCAGGACAAAGTGTGTGTGGGGGGGAATGCAGTTTCATTCGAACCAACAAGGCTTTTAGTGTGGGTGGGTTCATGCTAGTCAGTTCTCATAACTCGTATGCCCACTGAAACCGTGACCGGGTTTGAACAGTTATAGAAGATTAATTTTTTTTTTTAAATGAACTTGTATGCCGTCCCTATTCTGGCTCTGCTACATTGTTTTACCCATCCTTCTTAAAAACCGGTCATAACTCGTACATCTTGCGTCGAAGTCTCGAGGCCAAGAAGGGCTTTTTCTTTTCGTTTTCTTTTCTTTTACGTAAATTATAATGTGAGTAAATTGTATTATTTTCCCACCCAGAACCCATAAAGAATGCAAACTTTTTAGGATTGGTAAGATAAAGATGGATTGGAATTGATTTGAGTGATGATGATACAACTTTGGATGAAATGACTCGAGTGTTATGATGTGTTTTCTCCATTTTCTACTCCACAGCCATATCAGAGCGACCTCCCCCACTGCCGAGTTGCAATGGGCCACTTAAGGGCCTCTTAAGGTGTGGCTCAGAGTCAGCGCATCGTCAGGGGAGCCGTTAAAGGCCATTGTTCGTGTGAATGGTAAGGAAGGCAGCAGTAGGCCACCCGATCAAGATATGTGAGGAGAGAGGGACGGTGGTCATCAGCTGGGTGTCAAAGCTATCAAAAGACCATCACAGTGGCCATATCAGGAGTCTCCACTGTGGTGCAGTCAGACTGAGATCAGGCACAGTCGTGGACCCAAAATCTTTTGATGATGATTATGATGATGACGACTCAAATAGTTTTTCAATGTATATTTTCAGAATTTGATTACATTAGACATGTCTGATAAAGATTTTCGCCTGTTTGGGGGTTTTACAAGTTTGGTATTGATCTACTGTAGCTTTCATTTAAGCATCAATAAATGTAATTGATGATGAATTCTGCTATCTGGAATAATAAGTGGCCACATTCTCTTGGCTGCATGTTTAACAGTGGATTTGAAAAATCTGTTTCGCTAATCAAAGCTTGTTTCAGATGATTGCATGTGATGGCAAGATATTTCTTTTGGGGTGGTGGTGGGGGGGGAATATAACGGACATGACAAGCTTGATCTATGATGATGATCATGAACACTTGTTTTATAGACCAACTCGATGTCACATTCGTATGAATAGCATTCAGCAGTTGTGTTAAGCTCGAGTGACATCAGTGTAATTTTTAATTCCTGTTCTATTAACATGTATATAATTTTTTTTTCTCCCCCTGTGTATCACCTGATCATGTCATGTTCAGTTTAAACCCAGTGAGAAACTGCTAAATGAACACCAAGTCTACCTCCGATGTTTAGTAAAAGCTGGCTTTCGATCTTCAGTACGTTTGGGTGTGTTTTCTTTTAAGCATGTTTTTATGTAATGTACTGTGATCATGCTAAAACAAGGAGGAAGTTATCCAGATGTTGTATGCTCTTGTGAAACAGCTGTGATGGGGTTGATCAGAAAACTCTTTGCAGTGAAAGTTTAAAAGATGGTATATGAAGTTTAAATTAAAAAAAAAAAGCTTTCGGAGTGAGTGTTTTGGGGGGTCTAATCCTGAGTCACCCCCTTGCTGGAGCCCTGGGTGCTCCTTGTGCTTGCTGATAGCCTTCTGAAGCTCCACTTTCTCCTCCTCTGTCTGCACTTTGCATGACAATCCACCTCCCAAGTCCATGGGTCACGACAATGCCTGCAGCATTGGTTTGATGTCTTTTAAATCTTTGACTGGCCCTGGGAGGCCTCCTGCGTGCTCTTTCCACAGCTTTCCGAGCAGGAGACATGGAAGCATTACTTGTGGCTGAAAGCTCTTGGGTTGTTGGAAGGCAGGGGGGTGGATTGTATGAGGTTGAGAAACTGGTGGTGGGGATATGATTTGATAAGGATGGATGAATAAATCAAGGCAGCCTTAGTGGGTGTTGGTGCATACCAATGTTTTGGCACCCATCCCTTTATCTGTAAGATTTCTTCTCATTTCGAGTGTGTTTAATCGTGAAAGCTGTGGCTGGTGTTTGTTTCGGGTGGAGGGAGGGAAGAGGGGAGGGGAGGGGAGGATCGAAATCAAAGGCGAGAGGCTTTATTGTTGGCGCTGAAAAGCAGCTAATGGCCGCCCATCGCAGATCTGCCCCATGAATCGGTGGGGCGCCCCGGGTTTTAGGCATCACCCCCTTCCCCTCCCCCCCATCAACGACCCTGCGGCGCGGCTTCCTGCCCCCCTACCCCACCCCCCATACATATACCAGCCTTTACAAACATTTCTATATATTTCATGCAATAGAGATGTTTTTCTTTTCTAAAGTGAGTATACAGATTTTGTATTAATTAGCTTATTGATTTACTGTAAGCAAGAGTGCACACTCCTTCAAGTCTTCTTTGCAGAAGTGCTTGGGTTCTAAAAGATCCTCAAGGTGGTTTTGCTTGTTTCAGTATTAGACTTGAGAATCAGCCCCCATCTCCCTCTCATTTTCATTCATACATCAGTCCTAACTGAACTCTCAGACATTTTCACACTTTTTAAATTTATATATATATATATATCTGCTGTTCTTCTAGTGTTCTTTGAAGAGGAACACACCATTTCTACACAACTGCTTGTTTTTAAACGTGTCTCTAGTCTACAGCTATTGGGGGGGGGGATTTAAGACTACTTTGAATGTTTTAATGGACACACCAATTACTTTTTGTCCAGCACTTTTAAAACTTGTAGTTTTTCTATCATTTCATTTAATAACTGAAAATAGGGGGAAACTAAGTTGAATGCTGACAGCTCTTTTTAATGTTAAACTCAAGAATCATACAAAATGTAAAGTATGGTAAATTTTTTTTTTGCATATTTTTTAACATTATTTTTGTGTATGCATGAGGTGTATGAAAATAGCCAACCTGTGGAAAGGTGACACGTGTGCAGCCCACGTGGTTTTACCAGAAAAAAAAAGAGGAAAGAAAGAGAGGAAACTGTAAAACCATATATAATATATATTTGTTGCTGAATATTTTTGGATAACTGTTTTTGTTTTATTCTTGACCATGCGTTTTAAACAGTGTATATGGATGTGGTTATATAGAGATTTAAACAATTAAAAAAATCCTAACAATTATTTAATAGTGTTTTGGATTATGGTTTTGTTGGTTGATAATGAAACTATCTGGTTTCTTGCACTTTTCCTGTCCACGTGCAAATCATTTAAAGTGACTTTGTGATCTTAAATTCCTTGGCTCAAAAGAAACGTGTTCTAATGATTTTTTTTTTTTTTATGAGCAATCTTCTAACCACTCAAGCCTATTCTTTTTTCTTAACTCTGGATGTAAAATTTCAATATGAAGGAAGCCTAATTAAGAAGAACTGCTTGAACCATGGTGCATGTTAAACATGTTAACTGGTTTGCATTAGAAATACAGTGCATGGAGGTGGATTACTGCAGGATGAATACAAAGGTCATAGTTTAGTCAGCCTCAGAGGACTATGAACAGGCCCAATGTTTATTTCTCCTGCACCGTGCTTTATGTTTTAAAAAGCTTAATATATGCCCTATACATATTCTTACATAATAAACTAGAACGCAGCTCGATACTCCTTCACCATATAGAAGTGGATCCAATGAGGAGTCGTTGGGCTTTCATTGGTAGAAATCAAGTTCATTCACAAATACCCCATCAGCTGTGCTCTATTGTTTAGTGGTGACCAATGGGAGGTGAGATCATTAACACTCCTGCCTCCACCATGGACTGATTAGGAAAAGCTGGGAGTAGGCTCCAGTCCCCACTCGGAAGTTTGACCTTTTGAAGGAGGGTGGTAGGAGGAATTTAATTGATGGTAGTAAACGAGGCCTGGTCACATTTTCACACACTCCGGAGCTGGATCCTGAGCCGTTCAATCTCTAAATTTTTAGTCTTAGTATGGACCTGATTAACACGACTTAAAAGCAGGACGTTTGTGTTCTTCATCGTGGTAGCATTGTTTCGTTGTCGGAGGATGTCGGATCGTCCAGAAAGTCCTCCAGAAGACCGGGCGTACGAGCTGTCGAGGCCCATGTCCTCGTATTCTTCAGCAGCAGTGGGACATGAAGGTCTGCAGTTTCCACCCAGCATGCTCCAAGATCCAGGTGTGCTCTTCAACAAGGCGTCTTTTAACGGCCTGGGTGCTGCTCATGCGCAGACGTTTTTCTCTTTCCCGTCGGTTGGAGGAGACCCGCAGGTTGGTGATTTTACTCAGCCCAAACACTGGTACCCGTTCACGGCCCCTGAGTACACAGGGCAGGTGGCGGGGGCCACTGCGGCCACACCGCAGCCTGCTAACATGAGCCCTCCAATCGCTGAGACCCGGGAGCAAATCAAGATTCCAGAGGTTAAGACTGAGAAAGAGGTGGGTGAAGAGTATGGTGGTGGTGGTGCTGCTGCTTCTGAGACCAAATTTCAGCCACAGTTTCTCGGCCCAGCAACCTCCATGCCCGCTGGAGTGTACTACCCAACTTCTGCGCCATGGACGCCGTCTTTCTGGCCTGGTCTCTCTCATATCGCAGCCCCGACTACCGTAGCCCAAGCCCCACCAACCCCGTCTGCTTCATCTCCTTCTTTGTCACCATCTCCACCCGGAAACGGCTTCTCCAGCCCTGGCTTTTACAGCGGAGGAGCCGCCGCCGCCGCCACTCAGGTCGCCGTCACCACCACCGCAAGCAGCAGCGCCACCAGCACCCAGGTGCAGAACAGCGCCCGCAGCAGCAGCTCTTCCAGCGGTGGCTGTAGCGACTCCGAGGAAGAGGTACAAACTTTTTTTTTATTTTTTTTTTTTATTTTAGACTCTCTCTAGGCTTCATCAAGATGTTTAAAAACCTCAAACAAAGCAAGTTATATTGATCTCCAAACGATTTATTCCCAACGCAACTGGTTCCCACTTTCAGGAGAACCTGACTACAGATGATCTGGAGCAGTTTGCCAAGGAGCTAAAGCACAAGCGCATCACACTTGGCTTTACACAAGCAGATGTCGGACTTGCGCTTGGGAACCTCTATGGTGAGTACTGAAACCCTTCTTACATGGTCTAATTCAGTAGCCCTTTTCCAAGAAGGTTCATTTCATTTGCAAAACCTTCAACCCTTTTTGGAAGTCCTCAGTGATTTCAGTAACCTTTTCTAACAAGGTTCCTGAAGCATTTCGGGCTCTTGTGCTAAAGGAATACAAGGTAGTCTGTATTTTGATCAATGGTTTTTATTTGATTTTTTTTTGTTTTCTTTCAACACTGTGTACAGGGAAGATGTTCAGTCAGACAACCATCTGTCGCTTCGAGGCTCTTCAGCTCAGTTTTAAGAACATGTGCAAGCTCAAGCCGCTGCTCCAGAAATGGCTGAACGAAGCAGAAACTTCAGAAAACCCGCAAGATGTTAGTAGGCCTTGCTATATGTGGCGTTTTCTTCCTATCAATTTCATTTTGTAGTCTGTATGTTTTGATCTTCCCATATGCTATTTATTGGGGCGCCATTTGCACAAACTAAGCTGCTTTATTTATCCTGGTCCTAGTACCCCGAGTACCCCTGCCATGCATTTGTTTGTTTCCCTAACGTCATCCCGCTTGAGTTAACAGGTCTGCACTGAATCCAACTGCTTCTATTGTGGGGGAATATGTTAATGTGCTTGGCTGGAGCCATGATTGCGAAACACCTAAAAGGTAAAATGGCTTTCAGATGCTCATATGGTTTCCTTAAGCAATAACCTGTCTTGTTTTCATAGATGTACAAAGTTGAGCGCGTTTTTGTCGACACGAGAAAAAGGAAGAGGAGGACCAGCTTGGAGGGTTCGGTCCGCACTGCCCTCGAGTCCTACTTTCTCAAGTGTCCCAAGCCTAATACTCTGGAAATAACGCATATATCTGATGATCTTGGCTTGGAGAGAGATGTATGTGAACCTGGTGTTTGTCAAACATTGTGTTTAAGCTCTGGCTTTGTCTGTGCCCCTTTTGTGACATGGTTTGTCTTTTTTTTTTATAGGTGGTGCGCGTGTGGTTCTGTAACCGCAGACAGAAAGGCAAGCGGCTGGCTCTGCCCTTCGATGAAGAGGGCGCTGAAGGTCAGTACTACGATCAAAGCCCAACGCCACCTCCACACATGGGTGGCACGTCCCTTTCGGGTCAGGGTTACCCAGGACCCGGTCACGCCAGCAGCATGCCAGCGCTGTATATGCCACAGCTTCATCGACCAGAGGTCTTCAAACAGGCCATACATCCTGGACTAGTGGGTCATCTCTCTAGCTAAGCTGGTTGCTTCTAGCCGACACACCCTTTCAAGCAATAGAGCATGGTGCAGTGTGTCAATAAGGGAAATTGCACGTTGCTCAATTGTTTCAAGCAAAATGGGCTTCCTCTTGAAACAATCTTGCATTCAGCTTGCTTTGTTCCAAATATGATATTTGAAATCTGAGCCTTTCTGGTTGAGAAATGAGCACCTTGTTGCTGTGTGTGGTGTTCATCTGATCACATCAGAGGGTTCTGAAGTATTTTAAATTACTTGATCAAATTAATTTGCACAAACTGGTGGTTTGTTGTGTGTGGGTGTTGTTTTTTTTGTTTGTTTGTTTTTGTTTTTTTAAATGCACCCCGATTATCCCCTTCCCAATTTTTCAATCTGTAAATATATATTCATCGTCCTTCCCCTTTGTGGGCTTTTTAGATAAAATTTTAACTTGTGTGGGGTTTTTGATTAATGGGTGGGTAAGAAGAAAAGATTTGTCAAAGGTTTTGATCGTTTTATTCTGGATCCTTTTACTGATCTACTACAAATATGGATAAGTGACGGATTGTGTGTAAAAATGAAGTTGGCCTTTTGAAAGGGCATTAAACGCTGCTTTGACGCTGCATTTGGTAACTTGCACATGTTGAACAATTTGTTTTGAATTTTTTTTTTTCTTGACTTGCGTGCCTTATCTGCTTATCACATCTTCATTAAATATGCTTGTATACAACCCTGTAAATGATGTGAAACTTGATGTAATTTATTTGCAAGCTGCAGTGATGTCAATTTTGCAAGAAAGACATGTACATTTCCTCGCTTAGATTGTTGGCTATTAAAACGATTCCTTTTGACAGCTCAAATATTTGGGGTGATTTTGGTTCTTGGGGAAGTAGTGCTTCATATATTACTACTTTTGATGGGTATAAATGATTTTTAAAGAAAGGGGTGGTTCTTTATAACTAGCTGAATAAGTGTTGGTAGGGGAACACTTTTTTTTTTTTTTTCCTGAATTGAATTAAACTTCATACTAAATGTTTGAACTTGGTACTGATGTGATTTTCTTCAGTGCCAGAGAGAAACCAATGGTTTGCGTAGTGAGTTTGGTTTGACTGGCATATCCTGTGTAGGGAACCTCGCTCTGGTATTAGCATGATAAAGAGGAAATGAGCTTTGTGGTTTCAGTTGCTACGGAAATTCCTCTTGCATTTGGTATTTTATTCTTAAGCTGAAATACCTTGATGCAATTCCTTTACTACTAGACTTTCTGACTGTTTCTCTCTCGCTCCCCCCCCCCAAGGCTCTGCAAATAAGTGAACAGTACATGAAAGGAATTGTGGCACTATCTAGATCATTCCTTTTAAATTGTGGTATATTTTATGGTAAGGAAGTTTGTCATAAACCTGGCAGATGTTACAAAGCCTCTCTCTCCAATCGGTATAGAGTTTGACAGTGTAGCTTTTATGCCAGGAGAAGTAAGACTTGTAGAGTTTTGCATCTCCAGCTACTTCTTTTAAGAATCTGGCCAGCGTGGCTAAGGAGTCAAAGTCCTCCACGTGGATGAATGAATGTGGTGGTGCAACAGCCTCGTAGTGGCTTCGTGGCGGGCCTAATACAACAGGCACTGTACCAGCCATGAATGCGTTTCGCCACAGTTTTTCTGTGATGTAGTGTGGAGAGACAGCGTTCTCAAAAGCAAGGTAAAAATAGCAACGGGAAATAGTGGGTAGCAATGCATCTTGATTCAGGGGCCTTTTTACAGCATTACCATACACCTGCACAGGGATGATCTTCCTAAGCTCTTGGTACACTTTAGTCCTCTTTTGATCATACCTATAGTTACTGACAACCCAGCACACAAGATGGGTCTTATTCTTAGGTATGACAAAATCATCAGTCTGATCTTTCTCTTGGATCCTCCCATATGGTACTGTAACATCTGCATCAGGATGATATGACATGGCCAAGTTGAAGATCCCGTTGTATTGGCTTAAATTCCCGTTGTTTTGTGGCGCTTCCAAAGACAGCCAGAGCCATCTCTGCCAAACCGGTCGAGCAAGATGGTGTGGAAGCTTCTGGCTGCCAGCCTTCAGTTCGTGTTGATGGAAGACGACAATGTTGGCGGTGGAATAGTATGTGCGATTGTCCACCAGCTGACAACCGGTGATGTTATAATTCTTCAGGCATATGTCGCCCTCCAGGCTGTAGGGAATTTGGAAAGGCCAGTACCACAAAAGAATGGTGATGTTGGTTTTCTTTGCACTGCCAAGAAGCTGAAAATGAGGCATCTTCTGCAAGCTCCCAAAGAGGCCGCCAAGAATAAGGATGAGAAGCAAGTACTTTTTCTTCAGTCTTTTCAGATGCTGTATTGTTCCTGGAAAGAGTGAAGGGTATTTGCATTAGAAGTGAGCCTCAGTATGTTGTTTTCATCTCATCTCATCTCTAGCCACTTTATCCTGTTCTACAGGGTCGCAGGCAAGCTGGAGCCTATCCCAGCTGACTACGGGCGAAAGGCGGGGTACACCCTGGACAAGTCGCCAGGTCATCACAGGGCTGACACATAGACACAGACAACCATTCACACTCACATTCACACCTACGGTCAATTTAGAGTCACCAGTTAACCTAACCTGCATGTCTTTGGACTGTGGGGGAAACCGGAGCACCCGGAGGAAACCCACGCGGACACGGGGAGAACATGCAAACTCCACACAGAAAGGCCCTCGCCGGCCATGGGGCTCGAACCCAGGACCACCTTGTTGTGAGGCGACAGCGCTAACCACTACACCACCGTGCCGCCCGTATGTTGTTTTTTTTTCTTTTCTTCTGAAGTTAGACTGTTCCACTTTTTGAAAATCATTTTCAAGTAGCACCTTGTGGTTTTCTCAGTGTGACATCCGTCAAGAATTTTCTGTGATGAGCTCACTGAGGTGTAAGGTTGTTAGGACAGGCTTCATCAAAAGAAGTAGCAGAATGCTGCTTTAACACTGGTTTACATATGGCGTACAAAATATATATGATGCATACAATATATAGTTGCGGTGTAAGAGAATGGTAGTATTTGTATCTATACAGTGCTCCAAATATCTGTAGAACTATTCAGATTTAAACCCAATGGCCTGAACCAGGAAGTCTTTATTTTTGTTATTCAATGAGCTATATCATTGTGTTCCTGGAAATGCTGAAAAATGCTGCAAAAACCCAGAGGTAGAAACACCATCACTGTTGGTAAGATCTGTGAATTCTGGCTATATTATCCATCCATCCATCCATTATCCGTAACCGCTTAGCCTATCCTAGCTGACTATGGGCGAGAGGTAGGGTACGCCCTGGACAAGTCGCCGGGCTGCCACACAGAAACAACCATTCACATTCACACCGACGGTCAATTTAGAGCCACCAATTAGCCTAACCTGCATGTCTTTGGACTGTGGAGGAAACACACACACAGAGGCCCTCGTCAGCCATTAGGTTTGAACCCAGAACCTTCTTAGTGTGAGGCAACAGTGCTAACCACGACACCACCCTGCCAGCCAGTTATTTTTGTACCAGAGATATTTTCTCATGACTTTTTTGCTACTTCCTAAAATATAAACAAACTCATAGTCTGCATAGTTACACCACCATGATCCTCACTAGGGAACAATAAAGGAACCATACGGCCACAGGACCAGTCAAAAGTTTGTGACATACCAACTCATTCATAGTTTTTTTCTGTATTTTGACTTTTTTTTTTTACTTTGTAGAACAATACTGAAGACATCAAACCTATGAAATAATGTATACAGAATTATGTAGTCAACTAAAAACTAAATATGTTTCATATTTTCAATTCTTCAAAACAGTAAATAAATAATAATAATACAGTAAATAGCCCTATGCAACACCACAACTGTAGCAATCCACATTATGTCAAGAACCGCTCGACTAAGTAAAGAGAAATGAGAGTCGACATGATGCGTCTTTTAATTAACAAAAATAAAGAAAAAGCATCAAATTAGAAGGTGTTTCCAAATTTTTGACTGGTGCTATACGTATATGACTGTTTGAATGAAAATAAAAACTCCCACTTGTGCAACTTTTTTTGCTACATTCTGCAGGATCCCAGTTGTAAGTGCACTATTTAAAGCATCATCTCATTCCCATCTCATTATCTCTAGCCACGTTATCCTTCTACAGGGTCGCAGGCAAGCTGGAGCCTATCCCAGCTGACTACGGGAGAAAGGCGGGGTACACCCTGGACAAGTCGCCAGGTCATCACAGGGCTGACACATAGACACAGACAACCATTCACACTCACATTCACACCTACGGTCAATTTAGAGTCACCAGTTAACCTAACCTGCATGTCTTTGGACTGTGGGGGAAACCGGAGCACCCGGAGGAAACCCACGCGGACACGGGGAGAACATGCAAACTCCACACAGAAAGGCCCTCGCCGGCCACGGGGCTCGAACCCGGACCTTCTTGCTGTGAGGCGACAGCGCTAACCACTACACCACCGTGCCGCCATTTAAAGCATCAATGCAAGTAAAAGCTTCTTGTCATTATTTGTATTGCCCAAACTGGCTTCTCTTTAGAAAATCTTGCCTTGTCCAAATGGCTCAAGAGCTCAATAGCTCAAGATCATACCTTTAGCTATACCTGGCATCCCAATTGGTGATTCAGCATATTATTACTGTAAATATTGGCACCTGCATGTAGGCTGTAGGAACGTGTTCTAACTCTTCCTCTAGAGGAACCATATCTTCAGCCGATTTCTTTTTGCTTCCAACACTAGTTTTTTCTTCATCATCAAAGATCAAGATGATTCGACAGAGAAAATGTTCCAACAATTACCCCCAACTTCTTCCAAAGACATTTCAGGATGATGAATAGTCCAGAAAGGTGAAATAAGTTGTCGTTAAAATGCAGCTCGTAAAACATCTAAAAAAAATTTTTTTTTAAAAACCAACCAAAATCCAAATAAATCAATAAATAAACTTGAGATTCAAACAAAAATTGTTGCACAGATGGAGGTTCATGCTCTGTGCATGCTTACCTGACAGAGATTGTGGTTTCATTGAGAAGATGCTGCATGAAGCTCTGAATGCTGATTTTAAAATAAGTGCACTGGTTTGACCGAGTCAGAGTTATATGGAAACAAGGTGGAGGGCAGAGCTGTCACACGTTCAGTAGGCAACTACAAGCGTTTCCTGTTGTCGCATATATTTGAGTCTATCTTTCCCATTTTCTCCTCCCCTTTCAGTTTTACCCAAATGTCTTCAAAAATTTGATTAAGCACCTCAGAAAACAAGACAAAACACAACAAGGGCAATGATATTGTGCTGATTTTGAATACATTGAAGCTGTATTGGCAATGAAGTGGTTTGGATGTACCAGACACACTGTACTACTGTGTTTGCCATCTCTGCTCTGCAGTGCTGTGATAACGGAGCTTCATGTGTTGAGGAAGTGTCCTCTAGATAAAAAAATGAAACCAGCCTGTAATGACTGGCTAGCTTCACTAAATTATATCCTATAATAAAGATTCAAATAAGGTAAAAACATTTTAAGATAAGGCAATACTGTTCTAAACAGTACATAAATCTAGATTTTGGTAGAACTATGGCTTAGATTAAACCAGCATGTGTGGTTTAGTTGGCTGCGTGTAAGCTTCATCCATTTCAGTGAAAAAGAAAAACCACAAATTTGTGGTGTTCCAGAGTTTTACTTCATGTACCTCATCAGCGCCTCCAGAACAAGACACCCTGTTAAGTTAGTGGTTTTATTCGTCCCTAAAGTGACGCCTTCTGTTTGTAAGCACTGTGCAAATGGCACTTTCCAGGCAAAAAACGTGAGGTTTAAGTCAGCTCAAAACCCTGACCAAACCTCATCACTCTTTTTTTCACTCTCAGTTGCTGAAGAGATTAGCTATGCAGTGTCAATTTTTCACGTGAATCATATTTTCATGCCTCGTTTTCTTCCGTGATGAGTACAAGAATCATTTGTCACACCTTTCTTTGGGGTTGGCATAGTGGTTAACACTGTCGCCTCACAGCAAGAAGGTTCTGGGTTCGAGCCCAGTGACCGACGGAGGCCTTTCTGTGTGGAGTTTGCACGTTCTCCCTGTGTCTGTGTGGATTTCCTCTACAGTCCAAAGACATGCAGGTTAGGCTAATTGGTGGCATGTGAGTCTGAATGGTTGTTTGACTCTATGTATCAGCCCTGTGATGATCTGGTGACTTGTCCAGGGTGTACCCCGCCTCTCACCCATAGTCAGCTGGGATAGGCTCCAGCTTGCCCGCGACCCTGCACAGGATAAGCAGCTACAGATGATGGATGGATGGATGGATGGATGGATGGATGGATAGACGGACATCCATCCATCCAAACTTGACAGTTTAAGTTTTTTAATCAAACTTTGTCCATGACTAAGAAGTGAATTTTGTCGACAGCCCTCACTTTGTCACCTTAACCATCCAAATCTTATGAATTCAAGTCCTTGCAGATTTCTATTCTATTTTCTGTGCTAATTTGTATCAGATCACTCCTAATATGTAATGTACTGGAATTACACTTTATATATTTAATAGTTATTCCATGAAATCGAGTCGTACATGAGCTTATAGCCGACGAGGCGCGTAGCACTGAGTTGGTTATAAGCCATGTACGACGAGATTGAGTGGAATAACTGTTTTATTCTATCCACATTCACTGGATTTTGAGAAACTGAGAATTTTTTTTTTTTTTGCAAATTTGATAAATATAAACTTTATACAAAACGTCCGACATAATCATTTCCGCTTAGAATGTAAACAAACTAGCGAAATGACTAGCAATTTGTGAAAAATGCTATAATAATAATAATAATAATAATTCTTGAAAAATATAAAAGATACGTTCTTACCATGTAATACTTTTATTCCATATTTTCTTGCTTTTTAAAAAAAATATTTTTTGGGTTTTGTTTTCGAGTAGTGTTTTTATTTTGTCCTTGGTTGGTTTAGCAATAGATAGTTTTCACATGATGTCACAGAGTTGGGGATTCCCTAGTGGCGGCCATCTTGCGGGTCAAGCTTACTGTACGGGTGACTGAGCACACATTGTAACGCGCGAGTACAAAGTCTTCAAAAGAACCCAAGCAGGCTATTTAAAGCTAGCAATGGTGCACACCTGTTATATTCACAGCTGTCATAATACAGTGGTGCTTGAAAGTTTGTGAACCCTTTAGAATTTTCTACATTTCTGCATAAATATGATCTAAAACATCATCAGATTTTCACACAAGTCCTAAAAGTAGATAAAGAGAACCCAGTTAAACAAATGAGACAAAAATATTATACTTGGTCATTTATTTATTGAGGAAAATGATCTGATATTACATATCTGTGAGTGGCAAAAGTATGTGAACCTCTATGATTAGCAGCTAATTTGAAGGTGAAATTAGAGTCAGGTGTTTTCAATCAATAGGATGACAATCAGGTGTGAGTGGGCACCCTGTTTTATTTAAAGAACAGGGATCTATCAAAGTCTGATCTTCACAACACATGTTTGTGGAAGTGTATCATGGCACGAACAAAGGAGATTTCTGAGGACCTTAGAAAAAGCATTGTTGATGCTCATCAGGCTGGAAAAGGTTACAAAACCATCTCTAAAGAGTTTGGACTCCACCAATCCACAGTCAGACAGATTGTGTACAAATGGAGGAAATTCAAGACCATTGTTACCCTCCCCAAGAGTGGTCAACCAACAAAGATCACTCCAAGAGCAAGGTGTGTAATAGTCGGCGAGGTCACAAAGGACCCCAGGGTAACTTCTAAGCAACTGAAGGCCTCTCTCACATTGGCTAATGTTAATGTTCAAGAGTCCACCATCAGGAGAACACTGAACAACAATGGTGTGCATGGCAGGGCTGCAAGGAGAAAGCCACTGCTCTCCAAAAAGAACATTGCTGCTCATCTGCAGTTTGCTAAAGATCACGTGGACAAGCCAGGCTATTGGAAAAATGTTTTGTGTATGGATGAGACCAAAATAGAACTTTTTGGTTTAAATGAGAAGTGTTATGTTTGGAGAAAGGAAAACACTGAATTCCAGTATAAGAACCTTATCTCATCTGTGAAACATGGTGGTGGTAGTATCATGGTTTGGGCCTGTTTTGCTGCATCTGGGCCAGGACAGCTTGCCATCATTGATGGAACAATGAATTCTGAATTCTAAAGGAAAATGTCAGGACATCTGTCCATGAACCGAATCCCAAGAGAAGGTGGGTCATGCAGCAAGACAACGACCCTAAGCACACAAGTCGTTCTACCAAAGAATGGTTAAAGAAGAATAAAGTTAATGTTTTGGAATGACCAAGTCAAAGTCCTGACCTTAATCCAATCAAAATGTTGTGGAAGGACCTGAAGCGAGAAGTTCATGTGAAGAAACCCACCAACATCCCAGAGTTGAAGCTGTTCTGTAGAGAGAAATGAGCTAAAATTCCTCCAAGCCAGTGTGCAGGACTGATCAACAGTTACCAGAAACATTTAGTTGCAGTTATTGCTGCACAAGGGGGTCACACCAGATACTGAAAGCAAAGGTTCACATACTTTTGCCACTCACAGATATGTAATATTGGATCATTTTCCTCAATAAATAAATGACCAAGTGTAATATTTTTGTCTCATTTGTTTAACTGGGTTCTCTTTATCTACTTTAAGGACTTGTGTGAAAATCTGATGAAGTTTTAGGCCATATTTATGCAGAAATATAGAAAATTCTCAAGGGTTCACAAACTTTCAAGCACCACTGTAGGTCAGATGATGACGTCAAGTGGAGCGTTTATGGAATTCCCACTGTACAGGAGCACGAAGGCGAGCAAACAAAGAAACTCAGCATACAAAGGAGAAATCTATGGCTTGCGATAATCAACCGCAAGGATTATCAGCCTTCCAAACACAGCAAAGTCTGCTCCGATCATTTTATAAGTGGTAAGTTGTTTAAATAAACAATCAATTGTGTTTAAGTTTGTTTTTGGAAACCAAAACATCATGTGAACAATCTCTGGACAATGCCTAACTGGAACCGCTGAGTGTACGTTTACATTGTAATGTACACTTAATATCGCTCGTTTGTCACGTTTCTATTTGACACTTGTCACTTCACCCACGCAAGGGTCATTTTTGAAAAACATTTTAGGTCTATTCTGTATGATTTGATTTGTGTTTGGGATGCAAACAGCGCGCCTTTTGGTGGATACCACCTGAATCGCGCAGATCCGATTTTTTTTTTTTAGGGGGGGCATTGGATTTAAACTGTTTTTTTTCTCATCCTTATACTTCCTGTTTCATGGACTGTAACGGATTTGCTTATTTAGTAATTTTAATACAGAATTTACTTTGAAATTATAATCAGACACTCCAACGCCCCCCCCCCAAAAAAAATTGGATCTGCGCGATTCAGCTGTGAAAAAGGCGGCATCCGCCAAAAGGCGCGCTGTGAATATATAAAGTTGTAGTATATATCAGACAGTCTTTAAAGTTTGATGAAGTCAGTTTCAGGCTTTGGAGCAGGCTTTGGCAATTTCAGGCTTTGGCAGCCCTGCATAGTCACTTGAAAATGCATCTTTGTCCACTTCGTAGGGGTCAATTCCCCCAATCAAGGCCAGTTTGGCTGCATACCGTTGTCGTGAGATGTCGTCTAATGTATCTATATACTTCTGTTTGCTTGATTTTGCCGACATTGATCTTTATTTTAGAAAACTGACTATATAACTTCATAAATTCGTCCGAGATAATGTAGCCGGTAATGGTGATGGTCCGTTTTGCTTGACCCACAAGATGGCGGCTGGAGGGCGTTCCCTGGAATGCTGTGACGTCAGTGAAAACTATCGATACGCTCCGCCATTTTGTTTTTCTCTACTCATGGTATATGAGCTGATATCCTAGTAGTAGAGTAGCCAATCAGAGCTTGTGATTGTTCATATCCAGTGAATATGGATAGAATAAACTGTATTCAGTATACTACTCATACAGTTGTGTTCAAATAAATAGCAGTGCGTTAAGTTAAAAAAGTGAACAATGTGAAATTATTTCAAATGTCGCGGAAACATGACATATTCAATTCTAAGTCAAAGTATTGACAAATTTGATCAAGTCTGAGTTGTTCTTTTACAGGAAGCAAAGAAAAGGAATATTAATCTATTTTAAAAAAAAGAAAAGCAGTGCCAATATTTTTCTCCTCAAACTCAACCTGAACTAATATTATTTGCATAACTGTTGTTTTTGATAACTGCTATACATCTGAGTTACATCGAGTCAACCAACTTCTGGCACCGATAAACAGGTATTTCAGCCCAGGATGAACAAACTACATTCCACACTTCCTGTGAATTTTTGGGTTTTGCTTCACAAGCTGCATTTTTAATGTCACTCTACAAGTTTTCACTGGGGTTGAGGGCATGAGACTGAGCTGCCACTCCATTCCCTCAGTCCCTTTTTGTCCGGAATCAAGATGTTTTTCGTGTGTTTGGCGTTATTGTCTTGATGAAAGTCCCATTTCAGGGGCGTTTCCTCTTTGGCATATGGAAACACAATTTCTTCAAGTATTTTGATGTACTCAAACTGATCCATGATCCCTGGTATACGGTAAATAGGCCCAACAGTGTAGTATGAAAAACATCCCTATACAGTGTCTTGCAAAAGTATTCATCCCCCTTGGTGTTTGTCCTGTTTTGTCGCATTACAAGCTGGAATTAAAATGGATTTTTGGAGGGTTAGCACCATTTGATTTACACAACATGTCTACCACTTTAAAGATGCAAATTGTTGTTTTATTGTGACACAAACAATAATTAAGATGAAAAAACAGAAATCTGGAGTGTGCATAGGTATTCACCCCCTTTCATATGAAACCCCTAAATAAGAGCTGGTCCAACCAATTCACTTCATAAGTCACATAATTATTTGTTTAAGATTCACCTGTGTGCAATCAAAGTGTCACATGATATCTGTATAAATCAACCTATTCTGGAAGGACCCTGACTCTGCAACACTACTAAGCAAGCAACATGAAAACCAAGGAGCCTCCAAACAGGTCAGGGACAAAGTTGTGGAGAAGTATAGATCAGGGCTGGGTTATAAAAAATATCCCAAACTTTGAATATCCCACGGAGCACCATTAAATCCATTATAGCAAAATGGAATGAATATGGCACAACTACAAACCTGACAAGAGAAGGCCGCCCACCAAAACTCACAGACCGGGCAAGGAGGGCATTAATCAGAGATGCAACAAAGATACCAAAGATAACACTGAAGGAGCTGCAAAGATCCACAGCAGAAATGAGAGTATCTGTCCATAGGATCACTTTAAGCTGTACACTCCACAGAGCAGGGCTTTATGGAAGAGTGGCCAAAAAAAAGCCATTGCTGAAGAAAACACGTTTGGAGTTTGCCCAACAGCATGTGGCAGACTCCCTGAACATATGGAAGAAGATTCTCTGGTCAAATGAGACTAAAATTGATCTTTTTGGCCATCATGGGAAATGCCATGTGTGGCGCAAACCCAACACCCTGAGAACACCATTCCTACAGTGAAGCATGGTGGTGGCAGTATCATGTTGTGGGGATATTTTTCATCTGCAGGGACAGGAAAGCTGGTCAGGATTGAAGGAAAGATGGATGGCACTAAATACAGGGCAATTCTGGAGGAAAACCTGTTTGAGTCAGCCAGAGGTTTGAGACTGGGACGAAAGTTCACGGTCCTGCAGGACAATGACCCTAAACATACTGCTAAAGCTACACTGGAGTGGTTTAACGGGAAACATTTAAATGTCTTGGAATGGCCTAATCAAAGCTCAGACCATAAGCCAACTGAGAATCTGTGGCATAACTTAAAGATTGCTGTACACCAATGCAACCCATCTAACTTGAAGGAGTTGGAGCAGTTTTGCCTTGAGGAATGGGCAACAATCCCAGTGGCTAGATGTGCTAAGCTAATAGAGACATACCATACCCCAAGAGACTTGCAGCTGTAATTGCAGCAAAAGGTGGCTCTACAAAGTATTGACTTTGGGGGATGAATATCTATGCACACTCCAGAATTCTGGTTTTTTTTTCATCTTAATTGTTGTTTGTGTCACAACAAAACAACAATTTTCACCTTTAAAGTGGTAGGCATGTTATGTAAGTCAAATGGTGCTAGCTGTGCAAAAATCCACTTTAATTCCATCTTGTAATGCAACAAAACAGGACAAACACCAAGGGGGATGAATACTTTTGCAAGACACTGTACCATGATTTTTGCGCCACCATGCTTCACTGTTTTCACAGTGTACTGTGGCTTGAATTCAGTACCCAGGGCTCGTCTGACGTACTGTCGATGACCACTAGACCCGAAAAGAACACTTTTACTCTCACCAGTCCATGGAATGTTACACCATTTCTCTTTGGGCCAATCGATGTTTATTTTCCTTGGCAAATTTTAACTGATTCTGCACATGACGGTTTTTTCAACAACGGGGCTTCTTGCTGATAGCTTTGCTTCGATCAAAAGTCTTCTGACTGTAACTGTAGGCTACGTACAGGTAATTTAAGATCATCTTTGATCTTTCTGGAGGTGATGATCGGTTGAATCTTTGCCATCCTGACTATTCTTCGATCCATTTTAACAATAGTTGCTGGTTTTCTTTCGCGTACTCAAGGTTTTTATTGCCATTTTAAAGCATTTGAGAACACTTCAGTTGAGCATCCTATAATTTGCTGCACTTCTTTACACGTTTTCCCCTCTACAATCAACTTTTTAATCAAATTGCGTTGTTCCTCCGAACAGTGTTTGAAACGACTCATTTTTACTCAGAAGGAAATCTGTTTTAGAACTAGAAAAGCACTCGGAGAGCGCAGACCTCCGCCAAGAATCCTTTAAAAAAATCCGGGATCCAGAAGGTGATCCGGATCACCGCCAAAATTTAATGGATTGTTTCTTGTGCCCAGTCACACCTCTGGAAAAAATTTCAGAGCAATCCGTTTGTAACTTTTTCCGTAATGTTGCTAACAGACAAACCAACGCTACTGAAAACATAACCTCCTTGGCGGAGGTAACAATGTGTGAAACATTTGCTTCCCTTCTTCCTTAATAAAAGACAATCAATGACACCTGTTGTTTTTTTTTCCCACAGAATCAATGAATGGATTCTCTAATTAAACTCCACCCTGCTATTATTTTGGACACGCCCCTTTCAGTGAATAAGTCAGTTCCTCAGAGCAAGCAGCAGCGTGCATGTCATAACAGTCGGGTCTGTTGTTTTTCTATCACACTACTACACCTACAAGTAAACTATTTGCCATGCAGATATATTACTACTACTAATAACAGTGGTTCATCAGGTTACTGATGTTGTGCTGCTACTTATTTTGAACACAGCTGTATGTTATTTTGGTCACCATTATGATAGAATAATAAGTATATTATTCTATGCCACCAAAGTAAACCCCAGAACACAGTGAAAGTTTATTTCAGTCATTTTTGTAATGCTATCCACGTGATCTTTAAAGATACGATAAGTATATCAGGTTTTATTCTATCCGCATTCACTGGATATGAGCAATCGTGCACTCTGATTGGCTACTCTACTACGAGGATATCAGCTCATATACCATGAGTAGAGAAAAACAAAATGGCGGAGCGTGTTGCTGAACCAACCGAGGACGAAATAAAAACTCGACTCGAAAACAAAACCCCCAAAAAATACAAGCAACAAAATATGGAATAAAAGTATTTGATGGTAAGAATGTATCTTTTTTATTTTTCAAGAATTATTATTATTATTATTATTATTAGAGCATTTTTCACAAACTGCTACCGGTTTGTTTATATTATAAGTGGAAATTATTATGTCGAACGTTTTGTATAAAGTGTTTGTTTATCGAATTTGCAAAAAATTAAAATAAAAATGTTCCGTTTCTGAAAATCCAGTGAATGTGGATATTATGAAACAGTTATTCCACCCAATCTTGTCATACATGGCTTATAGCCAACTTGGCACTACGCGCCTCGTTGGCTCTAAGTTCATGTACGACTCAATTTCATGGAATAACTGTTAAATATCCTCCCAAAACATAACTACTGTACTATATTTACAAATACATTCAAGCTTATTTGAGCAACCTTTTATTTCTTAAGATCTTACATTACCCTACCCTTGATGTACTTTGATGGACAGACATGGGACCAAGTTATTGCTTTGCAAGTCACAAAAAAGTGTTGCCAGGCAAAACAAACCTCGCCCGGCAGCACTTATTTTATACCTGTATGTTGATAATGGTCATATTTCTCAATCATCAGCTGTCAGGTCATAGTCCTATGAAAATCCATGGCCTTGAATTTGACATTTCAGAGTCGTTCAAGGTCAAAGGTCATGGCAGCAACTGAAAGCCCATATGGGACTTCTTATATGTTGATAATGGCAAACGTCTGGCTATCATGAACCATTTAAAAATTTTGCCCTTTGAAAACCTATAACCTTCAGTTTGACCTTTCAAGGTCACTCAAGGTCAAGGATCATGGTGCCAAATGAAAGCCTATATGGCACTTCCTGTAAGTTGATAATGGTAAATATCTGTCTACCGTCAACCGTTTTTGATTTATAATGGAAAATATGTTATTTTGACCGAAAGGTTGACCTACCTGATTTAATCAGGTAATCTACGGACCGTTGCCCACCTACAATGAAAATTTGAAGTCAATCGGTGCAACTGTCTAGACGCTAGATTGTTAACAGACAGACAGACAGACACACAAACAAACCGTACTGAGGCTAAAGTGAGCACAAGCTCACCGAAATTTGACAAAACAGTCCTTCCTCCCCCACACCATGTGGTGCATAGGGTGGCACCGATCTCCGTTTCCGTAGCCCTTGGCCTCTCGCCTATTACATAGCTGGGGTTACAGTGGGGGGCTAGACCTCTGGTAACCGCAAGAGTTTGACTCCCCACTTGCATCTGTATTGCAGCGTGCCTTGCCAGACGGCAGTAGGTACCATTTTTATGATGGTCTTTGGTATGACCTGACCGTGAGTAGAACTCCCGATCAAGAGGCGGACACGCTAACCACTAGGCCAACTTGCAGTTTGACAAAACAGTACAGTTGAAGATTGATTGGATAATTGCATGAGTAGTGAGCAGAGGTACAGGCCATTGAGGGTATACAGGATGAATCAAAAGTTTGTACACCCCAACTCATTCATAGGTTGTTTTTTTTTCTGTATGCTGGCTATTTTCTCCATTATAGAACAAATACTGAAGACATCAAAGCTATGAAATAACATGGAACATGTATGGAATTAAGTGGTAAACAAAAAAGCGTTAAACAAAATGTTTCATATTTTAGTTTCTTCAGCGTCTCCAGCGTTTACCTCGATGACGCTTTGTACACTATTAGCATTATCTTAACCACCTTCATGAGGTAGTCACCTGGAATGCTTTTCAATTAACAGGTGTGCCTCGTCAAAAGTTAATTAGTGGATTCATTTCTTGCCTTCTTCATGTGTTTGCGATCAAACAGTAAATAATAATAAAAATACAGTAAATAGTCCTATTACACAACTGTAGTAATTCATATTATGTCAAGAACCGCTTGACTAAGTAAACAGAAATGATATCCATCATTACTTTAAGACATGATGTGTCTTTTAATTAATAAAAATAAAGAAAAAACATTGAATCAGAAGGTGCGTCCAAAGTTTAGACTGGTGCTGCACGTGGGAATTTCTGTCTTCTATATAATAAGCGGCAAAGTTTGTTTGTTTGTTTGTTCGTTTGTCTTGAGCTAACGTCGACATTTCTCAACGGATTTTCACCAAATTTGGTAAGTAGGTCTGAAAGGAAAGGAATAACTGCATCTGATAAAAAGTAGGAAAAAGAAAAGCTGCATATTAGATTACTATGAAATAAACTAGATAGCAAACTAATGTGTCGTGCACACAGTCAGGGATGCATATGTCATTGGGATGGTGGAAGAGCAAAGTGGGAAAGGTAGGCTTTTAGTTGCGTTTTTAAAATGGAGGAAGGAAGGTATAGGCAAATACTAGACTTTTAGTTTTATTATACATGTACACTTATATGTATTTTGTATATGTACTTTGCCAAAGCCTTATGTGCACACAGTGGGGCAAAAAAAGTATTTAGTCAGTCACCAATTGTGCAAGTTCTCCCACTTAAAAAAATGAGAGAGCCCTGTAATTTTCATCATAGGTATACCTCAACTATGAGAGACCGAATGAGAAAAAAAAATCCAGAAAATCACATTGTCTGATTTTTAAATAATTTATTTGCAAATTATGGTGGAAAATAAGTATTTGGTCAATAACAAAAGTTCATCTCAATACTTTGTTATATACCCTTTGTTGGCAATGACAGAGGTCAAACGTTTTCTGTAAGTCTTCACAAGGTTTTCACACACTGTTGCTGGTATTTTGGCCCATTCCTCCATGCAGATCTCCTCTAGAGCAGTGATGTTTTGGGGCTGTCGCTGGGCAACACGGACTTTCAACTCCCTCCAAAGATTTTCTATGGGGTTGAGATCTGGAGACTGGCTAGGCCACTCCAGGACCTTGAAATGCTTCTTATGAAGCCACTCCTTCGTTGCCCGGGCGGTGTGTTTGGGATCATTGTCATGCTGAAAGACCCAACCACGTTTCATCTTCAATGCCATTGCTGATGGAAGGAGGTTTTCACTCAAAATCTCACGATACATGGCCCCATTCATTCTTTCCTTTACACGGATCAGTCGTCCTGGTCCCTTTGCAGAAAAACAGCCCCAAAGCATGATGTTTCCACCCCCATGCTTCACAGTAGGTATGGTGTTCTTTGGATGCAACTCAGCATTCTTTCTCCTCCAAACATGGCAAGTTGAGTTTTTACCAAAAAGTTCTATTTTGGTTTCATCTGACCATATGACATTCTCCCAATCCTCTTCTGGATCATCCAAATGCTCTCTAGCAAACTTCAGACGGGCCTGGACATGTACTGGCTTAAGCAGGGGGACACGTCTGGCACTGTAGGATTTGAGTCCCTGGCGGCGTAGTGTCTTACTGATGGTAGCCTTTGTTACTTTGGTCCCAGCTCTCTGCAGGTCATTCACTAGGTCCCCCTGTGTGGTTCTGGGATTTTTGCTCACCGTCCTTGTGATCATTTTGACCCCACAGGGTGAGATCTTGCGTGGAGCCCCAGATCGAGGGAGATTATCAGTGGTCTTGTATGTCTTCCATTTTCTAATAATTGCTCCCACAGTTGATTTCTTCACACCAATCTGCTTACCTATTGCAGATTCAGTCTTCCCAGCCTGGTGCAGGTCTACAATTTTGTTTCTGGTGTCCTTTGACAGCTCTTTCGTCTTGGCCATAGTGGAGTTTGAAGTGTGACTGTTTGAGGTTGTGGATAGGTGTCTTTTATACTGATAACGAGTTCAAACAGGTGCCATTAATACAAGTAACGAGTGGAGGACAGAGGAGCCTCTTAAAGAAGAAGTTGCAGGTCTGTGAGAGCCAGAAATCTTGCTTGTTTGTAGGTGACCAAATACTTATTTTCCCGAGGAATTTACCAATTAATTCATTAAAAATCCTACAATGTGATTTCCTGGATTCTTTCCCCCATTCTGTCTTTCATAGTTGAAGTGATGAAACCTATGATGAAAATTACAGGCCTCTCTCATCTTTTTAAGTGGGAGAACTTGCACAATTGGTGGCTGACTAAATACTTTTTTGCCCCACTGTAAATAAAGGGAATTTTTTGGGGGAAAAAGTTCCCATACTGATATACTTACAAGAACATCACCAATCAACAACAATGACAATTGGGTGGCACGGGGATGTAGTTAGCCCTGTCGCCTCACAGCGAGAAGGTTCTGGGTTCAAGCCCAGTAGTCGACGGGGGCCTGTCTGTGTGCAGTTTGCATGTTCTCCCTGTGTCTGTGTGGGTTTCCTCTGGGTGCTCTGGTTTCCTCCACAGTCCAAAGACATGAGGTTAGGTTAACATGCAACGACCATGGCCTGAAGGTTGGACTGAAGTGTCCTTGAGCAAGGCACCTAACCCCGAACTGCTCCCTGGGCGCTGTAGCATAGCTGCCCACTGCTCTGGGTATGTATGTGTGTGTGTTCACTGCTTCAGATGGGTTAAATGCAGAGGAGGAATTTCACTGTGTGCTTAAATCTGTGCTTGAGTGTACATGTGACAAAGTCTTCTTCTTGTTATATTCATTGTCCTTTTGTCTTTAAGACTTATGCATGTTTCTACTTGTATGTTGCTCTTTGGATAACACAAAGTTAATGTGTCTGATTTGGGCTGTCACACCTCATTACTGAGTCACTTTTTCCTTCTATATCCAGCTCATGTATCTACCCTGGTTTGGTGTTACAAATGAGACGGTTGTTAAATATGAAGAAACTGCTACACCTTGAAGGCCAGTCAGTATTCACAAAGCAACAACAGATTACTGATGGCCCCACAAGATCTCACACTTTTACAGCACCCTATTTCATTTTCTGTAAGTGTATACATCACTAGCAGCTCCTTATGCAAGTTTGTCTCCATTTTTACCTCAGGAGTTCAAAGGTGAAACTCAAAATGACGTGTATTTGGGAACCTGGCCCGTATTTTAGCAGCAGTTTGGTGTCAAGTTACACAGTGTCATGTCATCAGCATACAGTACTGACATGAAAAAGCCATGTGTATT
This sequence comes from Neoarius graeffei, assembly GCF_027579695.1. Lineage (NCBI taxonomy): Eukaryota > Metazoa > Chordata > Actinopteri > Siluriformes > Ariidae > Neoarius > Neoarius graeffei. Next base: position 14,348,042 of record NC_083580.1, read on the forward strand.
ATCATAGTTCGTGTGACTATCGTGTCTTCCATATACGTCACTAAGAGATGTTATAAAGATAACAAAAATCACATGACAATAATGAAGATAAGCATAACATTTGTTCCTGTCCACAAACTTTCTTTGTAGCAGTGTTGTGACAGAGAGAAGGAAGATGATAGGAGTGCACTGATATGTCTTAAGGCATGTCAGTGACTGAAGCAAGAGTGAGAGAACGAGAGAATGAGACAGGTTGGACAGGTCAGTCCAGTGGGCAGGTATTCTGAATGCTCATCGGGTGTGGTGAGAGACAGGCAGCGAAGAGACTCAGATTGAAACTGGTAGTATAGAGAACATAAAAGAGCAAAGTATACTGAGTATTGATTGAGGGGGGAAAAAGTGTATTTTACATGTTGAATTAAAAGTGCTGCTCAGGTTTAAAAAAAAAAAATCAATCCTAAAGGACTACTCTTTGACTAGGATATTTGGACTTAAGTGGATGATTGGGCTTACATGGACACAGTGATGTAAACATTGCTCCTAGGTTGGCTAGTGAAGGTTTGACAGCTGAAAGACCATAGGAGGTGAGGACGCAGAACCAGAGACATGGCAGACGCACCAAAGATTGAGCTCTTCATCAAGGTCAGAGATTGACTTGCTGACATACTTTTGGATTTTCTAGTTGAAATCAGCACACTGTAAAGTTGTGAGTTTAGACAATGTTAAATGAACTACCTGTGTAACGTAATGGACTAAGTTTGTCCTGTTTGACTAAGTTTTGAGGCTTGTTTACTTCCAAGACTTGGTGTAAATGCCTGCACTTCCTGACAAACCTGTGGCAAAATCTCATAATTCGTCAACAATATTTGAAATGGCTCCATTCTGGAGAAGACAGAAAACCCCAAAGAACCAAAGAACAAACAGTCTCCTGCTTAAAACAGCTGTTTTTGTTTGTTTGTTTGTTTACAGTTATATCAAAAACTTGAATTTAAAATGTGTGAAAATACCAGGCATTGCTATATAGTATCTAATTTTCAAATGAAGCCTTTATTTTTTTTAAGAGATCAGCCTTTGTTGCCCACAGGCAAGTGATGATGGTGAAGGAGTTGGCAACTGTCCATTCTGCCAGCGGCTCTTCATGATTCTCTGGCTCAAGGGGGTTAATTTTACCCTCACCACAGTGGACATGAAAAGGTGAGAGAAATACTTGGTGATTATGCAATAATTAAAGATGTCATTAGTGTTCAACATAGCTACCCAACACTGCTATCAGTGATGTTCCACCCTACAGAGTTTAATCCCTGCCCTAATCTAATTTACCGGATAATTAAAGGTTTTTGAAAATGATAGCCACTTATAAATATTGTAGCCACTCTGTAGCATGGTAGATCTCCAGAAGTTGGGCAGGGTCTCCTGGTTCCTCATTCTTTAGATAATCATCTCATCACATCTCATTATCTCTAGCCACTTTATCCTGTTCTACAGGGTCGCAGGCAAGCTGGAGCCTATCCCAGCTGACTACGGGCGAAAGGCGGGGTACACCCTGGATAAGTCGCCAGGTCATCACAGGGCTGACACATAGACACAGACAACCATTCACACTCACATTCACACCTACGATCAATTTAGAGTCACCAGTTAACCTAACCTGCATGTCTTTGGACTGTGGGGGAAACCGGAGCACCCGGACGAAACCCACACGGACACGGGGAGAACATGCAAACTCCGCACAGAAAGGCCCTCACCGGCCACAGGGCTCGAACCCGGACCTTCTTGCTGTGAGGCGACAGCGCTAACCACTACACCACCGTGCCGCCCTCTTTAGATGATCAATGGTTCTATATTTTGAAAGATCTTCTACTTGGGAACTATTCTGAAAAGAAATCTCCGGAATAGAACCATAAAGGGTTCCCCCAGAGTGCAAACTGAAGAACCATTTAGGTGCTAGATGTAATCTTTCTTTCATTTTTTTTCTTTCTAAGAATGAACTTAGTGATCACCAATCTTCTTCCTGAGGTAAATCTATTTCCACTCTTGGGAGAAAGGTACTAGTCTATGATCTCAAGGTACAAACACTTGTCCCTGAGTGGTATTCTTGAGGTTATGCCTGTTGTAACATTATACTCTAAAGGGGTTTCATCTAGAACCTGTTATGAAACTCTGTTTGGTCTTGTATTGAATCTTTGTGGATTCCCCAGTGGGGCAAATCAAAGAAGCCTTCACAGTGGTAAATTTTATTTTTTCTAAGAACGTACCCAGTGATCACCAAGAGCCATCTTCATTGTCAGGCAAAAATATTCTCTGCAAAAGTAGGTCACTAGATACAGGATTGGTGACCTTCAACAGGGTACACCTAGAAGGGCAAAGTAAAGAACCTTTGAGGGTGCAATTAATTAAAAATAATTAATCCAGTTATCACCAAACTTGCTTCTAAAAACAGTTCCTGAAGGGTTTTTTTTCTAATTCCTTATTTTTTTTCCCACTTAGAACCTGTTATAAAATTTTATGTTGTATGGTCCAGTACTGAATCTTCAATGGTTCCCTTAGTGGGGCAAACCAAAGACCCCTTTCTGGTGGTAGATTTGAACATTTTTTTTAAAGAATGTACCCAGTGATCCCATGAGCCACTTCCATTCTCAAGTACAAAGGTACTAAACTAAGGTTTTAAAATACAATGCTTAGCTTTTTTTTGTACCATCAAAATGGTATGTTATTTGTCAGTTTATCTTCTTATAAAATATATTCTCTCAAGAGTATTTGATGGTTAATTGTTCTAACTTACTAAAGGGGTTCTTCTTGCAATGATGTACTCTTGAAAAGGAAACTATGGCTGTGTCCAAAACACCGTACTGGATACTGGTTGTCTACTGATCTTGGTGGAAAAGTCGTGAGTCATATGCAGTAAGTGCAAAGATAAATACTGCAAGTAGAAATACTTCACCTGCATGAGCATCAGTGCCGTACCTCCAGTGTAGATTCAACGCAGAAGTCTGCCACCAGCACCCTGTATGATGTAGCCTGTGATCATACAGACGTACTAGTCTATAAAACACTACACAGAAGTTGTTCATAGATGTCAACCCCTCACGGCTCTCACCTGTACTCCCTGGTAAAGAAATCCATAATTTCCATACCAAATCCATAGTAATATTTCATGCATAATAAAAATGTATCAGATCTTACCTAATACCTAATGTCAGATACAACCTTTGTTGGCTTTTGCGTGAAGAAATTAATTGACGGCTGTCTCTTTTTCTGGTTTGCATTCTTCACATGCATTTGAGATTTCATGTGTTCCCTCACGTCGTAAATTCCAGAGGCAAACACTTTCACGTCTCTACAACAAATTGTGCATTTGACATACTCACCCATTTTGGAAGCGATAATTATTCCATTGAATGTTTCTGTCCATTCGGGAAGAAAGCGACCTCCAGTTTTAGATATTTTGAGTTTTTTCTTCGGTGGTGCCGACATCTTGACCTCTTGACCTGTCTATTGTTACGCTACATGTGCTATTATTTCCCGCTCGGTGTGCGGGAAAATCACAATCGCGCATGCTCAGACATTTGGAATGGCTTGTTGGTACTAGTGGAAGTACCAGTTGAGTAATTCTAAATGTAGAAAATGGCGGCTCCCATGCATTTTCGTATTTCATGATGATTTTTTTGATGGTAATAAATCAAAATAATTTTAAGGTGAAAATGTAGAAAAATCCATAGTTGAATACCACTACGCCCGTACCATTTTTAAAATGCCAAAATCCGTCGGGAATACGGGAAATCCGTAGGGGTTGACATGTATCCTGCATACTATACTGTATACTAGGGTGGGGAGTAGCGTGCAGTACACAATGCATCCTGGGCCAGTACCAGAATCAGAATCAAGTTTATTGCCAAGTACGTTCTCACATACAAGTAGGCATATCGGATGCTCGCTGGCCGTGCTGTGAAAATTGTACATGCAGACGCTCATCTACATTTCCAAATCTGTCATTGTTTAACTCTTGAATATTTTCTATCGTGAGTACTATCATTAAAAAGCTTATAATTTCTGCTTTCCAAAGAAATTCATTTCGTTAAGATCTGTTCAGTACTTTGGGAGTAACGGCAGGTTGAAGTTGGTACAACAGAGCGCACTCTATTGACTACTTTCACGTTCAGAATCAGAATCAGAAGCACTTTATTGCCAGGTATGTTACACACACGAGGAATTTGACTCCGGTTCAACTTAGCTTTCATAGTACAGACAGAAAGAAAGTATAGGAAAAAAAAACCCCACACACAGAGAGAGTCTCACTGCAGTGAACTCCAGGGGGAGAATCGCGTTTCTACAGTGACGACCTTGAAGGCAGTGCTGGCTGGGAGAGCCAAGATAAGATTGGAATTTGTTTAGACTTAAGATGGGTAGACGTGTCCTTTTTCGCTTAACCCGCTTGTCCATTCCGGCCACCAAAACGATCCATTAATCTTTGCAAAGCCATCAACTTCTCCATGATGTTATCAATGTTGCGACTCAAATTCTGAATAGCCATTATGTTACCCATAATGCTTTGCACCTGGGGGGGTAACCAAAATAAACAAACTAAAACAACATGGTGTTGCACACTGACAGTAATCTTTTGAATTTAAATCTCCCTGAAACCTTCAAATAAGTGTCAAAACTAACTAAAACAAAGCTTAAAGAAATCTGCAAAGCCTTTTCTGTGGACTTTGAGAAATCAGTCGGTAAAAAAGCGCTTGTAAATATCGTATCGAACGCTTTGAACATCTCTACTTCGGGTGACAGTGAGTCAGCAGCCTTCTTCGTCTGTCAACATGGGTGTTCCAACAATTACTGACCTGCACAAGTTAAAACATTGGCAGAATAGCTGAGAAAGATCGACACCGATCATAGAAGAATCCACAGTGAAATCGTTTTTGCTGGGTGCTGGTTACGACGAGAATGTCGTAAGAAAATACAAAACGCTTTGTGCGTGGGAACACAAGCAAGGAATTAATTCAGTCATTGAAATACTGTAAACGCAGCAGAATTGTCAAATTTCTTTTTTAAGTTGATTTTGATTTCCTTCACTCTGATTTTCCTCGAGCTCATATGCCATTAGATTACAGTAATCTTTGGGCTGTTAGAAGAAGCTGTTCGGACTACAGGGTCAAATACTACATTTGATCTACCCATAGAAACACTGAAAAGGGAAGGACATGTAAGCTAACATACACTGCATCGTTTTCACTTTGTTTTGGGAGTTGAACCTTCAATAAAGTTGTCCTTTTCAGTTCTTTGATTTGTCCTTGTTTTTCGCACTTTTTATGACTAAACACAAAGACAGAGGGATTGTAGGCTTCGTGACTTGGGTCATCAGACTTTACTCCACCATTGAAGTGCGCAGAACACAGTCACGTGTTGTCCGTCGGTGTAAAATTTTGACGGCGAATTCTGTCTTACCACACTTTTCAACGCTTATCCTCTTTACAGTAGGTATTCTATAAAACTTTAAATCAGGAAAAGTCATTATCTCCCATGTGAATTCGAAGAAATGACTGAGGTAATCTGACTTAGTAAACAAATATAGCACCTGGTTACCCCCTCCAAGGTGCAAAGCATTATGGGTATGTGAAAGTAGTCAATACTCGTGTGACGTCGGGAAACTGCCGGTGATTTTTGAGCCACGGGAAAGTGGTCAGGCTCTCTTCTGATGGTTTTCCGACTAGATTACTCATGGATACCAATCAGATAACGCCTATTCGCCCCTTTCACATACAGTATCCCACAATCCACTGCACGGTTGGGAACTTCCAGTGGCCAGGCCCAGGCTGCAGATAACGGTACAAAAACCGATACCAGGCTTTATACTCAGTTTTGATGTTCAAATATCAGATGCAAGCTGAAATGTGATGTTATTAGATTACTTGTATATGTCTAGTTACTGGCTCCATGGTATATTTCATCAGCACAGAAGCTTTTAATCGGTCATCCTTATATTATCGCCCATACAGCCCTTTCACTTTCACTGTCTGCATTGTTTACACAAAATACATGTTCCAACTACTCAGTACTATAACTCTGGCCAACAACATTAACAGTGTACATTTACACTGATGACAAATTGTAAATGTGCACTCATTTTGAGTAGTGTTAATCTAGAAAATGTCTGAGAGACCATGTAAACCTATAATATTTGAACATCCAATATTTGAACATCGAAACTGATTATATAGCCCAATATTGGTATTATACCGTTATCAGCAACCTGGGTCTGACCACCGGAAGTTCCCAACCACGCAGTGGATTGTGGGATATGTGAAAGGGGCGAATAGGGATGTTCTCTATTTCTTACTGTTTCTGATGACGTATTCAGCAAAATTTTCCGTCTGCTAGTTTTGATGTTATGTTTCACCAGAGACTCTGAAGTGACTTTTCATAGCTTTGCCTACTTGTTTTTTCAAATCAAACTGATTCATGTACATAAACAACTATTCTAGAATATAATTGTAGTTGTTTTGATTAAAAATATTGAGATCTTAGTGGTTGGAATGAGAGTTTAAAAAACCAAAAGTCAGAAACGTGAGTGTCAACTTCAATTCAATGAACTGGAATTGTTTACTGGATGTGGCTCACAGAGTTTTTTCGAGGTTAGCCTTGAAAGCTGTGACTATTAATCGAAATAATTTTATATTATTTCATATAAACACTAGTAGGGCCTATTTAGAAATACAAAGGCCTACAGAGCACAAAGAGGGTATTAGAAATATTCTTTGATTTTGATAGAGAACGGTAGATGTGAATGACATTCAATGCTTATTTTTGCATATTTTATCATTAACATTGATTTCTCCTTCTTTGTGATGTATAAATGAGAGTTAAGATCAGCTTTATATTGCACAAATAAAGCCATTTGGTGAAAGTTTGAAGAAGAAAGTGTACCGATTTAACATCTTTACCTAATTAGCATAATTAATACGAATTAAATTCTAATTTTCATAAATTTTTATATACTTATATATATATATATATATATATATATATATATATATATATATATATATATATATATATACTTTATTTTAATAATTTTTCAAACTTTACATTCAGTATACAACCATCTATGTGCCTGCCAATTTCCATGTAAATATCTTGAAAAATAAGTGTACCAGACGGTGATGGAGGAGGTGAGGATGGACTCGATGATGGTGGTGTAAAAGTGCACCATCATTGTCTTTGGCAGATCGAAGTTCTTCAACTGCTACCGGAAGAACATCCTCTGCTGTGCTTTCTTGGTGAGAGAACAGGTATTCGTCTCTCACTTACGGTCCTGAGTGATTTTAGTGTTCAGGAAGCAGAAATACTCCATAGAGGTTACTGGGGAGTCAAACAGGGTGATGGGGGAGGGAGGGTATGGCAGAGCTCCTCCTGAAGTCTACAATCATCTCCACTGTCTTTAAAACATTAAGCTCTAAGTTGTTCTACCTGCACCAGGACACCAGATGGTCAATCTCCCACCTGTAGGCAGACTCAGAGTCCAATGAGGGTGGTGTCATCTGTGAACTTTAGGAGCTTGACAGACTGATGACTGGAGGTGCAGCTGTTGGTGTCCAGGGAGAAGAGTAGAGAAGAAAGGACATAGCCTTGGGGGGATCCGGTGCTGATGGTTTAGGAGTCAGAGACATGTTTCCCCAGCTTCACGTGCTGATTCCTGTCAGACTGGAAATCAGTGATCCACCTGCAGGTGGAGTCAGGCATGCTCAGCTGGGAGAGCTTGTCCTGCAGAAGAGCCAGGATTATAGTGTTAAGGTGGAACTGAAATCCGCAAACAGAATCCTAGCATAGGTTCCTGGGGAGTCCAGGTGCTGGAGGATGAAATGAACAGCCATGTTGACAGCATCATCTGCAGATCTGTTGGGTCTGTAGACGAACTGCATGGGGTCCAGGAGTGGGTCAGTGATGGCTTAAAGGTGGTAAAGCATAAGGTGCTCAAAGGATTTCATAACCACAGAAGTCAGGGCGATGGGTCTGTAGTCCTTTAATCCTGTGATCCTTGTCTTTTTGGGGATGGGAATAATGGTGGAGGCCTTGAAGCAGGCTGGTACATGACATGTCTCCAGTGAGGTGTTGAAGATATCTGCGAACACAGGAGACAGCTGATCAGCACAGTGTTTCAGGGTAAATGGTGAAACTGAGGTGGGGTTTACATTAGACCGTATCAGCGGATCATCAGATTAACGTTTTTAAAACGATTAACATGCGCACAGCAACACCAATACACGATTCGCCTGCACACAGCAACGCCAATACACGGATACGCTCGGCTCCGCAGGCATCCTGCGCTCCAAATCACTCCGCCCTGAACAGCGAGTGCCCTCTGGAGGGTGCGCACTCCGGCCCTGCGCAGCTCACAGAGCACGCGAGTGAAGTGCACGAGCAGTAATTCGGGACTGAGCCGCTGTGTGTGTGCTCTCAGTGCATATCGGGTATGCGCGTCACTTACCACTTGCAAGTGGAAGGATGGCAAGCCTAAAGACAATCATAACTACACAATGGGCAGTATTTGCATCAGTATTTGCAGTATTTTCATACTTTTATACTCTTTAATGAAAGGTGATACAAGGCGGAAGTCCGCGCCGTTTTCAGCAGTCGCGTCACATGACCAACGCCAGCGAATCAGGAAGGTGGATGTCACAGTGACGTTGTCCAATGACGACGCCAGCTAGAGCTCAGCACAGCGTATCCGCGTATTCTCAATGTTTACACAGCACCGGACCAGACACGATCTGGATTGAATACGTGGACGCTGGCGGATTCCCGTTTCCCGGCGTTTCCAGGCGTTTTAATGTAAACGGACAGTGCATCCGCGAAGAAAACGAGACAGATACGGTCTAATGTAAACTTGGCCTGAGTTGGGACCTGCTGCTTTGCAGGGGTTCAGCTTCTTAGAGTATACAGTGTGTAGTACACAAGTACAGAGTTTTGGACACAGCCTATCTGTTGTAGGACTCTCAATAGATCCATTAAGTTCTCCTACAGATGGGACAATCAGAGCTACTGTTTAGGTACCTAGGTTTAACATTATTTTCTAGGTATGTGTTTAGAGAAATGTAATTGGAAAACAATGTATTAATAACCATACTGTGCCTTGTGGACTGCAAATAACCTTTGAATTATTTGGATATCTGGTACCAAAATGCACCCGTTTAGTACATTTCCCAAATGTGCTCCTACTATTTGATAATGTAGATAAACTGTGTTGAATTCTCTACAAAGGTAGATTACCGAAAACAGGGCTGGTGATCTTCAAGGTTCAAACTGAAGAACCCTTTAGGGGTTGTCTAACAATTAATCCAGTGACCACCAAACCTATTCCTGGGCAATATCTGCCTTCACTCTGGCACAAAAGGTACAAAGGGTGCTAATCACCATTTGATTGCTTCTTTTTTTTCTCAAGAGCTCCAGAGGTCCTGAAGGACCTTGCTCCTGGCTCTCAGCCCCCATTCCTCCTTTATAATGGAGAGGTACGCACTGACACTAACAAGATTGAAGAGTTTCTGGAAGAGACTTTGGCACCCCCACAGTAAGTTTCACCTCGTACCATTAGGGAGTGTGTTGTATTGTCATGGTGGCATTCCTAAGAATTGGTCTTGCACAAACATTACACGAAGGACACTGAATACGTTTGTATGAAATTCTTGATAAAAGATATGACTATGTGCGCATGTTTATCATTCCAGATATCCCAAACTATGCTGTCGCTACAAGGAGTCTAATAGTGCTGGTGATGATATCTTCCACAAGTACTCTGCTTACATCAAAAACCCCAACCCTGGACTTAATGATAGTGAGAAATAGTTTTTTTTCTTCCTATGGGGGAAGGGGGGCCTGTTTTTATAGCTCGGTGAGGACCAAATGTCCACACAAGCATATACATGTGTGCGTATATATAAGGAATATCTAACAGTTTGGACGTCTTAGCAAGATTAGGCATTCCCACAGGGAAAACCTTTTCTTTTGGTTACTGAGGTTAAGGTTAGGTTTAGGTGCAGGAATAAAGTTGATTAGCTGCATTAATAATTATGTCAGTGAGAATTCTTCACAAAGAAATTATGACAAATGAGTGTGTGGGTAGGTGTAAATCCAGACAAGTTCCAAATTGAAGAAACATTCGGAACAAATGCAAATGAGTGAAAACAGTCTAAAACATTGTACACTTCAGCAATTATGATCCTACCATGCTTTGTGGCATGTATAAAAATGCTGAGCAGGCCCATTTGACCTCATTTAAATTTGAATCAGGATGGAAAGAGGAAAATATATTGGTATCTTTGAAAAAAAAAAAGCTTAATTTATGGGATAAGGGCTTGTTGCAAAGACTGCTCACAGCAGCAGAAAAGATTTCACCTTGGAATAGATTCTACAAGTCTGGAGCACCGCTCTAATGGTGCACATTTACTGACTGTGATTTTAGTGTGGTCTGTAAGCAAAACCCAGAAAAATGTTCTTCAAGTGACTGTGAACAGTCCATCTACAACTCCAAAGAGAAAGATATAGTACTTAAACAAAGACGTCGTTACAAAGACAAAAGCACCTTAGAGAGCTCATTGGTACAAAAACCACAGTTCATATTGTGAAACCAGTAATATGGTGAGATGAGTCATCATTCACCATACGCTTGATGACTGTAGTCAAGTCAAGTCAACTTTATTGTCAAATATGCTATACATGCTCGACATACAGCACAGATGAAATTTCAGTCCTCTCTGACCCACGGTGCAAACAGGCAATGCAATAAATAAAAATAGAATAATTGAAAAAAAACAAACAAACAATATAAACAGTATAATCACTCTAGATAAGAACTAGACATAGACTAAACACTCAAACAAACAATATAAACAGTATAAACACTCTAGATAAGAACTAGACATAGACTAAACACTCATATACACACACACACACACACACACACGTAAATTGGTGCAAATAAACAAACAGTCAAGGGCACTTGAGGTACAGCAGGTAAACATGAAATAAGCAGTATAAACAAACTAGCAGCTGTTAAGGTGAGGTAGTGCGGAATAGTGCACATGAGCGAGGTAAAGTGAGATGTGCGGTCCCTGAGTTCAGTGTGTTAATGAACGATGAGATGTATGTACAGTGGTGCTTGAAAGTTTGTGAACCCTTTAGAATTTTCTATATTTCTACATAAATATGACCTAAAACATCATCAGATTTTCACACAAGTCCTAAAAGTAGATAAAGAGAACCCAGTTAAACAAATGAGACAAAAATATTATACTTGGTCATTTATTTATTGAGGAAAATGATCTAATATTACACATCTGTGAGTGGCAAAAGTACGTGAACCTCTAGGATTAGCAGTTAATTTGAAGGTGAAATTAGAGTCACGTGTTTTCAACCAACGGGATGACAATCAGGTGTGAGTGGGCACCCTGTTTTATTTAAAGAACAGGGATCTATCAAAGTCTGATCTTCACAACACATGTTTGTGGAAGTGTATCATGGCATGAACAAAGGAGATTTCTGAGGACCTCAGAAAAAGCGTTGTTGATGCTCATCAGGCTGGAAAAGGTTACAAAACCATCTCTAAAGAGTTTGGACTCCACCAATCCACAGTCAGACAGATTGTGTACAAATAGAGGAAATTCAAGACCATTGTTACCCTCCCCAGGAGTGGTCGACCAACAAAGATCACTCCAAGAGCAAGGTGTGTAATAGTCAGCGAGGTCACAAAGGACCCCAGGGTAACTTCTAAGCAACTGAAGGCCTCTCTCACATTGGCTAATGTTAATGTTCATGAGTCCACCATCAGGAGAACACTGAACAACAATGGTGTGCATGGCAGGGTTGCAAGTAGAAAGCCACTGGTCTCCAAAAAGAACATTGCTGCTCATCTGCAGTTTGCTAAAGATCACGTGGACAAGCCAGAAGGCTATTGGTAAAATGTTTTGTGGATGGATGAGACCAAAATAGAACTTTTTGGTTGAAATGAGAAGTGCTATGTCTGGTGAAAGGAAAACGCTGCATTCCAGCATAAGAACCTTATCCCATCTGTGAAACATGGTGGTGGTAGTATCATGGTTTGGGCCTGTTTTGCTGCACCTGGGCCAGGACGGCTTGCCATCATTGATGGAACAATGAATTCTGAATTATACCAGCGAATTCTAAAGGAAAATGTCAGGACATCTGTCCATGAACTGAATCTCAAGAAAAGGTGAGTCATGCAGCAAGACAACGACCCTAAGCACACAAGTCGTTCTACCAAAGAATGGTTAAAGAAGAATAAAGTTAATGTTTTGGAATGGCCAAGTCAAAGTCCTGACCTTAATCCAATGGAAATGTTGTGGAAGGACCTGAAGCGAGCAGTTCATGTGAGGAAACCCACCAACATCCCAGAGTTGAAGCTGTTCTGTATGGAGGAATGGGCTAAAATTCCTCCAAGCCGGTGTGCAGGACTGATCAACAGTTGCTGGAAACGTTTAGTTGCAGTTATTGCTGCACAAGGGGGTCACATCAGATACTGAAAGCAAAGGTTCACATACTTTTGCCACTCACAGATATGTAATATTGGATCATTTTCCTCAATAAATAAATGGCCAAGTATAATATTTTTGTCTCATTTGTTTAATTGGGTTCTCTTTATCTTCTTTTAGGACTTGTGTGAAAATCTGATGATGTTTTAGGTCATATTTATGCAGAAATATAGAAAATTCTAAAGGGTTCACAAACTTTCAAGCACCACTGTGTGTGTGTGTGTGTGTGTTTGGGGGGGACTGCGAGGATGACATGTCAGATGCTGAAGGGGGGGCAGGGGGTGTGCAGGCAGAATCTGTGGCAGGGGGCAGAGGGGGGAGGAGGGGCAGAACAGGGAGGGAGTTGAGCCTCCTGACCACCTGGTGAAAGAAACTGTCCTTGAGCCTGCTGGTTTTGGCCCGGAGACTCAGCAGTCTCCTCCCCGACGGCAGCAGACTGAAGAGGTTGTGAGATGGGTGGGTGGGGTCACCTGCAATTCTGATGGCTTTGCGGGTGAGGCGGGAGTTATAGATATCCATTAGAGAAGGGAGAGAGACACCAATGATCCTCTCAGCTGCTCTCACGATGCGCTGCAGAGTCTTGCAGCAGGACACGGTGCAGGTGCCGTACCACATGGTGATGCAGCTGGTCAGGATGTTCTCGATGGTGCCTCTGTAGAAAGTGTGCATGATGGGGGCCGGGGCTCTTGCTCTCCTCAGTTTGCGGAGGAAGTACAGACGCTGTTGGGCTTTTTTGGCCAGTGATGCGGTGTTGTTGCTCCAGGACAGGTCTTCAGAGATGTGCACACCCAGAAACTCGGTGCTGCTCACCCGCTCCACTGCAGCACCGTCGATAGATAGTGGAGCATGCTGGGTGTGCTCTCTCCTGAAGTCCACAACTATCTCCTTTGTCTTCTCTGCGTTCAGACGGAGATTGTTGTCCTTGCACCACATGGCCATTTCTGTGTGGAGTTTGACTGCAAGAGCGCATGTGTTGCATACATCAAGAAAATCGTGAAGGTCTGAATGCAGGATTGCTATACTGAAGCAGTCTGGTGGCTCTGTTATGCTGTGGCAAGGTGTTTTGCTGGAATGGTTTGGGACCACATGTCCCCTTAGAGGGTCCTTCTACACAAAGACTCATTGGATGGTTTGATGAAGATGAAAATAATATACAGTAAATCATATGCTATGGATTTTGCAGTCACCAGATCTCAGTCAAACTGCAGTCCTATGGGAGATGTTGAACTGACGTATTAATGGAGCAGAGCTCCATACTTAAGAGAATATGGTAATGCATACACCTGATTTTTGATGGTTTTTGCAACCCTATGACAGCCATACGAAAGACGTATGTGTAGCACCACAGGGTACCCGATCGTAAGCACAAGGCAACGTATCTCAAACACTTGACCACTGGACAAAGAAATTTGTATCTTTATTTACATAAGAGGGTGGCATTGTGGTGTAGTGGTTAGCACTGTTGCCGCACAGCAAGAAGGTTCTGGGTTCGAGCCCAGTGGCTGACAGGGGCCTTTCTGTGTGGAGTTTGCATGTTCTCCCTGTGTCTGTGTGTGTGGGTTCCCTCCGAGTGCTCCATTTTCCCCCCACAGTCCAAAAACATCCAAGTTAGGTTAATTGGTGGCTCTAAATTGACCATGAGTGTGAATTGTTATTTGTCTCTATGTATCAGCCCTGTGATGATCTGGTGACTTGTCCAGGGTGTACCCTGCCTCTTGCCCAGAGTCAGCTGGGATAAGCTCCAGCTTGCCCATGACCCTGCACAGGATAAGTAGTTACGGATAATGGATGGATTTACATAAGATGGACTTTTATCCAGCACTTATTTTTAATTTACTTTAGAAAAAAACAAAACATAGGATTACTTACTGACACATTTTATGGAAAATATTCACGACAGTTTCATATAAAACTAGTTAAGACAGTTTTATTAGTCCACTAGCTTGTTGAACAGTTGACAGTTCCTGTCTTGTAAGGGTGGTAGACGGATGTAAGTGCAGGAAGAGTTTTATTGAAAGCACGCCAGCAGACAGATCCAAAACAGAGATAAAGGTAAAGTATAACAGGTAATGGTTGAGCAAGGCACAGACAGGATATCTGCGGTAATACAACACTCATAGTCTAAAAAAACAAACAGGATCAAAACCAGAAAAACAATACAACATACAAGGCTTGGTAACATCAGACGCAGGGTACAAAGCATATACTTCACAAAATATGTGTGTTACTGAGAGTCCTTATATGTATGCGCTGTGATTGTGCTCTACTCAGGAACAGGTGCAAGGTAATTAGTCCTAATAGCATTACATCTGCATGCAAATGCGTGTGAATGTGAAAGATGTAACCAGACAGCTGTTTGACATAGAGTATCAACTTCGATATTCGATCGTACCTCTATAGTAATGATGTAAAGTGAAAACACTGGTTCACTGCTGTCCACCAGGCACCCAGCAGAGTCACACCATAATAAATGTCGTGGTGTTGTTTCTGGTGCGTGGCATGCGGTGTCAAAGAAAGGAAAAAAATATGTATTTGCAACTGTGATGTGTATCTCATTATTGGGATCACTGTCACAAGACAATGCAGCAATTTACCGATGCAAAATACACAACGATACACAATTCAGTGGTTCGTATGCTATAATATTATTATTCCATTCAGGTTGATTTTGCGCCCTTGCAAATATTTTGCTCATATACTCATCAGGAGCTCCGCTTTTAGGCAGTGCCTCAATATCAATATTAGAAAGCGCCTCACCAGGATCTTCAAATGGATGGAAATGTGAGGGATGTTTTGTATATTTTGAAAGAATGGTGTTCCAGACTTGTTGACTCTATGCCAAGGCAGCTCATGGTGGCCCGAAACCTTATTAATATTCTTTATACTGGTTTTTCCTTTAATTATTTGCATACATATTAGCCTTTACTGTATGTATTTCCAGTGCTGGAAAAGAAGTTTCTGAAGAGCCTGATGAAGCTGGATCAGTATTTGCTTACCCCTCTTCCATACGAGTTGGATAAGAACCCGAATTTGACTCAGTCTACCCGAAACTACCTGGATGGAGACTCACTCACTCTCGCTGACTGCAACCTTCTCCCCAAGCTACATATTGTCAAGGTTCTAAACATTATGTCTTTTATTATGTGTTTGTCATAACAGGGGCAAACGTTAAGAGTCTAGACTACTGACACAAAGGTCGTAATCTAAGTACCACAAAGTTATTATTGGATCCCTGAGCATGTCCTTCAGTGCTTAATTATTTAGCCCAAATATAAACCTGTATAAAAGCGTCAAATCTCATCTCATTCATCTCATTATCTCTAGCCGCTTTATCCTGTTCTACAGGGTCGCAGGCAAGCTGGAGCCTATCCCAGCTGACTACGTGCGAAAGGCGGGGTACACCCTGGACAAGTCGCCAGGTCATCACAGGGCTGACACATAGACACAGACAACCATTCACACTCACATTCACACCTACGGTCAATTTAGAGTCACCAGTTAACCTAACCTGCATGTCTTTGGACTGTGGGGGAAACCGGAGCACCCGGAGGAAACCCACGCGGACACGGGGAGAACATGCAAACTCCACACAGAAAGGCCCTCGCCGGCCACGGGGCTCGAACCCGGACCTTCTTGCTGTGAGGCGACAGCGCTAACCACTACACCACCGTGCCGCCAAAGCGTCAAATGAATGTTTGTAATTGTAATGCAATACTTGACAGAGAAAATATTCAGAAGTCTGAGACCACATTGAAAATCTGGGATTTTTTTTATTTAAAATTGGAAAAAAATGAATTTTCGAATTTCAAAATGTTTAAAACAAAGGAAGTACATGTTCAGTATTTGGAATATATAAAATATTCAAGGTCCTGTACTACTTCTAGGTCTCTATTTAAATGTAAGTGTGCATAATCTCCTCATGCCTAATCTCTTCTGTTGAAGTATGTGTTCACATGATACTGCGAAGGATTTAAAATGTAAAATCAAAATAGAAGATGGATCATAAGATTTGGCACCAACCTGTAGAGTCTGTGCCAGCTTGCGTGCTGTGCGCCGTCATTAAAGCAAAAAAAAAAAAAAAAAGGGGGACATACCGAATACAAAGAAACTCTGAAATTCATGTAAAAAAAATTCGAAGATTCACTCAAGTTGTTGTCAGTGATATAATTTGTAATGGAAATTGTTGCATTAAATTAGAAAACAATGCAAAATTGAAACATTTTCCTTTGTGGTCTCAGACTTTTGGACCCCACTCTATCTTCAGTTGGCATTGTCATTGCCTTTTGTTTAAAGTGACTTGCCGCTGAGAGCATTCCAAGCACTTCAGGTCTAGCAGCTTTTCAGCTTTTCTCACAGGCTCAATAGTGAAACTCTGGGATTTGAACCTCAACCTTCTAATCACTAGTACAGAGCTTTACCCCGTAAAACAAACACTGCCCCATTCGATGCTATTCACAGCCCTTCCAATCGTCACACATTTTGTGCAGGAGCACTGCATTTTAACATCAGAGTATGTTTATGTTACAGGTCAGAATAGTAGATCAGGTGGAATTTTTCAACCTAGGTTAGAATTTTTAACCCAGTTCATAATTTGATACTTGTATTAAAGAGACTTATGGCCCTTTTCCACTACCCTTTTTCAGCTCGCTTCAGCTCACTTCAGCCCGACACGGCTCGCGTTTCGACTACCAAAAACCAGCACGACTCAGCTCGTTTCAGCCCTGCTTAGCCCCTAAAACTCGCACGGTTTTGGAGTGGGACTGAAGCGAGCCAAACCGTGCCGAGTGAGGTTGGGGGCGTGAGCAGACACTCCCCTGTGCACTGATTGGTGAGGAGGAGTGTCCTCACATGCCCACACACGCCCCGCGAGCGCGCTGGGATCTGTAAACACCGCAAACCCGGAAGGAGAAGAATTACGAATTACGAGAATTTCTGAAGCCTTATGCGCCTCGCCTCATCTATACGCTCTTGCCAGTCAGTATCTGTTGGCGTTGTCGGTGACAACAAGCCACAGCACCAAGACCAGCAACACTAACGACTCCATGTCCTCCATGTTTATTGTTTACTATTCGGGTCGTGAGACTACCGCTTAAAAGATCACTGAATCAGTGACATACAGAGCATCGTGGACGAGTTCGCGGAGCGCAAGGCTCGTCGTATGCCCTTCAAATAATGCGCGCAGTAGGCTATTGATGTTTTATTATGACCAGTGTTGGGCACGTTACTTTCAAAAAGTAATTAGTTATAGTTACTAG
This sequence comes from Neoarius graeffei, assembly GCF_027579695.1. Taxonomy (NCBI): domain Eukaryota; kingdom Metazoa; phylum Chordata; class Actinopteri; order Siluriformes; family Ariidae; genus Neoarius; species Neoarius graeffei. The sequence continues at coordinate 14,365,815 of NC_083580.1, forward strand.
TTAACTTTTCCCAAAAAGTAACTGAGTTAGTAACGGAGTTACTTTGTCATAAAAGTAACTAATTACCAGGGAAAGTAATTATTCCGTTACATTTTGTCCCCCCCCCCCCCCCAAAAAAAAATCAAATTCAGTTAGTGTAATCATAATAAAAGTGAATGTTAAATGTGTTTAATGACTGAAATGGACACTTAACAGAACCAGTTAGTAACATTATCTACACTATATTAATATTTTTGTGGGACAATGTGAGATAAGACATCTATCAAATGTAATATATTTTTGCAGTTATTAAAATTATGTTACTAATTACTGGCCACTGACGAGGACAAACGCTTTGTTCCTCGACATAATGTGCATTGCACGTAAACACTCTTGCCTTTTATTTCAAGTAATGAAAAGTAATGGCTGTATTTCCAATGTGAAAGTGTCTCGTGTCTCCCCGCCCCACACGAAAGCAGAGTAAAGAAAGGCTGAACGAGCAGCGTGCCAGATGAGAACAGCTTTAATAAAGTAACGCAGAGCATTTTATTGTAAGTAACGGGAACGGCGTTATAACGATGTAAAAAGTAATTAGTTAGATTACTCGTTACTAAAAAAAGTAACGCCGTTAGTAACGCCGTTTATTCTAACGCCGTTATTCCCATCACTGATTATGACCCATGTACAGTATGTCGCCGAATGTTTTTTTGTTTGAGTTACATGTTCGTTTGAAGGACTTAATGTACAAAATAACATAGTTGCACCCCGTAGTGTTGAAATTGGTAAACACAGTGCATTCAGTGAGGTTTGCACCGCCCTCCTTTTATTTCTGACTCTTCCTGTCACCGTTGCAACCTCTGAGCGCTCATTCGTATGCCCTTCAAATAATGTGCGCAGTATAGGCTATTGATGTTTTATTATGAGCCATGTACAGTATCCTAATGTTTTTTGTTTCTGAGTTACATGTTCGTTTGAAGGACTTGATGTACTAAATAACATAGTTGCACCCGGTAGTGTTGAAATTGGTAAACACCGCAGTTGCGGACATTTTGTAGCCTAAAATGATGTTATGATAAGCTTTAATAAAGGGCCCGGTCATTTGCCCCGCCCCCGGCCCGGCTCTGACTTGTTCCGCCAGTCACTGATGTCACTGTTTGCGCTGCTTAACGACATCACGTGACGTCCACCCACTTTCGCTAACTCCACCCAATGTGTCCACCCACTTCCAGCCAGCACGGTTCAGCGCGGTTGTAGTCGAAATGCAACTCCAACAGCCCCGCTCAGCTCGACTCAGCCCGACTCGGCACGGCACGGCTCAGCCGCGTTTGTAGTGGAAAAGCGGCATTACTATATCTCAGGTTAGGTTTAGGGTTAGGATTTGGGAAGACTTTGTATTTTAAACTTCTTGATGATGTAATAAGAAAGAAAGCACAACTTTATTCATCACACATTTGTGAAATTTCCTCTCTGCATTTAACCCATCTGAAGCAGTGAACACACACACACGTGAGCAATGAGCACACACGCATACCCAGAGCAGTAGGCAGCCATGCTAACAGCGCCTGGGGAGCAGTTGGGAGTTAGGTGCCTCGCTCAAGGCCGTCCCATATTAACCTAACCGCATGTCTTTGGACTGTGGGGGAAACCGGAGCACCTGGAGGAAACCCACGCAGACACGGGAAGAACATGCAAACTCCACACAGAAAGGCCCTTGCTAGCCGCTGGGTTCAAACCCAGAACCTTCTTGCTGTGAGGTGACCGTGCTAACCACTACACCACCGTGCCGCCCAATAAGACTGGACTCATTCATAAATTCAAAATATATATCATTTCCATTTCATTGCAATTGTTGCTGGTCTAGTGGTTAAGATGTTGGGTTAAGAAGGTTCTGAGCTTGAAGCCTGGTTAAGTATGAAAAAAGACATTTTAAAAACTGTTAATTTGGTAGATAGGAATAGGACAGACAGACGAGAGGAAGGGGCGGCACGGTGGTGTAGTGGTTAGCGCTGTCGCCTCACAGCAAGAAGGTCCGGGTTCGAGCCCCGTGGCCGACGAGGGCCTTTCTGTGCGGAGTTTGCATGTTCTCCCCGTGTCCGCGTGGGTTTCCTCCGGGTGCTCCGGTTTCCCCCACAGTCCAAAGACATGCAGGTTAGGTTAACTGGTGACTCTAAATTGACCGTAGGTGTGAATGTGAGTGTGAATGGTTGTCTGTGTCTATGTGTCAGCCCTGTGATGACTTGGTGACTTGTCCAGGGTGTACCCCGCCTTTCGCCCGTAGGCAGCTGGGATAGGCTCCAGCTTGCCTGCGACCCTGTAGAACAGGATAAAGCGGCTAGAGATAATGAGATGAGATGAGATGAGACGAGAGGAAGTACTTGGTAAGTATAGCCAGAGAGGAAGTGGATGGAAGAAAGAGAGACAAAAGAAGTGATGGAAAATAGATTTATTGTTCTTTCGAGAACCCCTTCAAAATCCTAGCTCCTGTTTTATTAATTAGTCCCCAAAATAAAAGTCCCTTTTAAGAATCTTAGATAATCCAAAATTTTACCAAGGTTGGAAATTATGAACTCGGTCAAAAATTTTAACCCAGGTCAAAATTTTTTTTTTTACCCAAGTTGAAATTTTTGACCTATAACATTTACACCCCAAAATATGCCAAATCAAAACAGCAGATGACCCAGTCAACATATGAATCTTGAGTGATTGACAGTTTGAACCCTCCTTTATGAACTGAGGGCTGGAAGGCCTGCCCTGCTCCATCTGTCTTACATTAGCATTTGTAGTAGAGATTAAATACAATGAAGTGTCAACTCAAACACTTTCCAACTTACAATTTTACAAATAATTTTAAGGGTGATGTGCAAATATATTGGCGTGCATGCATATACAGGGTTTTACGGTAAGCACTTTCAGGGGAAATTTTGCTTACCTAAAAAATAACTGAGTGGAAGCTTTCCCCCCAAAGCATCTGTTGGTTATTACAATACCCTATATATAGCACATTGCAGTTTCAACCTCTGTCAAGTGAATTGTCAAAGGACTATATCAAAAAAGGCATATTTATCTCTATAATTATTATATTTATCCCTATTATTAGTCAACCAGTTTGGATTATTTCTTCATGCAGTGATGTAAAAAAGGCTATATGCCCATAATTGCTGTAAACATACTATTTTTAACTAGCCTGTTTGTGTATACTGACTGATAATGTTGTATGTAATTCCAGGACACTCACTACATCTGACTGCATGACATCTATACCCCTATGGAAGACGGGTTTTTTTTTAAATTACACCTGTTAATTCATTCTTTATTTGCTCTCTCTTCTCAGGTTGTGTGTCGAAAATATCGTGAGTTTGAGATCCCTGCAGCTCTCACCGGTCTGACTAAGTACCTGGAGAAAGCCTACCAGCAGGACGAGTTCCGCTACACGTGCCCCAATGACGCAGAGATCCTGCTCGCCTACCACTCAGTGGCCAAATATCTCAACAAGTAGATCGAGTAGAGCAGGGGCTGGGTGGGGCTTGCAAATGGAGTGGCTTTGGGCAAGTCTGAATAATATGTCTCGGAAATAAAATTCTATGTTAGAGGTTTCAAATGACCTTTGGTTTGTAGGTGGAGGTTCTTTTTTGTACAAATGAGACATTATGTGTATTGTGAGCATTTGCTGCCTTCTTTGTTTCATATTAGCATGTTTTTTTTTTTTTTTGTTATTACTTTTGGTGCTGCCATAGTCTGTGCGTATATGGAATCATTTGTCTGTACAATTTACAGTGTAAAATCTCATCTGAACAATATTGCTAACCATTTGAGGTTTCTGTTGGTTCCTGGTGATTTTATAATGGCTTATAATAATTACTGATGGGTTATCACAGTAGAAATGGTCCTAATGGTTGATGTGGTGATGAGTGTGAGTCATTCTAGATGAGTTAGATGCTGCTAGATGAACTTGAAGATGTCCTACAGGAGTCGGGTGGTCTCTGTCATGAGCTAGCAGAAGTAAGCTGATGTATAATGGTGATTTAATGTACCTAATAGACTTTGGTTTAATTATTCTAGACTGCAGGCTTTCTGTAAGAAATATAGGACTTGCACACCATTAGGACACAACAATTAAATTAATTGGGTGGCACAGTGGGGAGTGTTGCTGTTTCACAGCACCAGGATCCCTGGTTCGATTTTACTGTGTGTGTGTGAATTTTGCATGTTCACCCCATGCTCACTTGGGTTTCCTGAAGGTTCACTGGTTTTCTCCAAAAACATGCCAGTACGTGGACAGGTTATGCTAACTTGCTCATAGGTAACTGAAGATTACTGAAGATGAACAAATCCAACCACAATGAATATATACGAGATGTGTAAATGAATCAAGAATGAAGACCAAGTAGTCTAGTGGGAAAATGTTTAAAGGACATGGGACATGAAACATAAATGCACGCTATATCAGTTTCTTTCCATTAAAAATATGAAATAATTGCATCAACAAATACAAAATTATCTATTAAATTCAGCAAAATCGTTATATTCGTGATGATTATATGGCATTTCTGCTCGAGCTCCGATATGCATATTTTACAACCGGAAGAGCCGCTGTCATGTGATCATACGTCACAAAAACTTTCGGGTACAGCACAAGCGGGTAGATGAATATGGAGAAGTGTGAATCGTGATGATGACGAATGCGACAAAATAGTTTTTGTGTCTTGGATGACAAGAAAATTGTTTCGTTTTTAGTGTTTAACGTACATTGAACATCATGGTGTATTGCGACCTCCCAGTCAGTCAGACGCGCTGTTACTCCTGTTAGCAATGTAGCTAGGCTCAGCATGGCCAATGGTATTTTTTGGGGCTGTAGTTAGATGCGACCAAACTCTTCCGCGTTTTTCCTGTTTACATAGGTTTATATGACCAGTGACATGAAACAAAGTTCAGTTACACAAATTGAAACGTGGCGATTTTCTATGCTATGGAAAGTCCGCACTATAATGACAGGCGTACTAACACCTTCTGCGCGCTTCAACAGCGCATTGATACCTTCACTCGGAGTTGTACCATTATTTTTTAGACAGGGCGGACGGACTAGGGCATTCGCCCGCCTGGCCGTGCCCGACGAGGAGCGCTCTCGGCCGGCTTGGGAGGCAGACAGCAGCCCCTCCCGGAAGTGTGGTTTTACCATGGGCCTCATGCGGTAAGGATTAGTATTATAATTTTGGGTGTATCAATTATTGATTATCATAATTCTGACTCGTTTCGCCATTTTGAATGTTTTCATCTCGGACTCTGGAAGCATTGTATCTCAATCAATCTCGAAAAATATCAGCAAAAAAAACCTAGCTTGCAACGGACTTTAGCTAGATCTCTGATGAACTTTCAATGTATGATACAAAAATAATACTTCTTTCAACAGATCATTAGCCTTTGAGCAGAATTGTTTTTAACTTACCAGGATGTGTTATCGAGCCGACCGCTTTCAGTTTCATGGGGATTGAATGAACTCTCACTCTCAGAATCATCTGACCCGTCAGAGTAAATACAAGATCCATGTTCATGTGAATTTCCAGCTATCGGTTCGAATTGATAGGGTCTAACTTCACATCTCTGTGAAACATCGGGAATGTCACTGTCGATGGTGTTCATTTCGGTAACCTGTTTACATTAGATACCCAAGCGCTGGCTCCTTGAAAAGTTTTTGTGACGTCATGGGTCATGTGACCGCTTAGCTAATTAACGAATCATTGTTTTACGCTGATGTATAAAAAAGTTGAATAATGTGATGATTTTCACATTTTTGACGCCCTGCAGTGATTTAGATGGCATTTCTTATGTCCTTTATACATAATTATACCCAGAAAAAAATCCATGTCCCATGTCCTTTAAAGGGGCCAGCTCACCCTTCCCAGAAGCCTCTGCACTAAGTAATGAGTTGCCATTTTCAATGCCATCACTATTCCACTGTGTTACATTTGAAAAACAATCCGCAGCAATGTGGTACCAGCCTAGTTCATAGATCGTTAACTGTCACATGAAATTGAATATATTTTGTCATTTATATTTGAAATTATTTTGACTGATCCATTCCATTTTTGTTTGGTTATTCAATTTCCATTGTGGCGGCACGGTGGTGTAGTGGTTAGCGCTGTCACCTCACAGCAAGAAGGTCCAGGTTCGAGCCCCGTGGCCGGCGAGGGCCTTTCTGTGTGGAGCTTGCATGTTCTCCCCGTGTCCGTGTGGGTTTGCTCCGGTTTCCCCCACAGTCCAAAGACGTGCAGGTTAGGTTAACAGGTGACTCTAAATTGACCTTGAGTGTGAATGGTTGTCTGTGTCTATGTGTCAGCCCTGTGATGACCTGGCCACTTGTCCAGGGAGGGTGTACCCCGTCTTTCGCCCATAGTCAGCTGGGATAGGCTCCAGCTTGCCTGCGACCCTGTAGAAGGAAAGAAGATATCAGGCATATTGTGTTCAAAATTGTTTTGTTTAATTCTGGGAAGGGTGAGACGGACCCTTTAATGGATACCATTATGGCAATTTCCACTAACATACATACATATATATATGGGGGCGGCATGGTGGTGTAGTGGTTAGCGCTGTCGCCTCACAGCAAGAAGGTCCTGGGTTCGAGCCCCGGGGCCGGCGAGGGCCTTTCTGTGTGGAGTTTGCATGTTCTCCCCGTGTCCGCGTGGGTTTCCTCCGGGTGCTCCGGTTTCCCCCACAGTCCAAAGACATGCAGGTTAGGTTAACTGGTGACTCTAAATTGACCGTAGGTGTGAATGTGAGTGTGAATGGTTGTCTGTGTCTGTGTGTCAGCCCTGTGATGACCTGGCGACTTGTCCAGGGTGTACCCCGCCTTTCGCCCATAGTCAGCTGGGATAGGCTCCAGCTTGCCTGCGACCCTGTAGAAGGATAAAGCGGCTAGAGATAATGAGATGATATATATATATATATATATATATATAAACTGTTTTCTTTCTTTAACAATATTACACATGCCATTCAATTCTGTATAAGAGAAAAAAGCACTGAAACGAATTTAAGAATAAAATAAAATAAAATATGAATATTAAATTGTGACAGTTTAACTTGTGCATCTTTATTTACATCTACTAGTATTTGTAATTTACTACTATATGAGCCAAAACCTGATTTAATTGCCTGTTGTGTGATATTAACAGAGATTATGAAAGTTAAGAATGTGTTATGTGTATCTTTTGCCTCCCTGTGGGTCTGGGCTTTTTACAAATAAATACGCGTTTACGTTTTTACACCCCACCTGCATTCCGGAAAATCCCAGCTCCTACAGTAGTACGGTGGGGGGACAACCCACAGGTAAACAACATTGTCTCTGATTGGCTTGTTCAGACTGAATCAGCCAATAGCGAAAGAGAATACTGTCACGTTTCTCAGTCTGACAGCTGAAGTAAACAGCTGAGAGGAGCCCATCGGAGTGAGGGTTTGTAGAAGTTTACACAATGGCGGGAAGGATTTAGAAACCATTTCAACAAGTTAGCACTTAATATGAATGCAGGACTTTGTCTGATAACCTCTTTGCATTGGTAAGTATATTTTTGTTCAGTTTTATCGCAGTATATTAAGAGCTGTAATGTTTACAGCGAGCTAATGTATCCCAGCTAGCTAACATATGAGAGCTGCTACACAGCTAGCTAATGTTTGTTTGTGAATTATTGTCAAGACAGTTTCTTGAACAGATAGTGTCTGCTCAATTACTAATTAACGCTAGCCTGCTTTTATAATGAGGCGAAGCTGGAAATGTCATGACAAAGTGCAAATTGTCATGTTTTGAACCTTTTCCCTGTTCATAGAAATGAAAGACTACAGTGAACAGGCATGTGCATTCCCAGTAAGTAGTAACTTTTTAAATCCTTATAATCAAAGTTCTTCAAAATAACAGTCAGTCTATTATGAGAATGACATACATGCATATAAATAATAACTACACCTTTTTAGTCTACACTCATTGTTAGTTTATTGCAGGGGTTCTGTCTTTTTAGCCAGCGCTTTACATTTTAAAGGTGCAACAAGTGTTTTTTTTTTTTTAATCATTACTTGTACAAATTACCTAAAATATACGTAGAACAAGATTCTGATTCCGATTCTGAAGATTAAAAGCACACACACACACAAAGGGGTCAACTGTACAGAAAAATGGGGGCTGCGATAGTGAGGTGAGCGAGAGAGTGCAGGCAGGGTGGAGAAGGATTTCCGGAGTCATTTGTGATCAGAAAGTCCCAGCAAAAGTGAAAGGTAAGCTAGAGCGTAGTGAGAACAGCTGTGATGTACGGATTGGAGACCGTACCCTTAACGAAGAGACAGGAGGCAAAGTTGAGGATGTTAAAGGTCCCATGGCATGAAATTTTCACTTTCTGAGGTTTTTTAACGTTAAAATGAGTTCCTCTGACCTTCTTAAGTCACCCCAGTGGCTAGAAATTTCATAATGTGTAAACCAAACTATGCCCAACATTTGAGAATGGCGCGTCAAAACGGCGCGTTGATAAGCTCTTCCCTTTACTACGTCAGCAAGGGAGATGATTCCCACCCACTGTATGGATTGCCCGTCCAGCTCAAAAGTTGCCACCAAACATGGAAGTTGCGCTGTACATGGATGTGACAACACAGAAAAGAGTCTGTTTTTACTGCCGACGGGAGAGCCCCTGAAGACGCAGTGGCTTAATTTTATTTATTTCAATAATACGCCGTCGAGTCTACTAGGCTTGGCACGGTTATGGGAAAAAAACCGAACCGTACGATACGCCTGTTGCGGTGCAATACACGTATAAACCGCGGTACCCCTATTTAAGACGTTCGCCAAAAAAAAAAAAAGCCGAATGCCCGTATGAAACCACGTGGTTCTCTTTTGCGCGATTCGAAGAATTGAAGTGACAGCGGAGTGTGGATGGCAAGTGCAAAAATGGCAAGTGGGAGTGGAGAAGGCAGGTCGTCGTACATAGAGGATGCCCCCGCGGCATTCAAATCAGGTGTGTGGGAACATTTTGGTTTTCCCATTACATGCGATGACGCCGGCAAAAAATCAATTGACAAAAACGTCACAATATGCAAGCTTTGTAAAGTAAGTTCATTTTTATTTCTTCCAATTATGAAAACTCTGTATGTGACAAAAGACACCTGGTTCCTCTAGATGCCACAACATGGCAGCAAACACTCCTGACACTTTGTATAAATACTGTAGTAAATAAAAAAGCTGTTGAAATCATCCATGTCTTCCCTCTTGCTGTTTCAAAATACTACCTGGCTTTTCATCAGAGATTGTTCATAAAATGTGCTTATGTCAACTCAAACTCAGTTTGTGCATGATTATTTCATTGTAACTATAATTTTAACCTCTCTTAAATGCTGTATCCTAAACTATGTTCACTTAAGGTAAATAGTAGGCTATATGGCCAAATACAGAGTACTTAAGATTTAAAAAAAAAAAAACCGCAATACGTACCGAACCGCAGACCTCAAACCGCAATACGTACCGAACCGCAACTTTTGTGAACCGTGCCACCCCTAGAGTCTACCTAAGACGGTGTATGTTTGTCGGAAGCATTTTCCTGAGGAATGTTTCCACAACTTGGGACAGTACAGAAGCCTGGGTCCGTACCAAGCATCCCTGCTGCATCAGCCACAAACAGCAAACAAGTAAGTGTATAACTGTTAAGTCGTTTTGCTGTGTTTTAAAATCGGTGCCACGTTAGCCTTGCAATGGCTACATTAGCTGTGCAGCTAACCGCTTCCTGCAGTTAGCCAGGTACTCTGCGCTACAAAACCAAAAAGCATGCAGCATGCTCTGTTATAATAGCCAATCAAAACAGTTTTTACAAAGACCCCCACATTCTTTTTTTTTTTTAAAGTCACTTGTTCATTTTATTTGTTTGTTTGTTCAGTAAAAACCCAAACATTTGTTGAATTTATTTTATTTCCTCGCGTCGCACCTTAATGACGTCAGCGCGCGGTATTTTTCCTTTCGTGGTTTGTTCCTTCTCTCTCGCCATAGTAAGACACCCACATCCGCTTGTTCTGACCCACTGGAGGTAGCGTCACAGTGCTGTTAGCCAATCAGAGGTAACATGTTTACATGTCATGAATATTAATGATGAGAGCTGAAATCCTGTCATTCTCCTGCCACCCACTCCTCCACCAAACTAGAACAGCCTGAAACAGGAGAACCACAGCATTTTTTTTCACCAAAACCGGCTCACAGGGCATTCATTCATACTAGAGACCACCGCACAATTAATGAAAAAACGATGCCATGGGACCTTTAAGGTTTGCGATGGGAGGTTGGACAGGATAAGAAACGAACACGTCAGAGGGACCGCACATGTGGAGAGCTTGGGAATGAAGCTAAGAGAGATGAGACTGAGATGGTATGGGCCTATCCTGAGAAGAGATGCAGAGCATGTGGGAAGGAGAATGTTGAGGATGGAGCTGCCAGGCAGACAAAAACGAGGAAGGCCAAAGAGGAGATACATGGATGTGGTGAGAGAGGATATGAAAGTGGCAGGTGTGGTAGAGAAGGATACGGAAGACAGGGAGCAATGGAGACGAAAGATCCGCTGTGGCGACCCCTGATTGGGAGCAGCCAAAAGAAGAAGAAAAGCACACACAAAGGCTTTAGCAAAAGCATATTGATCCTGTGTCTGAAGTCGCTCACTCGTTCACTACTCCCTACTCACTACATAGGGAATTACTATATAGAGGACTATATAGTGAGCTCATTGGTAAAATAAAAAATCACTTTCAGACACTAGTGCGTCATGCTGTTATTTACATCATTGCTGTCGCACCGTTAAAACGTGCCGGATCAGTCGGCTGGCGGGTTTTCAAAATAATAAATACATGCATGTGTTTTTGTGATAAATCCATATTATACCGAGCATATAATTTCCCACATTTAATAAATCCAAAGTACTTTGTTTCTGCTGCATCTTTCAGTTCTTTCTTCTTAGTCACTGCCTTTTATTAAATCAAATTTGACTTTTTTTTTTTATTAATTCTTCACTCTGAACTCTAACTTTTTTATTCTTGTATTTTTTTCTATTCTCTTACTATTTTCAATTGTACTTGAATGTCTGTCTGTTTTTATAATGTTTTTTTTTTCCTCTGTCCATTCACCCCCGTGCGACTGCAATGCATGATGGGATATATTGCTTGGTTAGTGACCATCAGTTGTACACTACTTCCCATGATGCATTGTGAGATACTATGAGTCCACTATATAGGGTGTAATAATTCTCACTATACATTTGGACAGCACTACAAAACGGCGAACTCACGATATATGGCCCTTTTCCACTACCCTTTTTCAGCTCACTTCAGCTCGCTTCAGCTCACTTCAGCCCGACACGGCTCGCGTTTCGACTACCAAAAACCAGCACGACTCAGCTCGCTTCAGCCCTGCTTAGCCCCTAAAACTAGCACCATTTTGGAGTAGGGCTGAAGCGAGCCAAGCCGTGCCGAGTGAGGCTGGGGGCGTGAGCAGACACTCCCCTGTGCACTGATTGGTGAGGAGGAGTGTCCTCACACGCCCACACACGCCCCGCGAGCGCGCTGGGATCTGTAAACACCGCAAACCCGGAAGGAGAAGAATTACGAATTACGAGAATTTCTGAAGCCTTATGCGCCTCGCCTCATCTATACGCTCTTGCCAGTATCTGTTGGCGTTGTCGGTGACAACAAGCCACAGCACCAAGACCAGCAACACTAACGACTCCATGTCCTCCATGTTTATTGTTTACTATCCGGGTCGTGAGACTACCGCTTAAAAGCTCACTGATGTCACTGTTTGCGCTGCTTAACGACATCACGTGACGTCCACCCACTTTCGCTAACTCCACCCACTGTGTCCACCCACTTCCAGCCAGCACGGTTCAGCGCGGTTGTAGTCGAAATGCAACTCCAACAGCCCCGCTCAGCCCGTCTCAGCACGGCACGGCTCAGCCCGACTCAGCCGCGTTGGTAGTGGAAAAGCGGCAATAGTCCACTATATAGTGAGTCGTGAGTGATTTCGGACATACAGAAAGTCTCTCTCTGAGGAAAAATGATCTCGTTTGAGTGGATGCGGGTCCTGTCAGTCACTTAAAGTGCATATCCTGGACTAATTTTGTTTTTTTTTTTTAATATGAAAGTATGTCACTTTACACACTCATCCAGAAGGGTAATTTTGCACAAGGCCATCTGTCTACAGCAGAAAAAAATAAAATAACAAAACGCGTCTGGAAAAATCCCAAGGGAGTCTGGAGCCAGATTCGTGACGTTATGTGCGGAAGCGCCAGCAGGCTGCGCGAGCTTGCACAGCCTGTGTAGACCAAGCGCTCCCATTTCTCTCTCATTGTCCGGTCTTTTGGAAAACGATGAGTACTAATCCCATCAAGATTGGTGTTGCTACACCTTCGTACGATACATCTGTTAACCATTTTAATAATTGCGTGATAACGTTGAAGAAATTTGCAGAAAACCACCAGGTCGTTTTCTCATAAACAAACCAGCGCTGACGTAGGATTCAGAAGGAGGCGTCCCACACGCGACATCACGAAAATCAATGTTTGCCGGGAAATCCAAATGCCAAGTTTTTTCAGAGGCGGACCAATTTGCCTCAAATGGCTTGATTTCAACTGAATTTTTCTGGTATTGCGCAAGGTAAAAAAATTGCAGAGAATGCAGAATGTTACAGATATTTGACCAAAGTTTAATATAAAATAGGAGAATTACATTGATCTTGCTCCTGAATTTACCCATTATATGCACTTTAATACGCTCCATAGTCCACCTACTGTATGATTATGGAGGCGGAGCTTTGTGAACATGTTGCAGGAATCATTCACATGTCAAGACCACCAAATTCTTTAGGCTAGGTTCACAGTGTCAGTCCAAATCTTTTTTTTTTTTTTTTTTTTTTTTGCATATCCAATCTTCCTGATTTGACTGACTGCAGGTTATCAGATCTGATCTCTGTGTCCATGTGGCAGTCTTTGTTTTCTGTCTTGTAATTACTGGTTGCTATAATAACGACATTGCCCCCAGAAGTAGTAGACGTACTAGTAATGACATGAACAAGTGGCCTGAAAATGGAAGTAATTCACATAATGAACTGAAAGAGGCTTGCTTGTTTCCCACGTGGCAATATACATAGTTGTGGTGCATGTTTTTATGAGAATAATGAGATGGTGTCAGAGATGGAAGAGGCATGTTTCCTGTAAATGTGAAATTTGTGGCTTCAGAAGTCAGATGTGGGGGGAACTCATCTGAAATCCAGAGTAGTCAAACCTGAATGGATTTGAATCATATTTCCAACCATGTGTGAACATGGTTTGAAACTGTTTTGTAAAAATCGGATCTTGTGATATTTTTATTTATTTTGGGCTGTTCAGACTTGCAACATATGATCAGATTCCAGTTGGATTTCGTCTAACCGTGTGAACATAGCCTTCGAGACCTAATCCTTGGGGGGGGAAGACTAATCTTACCTAATGCACCGTTAACTCATAATAATAATACACTTTTATATAGCGCCTTTCACAAACCCAAGGCCGCTTTACACAGGAGTTACCAAAAAAAAGGCCACACTAGGAAGAATAGTATGAGGTAAAGAGAAGTTTTCAAGTTGGCTTTGAAGGAAGAGAAAGTGGAACAGTCACGAAGCGATTGTGGTAACGAGTTCCAAAGTTTAGGAGCAGAAACACTGAATGATCTGCCACCCATAGATGCCAGTTTAAAATGTGGAACAGTCAGAAATCCACAGACAGAAGATCTGAGGGAGCGGGAGGGACAGTACAAATTAATTAGCTCACGGAGATAGGAAGGGGCGAAACCATGAAGAGCTTTATAGGTTAAAAGCAAGATTTTGTATTTGATCCGAGAAATAATTGGCAACCAATGCAGTTGCTGTAAAACAGGAGTGATGTGAGCAGTGCGCTTGGTGAGCGTGAGGACTCTTGCTGCTGAGTTTTTGGACGTACTGCAGGCGATTGAGCAGTGTGGCAGGGAGACCATAAAAGAGAGAATTGCAGTAGTCAAGACGAGAAAAATAAACGCATTGACCAACATTTTGGCATCAGTTTCCAAGAAAAAAGGGCGGAGACGTGCAATATTGCGGAGGTGAAAGAAAGCATTCTTAGGCCCTGTCCACACGGCAACGGATTCAGGTGAATCCGATACAATTGTTTATCGTTTCGGCCTGGCGTCCACACAGCACCGGCGTTTTGGGTGCCCCAAAACGCAATCTTTTGAGAACAGGTTCCAGAGTGGAAAGATCTGGCAACGTTGCCGTTGTGAAGTCGTCTGGATGAGTAGAACGGCTTTGTTTACGATGACGTCACAACCACATGACTGAGTGCTTCATGCCGGGTAGAAGTGTAATGAGCTCGATGCGAGTTGTCAACAAATCCTATAACTTGGTTCATGAAACGCGCTTACAAAATATTTTTACTGTGAATATTTATTGTGTAATGGTGCAAAGTGAGAGAGAGAATAGCCCTTAGGGCAGAGTCAATCCCGCCAGCAAAAATAGGGAAAAAAAGGAGCGATCTCACCTCTTCAGATGTTGGTTTAAGTCCTACAATACATTCCTCAAAAAGGGCGTAGAAGAACAAATTAATCCATCAACGTGTAGCATTCAATTTATTCCGGACCATTAAAGACGCTGCCTTCCGCGTAGAATCATACGTCATCCTCGCCGCCATATTGGATGGGTCAAAGCGGAGAATAAAGATGCCTCATTCATGTGCTGCGTTTAACTGTACCAACAGGTTTACCATCCAAACGAGATCACATGGACCTTTCACAGGTGAGACTGGAAAAATACTTTTCATTGTATTTGGTCATTATAATGTAATTTTACGAACAAATTTTTCTGACTTTGTGTCTAATATGAAGTCTCGCGCATAATAGTTTATGCGCATGCGTCCTTACTACTTCTATTGTTCTGGTGTCTCCGAAGGGACCGTCTTACAGCGCCCCTAGAGGTGTGGCATGTGTATTGCATCGTTTTCAGCAAGCGTTGCGTTGCCATATGGACCTGATATTTTACTGATCGTTGCCCATGTGGACGCGATATTTTTTTAAAATAACATCTCGTTGCCGTTGTCGTGTGGATGTAGCCTTAGTAATTAGTTTAAGATGGGGTTCAAACGTAAGGGTGGAGTCAAAGAGAACTCCAAGGTTTTTTATAACTTGGGAAGGACTAATAAAACACCATCAACATCAATAGTAAAACTGGAGAAGTTCAGAACCTGTCTTTTGGTACCTACTAACAGAACCTCCGTTTTGCTAGCATTAAGTTTAAGGCAGTTCTTGTGCAGCCATTGTTTAAGGTCAGTGATGCAAGTCCTTAGCAGCTGAACAGAGGCTATGGAAGGGGTGATGTAGATTTGAATGTCATCAGCATAACAATGAAAGTTGACCCATCCCACGTGACGTCACGACAAATGCGGCTGACATTTTGGACATGAACTACCAGTAGTCTACCACAGCCAACAACGAGGAACGACAGCGAAGCATCGAAAGGAATATAGCCATCAAAGAAAGTTTTTACTTTCAGCAAGACTTCCATCATGCCATTATATTGTTGTGCACCTGGATGTAGTAACCATCAACACACAAGGCAAGATTTATCATTTTATCGGATCCCGACAGATGCTGACCGATGGAGAAGATGGATGGTCTCTAAAATATTGGCAAAATGATGTTTATTGACATAGCAATCGTGTGTAACGGGAAGCATTTGCATATCCGAAGTGTTGTTTACATCAAAGATAAAATAAACCGATATGACAATGACTGCTGCTGCCAGGTTGGGGACACAAACTCGTAGAAAGGAAGTGTGCCAACAGTGCCAACACACTTCCTTTGTGGTCGATTCTGCTTTAAGGTAAGATGCATTTAATTATTCGTCTGCTGTGGGTTTGGAATCGGTAGCCTGACCGATTCGTTCATGTTTGTGGTGCCATTTGTTTGTTGACGCGTGTTGAAATGGAAGATTGGTTGTTGACATGATTTCCAGTGATGCTTTGGCGCTGCTGTGGATCAGATCTGTTGAGTAGCCTGACTGTTTTTTTTTTTTTTTTTTTCCTTGCGTGTGGTATCATTGACGCGAGGTTGTTTTTTAAACATGCCAATGCGGACACGATTTCCCCTGATGAGTTATGACTTCAGACGCGATGCATGTATGGAGTCCGCGTGATATGTGCGTAAGACAGGCTTCTCATGTGTTTGGAGATCCGCGCTCTGAGACGAGCACAAGCACCCCCCCCAAGGGAAAAAAAGGGACCCCCCGAAAATATCGGCATAGTTCGAACACTGGGTTGGAGAAAGTAATGACAAATAGTGAGTGCACAAACCATAGAAGGTGAACTGTACACAGCGCCAGGGCAGTGTGATGGTATGTCTACTTTTAGATTGTGTTAGCTTATCAATGAACACACGTCACTCGACGAGTTTCACGTCTTTACGACGGATACTTAAATGTGTGTTAGGTATTATTGTTGCAGTCTAAGCAGTCATTGTAATAGCTAGATGAGCGAGAACTGAAAGGGTCTGTGCCATAAACCGTTATTTCTTCATGTCCAAAATGGCGGTCGCGTTTACGAAGGTCACGTGAGTGGGAAGGGTCAATAGGAGAAACATATAATATAAAAAGAAGGGGACCAAGGACAGAACCCTGAGGCACACCTTGAGCAACAGTAGCAGTGGATGATTTATGAACACCAATAGAAATAAACTGTTGCCTGTTTGCTCGATATGACTGAAACCAGGCTAAAGCTAAGCCAGTAATACCAAAAGAAGATAGTCTGGAAATGAGTATCTCATGATGTACAGTGTTAAAGGCAGCTGTGAGGTCCAAGAGAACAAGGACATTGAGATGACCAGCATCAGCTGAGAGCAGGAGGTCATTAACAACTCTTAAGAAAGCAGATTCAGTGCTGTGCAGATTGCGAAAGCCTGACTGAACGGGTTCATAGAGATCATTATGAGCAAGGAAAGTATGACGCTGAGAGGCTACAACTCTCTCCATTACTTTAGCTAGGAAAGGGAGATTTGAAATGGGTCTGTGATTGGACAGTGAAAAAGAATCTAGACCAGGTTTCTTTAGTATTGGTGTAACAGAAGCAATTTTGAGGGAGATGGGAACAGTGCCTAAAGCAAAACACTGATTACTCATATGAGCAATATAAGGGGAGATGGCAGCACGGGCGATTGCTCTAAGACAACGAGGGAGGCTCAGCCTCCTCTAAAAATGACGAGCATCGTGTAGGATGAATTGCGCTAGGCTTATGTTATAGCCGACCTTTTAACATTGGTATTTCAGATCCAGAATCATAGAAATATGTGCTCAACCCACTACAGTGCGAAATCATTCCCTTATAATTTTAATGTGTGCGTGAGTTTTTCCCCCTTGTGACAGCGCGATGCAGCGCAGCCTCAGTGGACTTCAATGGCATTTGGGAGCTATGCGCTTTTCAATCTCAAAATGCAAGACGATTATTGGACAAATACTGCGAAAACGCCCGCCCACGGAGTCTCACGGACTCCCAGCCTCGGTGGACTTCAATGGCATTTGGGAGCTCTGCGCTTTTCAATCTCAAAATGCAAGACGGTTATTGGACAAATACTGCGAAAATGCCCGCCTACGGACTCCGAGCCTCACAGTGGGAGGGACATGGCAGTTTCCGCGAGGAGACTGGTGATTGGTGAAAGCAGCCGGATATTTTCTTTGATTGACAGCTCGTTTCAACTATAGACAGGCAGCGGTGAATTTCAGTTCAGTCCCATGCGGATTCGCAAGTGCTGTGGTGTATTGTAAGAGATCAGCTTACATTTCGATTTCATTCATTACATACGGTTTCTACCAGCTTTTTTAGTTTGTATATATTTTCATTGTAAATATAGTGGTGGCAGTTCGGAGCAGGTGGGTGGAGCACAGAGGACGGCAGGACAGAGATCAAGTTCCAATTTAATATTTGTCACACTTTTCAGCATAACATTCACTCAGACAGACACACGACGGGTGTCTGTTCAGGGAAGAGCTCTTCTGCTCTCTGCTCTCCCTCCCTATATAGGGCGCGGTCACTGGGAAGACACACACACACACAGGTTAATTGCTCTCAGGTGTAGTGATTCTGCCACTCACCTTCCCTGACTCCGCCCTCCTGTCACAGACCGGCGCTTGACCACGCCCCCGCTGCCACATACCCCCCCCCCCCCCCCCCCCTTGGCGGGAGAGGAAGTCCGCCACGACTATCTGCGCCCCCGGCCTGTGGACCACCTTGAAATTAAAGGGTTGGAGTGCCAGATACCAACGGGTGATGCGCGCGTTGGCATCTTTCATGCGGTGGAGCCACTGGAGGGGCGCGTGGTCCGAACAGAGGGTGAAAGGGCGCCCCAGCAGGTAGTACCGGAGGGCGAGGACCGCCCACTTGATGGCTAGACACTCTTTCTCTATGGTGCTGTAGCGCCCCTCACGCACTGACAGCTTCCTGCTGATATACAGGATGGGGCGGTCCTCCCCCTCCACCTCCTGGGACAAAACCACCCCCAGCCCTCTGTCCGACGCATCGGTCTGTAACATAAAGGGGAGAGAAAAGTCAGGGGAGTGTAGAAGTGGCCCCCCACACAGTGCAGCCTTTACCTCTGAAAAAGCCTGCTGGCATTGCTCCGTCCACTGGACCGGATCTGGTGCCCCCTTTTTAGTGAGATCAGTCAGCGGGCTGGTGACGTCCGAATAATTAGGTATAAACCTACGATAATAGCCAGCCAGCCCCAGGAACTGTCTCACCCCCTTTTTGGTCTTGGGCCTCGGGCAGGCCACAATCGCTGCGGTCTTGTTAATTTGGGGACGCACCTGCCCGTTGCCCAAGTGGAAGCCCAGATACCGTACTTCCACCCGGCCAATCGCACACTTCTTTGGGTTGGCTGTGAGACCCGCTCGCCTCCGCGACCTAAGGACGGCCCTTAGGTGTTCCAAGTGCCTCGGCCAGTCATTACTATATATGATGATGTCATCAAGATAGGTGGCGTGGGGGCGGAGGACCCGGTCCATCAGCCGCTGAAACGTAGCGGGCGCCCCAAACAGCCCAAACGGAAGTGTGACGAATTGGTGTAACTCAAACGGTGTGGAAAAGGCCGTTTTTTCTCGGGATAGTAGAGTCAAGGGGATCTGCCAATATCCCTTCGTCAAATCCAGTGTCGAATAAAAGCGAGCCGTGCCTAGTCGATCGAGCAGCTCGTCAATACGAGGCATTGGGTACGCGTCAAATTTAGACACCGCGTTGACTTTCCTATAGTCCACACAGAACCGGACCGACCGGTCGGCCTTGGGTACCAAGACCACCGGGCTGCTCCAGTCACTGTGGGACTCCTTGACGATGCCCATTTCGAGCATGGTCTGAAGTTCTTCCCGAACCACTTTTTTTTTTTTTTTTGTGTTTGGGTAGCCTGTAAGGGCGGCTATGCACTACCACTCCCGGGGGCGTCTCGATGTGGTGCTCTATGAGGTTAGTGCGACCGGGCAGGGGCGAGAACACATCTGAAAACTTGGTCTGCAACTGGGCGATCTCCGTGAGTTGGGTCGGGGAGAGGTGGTCTCCACAGGGGACCGGAGAGGTACGTGATGCCAATGTCCCTTTTTGAACCTCCGGCCCCAGCTCCGCCTTCTCCGGAACCACCGACACCAACGCCACGGGGACCTCCTCGTTCCAGAGTTTAAGCAGATTGAGGTGGTAAATCTGTAGCGCCCCACCCCTGTCCGTTCGCCTCACCTCATAGTCGACGTCCCCGACTTGCCGTGTGACCTCAAAGGGTCCTTGCCACTTGGCGATCAATTTGGAGCTCGACGTGGGCAGCAGTACGAGGACTTTATCTCCCGGAGTGAACTCTCTAAGGCGCGTACTCTTGTTGTACAGGCGGGCTTGCCGTTCCTGGGCCTGCCGCAAATTCTCCTGAGTTAGGTGGGTGAGCGTGTGGAGTTTTGCGCGCAGGTCCATAATGTACTGAATTTCGTTTTTGCTTTGTGAAGGTCCCTCCTCCCAATTTTCCCGCAGCACATCTAGGATGCCGCGCGGCTTATGCCCATATAATAATTCGAACGGGGAGAACCCCATGGAGGCTTGGGGGACCTCTCGCACTGAGAACAGCAAGGGTTCGAGCCACTTATCCCAATTACGTGTGTCCTCACTTACGAATTTTTTAATAATATTTTTGAGGGTGCGGTTGAATCATTCTACTAAACCGTCCGTTTGTGGGTGATACACGCTGGTGCGGATCGGCTTAATCCCCAATAACCCATACAGTTCGCGCGGTGTCCGTGACATAAACGTAGTGCCTTGATCAGTCAGAATCTCTTTCGGGATTCCAACTCGGGAGATGACGCGGAAGAGCGCCTCTGCAATACTGCGTGCTGAGATATTGCGCAGAGGCACTGCTTCCGGGTATCGTGTTGCATAGTCCACCAGAACTAATATAAAGCGGTACCCTCGTGCTGACCGATCTAATGGCCTGATGAGATCCATCCCAATTCTCTCAAACGGGGTCTCGATTAGTGGAAGAGGGTGCAAAGGCGCTTTTGGAATGGCTGCTGGATTTACTAACTGGCATTCGCGGCACGCCGTACACCACCTACGAACATCGCCGCGAATCCCCGGCCAATAGAATCGGGCCATTATTCGGGCTAGTG
Organism: Neoarius graeffei; assembly: GCF_027579695.1. NCBI lineage: Eukaryota > Metazoa > Chordata > Actinopteri > Siluriformes > Ariidae > Neoarius > Neoarius graeffei. Next base: position 14,386,480 of record NC_083580.1, read on the forward strand.
TTTTATCCTGCCCTAAGTGTCTAGCCATGGGATTAAAGTGAGACGCCTGGAATACCAATTCCCGGCGGCTCTTCGGAATTAAAAGCTGCATGACACGCTCTTTAGTTTGAGTGTCCTGCGTCACTCGGTATAACCTATCCTTCATAATTGCGAAGTAGGGGAAGGACGGGGTGGCGTTCGGCTGGAGCGTTTGACCATCGATTACTCTCACTTGGTCAAACGCATGTCGCAGAGTCTCGTCTTGCGATTGTTCTAATGGGAAATCCGCGAGGGATTCCCCAATAGAGAGACGAGGAGCCGGCAGCTCCTCACTCTGACACGGAGATGACGTAGACGGCTCTGCGACAGCTGCTCCCGCCAAAGCGGCACCGGGACCTTCCCCTGTTAAATGGCAGGACCCACTCTTTATTAGGCGTGTCATTAAACTCCGAAATCCCGGCCAATCAGTCCCCAAAATTAGAGAGTGGGTAAGGCGGGGATTAACCGCCGCCTTCACTATAAATTTTTTCCCCTCTGAAAATAATGTGGACCGACACCAAAGGGTAGCTGTGAACATCCCCGTGCACACACAACTTTACCCCTTGTGCTCCCCCCCCCCCCCCCCCCAATGCCTTGTTTTGAACCAGGCTTTGGCGAATTGAGGTCTGATTACAACCAGAATCCACCAACGCCTGATATGTAGCCCCTTGGATACTCACCGGTATGCGATACGCTCCGGCCCGATCGAGGGGGGCCTCTGGCGCGTCGGGGATCCGAACCATCACGCCCACTTCCATTGCCGTGCACTGCTGTTGAAGGTGGCCCGGCTCCCCGCAGCGCCAGCAAACCGGCCCGGGCTTTCCCTCTGCACCGGTGATCTGGGGCTCACTCGCCTGAGGTGGGGGAGAGACAGACACAGAAGGGAGAAATGGGAGGGCACCACGGGTGCAGCGGGCCGGCTGGGGTGGCGCCGGCCCCTGCCTCCGCGGAGGGGGAATGGGGTGAGGACGGGACACGGGAGGAGGGGGAGAGAGGGGGGAGAGAGAGAGAGGAGAGAAGATGCCATCTGCTGTCCTGCCGCCGGGACAGCCGCCAAATGGTCCTCCGCCAGCTCGACTGCTTGATCCAGCGACGCCGGGCGGTGGCACCGGACCCACTCCGCAGTTCCTGCTGGCAAGCGAGCGACGAACTGTTCCAGTGCCACCTGGTCAAGGATTCCTTCGGCGTCGCGGTTGTTGGCCCTCAGCCACCGCCAGCAGGCGTCCCGGAGCTGCTGGCCAAACGCAAACGGCCGGCTGACTTCCTCCAAGCGCAGTGCGTGGAAGCGCTGGCGCTGCTGTTCTGGAGTGCGCCCCACGCGCTGGAGGACGGCCCGGCGGAGGTCCGCGTAGGGCGGTCGGCGGGGAGCTGTAGCGCTGCCAGCTTCTCTTGTGAGCAGGGGGAGGAGGCGCGCCGCACGCTGCTCCATCAGCCACCCCGAGGCTTCGGCGACTTGCTCAAAGAGCGTGATGAACGCCTCGGGGTCGTCCTGCGGGCCCATCTTGGTGATGGTGAGGGGAGACGGGCCCGCGGTATGAGCGTTGGTGGGCCCTGCCGATGCGAGGAGGTGCCGGAATGCCTGTCGATCTTCTTGTTGGGCCAACACCAGGGCCTCGAACCGCTCTTCTTGCTCCTTTCGGAGGGTGAGTAGCGCCTGGTGCTGGCTTTGCTGGGCCGTGGCGAGGGCGTGGACCAGTTCAGCGAACGGGGAGGACTCCATGGGGCTGTGAGGCTGCTGTGCTCCAGGTCCCGGGTTTCGGCACCACTGTGGCAGTTCGGAGCAGGTGGGTGGAGCACAGAGGACGGCAGGACAGAGATCAAGTTCCAATTTAGTATTTATTGTCACACTTTTCAGCATAACATTCATTCAGACAGACACACACACGACGGGTGTCTGTTCAGGGAAGAGCTCCTCTGCTCTCCCTCCCTATATAGGGCGCGGTCACTGGGAAGACACACAAACACCGGTTAATTGCTCTCAGGTGTAGTGATTCTGCCACTCACCTTCCCTAACTCCGCCCTCCTCTCACAGACCGGCGCTTGACCATGCCCCCGCTGCCACAATAGTGTTGTCAAGTTTGCTATCTTAGTTCCAGAAATTTCGTTTGAGTGACTGAACTTGAGGGGGCTAGTCAGCTAGCAAGAAAGCTGCGCACGGATGCCAAGCATTGCTGATTTAATTTTGGCGAAGCCATTTGCCAGTCTTCCTTTCGAAGAAAAAATTAAAGAGCAGGGTAGACCAACGCCTCAAATTGACTTGGTGAAAAAGGTAGGGAATAATACTCGTTCCTTTCAGCTCTCCTGGTACGAGAAAGTGAATTGGCTTAACAGCAAGTGACCCACATCAACAACAGTAAATAGGCTACTTTAGTAATATGTCATGGATGGACCAAAAATATAGAATCTATTTAAAATGTTTATGCTGAGTATATTATATTGGAATATATATTTTTCTGGATATGAATTAAACACAGCTACAATTTGGAAAACATTTTTAAACAAAAACACAGCCGAGAACATTTCACACTACAGACCTGGATTAAAAGTGAAGGGTTATCAAAATTGTCAATAAAACATTTCTCAGTCAAAATAAGTAAAATATAGGGAAAGTGTCATTGAATGAAATGTGTGGCACCCAGCTCTACTGCTGAGGTTCCTGACAAAGAGCTGCTTTCAATAATGATCAATTTTTAAACAACATGCCACAATTTTAAAATATAAAATGTTAAAATATACCCTCCCCCCCTCCCAACACCACCATCATGTATATTGGACAGTAGGCTAATGGGCCAAAAGAACCTGTTATTTCACAGTTTGTGACGCTGCCAACAATCAGCCAGATCAGAGGCAAGAGTATGGGCAAAATTGATGTTTTTTCTTTTAAAATCTGGAAATATCGTAACCGACCAGCCTCCCCTGTTTGAAAGACTACCAGCCGCCACTGGATGGCAGATACACAGGATTTAAGAAGTGCAGTGGGTGCAGGGTCCAGCAGACATGAGGAGGAGGACTTGGTCATAATTTCCAATACTTTAGAAGAATCAACAGGAGAGAAAGCAGAGAGACAGCAGTCAGCTTTATGACAAAGTGCTACTTGTGAGACAGAAGAATGAATTTCAGATTGAAAGTGTTGGTAAATACTGTCAATTTTATCCTTGAAAAAAGCCTGACACTGAGCAGGGGAACTGGGAGTGGTTGAGGAAGGAGGCTGAAGAAGTTTATTTATTGTATTAAACAGAGTTTTGGGTCTATGATTGCCACTCTTAATGATGTTAGCATAGTAGGAGGATCGGGTAGCATTAAGAGCATCCTTATACTTTGCGATGTGTTCAGAGAAGAGTGAAAGATGAATAGTAAGGCCAGTTTTCTTATAAAGGCGCTCTCGCCACCTTCCCTTGGCCTTCATGGCCCTAAGCTCAGAGGTGAACCAAGGAGAGGCGCGATTTGCGGAGACCTGTCTAGTTTTAAGGGGAGCAAAAGTATTAAGTGTGTTAGATATAGTATTATTGCAAATAGAAACTGTATCATCAGGAGAGGAAACCTCAGCAAATTTACAAAAAGAAGAGAGGAGAGAGGCAGAGAAGGAATGCACATCAATAGAAGAAAGATTACGGAAAGAGACAGTAGAACGCAGAGGAAGTTTAGAAGGCACACTGAGACAACACTCAACCTACATCAGAACCCGATACAGATACAATTTTTATACCAGTAGAGCAAAGCAAGTCCATGACCATGATTGTGTAGGAAAGTCAACATGCTGAGTTAAACCAAAACATTCAAAGACCGTCAAGAGCTCATCAGTAAGGGAGCAACTAATCTCATCTCATCTCATTATCTGTAGCCGCTTTATCCTGTTCTACAGGGTCGCAGGCAAGCTGGAGCCTATCCCAGCTGACTACGGGGGAAAGGCGGGGTACACCCTGGACAAGTCGCCAGGTCATCACAGGGCTGACACATAGACACAGACAACCATTCACACTCACATTCACACCTACGGTCAATTTAGAGTCACCAGTTAACCTAACCTGCATGTCTTTGGACTGTGGGGGAAACCGGAGCGGAGCAACTGTCAACATGAATGTTAAAGTCACCCAGAAGAATGACAGCAGTACAGACAGATGAGGCTACAGTTGGCAATTCATTCAGTTCAGACAGAAAAAGAGATGGTGATGATTTGGGAGGTTGATAGATTAAGATCAGCAACATCGGTGTGGCAGTAGAGGTTTTCAAAGCCAGATATTCACAGGATGTAACATCGTGAAAAACAATCTCTAAGTTTCAAACCACATCGGAAAACTGCAGCTAGACCTCCACCCTGCCCTGTGAGACGGGGCTTTGATATATCTCATCTCATCTCATTATCTCTAGCCGCTTTATCCTGTTCTACAGGGTCGCAGGCAAGCTGGAGCCTATCCCAGCTGACTACGGGCGAAAGGCGGGGTACACCCTGGACAAGTCGCCAGGTCATCACAGGGCTGACACATGGACACAGACAACCATTCACATTCACACCTATGGTCAATTTAGAGTCACCAGTTAACCTAACCTGCATGTCTTTGGACTGTGGGGGAAACCGGAGCACCCGGAGGAAACCCACACGGACACGGGGAGAACATGCAAACTCCACACAGAAAGGCCCTCGCCGGCCACGGGGCTCGAACCCGGACCTTCTTGCTGTGAGGCGACAGCGCTAATCACTACACCACCGTGCCGCCGGCTTTGATATAATGTGTGTATCCAGCTGGTGAAGACATATATTTAAATGTAGATAGTCTTCAGCCTGTTGCCGTGTTTCCACCAGCAGAAGTATGTCCAGGGTGTTTTGGATAATTAGGTCATTAATGAGTGACGCTTTGTTGGTGATGGAGCAGGAGTTTAAAAGCCCAATCTTCGCAGGAGACACGGGTGACAATCCAGAGAGGGCAGAACCTTGCAGTTTCCCAAGTGGGCGAAGAACACCGTGATTAACTCCACGAGCGTTCTTGTTGACCTTGGCAATCCGATTGTGAGTCCATATGATGGGTATGGAAGACTCCGAAGCACAATGAGCAGTCAGAGAGCGGGCAGACCGGTGAATATACTGAGGGCGGCGTGTGATTCCAATAGAGCTGCACAGATTAAATACCACGGAATCCAAGCGGTGCCGCACACTAAGGCTTTTTAATTCCTCCGGCGAGTAGGTGTAAAAGGCGGGCCACAACTCTTGGACTATTTTCCCTGACTCCCTCTGAGCGTAATCTAAATATTACTGAATATATTCAGTAATATTTTAGCTGTTTATCAGAAGCATAGTTTTTTTTTAAATTCCTGAAATTTCCACGAACGGAACACATTCAGTCCAAGCTGACATTATTTATGAGCCCGCTGTTTTCTGAATGATTGAGATTTCGGCTAAAGTTGATTCAAGTCAAGTGGCCAGTTAAACAGACTGGATTAAAATATCGCCTCTCCCTCCATATACCCCTTTTATCTTTTCCATAAAATATCTTAGATTGTCAGTATTTATAGTATTACTACTAAATGTATCTGTTTGTATGTGTTGTTTGTCAGCCTCTTTCTACCTGTAACCTCTATGGTAGCTTGCACAAGGATTCGTCCACATTGAACCTTTCTACATTGTCATGAATGTGTGAAATAGCCCATAATGTTGAAGTGTGGGGGGGGAGGAATCGGTATACCCGAGGAGAACATCATCCTGCCGGTGAAGCATGATGGTGGTAGCATCCTGGGTGCGATTTGCTGGGGGGGGATGGTGGGGATCATCCCCCCCCCTCTGGTTTTTATCTCTGTTGAAAAAAAAAAAATCCTCCGGGACAACCCCGTCAATAAAACAAACAAACCAAAAAAAAAGTTGACATGACAGGCATGTTGTGACACAGTTTTCTATGGTCTACATTGCACTCACTTTCAAAATGACCCGAAGTGGCAGCTTTGATGTTCACGAACGTCCCCAGCAAATAGATACATTGTAGATAATAACATCTTTGCGTTCTATGCAGGGATGCAAACAACGCGCCTTTTGGCGGATGCCGCCTTTTTCACGGCCGTTTTTTTTTTTTGGGGGGGGGGCGTTGGAGTGTCTGATTATAATTTCAAAGTAAATTCTGTATTAAAATTACTAAATAAGCAAATCCGTTACAGTCCATGAAACAGGAAGTATAAGGATGAGGAAAAAAAACAGTTTAAATCGGAAAGCTGGGCACAATGTGAACTGCGCCATCAGAGCAAACTGTTCATTTAGTACCGTATTCATGTATTTTAGTGATTTTCGAGTCACTGTCCATTTAATGCGGAGGGAGAGAAACATCACAGCAACGCGACAAGCAATGCGAACTTTGTTGTGTTAGTGTTCGTGTATTTAGTCAGAGAGATAGGAAGATGAATTTACTATCTCTGGTTTAGTGTTCGTTTTCATTTAGTGTTATTCATTTGATATCATCGGATGTTATTGAGCTGTTAGCCTATTGTTACCTTAATTTTGTGACGTTTCATGATTAAAAAAAAAAAAAAACACCCCCCCCCCCCCCCCCCCCCCCCCCCTTCTGGTTTTTTGACAAATCGCACCCATCGTTTAGAGAGGATGCATTTCGTTCGCTGGGAAACTGGTCAGGATTGAGGATGGTGCCAAATACAGGGCGGTCCTAGAAGAAACATGAATAGCTTCGTCTAGATCTCAATCAAGAATCTTTGAATACTTATTACAGCATTGTAGGGTAGATTTACCTCACAAGATGACAAAAGAATGTAGATATAAGCTCGGTGTACCTATTAGGCTGCCAGCTCAGTGTATGTCCATGTTAGTTCATGGTGTCTATTCAAACAAATGTCCGTTGTTTATTGTGTGTCTATTTTAGACATGCAAGAAGCTCTCTCTCTCTTGAAAGCGGACTTGAGTCTAGGCCTCAAGAAGAAAATCAGGAAGGAAACTGCCTGAGGCAAATGGTAGCTGGTTTGAGGAAGATTAATTTCCTCTAAGGCACTTTTGTTTGGCTTCAAAGACACCTCCAGTGCTTTGAAATGTGAAAGATTGGAGTCAGACTGGGCACATTTCATGACCTTACTCCTCTAACGTTCTGTCTGGATGGAGAGCCACTCTGAAATATGGGACATCAAAGTTTTGAAAAACTCTAAAGTACTGAAATTTCAGTACACAGCAAATTCTGCATGCCGAGCTTACTTCAAATTTGCATCATCGGCATTCTAAGATAGGTAAAAAGTAATTTTTTTTTTTTTTTTGAAAAGTGACCAGATACAGGTAGAATTGTATTATTCTCTAAGATTAAATGCTTTCGGAATTGTGATCATTGACACTTTTTTTTTTTTTTTTTTCTGTTTAGATGTTTCTGTGCAACACCACAAACACGTCTTAGGGCCTCTGCATGCTCTTGTGACGAGGCTTTCGCAGACAGCTTTTCGCAGACAGTTGTAATTTATCGTTGAGCGGGGAGTAATAGGCGTGTGCGATGTTATTCACCGCCACAACGCAAGGGGGCGCGAAGTCGCTAGGAGTAGTTGGTGGGTGTGGTTAGTGGAGTGTTTATCCTCCGGTTACTTATAATGACTAGAACTGGAGTCGTATAGACGTACGTACTTCCTTGATCAACCGCTCTTCGTGCTGCTCCATCTTCGTTCGTGTTTTTAAAAATGGCGGTCGTGAAAACAAAACAAACCGGGAAAGTAGGGAAGCGAAAGTGCATGTAGAGTGAACCTGGAGTGGACCAATCAGAGCCCTCTTGTCTGCGACGCTGTCTGCGAGGCTTCTGCGGTGGTCACAATTTTTGGGAGGTGCGCGCAGAGCGTCTGCGAAGGTGGGGGGGCTACGCAGACACCGTCTGCGAGGACTGCGTTGTCAGCATAAATTGGCCTTTACACGTCTACTAGCTGACCTTCTATCAGTGATTACACCAGAAAGCACATTGTCAGTAATATTTAATGCTAATTAGCTATGGTATTAGCTTTCCACGGCACTGCAGACTTTCTCATGTGCCAGAATATTTCTACACTGTAAAACCAGCGACCTGTGCTGTACCTGTTTTCGAGAACATGTAAAGTTAGTCTTCCAGGTTACCATACTGAGGCTTCCTGTCTGTCAGAGTGCAAGTAGAACAAGACCACTAATGTTTCATGCCCCCTACATTCATCGTGGAGGACCAGATAGAACCTTATAATCACGATTTATGCATTATGTTTTGCTTCAGGTTATGGCAGCTGGAATTGACATTCGTGCCCGTTTGCAGCAGTTTATGGAGGAGAGGCTGCAGACCACAATGGTACTTCACAAAGAGTCCCTCAAAACCTGCGATTATCCACTCCATTTTAGAAGTTGAATGTAGAATTTGAGAAACAAATGCTGTTACTACACCATGAATCCTTCTCCTAGAGTATATGTGACGTTAACTAGATTGTACATCATGTGTATTGTTTCTCTGTGTTGCAGTTGACAGGCATGTTGATAGGGGCTGTGGTGGCTGTGTGCCTTATAGGCATCTCTGTGCTCTTCCTCTACCGCAGATACAAGTTAGCGAGTAAGTTTAAATCTTCCTAACCTTGATCCCTATACTACTGTCTAACTTTTACCACTTATTACTATACAATTCTGACCTAAATGGAGTTCCTATCATACCATGTGTGCCCTCTATTAGCCACTTGTTATTGTGCTGACCCCAGTAATGAATAAAACACTAACGGGTAGGGCTGTAACGATATGCAAATCGAAATCGCGATACGCAGAGCCACGATCCGTATCGCGATACAAGAAGGCAGAATCACGGTACACCCTTTCAAACTTCTCCTCAGCCCAAAAACAGAGGCGCTTCCAAACTTCAATTTATGAATACTTTTACTTTTTATTTAAATTACATTTTAAACTTACTTAAATTACTTTTATTTTTTTATATCTATTAGTAAGTCGTTTTTTCGCCGACCTGCGACAATCTTCTGCGAGTCACGCAACGTCCACACTCGCCACTGGCAGAGCATTCATTTCTTTTAAGCGGTCGCCATTCTGGTTGCGACGCGGGGAGCGAATCTGAAAACAAGCAGCTCATTGGCTGGCTAGGTGTGCCACAAGCCAATCACAATCACTTGACCGGAAAGGCATGCAGTGTTGCCAGATTGGGCGGGTTTAGGTGCTTTTTGGCTGGTTTTGAAGATATTTTGGGGTGGAAAACGTTAGCAATATCTGGCAACACTGAAGGCACGTCTGCTTGGGCAGAAGCCTTCTGCGGCAGTTACATTTTGACACGCGAGCAATGTTTCACTATAAAAATTCCGTAATTTCCATCTGTTTTCCGCGATCACAGAAAATCATTGGCCCTATGAGAGTGAGACAGTGAGAGAGCCACTCCCCCCAAAAAAAAATCTTAATGGATTTACACGATTTGGAAAAATGACTTTTTCAGAACCGAAAAAACCAGAGCTTCCGGCTCAACAGTATTATTTTGAGAAATAAAACAATCTTTGGATATACATTTGTTCATTTTTGCATACATATTACTCATTCTCTGCAGTGGTCTGAATTATTTGTTATTAAATAGTTAATGTAAGTAAGTAAATGTTAATAAGTCAAATTTACTACTTAAAAAAAAAATAAAAAATCGTGGGCGTATCGAATCGTGGGTCAAAAATCGCGATACGAATCGAATCGTGAGTTGGGTGTATCGTTACAGCCCTACTAACGGGTGTGCTGTTATAGGAAAATAATCAACAATGTGGTGGTGTGATGCATTACCACCCCAAAGTTAAGAGCACAAAGTGTCGTTCCCCCCCCCCCCCCCCCCCCCCCCCCCCAGTTCCAGAGGATTTTGCCAATGATTACATATTTTTATTAGTTAAAGAACAACACATCATACTGTACATTTTTGTTCATTTATAGTCCCACTTCATGTTGTGAAACACCTGCAAGACCAGTTAGTTCCTGATATCACTTGGTATAACAGCTGCAGAGGCTTGCTTTCGCCCAAGACTGACTGACTTTCTTTTCTTTCTCTGTCTTCAATTTCACAAGAAAAAAAAAAAGACAAAACAGCATGTGTTATTGAGAAACTGGAACGTGCAAAGTCCTCCGTTGTGTGGCAAAAAAACGTACTGACAAAGCGTTTTCACAGTGATTCAGGGAAACGATAACTTAAGTGCATTAGTATAAACCTGTGACTGGAATTACTGTTAGAGACACTGGTGTAGATATTTAATCAGAATCATGAATACAACAATGGTGGTGTAGTGTAAATAGGACTGAGATTGACAGTCCCCCCCCCCCCCCAATGTAAATGGGCTGTGCTGTGTATTTTGCAGACCAGCAGACAGGTACGCCCCGGTACCGCTTCAGGAAAAGAGACAAAGTTCTTTTCTATGGAAGAAAGATCATGAGAAAGGTTAGTCCCTCATCCTATTGTGAGATTATATGTGCCTGATTCTCAGTCAAGTTTTCAAGTCTTCGAACAGCTCAAGCTCACTTCTCGTTCTGTATCTCAAACCCAACTCGTCCTCAATGATCTCACTTTGAGTCATTGAAAAGCATATTTCCCGACTACGTTTTTTTCCCGTTGTGGAGCCAAAACTTTAACCTATCAACTAGATGGCACTGTATATCGTGCCATTTTAAGGAAGATGAACATTTCCACACTTCTCATAGAGCGCTCTGTATATTTATTTATTTATTTATTTATTTATTTTTCCTTTGCTTCCTTTCAGGTCCAGACTCTGTCCTCAACACCCTTGTCTACTTCAGTGTCTAAACATCGCCCTCGGAAAAGAATTAAAGTCTTGAGCATCGCGGGACGGTATTCCTTTTAAAGACTCAAATCTATCTCATTGTCTAGTATTTGGCAACAGTGTCTTTAACTGTGATAAGTCTCGTCAAGTAGAAAGCGCAAAACTATGAACCAAGACAAAGTTTTGATATGCTTCTGGGTGTTGGCTTGCAGGATATTGCGGATAAAGAAGGAGCCCCCAACCCTGCAGCCCAAGGAGCCTCCTCCCTCTCTGCTGGAGGCAGATCTTACAGAGTTTGATGTGCAGAACTCCAACTTGCCCTCTGAAGTGCTTTACATGCTTAAGAATGTCAGGTTGGTAATTCTGACTGGTTAGACAGATTTTTTATTATTATTATTGTTTTGTAGCACGCATTTCTTGGGGCAACTTGATGAACCTCCCTAATTAGCAAAGAAATGAGGTGAAATGTTTGCTGGAGCCTTTTTTACTGCACCAGAAAACAAAAATATATATATATAATTTTTTCTGTTGGCTCTCAGTCCAGGAACAAATGGTCTAATTGAATTTATTTTGGTATCTGCTTACAGTTGGGACCAACATAAACTTATGATTCTGGAACATGAGCTAGTAGAGCTATTCTGAATGTCTAACACTGTACAGGCAACGAGTGGTGATCTCACATCATCATCATCATCGGCGGACACTCGTGATCGAGTATGTCTGTCCTCCTTCATGGTCCTTATGGGTCTTCAGATGGGCAAAGAGGCCAATCCTGGACCCACATACTTTGGGGCAATGTGGGCATGGGTGGGTAGGGGTAGTTACGGGTTTTGGTGGAACCTTATTGGTGGAGGTGATCCCTTTCTTCCGTTTGCGCTTCTGCTCTGCAGCACTGTGGATATCCTTGTTGTATTGTGCAGCCCCCTCTCGAACTGCTCGTCTCCAGGCAGGCCTGTTCTTCACTGTAGTCTCCCAGGTGTTAAGGGGTATATGGCACTTCCTGATGTTGTCTTTATACCTTTTCTTTTGGCCTCCTGGAGCACGTTTCCCTTGGACAAGCTGTGAGTACAGGACTTGTTTGGGTAGCCGATAGTCTTGCATTCAGATGACATGGCCAGTCCATCTGAGCTGGTGTTGTGCGATGATGGCTGTGATGGTAGGGATGCCAGCCTCCTCCAGGACGCTGGTATTTGTTCGGCGATCCTCCCAGGTTATCCTGAGGATTCTCCGGAGGTATCTTTGATGGAAGGCTTCGAGTGCTCTCAGGTGCCTACTATATGTGGTCCAGGCTTCTGACCCATACAGGAGAGTGGGGAGCAGTACCGCTTTGTAGACTAGGATTTTGGTCTTTGACTGGAGATCACGGTTTTCAAACACCCTTTTCTTTAGTCTTGAGTATGCCGCACTGGTGCAACTAAGGTGGTGGTGTATCTCTTCATCAATGGTGGCTTTAGATGACAGAAGACTGCCAAGATATGGGAAGTGGTCCACATGTTCCAACCTGGTGTTTTCAATAAAGATGTTTGGGGGAGTGATGCTGTCAGGTGGTGGCTGGTAGAGGATTTGAGTCTTTTTGATGTTTATGGCCAGACCAAGCTGTTTGTATGCTTTAGCAAAAGCAGTCAAGGTGCACTGTAGGTCCTCTTCTGAGAGGGCTACAATAGCATTATCATCTGCATACTGCAGCTCTGTGATGGATACGGTGGTGGTTTGACCTTTGGCCCTGAAACTGTTGATGTTTAGAAGTCCGTCAGTCCTGTACATAATTTTGACTCCCTGTGGCAGCTGGTTCCCTGTAAGATGGAGGATGCAGGCAATGAAGATGGAGAACAGTGATGGTGCAATAACACATCCCTGTTTAACTCCTGTGTCAACCCGGAATAGTTCGGTTTCATCTCCAAAGCCAGTCAATACAGTGGCAGACATGTTGTCATGTAGCAGCCTCAAGACTCAGATGTACTTATCAGGGCAGCCATAGAGCTTGGCGGTTAACAGAATCAAAGGCTTTAGTGAGGTCTATGAAGGCCATGTATAGAGGTTGATTCTGTTCTCGGCACTTTTCTTGCAGCTGACGAGCAACAAAGATCATATCCATGGTGCCTCTGTTTGGACGGAATCCGCTCTGTGACTCAGGAAGAGTTCTTTCTGACAGGGGGGCGAGTCTGTTGGCCAACACCCTGGCTAATGCCTTCCCTACGGTGGAAAGGAGGGAAATGCCTCGATAGTTCCCACATTCTGCCTTGTCACCCTTCTTGAAGAGGGAGATGACTAAGGCATCCCTCAACTGTGCGGGTATTTCCTCTTTTTCCCATATTTTGACAAGCAGGGTGTGGATGTGTTCAAGAAGGACAGGCCCGCCTTCTTTCAGAACCTCAGCTGGGATACCATCAGGCCCAGGAGCCTTGTTGTTTTTCATCTTCCTGATGGCGTCCTGTACCTCTCCCAAACTGGGTAGTTCTCCCATACTTTCAATGATGGGCAGTTGAGGGAGTTGGTCCAGGGCCTCAAAGTCAGGGGTAGTGTCCCTGTTCAGAAGCTCTTCATAGTGCTCCTTCCACCTATGTGTTATAGCCTCTTTATCCTTCATCAGGGAGAGCCCATCCTTAGAGCGAAGGGGGGTCAGGCAACGATGGCTAGGTCCATATACTGCTCTTGTGGCTTCGAAAAAGCCTCTGGTGTCTCCAGAGTCAGCAAGTTGTTGGATTTCCAGGGCTTTTTGTGTCCACCACTGGTTCTTGAGTGCCCTAACCCTTGATTGAACAGCTGCTTTCGCTTTAGCATGGGCTTCTCTTTTAACATTGCAGTTGATGTCATTCTGCCAGGTGATGAAAGTTTTCCACTTGATGTTGATAAGCCGCTGGATTTCGGTGTCATTCTCATCATACCAGTCTTGATGTTTCTGCGTCTTCTGACCAAGGATGGTTTTGCAGGATTTCATGATGGTGGAAGAGAGGGTATCCCAATGTTTTTCAATATCCATGGGGTACTGATCTGGCAAGTCTGCACTCATGGCTGCCTGCAGCTGTTGTTGATGGGCTGTTTCTCCCAGTCGCTCGATGTTGAACCTTCGTCGAGGCTGTCCTTTTTGGTGCCTCCTTTTCCGCATCAGACGGATAGACATGGTGGAGCAAATGAGGCGGTGGTCAGTCCAGCATTCATCAGCACTGGTCATTGCTTTCGTGCTGAGTACATCTCGACGGTCCTGGGAGCGGACAATGACATAGTTGATGAGATGCCAGCATTTTGAGCGGGGATGCATCCAAGATGTTTTGAACTTGTTCTTTTGACGAAAAAGGGTGTTGGTGATGACCAGGTCATATTCGGAGCACTTGGTTAACAGCATTAAGCCATTGGAGTTAGTGTTTCCAACCCCTTCTCTCCCCAGCGTGCCTCTCCATAGATCGTGGTTTTGCCCGACTCTGGCATTAAAGTCTCCAAGAAGGATTAGTTTGTCTTCCTTGGGGACTTTGGATAGAATTGTGTCCAGGTCAGCATAGAAGGCCTCCTTTACATCCTGCTGCACATTGAGTGTTGGGGCGTAAGCGCTAATAACAGTGGCCATCTGAGTGCTAGAAAGCATCAGGCGTAAAGTCATTAAGCGCTCGCTGATGCCTACAGGAAGTTCATGGAGCTGGTTGACGAGGTTGTTCTTAATGGCAAAACCCACACCATGGATTTGCGACTCATCAACAGGCTTCCCTTTCCAGAAGAAAGTATAGCCCCCTTTTTCCTCCTTCAGCTGCCCTTCATCAGCCAGGCGGGTTTCAGAGAGAGCTGCGATGTCAATTCGGAATCTTTTTAGTTCCCTGGAGATGATGGCTGTTTGTCTCTCGGGCCGATCACTGGCTTGGTTGTCTGAGGGTTCGCACATTCCAGGTTCCAAAATGAAATTTGTGTTTCTGACCGCATGGTGGTGACCCCTCTGGATGCGGTAGTCCAGACAGGGTAATAAGAGGCAGGCTATGTTTAGGGTACCTTTTCTAACCCTCTCCCTTCTTGGGGTGAGCAGAGCGGATCCTAAAAAGGGCTGCTCAGTCATGGGTGCAGCTACTGAAAAGCTCTTTCTGCCTCATCCAAGAGCTTAGCGATCTTCTTGTATCCACTGCCTGTGTGCCGGGTTGTGGCTAGGGGCTGCCAGACTACACAATCCTGCCCCCGTCACCACTTCCCGATTGCCACAGGGCTTTGTATCCAGGATGTGAAATGGAATGGGTTTCCTTTCGGGAGGACGCCTGCGCGTGGCATCTTTTAACGTGGGGAGACTGATGCGCCTGCAGCCACCACATGGTCCTTGGCAGAGAGAGGCCTGGATCCAGTGGCATGGAGTCCAAGACAACTGGAGGTCACCCTCTGTTGCAGCCTTCATCCACCTTCTCAGCCGTTGTGGTACGTCTCCCTGTTGCCATCTTCCGCCTGGTCCACTGTTGAGGTCTTTGCTATTTACCCATAGCAAACATTTTAACAAGCATGTTGTGTACATTGTGCTGTTTTACAATGTATTTCTCAACCTGTAAAAATGTACTAAAAACTATTATGCTTTTTAGTGTATTGATAACTTTATACCAGTCTCAGTATTCATATTCACCCCCACTAACTTTGTCGGAGGAGGTTGTGTTTTCGCCTCGGGTTTGTTTGTTGTGGCTACTGCCTCATAGAGACTGTAGCCACTATGTCATCGTGTTGAGAATGTAAGAACGAGTGTAACAATCACGCATGGCACACAGGTGCTCCTATTAAAATGACCGGTGAGGTGTATACAATTTGGTTCACCATTCGAAATAAATGGACTAGACGAAAGAAATCGCTTTCAGACATGTTTATGCTTATTACCGAGGGAAAGTGCGTTCCTATTTTAAAATATACTCCAGGTTGTCCCCCTTTCCTCGCCTCCTTCAGCCAGTGGTCCCACATGTGGTGTAGATGTGATGCTCTTTCGAGTTATTACAGGAAGTTGTCGAAAAGAGGAATGAGACCACTGAACTCGCGTGCCAGGCCATTTCTGGGAAATAAGAGTTTCGGTCATGGCGACAGCATGTGTATGTCCACCTCGGTTCAGACGTTTCAGTTTCGAAAACTAAGTGGTAAGAGTAGAATAATATAAAGTACAGACTAGAGGTCTGCGCGGGACAGAATTTTCAGTCCCGCTCCCGCCCGCGCCTGCCATATTTTGTCCCGCTCCCGCCCGCAAATCCCGCATGATGCAGACGTTCGCGTTATTTCTCACGAAAGTTCTTGTCATTGGCTTGGGGAATTAAACATGCTGAGCTTAGCTGAGCTCGCCACTGACCGATCCTTCACCTAGCGCACGTAGCGAGGGTGCGCGTTGCCAGGTGGCATGCGCAGCTGAGGCTTTACAGAGATACCCAACACACCTACCAAAATCTACAGTGGATAGTAAGAATATTGTACATTGCACATAGCTTATGTCACTCCTCACATTTACATTTTAGGAAATACAAGTAGACCTATAAGAAATTAATATAGACACAGCGTGATGGTGCCCCGCCCCCTACATAAATATCTACAGCTCACGTTCAGGGGTGCGTTTCAAGCAATGTACCTCTTTTTAAAGCAGCGCTTACTTCTGAAGCACTGTGAGCTTCACTAGAGGAGCTCTGCTCTTCTGCCATGATCTCAAACACGGAAGAGCGGAAAGGAATCGGAAACGTACGCGAGATTAGACCACATCCGCAAATTTAGGCATCTTAAAATGGTTTTATTCATGCCAAATAAAATATCCAGTACAAATTATATATGATAGACATAAATTAATAATTTATAAATTTTATTTTAAACACGTTTTTAGTTAGCGGGACTGCAGCTTATCACCTCTCCCGCCCGCTCCTGCATTGTGCACTCCCCCTCCCTCCCGCGCCCGCAATGAGCTTTCAAAATTTGTCCCGCGCCGCACTGCTTTGCGTCGGGTCCCGTGGGAGTGCAGGGCTCTAGTACAGACACTTGGTATATTTTACTTCTGTGATTGTTCATTTTTGGATTGCACTTTTTTATTTTTGTGGCTACTGTCTCAGAGTAAAAAAAAAATACACACACACACACACACACACACACACACACAGTGGTGCTTGAAAGTTTGTGAACCCTTTAGAATTGTCTATATTTCTGCATAAATATAACTAAAACATCAGATTTTCACAAGTCCTAAAAGTAGATAAAGAGAACCCAGTTAAACAAATGAGACAAAAATATTATACTTGGTCATTTATTTATTGAGGGAAATGATCCAATATTTACATATCTGTGAGTGGCAAAAGTATGTGAACCTTTGCTTTCAGTATCTGGTGTGACCCCCTTGTACAGCAATAACTGCAACTAAACGTTTCCGGTAACTGTTGATCAGTCCTGCACACCGGCTTGGAGGAATTTTAGCCCATTCCCCCGTACAGAACAGCTTCAACTCTGGGATGTTGGTGGGTTTGGTTTTTTTTTTTTTTAAATTATTCGTCACATGCGCACTTCAAGCACAGTGAAATTCATCCTCTGCATTTAACCCATCTAAAGCAGTGAACACGTGTGTGCACGCACACCCAGAGCAGTGAGCAGCCACACCAAAGCACCCGGGGAGCAGTCAGGGGTTAGGTACCTTGTTCAAGGGCACCTCAGCCCAAGGCCCCCCCACATCAACCTAACTGCATGTCTTTGGATTGTGGGGGAACCGGAGCACCTGGAGGAAACCCACGCAGACACGGGGAGAACATGCAAACTCCACACAAAGGCCCTCTCCAGCCGCTGGGTTTGAACCCGGAACCTTCTTGCTGTGAGGTGACTGTGCTAACCACTACACCATGCGACCGTGCTAACCACTACTTTCCTCACATGAACTGCTCGCTTCAGGTCCTTCCACAACATTTCCATTGGATTAAGGTCAGGGCTTTGACTTGGCCATTCCAAAACATTAACTTTGTTCTTCTTTAACCCATTCTTTGGTAGAACGACTTGTGTGCTTAGGGTCGTTGTCTTGCTGCATGACCCACCTTCTCTTGAGATTCAGTTCATGGACAGATGTCCTGATATTTTCCTTTAGAATTCGCTGGTATAATTCAGAATTTGCTGGTATAATTCAGAATTCATTGTTCCATCAATGATGGCAAGCCGTCCTGGCCCAGATGCAGCAAAACAGGCCCAAACCATGATACTACCACCAGCATGTTTCACAGATGGGATAAGGTTCTTATGCTGGAACGCAGTGTTTTCCTTTCTCCAAACATAATGTTTCTCATTTAAACCAAAAAGTTCTATTTTGGTCTCATCCATCCACAAAACATTTTTCCAATAGCCTTCTGGCTTGTCCACATGATGTTTAGCAAACTGCAGGCAAGCAGCAATGTTCTTTTTGGAGAGCAGTGGCTTTCTCCTTGCAACCCTGCTATGCACACCATTTGTTGTTCAGTGTTCTCCTGATGGTGGACTCATGAACATTAACATTAGCCAATGTGACAGAGGCCTTCAGTTGCTTAGAAGTTACCCTGGGGTCCTTTGTGACCTCGCCAACTATTACACGCCTTGCTCTTGGAGTGATCTTTGTTGGTCCACCACTCCTGGGGAGGGTAACAATGGTCTTGAATTTCCTCCATTTGTACACAATCTGTCTGACTGTGGATTGGTGGAGTCCAAACTCTTTAGAGATGGTTTTGTAACCTTTTCCAGCCTGATGAGCATCAACAACGCTTTTTCTGAGGTCCTCAGAAATCTCCTTTGTTTGTGCCATGATACACTTCCACAAACGTGTTGTGAAGATCAGACTTTGATAGATCCCTGTTCTTTAAATAAAACAGGGTGCCCACTCACACCTGATTTGTCATCTCATTGACTGAAAACACCTGACTCTAATTTCACCTTCAAATTAATTGCTAATCCTAGAGGTTTGCATACTTTTGCCACTCACAGATATGTAATATTGGATTATTTTCCTCAACAAATAAATGACCAAGGGTAATATTTTTGTCTTGTTTCTTTAACTGGGTTCTCTTTATCTACTTTTAGGACTCGTGTGAAAATCTGATGACTACTGCTTATAACTAATTGGTTATAAGCAGTAGCCACATGGACCCATAGGGTACCTACAGTATATTTTGTTTGTTCCCAATGTAACTCAAAAAGTAGTGAATGGATTTTGATTAAAATTTCAAGGAAAGGTGGGTCATGGGCCAAGGAGTAGTTGATTAGGTTACGATGCAAATGTGGATCAAGGATTAAAAAAAAAAAAAAATTTAATCTGTCCCCAATATAGTGAATAATTTTTTGGATGGAATTTTGTGTACAGTTTTAGTATTATCCTGTGTTACATACACTACCGTTCAAAAGTTTGGGGTCACCCAGACAATTTTGTGTTTTCCATGAAAAGTCACACTTTTATTTACCACCATAAGTTGTAAAATGAATAGAAAATATAGTCAAGGCATTTTTCGGGCCATTTTGAGCATTTAATCGACCCCACAAATGTGATGCTCCAGAAACTCAATCTGCTCAAAGGAAGGTCAGTTTTATAGCTTCTCTAAAGAGCTCAACTGTTTTCAGCTGTGCTAACGTGATTGTACAAGGGTTTTCTAATCATCCATTAGCCTTCTGAGGCAATGAACAAACACATTGTACCATTAGAACACTGGAGTGAGAGTTGCTGGAAATGGGCCTCTATACACCTATGGAGATATTGCACCAAAAACCAGACATTTGCAGCTAGAATAGTCATTTACCACATTAGCAATGTATAGAGTGGATTTCTGATTAGTTTAAAGTGATCTTCATTGAAAAGAACAGTGCTTTTCTTTCAAAAATAAGGGACATTTCAAAGTGACCCCAAACTTTTGAACGGTAGTGTAAGCAATGAGACAGCACCATGATTTTGATGTTGATAACATGTGGCTTGGCGGAGGTATACACTCTACCGTGCGCCCTTCTAGCTTTCAGTTGAATTTAATTTTGTTTTCAGCCAAATTGCCAGATCAAAGGAACAACGCTGAACCAAACACTTCTTCCCTGTTAAACCTGATGAAGCAGTCCCTTACACTGTTATCACTACAACCATACAAGTTATCTTTAAGTGGAAAAACAGTTCGCCGGGACATCTGATGGAGGTCTAAAACGACTAGTGCAGTTTGCTATTTTTATCATCTGCTTTCTTCAAAGAACTTTGCTTTCTTGTAGATCATGTGACCTCTACCCACTTGAAGATGCTGAGCACGTAGTTTAACTGTGAGAACTTTGTGTGTGTGTGTGTGTGTGTCAGAGTGCTGGGTCACTTTGAGAAACCTCTGTTCCTGGAGCTGTGTCGACACATGGTGTTTATTGAGCTGCAGGAGGGGGAGGGACTGTTCAAGCCAGGAGATGATGATGACAGCATTTATGTGGTCCAGGATGGGAGACTGGAGCTGTGTATCCATGAAAACGTAAGGGCAAACACCAGGGAACATGTCGCACGTTGACTTCAATATTTCATGCTTATTTCCAGAATTTTGTTATTTTTGCTTCAAAACACATGAAATGTATAAGATTCTATTGAAAAGGGACACGCGTGAAAAAATGTGTTCAGAAAATCAGCAGCTGTATAACTTTTGGTATTAAGTTGCTGTCTGGATACATCCAAATAAAAGTGGAAAGAAAAAAATTCTGAATAGCGCATCTTTTTATCATTGTTCCATACAAACGCCAATACCGGTAAACAGTGATTCTTTTATCTTCTTTATGTTTGCGTAACTATGTGAATATGAATCTTAGGATGGCACAGAGCCAGTAGTGAAGGACGTGCTGCCCGGAGACAGTGTTCACAGCCTGCTCAGCATTCTAGACATCATCACGGTGAGTCTCTGTATTCTTTGCCCTTCATCTAGTGCCAGACCGCAAAAGTTAATTCCTTTCTTACACTTTTTCATTCTCCTCTTTTCCCGATTGTGTTCCGTAGGGTTATCCTGCTCCGTATAAGACTGTGTCTGCTCGAGCAGCAGCACGCTCCACCATCCTCCGCCTGCCTGCCTCTGCCTTCGAGTCTGTGTTTGAGAAATATCCCGAAACACTAGTGAGAGTTATACAGGTATAGACCCAAATCTGATTAGATAGAACTTTATTGATCCCTTTGGGAGGGTTCCCTCAGGGAAATTAAAATTCCAGCAGCATCATTACAGGATAAACAGAGAATAGAAAAAAAATTCTAGATAAATTAAGTATTTACATATACAAATATTAAAAAAGAATAAAATATGGGGAGAGAAAAGTCCAGCAGGAGAGGTATTTGACATTATATTGTATTTAATATATAGTATATTAAAACTAACACTCTGTTCTATATGGAGCCCTAATATAATATTCACTTCAATTACATTTTATTTGTTTCACGCTTTTAATAACGGACAATTCACAAAGCAGCTTCACAGAAATCCAGGCGCAGATTTATATTTCGAGCCCTAATGAGTAAACCAGAGGTTACAGAGGCAAAAGGAAAAGCCCACTCAGACGACACGAGGAAGAATCTCTGAAAGGAACCAGACTCACAAAGCAACCCGACCTCTTCTAAGTGACGCCAGATAGTTAGCCTGGGCCCGCCCATCCTAAGCGTAACGCAACACGAGGGCCTGTTGCGAGCTTAGTCTGGCCAGGCAAGCTATCTACAGCTCTTCCAAGCTCCCGAAAAATCGGGAGCCAATCAACTTTGAGCATTTCCAACGGCCCTGGGTAGAGGCGTGTTCAAGGCAGTGACGTAGTAGAACTGCGACCGGAAGCCATAGATTGTTTACAGAATCTATGCCGGAAGCGCTTCATTCACTAGAAACATTACGAACATGGAGCAAGTTCTCATTGAAAACGGAGCAAAGAGCAGCCCTGGAGGTATTTATTGAAAGGAAGGACGTTTTCGCCTTGCTCCCGACCGGCTTCGGTAAGAGTTTAATCTACCAGTTAGCCCCGTCGCGTCACATATGTCAGAGGAAAGAGTGATGTGATTGGTTTAAGCTTTGTCACAGCCTTTTCTGGCTTCGACCAGTAGCAAACTGAGGCATTTCAGGGAGGCGGGTCAACCACGCACTTTGGGAAACGGTTGGGCTTAATATCTTTGCCAGACCAAATGCTCGCAGAGTTTTGAAGTCGCGTTAGCCAGACTACCAGATAGTGGGATTAGAAAACATTTACTCTTCAGGAATTGTATACGAAAAAAGTCCTGATTGCATTTCATGAGGTCCATATAGTGATAGTGATCCCCGGTCTAATCCACATCCGATGTGTCCCATACCCATCAGGTTTTACCAAGAAAGCCAATGCCAGTATGTAAAACAGCGTCGCTGAATGTCTCTTTGTTCCATGGTTCACAGAGAAATGGGAATGTAACTAAACAGGGAACGAGCACCTCATAAGCATGGCATGTGTTAACTTGCAGCACATCCGCTGTCGTAGATACACACTAACCCTTTGTTTTTATAGGGCACCGTTTCTTTTGTCCTAATTGAATGGCTCGTCTTATTTGTATTTGTTTTGGATTGCTTTCTTTCAAGTCGTTGATTTTGAAATGACGGCGTTTTTACAAAACGTTCCATCATTTTGTATGCGTTCTTTAAACGTGTATGCAAAATTTTAGTACTTTCCTTCAATCAAACAATATAATGGCTAATCAGTCGAGTTTTACATCCTTGAGTCACTTTTCTACATGAATTTAGGAGCTCTCGTAGGATATGGGGATTTGACCAAACTAATGGCCCTTTTCCACTACCCTTTTTCAGCTCACTTCAGCTCGCTTCAGCCCGACACGGCTCGCGTTTCGACTACCAAAAAACAGCACGACTCAGCTCGCTTCAGCCCTGCTTAGCCCCTAAAACTCGCACCGTTTTGGAGTGGGGCTGAAGCGAGCCAAACCGTGCCGAGTGAGGCTGGGGGCGTGAGCAGACACTCCCCTGTGCACTGATTGGTGAGGAGGAGTGTCCTCACATGCCCACACACGCCCCGCGAGCACGCTGGGATCTGTAAACACCATAAACCCGGAAGAAGAAGAATTACGAATTACGAGAATTATGAAGCCTTATGCGCCTCGCCTCATCTATACGCTCTTGCCAGTATCTGTTGGCGTTGTCGGTGACAACAAGCCACAGCACCAAGACCAGCAACACTAACGACTCCATGTCCTCCATGTTTATTGTTTACTATTCGGGTCGTGAGACTACCGCTTAAAAGATCACTGATGTCACTGTTTGCGCTGCTTAACGACATCACGTAACGTCCACCCACTTTCGCTAACTCCACCCAATGTGTCCACCCACTTCCAGCCAGCACGGTTCAGCGCGGTTGTAGTCGAAATGCAACTCCAACAGCCCCGCTCAGCTCGACTCAGCACCGCACGGCTCAGCCCGACTCAGCCGCGTTTGTAGTGGAAAAGCGGCATAACTGGATTTTTATGAAAACCAAATTTCTTGTGTAAATGTTTCTGCTGTTGATTTATGAGCGAATTTGTTTGATAAATGAGGCCCAGTGACTACTTTTGACTCGTGTGATTTCAGGCTTGAAGTTTGCATGATTAACGTATAAGCTTGTGGCAGCGGGGGCGTGGTCAAGTGTCGGTCTGTGGTCTGCGGAGTCAGGGGAGGTAAGTGGCAGAATCACTGCACCTGATGTTAATGTGTTTTGTGTGTCTTCCCCAGTGACTGCACTCTATTTAAGGAGAGAAAGCGAGAGCAGAGGGAGTTCTTTCCCCAACCAGACAACTAATGTGTGTGCATGTGTCTGGGAGAGTGTACGCTGAAAAGTGTCACAATAAAAAGAGTTTTGTGAACTCAGTTCTGGCCTGCCGTCCTTCTGTGCTCGCTCCCGGGTTTCAGCACCACTGTGACGGTTCGTATGGGTGGGTGGAGCACAGAAGGACGGCAGGCCAGAACTGAGTTCACAAAACCTTTTTTTTTTATTTTATTGTGACACTTTTCAGCGTACACTCTCTCAGACACACGCACACACATTAGTCGTCTGGTTGGGGAGAGAGCTCCCTCTGCTCTCGCGCTCTCTCCTTAAATAGGGCGTGGTCACTGGGGAAGACACACAAACACATTAATTAACATCAGGTGCAGTGATTTCTGCCACTTGCCTTCCCTGACTCTGCCCTCCGGTCACAGACCGACGCTTGACCACGCCCCCGCTGCCACAAAGCTTTACTTATGCATTTACAAGTTTCTCCTGGTACAGTAGCTCCAGTATAATACTAAAGAAGCAAACTTAAAGGAACAGTCCACGGTATTTCCATAATGAAATATGCTCTTATCTGAATTGAGACGAGCTGCTCCGTACCTATCCGAGCTTTGCGCGACCTCCCAGTCAGTCGGATGCAGTCAGATGTGCTGTCACTCCTGTTAGCAATGTAGCTAGGCTCAGTATGGCCAACGGTATTTTTTTGGGGCTGTAGTTAGATGTAGTTAGATGACGGGCGTACTAACACCTTCTGCGCGCTTCGGTATCAATGCGCTTCCGAAGCGCGCAGAAGGTGTTAGTACGCCTGTCATTATAGTGCGGACTTTCCATAGCATAGAAAATCGCTACGTTTCAATTTGTGTAACTGAACTTGTTTCATATCACTGGTCATATAAACCTATGTAAACAGGAAAAACGCGGAAGAGTTTGGTCGCATCTAACTACAGCCCCAAAAAATACCATTGGCCATACTGAGCCTAGCTACATTGCTAACAGGAGTGACAGCGCGTCTGACCGACTGGGAGGTCGCGCAAAGCTCGGCTAGGTACGGAGCAGCTTGTCTCAATTCAGATAAGAGCATATTTCATTATGGAAATACGGTGGACTGTTCCTTTTAAGAAACTAGACGTGTCTTGTCTGATTCTTTTTCGGTAAAGGGGATACAGGTACTGAAATGAGACTTGAGCAAACAGAAGCATATCTGTGACTTTGTTCTCATAACTGTGGTTTGTGCATATGAATGTTTCAGATAATCATGGTTCGGCTGCAGAGAGTGACCTTCCTCGCCTTACATAATTACCTGGGACTAACCACTGAACTCTTTAATCCAGTAAGAGAACGTGCACACGCACACCTGTCTGTTTTAGCACTTCTGTTTTGTACTGAAGTAAATTCCTGTCATGATGGGGAGCTGTTTGTTCCTCACAATGGGCTTAAAACCTACACATGTGCTGTAGAGTCATACTGAGAATCACACCCACAGTTGCAGCCACCCATACACGCACCCTCCTGATCACACGCATGCACGTGCCCACATCTGTTCAGCGTTATTTCATGCTGAATTAATTCCGGTGTCTTCGTCACTCCTGACTGGAGGTCAGCTATAAAGTGCAGTGAGAATGAACAAAGGCCTTAATCCTCATTTAAAGGAGACTGGCTTTACTGCCTTCTGGCCCATCAATCTCTGGCATTCCTCTCACCATCTAAGCTGCGACTCAAATCATAATTTGTCAGTCACCTCATCATTTCAGGAAACCATTAAAGCCCATGGCAATGGGAGCAGGTGGAGTGGTTTGTCCTTTATGACTCCTGGCCTATTTTTTTTTTTCTTTCTTGTTCATTTACTTGTAAACACCTTTTTCGCTATGTCATCATATTGGGCTTGGTTGTTTTCCACAGGCCATCACCATGCCCTCTGCTGATGTAGTATAAACTGAGATTAATTTCCTCATATACCGCAGTGGTTGGTTGGTGTGGTTGTACTTTGAGATAAGCATGTCTTGTGGCACATAATGATAAAGGCTTATATAAATCCCATTTGCTTTTCATTCAAATGAAATCTGAACGTCGGGAAATAAAACGTGATTCACTGTTATTTGTGTGCTTTGTATTGGTAGGAGAGGCAGGCTGTGCCTCTGACTGCAGTCAACAGCGTGATCGCCGAGGGAAGCCCCAGCCGTGTCTCACGCAGACCCCATTTTCACGCTCCGTTAGATGAAGATTACAGCCAAGGACCTGCAGATTCTACGGACTCGGGTACACACACACACAGACTAACATGAATTTGGATTGAATTCATTTGCTGGCATTTTTCTTAAATTTTTTTTTTTTTTGTTCAGATGGAGGGAAAACTCCTCCTTCTTCCGAGAATTTGTCTACAGTTGTCAGGAAGCCTCGCTCTGTCTCAGCACCAGTGGACAGCACAGGTAGCTCACAGCTCAAAACCATTCTGCACTGCAAATAGTGCAGAGTCTCCCAGAACGACCTATAAATGAGTACACTTATTTGATGGTGGTATTTATTCATTGAATTCTTTCATCATTGAAGGTATAGAGGATTTCCGCCTACGTCATTGTTTCCATAGCGACAATATTTATGCCGCCATTTTGACGGTCACAAATATGGCGACTACCGGTAGCGATACGCTGTTGATCATGACGAAGTCTCATTGTCGAGTATTTTATCCGGCCTAGATGACGCGAATAAGAAGCGATATCACCAGAAAATCAATGATGCTGGTGTACGTGATCCGTACACGTTACCAGGCTATCTTTTTCTGGCTTTGCAGCGCGGGTGATCTTCCTGACCTGCAGTCAGGCGTGTGGGGAAATACCAGGGAAAAAACATAAAAGAAAAAGGAGCGAGATGCAGAAAACACCTTCACTATCCAGCGACGTAGGGCATTTACAGGGCGAGCAGAGGGAGAGGTATTTGCAAAAATTGAGGTTAGCAGGCTTAGAGAACGACGTTTACCTGCTTCCACCAGGATTGTTCACTGACGTACGGAAGTACACGAAGCCCTCGTCTTTACCTGACTTCGGCCCACATGATCTGTATACCTATGTCGTTAAAAACCCATCGCCATACACAGGTATTGATCTGAAAGCGTATAAGAGTTTGGATGCCTACAAATATTTTGTGTCAGGCTGGGTAACATGCCTACATCAGCGGGTCGTCCCTGGAGCCGGTGGTCGCCATCTTATTACAGCTAAGGTTTGTTCACATTTTTATTTACTTTCGGTCCTCAGGATAAACAAAATGTTATTAAATGTCATTGAAATAACTTCTTAGTCTGTTGAGACATGGCCCGTTATAAATTTGCTGTTACCAGGCAATGACCAAGAACTGTATTATTAAGGTTGGTGTAGTTGTAGCAGTGCACTAGCAGCTAGCTGTTAGCACTAGCTAATATCAACAACATAGTAGCTGGTATGTTACTGTAGCAATGTTGTTTACGTTCAGTCATTTGGATGACTGTTAAAACCTTTCAGCCTCAAGTTTTTCCTTTACTGTATGTACTAGTTTACTGAGCTAGCGCGCTCGCTCCCAGCCTGCCCGAGCTAGCGCGCTCGCTCCCAGCCTGCCTGAGCGCGCTAGCTCAGTAAACTAGTAAATACAGTAAAGGAAAAACTTGAGACTGAAAGGTTTTAACAGTCATCCAAATGACTGAACGTAAACATTGCTACAGTAACATACCAGCTACTATGTTGTTGACATTAGCTAGCTTGACCTTCAAAATGGCGGACACCGGGGCGTCACGTGACCTGTGACGTCATGTCGAAATCCTCTATAGTTGTCCATAGGTTTTGTTTTGCTTTTTGATTGATGTCATGACCTTCTGTGTAATACAGCACACCCGGTATGACTATCTAATCTAATGAATTATTCAGATCAAGATTCAACATGTGCGGATGTTCTCTACTTCATTTTTCCAGTGTACGTTAAAGTTGCAATATTATGGTGATGATACACGGGGCAACTTTTTGGGCAATGCTGCCGAGCAATGTTGCTGGGCAATTGCGTTTTGACTCTTCTATTGAGATTGGGCAACATTGTTTCAATGGTTTTGATAATCTCTGGCAACTTTTTGAGATAAGCCAATCAGAACGTGAGTATCGAGTCATGTGACCTCCGGTGAGGTTCGGATCAGAAATTTCAAACAAATATGGCGGCCGCTCAGTGTCAGTGGAGTGAAGAGATGGAGAGACTCCTCATCTGTTTTTACGCCGGTAAGTTATTTTAATATTCTATATGGAGGAATTTACCTCACCAAAGCTCTAAAAAACAACAGACAGCTTGATTAAATGGTCACAGCAAAAATTAAGACATCGAGATATATATTTTTTTTAGCTAACTGTAAACTGCCGTTGCTAACTGTTGTTGCCCATTGTAAGTTGCCCTGTGTCTCACCTAGTTGCCCGTTGCCAGCAACATTGCTCGGCAACATTGCCCAAAAAGTTGCCCCGTGTATCATCACCTTTAGAGCTAATATTGTAAGTTGGAAATCCAGCACTCCTAGACTTGTTTGTGGGCCAGGATCCGATAATCAGATTAAGCCTGGTCCTTTACTGAACCACCCTTGCAGTCTTGTAGACTCTGACTAAGCTTAATCTGTCTTGGGGAACCTGGTCCTGAATATTCACCCGAGCAGGCGTAGCTGGTAACGACCTGAGCATGGCATACGAGCGAGCCCGAGTGGCGCTGGATGATCCACCGTCCAGCCCTGTTCACTACAAGGTAATGCTGCTGCCTGATTCCACCCCCGCCACTACAATAAAACTGGTCTATAGACATGAAGTCCACTGCACTTATTTGCTTTACCACCTTCCTTTCAGTCTATTCTGAAGAAGACCGTGACCATGCATCAAGCTCCATCTGCAGTATATCACTACACAGACAGTCGGGGGAGCTCTGATGTCCCCCCTAGTAAAGTGGGTGCCATCTTCCAAGCTGCCAAAAAAGACTTGTTGGGTATTATACAACTGCAGGTGAGTGGGTGGAGATCATATGGAGAGTGTTACACGCGTAGTCCAAATCGCCCCAGTCCTGTTTTTCTGCCAACAACGTGCAGCATCTTGCATCTTTTTTTTTTTTCTTCTTTTTAAATAAAAAATAATAATAATAATTCATGTACATGTGATATTTCACTCTTTGTTGTTTTATTAATGTGTTTACAGAAAAAAAATATGAAAAAGTATTATAGGAAATGATGCTCTGTGAGGGATGGTAAGATCCACAGATTCTAAAGTTCACAGTTTGATTGATTGCCCTGATATTATTATTTTTTATTATTATTACCTCGCCCATGACGGAGTCCACCGGGGGTGAGGTATTGTTT
Organism: Neoarius graeffei; assembly: GCF_027579695.1. Taxonomy (NCBI): domain Eukaryota; kingdom Metazoa; phylum Chordata; class Actinopteri; order Siluriformes; family Ariidae; genus Neoarius; species Neoarius graeffei. The sequence goes on from NC_083580.1 coordinate 14,415,218, forward strand.
TCGGTCAGGTTTTTTTGTTAACAATGTTACAGGAAAACGGCTAGATCAATCTTCATGAAACTTTCAGTATCGCTGGGCATTGGTCTCAAATAGAACCTCCAACTTTTTGGGGGTCATCCGGTCAAGGTCACAAAAAAGATCAAAATTGTTTTTGTTGTCTACTGCCTTTTATATAGAGGCTCTAGCCATGATGTCCTCGTGCTGTAAGAATGTAACAGCGTACCAAATCGCACACTGCGCATGCACATGTTCCAATTAAAATGGCTGGTGAGTGTATACAATTCGGTTCACCATTCGAAACAAACGGACTAGACTAAAGAAATCGCTTTCAGACATGTTTATGCTTATTACCGAGGGAAAGTGCGTTCCATTGAGCTCTAGTGCCAGGCCATTTCCGGGAAATAAGAGTTTCGGTCATGGCGACAGCGTGTGTATGTCAGCCTCGGTTTGGAGGGTTCAGTTTTGAAAACTGTAAGGGTAGAATAAGTACAGAGCCTTGATATATTTTTAGTTCTGGGATCTTTAAATTGTTCATTTTTGGATTACGCTTCATTTTTGTGGCTACTGCCTCAGAGTAAATGTAAAAAAATATATATATATATACATTAGTGCTGTCAAGCGATTAAAATATTTAATCGCAATTAATGTCGTGACTGTCATAGTTAACTCGCGATTAATCGCAATTTAATCGCACATTTTTGTCACATGAAAAACGATTGTAATTCTCTTATCAGCATAAAAAAGTGAATGGGCTTGCTCACCGTTCGAACTACGGGGGTACTCGGGGGATCCGAGATCCCCTGAAACAGACATGAGATCCCTTGAAAACATGATTTCGGAAATGTTGGGGGGTCTCTAAAATATTGGCAAAATGATGTTTATTGACATAGCAATCGTGTGTAACGGGAAGCATTTGCATATCCGAAGTGAGTGCACGATGGAGAGCCGCGCTCTGAGACAAGCGCAAGCACCCCCCCCCCCCCCCCCCCCCATGGGAAAATAAGGGACCCCCCGAAAATATCGGCATAGTTCGAACACTGGTTGTACCAATATTTTTTTTTTATTTTTTTTTTATTGCAGAGCATAACACGTCTTGTCACAGCCACTGCAAAGTGGGGCTGGAGCCGCCGATGGGAAAACGAAACCTAAGCCGAGCACCGTGGCTCTTCGGGGGAGGGCAGAGGACTCTGGCTGTGCGGGGCGTGGCATCATGTCACAGAGCGTTAATCTCGTGATAAAAAAATTATCGCCGTTAAAATTGAGTCAAGTTAACGCGTTAATAACGCGACATTTTTGACAGCACTAATATATACTACCGTTCAAAAGTTTGGGGTCACTTTGAAATGTCTCTTATTTTTGAAAGAAAAGCACTGTTCTTTTCAATGAAGATCACTTTAAACTAATCAGAAATCCACTCTATACATTGCTAATGTGGTAAATGACTATTCTAGCTGCAAATGTGTGGTTTTTGGTGCAATATCTCCATAGGTGTATAGAGGCCCATTTCCAGCAACTCTCACTCCAGTGTTCTAATGGTACAATGTGTTTGCTCATTGCCTCAGAAGGCTAATGGATGATTAGAAAACCCTTGTACAATCATGTTAGCACAGCTGAAAACAGTTTAGCTCTTTAGAGAAGCTATAAAACTGACCTTCCTTTGAGCAGATTGAGTTTCTGGAGCATCACATTTGTGGGGTCGATTAAATGCTCAAAATGGCCAGAAAAATGTCTTGACTATATTTTCTATTCATTTTACAACTTATGGTGGTAAATAAAAGTGTGACTTTTCATGGAAAACACAAAATTGTCTGGGTGACCCCGAACTTTTGAACGGTAGTGTACACACACACTGTATGGACATGGGATCAGAAAAAAAATTTATTTATAAGCAGTAGCCACATGTCCGCATAGGGAATTTTTTTTTTTTTTGCTTGTGCGATATCTTCCTTCATATTCATCATAAGTGCTACCGGGCGAGGTTTGTTTTGCCTGGCACACTTTTTTTTATTTTTTTTTTTATTAAGTGTACATGGATACAATTTGGGATGAAATCAGGATGCATCATTCGTTTCTATCTTTTTTTTTTTTTGTGTGTGCATCTAATTTATCAAATATAGAATTATTAGTAGAGGCCCTATTACATTACAATACATTCATGGCATTTAGCAGACACTCTTATCTAGAGCGACGTACAACATACCCAAACCAGCCTGTGGAGCAGTTGGGGTTAAGTGCCTTGCTCAAGGGCACTTCAGCTATTCCTGCTGGTACAGGAAATCAAATTGGTGACGTTTTGGTCCCAAAGCTGCATCTCTAACCATTAGACCATGGCTTCCCAGATGCTTTTATTATTTAGAAGTATGACCAATAATTTTTTTTTTTGACCAATAATTTTATATTTAGATTATTCCTCCTGTCTGTCAGGCAAGTCTCACACAAGTTGGACGTGTGTTTGGACAAGCCACACTTGAGTATATAGGGCAAAAATGGAAGACTGTTATGGTGGTTCACTCACCCTGGCGCCAATGGGATTTCGCAATAAAAGTCCCTTCTTGCATCGGACCCTCCGCAAGTGACGATGAGGAGGAAGAGCGCCCATGTTCTTTTGCATCGCATTGTATCGTGTTGAATGAAATCAGCTTGTTTGCATTGCATTGCAGCAGGGCTGAATCGTATCACATTTAATAGTTGCTTCGTATGCATCTTTCAATGCGTTGGATTATTGGCAACGTATTGAAATGTGATAAAGACACACATCCTTGTGCTCTAAAGTGCAAAATTGTCATTTTGGCAGCTATTTCACATTACAGCTCCATCAAATGTACAAGAGAAGTTTATTTATTTATTTATTTATTTATAAAGTGTTGCACATTCTTCAACTTTAGTACATTCATGACTTTCAGTATCGTAAACAATATGAGTCACCTTGGTGTGTGTTTAGGACCCCAGTCTGTTGGAGGGCAGAGTGACACTGCACCAGGTGAAGGCTGGCTCTGTGGTGGCACGTCAAGGAGACCAGGTATAATCATTCTGGAACCTGATTACACAGTTTGTGCACTGGGACTGTGGAACCAGTGTTTACTTCAATTGATCTTTCAGTAATGTACCTGGGGTCTCTCTCCAGTATGTCAGATATAAATTTGTAGTTTTAAGGTGTGTGTCTGTGTCTGTGTGTGGGTGGGTGGCCTGCAGGAAGTGAGTGTGCAGTTTGTGATTTCAGGATTACTGCATGTGTACCAACGAATGATCGACCGTGAGGAGGAATCATGTCTGTTTGTGACTCACCCCGGAGAGCTGGTGGGTCAGCTGGCGGTGCTCACGGGGGAACCGCTTATCTTCAGTGTGCGTGCTCACCGTGACTGCACCTTCCTCTCCATTTCCAAAACCCATTTTTATGAGTAGGTACAAAATAAATATAAACTCATTTTGGGCATTTTTCACACTCCAGCTGAATAATTGAGTCTGTATTACAACAGCTCGCTTGGGGTGGGCACTATTATTGTACTTGGTCATGAATTTGTTCATGATGGATTACAGACTGCTAGAAATTGTGTAACTGTATGCCACTTCTTCTGTTTGCAAAAGATTGCGAAATACAACACGAGGTTGTTTATATTCATTTTTATTTAATACTGTATCGTTTCTGGAAATCAGTGTTCCTTTACTTATCGACATCGGGCAAGGATTTGGGTGAAGCCTTCCAGCCGAAACTGCTGACTGAAACGCAAACAAGACATTCTGTTTTCTTCAGCACCCCCACCACATCCTTTTCTCTTGCGTTGTGAAATTTGCAACAAGTTCTATACCAAGTTCCACCCATGCTTTTCGATGCCCATCTTTCGACTGTGTCGTCTCAGTTTCGCATATATTGTGGTTTTGGTTGACGTAAACCAACGGCCACCGTTTTATAAGTAGGTCTGATGTGCTTGCTCTGAATTTCGCACGTCAAAGGCCATCTGACGTGCCAGTTTCTTCAGTTTCGCCATAGCATTTCCGGTTGTTCGCTTGTGATATGGGAGAGGCCAGAAAAAAAAAGATTATGCTAAAAGCAGTGGTCAGATAAAACTCGAATAAAATATAGCTGCAAGCGGGGATGAGGGGCCAAGTAGCCCAGCAGGGCCGTCTCACAATCAGAGTTGCCATGGCAACTTGAGCTTATTAATATTGGACGAAATTTATGGCCTGTGAAAATTCTCTAAATTTTTTCACTAAAAGAAAATGGCTGCTGTGTTGCAGTTAAGTTGACATGACAATTTGTCGTGTCTCATCTTTGGAATCAAAGCATCATCTAACACGAGTCACCTTTTGTTCAGGGAAAAACAACACTTATGAGGCAAAAAGTTGTTTTTGCTTATTGCAGCACCCTCCAGTGGCCAAACGATAAAATGTTTTGCACATCCTCAGGAAGTGGTCCCAAGTCCATATACCAAGTTTGGTGTCAGCAAACCAAAGTGTTGCTGAGATATGCTATTACTTCCTGTTTGGTGGCTTTGCTGCTGATTTTGATTGCCACAGACAAACTGTTTTTTCAAAAATTAAAAATCCATCTTATAACTTTTGTGAGGCTTGGTCCAAAGATCATCTGTGACAAGTTTGGTGAAGATCGGGAAAAGTTTGTGGCCTTGGGAATTTATTTTTTCAAAAACCTTTTGATTGGGGGGGAAAAAAAAAAACATACCAGCCACGTCAGTTAGGTTCACATGAAAAATTGGTATTTGTCAGCCTTGAGACCTCTCACAGCATCACCAGGCACTGAATCAGGTTTTAAAGGCAAACACATCAGAAGTTTTAAGCCAAAAACACATTTTTGCCTGTTGCAGCACCCCCAGTGGTCAAATGACGCATTATATGCCCAATCTGGTTTTGATGCGTCAGTGTTGTTGAGTTATGATCCGCCTTCTGGTTTGACAGCTTTGCCACCATTTTTGATTAATGGTAATGGACAAATGTTTTTATCTCTGCCTTGGGACCTCTGAAGATACAACCACACACACAAATGACTTTTTAAGGCAAACACATCAACAGTTACAGGAACGCTGCTTTTAAAAAATTTTTTTTTTTATTCATTTCTTTATTGCGACACCCCCAGGGGTCAAATGACTCAATGTGGGGGTGTGGTTTTATTGAAGGGGTATAGAATCTGGGTATCAAGTTTGGTCTTGATATTGTATATTGGGGTGGTCCCAAAATGTATGGGAAATTTTTTTTTTTTTTTACCAAAACATTCCGACCACCCTACCATTTTTTTTTTTTTTTTTTTTTTTTTTTTACATGGGCTAAAAGAAGGCAACAAGCAAAATTTCAGAAAAATTGGTTAATGTTTAGTGGTGCCACACAAGGTTGCAAATCGGGTTAAGCCATTAACATTAGTTGGTACGTAGACTGTTGCGGAGATCTCAAACCCCCAAAAAGTCACAGTTCTAGAGGGAATATGCCACTTCTATGAAAAAGAAGAGGCAGGAAGAGTTTATAGACTGATAGAAGGTTAACTTTCATGCACTAAGGGGTTCTTAAACAATGAGCACTGATCGTAATATGCTGATGAAGTTGTGAATGTTTTTCTTTCTATGTTTTTCAGATGGCTAGCAACAGTAATACAAGTAGTACCGGTGGTGCAAAGCACAAAACCAGAAAGGACAATTATGTTTGGTTAATTGGTCCCACTTCCAAGGAACTGTCTGGGAGAAAGCGTCCTTCTGCTAGGGAAGTCCTTAGGCCAAGTTTACATTAGACCGTATCTGGCTCGTTTTCTTCGCGGATGCACTGTCCGTTTACATTAAAACGCCTGGAAATGCCAGGAAACGGGAATCCGTCAGGGTCCACGTATTTAATCCAGATCGTGTCTGGTCCGGTGCTGTGTAAACATTGAGAATACGCGGATACGCTGTGCTGAGCTCTAGCTGGCGTCGTCATTGGACAACGTCACTGTGACATCCACCTTCCTGATTCGCTGGCGTTGGTCATGTGACGCGACTGCTGAAAAACGGTGCGGACTTCCGCCTTGTATCACCTTTCATTAAAGATTATAAAAGTATGAAAATACTGCAAATACTGATGCAAATACTGCCCATTGTGTAGTTATGATTGTCTTTAGGCTTGCCATCCTTCCACTTGCAAGTGGTAAGTGACGCGCATGCCCGACATGCACTGAGATCACACACACAGTGGCTCAGTCCCAAATCACTGCTCGTGCACTCCACTCGCGCGCTCTGTGAGCTGCGCAGGGCCGGAGTGCGCACCCTCCAGAGGGCACTCGCTGTTCAGGGCGGAGTGATTTGGAGCGCAGGATGCCTGCGGAGCCGAGCGTATCCGTGTATTGGCGTTGCTGTGTGCACGCGAATCGTGTATTGGCGTTGCTGTGTGCATGCTAATCGTTTTAAAAACGTTAATCTGATGATCCGCTGATACGGTCTAATGTAAACCCCACCTTAGTGTGTTCTTTTATCTCCACAAGATACCGTAATACCAAAGGGTTTAGAAAATCACAGACAAGTAATAGCTATTGTTACTTTGAACACAGGAAGTTATATTACTGTATTGTTTGTATTAATATATGAAACAGTTAATAAGCCACATTATTTTATATTGTGTCTTGAGTGAAAATTTTAATGGCTTTGTGGCACCTCTAAACATTGTTCAATCTTAACCAAATTTCGCACAATAACTTCTTTTAGGCTATGTAAAAAAAAAAAAAAAGGTAAGGTGGTCGTAACAAAATCCTAAAAAAAAAAATTTTGGGACCACCCTATTGTATATCATACAGTTGCTGAGATATGACTTTGCTTCCTTTTTGGTGGCTTTGTCACCAGTTCCAATTGACTGTAATGGTCAAATAATTTTGAAAATCAAAAATCTGTTTGATTAACTTATTGAAGGCTTGGTCTGAAGATCACGTGTGAAAATTGGACAAAATTTGTGGCCTGTGAAAAATTTGTAAAGGTTTTCATAAACTCCAGTATGGCAAAATTGCTGTCATGGGATAAGCCAGTGGTACCTCATTTCTGAAAATCAGGCATACGGTTCAAAATCTATATGCATGAAGGCACCCCCAAGTCTGACCCATTGGTGGTGCTAAAGCACGCGAGGTGCAAACATGAAACTTGTTGAAAAGAATTAGGGGACTGTCCTCAATCAGTGTGCCAAACTTCAAAACTTTTTTACTATAAGATTCTATGTCTGTTCTGCTATAGACATTCTAGCCAGAAGAAGAAGATTAAGATGATGCATGAGTTAATTGGTCTAATTTGTTTGTGTACCAGAATCATGCGTGCAGAACCTACAGTTGTGCTGAATGTAGCTCACAGTGTAGTGCGCAGGATGTCCCCATTTGTCAGACAGATTGACTTTGCGCTCGACTGGATGGCTGTTGAAGCTGGCCGCGCAGTCTACAGGTACATCGTTAATATTCCGTCTCACGTTAATTTTCTCGTCATTTACTTAAGCTACTGTGTGCAGCTAGCGATGAGCTCCTCATGCTGAGTTTTATGTTTAACCCTTTGGTGACTGACCCCTTGAAACTGGTTCCTCCAGGAACCATGACGTTTCAGTTGTCAAGACAACGGAAAAACTAAAATACAAAAACAGAAAGATACGTCACAATGCTCTTGTGCACAAAACAAAATGCTCTTGTATTTGTATTTTAGTTTTTCCGTTGTCTTGACAACTGAAACGTCATGGTTCCTGGAGGAACCATTTTCAAGGGGTCAGTCACCAAAGGGTTTTAAGATGCTTTATTAGGTTACTTGTATTGTAGAAAAATGCTGCAATTCGTACTCTTAATATGTTGGCAGGGCTCAGTCTGCCTTCATGATCAGTTGTGAAATCCATCCAGGTTGCTGTAATTTCATGTTGTCTGTTCATTAGTGTGGCAGTGTACACTAGAATTATGCCCTCTAGTATTCTATATGAGCGAGAGAGAGTTTTAGATGTTGGTATCGGAACATTTTTAACTGAAAACTGTATTGATAAAGGTTTCTTCTGTCTTTTCTCAGGCAAGGTGATAAGTCTGATAGCACCTTTATAGTGCTGAGTGGACGTTTGCGTTCGGTCATTTTGAAGGAGGATGGGAAGAAGGAGCTGACTGGAGAGTACGGCAGAGGAGATCTAATCGGCGTGGTGAGCATCACGCATCTCTCACACGATCGGTTGCACGCTATTTTAAACCTGGATTTGAGGAAGGAAAGGAGCCAGTGTTGTTCACTGAAAAAGTACAACACCCTGTCAATAGTATACAGCAACGTGAAGATGCGCTCTCTCTCTCTCTCTCTCTCTCTCTCTAAGTATTCTAGTGCTGATGTAATTTTATTCCCTCTTGGTCATATAGGTTTTTTTTTTTTTTAATATATACAGTGGTGCTTGAAAGTTTGTGAACCCTTTAGAATTTTCTATATTTCTGCATAAATATGTCCTAAAACATCAGATTTTCACACAAGTCCTAAAAGTAGATAAAGAGAACCCAGTTAAACAAATGAGACAAAATATTATATTTAGTCATTTATTTATTGAGGAAAATGATCCAATATTACGTATCTGTGAGTGGCAAAAGTATGTGAACCTTTTGCTTTCAGTATCTGGTGTGACCCCCTTGTGCAGCAGTAACTGCAACTAAACGTTTCCGGTAACTGTTGATCAGTCCTGCACAACGGCTTGGAGGAATTTTAGCCCGTTCCTCCGTACAGAACAGCTTCAACTCTGGGATGTTGGTGGGTTTCCTCACATGAACTGCTCGCTTCAGGTCCTTCCACAACATTTCGATTGGATTAAGGTCAGGACTTTGACTTGGCCATTCCAAACCATTAACTTTATTCTTCTTTAACCATTCTTTGGTAGAATGACTTGTGTGCTTAGGGTCGTTGTCTTGCTGCATGACCCACCTTCTCTTGAGATTCAGTTCATGGACAGATGTCCTGATGTTTTCCTTTAGAATTCGCTGGTATAATTCAGAATTCATTGTTCCATCAATGATGGCAAGCCGTCCTGGCCCAGATGCAGCTAAACAGGCCCAAACCATGATACTACCACCACCATGTTTCACAGATGGGATAAGGTTCTTATGCTGGAATACAGTGTTTTTCCTTTCTCCAAACATAACGCTTCTCATTTAAACCAAAAAGTTCTATTTTGCTCTCATCTGTCCACAAAACATTTTTTCAATAGGCTTCTGGCTTGTCCACATGATCTTTTGCAAATGGCAGATGAGCAGCAATGTTCTTTTTGGAGAGCAGTGGCTTTCTCCTTGCAACCCTGCCATACACACCATTGTTGTTCAGTGTTCTCCTGATGGTGGACTCATGAACATTAACATTAGCCAATGCGAGAGAGGCCTTCAGTTGCTTAGAAGTTACCCTGGGGTCATTTGTGACCTCGCTGACTATTACACGCCTTGCTCTTGGAGTGATCTTTTTTGGTCGACCACTCCTGGGGAGGGGAACAATGGTTTTGAATTTCCTCCATTTGTACACAATCTGTCTGACTGTGGATTGGTGGAGTCCAAACTCTTTAGAGATGGTTTTGTAACCTTTTCCAGCCTGATGAGCATCAACAACGCTTTTTCTGAGGTCCTCAGAAATCTCCTTTGTTCGTGCCATGATACACTTCCACAAACGTGTTGTGAAGATCAGACTTTGATAGATCCCTGTTCTTTAAATAAAACGGGGCACCCACTCACACCTGATTCGTCATCTCATTGATTGAAAACACCTGACTCTAATTTCACCTTCAAATTAACTGCTAATCCTAGAGGTTCACATACTTTTGCCACTCACAGATATGTAATATTGGATCATTTTCCTCAATAAATAAATGACCAAGTATAATATTTTTGTTTCATTTGTTGAACTGGGTTCTCTTTATCTACTTTTAGGACTTGTGTGAAAATCTGATGATGTTTTAGGTCATATTTATGCAGAAATATAGAAAATTCTAAAGGGTTCACAAACTTTCAAGCACCACTGTATATAAAGTGTTTTAAAAAAGAAAAAAAAGCATATCAGGATTATTTCTTAAAATGGATTGTTGATCTCCGTGGCTCTAATTTTAGTGTCTGCTGCTTGTCCTAATAACAGAGCATTAGTTAATGGCTTCTTTTTCCGGGTGATTTTTCTCCCTGGCTTTCTATACATACTCTCTGCCTTCTGATTGGTTGGAGTCTTGTGCATCTCCGTGGTGATGCCCATGCTGCTAAGAATACCTGTCCGTGCTGATGCCATGGTTACATGCTGCAAAGGTTGGCGTAAATGCTTTGTCAAGAGTCACAAGGCTCCTAATCTGTTCCTAAATTTAGTTTTGTTCTACGTCATGGGCTTTTTTTAAACACACACACAAGTTTTTAATTATTCTGTTTACACGTTTATGAGAATCTGGATCTCATTTGCGGAGGCACGACACTAATTGTTTCATATTACTGCCAGTATGCTTTAAATAAACAAAATGTATATTTTTAAAACTATTAGCTTGGTCAGCAAATCATTAACTGAAGTGTAATCAGTTAAATAACTGGACAGTTTTTGACCCAAAAATGAATGATGAACTCTGCCATTTAAATAGAGATGCACAACATTTTTACCGTACGTATCGGTCACTGAGTTTCTGTCAAAGGTCAGTATTACACAAAGAAATCCTTCTTGAACTAGAAGTACAGTAGTGTTTTGATTCCTGTACTTTTTTTATGTTAACATGTAAAGATATTATGGTTATAAATTGACAGTGGTCTTAATATTAAGGTTTAAAGAAACGTATATAACATTACATTTGGTATAGAGGTTTATATGATTCTTATATTAATTATTATTATTTTTGTAATTGTTGCAAGCAGATAGTTACGGAAACTGAAAAAAATAGCAAATAGGGCTAAATTACACATGAAATGGAATATCATATTTATTTATTTTTGTGTGCACTTACACAGGTGGAGGCTCTGACCCATCAGAACAGAGCCACTACAGTGCATGCTGTAAGAGACTCCGAGCTGGCTAAACTGCCAGAGGGAGCACTCAGCTCCATCAAGAGGAAATTCCCCCAGGTACCTGACTCACTATTTATTGGAGCTTGTCCTCATTTGTACATCTCATTCTTTAATTCACCCAGTGTCTTTCCTCCTTCTTCCCCCTCCTGCACTGTCTCTATAATTATGATGATCATAGGTGGTCACGCGACTCATTCATCTGCTTGGGCAGAAGATCCTTCAGCAGGTTCATGGACCTTTAACAGGTATGTGTATCATATCATATATACAGGGTGTCTCAAAAAAATGTACTCACACTTTGAATGACGAGAAAACCTTTATTTATGAACATAGAGTGAAATGGAATAGCTTCGAATACAGAAGACAAATGTAATTGAAGAATCATGTTCGCAAATGTTCAAATTGATGACCATTATTGTCCAGACAACGCTGATAACGCGCACCAAGGGATTCGCAAACGTCACGAAACAGGTCATTAGGAATATCGTGACATTGTCTTTCAATTTCCAATTTCAATGCATCAGTTGTTCTTGGTTTGGTGCGATAATTTCCTGCCATGCTGTGATTAATTAATTACACCTGCAACACAAAAAAGGCAGCATGTTAGGGACAGTTAAAGTGTGAGTACATTTTTTTTTTGAGACACCCTGTGTGTGTATGTATGTATGCACATATATATATACACATATATATGTATGTATGTATGTATGTATGTGTGTGTGTATATATGTATGTGTGTGTATATATATATATATATATAAAAATATATAAAAAATGTGTGTGTGTGTGTGTGTGTGTATATATATATATATATATATATATATATATATATATAAAATTAATTAATTAATTATTGGGCGGCACGGTGGTATAGTGGCTAGCGCTGTCGCCTCACAGCAAGAAGGTCCGAGTTCGAGCCCCATGGCCGGCGAGGGCCTTTCTGTGCGGAGTTTGCATGTTCTCCCCGTGTCCGCGTGGGTTTCCTCCGGGTGCTCCGGTTTCCCCCACAGTCCAAAGACATGCAGGTTAGGTTAACTGGTGACTCTAAATTGACCGTAGGTGTGAATGGTTGTCTGTGTCTATGTGTCAGCCCTGTGATGACCTGGCGACTTGTCCAGGGTGTACCCCGCCTTTCGCCCGTGGTCGGCTGGGATAGGCTCCAGCTTGCCTGCGACCCTGTAGAAGGATAAAGCGGCTAGAGATGATGAGATAATAATAAAAAAAAATTATATATATATATAAAAATATGCCCAATTATAGAATGTATCCCTTGCTTTAAGAGGTTTGAAGCCTATTAATCATGGATTAATTGGCGAGTGAGTAAATCAACACAAACTCGGCAGCACTGCTAGAAATATGAGTTGCAGGACTTGATTTTGCTGCTCCGATGTGAGGATTGCTCCTGTACTTTTCCAGCCCGTAGTCTGTCTCTGCACACCACGAGCAGTAAGTGGGATGCAGGTAATCCTGCCTCCAACCTGTCCACCGTGGCCGTGTTGCCCGTGTCTGACGAAGTTCCTTTGACCGCGTTCACCCTGGAGCTGCAGCACTCTCTCATTGCCATCGGTAAGAGCATGCCTTTTCATTTACATTCAGCTGAGTTCCTGAGCCTAGTATGATTGCCTCAGCTGTTAGCGTTTCAGCATCTCATTTATACGGAACGAGCCTTTTCTATGAGAAGGATTTTCATGCATGACTCGTCTGCATTATGACTTACAAAAGGCTGTTGCTTAAGTTGCTCTAAATATGAAAAATCCGATTTCCAAGCTGCCCTTTTTTTTTTTTGGAACTGCTAGGCCCCACTCTTCTCCTGACCAGTGACATCATCAAACAGCGATTGGGTTCTGCAGCATTGGACAGGTTTGGCATCAATATGATACAGCTGTGTCTACACAAGTAGCAAAAAGAATGGATGGTGGTGGTCCAAATCAATCATTTCAGAACAAAGAATTGTCTCTAATTGCCTGTTAATTGTGTTGTCCATCAAATTGGGGGTGTGGCTTTAGTATGATCACTCTGTGACGGTTTAAAAAAAAAAAAAAAGAACAGCGTAATGTCTAAAAAGTGAAGCAACCACAGGTCTTGCACCACTACTGGCTGGCTGTAGTATATTGTGTAACTCTGCCCATCCCCGTGTGTTTCCATCTACAGTGTCTTATTCGAACAATTAGTTTTCCCTCTGCTGATCTCGTCACCTTTTTTAATTTTCCCCCAGAAATTAGTTTTTAACATTATCTTAAGTAGGAACGATGTGATTGACAGCCATGGCGACACACTGGAGTTTAGTATTAGGAGGAGGAGGATGTCTTACCATGAGTAGGTGTGCCTGACTTTGACTCCTGTCTCTACTGCACAGACTGTGACTCCAAATTTAACATTGTGCAGAGGAATTTTGGCTTTATTTCTATAGAATGAAAGGGAATGGAACCACACCGTCCATGTTTTTTACAGTCGTTCGTTTGCGCTGATGCGTGAATCAAAACCTTGATGTATCCCCCCCCCAGTGTGCACGAGTACAGGTTGTCGAGTTGGCTGGGCCAGCAAGAGGACATACATCGTATTGTGCTGTACCAAACCGACGGCTCTCTCACACCCTGGACCCAACGCTGCATCCGTCAGGCTGACTGCATCATCATTGTTGGACTTGGGGAGCAGGACCCTGCAGTGGGGGAGGTACACCTTTACAGATAAAATTATCAGACAGTATTTATAATGTCCATGCTGTTACCCCTGAAAAATCTTGTGTCCATCTGGATATGAATGCTTGAAGTGAATGCTGTGGAAATATTTCAGAAACAATGAAAGTGTAGTTGCTTTGGTTTCACTGGGGGGCCTATTAGGCCCACTTTACACGGGCACGGGGACGGTCTGAAACAAAAACGCAAAAGTCCGTTTTCGTTCTCACTTTTTTCCGCGTCTACACGACCGTTTTCAAGGAGGAAATCTGCGTCTATACGGTGACGCATAAATGTGTGGAATTCAATTGGATGTGCATGCCAGGCGGCTAGGTGGTGCTGTGAAAGACCTCCGCTATGTCTGCACGCATGCGCAACGTCTTCCGTCTTGTCTGATCTGCACATCTGCGCCGCGAAAACTTTGACTACTCTGGCTATGGTAAGTAAGAAAGTAAGTAAAAAAGTAAGAGCATACTATACCCGCCTCTGTTCATTAACGGTATATGTGCAGATTCGGTATAGATGTTCGAAGGACTCCTGGACGTTTATTAAAGCTGCCAGAGCAGCTTGAAGGTCCGTTGGATCGATGTAATCAGACATGCTCTTACTTTTTTACTTACTTTCTTACTTCCTGGGCTGGCATGTACAGTATATGACATGTATGACGTAAACGCGTACCCGACGTGAGCAGATCCGAGCAGAGTTTCGCGTATAGACCCCTTTCACTGACGTCACCCGAAACCGGAAGTAAACAGACCCTGCGCCATTTTGGAAGACCAACAAACTCGTGATTAGGGGGAAATAACGGCAGCGGTATGTGAGCCCACGAGAATAAAGTGGAGTGGCAAACGACTTAAACAAACAAATCTGAGCTGTTTTATTTATGATTTATTGGCCCAACAGTAGACTTGAAAGAAACCTGTGTGAGACTTGGCAAAAAACTGTGTATATAATGGATAAGTCTGTGCATGATCTGTGGACACTTTGAGGTAAGCAAATGCAAGAAATTCAGATTTAAAACATGCTAAATTGGCCCCAAGTTGATAACTGTATGAGGAGCAAGCCTCCCAGACTTCTACAATTTAATAATAATAATAATAATAATTTAGGATGGTTTGGGGCTTGCTTGCTGCTGCCAGGTTGGTTGTTGAGTAGCCTGACTTTTTTTTTTTTCTTGCGTGTGGTATCACTGACGCGAGGTTGTTTTTTGAACATGCCAATGCGGACAAGATTTCCCCTGATGAGTTATGACTTCAGACGCGATGCGTGTGTGGAGGTGTGGAGTCCGCGTGATATGTGCGTAAGAGAGGCTTCTCATGTGTTTGGAGATCCGCGCTCCGAGGCAAGCGCCCCCCCCCAAAGGGAAAAAAAGGGACCCCCCGAAAATATCGGCATAGTTTGAACACTGAGTGTAGGCACTGGGTGTAAACAACAAATAGTTTACAATGTCTGGGTAGCAAACAGATGGCAGAATTGGTGTCAGGTCCTCCTTATGTTTCCATTCTCCCTTGCCGCGAGTCTTATCATATGCGTCAAACCCATCAATCACAGCCAGTTTCTCCACATACCATGCCCTTTCTGCAGCTGGTAATGTACTCACATAACCAGAATTATCATCCATCGTGTCACTTTACTCTCGCTCGTACTTTGTGAGTGCATGTACTTGGTCTTCCAATATGGCGCCTAACAAAATCTCGCGGCGTGGTGACGTCATGTGAAAGGGGTCTATCGGGTAGTTTAGACGGATATGCAACGGGGGCTGTTTTTAACTTATCCACTCTGGAAGGCGTTTTCAATTTTTTCCATTTTTCAGCCTCGGAAACGCCGTCCCCGTGTAGACGAAAGGCACTTCCGATAAAATATTTAGTCGTTTTTACCCGACAGCGTCCTCGTGTAAACGGGCCCTTAGAACAAAAAATAAAGGCAGTTAAACAAGAGTGCATACAGCAGGAAGATTAAATTTGCCATTATAATGAAATGTGCAGTCAGTGTTAATCTTTCTATTTGCATAAACCACAGTAATTATGGTTGTAGTTTTCTACAAATTATCATATCCCCATGTGTGCCAAGAAAAGAAACCTGCTTGAATAGAGCTTTTAGGCACAAGATAAATATGGGGCATGTTTTGGGGTGCAGCACTTCTCAGCACCCGGCCTTTTTAAGTGTCCTATATGTTATACCAATTTGTAATTTATTAATAAATGATAAAAAGTACGACATCAGTGTATAGTTACTTAATGTTATGGACCATATGCAAGACAACCGCGAGTTGGCCTGGTGGTTAGCGTGTCCGCCTCTCGATCAGGAGATCGCGAGTTCTACTCACGGTCGGGTCATACTAAAGACCATCATAAAAATGGTACCTACTGGTGACTGGCAAGGCACGCTGCAATACAGATGCGAGTGGGGAGTCAAACTCCCACGGTTACCAGAGGACTACCCCCCCCCCCCCCCCCCCCCCACTGTAACCCTAGCTATGTAATGGGCGAGAGGCCGAGGGCTACGGAAACAAGGATCGGCACCGCCCTATGCACCACATGGCGTGGGAAGGACTTTGATTTTTGATATGCAAGACAAGTGAGTTCCTGTTATCGTTTACGTTTATAGCAGCTGTAAACCGTTATTTCTGCCCAGCCTCTCCTTTTTCCTCTCTTATGAAGTTAACGAGACAACAAATTCCGCTCGTCATATTCGCCAGCTGCGTCTTTGAACAGTGTGAAATACCTCTCGCACACAACGGTGCTGATAATTTTAAATAATTCCAAAAAAGTACACACAACTCTCATTGCAGTTTTGTTGAACCATGAAATTAGCATGGAAGTCGTGGTCCATGGCGAACGTGATTTCGAAAAGAAAAGAGCACAGGCCTGAAGCATAGATCAATATTCGGACACGTTAAACGACTTGCAATAAGAAATTGGCTTTAGTTGTCTTTGAACTTAGCCTGGTGGTTGTGGGATTTCTTAATTCCATTTTTAAAATGTAAAACATCACAGACCCTCCAAAGAGAGTCTCTCGAAACTATGAAATTCTTAACATTCGTGTCCTACCTGTGTTTCTAGCTGGAACGGATGCTGGAAGGAAGTGCAGTGAGGGCTCAGAAACAGCTGGTTTTGCTGCACCGAGAGGACGGGCCTTCACCTACGGGAACTGCTGAATGGCTCAACATGCGCAGCTGGATCTCCAGACACCTGCATCTGTCCTGCCCCCGTCGGGTCTTCTCTAAGAGGAGCCTACCCAAACTGGTAAGCCACTTGTCAAGTTGCTTGTTGCAAACAGGTTAAACTAATCCTGTGTCCGAAATCGCTCCCTACTCACTATATAGTGAGGACGCCATTTTGTAGTGCTGTCCGAAACCTTAGTGAGGATTATTTACACCCTTTATAGTGCACTCAAAGTATCCCACAACGCATCACGAAAAGTAGTGTACAACCGCTGGTCACTAACCAAAGCAATATATCCCATCGTGCATTCCGGTCGCGCTGAAAGAAATTAAGTCTCAAATTTGATTGAATAAAAGGCAGCAGCAAAGAAGAAAGGATTCAGCCTTGATTTAAAAGAACTGAAAGATGCAGGTACTTTGTATTTATTAATGTAGGAAATGCGCTCAGTATAATATGGATTTATCACAAAAACACATGCATGTATTTATTATTTTGAAAACCCACCAGCCGACTGATCCGGCACATTTTAATTGTGCGACAGTAATGACGTAAATACCAGCGCGACGGACTAGTGTCCGAAAGCGTTTTTTCACTTTTACCAATGAGCTCACTATATAGAGATCTTGCAGTCACGTGACCGGAAAGTACACAGCTGCCATCTTGTCGGTAAAAAACACAGCTGAATACTGCTGCACTCATGTACAGAATGGATCAATTTCAACCGACGGACTACACGGCTCATTTTTCTAATGAACAGAGAACTAGATATATGTCTAAAATAAACGATCTACAGATTAGTGACCCTTATGGCTTACCGGACAGAGTTTTCACGACCGTGTCAGTGGATGTTGAACTGCCAGCGGAATACCCAGACGTGTATAATTACCTCATTAACTTTCCCTCGCTGTTCAGTGGTGAAGCACTGTGTGCTTATAAATCTCTGGACAGTTATCTTTACAGAAATTCAGGATTTGTCAGCGACTCAGATGTGGCATCTTGTAAACAAGAAAATAATCCTCATTGGACGGGTAAGTCACTTAAGTATTGAGTATAGCACTGACCAGCCGATTATAGAATAAGGTAATTCCAGCTGTAATTCCAAATCGTCCGTTTTGTTTACCATGGATCTGGCGTTGGAGAGATAGAGGCTTAGCAGTGGAGATTTGACTGGCTGTTTTCTGAGCTTAGTCAACAGGCCGGCTCTGCAGCCTCGCTTTTGCTTCCGCTCCCGGCGCCGCCTCCTTCGCTTTGCTTCCGATAACAATCCACGGAGACCCCGCTGGTCTCGCTATCTCGTCCGGAATGTTGTGCATGCGATGGAAATCGCTACAAACTGTCATTTTCTGCTGGACACCAATGTCCAGTAAGTCCATACGGTTGTAGTGGATATTGAAGTCCGGTACAGACGAACAACACGCAAAAATACACACGAAAAACATAAACGTGCACAGGTATGGAGAGCTTGTAGCCGCAGCCGTTGTAGTAGAATTGTATATAGTAGGGTTTTCTAGAAGAAAAGGTAGAAGTAGAAGGCGGAAATGTGGCGTTTGACCGACAAAATGGCGTCTGTCACAATCTGGATCGGCTGTGACATCACATGCAAGTGCTCCATAGTCCTCTATGTAGGGAGTAGTGAACGAGTGAGTGACTTCGGACACAAGGTAAGACTGGGCTGTTTAGACAGTTTACTGGAGTCGGTTTGCTGATGCTTGGTCAAAATTGCGTGCTCGAAGGAGCACACAAAACCCTCTTAAACATTCGGTTTTATGTTTAAATAGCACTCAAATTGACATTTAATTATCTCCGGTGTGTGTTTTTAGAGAGAGATGTACCAGCGTGTGTTCCAAAAGCCTGCAGACCGCCACTCTGATTTCTCCCGTCTGGCACGAGTCCTGACTGGCAACGCCATCGCTTTGATACTGGGTGGCGGAGGAGCCAGGTACTTACCTTTTCAGAATAGAATTCTACTTTTAAGTCGAGGAGATTTTAAGGAATGGTAGAGTGATGCGTTAATTTTACATGAGCACGTCTTTGCACTCCTTTGTGTATATACACTATAATAAAACCAGAAAGGGGGTGTTTTTTTCCTTTTTAAATAAAGAATGACCATCCATTATCTGTAGCCGCTTATCCTGTACAGGGTCGCAGGCAAGCTGGAGCCTATCCCAGCTGACTATGGGTGAGAGGTGGGGTACACCCTGGACAAGTCGCCAGGTCATCGCAGGGCTTGACCTTGCTATAAAATCTCTTACTTGTCAGTATTTATCATGTTGTATTAATCCAAAAGAGACACTGACTACGTTTATATGCACATCCAAATCGAGCTGCTGTTGGTAATCGAGCTGAAGGTCCCAGCAGGATGCCAGAGAAATCCAATCGTACATGCACACAATGAAATCAAGCTATTGTGTGAGGTGCATTGTGCACCCGAGCCACAGATGGCGCTACACACCCCATCGTGTTGGTACACTTCCGGTTGTTGTCATGAAGAGCTATTCAAGAGTATAAACAAAGTTATCAGCAGTGTTGACAGATACTGCTGATGTTTTCCAGCCCAAAACATGTTCAAATCCGCCAAAATGCACTTAAAACCGCCTAATCTGGCAACACTGGCAGTTCCGTGTTCACAAGTTCCGTGCTCAAGCTGTTAGGCTTGCTCTAACAGACTGTATGGCTACAAACTGTCCTGCGCAGACCACTGTTTTGTAAGACAACTTATTTTGCACAATTGTATATTTTTCTAAAGTCCATTTTTTGCTTACAATTTAACTTATGTCTTAATAAACACACAAAAAGTTCAATTGTTTTTTTTATTGACATTCTTCAGATGTTGGACATCTATACACACACACACACACACACACACACACACACACACACACAAATACAGTGACTTGTTTATGTACACAATTCACAGCTATGCAACAGCTGTACAGATGTATTTGGTGATACAGTAAGTGAGCTAAATTTTAACAGTGCAAACAATGCCACAAAAAGAAAAGATTCATGCCGTTGTCATGCCGACCGAGGCTGTTGTGTTTCCCGCTTGTGGTCTCGTCACTCGTCACTTCCGGAAGGGGCAGTGCTGAAGTAAGTAGCTCGAATACGTAGCTCAATAGGGTTTACATGCACTAAGTAGCTCGGCAGAAATCGCATAATCTAGGTCGTGTAGCTCGATACCGAGAAATCAAGTTCGGTTCGATTTCAGCCGAATTAAGGTGTATACATGGCATTTTGAACTTCGATTTCAGTCGAGCAACGGCAGAAATTAGATTTTCTCTATGTGCATGTAAACGCACTGACTGACTGTGATGCAGTGCACAGTGCAGCTGAGCCAAAAATAGAATAATATTTTGTTTAATTCTGGTCAGCGATGGCATTGTTTTTCTGTGTTTGATAGCAGTCATATAATATACAGTATAATTGCATATAATGTTCTGAACGTACTAGGAGTGGCAGCAGAGTTATTAATGTACTGTTTTCAGCAGTAGAGGATTACACACCCATAGGGTTTTTAGTGCAGTCGAGCCCCATGTGTAGAGAAATAGAGGTTGCTGTAGTTTGATTGATTTAGGGGTCCAGAAGGAAGGGTTTGAGAAATTTCTGGGGAGTCACAGTCAGAGACGCACACAAAAAAAGGTAACCATAATAGATTGAAGTGCAGTATAATCTGTATTTTGCAGTCATTTGCCTTGTCTATTAATACAGCTATGCCTGAAACAATGACACTATAACAACCCTGTAATTATCTCCCTCTTTAGTCAGAGTAAAGTGTCCAAAACTTGTTCAAGTTGCTCATTAGTATAAAGCAGAACGCAACTCCCAGATGCTTTTGATGTACCCCTCTGATAGCTTTTCTATTTAATCTTTTAAGAGCACTGCCTCAAAGCCTTCCTTCACCACGGTTTCATTTTGACCTTTATGCTCCTTTTCAAGGGCTTTCTTCCTCTCGCTCTTCTCCTGTAATTCACTATTCTACCTTTTGTCATCCTGTCTTTCTTTGCATTATGCAGGAAGTGCTTAAAGGCTGTTTTTGCTGTTCTGTCTTCCTTTTCTCCCTCTCGAGATCACCTTTGTGTTTGTTGGCTTTACGCAGTGTAAATGTTATTCTGCTCATGTGCCATCGTTTTCAGCCATGAGCTTGCAGTAGGTGCATTTTAATCGGTATGGACCGGTGATGCACTCTGCACCTACAGGACCCTGATAATCAGAACGTGATTAGCCCAGATTGTTTAACATCCCTGGAGACAAAGATTGATGTCAAACGACGCATGTTAAGAATCTACTTATTCTGATAGGGGCTGCTCTCAGGTGGGTATCTTGCGAGCACTTCATGAGGCTGGGATCCCTGTAGACCTAGTGGGAGGCACCTCCATTGGTTCCATGATGGGAGCTCTGTATGCCGAGGAACGCAGCTACAGCAGGATGAGGATCCGAGCCAGGGAGTGGGCTATGGTCAGTATGAACTTGCATATTGCATAAACACTTGCATCCTACACTACACAGATCTGAATTGGTTCTGGACCAGTTGGCAATTAAAACTACGGTCGGACTAGAGCTCGCAATGCTTTACAATAGGTTATTGATGAAAAATGAGGAGTTTTGGTGACTACAGGTGAGCTAAAAGTTGTGGTCACACAGCAGGTGAACACTTGACTGTCACGCCTTCACGTGTTCGAGCTGGGCACAGCTCGAGTGGCCATGCTCGCTCACGGAGTGTGTTGTGTGCGTTCTTGGGACCCAGCCGTTATGGGAAACACCTGATATTGATTTGAGGGCAATCAGCACACACATATAAGGACGCAGTTTTCACAGAGGCTTTACGAAATATCATTATTACTGTCATGTTTCTTTCTCACCAGGTTTATGACTCTGGTTAAATACATATGTTATTTACCAACTGGGAGGTCCGTATTGTGAAATACCGTGACCGAGGTCTTGAAAGTACTGACCGAGGCCCTCTGGGCCGAGGTCAGTATTCAAGGCCGAGGTCACGGTTTGACATCGTTTTGAATCCTCATTCATGGCTGTAATGCAAATTGCTTTCTCCTCGGTATGCAAGTGCACTTCCATGGCAGGAAAAAAAAAAAACTACATTTTGCCGCCTATGTAGTCCCATATTTATGCAAAATTGAGTCATTCAGGATTCAGCCATGTTTTTGCTCGGTGTTAGCAAGTTACAGGTTTTTAGCTTTCTCCTGAAATGTTTTAATTTTGTCTTCCTCAGGGTAGTAAAACTCGCTTTCACTGTGAACACTGTTATCGCTATTAATGCTGTTCTCCTGAGAAATGCGAAAATAAATGTTGACAAAAATTGCTACTATGTTCGTTGTGAACAAGCGAATCGCCAGAGGTCCGTAACCGGGGTCCATACTGTAGGATACGGACCTGCTTGCCAGCCAATCAGAGCGCGGGATTTGATGGAAACCGGACCGTGAAAAAAAAAAAACTACTTTATGACCCTGCTTTGTGCTTTATTACTCTGACCTTGCCTCACGTTTTGTGTTTTTCAATATCGCGCCTGCTAATAATTGCTCCTTCCTGCACTTGCATCCATCTACCGCCGCGTACATGACCGAATACTTCGCAAAGTCTCTGTGAAAATAGCGTCCTTCTATGTGCATGCTGATGGCACACAAATCGGCATCAGGTGTTTCCTACGGTATAAGGGTCCCCAGCACGCACAACGCACTCTGAAGGATCTCCGAATTTAAAAAGTGCATTTACGTCTCGGCGAAGGTTAGGTTATACCGAGCCGCTGTGTTGATGTGGCTCCTGTGAGCATCGGCGACATGGATTCAAGACAAACACATCTCCAAGAGGCTCAACAAAGGTTCCCCGAGCGTCGGGAAGTATTCCCAAACCCATATGCAAGTATTCGCCGCTTAGTTTGCCAACGAAAACATCGCCACCATATTTCAAATCAGGCTACGACATTTTTGGCCACTCATGAGGTGGAGATGCACCAAAAATCAACATCTGCCGTGCATCACACAATTGGTGGTGATGCTACGAGTTTTTCATCCCCAAGTATTTGCAAACCCATCGCGAGCTATAGTGTGACCAGGGCCTTGCGTTTGCTGGCAAAAACAAAAAGATTGACCATAAGTCAGGGTGTCAATACTGAATTACCCGCTTGTGTGGCTTGACTTATTCATGATCCTGACATTGAATTAAGTCAAATTTGGAATGGAAGAAAAATACGCTCACCATGGTAGAAGAGATGATTGGCAATAAGATCAGAGAGATTGGAGCTTTCCAGCTTTGGAGGACAGGTCACCTGCATCACCAACTGTAGTCACAAAGCCTTTGAGCAGGTGGCTCTGTATGCTGCACATGTAATGCATGAAACGCAAAAAATAAAGTCAGAGCCTAATCTAGGGCGTATAATGCGCGTTTTTTTATCTGTCTGTCGCACATCCACTTTTTGGGCACGAGAGTGATATCGCGTATCTATTCATTTTGTCGCGCATTTATAAGTAGAGAGCGTGTAGTCGCGTTTTACTGAATCTTGTATCAATTTGTCAGCACCAGCTAGCAAGCACTGCGGTAAATATAGCGTTGTTTACACACCAATCGGAAAATATCGGAAAGGACCAAAGTATTCCGAATGGTTTATTTAGCGGGTAAAACAGTTCTGTGAACTATTATATCATTGGTCACTGAACCGGAAGACAGTGTATCTCAACCAATCGTGTGAAGTGTTTTAAAAATACCCAAAAGCACATGGCATATCGTTCTGTCTCATCCAAACATAACATTCAGACCCTCCAGGATTTTGCGATTTGCAACATCAACGCAAATTCAACCAATCCCCGCGAATTCAGGGCGGTGTTGCAATTCTAACCAATCACCGCAACTTTCCCGCAAATTTGACCAATCGTTGGCGTCGTCTTGCGGTGACATCGACAAACTACCTTCCGCCTTACTTCCGTGTATACGTTCAAGAGAAGCAGCATGTGCGCAGTGTTGCCAGATTGGGCGGTTTTAAGTGGATTTTGGCGGCTTTTGAACATATTTTGGGCTGGAAAACGTCAGCAGTATCTGGCAACACTGCATGATGTGCGAGTCAGTGTTTTATATAGGCTTAAATTCTGTTACTGAAAGTGTTATGTTTACAGTGAAGCACTGTGTGCACTTTATTATTATTTTTTTTTTAACTTAATACAAGAAATTAATGGATGCCAACATTTTTGCCAAAATGGTATTTTATTTTCCATTGTTTAGGCAGCTTCAGCATCATACTGTGAGATTCTGTTCAAATTGTTTTTTTTCTTCTATGAAGCCTGAGCCATTTATTTTTAGTTTATAATTATTGTTTAATTTAGTCTTCAGGAGAGACTGCCTGCACACAGTACTAGTATTAGTGTTTTTTTTTTTTTTTTTCTTACATGAAAGCTGAGGCATTTATATTATATTTTAAGGTAAATTCATGTTGTGCTGTGAGGTTCTCTGCACTTTAACTTTTGAACCAACAGGTGCATTTGGATAAGTAAAGCCTATTTTTCTGCATTTTTGTAGTCCTGGTAATCTTACACATTCTACATGATTGCTAGTTTTTTTTTTTTTGAGTGATTTTGTTTAATTTTTCTTGTTGAAAGTTAAAATTAGTATTATGTTAATGATATTCTAAAAGTAAAGATTAATAAAACTGTTCTGTTTATAGATGTACAGTTAGGTCCATAAATATTTGGACAGAGACAACATTTTGTGTACATAACCACAATGAATTTTGAACAAAACAATTCAGATGCAGTTGAAGTTCAGACTTTCAGCTTTAATTCAGTGGGTTGAACAAAATGATTGCATAAAAATGTGAGGAACTAAAGCATTTTTTAAACACAATCCCTTCATTTCAGGGGCTCAAAAGTAATTGGACAAATTAAATAATTGTAAATAAAATGTTCATTTCTAATACTTGGTTGAAAACCCTTTGTTGGCAATGACTGCCTGAAGTCTTGAACTCATGGACATCACTAGACGCTGTGTTTCCCCCTTTTTAATGCTCTGCCAGGCCTTTACTGCAGTGGTTTTCAGTTGCTGTCTGTTTGTGGGCCTTTCTGTCTGAAGTTTAGTCTTTAACAAGTGAAATGCATGCTCAATTGGGTTGAGATCAGGTGACTGACTTGGCCATTCAAGAATATTCCACTTCTTTGCTTTAATAAACTCCTGGGTTGCTTTGGCTTTATGTTTTGGGTCATTGTCCATCTGTATTATAAAATGCCGACCAATCAGTTTGGCTGGATTTGAGCACACAGTATGTCTCTGAATACCTCAGAATTCCTCCGACTGCTTCTGTCCTGTGTCACATCATCAATAAACACTAGTGACCCAGTGCCACTGGCAGCCATTCATGCCCAAGCCATCACACTGCCTCCGCCGTGTTTTACAGATGATGTGGTATGCTTTGGATCATGAGCTGTACCACGCCTTCACCATACTTTTTTCTTTCCATCATTCTGGTAGAGGTTGATCTTGGTTTCCTCTGTCCAAAGAATGTTCTTCCAGAACTGTGCTGGCTTTTTTAGATGTTTTTTTTTTAGCAAAGTCCAATCTAGCCTTTTTATTCTTGAGGCTTATGAGTGGCTTGCACCGTGCAGTGAACCCTCTGTATTTACTTTCATGCAGTCTTCTCTTTATGGTAGATTTGGATATTGATACACCGACCTCCTGGAGAGTGTTGTTCACTTGGTTGGCTGTTGTGAAGGGGTTTCTCTTCACCATGGAAATTATTCTGCGATCCTCCACTGTTGTCTTCTGTGGGCATCCAGGTCTTTTTGCACTGATGAGTTCACCAGTGCTTTCTTTCTTTCTCAGGATGTACCAAATTGTAGATTTTGCCACTCCTAATATTGTAGCAATTTCTTGGATGGTTTTTTTCTGTTTTCGCAGCTTAAGGATGGTTTGTTTCACCTGCATGGAGAGCTCCTTTGACCGCATGTTTTCTTCACAGCAAAATCTTCCAAATGCAAGCACCACACCTCAAGTCAACTCCAGGCCTTTTATCTGCTTAATTGAGAATGACATAACGAAGGAATTGCCCACACCTGCCCATGAAATAGCCTTTGAGTCAATTGTCCAATTACTTTTGGTCCCTTTAAAAACAGGGTGGCACATGTTAAGGAGCTGAAACTCCTAAACCCTTCATCCAATTTTAATGTGGATACCCTCAAATGAAAGCTGAAAGTCTGGACTTTATGTCCATGTCCATTATATAACTATAACCTGAATATGTTTCAGTAAACAGGTAAAAAAACAAAATTTGTCAGTGTCCAAATATATATGGACCTAACTGTACTCTTGAAAATATCTACCAATGTATTACTTATTTTTCTGTCCCCACTAACTGGAACAAATGAGGGATATTTTTACCCATGTTAATATTTTCTGTCCCCTGTTTCTACAACTAGTGAGGGATCTGTCCCCTATTTTCAAATTCCTAGATTAGGCTCTGAAAGTGAAATTTATTTTTTATTTTTTTTTATTTATGGTTGTCTTGTAAGGTCTAGGTTTGCTCCCAAGAAGGTATCTAGGAGATGACGAGCTGGCCCCTTTAAGTGGAGGAACACTTGCATTCAATGAAATGGAAGTTAAGGCACGTCACTCGTACAATGACCGTGCGTCACTCATGCGTCTTGCTGTCATTGCAAAAAGCCCCTACTAGCCGCGCTGCTGACTTGGTTCAGGTGTACAAAAGGAGTATGGGTCCCGTACGTAGTGTATGCGTTCTTTATTTGTCGCAAGACCCGTAGAATTTGCATGTACAGGACCAAAAGTCTCCACGGCCAGTCTGCGACCTTCTACGGCGCTGAACACACGCAAGTCTCAAGCATGGTTTTGCCAAATTTTTTACCGTAGCAGCACGTACAGCGGGTTGTGAGGTGAGGCTTTATGTAGAGAAACGGTGCGCTTCTTTTATGATACCAGTTTGCAATAAACAAGGCAAAATAAAACAATTAAAGGGCTGATGACATGAACATGACTCTATGCAATTTCTTAAATAAACTATACAACATGGCAAACATGTTAGATTTCTGTTATAATTACATGAAAAGAAGCTGTTGTTACGCAAATATCCAACTTTTAATTGCACAGCGCAAGAAAACTGGGTCCGTGGCTCGCGGCCATGTTGTGACGTCAGCGGGAGAACACGCTGCGGTTCACTGGCTGTTCTACTCAATGGAAACGGCGCATGAAAACGCCGGTGAACACTCTAGTGCTAGCTCTTCCTCTTCTGGGAGTCTAGAATTGTGTTGATCTCTTCCGAATAGAATCTATGATAGCCTACCCTCTTTACCCTTTGCCTCTCGTTGCTAGGCGGCAGTTACATGAAAGCCGCAAGCTTTCACAAGCAAATACATGATTGATATCACGCCGACTTTATGATTTACATTTATGATTATCATGTAGAATCTATAGCTCTACGTACCTTTATCTTATGTTGTTTCACAACACATGTTCTGACAGGAGGACTGTCTTTGGATCCGGCATAGCTACTAGTAGACCCCCTCCGGAATACTGGCAGTGTTGCCAGATTGGGAGGTTTCCCGCCCAGTTGGGCGGTTTCAAGTGCATTTTGGTGGGTTTTGAACATATTTTGGGCTGGAAAACGTCAGCAGTATCTGGCAACAGATACTGCTGACGTTTTCCAGCCCAAAATATGTTCAAAACCCACCAAAATGCACTTGAAACCGCTCAACTGGGCGGGAAACCTCCCAATCTGGCAACACTGTGTAGGCACTGCTGATGGTAGTAACACACGTTTGTGCTGAACTGAACACCCAAGAGATTCTTTTAAGCTGGGAAGGGTGTCAAAACAATCCAAATCGAAGTGTTCAGAGCACAGGACGGATGTTGGTGAGGGCTCCCACTTGTCACGAGTGCGCCTGACTTGCTTCACCCACTTCGCATGCAGCTCGGGATCTCTGGGAAACTTGAATAAACTTTACCCCATCCTTGTAGGTTTTGGAGCAAAAGCCGGCAACACAACGCGAAGGCATAATAACTATGTATGTATGTGTGTGTGTGTGTGTGTGTGTGTGTGTGTGTGTGTGTATATGTATGTATGTATGAATGAATGAATGAAACTGAACACCTGTCGCATCAACAACAAACTGGTAAGTTAGGAGGAAGGTTCTTTCGCTGACGTCATATAGCTCCTCCTCTTCTTTCGTCTCCTGGGTGCTGCAGCCCCGTCAAATTTGCCCAAATAGCCGCGTTTTTTATCATAACTTGTAAAATAGGCGCCTTCGTGAATTAATATATGGATCATTGGGAATTACTTTTTATGTTATAAAACATCGCCAAAGATGTCAAAAACGTGTCATCAGCACTTTAAGGTTTTTATTTGACTTGTATGAATTGCAGGTTGTGATTTTTACCACTGTTCACAAAACTGGAATGCCTATTTAAAGAAAAAAAAATTGCGGCTCCTTTGCTAAGCTTCAAAGACCCCACTTTGAGTAAGCATGTGTTGATTCACTGTCTCCTTCTTTTTACTTGTATTTAAAGGAGATGACTTCAGTTTTCAAAAAGATTTTGGATCTAACCTACCCCATCACCTCCATGTTCTCTGGAGCATCCTTTAACTCCAGCATCAATGCGGTCTTCAAAAATAAGCAAATCGAGGTAGGAGGGCATGCTGACTGGTCACAGATGCTTATAGAAATGGGTTTCGTATGAACCTCCACTAATTTTCTCTTTATCTTCTTTGATTCTTTGCAGGATCTGTGGATCCCTTATTTCAACATCACCACTGACATCACTGCTTCGACCATGAGAGTACACACTGACGGTTGGTTAGAATTCTGCTGGTTTGCCACCCACACCATTTTATTGAGTGGCCCAACATGAACCTCTTTTTCCCTCCTCTGTTTTTCAGGCTCTCTGTGGAGATATGTTCGTGCGAGCATGTCTCTGTCTGGTTATCTTCCTCCTCTGTGTGACCCCAAAGATGGACACCTTTTAATGGATGGAGGTTATATCAACAACCTGCCAGGTTCGTCTCTCCCAGTCCCATATATTTGAGTCTACGTTTGTTCATCTGTCTAATGGTTTTGATGTGGTATAAAATGCCCAGACTTACAAATGGAGGCTTTGCTCAGAATTGTGTTAGGATATTATTGATTTTGTTTCTTGCTCGTGTTAAATGTCACCGACACTGTTTTAGTCTTTATTTAATTTGAACTCGCCTGAAAGGTGTCGTCTGCTGCAGCATGTCCTTGGTGTTGTGCTTTATTGCCATGTTTTTTTTTTTTTTGTCTTGTGTTTTAGCTGATGTGGCACGGTCCATGGGAGCTAAAGTTGTGATAGCCATTGATGTGGGCAGCCAAGACGAAACCAATCTAACCAACTATGGAGATGCCTTATCTGGCTGGTGGCTGCTATGGAAACGGCTTAACCCTCTGGCAGAGAAAGTCAAAGTAAGGGCAACTGCAATTCAGCAAGGTGTAAAATAAAATTGAAATGACCTCTCCGGCCACTCATTTCACAGGGTTTTGCTTTCATGCATGTTTAGGTGTTGAACATGGCCGAGATCCAGTCTCGCCTAGCATACGTGTGCTGTGTGAGGCAGCTGGAACTGGTCAAGAACAGCGATTATTGTGAATACATCAGACCTCCCATCAACAGATATCGCACTCTGGAGTTCGGCAAGTTTGATGAAATTGCTGTGAGTGTCTTCCTGTGTGATTTTTCTTTATGTTCTAGCTTTCTTTTCTATCCAATCCAAACTCCTCCTCCCCAATTTTAGCCCCTCATTTGCTCTTTGGCTACATTAGGGATGCATTGATACCAGAGATGGACAGTAATGAAGTACATTTACTTGAGTACTGTACTTAAAGGCCATAGGCAATGGTCAGAGGTGAAATGTAGAATATCAATTTTATTGTCTAGAAGAACGACCCAAAAAGCGAATTCAATCTTCCTGGTGTCTAATTTGCACCCTAAAATTGAATAAAACGATTAAAATATACTGTTTGGCCCAATTTCTGAAGGTTTGTTTACATCTCACTTACAGTGGGGCAAAAAAGTATTTAGTCAGCCACCAATTGTGCAAGTTCTCCCACTTAAAAAGATGAGAGAGGCCTGTAATTTTCATCATAGGTACACTTCAACTATGAGAGACAGAATGGGGGGAAAGAATCCAGGAAATCACATTGCAGGATTTTTAATGAATTAATTCGTAAATTCCTCAGTAAAATAAGTATTTGGTCACCTACATACAAGCAAGATTTCTGGCTCTCACAGACCTGTAACAACTTCTTTAAGAGGCTCCTCTGTCCTCCACTCGTTACCTGTATTAATGGCACCTGTTTGAACTCGTTATCAGTATAAAAGACACCTGTCCACAACCTCAAACAGTCACACTCCAAACTCCACTATGGCCAAGACCAAAGAGCTGTCAAAGGACACCAGAAACAAAATTGTAGACCTGCACCAGGCTGGGAAGACTGAATCTGCAATAGGTAAGCAGCTTGGTGTGAAGAAATCAACTGTGGGAGCAATTATTAGAAAATGGAAGACATACAAGACCACTGATAATCTCCCTCGATCTGGGGCTCCACGCAAGATCTCACCCCGTGGGGTCAAAATGATCACAAGAATGGTGAGCAAAAATCCCAGAACCACACGAGGGGACCTAGTGAATGACCTGCAGAGAGCTGGGACCAAAGCAACAAAGGCTACCATCAGTAAGACACTACGCCGCCAGGGACTCAAATCCTGCAGTGCCAGACGTGTCCCCCTGCTTAAGCCGGTACATGTCCAGGCCCATCTGAAGTTTGCTAGAGAGCATTTGGATGATCCAGAAGAGGATTGGGAGAATGCCATATGGTCAGATGAAACCAAAATAGAACTTTTTGGTAAAAACTCAACTTGTCATGTTTGGAGGAGAAAGAATGCTGAGTTGCATCCAAAGAACACCATACCTACTGTGAAGCATGGGGGTGGAAACATCATGCTTTGGGGCTGTTTTTCTGCAAAGGGACCAAGACGACTGATCCATGTAAAGGAAAGAATGAATGGGGCCATGTATTGTGAGATTTTGAGTGAAAACCTCCTTCCATCAGCAAGGGCGTTGAAGATGAAACTTGGCTGGGTCTTTCAGCATGACAATGATCCCAAACACACTGCCCGGGCAACGAAGGAGTGGCTTTGTAAGAAGGTCCTGGAGTGGCCTAGCCAGTCTCCAGATCTCAACCCCATAGAAAATCTTTGGAGGGAGTTGAAAGTCCGTGTTGCCCAGCGACAGCCCCAAAACATCACTGCTCTAGAGGAGATCTGCATGGAGGAATGGGCCAAAATACCAGCAACAGTGTGTGAAAACCTCGTGAAGACTTACAGAAAATGTTTGACCTCTGTCATTGCCAACAAAGGGTATATAACAAAGTATTGAGATTAACTTTTGTTATTGACCAAATACTTATTTGCAAATAAATTCTTTAAAAATCAGACAATGTGATTTTCTGTTTTTTTTGTTTTGTTTGTTCTCATTTTGTCTCTCATAGTTGAGGTATACCTATGATGAAAATTACAGGCCTCTCTCATCTTTTTAAGTGGGAGAACTCGCACAATTGGTGACTGACTAAATACTTTTTTGCCCCACTGTATGTGCACCTTCACCGCCAGGGGACTGTCGTCGTGACGTCATTTAAGCCATACAGACTGGGAGCAATTCTGTGTTTACTTGCGAACCGAGCACACGTGTACGGACTTTGGTCGTGAGAGGTTGTGTAAAATGTCTGAAAGCTATAGCAATTTTGAAGTAGGAACTCCTCCAAATTGAATATCGAGAGGTGAAACCATACAATGTATGAACCTATGGCTCTTGCGAAGCACTTTGTGAATGTGGGTCACTGGTTTGACCGTGCAGCCTCGGAATTGGACAGCGACTCGGCCGACTCTGATCGCGGTGACCCCAGACCTCAACAAGACTCGCGCCCAAACGATTTATCCTGGTAGTTATGATAAATTCTTACTTTTGTTATAATGCTAAATAAGAGCCCTTTTGAAGAATAATTAAACCGCCCTCCCTAGTGGATATAGGGAACGATTACTTAACAGTGCGCCGGTAGGCCACATTAGCCTGCCATCCGTGGCATTATACTATTTATAGCCTACTCTAAGCGAGGAAATGTCCCTTTGTCTCATTTCCATAATGATTGTACAGGATTCCTCAGGATTCTTGACTTGTCAATTGCAAGCAAAAGTAAAAATGTTTACCTCCAATCTTCTCCTTTTTGCTTGAGCGTTGCTGCTCCGTTTCCTCTTTGACTGCTTGATTTTTGTTTCATGTGCACAATCCACTCTCTCTACCTCTTCTCCTCTTTCGGAAAAAGCCAACCCTCTGGCTTCACGTGCACAATCCGCTCTCTCTGCCTCATCTCCTCTTTTGGAAAAAGCCAATCCACTCTCTCTGCCTCTTCTCCTCTTTCGGAAAAAGCCAACCCTCTGGCTTCACGTGCACAATCCACTCTCTCTGCCTCATCTCCTCTTTTGGAAAAAGCCAATCCACTCTCTCTGCCTCTTCTCCTGTCTTGGAAAAAGGTAAAAACTTCTTCCTGAACCGGTCCCATTGTTACAGTTCACTGCACAACAATAAGGCAGGGTTTTTCTTTGGAAATTCCTGAACGCACGTCTGCACTCAAGCTGAACGGCAATGTAAGTAAACTGAAGTGGACTCAACTCAAGCGGTTTTGTTTGTCTTGAATGACGTCACGCACCTAGTGGTCACGAAAATCACCGAACAGAAATTCGCCGCGATCCGCACTAACTTATTTTAATTATTACTTATTAACAATACTTCTTGGGACCAGAAGATTACAGAGGGTTTTTTAACATGTAGTTTCAAATGTGCATAAATTGAAAACCTTTGCCTATGACCCCTTTTAAGTACACTTGAGTATCTGTACTTTACTTGATTTTATTATTTTTATTTATTTTTTATTTTTTTTTTTTTGGAAACTTATGACTTTAACTTCACTACATTTGAAAGGCAAATATCATACTTTTCACTCCACTACATTTTCTATCAAGGTCCTCGTTACTATGACGCAGCTTTGAAAGTGGATGTTTTTTCTTTTCTTTTCTAAAACGTGATTGGTTTTTTCGCAGGCGACACTGAGACAGCCAATCACTAGGGTCACGTCACGCCCATAGACTGTATAAATTCAAACTCGATGATTTCTCAGCAGCGTTATTTAACTTGATCAGTTGATGGCTGAATGGAAGGAGGCGGTTCTTCTGGGGAATAATGCACGCACCCATGGCCATACCTAGAACCCATGTTTCAGTTTACTGAAAGGATTAAAGATTCATTTCGTTTGAAACGTTTGCTTTGTTTGCCGAAAACGAACCACATCACAGTCTACAAAAACTCTCCATCCAACCTGCGGAAGC
Source organism: Neoarius graeffei (assembly GCF_027579695.1). NCBI lineage: Eukaryota > Metazoa > Chordata > Actinopteri > Siluriformes > Ariidae > Neoarius > Neoarius graeffei. Next base: position 14,448,418 of record NC_083580.1, read on the forward strand.
ATATTGAGGTATGTAAACGTTTTATTCCAAGAGAAAGCTTGTAATAATGTTGTCTGTGCTTTTAGAGCGAGCGATAACGTTGCAATAGCTATGCAGTCTGGTTAGTCAAATGACTTTTTATGGATTCTCCTGCCAAGTTGCCATCGCCTTGTCCACGGCTAACGTTTACACATAGCTAGTTAACCTGGACACTGTTAATTAACATGTAAAAAGAGAGTTACGCTAACATGAATAACGTTAACTTATCTGAAGTCCTTTCAGAAATGTTTTAGCATAATCTTGCCAAATAAACAGAATGTAGAAATCTTTCTTTTCTAGTAGCGTTAGCTACCCACTATGGTTTCGAGTTTGAAAAGAGCTTTAAAGCATTTAGGCTACTAGGCTTATTTTTCAAAAGGTAGGAGTTGATTTTAAATGAAGTGGATCAAGTAGGATCTTCTCCGTATGTAGTGGAGAAGAGCGAGGTGGGTGTGGTGGGTTTTTTTTCCCTTTCTTTCTTCTGTTCTGTACAGTTGCAATTAAAGTACGTTTCTGTTTTCATTGCATCAGAATCCACTGTTTTCAAAAACAATATAGTCCTGGGGAGGTGTTTTCACTGGTGCTGGCATTTGCTTCAGCATGGCTTGCTGCTGTGTGTTCCTAGCTATGCTGATGTTTTATCAGGTTGCTTGTATTGTAGAAAGATGCCGTAGTCGCTCCTCTTGGCGTTTTCATCGAGCAGTCTGCTGTTCTTGCATATAAATATGTCCACATCGCTGTCATTTTGTGCCATTTGTTGTTTAATGCGTCGATGCACACATCGCATCATACCATGTGGGTGTCGCATTGATTTTTACAAGTGCAAGTAAATAAGCACAGTATTAGGCTGATTGTCTGTATCGGTGCATCCCTAGTTATAACGTTAGCCAGCACAGCATGCAGGAAGGCCTGTCCTGTCTGATCTACTGCACGTGTCCTCACTGTGTTGACAGGAGGTGGGCTACCAGCACGGGAAGACCGTGTTTGACGTGTGGTGCAGGAGCGGAGTGGTGGAGAAGATGCTGAAGGACAGGCGCCAAGAGGAGTTCTACAACACCAACAGGAACAATGTGAGTAATTGATCAGATCCATGTTCTTAAGACCAGCATAAGAAATCTCACAGCTGCTCACCGGGCGGTGAAATGTTGCCTTGGAGATGACCCAGGCTACTGAGACTGGGCATGAGGCCTCTCGTCTCATGTCGCAGCTCGACTGTGAAGGCAAAATATGCGCCGTCATGACAGCAGACACCACTATACAAGAACAATGTGTCATTTTCTTCTTTAAAAAAAAAAAGATATATGAAGCATCTGGTCCCAAGCGGTCATGAGTTCAAATCCCAGTGTCTCAAATCTGTCAGTTTTGGGCCAGTAAACAAGGACATTACCGCCTCAACTTGCTCATCTGTAACTTGTCTTAGTTGTAGGTCACTTTGGATAAAAAGCACGAGTCAAAGTAGTAGAATGTATTTTTAAAAAAACCAAAAAAGTTAAATATTCTTCAGAGTGAATCGTGGAAGTAGTTCTGGAACGGACAGGACGATACTTCGAGTCCTCTGTGAAGACCTTTCAGCTGATGTTTTGTGTCAGGTGTGAATTATAGGTCAGTGGAGTTGGTTCAGCAGTTGGATCATATCATCCATTTGATCTTTCTTTTAGATGGTGACTTGTCCAAACGCCTCCTTCACTGACCTGGCAGAGATCGTGTCTCGTATTGAACCTGTCAAACAAGCACTTATGGATGGTAAGTGGGAGAGAGAGATTGAGAGAATGTTAAAGAGACCTTCGGGTATTCGTGGTGCTTTTTGATGGACTGCTTTAAGGGGTTTGGCATGTCTCTCTCGAGTTGGCATACTGTGCAGCAAATTGATCTTCACTGAGTGGAGAATGTAATGTAAAATTTGATTATGTAAAAGAACCATAAGCTACATAACTTGCCTCTGTGTCTCTCTCTCTCTCAGAGGAGTCAGACTATCACACTGATTATGAGGAGGAGCAGGTGGGAAGTGCTCTGTCTGACATAGAACCCACCCACCACTGCAGTGAGCACACAGAGGAGGAACTGACTGCTGATACTGTGTGTATCCACAACCACACCTCCCTTATTTTACACTCGCTCAATTTTGGCATTGGAATAAGTATGCTCTAAGGGCTGGTGGTAATATGACAGCGTCTACAGTAGTTCTTAAAATAGACTACGTTAGGGCTGTCTGAACATATTTCCCTGTTCAAGGAATACAAAAGTTTAAAAAAAAAAAAAAAAGCATGCATGTGTTCGAGTCCATGTTTTACTCTTAGTTGAAATGCGCATCCTGAACTTTTTGGCTAAATGAGTATTGTCACTTAATATAGAATGCGACTCCAAATAAATTGAATTCATGTTGGACTTTATTTTGCATTATTTTAGCTCTATCAGTTTTTTTTTTTTTTTAAATTGGATAGAATATTAATAAAATTAGATGGAATAAAATAGAAAATTCACTTTTATATGCTTGCTTCTGTGGCTGAATCTCAAAAAATGCATTTAGTGCAAATTACCCTATACAGTAGGTATACCCTACAAAGTGAGCGTTGTTTAGTGAATAAGAAGTCCTTTTGGAATTAGATCTGACCGGAGGTGCTTAAAGCTGTACTGTCTTTCAGATTTTTCAAGTGTAGGTCATAAGAATTTTCCTCGACACCCGATTATTTTTGTTTAGTGGACTGAAAGCTACTGAATTCAAATCAGACTTCCAGTTTTATTAGTTTAAAAAAAAATGGAACAACTAATGAATTTAGGGACACATGGCCCTAAATTCTCCGCTATTTATTTATTTTTTCTTGCTTCACTGTGACGCAATACAAGATACGGCGTCATGCATGACGTGGTGGGCTTTCCCCGTTCACGCAAGGCATTGTGGGATAGAGATTTGAAACAGGAGAGAACAATGGAGGATGTGAGTGTGCGACTGAAACGTGAAAGACCGACTACAGTGACGGAAAGGTGAGAAGAAAAGGCGCATATTTTATTTACCAGCTGGGAGGTCCGTATGGTGAAATACTGTACCGTGGCCGAGGTCTTGAAAGTACTGAGCGAGGCCCTCTGGGCCTCGGTCAGTATTCAAGGCCGAGGTCACGGTATTTCACGATACGGACTGACCTTAAGCTGGTAAATAATATATTTATTTATTTTCTTTACCAAATTCTAACAGAAAACGAGAGCGCCCGAAAGGGAAAACCGAGCCGAGGCGAGCCGCCGTTTTGAATCCTCATTCACGGCTGTAATGCAAATTGCTTCCTCCTCGGTATACAAGTGCACTTCCATGGCAGGAAAAAATTACATTTTGCCGCCTATGTAGTCCCCTATTTATACAAATAGGAGTCATTCAGGATTCAGCCATGTTTTTGCTTGGCGTTGGCAACAGTTACAGGTTTTTAGCTTTCTCCTGAAATGTTTTCTTTTATTTCTTCTTCCTCAGGGTAGTAAAACTTGCTTTCGCTGTGAAGACTGTTATCCATGCTGTAAAATTAATGCTATTCTCCTGAGAAATGCTGGCAAAAATTAAGATTTTTGATAATCTTATAAATAAATCTTATATAAAAACAAGGTAAATGTCGACAAAAAATGCTATTATGTTTGTTGCTGTCAACGAGCGAGTCGTCACCAGAGGTCCGTAACTGGGGTCCGTATCGTAGGATACGGACCCGCTCGCCAGCCAATCAGAGCGCAGGATTTGATGGAAACCGGGCTGCGAAAAAAATAAGTTGTCATTTGTGAAGGAAAGGAAACGCAGGACCAAATTAATACATATCAGCGGTAAGTGAGCACCTCCGGTGTGATCATCTGTTCGTTTAGCAACAAAATGATGTAACAGTCAGTGCACGGTCAAAGGTAAACCTGCGCATGCGCACACGGACTTCGTCTGTCTGCTTGACTGCGTGAAGCGAGCGACTTCATGCACATTATTTGCTTGGGAATCCCCTCAAATTAAATAACTTCCCAGCCACAGAATGGCCTGATATTTTGAGATATTACAGAAATAAACAGATCACAACAACCAAATTTCAGAAGGAACTAAATTTCACTGATTTTTCTGAACTCGAAAGACCGTCTAGCTTTAAAATTAAAATATTCTGCGAAAAAAGTTAAGTCACCAAAGACACTTAAAATCTAGGTAATTGTGTGGCGGCCTGGGAAAACTCTTGAGATCGTGAATAAATTTTTTTTTTTCTCTCAACCACAAAGTTCTAGCACTTCATTTTTTTTTCAATTATAAATGTCTAGTTACTTGCAAAATTGATGAGGGAGAAAAATGCTTTTAATGATTTAAATCTGACTCCACTGATGCACACCAACACAATAATTTTCTAAAATCAAATTCATTTAAAGGTCCCATGGCATGAAATTTTCACTTTCTGAGGTTTTTTAACATTAAAATGAGTTCCTCTGACCCTCTTAAGTCACCCCAGTGGGTTTCATAATGTGTAAACCAAACTATGCCCAACATTTGAGAATGGCGTGTCAAAACAGTGCGTTGATAAGCTCTTCCCTTTACTACGTCAGCAAGGGAGATGATTCCCCCCCCCCCCCCCCTGGATTCCCACCCACTGTATGGATTGCCCGCCCAGTTGTAGTGAGGAGACCATAGAGGACACAACAACATGGCATCACCTAAGCGAGCGAAACATGGAAATTGCGCTGTACATGGATGTGACAACACAGAAAAGAGTCTGTTTTTACTGCCGACGGGAGAGCCCCTGAAGACGCAGTGGCTTAATTTTATTTACTTCAATAATACGCCGTCGAGTCTACCTAAGACGGTGTATGTTTGTCGGAAGCATTTTCCTGAGGAATGTTTCCACAACTTGGGACAGTACAGGGCAGGTTTTGCACATCAACTGTCACTGAAGCCTGGGTCCGTACCAAGCATCCCTGCCGCATCAGCCACAAACACCGAACAAGTAAGTGTATAACTGGTCATTTTGCCGTGTTTTAAAATCGGTGCGTTAGCCTAGCAATGGCTACATTAGCTGTGCAGCTAACCGCTTCCTGCAGTTAGCCAGGTAATCTGTGCTACAAAACTAAAGAGCATGCAGCATGCTCTGTTAAACTGAGTTTAGTCTGGAAATTGACTGTAACTTATGAGCTTATGTTTGACTATTGCTCCGCAATGCATGTCTTCTGTTGGATAAGCGATATGTTGCTGTAGTTGCTGCTTCTATCCTCTTTGGTTATGGAGTGCGTGTTCAAGCCTAGGGTATTATACGTTCGTAAACTACCACTCCGAACACTCTCACTCTCTGTGTCACGTTGAGTTTACGAAAGGAGTCCGAGGGAGAACGGGGTTTTGTCTTAGCAGCGTGGCTACAGGCGCTGATAGCAGCGAGTATGTGCACGCGCAGCTTGGTCAAGCCCCTCCCCCTCCCCCCATGGCCCGCCCCCACCCTCTACCCTTCCCCGCCTCCTGCTTCTCATTAGCAAAACGACGCACTGGGAAAAGCGCTGAAATGGGGCTTTCTCCCAGGAGGCTATATTTACGTGCCGAGGGTTCATTTCGAGAAAGGCTGCGGATATAACATCCGGAAACCTCCACGAGCCCGTTTAAAGCATCAACAAACCACCATGCCATGGGACCTTTAATAAATAAAAATAAAATAAATATGACCTTGAAAACTGCATCGTATTTACTCCTCTTTATTCATAGCCTACTATGAACGAATATATTTGATAACTCCTAACGTTTCTTAACATGCTGTGTCTTTTTCAGGATGAAGAGCTGGAAAGGGTTCACAATCATCTTAATTCAGAAGACTCGAGTGGAGTATGTTCTTTTCAGCTACAGCACACAGCAAGCCCTCATAACTCTCAGGCTCTAAGAGCCAGAAAGGTGTGCCAAGACTGACCGGTCAGCCATGACCTCTGACCTCTGTCCTCCTACTGTTGGGCTGGACTAAGACCAACACTTAACATTCCCAAAATGTCCCTTTTGGTTGCCGCTTCTTATCTACAGTAGGATTTATGAAGAATTGGGACATTTGGTCATAAATGCATTGGCTGTCAGACAGGCATGGGCAGATTTTATATTTTATAAGGAATATAACGACCTGCACCTCATGCTGTGTCGGAGCAGGAAGTAATGTCTAGCGGGAGATTTGCATAACCAACACTCTCTTCCCCGATCACTGTGAATCATTTAAGGGCAGCATCCTCAAAGCACAAATGAAAGGACTGCTCAACCTGCTCATTATTTAAAGATCACTCACTCGTCACTTTGTAACAGCATGTTGGAGCAGAACCATTTATTTATGAACATCTTAGCTGTTACAGATGCTGTTTTACAGCCCAGCTTTGGAGTATTGAGGTATTTCGTGTACATTTTTACTTTTAACCACTACGTTACAAATACACCGCAGTGAAAGCACAGGTATAGCCGAAGACCATTTCAGATTCGACAGAGCTGTCCGCATGAAGTCATAATTGCCTGGGTGTTTCAATACAACGTCTCTCGGATCAGGGCTGTAGCTTGTCCGAAGTCCGACACAACCCGCATATAATGTGAAGTTTGCCGCATCCTCCAAAAGCAAGCCTATCAATGCAATTTTTTTTTTCTACATTTATGTAATCGTTTTGCGAGATGTTTTATGTCTTCAGCAGTGCCTTTGCTCTCACTCTTCTTGATGCAAGTAAGACGAGAGCATTCACGTCTGATTCCCTTCTACCAATGAGTCTAAACATACTAACAGTCTAATCTTACACGTCCACCAAGTATAGCTGTTTTGTTGTTGTTTTCTTAAATACCACTGTGCTGTAACTGTAATGACTGAAGACGTGCACGGAAAACGCACTTCGCTGCCTTAATTTTGCACTCCTGGCCAATTTGACATTTTTAAAATCGTCACATTTAGTGTGCAAATGGTGTTAGTCACAAATTGTACAACCATGAAGAGTCTTTGACATTTACTTACAAATGTGCACTCTTCCATGCAGTCTATGGAAGAAATGTCGATTCAGTATGAAGGAGGATTTTGGTGCTGCTAGGAAAGTGAGGATTCAGTTATTTGACAAACTAATATGTGAGACACTAATTAAACTAATAAAGTGCACTTAGCTTATCTTTTGGTTTCTTAATGAAAAATGATTGTATATTGCAGTATTTTTTTTTCCAATCTTCTGACCTGTCTATAGGAGACATTTGTAATACTTTTTTTTATATTATGATCATTTTTTTTTTTCTAACGAGATCCAAATTATGAATGTCTTACAGCAGGAACATATTTGCTTAACATGCTGAAATGGCACTCCAGGAGCCATATTATCCCAGTGTTATTTATGAAGGTGAGTATCTGAGTTCTGTGAAAGTCAGTGGGCATATTCGCTAATGGAAACCTGAAGGGCTTTCATCACTGTCTATATTGATTAAAGCTGATAATGCAGGCTGTTGTATTTTATGGATTACATGACTGAGATGTAAAGCAAGACACTTATGAAATTAAATGAGTGGTTGATTGTTATTACAAGATTATAGCAGTGTAGCGGGGGTGTAACTCCATGACACTGTGTTTCTATGTTGAGTTTTTCGAATATTTGTATCTCTGTATTTATCACACAGAATTGGTGGGGCTTAAGCCAGAAGTGGATTATTATTATTATTATTAATAAAAACTGAATACTACCACCATGCTTGGAAAACACTCTTGGGGGGGATTCTCATCTCATCTCATTATCTCTAGCCGCTTTATCCTGTTCTACAGGGTCGCAGGCAAGCTGGAGCCTATCCCAGCTGACTACGGGCGAAAGGCGGGGTACACCCTGGACAAGTCGCCAGGTCATCACAGGGCTGACACATAGACACAGACAACCATTCGCACTCACATTCACACCTACGGTCAATTTAGAGTCACCAGTTAACCTAACCTGCATGTCTTTGGACTGTGGGGGAAACCCACGCGGACACGGGGAGAACATGCAAACTCCGCACAGAAAGGCCCTCGCCGGCCACGGGGTTCGAACCCGGACCTTCTTGTTGTGAGGCGACAGCGCTAACCACTACACCACCGTGCCGCCCGGGGGGGATTCTACCTGTATAAATTGCAGCACTGTCAGCATGATGTGTGAATTCTGTTTCTTCCAGTTCCTCAACTTGAGTTTATACAGTGGGGCAAAAAAGTATTTAGTCAGCCACCAATTGTGCAAGTTCTCTCACTTAAAAAAGATGAGAGAAGCCTGTAATTTTCATCATAGGTACACTTCAACTATGAGAGACAGAATGGGGGGAAAGAATCCAGGAAATCACATTGTAGGATTTTTAATGAATTAATTGGTAAATTCCTCGGTAAAATAAGTATTTGGTCACCTACAAACAAGCAAGATTTCTGGCTCTCACAGACCTGTAACTTCTTCTTTAAGAGGCTCCTCTGTCCTCCACTCGTTACCTGTATTAATGGCACCTGTTTGAACTCGTTATCAGTATAAAAGACACCTGTCCACAACCTCAAACAGTCACACTCCAAACTCCACTATGGCCAAGACCAAAGAGCTGTCAAAGGACACCAGAAACAAAATTGTAGACCTGCACCAGGCTGGGAAGACTGAATCTGCAATAGGTAAGCAGCTTGGTGTGAAGAAATCAACTGTGGGAGCAATTATTAGAAAATGGAAGACATACAAGACCACTGATAATCTCCCTCGATCTGGGGCTCCATGCAAGATCTCACCCCGTGGGGTCAAAATGATCACAAGAACGGTGAGCAAAAATCCCAGAACCACACGGGGGGACCTAGTGAATGACCTGCAGAGGGCTGGGACCAAAGTAACAAAGGCTACCATCAGTAAGACACTACGCCGCCAGGGACTCAAATCCTGCAGTGCCAGACGTGTCCCCCTGCTTAAGCCAGTACATGTCCAGGCCCGTCTGAAGTTTGCTAGAGAGCATTTGGATGATCCAGAAGAGGATTGGGAGAATGTCATATGGTCAGATGAAACCAAAATAGAACTTTTTGGTAAAAACTCAACTTGTTGTGTTTGGAGGAGAAAGAATGCTGAATTGCATCCAAAGAACACCATACCTACTGTGAAGCATGGGGGTGGAAACATCATGCTTTGGGGCTGTTTTTCTGCAAAGGGCCCAGGACGACTGATCCGTGTAAAGGAAAGAATGAATGGGGCCATGTATCGTGAGATTTTGAATGAAAACCTCCTTCCATCAGCAAGGGCATTGAAGATGAAACGTGGCTGGGTCTTTCAGCATGACAATGATCCCAAACACCGCCCGGGCAACGAAGGAGTGGCTTCGTAAGAAGCATTTCAAGGTCCTGGAGTGGCCTAGCCAGTCCAGATCTCAACCCCATAGAAAATCTTTGGAGGGAGTTGAAAGTCCGTGTTGCCCAGCGACAGCCCCAAAACATCACTGCTCTAGAGGAGATCTGCATGGAGGAATGGGCCAAAATACCAGCAACAGTGTGTGAAAACCTTGTGAAGACTTACAGAAAACGTTTGACCTCTGTCATTGCCAACAAAGGGTATATAACAAAGTATTGAGATGAGCTTTTGTTATTGACCAAATGCTTATTTTCCACCATAATTTGCAAATAAATTCTTTAAAAATCAGACAATGTGATTTTCTGGATTTTTTTTTTCTCATTTTGTCTCTCATAGTTGAGGTATACCTATGATGAAAATTACAGGCCTCTCTCATCTTTTTAAGTGGGAGAACTTGCACAATTGATGACTGACTAAATACTTTTTTGCCCCACTGTAACTGGTTTCAACTGGAGATGTGCATGGGACTGTTTTTTAATCCCATTCATGCTGTTATTTTTGTTTGCGCCTGCTTGCGGTGTTTTCAAATGAATTTAGTCGGTTGTTTTTCCCAATATATAAACGAACCAGAACGCCAGGGATGTAGCAGCTCATCTGGCCTGCCATCGAAACAACCATAACTACCCAAACAGAACTGAAATGTGACCATATGAGAGAGGACCCACCTCCACAACGAATTGTTTACAACAGAAAAATCAACAAAAGATTAAATTTTGACTCCCTAAGCAAAGATTGACGCAAAACATCGACCTGAACTGAATTCGCATGATAAGTGAGAAAGGAGATGCAATTCTAGTCAGAAGGAAATTTGTCAAGTCAACCTAGTTAATTTATTCGCAAAAAAACTTACAATACAATGCGCAAGTTTTGTGCAGAAGGTCTAGTTCTTTCAAATAAAACACTCAGAACTGAAATCCATTGAGAACTGAGAGAGGGAGGAGACACGATTTAACTGGAAATAAAGTTGTAAACAAATTGTTTACAAAAAGGAAATCAACAAACAAATTAATTTTGTTCCCTGAGGGAAGATCTAACCAAAACATCAATCAGAACTGAAGTCAGGTGAGAAATAAGAGAGGAGATAAAATTCTAACGAGAGGCCTGGAAAATTCGTTAATTGGCCTAATTACTAACTTGTCAGCAAAAACTTTGACAAAACAATAAGCAAGTTATGTGCGGCGTGATGAGTTCTTTCAAACAAAACAATCAGAACGGAAATCCATGGAGCATTGACGGAGGAGATACGATTTAACTGAATTGTGGACTTTAGACGCTACGCCATATCAACAGCTCATCGGCCTTATTGAGGTATTTCACCCACGTGACCAAGTCACGTGACGCAGCCATTTTGGACGGCACGCTTAAGTCCTTCAGTGCAAGGCGGTATGAGTTGGTGGAGACCTTTGCACATTTTAACAAGAAAGTAAGCTGTGATTCGTGTTAAATTGGATCTGTCTTTTATCACAAACACTGTACCCAGCCTTGGTATGGAGCCCTGTTTATTTATTTCTGTGTCCCGTTTCTTTCTAGCCTCTGTTATTGCGTTTTATGTCTGATGTCTGCTACATGCAACCCTAGACAAATTAACACTGCCTTGTTTCACTGCTCAGATGGGTTAACAAACACTGACCCATTTACTTTTTGCTATATATTTTATCAAAATTGCGTTAACTGATAAACTAACCTGAAATGAAATGATCACTGCAAAGTCTGGAGTACTCTGTTGGCTCCCAATCCTGTCTCTTCACAGCTGCAATCCATTTGGCCCTCTTGTCTGGGTCAGTAGGAAACCGGTAGTGATGTGTCGGTCGCGAACGATCCGGTTCAAAGAGCCGGCTCTTTGAAGTGAACGACGGGAGCCGGCTCTTCGGTGGGAGCCGAGTTGGGGAGCCGAATTAGTTTTTTGTCCTTAGGTGCCTCAGAGAGAGAGACTTTCACAAAAAAAAGTTGCTGTCCGATTGCGTCTTTGTGTTGTCTATTACCATTCAAAGGAAAAAAAGTAGCTTGGTGTACGCCTACTTTTTTTTGGTTGGGGGGGTTGATGTCATTCACAGCTGCGAAAATACGAAAATTGGTGTAATGCTTAAAGCTGTGGAGCGCAGGGGAGAGGAGTCTGTGAGGCACCTGAGGAGGGGAAAATCAGCTGTGTATTTTATACTGGTAATATAACACGGTTTTGCATTATGTTTGTGAGAAAATAATTTATTAATTGGTAAGTAAGTTTTATTTCTATAGCTAGAACATTGTTACACTGCTATACTTTACAAAGCTTTACAATGGCTACAAAAACTAAAAAATAAAATGGAAAACATCCTATTGATAAAATATAAATAATAATGTAATTAATTAACTAGTTAATTGCACCAATTAAATCAAAAATAAAACCTCAGGAGCCGTTTGGGAGCCGAAAGAGCCGGCTCCTTATAGTAAGAAGAGCCAAAACAGCCGAAATTCCCATCACTAGAAACCGGTAAAAGGAGCGTCCTGCACGCTGTCCCTGTCTGTTGTGGCAGCCCACAGCACAACAAGCAAACACCATGGTTATTTATAGAGTGCTTACTGACAAATTAATCTATTCTAGGTGTCTGTAACACCGTTTTTTTTTTTTCAAGCCGGTTCTCCCTCTCTGTCTGCAGCGTTAGTATGTAGCTTGACGTTCAAAAGGACGGACACCAGGGCGTCACGTGACCCTGTGACGTCAGGTGAAATACCTAAATAGCCAGATGAGCTAACTAGAAGCTAACTTGACCAGGCAGTTACTAAGGATGCTGTAAGAGTGAACATGGTCTTTCTTAACTTGCGTCCACATGAAACAAAAAAATTTAGTTTATACAACTTTGTTTCATCATGTGTGATCTCAGTCCTGATGTGCTAATTTCAACCAGATGTTCTGAGACAGCAAGCTTTCTTTCAAGTTTTTTTTAAAAATGTTCCTCCTGGTCATGTCTGTATTTGTATCGGTTTAAAACCACATTATTGGTATTCATTCATTTTCTATACCACTTTATTCATTGCGAATCATGGGTGGGATGGACCCAATCCCAGCTGACATTGGGTGAGAGGCGGGGTACACCCTGGACAGGTCACCAGTCTACTGCAGGGTGAACACAGAGAGACAGACAGCTATTCATGCTCACATTCACACCTATGGGCAAGTTAGAGTAGCCAGTTGACCTCGCCTGCATGTCTTTGGACTGTTGGAGGAAACCCACACAGGCACAAGGAGAATATACAAACTCCACACAGAAAGGCCCCAGGTGGCCAGCAGGTTCGAACCCAGAACCTGCTTGCTATGAGGTGACAATGCTAACTACTGCACCGCCGTGCTGCTTATAATATTGGTATATTTCAAATAACGTATCCACATTCAGTTACAGCCCTACTGTGTGTTTTGGTCATGCTGTGGCAGACTAGATTCATTTAAAACCCACTGAGAGCACAGTTTCAACTTTTTTACATTTAGGAATGCTTTCATTCTGGTGTGTGTGTTTCTGAATGCTGATGGCCTCAAGGACTGCACATCTGTGTAACATCACAAACAGCAGAGATGCTCCTGCTTCCATAAACTAGTCCTGTGTTGCTACTCATTCAGGATTGTAACATTACCAAAGGTAACCATGTTAGATTAAGCTATGAGTTCGCCTTTGCAATGTGCTTCCAGGAAAATGTGCCACAATATGCAGCATGTAGTATTAGGATTCACATCATAATACTGTAGTTTCTAAATACATTATATACCCAAAGGTATGTCGAAACCTGACCATCACGCCATAGGTAAGCCTTCCCAAACTCTCTGAAGTCCACAAGGTCCATGAGGACATGGTTTGCCAAGGTTGGTGTCAAAGAACTCAAGTGTCCTTCACCGAGCCCTGAATACAACCCCATTGAACACCTTTGGGATGAATCGGAACAATGACTGCACTCTAGGCTTCCTTGTCAAACATCATTGCCTGAACTCAGTAATGCTCTTGTGATTGAATGATCAAATCCCTACAGCCATGCTTCAAAACCGAGAGGAACGCGATAACAGCAAAACGGAGACCAAATCTGGAATGGGATGTTCAATAAGCATGTATAAGTGGTCATCAGTGTCCGGTGTCCACAACTCTTCGACCACAGAGTATTTCTTGTAGCAATTAAGTTGCTTCTAATGGAATTGTCTTTGTCTCTGCCTAGGCATTACTCTGCGTGATTAGCATTACAAAGCTTGCTATAATTATTGATCATAATTTTTTCATTGTTAAAACACTAAAACTCAGATTTACTCTGAACAAACTTTTCATTGTTGGGTAATTATACCAGACAGGAAACAGATGAATAAAGAAACTGTCAGACTCAGTTGGGGTTAAATGTTCAGATTTAACCACAGGTTTAACAAATAATAGTCATTGTTTCAATCCTTTGAGTGATAAATAAAAAATGCTAGACATAAAAATAAAAATTACGCTATCAAATTATGCATCTAGACAGATTACATTTCATTAAATTACATTACATGGCATTTAGCAGACACTCTTATCCAGAGCGACATACAATGAGTGCTAAAGTCAGGTACACGAAGTGCTGAACTTCTAGACAAGAAAGTTATAGTGCCAACTGAACAAGTGCCAGCAATACCTAGTGTAATACGGTAAAACGTGTAATAGTGTAAAACGGTGAGCCACAACATACTCCTGAACAAATTTACCACCTTTAATTTCTCTGAACATGCAATAAGTTGGTTTGCATCATACTTGGAGCACAGAGAGCAAGGGGTCAAAATAAACACTGAACTTTCACTGCCATTACAGTCAACAATGGGCATCCCGCAGGGCTCAATTTTGGGGCCACTGCTCTTTAGCTTATACATAAATGGCATACCAACATGCTGTCAGTCAGCTAACTGTCAAATGTATGCTGATGATACAGTAATTTATGCGTCAGTCAGAACATCAAGCGCAGCAGCAAAGATTCTGACTAAGGAGATGGAAGTTGTATCCCAGTGGCTCAAAGACAACCACCTCACCCTTAATGTCAAAAAGACTGTATTTATGTGCTTCTCTATAAGAAAGAAAGCCAGTTGCTCAATTAAAATAGACCAAGACGTTATAGAGGAAGTAAAGGAATTTAAATTTTTAGGTATTATTTTAGACTCAACTTAAATTTAATAAACATATTAAGAAACTTACTACGACTCTCCGAATAAACTTGAATTGTTTTAAAATGATAAGGCATCATATACCTGTTAAGGCAGCCTTACTGTTCTTCCATGCCATGATACTTTCCCACTTATCCTATTGTACCACTGTATAGAGCCAAGCCTCCCAGACAGCGACCAAACCTGTTTTGTCATTGTATAAACAGGCATTGAAGATATTGGACCAGAAACCAACAAGGTGGCACCACTGCTTGATATTACAGAAATACAAGCTCTTAAGTTTTGACAGTTTTGTTAAGTTCATCTCATCTCATCTCATTATCTCTAGCCGCTTTATCCTTCTACAGGGTCGCAGGCAAGCTGGAGCCTATCCCAGCTGACTACGGGCGAAAGGCGGGGTACACCCTGGACAAGTCGCCAGGTCATCACAGGGCCGACACATAGACACAGACAACCATTCACATTCACACCTACGGTCAATTTAGAGTCACCAGTTAACCTAACCTGCATGTCTTTGGACTGTGGGGGAAACCGGAGTACCCGGAGGAAACCCACGCGGACACGGGGAGAACATGCAAACTCCACACAGAAAGGCCCTCGCCGGCCCCGGGGCTCGAACCCAGGACCTTCTTGCTGTGAGGCGACAGCGCTAACCACTACACCACTGTGCCGCCCCGTTTTGTTAAGTTTTCTTTTCTTAAACTGATTTTTAAATGTGTAAATAATCTAGCTCCTGCTGTACTCTGTCCTTTTGTAACAAAAACAAGCGCAAGGAGGGTGGCCACTAGGGGGGCAGTGAGTGGGAATTGCATAGCAGAGGGGTGCAAAACCACTTTTGGCCAGTCATGTTTCTCAGTAATTGGGACTCAACTGTGGAATGACTTACCAATTGAAATAAAAATACATTTTGAGCTGAAAACATTTAATAGAAAAGTGAAACACTGGCTTAAAGAAAACCAAAAATGTAATCATGATAAGCAATAGATATGTGTGCACACACACGCACATGCACAAACATATAGTCCATACACAGACACGTGTTGTATGTTCTTTGCACATTGTACATTTTAATGCTATGTGAAGCATGTCTCAAGGTCACATGCAATTATATATTTTTATGTTTTATGTAGTGTTTTATGTCACCTGTTTATAATAAGTAGCCTGATCAGGGACGGGTTGCAAATTAGCCTTCTGGCTAGAAACCTTTTATGTACCACATATACAGGTTGTGACATGGTTTGCCATGACTTTATTTGTAATAATGTGCACTGCATTGTCCCTGACAAATAAACCATCAAATAAATAAATATTCTGCTGAAATACCAATACTCAAACAGCCAAGGAAACAAACCAACCATATAAAGTACAACCCCGATTCCAAAAAAGTTGGGACAAAGTACAAATTATAAATAAAAATGGAATGCAATAATTTACAAATCTCAAAAGCTGATATTGTATTCACAATAGAACATAGACAACATATCAAATGTCGAAAGTGAACCATTTTGAAATTTCATGCCAAATATTGGCTCATTTGAAATTTCATGACAGCAACACATCTCAAAAAAGTTGGGACGGGCCAATAAGAGGTTGGAAAAGTTAAAGGTACAAAAAAGGAACAGCTGGAGGACCAAATTGCAACTCATTAGGTCAGTTGGCAATAGGTCATTAACATGACTGGGTATAAAAAGAGCATCTTGGAGTGGCAGCGGCTCTCAGAAGTAAAGATGGGAAGAGGATCACCAATCCCCCTAATTCTGCGCCGACAAATAGTGGAGCAATATCAGAAAGGAGTTCGACAGTGTAAAATTGCAAAGAGTTTGAACATATCATCATCTACAGTGCATAATATCATCAAAAGATTCAGAGAATCTGGAAGAATCTCTGTGCATAAGGGTCAAGGCCGGAAAACCATACTGGGTGCCCATGATCTTCGGGCCCTTAGATGACACTGCATCACATACAGGCATGCTTCTGTATTGGAAATCACAAAATAGGCTCAGGAATATTTCCAGAGAACATCATCTGTGAACACAATTCACCATGCCATCCGCCATTGCCAGCTAAAACTCTATAGTTCAAAGAAGAAGCCGTATCTAAACATGATCCAGAAGCTCAGACGTCTTCTCTGGGCCAAGGCTCATTTAAAATGGACTGTGGTCAGACGAATCAAAATTTGAAGTTCTTTATGGAAATCAGGGACGCCGTGTCATTCGGACTAAAGAGGAGAAGGACGACCCAAGTTGTTATCGGCGCTCAGTTCAGAAGCCTGCATCTCTGATGGTATGGGGTTGCATTAGTGCGTGTGGCATGGGCAGCTTACACATCTGGAAAGACACCATCAATGCTGAAAGGTATATCCAGGTTCTAGAGCAACATATGCTCCCATCCAGACGCCGTCTCTTTCAGGGAAGACCTTGCATTTTCCAACATGACAATGCCAAACCACATACTGCATCAATTACAGCATCATGGCTGCGTAGAAGAAGGGTCCGGGTACTGAACTGGCCAGCCTGCAGTCCAGATCTTTCACCCATAGAAAACATTTGGCGCATCATATAACGGAAGATACGACAAAAAAGACCTAAGACAGTTGAGCAACTAGAATCCTACATTAGACAAGAATGGGTTAACATTCCTATCCCTAAACTTGAGCAACTTGTCTCCTCAGTCCCCAGACGTTTACAGACTGTTGTAAAGAGAAAAGGGGATGTCTCACAGCGGTAAACATGGCCTTGTCCCAACTTTTTTGAGATGTGTTGTTGTCATGAAATTTAAAATCACCTAATTTTTCTCTTTAAATGATACATTTTCTCAGTTTAAACATTTGATATGTCATCTATGTTCTATTCTGAATTAAATATGGAATTTTGAAACTTCCACATCATTGCATTCCGTTTTTATTTACAATTTGTACTTTGTCCCAACTTTTTTGGAATCGGGGTTGTATAACTAAATAGAGAACTCAAAACAGCTAACCCCAGGCTAGACCGATACGCAGTTACACAGTGGGCAGGGAAGAAGGGGAGAGGTGCAGCCTGAAGAGGTGAGTCTTCAGTCTGCACTTGAAGGTGGTCAGGGAGTCGGCAGTTCTGACCTCAATGGGAAGGTCATTCCACCAATGGAGAACCAGGACAGACAGTAGTCTTGAGAGGGCTGCGCAGGAGTGGAGAGGAATAGGGGCGACCAGTAGTAGCAGAGTGTAGGGATCTGGCTGGTGTGTAGGGGTGGCTCAGACTCTGGAGGTATGTTGGCCCTAACCCCTTGACAGCCTGGTAAGCTAGCACCAATGCCTTAAATTTGATGCGAGCTGCGATAGGTAGCCAGTGCAGGTCAGCAAGCAGAGGGGTGACACAGGAAGAACGAGGGATGTTGTGGACCAGGCAAGCTGCAGCATTCTGGATGAGCTGCAGGAGTATGATGGCAAAAGCTGGAAGGTCAGCAAGGAGAGAATTGCAGTAGTCCAAGTGGCTGAGGATCAGTGCTTGGACCAGGAGCTGAGTAGAGTAGGTGGTAAGAAAAGGGCTGATCCTTTGGATGTTGTCGAGGAGGAATCTACACATCTGGGTCACTGCAGCAATGTTCGCTGAGGAGGAGAGTTTGACGTTGAACATGACCCCTAGGTTCTTCGTACTGAGTGAAGGAGACCTAGAGATGTCCCCCAGGGAGACAAAAATGTCCAGGGGTGGAGAAGGTGGAGCAGGAATGTAGATTACCTCTCTTGCCTGGGTTGAGCTTCAGGTGATGGTTGTTCATCTGGTTCTGGATGTCATGCAGGCAAGCAGAGATGCGAGTGGAGATCTGCGTGTCAGGAGGAGGAAAAGAGTTGGGTGTCATCAGCATAGCAGTGATAGGATAGACCATGAGCAGAGTGAATCGGGCCAAGAGAGTGGGTGTAGAGGGAGAAGAGAAGCGGACCAAAGATATATAAATATCCTTGATATTTAACCAGATAAAACATGTATTGATTGAGTTTGTAGAAATCAGTATCTACTGGGGACACTTCCAGGGTCACTTCCTGGTATACTCTCCAAATCCAGCACAATCCTGACCAGAATAAAGCATTTATTTAAGATGAACAAATTAGTATCTAAGGTTAGCCAATTATCCAGTTTTAACTCACCTCGCCAATCAACGCTGCACAAAAAAGTACTTTAATATTGCGGTGACCTCATTCCTCTAGGTCCTGGGTATGACTTTAAACTGCAACCGGTGGTGAGTCTCAGGTCCAGGAGGACTTGAGTATTGGGGAAAGTGGAGTTACCCCTTAATCACCATTCCTCCCAGGTCCGCTCGGACCTGGAGTGGTAGCACCTGCCTGGGTTCCAGCTATGGGTTAAATAGTACATCACCAATAAAGTGCTGGCAGCAGGGCACTTTTCGGTGCAACATGGCAGATGATGGCACACCACCAGATGGCATGCGGAAGAGCCACTCAAATGGCATCACTCAGCAAGTCAGTTGTCACTGCAGGCCAACTTCCATAACTGTCAGGTCTGTGGCACTTTTGTGTACCACTTGGCATCAGGTCTGGAGGTCCAGAGAGACAACACAATGGGGGCACGACATCATTTGTCTTACCTTACTGTGGAAGGCACTTTGTTAGGAGAGGAGAATAGCAGAGGCGATTCTAGAGTCTGTTGTGGCCCCAAGCAAAAATTTCCAGGGGGCCCTTCTGACCAGTGTTCATCACCAATATGTTATAAGTAATCTGACACCAATGAAAAATGTATGAAACCAAAGTTTTTTAAATTCCAAATGTGAAAATACAATGGTAAAGAACAATAAAAAACAAAATAAATAAGCCCTCGGGCCCCGACTCTCGGGGGGGCCAGGGGGCCCCAAGCAGTTGCCTGCCTTGCCCGTTCACAAGCTGCGCGTCTGGAGAATAGTATGCGAGAGCTCACGAGGCCAGGCATTCCATGGCAGGTTGGCCAGGCCATTTGTGCCACTGCTGCGGGCGACTATGTTGCTCTGGTGCAGGCCTCGCGACCCATCTGCATTTCTGTACATCCTAATGAAGCAGTCATTATCGCTAGTGATGGACAGCCAACGATGATGACCTCATTCCTCTTGGGTCATCACCATTTTATTATCACATCAGAGCCTTCTATCTGTTTACTGCTTTGCTTTTACTGCTCGGTGTTCGACATTGTACTCTGTACTCCCATCACATTGCTAGGCATGCAATTCTTTCTAATCCCAACCTCCCTTAACTACACCACGAGTGAATGAAAATGAGTTTAAATATTGACTGAAGCTCAACTTCATGTATTATATTTGAGTTACTTTCAATTGGTTTTCCCCTCAAGGCCACTTCTGCTGAGGCGAGAATGCTTTCTGTCTGCTAAGTGTAGATCTCAGACTTCCTGTATCTGTTGTCTCTCAGCATGCTTGATTCTGTCCTGAATCTGAAATATGGCACATTTGGATGCGGTGATGGAATGTCAGGATGAGTGGGAGAAAGAGACTGATAAAGTGCATTGTTATTTACTCACTAGAGTTCATTTCCAGTTCAAGCAGCAAGGCTATGAAAAATGGCCGCTTTGAAGAGCAGGGATGGTATAAGTTTTAAAAGCGCCATTAGGGCCAAAAGAGCACTTTGTGATAATGTGCTGGTGAGAGATGTAAGAGACGTAAGAGAAAGCATTACTGCGGTGCCATGTTATCCATTTCTACTTCCTCCCTAATGGAAGTCAGTCAGGCTGAAGACGCGAGCAGTCAGTTTAAGTGTACATGACTGCAAGAATAAGGTGTCCAAACGAACCAATCTCATCCATCAGGTAATCATTTTCTTTTAGTCCACACTAGGTGGAGATGTAGAGTATCCTGTTATCTTGTCAGTCATGCTTAGAGTGTCTTGTGTGAATTCCCTGCAGAGTTCTTAGTTGTCTCTGGGGAAAGTGTATATGACTCAACATTTGCAAATATTTGAGCGCTGATGTCTAGCGCTCCATCTCTCCAAACATGGGTATCATGATGAATGAATGATTCTATCCATCCATCCATCCATCCATCCATCCATCCATCCATCCATCCATTATCTGTAGCCGCTTATCCTGTCCTACAGGGTCGCAGGCAAGCTGGAGCCTATCCCAGCTGACTACGGGCGAAAGGCGGGATACACCCTGGACAAGTCGCCAGGTCATCGCAGGGCTGAATGATTCTCATCTCATCTCATTATCTCTAGCCGCTTTATCCTTCTACTGGGTCGCAGGCAAGCTGGAGCCTATCCCAGCTGACTACAAGCGAGAGGCGGGATACACCCTGGACAAGTCACCAAGTCATCGCAGGGCTGAATGATTCTCATCTCATCTCATTATCTCGAGCCGCTTTATCCTTCTACAGGGTCGCAGGCAAGCTGGAGCCTATCCCAGCTGACTACGGGCGAAAGGCGGGATACACCCTGGACAAGTCGCCAGGTCATCGCAGGGCTGAATGATTCTCATCTCATCTCATTATCTCTAGCCGCTTTATCCTGTTCTACAGGGTCACAGGCAAGCTGGAGCCTATCCCAGCTGACTACGGGCGAGAGGCGGGATACACCCTGGACAAGTCGCCAGGTCATCGCAGGGCTGAATGATTCTATTAAAGGTAAATTGTGTGTGAGAAGCATAAAGCTGCAGATGAATTATAGATGGCAGTCATTTTGCTGTGATCAATCTTCTGAGTCATTGTGTTTACAGGAGCAGAGACACAAGAAGAGCTCGAGGTTTTGGTGAGAACAAGTTAAATAACATTGGAACGAACAAACAGATCTCATTCCTGAAGAGACACTGATTTGGACTGATGTGTCTTGTTGTTGCTTGGTGGGTCTTTCAGTAAGCTAGTATGCAAGTTCACACCCATACAGTGCTTGTTGTGAGTAGAATATTCCCACAGCAGGTAAGTGGGTCATTGCTTAGCTTGAGACAGGTTCCATTCCTCTCTTTTTGACATGCTTGGGATGTAAAACAACAACACTATTTGTATCTGTATGTGTTTAGTGCTCCAAAGATTCGTATTCATATCTGTATTTGGATTTATACCTGACGTGGGCATGGCTTAACCTCGATTTTTACAGTAGTAAAGATGAACTTTGCCTCTCACTATGCCCCTGGAAACACTTAATAATTGCTCTGATTAGAGATGTGCACAACAGAGGGGAACCGTCAGGGTCTTCTAGGTCTTCAGAGAAGGCCCAAACATATCAGCATTTCAAATGTTATATTTAATTTCTTTCATTCTTTAATTTCCTTCATAATTTCATTATAATTTTACTCTTCGTTGTCAATCAAATTTGCTTCAGAAATGAAAGGGTTACTGTCCTGAAAACATTAAAATCGAGTTATCCAATGAGATTTTTTGTTGTTGTTGTTGTCTCTAGGCTGAGAAGAGTTTAGAGCTGGTTCACTCATTGGTTAGGACTTCATTGCCGGGACAGAAGCCCATTGCAGTGTATGTTTATGTAGAAAGTGACCGATGAATTAACCAATCAGATTTTGATTTATAGTGAGAAGGACCAAAAATTTATCGCCCTCTGCCTTCCTGAAGGCCAACACGAGCTTAACCGCGAGTTAGCGCCGTCAGCGCAGCAGTGAAGTCACCTTCCAGTCGGTGTAGCGTTCATCAATAGTGTTAGCGAATGCTAATAAAGCGGTCAAGCCAGTGCTGTCGAGAGCAAGTAGCACAGGTTAACGACCGAGAAACTATGGCTACGTTTACATTACGTCGAATCAGCAGATCATCAGATTAACGTTCTTAAAACGATTCGCGTTTACACTAAAACCGTTAGCCGTGCACACAGCAACGCCAATACACGGACACGCTCGGCTCCGCAGGCATCCTGCACTCCAAATCACTCCGCCCTGAACAGCGAGTGCCCTCTGGAGGGTGCGCACTCCGGCCCTGCACAGCTCACAGAGCGCGCGAGTGAAGTGCACAAGCCACGATTCGGGACTGAGCCGCTGTGTGTGTGATCCCAGCGCATATCACTTACTACTTGCAAGTGGAAGGATGGCAAGCCTAAAGACAATCATAACTACACAATGGGCAGTATTTGCATCAGTATTTGCAGTATTTTCATACTTTTATACTCTTTAATGAAAGGTGATACAAGGCGGAAGTCCGCTCCGTTTTTCAGCAGTCGCGTCACATGACCAACGCCAGCGAATCAGGAAGGTGGATGTCACAGTGACGTTGTCCAATGAGACGCCAGCTAGAGCTCAGCACAGCGTATCCGCGTATTTTGAATGTTTACACAGCACCGGAGCTGACACGATCTGGATTGAATACGTGGACGCTGGTGGATTCCCGTTTCCAGGCGTTTCCAGGCGGTTTAATGTAAACGGACAGTGCATCCGCGAAGAAAACGAGACAGATACGGTCTAGTGTAAACGTAGCCTAAGATTTCTGTCTCCAGACTCTTCTTCCACGCATGCTCGCTACAGTATTTTTCACTCAGACTTAAATATTCATTTCCCTCAGTAATTTACTGAGTTACTTTTAAAATCAACATTGACAACTACACACAACGGAGCTCCCTGGTACCCTGCTGCTAATCCCTTGCAAAATCCTTTGCCCTGTTGCTTTTTTTGGTGTGTCTGGCTAAGTTTCGGCTGAGCTGAAGTCCCAGCTGTGATAGTTACAGTTCACCGCTGGTGCACAGGACTGTTTTTTTTAATGTTATTTTTGTTAACACCTTTTGTTTGTAACTTTTCAAATCATTGTTGAAGTCGAGTCACTAAACCTCGAGTTCCCAGTGTTCAAGTCTGAATCAAGTCCAAGTCTCATCTCATCTCATTATCTCTAGCCGCTTTATCCTTCTACAGGGTCGCAGGCAAGCTGGAGCCTATCCCAGCTGACTACGGGCGAAAGGCGGGGTACACCTTGGACAAGTCGCCAGGTCATCACAGGGCTGACACATAGACACAGACAACCATTCACACTCACATTCACACCTACGGTCAATTTAGAGCCACCAGTTAACCTAACCTGCATGTTTTTGGACTGTGGGGGAAACCGGAGCACCCGGAGGAAACCCACGCGGACACGGGGAGAACATGCAAACTCCGCACAGAAAGGCCCTCGCCGGCCACGGGGCTCGAACCCGGACCTTCTTGCTGTGAGGCGACAGCGCTAACCACTACACCACCGTGCCGCCCCAAGTCCAAGTCATTAAAGGAAATTTCGAGTTGAGTCTGAGTTGAGTCCGAGAACAAGACTCCAATCGCACCATTTGACAGTGACTGTTGCTGCCTTTATATGAAACTGTCTCTGCTACTGTGTTGGACTAACGTTACTGCTTGACTGTCCCATTTTAGTTAATAGGCTACAGATAAAAAGCTTGTCCATCGCTCAGCAAGCCACGCCCACTATCAACAGTGCAAATAATATGAGAGCGGGTTAACACTAGCTAGTTCATCAGTCAGCAAGCAAGCCCCGCTATCAACAGAGCAATGAACATAGCGTGCCACTTCCTTCTCTAGGTGTAGTCTTACCAAATGACGATTGAAGTTTGAGGTTGTCCCTGCTGTCTCCTCAATAGTTCTTCTACATATGGAACACATAACAGTGCATTTTTTCCCACTGCACGAGAAGTTTATATAAGCAAAGTGGACAATCCTAGGGGCGTTCTCTCCAGGCATTTTAGCGCCATTTAACCTTAGTTTGTTCCTGAACATGACGAATGAACAGGTGAATGTGCGTTCTCTTGCACGACATTAGTATAAAAATTAATGTAGATATAAATATCTTATGCCAAATCATTATGGCATGTTACAAAAAATAAAGAAAAATTCAGAGTCCTTGTCTCAAATTTATGAGTCCAAGTGCAGTTAATGCATGAGTCCGAGTCATCAGTGCTCAAGTCAAGTCATGAGTCCTTAAAATTAGGGCACGAGTTGGACTCAGCGGCACGGTGGTGTAGTGGTTAGCGCTGTCGCCTCACAGCAAGAAGGTCCTGGGTTCGAGCCCCGGGGCCGGCGAGGGCCTTTCTGTGCGGAGTTTGTATGTTCTCCCCGTGTCCGCGTGGGTTTCCTCCGGGTGCTCCGGTTTCCCCCACAGTCCAAAGACATGCAGGTTAGGTTAACTGGTGACTCTAAATTGACCGTAGGTGTGAATGGTTGTCTGTGTCTATGTGTCAGCCCTGTGATGACCTGGCGACTTGTCCAGGGTGTACCCCGCCTTTCGCCCGTAGTCAGCTGGGATAGGCTCCAGCTTGCCTGCGACCCTGTAGAAGGATAAAGCGGCTAGAGATAATGAGATGAGATGAGTTGGACTCAAGTCTGAGTCATGGACTTGAGTACTATAAGCCTGTTTCAAATTAATTTAATACCCTAATTTAAACCACAAAAACTCTGACCAGGCAGTTACTAAGGATCAGTGAATAAATTAATGAACAGGTCTCTCTTTGTCCTTTGTCCCACAAGCTTCTTTTTTGTGTGACTTTTCCTGGGATCTGGTCTCATCTAGATGCCCTGTAAACTTTTCAGCCAAACTTCCCTTAAAAAAAAAAAAAAATGAATAGTGTACCTCCTATTCGTGCTGTATTTATATCTGTGTAGACCATATTAACCGTTCATTGTGAATATTCACATTGGGTTACATCTCTCATGCATTCAAACACACTACTGTACTAACAGCAGTACATACAAGCCAGATGTGCATTTATAATCGTGTAGCAAGTTCAAAGTGTGACAGTATAAATATGACCGGCTCTGTAGTGCTCTGGAAGGACTGTATGAGCAGTATTTGTCTGTGTAAAATGGGATATTTAAAAACAATGCGTATGTTTTATTATCTAAACATGGATGGCTATTAATTACAATGGTTTATTATTTAAGCAGTATATAGTTGCGAGACAAATACATTATAACCTGTTGCTCTTCTTAATGCGACTGTGAGATATAAATGACTAAAAATCCATGATTTGTATGTACGTGGAGCTTGGAAAGAAATAACAAGGGTCAGATTTAAAAGGAGGCGGCACGGTGGTGTAGTGGTTAGTGCTGTCGCCTCACAGCAAGAAGGTCCGGGTTCGAGCCCCGTGGCCGGCGAGGGCCTTTCTGTGTGGAGTTTGCATGTTCTCCCCGTGTCCGCGTGGGTTTCCTCCGGGTGCTCCGGTTTCCCCCACAGTCCAAAGACATGCAGGTTAGGTTAACTGGTGACTCTAAATTGACCGTAGGTGTGAATGTGAGTGTGAATGGTTGTCTGTGTCTGTCAGCCCTGTGATGACCTGGCGACTTGTCCAGGGTGTACCCCGCCTTTCGCCCGTAGTTAGCTGGGATAGGCTCCAGCTTGCCTGCGACCCTGTAGAACAGGATAAAGCGGCTAGAGATAATGAGATGAGATGAGATTTAAAAGGACAGATGGGAAATGGGATGCTCTATGGAAAAACAAGTTGTTTTGACAGGCTTTGATCATATGTATCTGTTTTCTGATTTAAAGCAGAAGTGGGTGTGGTCTAAGCCAGAAACTTTTGAAAATAAAATAAATTTGAACCCTAACACTGTGCCTCTGTCCAGGGGCGCCACCAGAAATTTTGGGCCCCATGAAAGATTAGAATTTTGGGCCCCCCAACTTTGCCCATCCTCGTCACAATTGCACTATTGTCATTATTTGACTTTTGATAGCCCATGGACCTTGAGTTTGTGACTTTGTTATTACATTTTATGTATTAACCTACCAGGGACTAGATGAAAACTGGTCAGTGACTAATTCTAAAACTTAAATCTAATTTAAAATTTAAAAACTTCAATCCTAAAGCATTTATGGGTTGTATTGCTGCTTACCTCCTTCTCCAAAGGGGGGTTCAGTGGTTTGGTAGGGCGGAGGTCCCCCTGAGGCTGAATCTGTGCATATTTAGGGCACCCCATTAGTTATGAAACTGGTTATTAGCACTAGTTATTAGCACCAGCATAACGTAATATTTCATCTTGTTTATCACACAAGTCAGTTCAGTTATTAAAATGGAAAAAATGTCACTGTACAAACTGTAAAAGTGTTCTCTTGATAGGCTAATCCAACCACGTTCATACTGTTCATTTACCATTCGCTAATATTTTGAACACACATGTGAGCGATAGCTACCTTTCTTTGGGAAAAACTGAGTGACCAGTTGCCTGCCTCTCCGGTCCCTCTCAGCTTTCAGCTGCCTTTCTTTACGTTTTTGACAGCCACTCTTCATATTTAGCGATCATAGACTGTACGCACTCCACGGCTGGCTGGCTGGCTGCTGCACCGCGACACAGCAGCAAGTAGCGTTGTACTGATCAGCACACAGATTTAACGCATCGCGCTTCTACCAGAACTGGACTGTACCATTTCGCAAAAGGGGGAGGGTTAAATGACAATATGTTGAAGAACTCAAGAAATAGACAACCTTGTTCAATTAGCTCATTTTACCAGATGGAATATTGCATTGTTGTTATTTCAAAAGTCTTATTAAAATCATTAAAAGCATATTATCAGCCCCTTAAAGGGCCCCATGGCAGTGCTGGGCCCCTAGAATTGTTCTAACCTTTCCCCCCCTGGTGGCGCCCATGCCTCTGTCACTGGAAAATACTGAAATAAAATAATACGCAGGTAGAAAGTCAGCAAGTCAATGATGGTTCCTTGACGGTTCCTCAACCTCAGCTACATCAATCGGCTTCATAATTGGTTTCAGCTGGAGATGTGCACAGGACTGGGTTTTCAGTTCTATTCAGACAGATTTTATTTTTGTTTATACCTGCCTGTGATATTTTCTCAAGAATTCAGTTCGTCTTGTTTCCCAAAATATACTACTCTGACACTGACCAGGCAGTTACTAAGGATGCTGTTAATGCATCACGCACTGCTCTGCATTAATTTGTCAGAGAAGCTTCATAGCTGATCCACAAAAATATAAAACCCTCCCACTTGCATGACTTTTGCTACATCCTGCAGGATCCCAGATGCTCTAAAAATCTTTCTGGCAAAATTTTCTTTCAAAATATTTTTTTCAGTTTGAAAAATGAAGGTGGCACGGTGGTGTACTGGGTAGCACTGTTGCCTCACAGCAAGAAAGTCCTGGGTTTGAGCCCTGTGGCCGGCGAGGGCCTTTCTGAGTTTGCATTTTCTCCCCATGTCTGCATGGGTTTCCTCTGAGTGCTCCGGTTTCCTCCACAGACATCCAAAGACGTGAAGATTAGGTTAATTGGAGGCTCTAAATTGACCATAGGTGTGAATGTGAGTGTGAATGGTTGTCTCTGTATCAGCCCTGTGATGACCTGGTGACTTGTCCAGGGTGTACCCCGCCTCTCGCCCATAGTCAGCCAGGATAGGCTCCAGCTTGCCTGCGACCCTGTAGAACAGGATAAAGCGGCTACAGATAATGGATGGATGGATTTGATTAATAGCTACTATACAAAATGCAAGAATGTACACCTTTTGTACACCTTAATGACCCTAAACCCTCATTTTACATCACTTTAGTTGGCTTACCTCTTCAAATGCTGTCACATAGCTTTGTTTTTGTAGCTTCGATTCGTCAAGCTTCTCAAGCAGGATTTTTTTTTTCCCGGGAAAATGTCACATCTAATTCATAAACGGAAACCCCAAGCATATAGATAAGACCTTTATGAAGTGCAACTGTGCCAGACTGAAATAATAACAAAAGAACCAAAGCATGGGAGTTTAGCGGCAGGTAATCCGACTTGGCACACAGTTCACCTGTTGAAGGCAATTTCCAGCAGAAAGGAGAGGACTTTGCAGATAAACAAAATCATTTAAATGCTTATTACTTGGCTTGCTCAATTGTTGTCTTTTACCACAACACTGTTGAATTCTGACTGGTCAGAAAGTGCCGATTGATTTTCTGTAACAGTCATTCTGACACTATTTCCAGCTGCAAGGTTTTTTAATATGTTATCGTTTCTATAGTAACGACTTGTATGGTGGATGCTGTACATTAATTGTTTTTTTTTTTTAATTATGCTTAGTTTTTTGATATGGTTCAGTTTTCTATGGTTTACTTTTCTTCCATCCATGGAAGGAGTCTCCAGTGTCAGGGCTGTCCAGAGGTGAAGCTGCTCTTTTAAGTTTTCTGCCATGAACAAAGTTGCGTTTTATGTGTCTTCATTTACAAGCTAAATTCCTTTTGTCTTATAAACTTTAAGAAATAGTAAGAGACTGGGGTGAGTTTCCCAAAAGCATCGTAGCACAAAGATCATCGTTAAATGGTAGACCAAGCATCACAATGAACACTCTCCTAGTTAAAATGCTCTTAGCGTTAAGAGGCTTTTGGGAATCCCACCTCTGACTGGTTATAGATAGCTGCTATAATCTAAGTGATAACAGGAACTACAGTGGTGCTTGAAAGTTTGTGAACCCTTTAGAATTTTCTATATTTCTGCATAAATATGACCTAAAACATCATCAGATTTTCATACAAGTCCTAAAAGTAGATAAAGAGAACCCAGTAAAACAAATGAGACAAAAATATTATACTTGGTCATTTATTTATTGAGGAAAATGGTCCAATATTACATATCTCTGAGTGGCAAAAGTATGTGAACCTTTGCTTTCAGTATCTGGTGTGATCCCCTTGTGCAGCAATAACTGCAACTAAACGTTTCCGGTAACTGTTGATCAGTCCTGCACACTGGCTTGGAGGAATTTTAGCCCATTCCTCAATACAGAACAGCTTCAACTCTGGGATGTTGGTGGGTTTCCTCACATGAACTGCTCGCTTCAGGTCCTTCCACAACATTTTGATTGGATTAAGGTCAGGACTTTGACTTGGCCATTCCAAAACATTTAACTTTATTCTTCTTGAACCATTCTTTGGTAGAACAACTTGTGTGCTTTGGGTCGTTGTCTTGCTGCATGACCCACCTTCTCTTGAGATTCAGTTCATGGACAGATGTCCTGACATTTTCCTTTAGAATTTGCTGGTATAATTCAGAATTCATTGTTCCATCAGTGATGGCAAGCCGTCCTGGCCCAGATGCAGCAAAACAGGCCCAAACCATGATACTACCACCACCATGTTTCACAGATGGGATAAGGTTCTTATGCTGGAATGCAGTGTTTTCCTTTCTCCAAACATAATGCTCTCATTTAAACCAAAATTTTCTATTTTGCTCTCATCCGTCCACAAAACATTTTTCCAATAGCCTTCTGGCTTGTCCATGTGATCCTTAGCAAACTGCAGATGAGCAGCAATGTTCTTTTTGGAGACCAGTGGCTTTCTCTTTGCAACCTTGCCATGCACACCATTGTTGTTCAGTGTTCTCCTGATGGTGGACTCATGAACATTAACATTAGCCAATGTGAGAGAGGCCTTCAGTTGCTTACAAGTTACCCTGGGGTCCTTTGTGACCTCGCCGACTATCACACGCCTTGCTCTTGGAGTGATCTTTGTTGGTCGACCACTCTTGGGGAGGGTAACAATGGTCTTGAATTTCCTCCATTTGTACACAGTCTGTCTGACTGTGGATTGGTGGAGTCCAAACTCTTTAGAGACGGTTTTGTAACCTTTTCCAGCCTGATGAGCATCAACAACGCTTTTTCTGAGGTCCTCAGAAATCTCCTTTGTTCATGCCATGATACATTTCCACAAACGTGTTGTGAAGATCAGACTTTGATAGATCCCTGTTCTTTAAATAAAACAGGGTGCCCACTCACACCTGATTGTCATCCCATTGATTGAAAACACCTGACTCTAATTTCACCTTCAAATTAACTGCTAATCCTAGAGCTTCACATACTTTTGCCACTCACAGATATGTAATATTGGATCATTTTCCTCAATAAATAAATGACCAAGTATAATATTTTTGTCTCATTTGTTTAACTGGGTTCTCTTTATCTACTTTTAGGACTTGTGTGAAAATCTGATGATGTTTTAGGTCATATTTATGCAGAAATATAGAAAATTCTAAAGGGTTCACAAACGTTCAAGCACCACTGTAACTTGTTTCGTTGACCTTCCACAATATTACACATTACCGTAAAAGGATAAAAAGTATTAGCAGAGCTCCATACTTCAGAGAATATGATAATACATCGACGTGATTTTTGATGCCTTTTGCAACCATACAACGTCCATGTACCACTACAGGGAACCTGATCATAAGTGCAAGGCAACGTATCTCATAACCACTTGACCACTGGACAATGAACTTAGTATCTTTATTTACATAAGATAAATGGGTTTTTATCCAGCGCTTATTTTTAATTTGCTTTTTAACAAATAATGGGGGATTATTTACTCACATATATTTTACAGAAAATATTCATGACAGTTTCATATAAAGCGAGTCAAAATAGTTTTATTAGTCCACTAGCTTGTTGGAAAATTGACAGTTGTAACCAGACAACATCAAGTTAGAAAGATCAAGATTGCAATTCTAACCCTTGGAGCTCATGCACTGCATTCGGTCAAGGAGGATGTTTTCCAGTTGTTGTCGTTTTTTTTTCCCTGAAAGTTTATATCTTACTGTTTTTTGTTTCATAGCAGGCAATGTATCGTTGCATTGTATGATTTTTTTTTTTTACCTGAATTATTTCTTGCCCTGCACACTCATGTAAACATACAACCCCGATTCCAAAAAAGTTGGGATAAAGTACAAATTGTAAATAAAAACGGAATGCAATAATTTACAAATCTCAAAAACTGATATTGTATTCACAATAGAACATAGACAACATATCAAATGTCGAAAGTGAGACATTTTGAAATTTCATGCCAAATATTGGCTCATTTGAAATTTCATGACAGCAACACATCTCAAAAAAGTTGGGACAGGGGCAATAAGAGGCTGGAAAAGTTAAAGGTACAAAAAAGGAACAGCTGGAGGACCAAATTGCAACTCATTAGGTCAATTGGCAATAGGTCATTAAAATGACTGGGTATAAAAAGAGCATCTTGGAGTGGCAGCAGCTCTCAGAAGTAAAGATGGGAAGAGGATCACCAATCCCCCTAATTCTGCGCCGACAAATAGTGGAGCAATATCAGAAAGGAGTTCGACAGTGTAAAATTGCAAAGAGTTGGAACATATCATCATCTACAGTGCATAATATCATCAAAAGATTCAGAGAATCTGGAAGAATCTCTGTGCGTAAGGGTCAAGGCCGGAAAACCATACTGGGTGCCCGTGATCTTCGGGCCCTTAGACGGCACTGCATCACATACAGGCATGCTTCTGTATTGGAAATCACAAAATGGGCTCAGGAATATTTCCAGAGAACATTATCTGTGAACATAATTCACCGTGCCATCCGCCGTTACCAGCTAAAACTCTATAGTTCAAAGAAGAAGCCGTATCTAAACAGGATCCAGAAGCGCAGACGTCTTCTCTGGGCCAAGGCTCATTTAAAATGGACTGTGGCAAAGTGGAAAACTGTTCTGTGGTCAGACGAATCAAAATTTGAAGTTCTTTATGGAAATCAGGGACGCCATGTCATTCGGACTAAAGAGGAGAAGGACGACCCAAGTTGTTATCGGCGCTCAGTTCAGAAGCCTGCATCTCTGATGGTATGGGGTTGCATTAGTGCGTGTGGCATGGGCAGCTTACACATCTGGAAAGACGCCATCAATGCTGAAAGGTATATCCAGGTTCTAGAGCAACATATGCTCCCATCCAGACGACGTCTCTTTCAGGGAAGACCTTGCATTTTCCAACAGGACAATGCCAAACCACATACTGCATCAATTACAGCATCATGGCTGCGTAGAAGAAGGGTCCGAGTACTGAACTGGCCAGCCTGCAGTCCAGATCTTTCACCCATAGAAAACATTTGGCGCATCATAAAACAGAAGATACGACAAAAAAGACCTAAGACAGTTGAGCAACTAGAATCCTACATTAGACAAGAATGGGTTAACATTCCTATCCCTAAACTTGAGCAACTTGTCTCCTCAGTCCCCAGACGTTTACAGACTGTTGTAAAGAGAAAAGGGGATGTCTCACAGTGGTAAACATGGCCTTGTCCCAACTTTTTTGAGATGTGTTGTTGTCATGAAATTTAAAATCACCTAATTTTTCTCTTTAAATGATGCATTTTCTCAGTTTAAACATTTGATATGTCATCTATGTTCTATTCTGAATAAAATATGGAATTTTGAAACTTCCACATCATTGCATTCCGTTTTTATTTACAATTTGTACTTTGTCCCAACTTTTTTGGAATCGGGGTTGTAATTATTGTATAATTTAATAGCAATTATGAGCATCTTTCCTTTGTTTTGGATAATCTAAACCTACTGCAGATCGATCTCAGTTAGTCCTTATGTCCAATAATATTTGAACGTAACTATATAGTGATGATGTAAAGTGAAAGCGCTGGTTCACTGCTGTCCACCAGGCACCCAGCAGAGTCACACCATAATAAATGTCGTGGTGTTGTTTCTGGTGCATGGCATGCGGTGTCAAAGAAAGGAATAAATATATATATATTCATAACTGCGATGTGTATCTCATTATTGGTAAATTTTTTTAATTCGTAAAATTAAAAAATTTTAAATTTTAAAATAGGTATTTTAAATTCATAAAATATGTAATCATAGTCAGATTTCTGGAGTATAAGAGGAATAACAGTAACTCTTCTTGGAAAACAGTTAACTTTGGTGTTGTATCAGGCATCTGCTTCACATCACACTGCCATGTCATGGATTATGTTTCTATAACCGTACACGTCCAAGTGTTTTCTTCTTTACATATCCAGCTCTGTTATGTGTAATGACTTTTCACATTGATTATACAAACACATTGTTCATTATTAGCTCATCCGGCTGGTAGGCGATGAGCTTATGCCATCATGGATTGTCCGTCATCCATCTAGCATCGTCCACATTTCATGAAAATCGCTGCTTCTCTCTCAATTCTTCACCAATTTTTATTCTTTTTGGCAGGAAGGTAGGTCTGCCAGGGATGCATATGGCTTCTACTCAAATTTGCATAATTGCAATTAATAATGAAGATATGGAGTAATTAAATCCTAATGAGCAGTTTCCTCACAAATCGCTTATTCTCCCTCAATTCTTTACCAATTTTGATTCTTTTTGGCATGAAGGTAGGGGTACCTAGGGTGCATATAACTTCTACCCAGATTTGCTTAATTACAGTTATTCATAAAGTTATGGACTAATTAAGCCTTAATGAGCAGTTCAATAAAAATCGCTTCTTCTCGGTCAATTCCTCAACGTTTTGGATTCTTTCTGGCAAATATTTGAGCTGGATTGGTTGAGAGTAGAATTGCACAAGGTGGCCCACTTTAGATCGTTCTTTCTGGACTAGATGGAGCCAGAGTGAGCTACACCATCATTGACGGTCTCGTTACTCTTGGCATTAATTTTGATAAGATGGAATATGTGCAAGCAGTCAATAATCTGTTCTTAATTATCGTGTGTGTGTGTGTGTGTGTGTGTGACAGAACAGGCTCCGTAATGAAGTATGGCGTGTTGGTTTTCCAACTACAAAATGGTTAAATTAAATAGGATGTCACTGAGTGTGTAATGAGTAACACAAATTGATGATACCAAATAATGAGCAAAATAAATGAACGATGGTAAATGTAGGTTAGAAATAGTAACTATTTGAAAATGCGACAAGGTCAATAAGAGCAATGCGGCAATTATTTCTTCAGTGTAACTCAGATATTTCAAATTAAAGTACGAAGGAGGTTTCTGATGAGTGGAAAGCAGCTCTGTTTCTCTCACAGTGATACTTTTATGTGGTTATATTATACAGTACTGAAAGTGCAAAAGTCTTAGGCACATGTAAGGAAATGGTGTAGAGCAAAAATGGCTTGAAAATAATGAAATGAAATGTTTCAACATTAAAAAAATACTATAAACAGTCATCAGTAAACCATAATAAGTGAAACAAAGTCAATATGTGGTGTGAGACGACCCTTTGCTTTTAAAAAAATAGTAGTCTGAGGGGGCGGCACGGTGGTGTAGTGGTTAGCGCTGTCGCCTCACAGCAAGAAGGTCCGGGTTCGAGCCCCGTGGCCGGCGAGGGCCTTTCTGTGCGGAGTTTGCATGTTGTCTGCGTGGGTTTCCTCCGGGTGCTCCGGTTTCCCCCACAGTCCAAAGACATGCAGGTTAGGTTAACTGGTGACTCTAAATTGACCGTAGGTGTGAATGTGAATGGTTGTCTGTGTCTATGTGTCAGCCCTGTGATGACCTGGTGACTTGTCCAGGGTGTACCCCGCCTTTCGCCCGTAGTCAGCTGGGATAGGCTCCAGCTTGCCTGCGCCCCTGTAGAACAGGATAAAGTGGCTAGAGATGATGAGATGAGTAGTCTGAGGTACAATGAGTGCAGTTTTATAAGGAAATGAGCTGTAGGTTTTACTGAGCATCTTGGGAGGCATGGTGGTGTAAGTGGTTAGCGCAGTCACCTCACCGCAAGAAGGTTCTGGGTTCGAGCCCAGCGGCTGGCGAGGGCCTTTCTGTGTGGAGTTTGCATGTTCTCCCCGTGTCTGCGTGGGTTTCCTCCGGGTGCTCCGGTTTCCCCCACAGTCCAAAGACATGCGGTTGGGTTAATATGGGACGGCCTTGAGCGAGGCACCTAACTCCCAACTGCTCCCTGGGCGCTGTTAGTATGGCTGCCCACTGCTCTGGGTATGCGTGTGTGCTCATTGCTCACGTGTGTGCGCATGTATGTGTTCACTGCTTCAGATGGGTTAAATGCAGAGAGGAATTTCACAAGTGTGTGATGAATAAAGTTGTGCTTTCTTTCTTTCTTTCTTTCTTTCTTTCTTTCTTTCTTTCTTTCCAGAACCAGCCACAGTTCTTCTAGATACTTTGTCACACTCGCTTCTTAATTTTGCCCCAAAACCCAGTAGCCTTCATTATGTCTCTCATCTCATCTCATTATCTGTAGCCGCTTTATCCTGTTCTACAGGGTCGCAGGCAAGCCGGAGCCTATCCCAGCTGACTACGGGCAAAAGGCGGGGTACACCCTGGACAAGTCACCAGGTCATCACAGGGCTGACACATAGACACAGACAACCATTCACACTCACATTCACACCTACGGTCAATTTAGAGTCACCAGTTAACCTAACCTGCATGTCTTTGGACTGTGGGGGAAACCAGAGCACCCGGAGGAAACCCATGCGGACACGGGGAGACCATGCAAACTCCACACAGAAAGGCCCTCACCGGCCGCTGGGCTCGAACCCAGGACCTTCTTGCTGTGAGGCAACAGTGCTAACCACTACAACACCGTGCCACCCCTAATGTAGAAGTCATCAAATAGAAATCTATAACAAAGTTTGTATGGAAAAAAAATCAGGTGCCTAAGAGAGAAAGAGAAAGAACCACTTGAGCATTTAATCAGATAGCACTGGCTTAGGAAACATGCTCTGTTGAAATGAACAGGCTCATCTCCACAGGTAGATAACTATTAGGCTAGAGCAGGATGTGACATGGGCAACCTCTGCAGTTTGCCATAAATTCAGCACATCACATAGTAAACGACTAATGACAGAAAATGAGAGCGAGAGAAAGAGATGAATGAAAGGTTGAGAAGGACTGCGTGAGAGGGCAGGAACTGAAATCAAGGATGAATGTGGATGGGATTAGAAGAGTG
Source organism: Neoarius graeffei (assembly GCF_027579695.1). Classification (NCBI taxonomy): domain Eukaryota; kingdom Metazoa; phylum Chordata; class Actinopteri; order Siluriformes; family Ariidae; genus Neoarius; species Neoarius graeffei. The sequence goes on from NC_083580.1 coordinate 14,484,412, forward strand.
AGGGTATGGGACGAACACAAAAGCAGTGCTTCAGCATTATGCAGCTTTCTCAGCGTGCTTCCAGAAAACAAAGCGTTTTCATAATCTTTTAGACACACAGGTGGGATTTGGGTTTTTCCGGGACTTGCTGTTTTTAACCCCTCTCCTGCCTAGCAAGCTTTACTGACAGTCTACTGTATCTCAAACGCTAAGCGTGGGGAGAAAAAACTTGGTTCTGTGACCTGATAAAAAGAAGATTGAGTTTGTTCGTATGTTGAAAGTAATACTGTACAACACAGCAGGCGGTGGTCTTGTACGAAAGAGGTCATGTGATCAGAGTTATTGTCACCTCAAAGTTGATTACTTCCTATAACAGCACATCCTAAAGTGTTTTATTCCTCTTACACAACAACAATTTTCTCATTTCCTAATTATCTTTTTTCCCCTTTATTAATGACATAATGAATGGAATATATCTGATATACCACGAAAAAAGCCATTATTATTATTATTACAACCCCAATTCCAAAAAAGTTGGGACAAAGTACAAATTGTAAATAAAAACGGAATGCAATGATGTGGAAGTTTCAAAATTCCATATTTTATTCAGAATAGAACATAGATGACATATCAAATGTTTAAACTGAGAAAATGCATCATTTAAAGAGAAAAATTAGGTGATTTTAAATTTCATGACAACAACACATCTCAAAAAAGTTGGGACAAGGCCATGTTTACCACTGTGAGACATCCCCTTTTCTCTTTACAACAGTCTGTAAACGTCTGGGGACTGAGGAGACAAGTTGCTCAAGTTTAGGGATAGGAATGTTAACCTATTCTTGTCTAATGTAGGATTCTAGTTGCTCAACTGTCTTAGGTCTTTTTTGTCGTATCTTCTGTTTTATGATGCGCCAAATGTTTTCTATGGGTGAAAGATCTGGACTGCAGGCTGGCCAGTTCAGTACCCGGACCCTTCTTCTACGCAGCCATGATGCTGTAATTGATGCAGTATGTGGTTTGACATTGTCATGTTGGAAAATGCAAGGTCTTCCCTGAAAGAGACGTCGTCTGGATGGGAGCATATGTTGCTCTAGAACCTGGATATACCTTTCAGCATTGATTGTGTCTTTCCAGATGTGTAAGCTGCCCATGCCACACGCACTAATGCAACCCCATACCATCAGAGATGCAGGCTTCTGAACTGAGCGCCGATAACAACTTGGGTCGTCCTTCTCCTCTTTAGTCCGAATGACACGGCGTCCCTGATTTCCATAAAGAACTTCACATTTTGATTCATCTGACCACAGAACAGTTTTCCACTTTGCCACAGTCCATTTTAAATGAGCCTTGGCCCAGAGAAGACGTCTGCGCTTCTGGATCATGTTTAGATACGGCTTCTTCTTTGAACTATAGAGTTTTAGCTGGCAACGGCGGATGGCACGGTGAATTGTGTTCACAGATAATGTTCTCTGGAAATATTCCTGAGCCCATTTTGTGATTTCCAATACAGAAGCATGCCTGTATGTGATGCAGTGCCGTCTAAGGGCCCGAAGATCACGGGCACCCAGTATGGTTTTCCGGCCTTGACCCTTACGCACAGAGATTCTTCCAGATTCTCTGAATCTTTTGATGATATTATGCACTGTAGATGATGATATGTTCAAACTCTTTGCAATTTTACACTGTCGAACTCCTTTCTGATATTGCTCCACTATTTGTCGGTGCAGAACTAGGGGGATTGGTGATCCTCTTCCCATCTTTACTTCTGAGAGCCGCTGCCACTCCAAGATGCTCTTTTTATACCCAGTCATGTTAATGACCTTTTGCCAATTGACCTAATGAGTTGCAATTTGGTCCTCCAGCTGTTCCTTTTTTGTACCTTTAACTTTTCCAGCCTCTTATTGCCCCGTCCCAACTTTTTTGAGATGTGTTGCTGTCATGAAATTTCAAATGAGCCAATATTTGGCATGAAATTTCAAAATGTCTCACTTTCGACATTTGATATGTTGTCTATGTTCTATTGTGAATACAATATCAGTTTTTGAGATTTGTAAATTATTGCATTCCGTTTTTATTTACAATTTGTACTTTGTCCCAACTTTTTTGGAATCGGGGTTGTATTATACATACGCATTCATTTTGAGTGTTCAACACGTCTTTCTCTTCATCCCCGACGTGTGACGTCATGTTGTCTTGACAGCCATGCAATATCGTAAACCATATTCAACGTTCATTCTCCATTGGGTAGAGTGACGTAATACACGTAGGATAAGCGATATGCTAACAATATTGCATGCTATCAAACCAAATGAATGAAACCCGCTAGAACGGAATCGAATACATATTTTTATTCCATCAAAAAAGTGTCCTGTATGTATAATAATAATAATTAATACTGGGGATCTGCACTCCTAACATGGTGATAATTATAGCCGTGTCCAACAGACTTGTATCATTTAGTGACTTAATTATCCAAGTACACTAGAACAATCTAAAGTTCATCTGACTGATCACCTTGATTCTTTGATTAAACATTTCTTTCCCGATGGGAATGGTCTCTTCCAGGATGACTTGGCCCCCATCCACAGGGCATGAGGGCTTTATTAATGGCATAATGAATGACATATAGTACTGAGTAAAAGTCTCAGGCACATGTAAAGAAATGCTGTCGACCAAAAATGGCTTAAAATAATGAAATGAAATGTTTCAACAACATTAAAAAATACTATAAACAGTAATCAGTAAGCCATAATAAATGAAAAAAGTCAATATTTGGTGTGAGACGACCCTTTGCTTTAAAAAAAAAATAGTAGTCTGAGGTCCAATGAGTGCTGTTTGATAAGAAATGAGGAACTGTAGGTTTTACTGAGCGTCTTACAGAACCAGACACAGTTCTTCCGGACACTTTGACTGTCTCAGTTGCTTCTTAATTTTGCCCCAAAACCCAGCAGCCTTCATTATGTTTTCTTTTAATCTGAAAAGTGGTCTTTTATATAATATGCTGCTCAGAGACAAACTTTTTATTTCTGTAACGTTTAATTTTGTGCTGGAAAACAAATGTTTGGAACGCTAAAATGTTCCCGTACTGACTCGATAATGTAGAAGTCCTAAAATAGAAATCTATAACAAAGTTTGTGTGGAAAAAAATAGGGTGCCTCATACTTTTGCACAGTACTGTACTTTTTAACCATTTTAGTTACATTTAATGTTGCTGAACATCCACAAAACAAGTTCCTGTTATCACTTGCGTTTTAGCAGCTATAAACAGTCATTCCGTCCCATTCTCTTTCTCTTTTTGAGGTTAAAGACAAAGCTTGTCAAGTTACAAAGAAACCAGGAAGTGTGAAGTCGTCATGTCTGTCCTGTGACTGACTCTTACAATACGCTGACGCTAGAGACTCCTTCCTCTTCCTTTATGTGAAGTGTTACTATAGAAACAATACTGTATTAAAAAGAATACATTCATATAAACTTTGAAGTCGAGCTGCGGTTATAGAAAATTCATCAACAGTCAGACCAATCAAAATTCAACAGCTCTGTGGTATAAAGTACATTATTCTATCCACATTCACTGGATATGAGCAACCGTGCGCTCTGATTTGGCTACTCTACTACTAGGCTATCAGCTCATATACCGTGAGTAGAGAGCATGTTGCTGAACCAACCGAGGACGAAATAAAAACTCTACTCGAAAACAAACCTCCCAAAAATACAAAAAAAGCAACAAAATATGGAATGAAAATATTTGATGGTAAGAATGTATCTTTTTCATTTTTCAAGCATTATCATTAGAGCATTTTTCACAAATTGCTACTGTCATTTTGCCGGCTTGTTTACATTCTAAGCGGAAATGATTTTCATCTCATCTCATTATCTCTAGCCGCTTTATCCTTCTACAGGGTCGCAGGCAAGCTGGAGCCTATCCCAGCTGACTACGGGCGAAAGGCGGGGTACACCCTGGACAAGTCGCCAGGTCATCACAGGGCTGACACATAGACACAGACAACCATTCACACTCACATTCACACCTACGGTCAATTTAGAGTCACCAGTTAACCTAACCTGCATGTCTTTGGACTGTGGGGGAAACCGGAGCACCCGGAGGAAACCCACGCGGACACGGGGAGAACATGCAAACTCCACACAGAAAGGCCCTCGCCGGCCCCGGGGCTCGAACCCAGGACCTTCTTGCTGTGAGGCGACAGCGCTAACCACTACACCACCGTGCCGCCCCTGGAAATGATTTTGTTGGATGTTTTGTATAAAGTTTTTATTTATCGAATTTGCAAAAAATAAAAATGCTCTGTTTATCAAAATCCAGTGAATGTGGATATAATAAAACAGTTATTCCACTCAATCTCATCGTACTTGTCTTATAGCCAACTCAGTGCTACGTGCCTCGTTGGCTATCAGCTCGTGTATGACTCGATTTCGTGGAATAACTGTTAAAAATTACAGTATATCGAAACAAACTGCTAACAACAACTTGGGTCATTCATTTATTTAATATTTTTTGAAGGCGTGCATCCATAAAAATAATTATTGATGAAATGGGAGCAAAGAAATTTGTCCATGTTACATTGTGTTAGAAATGAGCAATGCACTAGCACTGGGAGCAGCTTACAAAAGACATATAGAACAAGCCTCAAATTCCAGACGTCTGTTTGATAAACGAAGTATCCAGGGAGAGATTTGTTTCAAAAGCGTCTGTTTTCAGATCATCTTCAGCCTTCGGGTCAACACTGTTGCTTTTCTGTATAGTGCAGCAATTTAACGTTCTGCTCCAGTTCTCACAGCCTCACACTGTCTCACACACACAGCACACTGTGTGGTAGCAGACGTTATGTTTTTAGCTACAAGTCTATTTTTACTCAAATTCTGAACTGATATAACTGAACAAGTTCCATCAATCGTCAGAACACAAAGCTGTTTTTAGTATCATCATTTAGCAACATGCTAATAAATGACTAGCAGTAAGTCACTGATCACATTCGGCCTGGACACTCATTCATCTCTGTTTGAAAAGATCTATCACTTTGCCACCCATCAGTCTTCCTCACGCTCATCCACAGCAACCTCCCATGACCTTTTCTTCTCTGTCCTGTTACCTCATCCATAACGTAGAACTGTACTTGGTTTATATTCCTGTTTGCTTCTCTTCCCCCCACACTGTCCTTTATTCCTATATGTATTTATCTGCTCATATTTTCTTGTTGATCTCACTTATATTTTGGATTTAGCATCCTTCTTCCACACCGTCACAATGTAAAGTGTGTCATTTAAATTACTTTTCTCTTCAAGAGGCCGGGTCATCCTTCCCAGAATCCACTGCACCAAGTAGCAAGTATAACGAGTTGCCATTTTCGATGCTAGCAATATTCCAAAAACAATCCGCGACCATTTGGCGACATCCGAGGCCATAGATCTTAAATTCTTCCATGAAATTGAAGATATTTTGCCAAAGTATTTCAATTTTTAATTATTTTGACCAATCCACTCCATTTTGGAAAGAATGAAAGAGAAGATATGGCATATTGTGTTCAAAGCTTCCACGGATGAGATGAAGAAAAAGTCTGAGATGGATTTTGAAAGGATCACGAACAGTGAATTTGCTGCACAGAGAGCCAATGGGTAGCGTTTACATGCTTCCAAAACAAAAACAACAAATTGGATTCTGGGAAGGGTGAGCCAGCCCTTTTAAACTCATTTAAGCCAACCAGAAACTGCGTCAAAATGTTCATGAAACACTACTAAAATGTAAAACAAGGAAGAATCAAACTATAAAAGTGTTTGTAGAAACAAGAATAAAACCAACAGCTCCAAAACAATGGCAACAAAATACACTGTGTGGCCAAAAGTTTGAGGACACCTGACCATCAACCATATGTGGTTCTTCTGTAATCTGTTGCCATAAAAATGCAAGCACAATTAGACTGAATGTCTTCATCTGCTGTAACATTGTAATTTCCCTCCACTAGAGCTAAAGGGCCGAAACATGTTCCAGTATGGCAGTGCCCCTGAACACAAAGCAAGATCCATGAAGACGTGGTTTGCCAAGTTTAGAGTACACTCTCAGAAAATAAAGTACATTATTGTACCTTTAGGGGTACAATGGCTTGTCATTGGGGCAGGACCCTCTAAAGTACTTATTTGTACCCTTTATATACTGCTTGGGAACATATATGTACCTTTTTGTCCCTAAAAAGGGACACATAGTTACCTTCAAGTCCAATAATGAGCTCTAAGAGGTACATCAGTGTAGATTGTACCTTGGGGGACAGAAATGGACTCCTACTATACCCCCGTTTCTAACATTGTAGAAGAACTTGAGTGTCCTTCACAGAGCTCTGATATCAACCCCACTGAACACCTTTGGGATGAATCAGGAAGGTCAGTGCAGCCAGGCTTTCTAGTACAACCACAGTAATGCTTTTGTGACTGAATGAGCACATCCCCACATCCAAACTCCAAAATCTAGTGGAAAGCCTTCCCAGAAGAGTGGAGGTTATTATAACAGCAAAGAGGGGACTAAATCTGGAATGGGATGTTCACACAAAGTGCACATGAGGGTTATGATCAGATCTGTGGTTGGTTGAAGAGAGCAACTGGACTTGTTTGAAGATTCTTGAAAACGTTTCGCCTCTCATCCTAAAGGCATCCTCAGTTCTGTCTGACTAATAGGGAGTATCCAGTATTTATCCTCTCATGGATCATCATTGAATCCGAATCAGAATGCTGATGGCTGCATTGTAGGTGGCTGATCAAAGATGTCATAGACACCCACCTCTGTTCAATGATGGTCGTTCCAGGTTGACAAAAATGAACAATCCTCTCTGGCTAAGGCGTCTGCCAGTTTTCTGGAAGTCCTCTCATAGGGATCTCATCCCAAAGTGCGTAGAAACATATCTGTGACGAATCTTGGTCATCCAGGTACATAGTAATTGTGGTTGGTTGAAGAGAGCAACCAACCACAGACATGGTATGACATCTTTGATCAGCCACCTACAATGCAGCCATCAGCATTCTGATTCGGATTCTATGATGATCCATGAGAGGATAAATACTGGATACTCCCTATTAGTCAGACAGAACTGAGGATGCCTTTCGGATGAGAGGCGAAACGTTTTCAAGAATCTTCAAACAAGTCCAGTTGCTCTCTTCAACCAACCACAGATTACTATGTACCTGGATGACTGAGATTCGTCACAGATATGTTATGATCAGATGTCCACAAACTTTTGGCCAAAAATGGTCAGATTATAATTTTTTTAGATCATCTATTTGTATATATTTTGAAAGGTTAACCCCTTCAATGGCCTTGGACGAGTCACGTACGTCATGAAATCTTTTCCCGCTGTGCCTTATGACGGAAGAATGTTTTAGGCATTGACTGTAATTCATATGTGCCACTGTGAAGTAAAAGTAATGTGCCATGTAAGGTACATAAAAGGAGGTGTTTATGACGAGTAGCGTACATCATAAGGCACAGCGGTAAAAGATTTCATGACGTACGTGACTCGTCCAAGGGCAGTGAAGGGGTTAAATGGTTAATGGTTATACCACAGAAATGGGCCAGGGATTACATTTTTGAATTTATGAAATATGACACATCATACTTTTAAGCATACTTTAATAGTTACAATTAATGTTGTCCTCTGTTCTGAATACTTTGCTGTAGCAGAAAACATTTCGATCGCTACAAAGCACTGATGCTGAAGACTCCTTCCATAAATGTTACAGAAAACTTCACCATATCAACAATTCTGCATTTATTTTTTATTTATTTTTTTGTTAGATTATAATCTTAGACACTTTTCATCTGGTCATTGCTTACATTAAAGGACATGGGACATGAAACATAAATGCACGCTATATCAGTTTCTTTCCATTAAAAATATGAAATAATTGCATCAACAAATACAAAATTATCTATTAAATTCAGCAAAATCGTTATATTCGTGATGATTATATGGCATTTCTGCTCGAGCTCCGATATGCATATTTTACAACCAGAAGAGCCGCTGTCACGTGATCATACGTCACAAAAACTTTCGGGTACAGCACAAGCGGGTAGATGAATATGGAGAAGTGTGAATCATGATGATGACGAATGCGACAAAATAGTTTTTGTCTTGGATGACAAGAAAATTGTTTCGTTTTTAGAGTGTTTAACGTACATTGAACATCATGGTGTATTGCGACCTCCCAGTCAGTCAGACGCGCTGTCACTCCTGTTAGCAATGTACAGTAGCTAGGCTCAGCATGGCCAATGGTATTTTTTGGGGCTGTAGTTAGATGTGACCAAACTCTTCCGCGTTTTTCCTGTTTACATAGGTTTATATGACCAGTGACATGAAACAAAGCTCAGTTACACAAATTGAAACGTAGCGATTTTCTATGCTATGGAAAGTCCGCACTATAATGACAGGCGTACTAACACCTTCTGCGCGCTTCAACAGCGCATTGATACCTGCACTCGGAGTTGTACCATTATTTTTTAGACAGGGCGGACGGACCAGGGCATTCGCCCGCCTGGCCGTGCCCGACGAGGAGCGCTCTCGGCCGGCTTGGGAGGCAGACGGCAGCCCCTCCTGGAAGTGTGGTTTTACCATGGGCCTCATGCGGTAAGGATTAGTATTATAATTTTGGGTGTATCAATTATTGATTATCATAATTCTGACTCGTTTCGCCATTTTGAATGTTTTCATCTCGGACTCTGGAAGCATTGTATCTCAATCAATCTCGAAAAATATCAGCAAAAAAAAACTAGCTTGCAACGGACTTTAGCTAGATCTATGATGAACTTTCAATGTATGATACAAAAATAATACTTCTTTCAACAGATCATTAGCCTTTGAGCAGAATTGTTTTTAACTTACCAGGATGTGTTATCGAGCCGACCGCTTTCAGTTTCATGGGGATTGAATGAACTCTCACTCTCAGAATCATCTGACCCGTCAGAGTAAAGACAAGATCCATGTTCATGTGAAATTCCAGCTATCGGTTCGAATTGATAGGGTCTAACTTCACATCTCTACGAAACATCGGGAATGCCACTGTCGATGGTGTCCATTTCGGTAGCCTGTTTACATTAGATACCCAAGCGCTGGCTCCTTGAAAAGTTTTTGTGACGTCACATGTCACGTGACCGCTTAGCTAATTAACGAATCATTGTTTTACGCTGATGTATAAAAAAGTTGAATAATGTGATGATTTTCACATTTTTGACGCCCTGCAGTGATTTAGATGGCATTTCTTATGTCCTTTATACATAATTATACCCAGAAAAAAATCCATGTCCCATATCCTTTAAGTACAGCTGCCCTTTGTTTTGATTTCTATGGAAATCTCTTCGGTGACTCCTTGTATTCTGAGATTGAGAAGGACAGTTAATTAGTCACTAATTCAAATGAATGGTGTCATCAGACTTGCTAATTATGTTTGATAGTCATGCAAATATGAGCACACAGTAATCACTGAGAGAACCTCATTTGCTTCTTATGCTTGGTTTTAACACTGGCTGTATTTTATGTACTGACTATTGTGATAGCCAGTGACACCTTTAAGATTTTGGAATTATTCAAGTCCGAGTGTGTGATTTAACTTTCATCTGAGATTTTATGATCGTTATTATCTCACTGGGAAATAGGACTGAACCCAAATTGTGTGGAAACAGTGATAGTTTCTGTATTTGAATAAATAGTGGTTATAAAAAGAGATTCATACAGATCTTGAAGAGGATCTGGGTTATTGCTTCCAAGCTTTTGCATCACTGCACACTATATAAAGTCGCCCCTGACATCCTTATTTTATCTCAGAGAAATCCCATTTTTAGTTCAGGACTTGATGTGACTTGCCAAATAGCTTGTACATCCACGACACAATGACTTAACGTTGTTTATTCTTTAAGAGGTTATTGAGTTTATTAGAGCTTTAAATCTATTAATACCGTAGGCAGGATCATGTTTCATCGAGCCATCTCCTTCACTTGCGTCCACAGACAGTTTAGAGAGTGAGAAGAAAAAGCTACAAAGAGGAGAGTAAATAAAATGAGATATACAGAGTAAAGAAAGCAGAGGAACTGTGGGAGATAACACCCCCCGCATGCTGGTCTGTGTCTGGGGGTGAATGGCGTATCTAGGTGTAATGTGATAACTGTGGCCTTTGTTGTCTTTCTGTTCTTCTGTCTGCTGTCACACCTCAAGGGGGTCATGTAAGGTGCTGGCTACTTCAGACTTGAAAGGGAATAAAGACAAGACCTGCTGAGCTGAACATTATTACCCCCTCACTCGTGGAAGAACACGCCGTTCCGGCACTGACTCTGTCTGTGTGACTTCAGAGCTAATAAGAATAGTTCCAAATCTGTGAAAAGAAAAGAGAATTGTAAAAAAAAATCTTCCTGTGGATATAGAAATTCTCCCGACTAGAAAGGTGAGAGACCACAGAGAGCGCACACCTCTACCTATGGACAACAGTCGACTCTTGTATACAGAGGTGGACAAAGTACCCAACTTCATTACTTAAGTCAAAGTACAGACCCCACTGGTCAACTGTTACTCTGATACAAGTGAAAGTTGTCCGGTCAATTTTTTACTTAAGTTAAAGTACTGAAGTACTTGCTTTTAAAAATATTTAAGTATTAAAGGTCCCATGGCATGGTGGTTTGTTGATGCTTTAAACGGGCTCGTGGAGGCTTCCGGATGTTATATCCACAGCCTTTCTCGAAATGAACCCTCGGCACGTAAATATAGCCTCCTGGGAGAAAGCCCCATTTCAGCGCTTTTCCCAGTGTGCCATTTTGCTAATGAGAAGCAGGAGGCGGGGAAGGGTAGACGGTGGGGGCGGGCCATGGGGGGGGGGGCTTGACCAAGCTGTGCACACACATACTCGCTGCTATCAGCGCCTGTAGCCACGCTGCTACTGTAAGACAAAACCCCGTTCTCCCTCGGACTCCTTTCGTAAACTCAACGTGACACAGAGAACAGAGAGTGAGAGTGTTCGGAGTGGTAGTTTACGAACGTATAATACCCTAGGCTTGAACACGCACTCCATAACCAAAGAGGATAGAAGCAGCAACTACAGCAACATATCGCTTATCCAACAGAAGACATGCATTGCGGAGCAATAGTCAAACATAAGCTCATAAGTTACAGTCAATTTCCAGACTAAACTCAGTTTAACAGAGCATGCTGCATGCTCTTTAGTTTTGTAGCACAGATTACCTGGCTAACTGCAGGAAGCGGTTAGCTGCACAGCTAATGTAGCCATTGCTAGGCTAACGCACCGATTTTAAAACACGGCAAAACGACCAGTTATACACTTACTTGTTCGCTGTTTGTGGCTGATGCGGCAGGGATGCTTGGTACGGACCCAGGCTTCAGTGACAGTTGATGTGCAAAACCTGCCCTGTACTGTCCCAAGTTGTGGAAACATTCCTCAGGAAAATGCTTCCGACAAACATACACCGTCTTAGGTAGACTCGACGGCGTATTATTGAAGTAAATAAAATTAAGCCACTGCGTCTTCAGGGGCTCTCCCGTCGGCAGTAAAAACAGACTCTTTTCTGTGTTGTCACATCCATGTACAGCGCAATTTCCATGTTTTGCTCGCTTAGGTGATGCCATGTTGTTGTGTCCTCTATGGTCTCCTCACTACAACTGGGCGGGGCAATCCATACAGTGGGTGGGAATCCAGAGGGGGGGCGTGGGGATCATCTCCTTTGCTGACGTAGTAAAAGGAAGAGCTTATCAACGCGCCGTTTTGACGCGCCATTCTCAAATGTTGGGCATAGTTTGGTTTACACATTATGAAATTTCTAGCCACTGGGGTGACTTAAGAAGGTCAGAGGAACTCATTTTAACGTTAAAAAACCTCAAAGTGAAAATTTCATGCCATGGGACCTTTAAAAGTGCATTTTCTGTCACCGCATCATTGTATTATTGCCACAATGCTTACAAAACCTAATGCTATTACCAAAGACAGAAATGTGAATTAACAAAATGAACACATGCTGTGCCATCATGGTGGTTTAACGTTAAGCTAGCTAGTCAGTGAAACCCCACCTGACATGCTAGCAAACTCTTTTCAAACTCGAAATCATATTGGGTAGCTAACGCTACTAGAAAAGAAATATTTCTACATTTTGTTTATTTGGCAAGAGTACGCTAAAATGTATTTCTGAAAGGACTTCAGATAAGTTCATGTTATTCATGTTAGCGTAACTCTGTTTTTACATGCTAACTAACAGTGTCCACGTTAACTAGCTAAGTGTTAACGTTAGCCGTGGACAAGGCGATGGCAACTTGGTGGGCAAATCCATAGAAAGTCATTTGACTAACCAGACTGCATAGCTATTGCAATGTTATCGCTAGCTCTAAAAGCACAGACAACTTCGTTGCAAGCTTTCTCTTGGAATAAAACGTTTACAGACCTCAATATGCTTCCGCAGGTTGGATGGCGAGTTTTTGTAGGCTGTGATGTGGTTCATTTTAGGCAAACAAAGAAAACATTTAAAATGAAATTAATCTTTAATCCTTTCAGAAAACTGAAACATGGGGGCATCGTGGCTCAGGTGGATAAGGTGCCATACCATAAAAATCCGGGGACCCGGGTTCGATTCCGACCCAAGGTCATTTCCTGATCCCTCCCCGTCTCCCGCTCATTTCCTGTGTCTACACTGTCCTATCCAATAAAGGTGAAAAAAGCCCCCCAAAAATCTTTAAAAAAAACAACAACCCTGAAACATGGGGCCATGGGTGCGTGCATTCCACAGAAAAACCGCATGTGTACTCCAGATGATTACTGTGACCTGTTAATGTAGATTCTGATAACCAGTCATCGTATTTCTACATTGGCAATGTTTTGTCACTATTGAGCTTTACTGTCCTATGGCATTTTTGAGCACAAACTTCCTTGGCTTTGAAGGCCAAATGCAAATCTTGCAATGTTAGCAGAAGTGAAAATAAATTTGTGGATCCACTCTGTGAAATCTGCTCCGAAATTTAATGGCTTCTTCCTTGGCCCATGTTATACCCTTCCACCAAGTTTCATGGAAATCAGGTTGGTAGGTTTTGCAATCCTGCTTATACAAACAAACTGCATCATAAACATATCCTCTTTGATGGAGGTAATCAGGGCTGCATAAAATCACACAGATACAGGTCAAGAGCTTTAGTTAATGTTCACGTCAAACATTAGAAATGAGGGAAAATGTAATCTCAATGACTTTGATTGTGGAATGGTTGTTGGTGCCAGATGGGCTTGCTTGATTATTTCAGAAACTGCTGATCTCCTGGGATTTTCACACAACAGTTCAAACACACAAGAGTTTACATTTTATGTCCTTGTAATGTTATTGCTGTGGTATAAGAGGAATGAGATGAAGGTGCTGAGGAAAGTGTTGTGCCACCATGAGCCTCCAGAGCACATTGGCACTGATAGTACGTCACTAGGACTGGAGTGCTGGCAAAAGTGCATCTCACTCCAAAATCTCTCATAGATGTTCAATTGAGTTGAGATCTGATGACTGTGAAGACCATAGCATATGAGTTACATAATTTTACTCCTCATGAAGCCATTCAATGAGCCCTCATGCCCTGTGGAATGGGGGCCAAGTCATCCTGGAAGAGACCGTTCCCATCGGGAAAGAAACGTTTAATCAAAGAATCAAGGTGATCAGTCAGATGAACTTTAGATTGTTCTAGTGTACTTGGATAATTAAGTCACTAAATGATATAAGTCTGTTGGACATGACTATAATTATCACCATGTTAGGCGTGCAGATCCCCAGTATTAATTATTATTATTATACATACAGGACACTTTTTTGATAGAATAAAAATATGTATTTGATTCCGTTCTAGTGGGTTTCATTCATTTGGTTTGATAGCATGCAATATTGTTAGTATATCGCTTATCCTATGTGTATTACGTCACTCTACCCAATGGAGAATGAACGTTGAATATGGTTTACGATATTGCATGGCTGTCAAGACAACATGACATCACACGTCGGAGATGAAGAAAAAGACATGTTGAACACTCAGAAGGAATACGTATGTATAATCTCATCTCATCTCATTATCTGTAGCCGCTTATCCTGTTCTACAGGGTCGCAGGCAAGCTGGAGCCTATCCCAGCTGACTACGGGCGAAAGGCGGGGTACACCCTGGACAAGTCGCCAGGTCATCACAGGGCTGACACATAATGAGATGAGATAAATACACAGGTGATTATAGGACATTGTGCGCTGATTGATCAAGAAATTCGGACTATTTCTTGATAATCACTTCGAGCGACTTCGCAAAATGGCAGCCAATCACTTTGTCACCGTAAGTGAGGAAGAACTAGAAATGATGAAAGAAAATGCTGTTACTAAAAGCACTAAAGATGCTACGAAGTTTGGTCTAAAACTATTCAAAGGTAAGTGGAATTATGATTTATTTTCTCATCTCATTATCTGTAGCCGCTTTATCCTGTTCTACAGGGTCGCAGGCAAGCTGGAGCCTATCCCAGCTGACTACGGGCGAAAGGCAGGGTACACCCTGGACAAGTCGCCAGGTCATCACAGGGCTGACACATAGACACAGACAACCATTCACACTCACATTCACACCTACGGTCAATTTAGAGTCACCAGTTAACCTAACCTGCATGTCTTTGGACTGTGGGGGAAACCGGAGCACCCGGAGGAAACCCACGCGGACAACATGCAAATTCCACACAGAAAGGCCCTCGCTGGCCACGGGGCTCGAACCCGGACCTTCTTGCTGTGAGGCAACAGCGCTACACCACCGTGCCGCCCATGATTTATTTTAACGATTTCAAAACAAAGTATTTTATGAGTCGGCATGGATGAGAGACGCAAGTCTGCGCTGCGCCTTTATTCCATTTGCATGCCACTTTTGAAGTTTGAAATAATTTTTTTTTAAATAATCACCTGTGTATTTATCTCTCATCTCATCTCATCTCATTATCTCTAGCCGCTTTATCCTGTTCTACAGGGTCGCAGGCAAGCTGGAGCCTATCCCAGCTGACACGTAGACACAGACAACCATTCACACTCACATTCACACCTACGGTCAATTTAGAGTCACCAGTTAACCTAACCTGCATGTCTTTGGACTGTGGGGGAAACCGGAGCACCCGGAGGAAACCCACGTGGACACGGGGAGAACATGCAAACTCCACACAGAAAGGCCCTCGCCGGCCACGGGGCTCAAACCCAGACCGTCTTGCTGTGAGGTGATAGCGCTAACCACTACACCACCGTGCCACCCCGTATTATAATAATAATAATAATAATAATAATAATGGCTTTTTTTCATGGTATATCAGATATTTTCCATTCAGCTAGCATGATACTGAATGAGTTTTCGACTCGTTCAGTATTATGCTAGCTGAATGGGATATATCTGATATACCACTCAACGCCAGCCAATATTTTTTAATTATTTATCTGTTTACTTACAGCAGAGCAGTGAGTTTATACCATGATTTAGTAGCCAGTGAGGTAATGTCAACATACACTGATAAATTAGCTGATTGATACTAGCATGCTGAAAAAAAAAGAGAAAAGGTTTTTCCACATCAGCCCGAACACGACAAACAGCTTCTTTAAAACCAGTCTTTGTGTTCCAATCCTAAACAGAATACTGTTTTAATGTCATGTGTAGTAGTAAACAAGCTAAATTGGTTGCTTGCAGTCATACCACCATGTTTTAAAATGCTGTCCTAAAAAGAAAAGTTATGGGAACAAGAGGATAGCTGAAAATAAGCATTCTCCACAAGTTATAGAGAGTTGCATGTTTGGTGAATAAATGCTACTGTCAAGCAGGAATGATAATTTAGATAAACTAACGTTGGACGCCTGTATAAAAATAGGAAGTTTCTTTCATCGTTGATTAACCCCTGTGACTGTGGTACTGATTTCACATTTTGTTGCAACTCTTTATAGCTCAAAATAAACATTTAAAGCAGTAATACTATATACTGATAAAATATTAGGTTCCTATTGAATATTTGTATGTTTCGTTTTAATCTGCCTCTAATCTAATCGGTTTCTTCAGTTCACATTTGCTATAGTTCACAACTTTCTGTGCGGATTTTGCATGGTGTCCGCGTGTGTTTCCTCTGGGTGCTCCGGTTTCCCCCACAGTCCAAAGACATGCAGGTTAGGTTAACTGGTGACTCTAAATTGACCGTAGGTGTGAATGTGAGTGTGAATGGTTGTCTGTGTCTATGTGTCAGCCCTGTGATGACCTGGCGACTTGTCCAGGGTGTACCCCGCCTTTCGCCCGTAGTCAGCTGGGATAGGCTCCAGCTTGCCTGTGACCCTGTAGAACAGGATAAAGCGGCTAGAGATAATGAGATGAGATGAGCGATAAATACACAGGTGATTATTTAAAAAAAAATTATTTCAAACTTCAAAAGTGGCATGCAAATGGAATAAAGGCGCAGCGCAGACTTGCGTCTCTCATCCATGCCGACTCATAAAATACTTTGTTTTGAAATTGTTAAAATAAATCATGGGCGGCACGGTGGTGTAGCGCTGTTGCCTCACAGCAAGAAGGTCCGGGTTCGAGCCCCGTGGCCAGCGAGGGCCTTTCTTTGTGGAATTTGCATGTTGTCCGCGTGGGTTTCCTCTGGGTGCTCCGGTTTCCCCCACAGTCCAAAGACATGCAGGTTAGGTTAACTGGTGACTCTAAATTGACCGTAGGTGTGAATGAGAGTGTGAATGGTTGTCTGTGTCTATGTGTCAGCCCTGTGATGACCTGGCGACTTGTCCAGGGTGTACCCTGCCTTTCGCCCGTAGTCAGCTGGGATAGGCTCCAGCTTGCCTGCGACCCTGTAGAACAGGATAAAGCGGCTAGAGATTATGAGATGAGAAAATAAATCATAATTCCACTTACCTTTGAATAGTTTTAGACCAAACTTCGTAGCATCTTTAGTGCTTTTAGTAACAGTATTTTCTTTCATCATTTCTAGTTCTTCCTCACTTACGGTGACAAAGTGATTGGCTGCCATTTTGCCAAGTCGCTCGAAGTGATTATCAAGAAATAGTCCAAATTTCTTGATCAATCAGCGCACAATGTCCTATAATCATCTGTGTATTTATCTCATCTCATTATCTCTAGCCGCTTTATCCTGTTCTACAGGGTCGCAGGCAAGCTGGAGCCTATCCTAGCTGACTACGGGCGAAAGGCAGGGTCGCCTGGACCTGGACAAGTCGCCAGGTCATTGCAGGGCTGACACAGACACAGACAACCATTCACACTCACATTCACACCTACGGTCAATTTAGAGTCACCAGTTAACCTAACCTGCATGTCTTTGGACTGTGGGGGAAACCGGAGCACCCGGAGGAAACCCACGCGGACACGGGGAGAACATGCAAACTCCGCACAGAAAGGCCCTCGCTGGCCACGGGGCTCGAACCCGGACCTTCTTGCTGTGAGGCGACAGCCCTGTGTATTTATACTAAAGGCAATTATTTCGGATTTAAAGGAAAGTGCTTGTGTTTTTGGTTTGGCAATATTGAAAAATCCTGTTTCTGATGCTACTGAAAACGAATCATTCTCGAGGCTTGAACTACATGGAGGTGATTTTTAATAATTCGAATGAGGTGCCCGGAAAGTCACCTTAAGCATGTATGCAACACGGTGCTGAATATGAGGAACTTTCCGAGTGTAAATATTCACCCACCAACATCCATCTATTATCCATAGCCGCTTATCTTGTCCTACAGGGTCACAGGCAAGCTGGAGCCTATCCCAGCTGACTATGGGTGAGAGGCAGGGTACACCCTGAACAAGTCACCAGGTCATCGCAGGGCTGACACATAGAGACAAACAACCATTCACACCTACGATCAATTTCGAGCTACCAATTAGCCTAACCTGCATGTCTTTGGACAAAACTGGAGCACTCGGAGGAAACCCACGCAGATACGGGAAGAACATGGAAAGTCCACACAATAAGGCCCTCGTTGACCACTGGGCTCGAACCCAGGACCTTCTTGCTGCGAGGCGACAGTGCTAACCATTACACCACCATGCTGCTCCCCACCAACATGTTAACATTTATTTTAATAATCACCTATGCACAGGTAAATGATTTCATGTCTTAAATTTCAAACATTGTTAAAACATTACATTTGAACCCTGGTGTTTTTCCAGCTAACTCACATTGTGGTATGAAATGAAACATGCCTGGTGTAGATTAGTACAATAATATGTTTATACTGCATTTGAATGATTCTACCAAAGAGAAACATATAATCAGTCAAGTGTCCATCGTCTGTCTTGCTTACCTGCTGTAATGATTATCTGGCTTATTTGACCTCCACTTATGTGATTGTGGATCAAATTGACTTAAGTCTTGAGTCTTTTTTTAACCCATGACTCATCTCTGATCATGGCAGCTTGGCTTTAATGCTAATTATCTCATTAGTGTGGATGGTCATAGTCCAGTAAGCCTGGTGTGCAGTAGCTCGTGCACTGCCTACATCTCCACTCACTTATTTTCTCTCAAGTCTGAATGGAATAGTGGCAGTGTGTCTCGCTGAACACAGCTCAATAATTCATCTGTCATTATTTTGGGAAGACATCCAGACTTTCATAAAGTCTCAGCGTTTTAGTGGGGCTGCAGTGTGCCTCTGTCAGCCATGATTGTGAAGTCACATTTATAGAGATGAGCTTTGTTATTCCACAGGACACTAACAGAATATCATAATATCAAGTGGAAATGAGGCTCAGTCAGGTTGGAAATTGGGTTAGTAAAAGGATGAAGGCGGTGAAAACAAACATGTGCTTAAGATCAGACTGAAATCGAGAAAGTCTGGTTTAGTACTCCTGAAAAATATATTTTAAAAATCTTCTTCGATGAGAACTGATAGTGAGATGAACTGTGTATTACAACAGAATCATGATGAGAGCTGAAAATATGGGATTTGCATAACTGTATGATCAAGTGGTGGCACGGTGGTGTAGTGGTTAGCACTGAGTCCTCACAGCAAGAAGGTTCTGGGTTCGATCCCAGTGGCTGACGAGGGCCTTTCCGTGTGGAGTTTGCATGTTCTCCCTACAGTATGTCTGCATGGGTTTCCTCTGGGTGCTCTGGTTTCCTCACACCATCCAAAGACATGCGGTTAGTCTAAATGGCTATTCTAAATAGCCCATGTGTGTGAGTGGTTGTTTCCCAAGCCCAGAAATGGGAGGGTTGTGGCAGGAAGGGCATATGGTGTAAAACTATGCTGCAATTAATCAGTAGGGTCCACATGGACCTCAATCTGGCAATAGTGCTGGACAAGGAAGAAGGTACATACACTCTTAAGGGGGAAAAGAGGTCAATCTAGAAGCCTATTTTTTTCCTCCATCATGAATCTTTGCATGCCCATTGAGGGTGTCATAATACATAGCACATTCATATCATATCATAGGGCATTCATATCTCATCTCATCTCATTATCTCTAGCCGCTTTATCCTGTTCTACAGGGTTGCAGGCAAGCTGGAGCCTATCCCAGCTGACTACGGGCGAAAGGCGGGGTACACCCTGGACAAGTCGCCAGGTCATCACAGGGCTGACACATAGACACAGACAACCATTCACACTCACATTCACACCTACGGTTAATTCAGGCCAAGTTTACATTAGACCGTATCTGTCTCGTTTTCTTCGCGGATGCACTGTCCGTTTACATTAAAACGCCTGGAAACGCCGGGAAACGGGAATCCGCCAGGGTCCACGTATTCAATCCAGATCGTGTGTGGTCCAGTGCTGTGTAAACATTGAGAATACGCGGATATGCTGTGCTGAGCTCTAGCTGGCGTCGTCATTGGACAACGTCACTGTGACATCCACCTTCCTGATTCGCTGGCGTTGGTCATGTGACGTGACTGCTGAAAAACGGCGCGGACTTCCACCTTGTATCACCTTTCATTAAAGAGTATAAAAGTATGAAAATACTGCAAATACTGATGCAAATTCTGCCTATTGTGTAGTTATGATTGTCTTTAGGCTTGCCATCCTTCCACTTGCAAGTGGTAAGTGACGCGCATGCCCGACATGCACTGAGATCACACACACAGCGGCTCAGTCCCGAATCACTGCTCGTGCGCTATACTCGCGCGCTCTGTGAGCTGCGCAGGGCCGGAGTGCGCACCCTCCAGAGGGCACTCGCTGTTCAGGGCGGACTGATTTGGAGCGCAGGATGCCTGCGGAGCCGAGCGTATCCGTGTATTGGCGTTGCTATGTGCACGCGAATCGTGTATTGGCGTTGCTGTGTGCACGCTAATCATTTTAAAAACGTTAATCTGATGATCCGCTGATACGGTCTAATGTAAACCCCACCTTAGAGTCACCAGTTAACCTAACCTGCATGTCTTTGGACTGTGGGGGAAACTGGAGCACCTGGAGGAAACCCATGCGGACAACATGCAAACTCCGCACAGAAAGGCCCTCGCCGGCCACGGGGCTCGAACCTGGACCTTCTTGCTGTGAGGCAACAGCGCTAACCACTACACCACCATGCCGCCCGGCATTCACATCATATGTTATAAATGTGCTAGAACTTTGTTTATCATGACTCCTGACAAGAGCGTTACTTCGTGGAGTGTAATTTCTTATTTCTGCATTATAATTATATAGGGGATAAGAACTATGTTCAAAAATGTGTTGACGGGGCCTAATATTGCACTATGACTCTCAGAAACAAAGATTTGCCACTTTTGGTGCAAAACTGAGATATTGGACCAGATTTCATTGGGTCATTTGGGTATTTGGGTCATTTCTGGAATGACAAAAAAAAATTAAATGATGTGGAAGTAAAAATACTGGTAGATGCTGGGGCTGAATTCTTGCTAGCCCAGAGTGTAGATTCACACAGCCTATTGTTGACCCTTGTGTCAAGTGATTTCACAAAGTGAAACGATCCCTATATTTTGTTGTGCACTGGGGCTAATTTTTTAAAGCCCACTTTACTAGGGTGACCAGATTTCCCTAGTCTGAAACCGGGACACTTTTGCGCGCGACCATGCTCGTGCACGCACGCCTTTTTTTATGTAAACGTGACACTCGGAGAGGTGCTCTTATCATTTTGTTGAAGCTCATATTTATCAACATCTCACATGAAATAAAACAAACAGGCATTTTGTTATCTAGTAGCATAGTGGTATACAGATCAGTTAAATTATGGTCAGACAACAGATTTTGTGGCGGCACGGCGGTGTAGTGGTTAGCGCTGTCGCCTCACAGCAAGAAGGTCCGGGTTCGAGCCCTGGGGCCGGCGAGGGCCTTTCTGTGTGGAGTTTGCATGTTCTCCCCGTGTCCGTGTGGGTTTCCTCCGGGTGCTCCGGTTTCCCCCACAGTCCAAAGACATGCAGGTTAGGTTAACTGGTGACTCTAAATTGACCGTAGGTGTGAATGGTTGTCTGTGTCTATGTGTCAGCCCTGTGATGACCTGGCGACTTGTCCAGGGTGTACCCCGCCTTTCGCCCGTAGTCAGCTGGGATAGGCTCCAGCTTGCCTGCGACCCTGTAGAAGGATAAAGCGGCTAGAGATAATGAGATGAGATGAGATGAGAACAGATTTTGTAATGGCTGAGAATAGGCCAGGCTATGTCCATAGGCCAAATTTAAACTGATTTATTTCACCTGTTTGTGAGAACACCAAGAAGAATGCATATGCACATGTAGGCTAGATCTCTAAAATTGTATGCACCATAGCATGAACTTAAAAAGTAGATATGTGACCTCAACATAGCCTAGGTCAGAATCAACCTTACTAACCATTCCCCACAACTGAATGAATAAAGCAAGAAGATGTGTACAAAAGTGAACACTTTAATGGAAGGTGCAACAAGCTGTTCAATATGGCCAAACTGTCAGAATGGTATGTTAAACAGAAACAAAAAAGAGACAAGTGATTTGAGAATATATACTACCTAAGGAAGCCGAGAGAGGCCCTTCATATAATCCTTTTTTTTATTCACCTTGTTATCCCGAGATAACGACATAATTAATTCAGGATCTCGAGAAAACAACACAACTAATTTGAGATATCGAGAAAACAAAACCGTTATTCCGAGATCTCGAGAAAACAAAACCGTTATTTCATGATCTCGAGTAAACAGCTGAGAAATGGTTCATTCAGGTACGCCAAGAGACTTGTGATATGCTGACTTTGGGGCTATTTCTCATTCTGTATAGACGCAACTTTGGTCATTAGAATGTCTGGAATAATCGATCACCTAATAAGGCAATATTTTGATCAGGGGTTGACACAGGGAGAGATTGCATTAAGTCTTTTAATAAGGGATAATTTCAAAATTAGTCCGCGGCACCTCCGGAGAAGACTGGCCCGGCTTCGTCTCTACCGACGGAGATACAGTGATCCAGCTGAGATCATGAAATAATTTTGTTTTCTCGAGATCTCGAAATAACAGTTTTGTTTTCTCGAGATCTCGAATTAGTTGTGTTGTTTTCTCGAGATCCTGAATTAATTATGTCGTTATCTCGGGATAACAAGGTGAATAAAAAAAGATTATATGAAGGGCCTCTCGCGGCTTCCTTAAATATACACTCAAACAAAACAGCAATAAAGGAGGAGAGGGGCGACAGCCCGAGGAAAGCCCCCACAGGAGCGCACAGCATTTGCAACATAGGTTACCCAACTCAGTACAAGAACAAAACACTTACAGTGTGTGCAGTAGGCTTCGTGCGCATTGTTCTGCACCTCTCGGAGGAAGGGGTAGGTGCCCTGTAATTCTTTGGAAAAGGTACATTTTCTTTTCGGCATAATTGCTGCGGCATTACTGCTGCTAGCTGCTAGACAAAGAACATTCGCGCCAGTTAATGTTGATTTTATTGTTGCATGGCAACACGTTCTGTTGTCTGGAATAATGTGGCTAAATAAACACCCATGCCACAGGGCCAGGGGGCAGTAACCAGGAAAGTTTGCGATTCCTGTCAATTCATCAAAATAGTAAATGCAGACATTTCTCCGCTAATGATTCCCATGCTGCTCAGTCGCAAACGTCGCGAGTGGCGAAAACCGGGACATATCCGTGTCCCGACAGACTTTTGTCGGGACTCGGGACACACAACCCCAAATCAGGACTGTCCCGGTAAAACCAGGACGTCTGGTCACCCTACACTTTACTAATAATCATTAGCAGTGACGAAATACAGTTGCAGGTGAAGTAAACATGAATGTTGGGTGAAGTAAGGTTCAACTCCATCCAGACAGCCATTATCTATACTGCTTACCATATATATGAGGGTCATTGGGGAAGCTGAAGCCAATCCCAGTTGACTTCAGGCAAGATACAGGCAGGGTACAGCCTGGGCAGGTTGCCAGACTATCGCAGGGCTGGTTGAGCTCTACTTGATCATAAAATTTTCAAAATGCTTTTGGAGCAGAAGCTAAACAAACTAAGCATATACACTCACTGGCTACTTTATTAGGTGCACCCATCCACCTGTTGTTTTATGCAGCTATGCAATCAGCCGATCCCTTGACAGCAGCACAACGCATAAAATCACGCAGATACAAATCAAGAGCTTCAGTCAATGTTCACTTCAAACATCAGAATGGTAAAAATTGTGATCTCAAAAGTGTGACTTTCACTGTGGCATGGGTGTTGGTTTGAGCCAGATGGACTGGTTTGAGTACAGTGCCTTGAAAAAGTATTCATACCCCTTGAACTTTTTCACATTTTTCCACCTTACAACCACAAACTTAAAAGTTTTTTATTGAGATTTTATGTGATAGACCAACACAGAGTAGCACATAATTGTGAAGTGAAACAAAAATGATAAATGGTCTTCAAAATTTTAAACAAATAAAAATCTGAAAAATGTGATGTGCATTAGTATTCAGCCCCCCTGCGTCAATACTTTGTAGAGCCACCTTTTGCTGCAATTACAGCTGCAAGTCTTTTGTGGTATGTCTCTACCAGCTTTGCACATCTAGACACTGAAATTTTTGCCCATTCTTCTTTGCAAAATAGCTCAAGCTCAGCCAGATTGGATGGAGAGCGTCTGTGAACGGCAATTTTCAAGTCTTGCCACAGATGCTCAATGGGATTTAGGTCTGGACTTTGACTGGGCCATTCTAACACATGAATATTCTTTGATCTAAGCCATTTCATTATAGCTCTGGCTGTATGTTTAGGGTCATTGTCTTGCTGAAAGGTGAATCTCCTTCCCAGTCTCAAGTCTTTTGCAGCCTCCAACAGGTTTTCTTCCAGGATTGCCCTGTATTTAGCTCCATCCATCTTCCCATCAACTCTGACCAGCTTCCCTGTCCCTGCTGAAGAAAAGCATCCCCATAGCATGATGCTGCCACCACCATGTTTCACAGTGGGGATGGTGTGTGCAGGGTGATGAGCAGTGTTAGTTTTCCGTCACACATAGCGCTTTGCATTTAGGCCAAAAAGTTCAACTTTGGTCTCATCTGACCAAAGCACCTTCTTCCACATGTTTGCTGTGTCCCCTACATGGCTTCTTATGCCTGTCTTTCAACAATGGCTTTCTTCTTGCCACTCTTCCAAAAAGGCCAGATTTGTGGAGTGTACGACTTATAGTTGTCCTGTGCACAGATTCTCCCACCTGAGCTGTGGATTTCTGCAGCTCCTCCAGAGTGATCATGGGCCTCTTGGCTGCTTCTCTGACCAGTGCTCTCCTTGCTCGCTCTGTCAGTTTAGGTGGACGGCCATGTCTTGGTAGGTTTGCAGTTGTCATACTTTTTCCATTTTTGAATGATGGATTGAACAGTGCTTCTTGAGATGTTCAGCGCTTGGGATATTTTTTTATAACCTAACCCTGCTTTAAACTTCTCCAGAACTTTATCCCTGACCTGTCTGGTGAGTTCTTTGGTCTTCATGATGCTGTTTGTTCTTCAGTGTTCTCTAACAAACCACTGAGGCCTTCACAGAACAAGTGTATTTATGCTGAGAGTAAATTACACACAGTAGGACTCTATTAACTGATTAGATGACTTCTGAAGGCAATTGATTGCACTGGATTGTATTTAGAGGTATCAGAGTACAGGGGGCTGAATACTAATGCACACCACATTTTTCAGAATTTTATTTGTTTAAAATTTTGAAGACCATTTATCATTTTCGTTTCACTTCACAATTATGTGCTACTCTGTGTTGGTCTATCACATAAAATCTCAATAAAAAACTTTTAAGTTTATGGTTGTAAGGTGGAAAAATGTGAAAAAGTTCAAGGGGTATGAATACTTTTTCAAGGCACTGTATTTCAGAAACTGCTGATCTCCTGGGATTTTCACACATAAAAAGTCAGGTCAAGTCAAGTTTATTTGTATAGCAGTTTTAACAACAGACATTGTCACAAAGCAGCTTTACAGAATTTTAATAACTTTAAACATGAGCTAATTTTATCCCTAATCTATCCCCAGTGAGCAAGCCTGTGGCGACGGTGGCAAGGAAAAACTCCGTCAGACGACATGAAGAAACCTCGAGAGGAACCAGACTCAAAAGTGAACCCATCCTCATCTGGGTGATAACAGACAACGTGATTATAAATAACTTGCTTCTATAACAGTGGCCTATATAGTTACAAAGTATAACTGTGTAACCAGGAGATTCATTCTAGTTTTAACATGAAGTCTGTTTTGTTGAAGTTATAAACTGTTCATTGATGGAAACTTGAGTGCAAAACTGTTCATGACAACTGCAGTCCTAAAGTTAACAAGTCAACTGTAGTCCTCAGTCATAAAAGCATTACTGTAAGAGTCCAGTCTGTAGAATTTACACAGAATGGTGCGAAAAACAAAAAACATTGAGTGAGCGACAGTTCTGTGGGTGGAAACGTCTTATTGATAAGGAAGGTCAGAGGAAAATGGCTAGATTCGAGGTGGTTCGAGCTGCCAGGAAGGATACAGTAACTCATAGCAACTCTTTACAACCGTGGTGAGCAGAAAAGCATCTCAGCATGCAAAGAAGACCACATTGGGTTCCACTCCTGTGAGCCAAGAACAGGAATCTTAGAGTAAAGAACAAGTTCCTATTACAGCGGTCGGTGAGTCTGTTGTCTAATTAAAGTACAAATGAAATGAAAGGAAAAGCAACAGAACTGTACTTTTGTGTGGTTTGAATGAACGAGCATGCACGGCTTTTCTGTTTCTGTCTTTACGGACTGTTGCTAATTTCTTTTCCAATGAGTGGGTTCCTATGTGTACATATAACCGTTTTCTGCCTGTAATAGGCACTGTGTTTCTGATAAACCCTCCCATTTGATATCGTTACCAGCCTTCACTGATCATGTGCCTTAAATAAATCATCTTTTGTGTCTTATCCTCATTTATCCGGATTATCTTTACGCTCATCATAAATGTACAATTGCAATTCGCTTATTTCCATTCTCCAACCAAAACACATCTTTTCCAGTTCCTAGTCCAGCTTGAGGATTTACCTCTGAAATGTACCTTTCTCGTCCTATCATCTCTGCCTTCCTCGTTCTCCTTTCCTTTCCATATCCGTCCTTCCCAGCTGTTGGCTCACATTTCTCCGTCACAGGAATCATGCCATGCAGCTGCAGCCAACAGCTGAGCAGTGCAGGGTGAACGAGTGGAAAGTAATAAGCAGCACCTGCAATACATCACTCCCCAAGCTGACATCATCAGCATGAGATATGAGCAGCACAAGCTTTCCTCTCACACAGCAGTGTATCACTGAGCCACGCTGCTAGAGCTGCTTATGCAGGGAGAGACAAGGTGAGGGAAGGTGGCCATATGCATGGGCATCACGTACAGGATCAGGACTTCCTCTCCGTCCCAGGCTAATTGAATAGGCCAGTGTGTAATGACTTTAATGCCAGCCCTGCTAAGGCTTGGCAAGTAACAAAATTGGTGGAGCCTTTAGAACGCCAAGTCAATTGTTGTGATTGGAAAACATAGCTGGACTGTATGAATTCATCATGCATGGTTGATGGAAACTTGGGGTTTGGTGTACATTGGGTACGAACGATGTATTAATATTAAAAACAAGGAAGACGTTTTCCTAAATTTATAATTATAACTTGCTCTACAATTCAATCAGTCCATTACAGATAATGGAAAATGTATATTTTAGTGCCTCATAACGTTCACTCGAACCCTGTTAAAGCTGCGTCATCAGAACTTCCAAGAGCCTTCCTTCTTTTTTCTTTATTTTCAGTGATATTGTTATATTAACTGATGAGGTCACTTTGGCGGTATAAACTTTTTAACCAAATTATATACTACTGTATATGGCCAAAAGTTTCTGGACACCTGACTCCAGTAATGATACACTCACCGGCCACTTTATTAGGAGCACCTATCCATATGGTGTTTTATGCAGTTATCTAATCAGCTAATCTGTTGACAACAGCACAATGCATAAAATCACGCAGATACAAATCAAGAGCTTCAGTTCATGTTCACTTCAAACATCAGAACGGGAAAAATTGTGATCTCAAAGTGTGACTTTCTTTCACTGTGGCATGGGTGTTGGTTTGAGCCAGATGGACTGGTTTGAGTATTTCAGAAATTGCTGATCTCCTGGGGTTTTCACACACAACAGTCTGTAGAGTTTACACCAGTGACGGCTGGTGAAAAAAATTCTTGGTGGGGCTGGTGTGCCAATAGATTTCCCTGCCTAGTCCAGTATAAACATTCAAATGAACAGTTAGAAAATGACAACAATTCCACAATAATAATTTAATTTCCTTCTCAAAATCAGCAGTTTCACAGATAAAATAAATTAACAATTTACAGCTATATTAGGCTCCATTTATGCTTTGGAAAGGAACAGTATCAAACACAATACAATACTCAAATACTTCTTCACTGTGCCTTCTTACAGCAATGCAGTGCCCATCATCTAGCTGCATCGCTACGCTAATCCTTCCGAGCATTGCTAGCTTTACGCAGTTTTCCATGTGAACTCTTGATCTTTCATGCTTCTTGATGCGTTTGGAGAGGTGCTTTAAGTCAGTTTGTCCAGACTGTGTCCATGTCAAATCACACCTGACACTTTTGAAAAGGATGCAGGGGAAACAAAAAAAAGTGCATTGGCTGTTCCACAGCCTGTCAGCCACGACTTACGCTGGAACCAACTCCTGCAAAAAGTCCTGTTGTAGGCTTGAACTTTCTCCTTGGTTGGCTGGGTGATGTTTATTTCAGGCTTGTCGGGTCGCAGCTCCTTAACACGGATTTTTTCCACCATCGTCCTTCTCGTGAAAGGGTAGTTCAACAAAGATCTCACCGAATTTGGTGGAAGCTGCCCCTCAACTGTCGTCGTCGCCATCATCTCTCTGACTGACTGACCTGAGACCTCAAGTTTATCACCATAGCAATCCAAAACTTTCCTACATTTTCTGTCGCAGGGGCGAAATTTCCAGGGCCCCAAAACCATTAAATTTGGTGATACTGATTGGCCAAATATTTATTATTTTTCCCTAGCAACCATACACGATCGTCAAGAAGAGAAATGATACGAGTCTGTCGGTGGAAATTCACTGTTGAATAAGAGTCAGTTGGTGGAAATCTCATTCTCATCTCATTATCTCTAGCTGCTTTATCCTTCTACAGGGTCGCAGGCAAGCTGGAGCCTATCACAGCTGACTACGGGTGAAAGGCGGGGTACACCTTGGACAAGTCGCCAGGTCATCACAGGGCTGACACATAGACACAGACAACCATTCACACTCACATTCACACCTACGGTCAATTTAGAGTCACCAGTTAACCTAACC
Source organism: Neoarius graeffei (assembly GCF_027579695.1). Taxonomy (NCBI): domain Eukaryota; kingdom Metazoa; phylum Chordata; class Actinopteri; order Siluriformes; family Ariidae; genus Neoarius; species Neoarius graeffei. The sequence goes on from NC_083580.1 coordinate 14,513,137, forward strand.
TGCATGTCTTTGGACTGTGGGGGAAACCGGAGCACCCGGAGGAAACCCACGCGGACACGGGGAGAACATGCAAACTCCGCACAGAAAGGCCCCGGGGCTCGAACCCAGGACCTTCTTGCTGTGAGGCGACAGCGCTAACCACTACACCACCGTGCCGCCCGTTGGTGGAAATGTTGTTTAAATAATTCAGATTGCATGTAGGCACACACTGTTAAGTAAAACTGACATTGATAATAAAATTTGCAAAATAAAAAAATAAATTTTATATATATATATATATATATATATATATATATATATATATTTCCCCCCGGGTGGCACGGTGGTGTAGTGGTTAGCGCTGTCGCCTCACAGCAAGAAGGTCCGGGTTCGAGCCCTGTGGCCGGCGAGGGCTTTTCTGTGCGGAGCTTGCATGTTCTCCCCGTGTCCACGCGGGTTTCCTCCGGGTGCTCCGGTTTTCCCCACAGTCCAAAGACATGCAGGTTAGGTTAACTGGTGACTCTAAATTGACCGTAGGTGTGAATGTGAGTGTGAATGGTTGTCTGTGTCTATGTGTCAGCCCTGTGATGACCTGGCGACTTGTCCAGGGTGTACCCCGCCTTTCGCCCGTAGTCAGCTGGGATACGCTCCAGCTTGCCTGTGACCCTGTAGAACAGGATAAAGCAGCTAGAGATGATGAGATGAGAGGAGATATTTTTCCCCTCCACATCTAGGCGGGCAGTGCTTGAGCACCCCCTATGGGCCAGCCACCACTGGTTTACACAGAATGGTGTGAAAAACAAAAAACACTGAGTGAGCGACAGTTCTGTGGGTGGAAATGTCTTGTTTATAAGTCAGAGGAAAATGGCCAGATTGGTTTGAGCTACCAGGAAGGCTATAGTAGCTCATATAATCACTCTTTACAACTGTGGTGGGCAGAAAAGCATCTCAGCGTGCAACAGCAGAAGATGATATTGGGTTCCACTCCTATAGCCAAGAACAGGAATCTTAGAATCAAGAACAGGCTCCTATTAAAGTAGCTGGTGAGTGTATGTGCTTTTTCAACTTCACGTTCCAGATTTAGTCCTCTCTTTGCTGTTATCATAGCCTCCACTCTTCTGGAAAGGTTTTCCACTCAATTTTGGAGCATGGCTGTGGGGATTTGCTCATTCAGCCGCAAGAGTTAGGTCAAGCACTGATGTTGAGTGAGGAGGCCTGGGGCACAGTTGGCTAATTCATGCCAAAGTTGTTCAGCGGGGTTGAAGTCAGGGCTCTGTACAGGATACTCTTGTTGCACTTGTTGTATGTCGCTCTGGATAAGAGTCTCTGCTAAATGCAATGTAATGTGATGTAATACTCAAGTTCTTCCACTCCAGTCTTGGCAAACCATGTCTTCATGGTCCTCACTTTGTGTGCAGGGTGGGGTGAGTAGTGGCTCATTATCATTTAAAGGAACAGGTACTCAAACCAGCCATGCTGAAAAGGTCTCAATTGACATTGTGCGAGAGGCAGGGTACACACAAGGAGGCAGGGTCTCTCATGGGGTTAATACAGAGAGACAGACAGCCATTTACATTCACATTCACACCTGTGAGTAATTTAGAGTAGCCAGTTGACCTAATCTGCGTATCTTTGGACTATGGAAGGAAGAAAACCAGTGCACACATGCCCCTTTTCCACCAAAGCAGTTCCAGGGCTGGTTCGGGGCCAGTGCTTAGTTTGGAACCAGGTTTTCTGTTTCCACTGACAAAGAACTGGCTCTGGGGCCAGAAAAACCGGTTCCAGGCTAGCACCAACTCTTTGCTGGGCCAGAGGAAAGAACTGCTTACGTCAGCCGGGGGGGGACGGAGTTGTTAAGACCAACAACAATATCAAGACCACGAAAGGTCGCCATTTTTAAGCGATGAGAAGCAGCAGCTGTACAAACGCGAAGTCATCCATTATTGTTGTTATTGTTGTTGTTGCTTCGATGTTCGCGCCAAGGTTTATGCAAACGCAGCGACGTAACTGACGTATACAGCGACGTAACTGACGTATACAGCGACGTAATGACGTGGCTCCCCTTAGCACCCCGAGCTATGGAAAAGCAAATTGGTTCTCAGCTGGCTCGCAAGTTGAACGAGTTGTGAACCAGCACCAGCACTGGCCCCGAACCAGCCCTGGAACTGATTTGGTGGAAAAGGGGTAACAGAGCTATGACCCCAGAACCTGTTTGCTGTGAGATGACAGTGCTAACCACTGCACCACCATGATGCCCTATATATATATATATAGGATGGATGTTGTAATTATGATATATATATATATATATATATAATAATTATTCTTTTTAAATGGTCTCTCTCTTATGTTACATTATATATATTACAGGAATTTAGCAGATACTCTTATCCAGAGTGATGTACAACATACCCAGAGCAGCCTGGGGAGCAGTTGGGGGTTAGGTGCCTTGCTCAAGGGTACTTCAGCCATTCCTGCTGGTCCAGGGAATCAAACTGGTAACCTTTTTGTCCCCAACTGCTTCTCTAACCATTAGACCATGGCTTCCTCATATTACATTTGACAGCAAAGAAAAAAAAAAGAATCTGTTTGTGTTTAAAGGGCGTGGTCTAGATGGTCTAGACAACCCCATTTGTGGTACTTGTACTCAAGAAAAATCTGGAGGCGTGAACTACACACTGGTGATTGGCACAATCGATACGTGGCAGAAAAACAACTTAAATTGGTACATAATCCTTCTCTGAATATGTGTAACTTTTTTTTTTTTTTTAGCCGGGCTTTTATGATTTTATAATATAACAGGAACAGCATTTAAAGACAAAAGTGTCATCACTGAGGGAAATGTTGCATTCATGATTTTAATGAATATTGTACAGCTTAGTGAATTTGCTAGACAGTATTAAAGGACATATCAGGAATATTCCAGGGTTTTTGTTGTTTTTCACACTTCATAATACATCCAGAATGTGGGTGTGAGTGTGCAAACATGTGATAAGGTTAACCAGGAGATCTTCTGTTTGTGCAGTGACTTTCGTGCCTTACTGTCTTCCTGTCTTATTGCCATACTGTGCTTGGCAGAGGTGGGTAATTGAAGTGTAATATAGCAGTTACCCACAGAATCACTACTGCTGCCATTTCAGTTGTGTGTGTGCAAGGACGGGGCTGTTTGTTTTTGTCCTGGACAGACAGATGAAGCAGAGTAGATGTGAGAGATTGCCCTTTGTAGCAGAAATGGTTAAAACGAGCAGCAGACAAACAGTTGTACAGTCGTACACCACTAAAGGGCATTCAGACATGATGTAGGATGAGGGTGACAGGGACTCTGACCTGCACTGGCCTGGCCTCACGGTGACCTTTAATATCTCATCTCATTATCTCTCGCCGCTTTATCCTGTTCTACAGGGTCGCAGGCAAGCTGGAGCCTATCCCAGCTGACTACGGGCGAAAGGCGGGGTACACCCTGGACAAGTCGCCAGGTCATCACAGGGCTGACACATAGACACAGACAACCATTCACACTCACATTCACACCTACGGTCAATTTAGAGTCACCAGTTAACCTAACCTGCATGTCTTTGGACTGTGGGGGAAACCGGAGCACCCGGAGGAAACCCACGCGGACACGGGGAGAACATGCAAACTCCGCACAGAAAGGCCCTCGCCGGCCACGGGGCTCGAACCCGGACCTTCTTGCTGTGAGGCGACAGCGCTAACCACTACACCACCGTGCCGCCGACCTTTAATATATTCACATGAATTATTTGCTTATGATCTTCCAGGCTTGTAGTACTCGAGTCCAACTTGTGCCCTAATTTTAAGAACTCGTGACTCAACTTGGACTTGAGCACTGATGACTCGGACTCGTGCATTAACTGCATTTGGACTCGTAAATTGGAGATGAGGACTCTGATTTTTTCTTTATTTTTTGTAACATGCCATAATAATTTGGCATGAGATTTATATCTACATTAATTTTTGTACTAATGTTGTGCAAGAGTGTCACACCTGCGTGCCTTGGCGTACATCAGATAGACTCTTGGGTGCACTCCGGACAGTGCGCACGCCAAGTGGACTCTCGCATGCGTGCCGTAAACGACTCACACCTGCACAGGATTAAGGCGCAATCAGCGCCGATATAAAAACGCACTTATTTTGCGAAGTATTGAGTTGCATTGCTGACACGTTACTGAGCCTTATTTCCTTGTTTGATTTCCTGATCCCTGATTTCCTGTTTCTCGTCTTTGATTCTGCCGAGTCTACGATAGCCTGTTTGTGCCTCGCTCGACCTATTGCCTGTTTCACTGTTTTATGATTTTGCCTGCCATTCTGGATTATTTACCCGTCTTCACTTGTATTAATAAACACCTTCTGCACTTACATCCGTCTCCCAACCATCTCCGACAGAATACTTCACGCTCCCTGACAAAGAGAATGCACATTCACCTGTTCATACGCCATGTTCAGGAACAAACTAATGTTAATGGCGCCAAAACAGCCACCGTCAAATGGTGCGGTTAGAGTCTTGTTCTCAGACTCAACTCGGATCAATAGTGGACGCGACTCGAAATTTTCTTTAATGACTTGGACTTAACTCGGACTTGAACACTGGGGACTCGAGACTGGACTTGGACTCGAGGTTTGATGACTCTACTACAACACTGTGATCTTCTCATTACTACTACATTTCGTAAATAATTATATTAATACCACATGATTGTTTTCCTGTTCTACTCAAAACCTCCTCCTCCTCTTCCTCCTCCTCCTTCTTCTTCTTTTGGCTGCTCCCGTTAAGGGTCACCACAGCGGATCATCATGATCCGCATACTCGATTTGGCATAGGTTTTTTACACCAGATGTCCTTCCTGATGCAACCCTCCCCAATCTATCCAGGCTTGGGACTGGCACTAAGTATGCACTGACTTGTGCAACCCCAGTGGCTGGGTATTTTAACCTAATCTGCATGTTCTACTCAAAACCTTTTCTCAGAATTTACAAATTTTCATTGCTTAAAAGGTGCAATAGTCTATTTTTTTTATTCCTTACTTATACACATAGCCTAGAAGATATGTAGAACATGGTAAAAAAAAAAAATTCTATTAAACCGTGGCCTTAGCAAAAGTCTATTAAGTCTCTGAGAAAACCCGTTTGGAAAACTGACCTCACCTCCGGTCTGGAATACATGTTTGTTTTTGGATATGTCTCCGGTCAATCACTTTATAGACATTTTATTGGCCACCTTTTATGGATTATGGAGGTGGAGCTTTGTGAACAAGGGCGGGAATCATTCAAATGTTGGACCCACTAAATAGTTAGAGACCTAACCTTGGAAAAGAAAATCTAATCTAATCTTACCTAATGCACCTTTAAGGAATACTTTGTTTTTGTTTTTTTTCCCAACCTGATCTCAACCTGCATCCTTAGTGTCTTGCGTGACATTATACCTAAGCTTTTTGTCATGTTTTTCCATATTGGTGAAAATCAAAGGAAAATTTACCAACTAAATATTCAATTATAATGGATTTGTAATATGATATTCACAAACATATACAAATATGATTCGTAAAACTTTCAAATATACAACTGTTTAATGCACATTTACAATTAACAATTATTCGCCAAGGGTGAAGTGAATATTGGGGAATAATAACTGAGATGAAGTCGAGGTTATTATTCACCGATATTCACTGAGCCTGATTCAGATAATTGTTTTAGTATAAATACACAGGTGATTATTTAAAAAAAATTGAGTTTGTATTTTAAAAAATGATTTATTTCAAACATCAAAAGCAGCATGCAAATGTACTAACAGCGTGGCGCAGACTTGTCACTTATCTACGCCGACTCACATAAAATACATTGTTTTGAAATACATAAAATAAATCACAATTCCACCTTACTTTTGAATAGTTTTAGATCAAACTTCATAGCATCTTTAGTGCTTTTAGGAACAGCATTTTCTTTCATCATTTCTAATTCTTCCTCACTTACGGTGACGAAGTGATTGGCCGCCATTTTGCTGAGTCGCTTAAAGTGATTATCGAGAAATACTCTAACCAATCAGCGCACGCGATTTCCTATAATCACCTCCGTATTTATACTAATAATCATTAATCTACCATTAACGCTCTTAAAGTCAGTCCACAGCAGATTTCAGAAGTGCTTTTTTGGTTTTTTTTTTTTTGTAAAATATGCTTCATTTTAAAAGCTTTTCTGTCCACCCTCACACCACTGGATATTCAGGAAAAACAAGTACACTAGAAATGTTATTCAAAGTTTTATTCTGCCAGGATATAATGATTGTACAGCCTCATTAATCCTCATTAATAACTAGAAAATGTGATATTTTGTTCATTACTCATGGTTTTATTGTTCTATGTTATAATTACAGCTGGCTGCTTCTGGATACACAAAGTGTGTAGTGTGAACTGAACAGATGGTCAATACGCACTCTCATGATGCTTATGCAATAGGTGTGAATTTGTGGTTTATCATGGCATGAAAGAAAATCTTCTCAAAATTATTGTCATGAACAGCTTTCGATTACTGGAGGAATTCCGGTTGCTCCACATAAACAGCTCACTCTTGCGCTAGTCATCACTTTGGAAGTAAAAATTGTTAATGTTGTAATTGTGGGGGCGCCCGAGAGCAGCTAATGGAGGAGGACGCATATTTAGTAGCTCCCGCAGACTTTGTTTAAAATCCTTTTTTAGTCAGCCATAACTCCTGACTCTTTTTGATGCTATGGTGTGTTTTTCTACAAGTTTACAAATTTCAGCACTTTTGTCTGAGTTGATAATGCAGAAAGAGTCCACCGAGCTTCATAAAACTTCTCAGCAGACGCGGCCTGCTGCGCACAGCAAGACCTCGTGCTCAGGTACCTCAGCTTCACCCGGTGACCCCACCCCTTCCGATATGGAGGCACTGAAGCTAGAAGTACTAGCATCGTTAAGGCTAGACATTGCGACCATTTTTAAGGCTGAACTCCGTGAAGCGTTGGGCGACGACCTGACCGCAATAAGAGCTGACCTTCAAATCAGTGAAAACGCACCTCGAGAACGACAAGGCTGCTAGGAAGGCCGAGACAGCCATGCTCAAAGGCACTGTGGGGGATATTGAGGTGTCTCTTTCCAGCTGCGCAGATGATGTTGTTCAGATTAACACCAAACTCGAGAATTTAGCGGCTCAGGTTTCCAAACTGGAAAGTAAATGTGAAGACCTTAAATCTAGGTCTCGTAGGAATAATATAAGGATCTTGGGCGTCGGTGAAGAGATGGTTGTTAACACCACTGCAGTTGCCGCTCTGCTTAAGGAGACATTTAAGATGGAAAAAGAACCACTACTTGACCGTGCGCACCGAACCACCCAGCCCAAGCCGCGACCAGGAGAGAGGCCGCGTCCCATCATCGCCAGGTTCCATTACTACAGCGATTGTGCGGATGTCCTGCGGCGCGCCAGAGAGGCTCAACGGATTTCTGTTGGCGACACGAGGATCTCCGTGTTCCCCGACCATACTGTTAAGGTGGCCAGGGCCCGTGCAGCATTCACTGAAGTCTGAAAGTTACTGCGCAGTATGGAGGGGGTCCGTTATGGGTTGTTCTTTCCAGCTTGACTTCGGATCAGCCATAACGGGGTGGTTAAAGACTTTGTTTCAGCAGAGGATGCTATGACCTACGCCAAGAAACTAATCTTGTAATTGTTAATGTTAATGTTTCTCAGTGTGCTGAAGGTCATGGAATTCTGGTTTATTCTTGATGTTTAGTGCAATCACAGTGTAATCTTGTGTGTCTCATTTCCACCATCACTCTGACTTCATACTGCTTGTACACAAGACTTAATAGTAACATGTTCGCTAACCGAATCGTTTGCCTTGGTCCTTATAACTACATGAGGATCAAGGCTAACGATTCGGTTAGCTAAACATAACATAACATTTGGCGCTAAACATAAACTACTATGTTTAGCGACAAATGTTATGTTATTCGGTTGCCTAGCAACAGTGTTTTATGGACTTTACCCACAAATGATGAACATATTATTATGCCTTTATCTTTCCACATCCAAAGCATGAAATCACAATTTCCATGAAATTGAACACCACATGACTACTGTATATTGTTAAATACACTACAATGTATAGCTACTTAGTGACCGAAAGAATGAGATCGCAGATACAAGCGGTAGAAATGAGTTTTCTCCGCAGGGAGGCTGGGCTCTCCCTTAGTGACAGGGTGAGAAGCTTGGTCATTCAGGAGAGACTCAGAGTAGAACCACTGCTCCTCTACCTTGAAAGGAGTCAGTTGAGGTGGTTCGGGCACCTTGTTAGGATGCCCCCTGGATGCCTCCCAGGGGAGGTTCTCTGGGCATGCCCCACTGGGAGGAGACCCCGGGGCAGACCCAGGACACGCTGGAGAGATTACATCTCTCGGCTGGCCTGGGAACGCCTTGGTATTCCCCCGGAAGAGCTGGTGGAGGTGGCCGGGGAGAGGGAAGTCTGGGCTGCTCTGCTTAGGCTGCTACCCCCGTGACCCGGACCCGGATAAGCAGCAGAAAATGGATGGATGGATGTATAGCTACCATGTCCTTCCCTCTGAAAAAGTGGCTTCGTCTCTGTAAATAATTATACGATTTCACAGTTTACGTTACGAATACATTCAATGAAAGAATTCATGAAAGTGTTTCTTTTTGCGTAAATGTTCATTGACAGGATTTATTCAGGACAGAAAAACATGTTTAACGTTGGTTCTTGGTTGTCATTGCACTCAAATAATTTGTCATACTGTATACAGCTCTCCATTTGTAAAGAATGAAGTAATAAAGGAAGCTTGCACGCTCTGTGTGTGTGTGTGTGTGTGTGTGTGTGTGTGTGTGTGTGTGTGTGTGTGTGAGTGTATGGACAAGTCTAGGGTATCAGAGGGGGGTTAGGGAGCGTGTATGTGCCTATGACTCATAAGTAAAAGGGCATCTGTGCAGCCGAATTATGTGCTTAATGATGTGCACATCTCAGAAACTCAGACACTTGATCATGTTAAGGCCTTTTATACTGTATATTATACCTTCTTCTTAATTAGGAATGTTGATTTGCTATAATGTAGGAAAGGCGAAAGCAGTATGATAGTATGACAAGAAAACGAGACTTCAGCATTCCTATTACTCTCATGGCTGAGGCCTTGGCTTTACAGGTGTAGAACAAGTTTATAAAGCTACATTCATGTCAAGTCAAGTTTATTTTTATAGCGCTTTTAACAATAGCCATTGTCGCGAAGCAGCTTTACAGAATTTTAATGACTTTGAGCTAATTTTATCCCTAATCTATGCCCAATGAGCAAGCCTGTGGCGACGGTGGCAAGGAAAAACTCCCTCAGATGACACGAGGAAGAAACCTCGAGAGGAACCAGACTCAAAAGGGAACCCATCCTCATTTGGGTGATACAGTAACAGACAACGTGATTATAACATTTTTAACAGTTTTAACATGAAGTCTGTTTCGTTGATGTTATAAACTCTTCATTGATGGAAACTTGAGTGCAAAACTGTTCATGACAACTGCAGTCCTAAAGTTAGCAAGTCAACTGTAGTCCTCAGCCATAAAAGCATTACTGTAAGTGTCCAGACCGTCTTCCAAGTGTGACTTTCAACTGTCCATATGGCGCCGTCCTCCACAGGAGCGATGTGATGAGACTCCAGCCAGACATAGGGCATCAGGATGGATCAGGCAGGTCCGAGGAGCAGAAGAGGTCAGCATCTCGATCTCAGGATTGACATGTAACTCAGTGGGGGACATACACACACAGGTTGTTAGGTATGCCCAATGTCACCTGAGGAGTAGGAACAATATACATTTTGCGCTGAGTGCAAGCAGGGACTCCAGCAAAACTAACTATGACAGCATAACTAAAAGGGGAGAGCCAGAAGGTAACACAGGCATGAGGGAACCCCGGGACATAAAGCAGCCAGCCACTACACCGTCAACAAACTTGAGTGAGCAAGCAAGTGGGGGACTGACAGCATCCATACATCCCAGTTTACCAAAACACTCTATGTCTGAGGACCCTCCAGGTCTACTCCTTTACTTCATAAACACTATTAACAAAAGGCTTGACTAAACAGATATGTTTTCAGCCTAGACTTAAACACTGAGACTGTGTCTGATTCCCGAACACTACTTGGAAGACTGTTCCATAACTGTGGGGCTTTGTTAGAAAAGGCTCTGCCCCCTGATGTAGCCTTCACTATATGAGGTACCAGCAAATAGCCTGCACCTTTTGATCTAAGTAAAAGGTGCATTCATGTTAGCTAAAGGTTCTGGGTTTGAGTCCCGTGGCCGACAGGGGCCCTTTCTGTGTGGAGTTTGCATGTTCTCCCCGTGTCTGTGTGGGTTTCCTCTGGGTGCTCCGGTTTCCCCCAAAGACATGCAGGTTCAGCTAATTGGTGGCTCTAAATTGACCGTAGGTGTGAATGTGAGTGTGAATGGTTGTTTGCCCTGCGATGATCTGCCGACTTGTCCAGGGTGTACCCTGCCTCTCACCCACAGACAGCTGGGATAGGCTCCAGTTTGCCCGTGACCCTGCACAGGATAAGCAGCTACAGATAAATGGATGAAGGACATTTGAGGAAAGTGTGTAAGAATGCAGATTTCTGTTCAGCTCATTTCTTCTTTAATGCAGGTAATATAAGATTAAGGATATAGTCAGTGATATAGTCGCATGCATGCTAGGAGTGAAACACAATGGCACTTTCTGCATCTGTTTATTGCTCCAAATATCCCTAACTATATCGATATCGGTTTCTGATTTAAATCTGATGTGGGTGTGGCCTAAACCAGAAGGATTTTTTTTTTTAAATTAAAATATGAAACCTTCAGTGTAGTGGTTAGCGCTGTCGCCTCACAGCAAGAAGGTCCGGGTTCGAGCCCCGTGGCCGGCGAGGGCCTTTCTGTGTGGAGTTTGCATGTTCTCCCCGTGTCCGCGTGGGTTTCCTCCGAGTGCTCCGGTTTCCCCCACAGTCCAAATACAAGCAGGTTAGGTTAACTGGTGACTCTAAATTGACCGTAGGTGTGAATGTGAGTGTGAATGGTTGTCTGTGTCTGAGCCCTGTGATGACCTGGCGACTTGTCCAGGGTGTACCCCGCCTTTCGCCCGTAGTCAGCTGGGATAGGCTCCAGCTTGCCTGCGACCCTGTAGGACAGGATAAAGCGGCTTGAGATAATGAGATGAGGTGAAACCTTCAAACACTCCTTGGAAACACTGGAAAACACTGGAATCACTACTCTGATGCAGTTATCTAATATCAACCAGATTCAGTTACATCTTTAATGCATACACATTATCAAGGCCAGAACACCTTAAATAATAGTGCAAGAGTGGAAGGTTTTCAAACTGATGGGCAAATAGAGACATCTTGATTGGTTGGATGTTGGTGGTTCATATCATATACATTCACCATCCACTTTATCAGGAACACCGTGCATGTTCATGCAGTTGTCTAATCAGCCAATCACAAAAGAGGCAGCAGCAATGTGCATCTAATGCAACAAATCATGCAGATACAGGTCAAGAGGTTCAGTTAATGTTCACATCAAACATGGATCTTGCTACTAGAAGGGCTGGTTTGAGAATTTCATAAACTGCTGCTCTCTCGCTCTCTCTACCGCACCATTCTGTGTAAACTCGAGAGACTGTTGTGTGTGAAATTCACAGGAGAGCAGCAGTTTATGAAAAACACTCAAACCAGCACTTCTGGGACCAACATCCATGCCATAATTAAAGGCACAGAGATCACACTTTTTATTCATTCTGATGTTTGATGTGAACGTGAACTCAAACTCTTGACCTGTATCTGCATGATTTTATATAATGTGTGTATATGTGTGTATATATATATATATATATATATATATATATATATATATATATATATATATATTCTTGTCCAGCACAAGAACAGGCCATAAGCACAAGAGCCATAGAGGCCAGGATCTACCAGAGTAGATCAGACCCAAGATGCAGACTGTGCAAAGAAGCCCCTGAAACAGTCCAGCACATAGTAGCAGGGTGTAAGATGCTAGCTGGATCAGCGTACATGGAGAGGCACAACCAAGTGGCTGGGATAGTATACAGGAACATCTGCAACCAGTATGGAATAGAAGTACCCAAGTCCCAATGGGCCATACCACAGAAGGTGGCTGAGAACAACAGGGCCAAGGTTCTGTGGGACTTCAGCTTCCAGACTGACAAACAGATCCTGGCTAACCAACTGGACATAGTGGTGGTGGACAAAGAGCAGAAGAGGGTGGTGGTGATAGATGTGGGGGTGGTGGTGATAGATGTGGCGATCCCAGCTGACGCCAACATCAGGAAGAAGGAACATGAGAAACTTGAGAAGTATCAAGGGTTGAAAGAGCAGCTGGAACGGATGTGGAAGGTCAAGGGCTGCATGGTCCCCGTGGTAGTGGGGGCACTTGGGGCAGTAACCCCCAAACTGGGAGAGTGGCTCCAGCAAATCCCAGGAACAACATCTGAAGCCTCAGTCCAGAAGAGCGCAGTACTAGGAACATCGAAGATACTGCGCAGAACCCTCAAACTCCCAGGCCTCTGGTAGAGGACCTGAGCTTGAGGATGACATGGATACCACCCCCCCGCCGGGGGTGAGAAGGAGATTTTTTTTTGTGTGTGTGTGTATATACATACATACATACATACATACATACATATACACATACATACGTGTGTGTGTATATATATATATATATATATATATATATATATATATATATTTGCACTGCTGCCATATAATCGGCTGATGAAATAACTGCATGAATATCCAGATGTACAGTACTGTGCAAAAGTCTTAGGCACATGTAAAGAAATGCTGGCTTAAAAAATAATTAAATAAAATGTTTCAACATTAAAAAATATATATACTATAAACAGCAGTAAGCCTTAATAAATGAAACAAAGTCAATATTTGGTGTGAAACGACCCTTTGCTTTTAAAAAAATAGTAGTCTGAGGTACAGTGAATGCAGTTTTATAAGGAAATGAGCTGTAGGTTTTACTGAGCATCTTACAGAACCAGCCACAGTTCTTCTGGACACTTTGACTGTCTCAGTCGCTTCTTAATTTTACACCAAAACCCAGCAGCCTTCATTATGTTTTCTTTTTTAATCTGAAAAGTGTTCTCTTATGTAATATGTTGCTCAGATACAAACATTTTTTTGTGTGTGCTGGAAAACGAACGTTTGGAACTGTAAAATGTTTTTGTACCGACTCGATAATGTAGAAGTCATAAAATAGAAATCTATAACAAAGTTTGTCTGAAAAAAAAAATGGTGCCTAATAAAGTGGACAGTGTGTGTACAGTGGATATAAAGTGTACACACTCCATTAAAATGATAGGGTTTTTCTGATGTAGAAAAAAATGAGACCACGATAAATAATTTCAAAACTTTTCCCACCTTTAATGTGACCTGTAACCTGTACAATTCAATTAAAAAACAAATCTATTTGGGGGGGGGGATGAAAAATAAAAAAAATTACAATAAGCTGGTTGCATAAGTGTGCACACCCTTAAACGAATACTTTGTTGAAGCACCTTTTGATTTAATTACAGCATTCAGTTTTTTTGGGTTCACACCTGCCATCAAGTAAAATGACTCTGATTAACCCCAAATAAAGTTCAGACATTTACTCAGTTGCATCCTCCAGCAAAAGCCAGCGTTCACAGAGAGCTTACAAAGCATCAAAGGGATCTCGTTGTTGAAAGGTATCAGTCAGGAGAAGGGTACAAAAACATTTCCACGGCATTAGATATACCATGGAGCACAGTGAAGACCGTCATCAAGAAGTGGAGAAAATATGGGACAACAGTGACATTAACAAGAACTGGACGTCCCTCCAAAACTGATGAAAAGACAAGACAAAAATTGGTCAGGGAGGCTGCCGAGAGGCCTACAGCAACACTGAAGGAGCTGCAGGAATTTCTGGCAAGTACTGGTTGTGTACTACATGTGATGACAATCTCCCGTATTCTCCGTATATCTGGACTATGAGGTAGGGTCAAAGAAAAACATCCAGGCCCGGATAAATTTTACAAAAAAATACATCAACTCTCCCAAAAGCATGTGGGAAAATGTGTTATGGTCTGATGAAACCAAAGTTGAACTTTTTGGCCACAATTCCAAAAGGTATGTTTGGTGCATAAACAACATTGCATATCATCAAAAGAACACCATACCCACGGTGAAGCATGGTGGTGGCAGCAGCATCGTGTTTTGTGGTTGTTTTTCTTCAGCTGGAACAGGGGCTTTAGTCAAGGTGGAGAGAATTACAGTATGAAAAGTTCTGAATACCAGTCAATTTTGGCCCAGAACCTTCAGGTGTCTGCTAGAAAGCTGAAGATGAAGAGGAATTTCATCTTTCAGCACGACAATGACCCCAAAAAAGTTTTGGAACGGCCCAGCCAGAGCCCAGACCTAAATCCAATTGAAAATCTGTGGGGTGACCTGAAGAGGGCTGTGCACAAGAGACGCCCTCGCAATCTGACAGATTCGGAGCGCTTTTGCAAGGAAGAGTGGACAAATAATGCCAAGTCTAGATGTGGCAGGCTGATAGACTCCGACCCAAAAGACTGAATGCTGTAATTAAATCAAAAGGTGCTTCAACAAAGTATTAGTTTAAGGGTGTGCACACTTATGCATCCAGCTTATTGTATGTTTTTTATTTTTTATGTTTTTCCCCGGGCAGCACGGTAGTGGTTAGCACTGTTGCCTCACAGCAAGAAGGTCCTGAGTTCAATCCCAGCGGCCGGCGAGGGCCTTTCTGTGCAGAGTTTGCATGTCCTCCCCGTGTCCGCGTGGGTTTCCTCCGGGTGCTCTGATTTCCCGGGTGCTCCGATTCAAGAGGATGAAATTCATCCTCTGCATTTAACCCATCCGAAGCAGTGAACACACACACACCCAGAGCAGTGGGCAGCCACACTAGAGCACCCAGGGAGCAGTCAGGGGTCAGGTACCTTGCTCAAGGGCACTTCAGCTCAAGGCCGCCCCATGTTAACCTAACTGCATGTCTTTGGACTGTGGGGGAAAACAGAGCACCCGGAGGAAACCCACACAGAAAGGCCCTCGCCAGCCGCTGGGTTCGAACCCAGAACCTTCTTGCTGTGAGGCAACCATGCTAACCACTACACCACTGTGTTGCCTGATTCAAAATTGTTCATGCTATAATTACGTTGGTGTGATGTTAATGTATTCAAATGAAGTCTTTAATTAGCTTTGACAGCATGATTAATCTGTCAATAATCAAATCTGAATAATATTCACAACCTAATAATGAGCTGTATTTGGGATTTTGTTTACAGTTCACACTGACTAGTCATGCCAACCATTGGATGCGTGGTCATGAACATGAACAGCACGAATGCATTAGGGTGAAGTTTAGTTTCATTTGCTGAGAAGGCTGGATCCATGAGATCCAGGGTTGCTCAGTTGACCTTTCTGAGTTTGTCTGGTTGATATGCTTTGCAGAAAGAAAGTGAGCAACGAGAATAGCAATTCTCCTTTCAGTTACCACCCCTGCACCTTTGTGTGAGTGTGTGTTTATATGGATCTCAAGGGCTTTAGCACAAAAAGGCAGATGGAAAAAGGCAGTTTTCAGATATGAAGATAAAAATAACACTAGGTTTCCCTTTTCTCCAATTTCACCAGCACTTTAGAGTCTACATCATGAAAATATTGTTCTCATAGGAGTTTTATTGTTGGATTATTTTTCATTTTTAATTAAGTTAAAATATTTTGAGTGTTATGGTGCTGCAGCATGTGTGAAGCTCACAGCTTCAGGATCCCTGCTTCAACCCTGGTCCCCGAGCTCAGGTTACTATCTTTATGCCTTTAAGGTGGCACGGTGGTGTAAGTGGTTAGCACTGTCGCCTCACAGCAAGAAGGTTCTGGGTTCGAGCCCAGCTGCCGATGGGGGCCTTTCTGTGTGGAGTTTGCATGTTCTCCCCGTGTCTGCGTGGGTTTCCTTCGGGTGCTCCGGTTTCCCCCACAGTCCAAAGACATGCAGTTAGGTTAACATGGGATGGCCTTGGGCTGAAGTGCCCAAGAGTGGCGGTGCACACGTATGCAGCGGCTTTGCTCTCCTATGATGAACTAAATTTCGTTGTACATTTGTGCAGTGATAATAAAGGCATTCTATTCTATTTGCTTACACATGATCTCTTTGTTGCGGCACGGTGGTGTAGTGGTTAGCGCTGTGGCCTCACAGAAAGAAGGTCCAGGTTCGAGCCCCGTGGCCGGCGAGGGCCCTTCTGTGTGGAGTTTGCATGTTCTCCCCGTGTCTGTGTGGGTTTCCTCCGGGTGCTCCTGTTTCCCCTACAGTCCAAAGACATGCAGGTTAGGTTAACTGGTGGCTCTAAATTGAGTGTGAATGGTTGTCTGTGTCTATGTGTCAGCACTGTGATGACCTGGTGACTTGTCCTGGGTGTACCCCGCCTTTTGCCCGTAGTCAGCTGGGATAGGCTCCAGCTTGCCTGCAACCCTGTAGAACAGAATAAAGCGGCTAGAGATGATGAGATGATCTCTTTGCAGGTTTCCTCTGGTTTCCTGCTACTGGTAGAAATGAAATGGTTACATTAAATATGATGTCTCATCCAGGGTGTATTCCCGCTTCATGCCCAGTGTTCATGGGAACCACTGCAACAATTTTCAACAACGTACAGTTACGTCCATATGTATTTGGACACTGACACAAATTTTGTTTTTTTTTTACCTGTTTACTGAAACATATTCAAGTTATAGTTATATAATGGACATGGACATAAAGTCCAGACTTTCAGCTTTCATTTGAGGGTATCCACATTAAAATTGGATGAAGGGTTTAGGAGTTTCAGCTCCTTAACATGTGCCACCCTGTTTTTAAAGGGACCAAAAGTAATTGGACAATTGACTTAAAGGCTATTTCATGGGCAGGTGTGGGCAATTCCTTCGTTATGTCATTCTCAATTAAGCAGATAAAAGGCCTGGAGTTGATTTGAGGTGTGGTGCTTGCATTTGGAAGATTTTGCTGTGAAGAAAACATGCGGTCAAAGGAGCTCTCCATGCAGGTGAAACAAACCATCCTTAAGCTGCGAAAACAGAAAAAACCCATCCGAGAAATTGCTACAATATTAGGAGTGGCAAAATCTACCGTTTGGTACATCCTGAGAAAGAAAGAAAGCACTGGTGAACTCATCAATGCAAAAAGACCTGGACGCCCACAGAAGACAACAGTAGTGGATGATCGCAGAATAATTTCCATGGTGAAGAGAAACCCCTTCACAACAGCCAACTAAGTGAACAACACTCTCCAGGAGGGAGGCGTATCAATATCCAAATCTACCATAAAAAGAAGCCTGCATGAAAGTAAATACAGAGGGTTTACTGCACGGTGCAAGCCACTTATAAGCCTCAAGAATAAAAAGGCTAGATTGGACTTTGCTAAAAAACATCTAAAAAAGCCAGCACAGTTCTGGAAGAACATTCTTTGAACAGATGAAACCAAGATCAACCTCTACCAGAATGATGGAAAGAAAAAAGTATGGCGAAGGCGTGGTACAGCTCATGATCCAAAGCATACCACATCATGATGGCTTGTTAAAGACTAAACTTCAGACAGAAAGGCCCACAAACAAACAGTAACTGAAAACCGCTGCAGTAAAGGCCTGGCAGAGCATTAAAAAGGAGGAAACACAGCATCTGGTGATGTCCATGAGTTCAAGACTTCAGACAGTCATTGCCAACAAAGGGTTTTCAACCAAGTATTAGAAATGAACATTTTATTTACAGTTATTTAATTTGTCCAATTACTTTTGAGCCCCTGAAATGAAGGGATTGTGTTTAAAAAAATGCACTACGTTCAGACTGCACCCTGAAACGACCCATATCCGTTTTTTTTGCCCATATGCGACCTGTATCTGATTTGTTATTGACAATCTGAACGACACAGATCCGATTTTTTCACATGCGACCCAGGCCGCTTGGATATGTGGTCCTAATTCCGATGCATATCCGTTATTTTCACATGCGACTGCAGTCTGACCGGACAGGTCGCATTCATGCGACCTACACGTCATCAACAAGAGACAAACGTCACTATTCTGTGTTGGCTAATCCCGCCTCTTTGGTGGAAAACAACAACATTTGTACAGTTTTCAGAATTTAAATAGACTTTTATAGAATTGATCAAGCTAATGGTGGATTTGGTAGGGACCTGGATGTTAAATCATCCTGTATTACAAGATTATAAGATTGTTCTGGAAATTTTCAGTAATTTGACACCTTCGGTCTCATTAGTCTGCTGCCCACATTAATCAGATTATTGTGTGAGTTCCGCCACCGCCACAAAAACCACATCGCCAGGTCTCGCCTCATCTCCATGCTTTACTTGAAAACTTGAAGAGTGCGCTTTTTTTTGTTTACGTATTACGTAGATGTGCTTATTACGTGTCAATTTGCGAATGCGGGACACTTTTGGGTCGTTTTCCGTTCATATTGGAGATCGCATACAAGTCTCATATAATTGGTAATGTGAACGGCCTAACAAAAAAAATCGGATTTCACAACAAATCGGATATGGGTCGTTTCAGGTTGCAGTCTGAACGTAGTGTTAGTTCCTCACATTTTTATGCAATCATTTTGTTCAACCCACTGAATTAAAGCTGAAAGTCTGAACTTCAACTGCATCTGAATTGTTTTGTTCACAATTCATTGTGGTAATGTACAGAACCAAAAGTAGAAAAATGTTGCCTCTGGCCAAATATTTATGGACCTAACTGTACATTATTCTATATCCTCTGAGACTTTAAAATGGGAATAGTGAAGCAGATTAGTTAGTTTAAGCCTAAAAGTATATGTATAAAAAATACTAGAAATGTACTAGATTCTACTTTTAGAAGAAAAGGAGTTGAGCATTTTCTTTTTTTATTTTTATTTTTTAAATAGTACAATAAAAAAATGGAACAATATTATTACCTGAATCACTTCTAATGCACAATTCCACAATTCACCTTCAGGCTATGATGCTTGTGCCAAGTGAAACCAAACTATGTCCTGAGGAACAAAGTGATTCTGGCTGCAATATTGCCATACAATATCCTTGTCGTGTCTATTTGAGATATTGAATTATCTGAAGAACCTCATACAGTTTGAGGTTAGTGTGTAGTGATGCAGCTTTTACAATACTAAACTATAGGCTTATGTAACTTGTTAGCAACTATGGATGTTACAAATACAATATATTATGTGGAATGAACAGATAATGTCTTCTAAACGGAAACAAATATAAACATGAATAGGAGGTACACTATTAGTTTCGCTTTTACTTTTACAAAGCTTGCCAGAAAGGTTCACAGGGTATCTGGTTGATTATAAACCCTTTTTTTTTTTATACAAACTTTGTTATAGATTTCTAGTTGATGACTTCTACATTTTCGAGCCAGTACAAAAACATTTTAGCGTTCCAAACATTTGTTTTCCAGCACAAAATTAAATGTTTTTTTTTTTTTTTTTTGTAGCTGAGCAGCACATGACATAAGAGAGCACTTTTCAGATTAAAAAAGAAAACATAATGAGGGCTGCTGGGTTTTGGCGCAAAATGAAGAAGCGAGTGTGACAGTGGGCGGCACGGTGGTGTAGTGGTTAGCGCTGTCGCCTCACAGCAAGAAGGTCTGGGTTTGAGCCCCGTGGCCGGTGAGGGCCTTTCTGTGCGGAGTTTGCATGTTCTCCCCGTGTCCATGTGGGTTTCCTCCGGGTGCTCCGGTTTCCCCCACAGTCCAAAGACATGCAGGTTAGGTTAACTGGTGACTCTAAATTGACCGTAGGTGTGAATGTGAGTGTGAATGGTTGTCTGTGTCTATGTGTCAGCCCTGTGATGACCTGGCGACTTGTCCAGGGTGTACCCCGCCTTTCGCCCGTCGTCAGCTGGGATAGGCTCCAGCTTGCCTGCGACCCTGTAGAACAGGATAAAGCGGCTAGAGATGATGAGAATGAGATGAGTGTGACAGTCAAAGTGTCCAGAAGAACTGTGGCTGGTTCTGTAAGATGCTCAGTACAGCTCATTACAACCTACAGCTCATTTCCTTATAAAACTGCACTCACTGTGCCTGAGACTAGTATTTTTTTTTTTTTTTAAAGCAAAGGGTCGTCTCACACCAAATATCGCCGCATATCTCCAGAGTCTGAGCCGCCCCTACACACCAGCCAGATCCCTACGCTACGCTACTACTGGTTGCCTGGCCCCTCCTCTTCTCCGCTCCTGCCCAGCCCACTCAAAATTACTGTCTGTCCTGGTTCCCCGTTGGCGGAATGGCCTTCCCATTGAGGTCAGAACTGCCGACTCCCTGACCACCTTCAAGCGCAGACTAAAGACTCACCTCTTCAGGCTGCACCTCTCCTCTTCTTCCCTGCCCATTGTGTAACTGTGTTTTGGTCTAGACCAACCCAGGCTGTGTCTGGTCTAGCCTGGGGTTAGCCGTTTTGAGCTCTCTATTTAGTTATACTTTATATGGTTGGTTTGTTTCCTTGGCTGTTTGAGTATTGGTACTTCAACAGAATATTACACTAAGTATTGCTGTCACTTGCTCAGCTGGCAGTATAACTTTCTTGTCTAGAAGCTCAGCACTTTGTGTACCTGACTTTTGAACTCATTGTATGTCGCTCTGGATAAGAGTGTCTGCTAATTGCCATATAATGTAATTTAATGTAATGTAATGCTATTGAAATGAGTGCCCTGACTTATTTGTACCTCTATAGTGACTACTTAAAGAGAATCCCAACTGAGACAGAAAGCAGGGATGAGTAGATACAAGAAATGGTGCTTTATTCAAGGTTATTGAGTGTTTGTTAATTAAGATGCTTACTGATGGGTCAGGCTGATCATGATGCTTCCCGGACTCACGGACATATTTATGCCTACAACTCCATTTATATGCAGGAGACAATGTTTTCATTTCTCTTCTTTCCAATAGAATAAACTCATTCAGAACATCATTTTGGCTGCATTTGTTAATCTTTTTTAATGAAAGTACTTTTCTTGTATTTGGTCTTAAAGCATAATCCACCAGAGAACAAATATAATTAAAGCCGCAAGCGGCCTCGACGGGCCCTCGCGCCAGCGGCCAAGGGGGGCGGGGGCATGCGTCCCCACGAAATACCTTCCACAGCTTCTTCGGCAAGAGACATTACTCCCGCAATGGCGACAAAGAACAGAATTGGACACATGGCAATGATAGGGTCTCGCACTGTACGGTGCTCGGGCCCTAATAATAATAGCGCCCTAATAAGGGTCTTGTGAAGAGTTTGCTTGCCAAGTTTGACAAATCAGAAGCTGCAATATCATTTCTGCCATAACCAGCACCCCCAGGGGCAAAAGTGCACAAAATTAGGCGTACATGTCAGGTGAGCTATGAAGAGTTTGCATACGAAGTTTGATGACAATTGAGTAAATAGAAGATGAGATATAGATTTTTGAAGAATAAAATTTTTGGTTTTTCCCATGTCAGTAGGTGGCGCTATGCTGTACATGAGCGATTATGAGTTGGAAAAATAAGTGTCTACAACAGCAACGCACTATCACAAGGTAGTGGTGTGAAGGAAAAGCATTATGGAATTATTTACCAAAAACCCGTTTTGGAGCAATTGCGTCGGCCAAAAACAGCGCCCCCCATGGACGAAAATTCCCAAAATGTGGTATACATGACATGGGAGGTAGTAAGAGGGTGGCCGTGAAGTTTGACCAAATTTGAGGAAAGACTGGAATTTTTGCCCAAAAATAGCGCCCCCAGTGGTGAAATATCACAGAAAGTGGGTAACAAGTCAGAAGCCCAATGAGTGATCTGCGTGTGAAGTATGAGCAGTTTTGAGCAAGTAGAAGAATTGTTATGAATTTTTAAGCATGTAAAATGTTGCATTGAAAATTGATTGACGTATAACTTCTGAACGGTTTATGCTACGTGAAACCTATTTAGTAAGTTTTGTCAGCCATGTCTGTAGATGATGTGTATCAATTTTGGTGACATTCCTATGAACGGTCTAGGAGGAGTTGCGCCGTCTTCGTGGCCAAGCATTTCGCACAAAAGTGAACTTACCTCACTTCCTGTTGGGCGTGGCTAATGCATTGGCATTACATTTTTGTCCGGCTTAGTGAGATATACATGCGTACCAAATGGCATGCCACTACTACAAACTACATGGCACCCAGGCACCTTAATGCGGGAGGCCAAAATCACAACGAGTTAGGGGGCGCTATAGAGGCCCTGAGGCCCGCCTGGATCTGGGCTTCTGGTTCTCAGGAGCGGTGGCAGTCTAAGAAAAAGGAGCCAAATTTCGTGCGTTGTCGACCATGGCAAGCGCCCCAATAAGGGTCTTGTAAAGAGTTTGCTTGGCAAGTTTGACAAATCAGAAGCTGCAATATCATTTTTGCCATAACCAGCACCCCCAGGGGCGAAAGTGCACAAAATTTGGCGTAGACGTCAAGTGAGCTATGAAGAGTTTGCGTATGAAGTTTGATGACAATTGAGTAAATAGAAGATGAGATATAGATTTTTGAAGAATAAATTTTTTGGTTTTTCCCATGTCAGTAGGTGGCGCTATGCTGTACATGAGCGATTATGAGTTGGAAAAATAAGTGTCTACAACAGCAACGTACTATCACAAGGTAGTGGTGTGAAGGAAAAGCATTATGGAATTATTTACCAAAAACCCGTTTTGGAGCAATTGCGTCGGCCAAAAACAGCGCCCCCCATGGACGAAAATTTCCAAAACGAGGTATACATGACATGGGAGGTAGTAAGAGGGTGGCCGTGAAGTTTGACCAAATGTGAGGAAAGAGTGGAATTTTTGCCCAAAAATAGCGCCCCCAGTGGCGAAATATCACAGAAATTGGGTAACATGTCAGAAGCCCAATGAGTGATTTGCGTGTGAAGTATGAGCAGTTTTGAGCAATCAGAAGATTTGTTATGAATTTTTAAGCATGTAAAATTTTGCATCGAAAATTGATTGACGTGTAACTTCTGAACGGTTAATCCTACGTGAAACGTATTTAGTAAGTTTTGTCAGCCATGTCTGTAGATGATGTGTATCAATTTTGGTGACATTCCTATGAACGGTCTAGGAGGAGTTGCGCCGTCTTCGTGGCCATGCATTTCGCACAAAAGTGAAATTACCTCACTTCCTGTTGGGCGTGGCTAATGCATTGGCATTACATTTTTGTCCGGCTTAGTGAGATACATATGCCTACCAAATGGCATGCCAGTACTACAAACGACATGGCACCCAGGCACCTTAATGCGGGAGGCCAAAATCACAACAACTTAGGGGGCGCTATAGAGGCCCTGAGCCCCGGCCAAGTTTGGGCTTCTGGTTCTGAGTAGCGGTGGCAATTCTCGGAACTGGTGCCAAATTTCGTGCGTTTTCGCCCATGGCAAGCGCCCCGAAAATGGCCCAACAGCGGAGAAAAATAAAGAAGAAGAAGAAGACGGAAGAAGAAGA
This sequence comes from Neoarius graeffei, assembly GCF_027579695.1. Classification (NCBI taxonomy): domain Eukaryota; kingdom Metazoa; phylum Chordata; class Actinopteri; order Siluriformes; family Ariidae; genus Neoarius; species Neoarius graeffei. The sequence continues at coordinate 14,536,633 of NC_083580.1, forward strand.
AGAAGAAGAAGACGGAAGAATAATAATAGTGAACTCTTACAAGAACAATAGGGCCTTCGCCCATAGGGCTCGGGCCCTAATTACAAGCTCTGCTAGTTGCTCGATCATATATATGTATGTATGTATATCATATCATGTTTGTTTTTCTCTTCGCTCTACTGCATCCTCTATTTGCGAATGCAGACTCATCCCCTTTAGCAGTGTGACAGAGCTGGTGGCTAAATCGGCTCTGCACTGTCTGCACTGTGTGTGTGCGCCTTATTGTGGTGTTTATTTCATGCATCCCTCCTTTCATCTTTTCCTTTCTTGATGTGGAATTATATATTCCAACACTGCTACGAGTGACAGTAATTTGTCCCCTTCCTCTCGTATGTACACGTATGTATATATACATAATGGCCCAAACAATGTTTGCCCCACTAGAATTTGGCCCCATGTCAAATCTAATTAATGACCCTAATGTACCGCATTCTGCAGTTTAACACGACTACTTAAAATAAAATCCAGAAAACTGTAGTGGAGAAGGTAACAGAAACAGGAATAAGACGTTTCCTCTGAGATACCTGAAACCAGCCAACCGCATCTTTTCAAACTGCTGCTCATGCTGTATCACAGGCCAGCGTATTTCAGATGAACGTGCATACAAGCGCTGTTTTGTCTGACTTAAAGATCTCCTCCATCATTACATATGTTTTGGCTTTAAAGGAAAGATCCATCCTGAATGACCTGCATATCATTATGTATAATCAACGTTATGCCACAACCACACATGGTAATATTACACCAGTTCACACAACCACACGAGGCCTGGCTGCTAATCCCTTCATTTGTCAAGTTTTAAAGTTGTAAAATATTTTTTTCAAGTTATAAAATAAATCTTTTGCATAATTGAAGAGCTACGTAATATGGACACGAGTGTTTTACTCGGAGATACGCCACTCGTATCTTTCTTACGTGCTACATCTGGGACATGGAGATCTAAAGCCGTGACATAAATCTCTAGAGGTCACTTGTGAGGAAATCAATGAATGGTTTTGATAAATTTGGGTACTTTTTGTTTGCAATTGTGTCTATATAATCAAAAGAAAATCATACGCTGGCTTAAAGATATGAAGTTTATGTTCTCGTGTTCAAAAACTCACATTTTTCATACGAAATGCATTGCGGATCTGAGTAACATATTTAAATAATATTGGCTGGCTTTGAGTGGTATATCAGATATATTCCATTCAGCTAGCATGATATTGAACAAGTTGAAGACAAGTAACTGAATGGAATATATCTGATAGACCACGAAAAAAGCCAGCCAATATTATTATTATTATTATTATTATACATACTCTTCATATCAGCATTCTCGAGGGCCAGCGCGAGCTTACCCGTGACTTGGTGCTGTTAGTCCAGTTACCTTCCAGCTAGTGTAGTGTTAGGGAAGGCCAATGCTAGCGCAGTCAAGCCAAATATTATTATTATTATTATTATTATTATTATTATTATTATTATTTTCCCTGTGTAATTTATTTAGTTACTTTTAAAATCAACATTGACAACTACACACAACAGAGCGAACTGGCAGCTAAAATTCTCTCAAAATCTTTTGCTTTTAATGAAGCAAACCTCGTGGCCATATTTGTTTACAAGTTGTCACAGTCACTTGCTAGTGCGAAAGTTTTACATCTCCAATGTGTCTCTTTTCCAGTTTTTCGATGTCCGTTGATATGTTTTTCTCTTGTAAATACACGTGAAGAATATATAACGAAGTTTTGGTAGCCTTTCGGGTGTTCGGCACATCTTTGGTTTGAGTTTTTAGTTTATTTAGTGCTTAATTATAGTATAGCTAATCCTAGCAGTAGCACTGGATTAGCCTCGTCTTCTCTCTTTCCCAGCGGACAAAGAAACGATTCTGTGCATGCCCAGCAGAAAAGTTTCATCATTGGATCTTCGCATGAGCTCTGATGTGTGACATGTTGTCTTGACAACGTGCAATATTATAACAATATTGCACGCTCATTCTCCATTGGGGAGAGTGATGTAATACATGGAGGATAAGCGATATGATAACAATATTGCATGTCATCAATAAACCTGCTAGAAGGGAATAGAATACATGTTTTTATTCCATGGGAAAAGTGTCCTGTATGTATAATAATTCCCGACATTTCACTCCGATGATGTCACTCCCAGTGTTTTCCCACTGACTTGACGCGTGTAGTCAAAATGGCGAACCGGTTCAAAATTAAAATTCATTTAATTAACTTGTGTATTTTGTTTTGTGGATGTGTCTATATAATATAAAGAACATTACATGGTGGCACAAAGATATGAAGTTTATCTTCTCGTATTGAAAAATATTTCACTCATTTGCTCCGTTCACTCATGAAATATGTTCACCACTCAAAGACTGCACAGCTGTGTAATATCTGAGATATATATAAATAAAAGAGAGAGTGTGAGAGAGAATTTAAGGTATTGTCGCACCTGCAAGCACTCAAGACCCCATTTCCCACAGTGGTCACCATGAACTATGGCACCCCTCCTGCACTTCACCACTCACAGTCCTCCGATTACTAATTACACACATTTTCCTGATCACAGTCACACTATTTAAGGACTCTCAGTTCACAGTTACTTTGTGAAATATCACTCAGTGTGATCCTTGCCTGATGTTACCAAGCCTTCATAGTTCATAGTGATATTCTGGTTTTTGACTTTGTTTAATATTTTTGGACTTTGTTTCTTGTCTCTGCCTTTGACATTCTGTTTATGCCTTGCCTGACCATTGCTTGAGTTTGACTATGATTTTGATTCACATTTTGCATTTGTCTGCCTGTGTGCATTAATAAACTCTGTTCAGCTTTTATATCTGCCTGTCACCTGCAGAGCTGACAAGTATATGATCACTGTATGGTTCATCTTATCCCATCCTACAGGCAGAAGCTGAAATCTGCTAAGCCTGTAGTTAAGACGGTGAGGAGATGGACTGTTGAGGCCAAAGTGGAACTACAAGCCTGCTTTGACTGCACTGATTGGAGTGTTTTTGAGGCTGCAGCTTCAGACCTGCATGAACTGACTGATACTGTGACATCTTGCATCAGTTTTTGTGAGGATGTATGTGTGCCCACCAAGACCTTCCGCACATACAATAACAACAAACCCTGGTTCACCGCAAAACTCAGACAGCTTTGCCAGGCCAAGGAGGAGGCCTACAGAAGTGGGGACAGAGTCCTGTACAAACAGGCCAGAAACACACTGACGAAAGAGGTGAAATCAGCTAAGAGGAGCTACGCTGAAAGGATCAAAAACAGCCTTTCAGCCAACAATCCGGCATCAGTGTGGACAGGCTTGAAGAATATCACTAACTACAGGAGACCATCCCCTTACACTGCAATGAACCATCAACTGGCTGACAAGTTGAATGTGTTCTACTCCAGATTCGAGAAATTCACACCTCTCCCCCGCCTCAGACATTAAAGACCCATTTACACCCCCTGCTATTCTGCCTCCTCTCACCTCTGACCCCACACCAGCACTCAAGATCTGTGAAGAGGATGTTTGTCAGCTTTTTCGCAGACAGAAGATCAGAAAAGCACCTGGCCCAGATGGTGTGTCACCCTCCTGTCTGAAGATCTATGCTGATCAGCTGGCCCCCGTCTTCACCCAGATCTTCAATAGATCCCTGGAGCTGTGTGAAGTCCCCTCATGCTTCAAACGCTCCACAATAATCCCGGTTCCCAAGAAAACTACCATCACAGGACTGAATGACTACAGGCCTGTAGCTCTCACATCTGTAGTCATGAAGTCCTTCAAGAGACTGGTGTTGTCACACCTGAAGGACATCACAGACCCCCTGCTGGACCCCCTGCAGTTTGCCTACTGGGCAAACAGGTCAGCGGATGATGCAATCAATATGGGACTGCACTACATCCTGCAACACCTTGACTCTGCAGGAACGTACAGTGGGGCAAAAAAGTATTTAGTCAGCCACCAATTGTGCAAGTTCTCCCACTTAAAAAGATGAGAGAGACCTGTAATTTTCATCATAGGTATACCTCAACTATGAGAGACAGAATGGGGGGAAAGAATCCAGGAAATCACATTGTAGGATTTTTAATGAATTAATTGGTAAATTCCTCGGTAAAATAAGTATTTGGTCACCTACAAACAAGCAAGATTTCTGGCTCTCACAGATCTGTAACAACTTCTTTAAGAGGCTCCTCTGTCCTCCACTCGTTACCTGTATTAATGGCACCTGTTTGAACTCGTTATCAGTATAAAAAACACCTGTCCACAACCTCAAACAGTCACACTCCAAACTCCACTATGGCCAAGACCAAAGAGCTGTCAAAGGATACCAGAAACAAAATTGTAGACCTGCACCAGGCTGGGAAGACTGAATCTGCAATAGGGAAGCAGCTTGGTGTGAAGAAATCAACTGTGGGAGCAATTATTAGCAAATGGAAGACATACAAGACCACTGATAATCTCCCTCGATCTGGGGCTCCACGGAAGATTTCACCCCGTGGGGTCAAAATGATCACAAGAACGGTGAGCAAAAATCCCAGAACCACATGGGGGGACCTAGTGAATGACCTGCAGAGAGCTGGGACCAAAGTAACAAAGGCTACCATCAGTAACACACTACGCCGCCAGAGACTCAAATCCTGCAATGCCAGACGTGTCCCCCTGCTTAAGTCCAGGCCCGTCTGAAGTTTGCTAGAGAGCATTTGGATGATCCAGAAGAGGATTGGGAGAATGTCATATGGTCAGATGAAACCAAAATAGAACTTTTTGGTAAAAACTCAACTTGTGTTTGGAGGAGAAAGAATGCTGAGTTGCATCCAAAGAACACCATACTTACTGTGAAGCATGGGGGTGGAAACATCATGCTTTGGGGCTGTTTTTCTGCAAAGGGACCAGGACGACTGATCCGTGTAAAGGAAAGAATGAATGGGGCCATGTATCGTGAGATTTTGAGTGAAAACCTCCTTCCATCAGCAAGGGCATTGAAGATGAAACGTGGGTGGGTCTTTCAGCATGACAGTGATCCCAAACACACCACCCGGGCAACGAAGGAGTGGCTTCGTAAGAAGCATTTCAAGGTCCTGGAGTGGCCTAGCCAGTCTCTAGATCTCAACCCCATAGAAAATCTTTGGAGGGAGTTGAAAGTCCGTGTTGCCCAGTGACAGCCCCAAAACATCACTGCTCTAGAGGAGATCTGCATGGAGGAATGGATCAAAATACCAGCAACAGTGTGTGAAAACCTTGTGAAGACTTACAGAAAATGTTTGACCTCTGTCATTGCCAACAAAAGGTATATAACAAAGTATTGAGATGAACTTTTGTTATTGACCAAATACTTATTTTCCACCATAATTTGTAAATAAATTCTTTAAAAATCAGACAATGTGATTTTCTGGATTTTTTTTTCTCATTCTGTCTCTCATAGTTGAGGTATACCTATGATGAAAATTACAGGCCTCTCTCATCTTTTTAAGTGGGAGAACTTGCACGATTGGTGACTGACTAAATACTTTTTTGCCCCACTGTATGCCAGGATTCTGTTCGTGGACTTCAGTTCGGCATTCAACACCATTGTTCCAGACATCCTCCACACCAAGCTCACCCAGCTCACTGTGCCCTCCTCCACCTGTCAGTGGATTACAAACTTCCTGACTGACAGGAAGCAGCAGGTGAGGATGGGGAGCATCATATCCAGCACTCGGACTATCAGCACTGGCGCCCCCCAAGGGTGTGTGCTCTCCCCACTGCTCTTCTCCCTTTATACCAATGACTGCACCTCAAGAGACCCGTCTGTTAAACTCCTGAAATTTGCAGACGATACAACAATCATCAGCCTCATCCAGGACGGTGACAAGTCTGCATACAGATGGGAGGTTGAACGGCTGGTCTGGTGGTGCGGTCAGAACAATATGGAGCTGAACACGCTCAAAACTGTGGAGATGACAGTAGACTTTAGGAGGAGCCCCCCCCACTCTGCTGCCCATCACCAACACCACTGTGACTGCCGTTGAAAGCTTCAGGTTTCTGGGTTCCACAATCTCTCAGGACTTGACGTGAGAGACAAACACAGTCACTATCATCAAAAAGGCTCAGCAGAGGTTGTACTTTCTGCGCCAGCTCAGGAAGCTCAACCTGCCTAAGGAGCTGCTGACACAATTCTACTCTGCCATCATTCAGTCTGTTCTTTGCTCTTCCATCACTGTTTGGTTTGGATTGGTCACCAAACAGGAAAAGAACAGACTGCAATGGACAATAAGGTCTGCAGAGAAAATTATTGGTGTCAACCTGCCCTTCATCCAAGACTTATACTTGTCCAGAGTCAGGAAACGGGCAGGTAACATCTCTGCGGACCCATCACACCCTGGTCACAATCTGTTTAATCTTCTCCCCTCAGGGAGGCGATATAGATCACTGTATGCAAAAACAACCAGACACAAGAACAGTTTCTTCCCTCAGCCTGTCTCTGTGATGAACAGCTAAAATCCAGATTCATATATCAGGAATATCACTTGCAAAATATCTGCACTCATACTGTCATTCTGTGCTCACTGTTACTTATATTTATACTTATTTAAATTTACTATTCATCTTTGCACTATGCACCATATTGCACCAAAAGGGAAATCATTTCTGTGATGAACAACTAAAATCCAGCTTCATATATCCATAATATCACTTGTAAAATATCTGAACACTTATACCGTCATTCTGTGCACACTGTATACTTTATATTTATTTAACTATTCCATACTTGACTTACCTGGATTACTTTGCACTATGCACCTATTTTTGTTGTTTGCTTGTTTGTTTGTTTTGTGTATACGCTTTATCTGTTTTGTACTATGAGAGCTAAGTGAACCGGAGTCAAATTCCTTGTGTGTGTCCACATACCTGCCAATAAAAGTGTTTCTGATTTCTGATTCTGATCTTCAATTATGAATAAGATTAATTTTATACTTAATTTTTTGTTGGTTTCAACTCATGGTTTCCTGTTGCCAAAATGCCATTTGACTGGCCACAGATAGTGACACCAGTGGGAATTCAACTCTAGCTAATGACACCAATGCACCAGCAGTTTAGTATTTCAGTGTTTCTTGCCACATTCTTCTTAAACACACAGCTTTAATATTGCCTTCCTCGATTCTGGCCATCATGTAGATTGCTTGCTAGCTCAGCCAAGTCTCTGCCATGACTCAGCTCAAGTGTGTTTTATATAGCTGCATTACATTCTGGACATTTCAGTCCAGTGTTTGTTGTTTCCACTACTTCTACATTGGGTTTCTCATTAACATGATATTGACATGGCGGCACAGTGGTGTAGTGGTTAGCGCTGTCGCCTCACAGCAAGAAGGTCCTGGGTTCGAGCCCCGGGGCCGGCGAGGGCCTTTCTGTGTGGAGTTTGCATGTTCTCCCCGTGTCCGCGTGGGTTTCCTCCGGGTGCTCCGGTTTCCCCCACAGTCCAAAGACATGCAGGTTAGGTTAACTGGTGACTCTAAATTGACCGTAGGTGTGAATGTGAGTGTGAATGGTTGTCTATGTGTCAGCCCTGTGATGACCTGGCGACTTGTCCAGGGTGTACCCCGCCTTTCGCCCGTAGTCAGCTGGGATAGGCTCCAGCTTGCCTGCGACCCTGTAGAAGGATAAAGCGGCTAGAGATAATGAGATGAGATGATATTGACATTGTACAGTGGTAGCGCTAGCCTTTCTGATAGCTCTTTTCAACCAACAGGGAACAGGTTCTTGAACTGTTTCCGTTCTTTGAACCTTGGTGCCAGCTAGTGAACCAGCTCATGTTTTCAGCAGTTTTGAGTGAAACCATTGTAATCAAGGATACATCCTGAATGGAGGGTGTTGCATAATTCACAACGGAAGTAAACAGAAGTAGCAAATTGGCCGTGTGCTTTGATTACCTGTGAGCTTTTGTTCTGTTATTGAAGATATTTGTTTTCAGTCCATTTTTTTCTGAAGATGTATCCTTTTCCCTTGCATTCTCCATTGCTGCGCTCCGCTTCCTCTCCAAACTAATGACACCTCCACTGATATCATCACTGTTTATGCTGGAAAAACCAGCTATGTTTTGGTTCCTTCTGGAAACTAACTTTTCAGGTTCTGAAACAATTTATTTTTAATCAAAATGCTCTGAAAGTTTCAAAATTTGGTGCAGGAATCAGAACGGAACCCGTTCCCTGTTGGTCAAAAAGGGGTATGTGTGGAGATTGCATGTTCTCCTCATGCCTACATGCCTTTCCTTCTGGTTACACCAGTTTCCTCCAACATGCGGATTAGGTCAACTGGCTACTCTAAATTGCCCATCCTTGACTTGCAAGTGACGTCAAAACAAAATAGAAACCCAGATGTTGGCCATGTTGGTGGATATACAAATGCAGGGTCAAGCGACATTCCATACAAAACATAGTCATGCGTGTGCAACTCTCTTTGTTTTTCCACTGCTTTAAGCGTTCTTTAGCTCTGCCATATCTTTGTGCTGTATATGGTTGTGGTCACAACAGTAGTCATGACCGTGGTACATTACGATTTTTTAGAATTCTGTCCGTGATTCAGAAAGAGGGAGAGGAAACTCTGAAGCTTAGTACGGAGAGGAGACGAGCACAGCTGAACAACATCGGCAGGGCTGATATAATCAAAACAGCTCGTGTTTGCGGTAATCATTTTATCTCAGGTGAAATTCAAAAGCTTTCTCGATAATATCATGGAAGAATTTTATTTTGTGTTGCTAGAATTTTGCTATAAAATGAGTGTTCTCTTGTTGTGGTTCACTCGATTATTGTAATCATTTTAACACGTGTATTACCATTTTGCTTCTAGGAGTGCCAGCAAAATTATACGATAGAAACAATCCAGACTGGGCACCCACTCAGAAAATGGCCCATGTTTCGTCCAAGGTCAGACTTGATTCTTTGGCAGCCAAACCAGATAGAACGCGATATCTGGGTACTCGATGGTCAGTAGAAGCGTCTTATCTTCAGAAAGTCTGACTTTTTTTAAATAATATGGGTCAAAACCACACATATCTATCTTTGTATTGAATCTTCGCTCGACCGTTCAAATCGTAGTAATACTGAGAAAATTCAGCACTGTTTATAGACATGCTTTCAGCGGCTGCCATCCGAGTTGCTTTGTATATCCACCATCATGGCGGACACTCATGACGTAGCACATTTTGATCACGTGGTTGCAAGTCAGCTATACCGGTAGGTGTAAATGTGAGTGTGAATGGCTATCTGTCCCTGTTTTAACCGTATGTTAGCAATGTCCAACTCTCGCACAGTGTCAACGGGGATTGGCTCTTGCTCCAGCTCACCTGCGACCCGTAATGGATAAGCGATACAGAAAATGAATGATATTGAACATTGCTGGAAAACAGAGAGTGAAAAAAGAAGATTTTGCCCTTTTGTGTTTCCGAGCTACCAGTGAAACCTGTTCGTTGTCAGTTATGTTTGAGACTGGTAAAAAAAAACTGTGATAGCATTGTCTCCTTGTGATAATAACATAGAACACAACAGCTAACTTAATTCTCACAGAAATAATGAAAATGCAGCACAAACCAACCAATTAGCACCAGAATCACTGAATGTATCATAGATAGTTCAATATAAACACATCTTATGGTGTTTCAGTGTGGAATTTTTCTTTAAAAGGTCTTTAATAGGCTACTTTTCCTTCATTAGCTCTTTAGCTTTGCCGGCTAATTGGTACAGAACAGTAAATCAGTCTACAGTTGTTGTTTGTACAACTTGTATGTTTTTGTACTTATTATAGTAATGTTTTTGTCTTTCAGAAAGCCATCATTTTTGGCTTTAATGAAGCTATAAAAGTTTGATGGACTTTAACAGTGAATTTGCAGCTGTATAGATTAGACTGTATCATTACGCCATTTTGATTAGTCAAGACGACTGTTATTTGGAACGATTCAGAAAACAAGCTCACGCGCTGAAATTCCATGACCATATTTGGCGTGTCATATTTGACACGCTCACCTTTTCCGCCAGGCGAAACAGACACGCCTCTTGTTACCTGGCCTTTGGGCGGCTGAATGGGAAGAGGAGAAAGGGGCGGGGCATCGATGTGTGTGCTATTAATTTTGTACTTATTAATGTTTTTGTCTTTCAGAGAGACAAATAATTTTCACTTTGATGAAAAATGAAAAAAAAATAATAATAAAACGCGCTGAAATTCCGTGACCATATTTGTCTGTGAAGATTCTCAGTCATCCAGGTCATAGTAAACTGTGGGTGGTAAAAGCTGGACAGGACAACGTAGTGTACGCAATTCAGTGCAGTGAGGATTGCACGGACTCGTATATTGGAGGAACAAAACAACCGCTTCACAGGCCCATGGCTCAACACAGGAGAGCCAGTTCCTCAGGCCAGGACTCTGCTGTCTATCTTCATCTTAACAACAAAGGAAACTCATTTCAGGATTGCAACGTAAGCATTTTGAATGAATGAATGAATGAATTTATTTATTTCGAACATGTATAAAAATGTATGTAACTATTTGTACATACAAAAGAAAGAAAACGAGAAAGTGACAAAAAAAGAATAAATAAAATAAAGAGCTAAGACATTACAGTACAATACACCGCACATTGTTCGAAAAAGGAGTGGGAAGAAGTACAATACTTTTTTTAATTTCCCACCCCTTTTTAACTACCCCAAAATCCAAACTACATTAAAATATATACCATATATCCACTTCATGAATATCTATATAAATATATAATTACAAAAATAAATATATACTACATACCATATATATATACACACATGCATATATATACACACACACACACACACACATATACACATATATATATATATATATATATATATATATATATATATATATATATATATATATATATATATACACAAAAAAAATCAGCGGTAATGCTCACTGACTACGACGCAGGAGATCGGGGTTCGGTCGGGGCAAAACATCATCCAGTAAGGGTCCTTAGGCAAGACCCCTCATGATATATCAGCCTACCTCAGGAATGAGTGAAGACATAACTGATAGAGTCATACCGGCTCAGACGTCGCCTGGGTCAACAAGGTCTGTGTCAGTTGCTAGGGAACCAGGGCAAACTGATGAGAAATGGGCTGAGACAAGACATATATATATATATATATATATATATATATATATATATATATATATATACACACACACACACATATATATATATATATATATATATATATATATATATATATATATATAAAATACACACACATATATATATATATATATATATACACACACACACACACACATATATATATACACACACACACACACACACATATATATATATATATATATACATACACACACACATATAATATATATACACACATTTTAGCCAGAGAGGATCATGGGTATGAGCAAGGAGTTAAAGAAGCCATTTTTGTCAACCTGGAACAGCCATCACTGAACAGAGGTGGTGGTCTAATGCCGCTTTTCCACTACCAACGCGGCTGCGTTGGGCTGAGCCGTGCCGTGCTGAGTTGGGCTGAGTCGAGCTGAGTGGGGCTGTTGGAGTTGCATTTCGACTACAACCATGCTGGCTGGAAGTGGGTGGACACATTGGGTGGAGTTAGCAAAAGTGGGTGGACGTCACGTGATGTCGTTAGGCGGCGCAAACAGTGACATCAGTGACCTTTTAAGCGGTAGTCTCACGACCCGGATAGTAAACAATAAACATGGAGGACATGGAGTCATTAGTGTTGCTGGTCTTGGTGCTGTGGCTTGTTGTCACGGACAACGCCAACAGATACTGGCAAGAGCGTATAGATGAGGCAAGGTGCATAAGGCTTCAGAAATTCTCATAATTCTTCTTCTTCCGGGTTTACGGTGTTTACAGATCCCAGCGTGCTCGCGGGGCGTGTGAGGACACTCCTCCTCACCAATCAGTGCACAGGGGAGTGTCTCCTCACGCCCCTAGCCCCACTCAGCTCGGTTTGGCTCGCTTCAGCCCCACTCCAAAACCGTGCGAGTTTTGGGTGCTAAGCAGGGCTGAAGCGAGCTGAGTCGTGCTGCTCTGAGGTAGTCGAAACGCGAGCCGTGTTGGGCTGAAGTGAGCTGAAGCGAGCTGAAGTGAGCTGAAAAAGGGTAGTGGAAAAGGGCCATTTGACACCATTTATCAGCCACCTTAAATGCAGTCCTTGGCACACTTCCCAGACAACTGAATGCACACCAAAACCCAGCTGTTTTCAGTGACTCACAGGAGGACAGAGAGAACCAACAACCCATTGATCACCCCAGCGACTCTCTTGGCCGTTCATACCCAGCCCCCGGAGACCCACACCAACAGGATGACTCAACGACACCTTAGGATTGCTTTTCATCCATGAGAGGATAAATACCTGATACTTCCTATTAGTCAGACAGAACTGAAGAAGCCTTTCGGATGAGAGGTGAAACGTCTTCAAGAATCTTCAAGCAAGTCCAGTTGCTCTCTTTTACCACCCACAGTGACCATATTTGGCATGTCGTATTTGACACGCCCACCTTTTCCGCCAGGAGAAACAGACACGCCTCTTGTTACCTGGCCTTTGGGCGGTTGAATGGGAAGAAGAGAAAGGGGCGTCTGTGTGCGCTATTAATTTTGTACTTATTATAGTAATGTTTTTGTCTTTCAGAGAGACAAATAATTTTCACTTTAATGAAGCTATAAATGTTTGATGGACTTTAACACAGTGAATTTGAAGCTGTATAGATTAGACTGTATCGTTACGCCATTTTGATTAGTCAAGACGACTGTTGTTTGGAACGATTCGGAAAACAATCTCACACGCTGAAATTCCGTGACCATATTTGGCGTGTCGTATTTGACACGCCCACTTTTTTTTCTGTCAGGCGAAACAGACATGCCCCTTGTTACCTGGCCTTTGGGCGGTTGAATGGAACGAAGAGAAAGGGGCGGGGCATTTGTGTGCGCTATTAATTTTGTACTTATTAATGTTTTTGTCTTTCCGAGAGACAAATAATTTTCACTTTAATGAAGCTATAAAAGTTTGATGGACTTTAACACAGTGAATTCAGGGGCGTAGCTAGGATTCTTCAAAGGGGGGGTCACACACTAACTGGCAGCCTGAGCATATTATGTAACAAAAAATAATTACCATTGCTAGTTTTAGGCAGCTTAGAAACTGGCTCTTCCATTATTGCTGTTTCTTCCACGTTTTCTTGATGCTGTGGTCTAGAAACGGCACTAAAACTTAGCTTCAAAGCCACAAAATGCAGCTTTGATGGAAAAAAATATATAATAAATTGCTGACCTCTCTTCACGTCGAAAGAAGGAGGAAAGTTTTGCTTGTTTTGACATGGTGAATTATTAACACAAGGAAATTCTCGTAATTTGCAACTAAAAAGACTGCAGCTACACTGGTAGCTTGACCATGCTTTCTAGTGCCATTGTGTTGCGCTTGCGCAGGACTGTGTCAGTGCTGCACGCCTTGGCTCGTGTACCTGAAGGCGTGCCTCGGGCTGCGTGCACGCCTAACGAGCTCTGCCTAACATGCGCCATTAACAAAACACCTGTCTTTAATCAGTGAACTATGTTTGGGCTATTTAAGGACCGCGCCCATGCAAGGATGATGCGAAGTATTACGCCGTGTCTAGTGTGCCTTATTGAGCCTTGTTCCCTGTCCTTGTTGACCTCCTGGTTTTTCAACTCCTGTTTCTCGTCCCTTGATCTTGTATAGTTTTGACTCTGATATTCTGTCCGCGCCTCGATTGACTTCCTGCCTGTTTCCTCGATTATGACTTTGCCTGCATTTCACACACTTTATGCTCACATCGCACTATGTATTACTTAACATATCTGCACTTACATCTGCCTCTCCCGCACACACTCTGATAAACTGGGTTTTCGCGCTCAAATTACAGGAAGTCAAGGTTATAGAAACCCTAATGAGGCTGAGGTGACAATCTAGTTAAAAAAAAAAATTAGAAAAATTACAGTGGGCGCTTTTCTAATATTCTTATGCGGCTATTGAAAAAATGTATGGTCTGACAAAGGGGGGGGGGTCACGGGCACCCCAGGACCCCCCCCAGCTATGCCCCTGGAATTTGAAGCTGTATAGATTAGACTGGATCATTACACCATTTTGATTAGTCAAGACGACTGTTGTTTGGAACGATTCCGAAAACAAGCTCACGTGCTGAAATTCCGTGACCATATTTGGCGTGGCGTGTTTGACACGCCCACCTTTTCCGCCAAGAGAAACAGACACGCCTCTTGTTACCTGGCCTTTGGGTGGTTGAATGGGAAGAAGAGAAAGGGGTGGGACGTTTGCGTGCGCTATTAATTTTGTACTTATTATAGTAATGTTTTTGTCTTTCAGAGAGACAAATAATGTTCACTTTAAAGTGCATGTCACGGGTAAATTCCGGAGCAAGATCAATGTAATTCTATTTTATATTAAACTTTGGTCAAATATCTGTAACATTTTGTATTTTGTGCAATTTTTTTACCTTGCGCAATACCAGAAAAATTCAGTTGAAATCAAGCCATTTGAGGCGAATTGGTCCGTCTCTGAAAAAACTTGGCATTTGGATTTCCCGGCAAACATTGTGCAGGATGTGCGGGATGCCTCCTTCTGAATCCTACGTCAGCGCTGGTTTGTTTATGAGAAAACAACCTGGTGGTTTTCTGCAAATTTCTTCAACGTTAACAGATACTACATCTATTACATGTCTCTGTCTAAGCACGCGCTCAAATCTGTTAAAATGGTGAACAGATGTATTGTAGGAGGGTGTAGCAACACCAGTCATGATGGGATTAGTACTCATCGTTTTCCAAAAGACCGGACAATGAGAGAGAAATGGGAGTGCTTCATGCGAGGCACCCGGAAGCCGAGGACCAAGCAGAGCCGAGAAAAAGACCAAGAAAATCAGCGATTCACAAGTCGACTGTTGCCAGGGTAAGAAATAAGAGAGACTATACTCTAAATTAGGTGTCCCTGTGTTTGTGTGGTACACGGATAATGTTATTTATTGACACACACAAAAGTAAACAACATGAAAGCGCTGGGCGATAATACACTTACTTCACATGTATCAAGGGATATGCGTGTCAGGGCTTGAGATCTTGGGACCTGTCAAACATATTAAATGTATTTACAACCCTGCTTAACTGATTCCATGTGTGTAGTTTATGAAATCTTTCTCCTACAGTCACCAGTACTCTTCTGAATGAAGAAATATATAAATACATAATAGTAATTAGACAAAAATATGATTTATGTAGGCGGCACGGTGGTGTAGTGGTTCGCGCTGTCGCCTCAAAGCAAGAAGGTCCGGGTTCGAGCCCCGTGGCCGGTGAGGGCCCTTCTATGTGGAGTTTGCATGTTCTCCCCGTGCCCGCGTGGGTTTCCTCCGGGTGCTCCGATTTCCCCCACAGTCCAAAGACATGCAGGTTAGGTTAACTGGTGACTCTAAATTGACCGTAGGTGTGAATGTGAATGGTTGTCTGTGTCTATGTGTCAGCCCTGTGATGACCTGGCGACTTGTCCAGGGTGTACCCCGCCTTTCGCCCGTAAAAGAAGAAACCTTTATTCGTCACATGCACACTTCAAGCACAGTGAAATTCATCCTCTGCATTTAACCCATCTGAAACAGTGAACACACTCAGAGTAGTGGGCAGCCACACCAGAGCGCCCGGGGAGCAGTCAGGGGTCAGGCACCTTGCTCAAGGGCACCTCAGCCCAAGGCCGCCCCATGTCAACCTAACTGCATGTCTTTGGATTGTGGGGGAAACCGGAGCACCCGGAGAAAACCCACGCAGACACGGGGAGAACATGCAAACTCCACACAGAAAGGCCCTCGCTGGCCGCTGGGTTCGAACCTGGAACCTTCTTGCTGTGAGGCGACCGTGCCGCTCGTAGTCAGCTGGGATAGGCTCCAGCTTGCCTGCAACCCTGTAGAACAGGATAAAGCGGCTAGAGATAATGAGATGAGATCATTATCACAGGGTCGCAGGCAAGCTGGAGCCTATCCCAGCTGACTACGGGCGAAAGGCGGGGTACACCCTGGACAAGTCGCCAGGTCATCACAGGGCTGACACATAGACACAGACAGCCATTCACACTCACATTCACACCTACGGTCAATTTAGAGTCACCAGTTAACCTAACCTGCATGTCTTTGGACTGTGGGGGAAACCGGAGCACCCGGAGGAAACCCACGCGGACACGGGGAGAATATGCAAACTCCGCACAGAAAGGCCCTCGCCGGCCATGGGGCTCGAACCCAGACCTTGCTGTGAGGCGACAGCACTAACCACTACACCACCGTGCCGCCCAATATACCTTCATATAAATTTAAAAAAAAAAAAATTGGATCCAGGATATGCACTCTAATGAAGCTATAAAAGTTTGCTAGACTTTAACTCAGTGAATTTGAAGCTGTATAGATTAGACTAGATCATTCTGCCATTTTGACTATGGAATCAATTTTGTGCCAAAATGTTCATACAATACTTTTGAAATATCAAACAAAAACGACAAATCAAAATACAAAAAAAACAAAAAAGTCAATTTTTTTAGACTGGCAAACAAATTATTCGTGTAATCATGCAAAATATCAGTCTATTACTCTTCAGAAACCTTTTATTTTTGTTCTGCGGCTTTCTCAGTTTTGTTTGGGGTAATTTATTTTGGTTGCGATTCCAGCTTTCTCGACTTTTTGCTTGCAGTTTTGGCACAAACTTCACGTGTGGGTGGGCTGTCCAGGAATGCATTCCCATTGGCTAACTTGTGTTTGACTGACAGCTACGCTCAGCCATTCCCTACTCGGATTCTGGCGGACTGTTTGACGAGTGACCGATCCATTGACGGTAAACAAGGATCGAGTGGACTTCAGTGGCGACTATGATATTGAATTAATTCAACAAAGTGTAAGTGCGGGACAAATGTGTTGTATGTGTTGCAGTAGTACACATTATGCAGGTGTGTTTAACGTTAGCAAGACAGCTATTGGGGCGGCACGGTGGTGTAGTGGTTAGCGCTGTCGCCTCACAGCAAGAAGGTCCGGGTTCGAGCCCCGTGGCTGGCGAGGGCCTTTCTGTGTGGAGTTTGCATGTTCTCCCTGTGTCCGCGTGGGTTTCCTCCGGGTGCTCCGGTTTCCCCCACAGTCCAAAGACATGCAGGGCCCTGTACTACGAACGGAGGTTAACCTACCCAGAAGTAACCCAGGGTTCCCCCGCTAAACCGGGGTTGACAAAACCTGGTTATCTTGTTTGGGGTTAAACGGTACTACGACGCCAGTTATGAAGTTGATTTGTTGAACCTGGTTTAACCTAATCAGGGTTAATGTGCGTTCACGTTAAAGGGGAGGTTATCAGCGCAAATCACCACTGTTCACAATGGCACGGTCGCCGTACTTCACGGAGGAAGAATGCGCTGTCATAATGCGAAGCTACGAGGAGTTCAAAACAACATTAAGAGCAAAATCTAACACAGTGGCTGCCGATAAGGAGCGGCAAGCATGTTGGCAACGAATTGCCGATCGGGTAAATGCGTAAGTACATTCTCCCCTCTACATGTTCCAGGACAGAAGTATAGGATGAGAGAAAGCTTCATGATCAATCACAAGTCACAGAAAATGGTCCTTCGACGTGGCCCCAGTCATATATAGCTTGTTTAATGTCCGAAAAATCCTGAATAAAATTTGGTATGGTAAATTCATGGAGTAGCCTACTTAAGCTGATCTGTGCACAGAGTCACATGAATTAGGATGACTGACTGTTCAGTCCCTTTGACTAAGTTGGTGTATGTCCTGTGAACATTTCAGAGGCAACAGCAGTGCCAAACGCACCTGGCAACAAGTGAAAATGAAATATAAAAACATCATTCATAATGGTGTGTGCGCGCGTGCAAGCAAGCATTCATTTGTCTTTTATTTATTCAAGTTTTATCTGTTTGCCTAATAGTTCAAATTGTTTTGTATATAGTTTATAATGTTGTGATATTAATGATAATATTGTGGGAAAACTATTTTGCACGGACGTTCATTTAATTTATTCTATCGTCATTTTGTTTGTTCTATTTTTGTGTATTTTATTTATTTATCTGTTTGTCTAGTTCTATCTATTTTTCTAATAATATATTTTTTTGCATTAATAGTTTGTTTTTTCCTATTAAAATAATCTTGTGTTCTTGTTATAACTTTTATCTATTTATCTGACTGTTTAGTTGTATCTATTTTTGTTACAATTTCAATATTTTTAATATAGAAAGTTTTTGTTTTTTTCTATTAAAATGTTCGTGTGAGGCGGCACGGTGGTGTAGTGGTTAGCGCTGTCGCCTCACAGCAAGAAGGTCCTGGGTTCGAGCCCCGGGGCCGGCGAGGGCCTTTCTGTGTGGAGTTTGCATGTTCTCCCCGTGTCCGCGTGGGTTTCCTCCGGGTGCTCCGGTTTCCCCCACAGTCCAAAGACATGCAGGTTAGGTTAACTGGTGACTCTAAATTGACCGTAGGTGTGAGTGTGAATGGTTGTCTGTGTCTATGTGTCAGCCCTGTGATGACCTGGCGACTTGTCCAGGGTGTACCCCGCCTTTCGCCCGTAGTCAGCTGGGATAGGCTCCGGCTTGCCTGCGACCCTGTAGAAGGATAAAGCGGCTAGAGATAATGAGATGAGATGAGATGTTCGTGTGATAACTAGTTCTTGTGTTATATTTATTGTAGTTGTATCTATTTTGTATCTCAGACTTAAATATTTTTGTAAAACAAGTGTTTTTCTATAAAATATTATTGTGTTCTTGATAACTATGTTCTTGAGTGGGTTCTTTTTTTTTTTTTTTTTACAGAAAAGCCGTTCTGCATGGACATTCATTGAAGCCCTCATTGTTTTTTAATGGTTATTTATGAGCGTTTAGGGGTTACAATAATGTAAGTCTAGGTTGCTTTATATAAAAGGTATGTCCAGAAATATTGATGTCACTGTCTAAGCAGAGGGATCTGGCTTCTTTAGACGCTGTCTTCTTAAAACTGAATAAATATTTAAAAAGAGCCAAATGAGCCAGTCTTTTGAACGGCTCTTTTCAAAGATGCGGCTCCCATCAAAGAGCCATAAATCCCATCTCTAATCTGCGCTCTGATATCGCACGGGTCATCCAGGTACGCTGGCATTGTCTCTAGAGGAAATGTCGGTGGAGAGGTGGTGTTTAAAAAGGGTGTGGTTAATCGGAAACCTCGGGTTAACCAAGAACATAACCTGAGACGAGCAGGTTTGAGATGCAGCGTAAGTTGCCATGGCAGCATACCTCGGTTTGAACATAGCCAACTTTCGTAGTATGGGTTAATCGGGAAGTTACGCTGCACGTGATCAAGTTACTCTCGAAGTTACCCTGGTAAGCCAGAAAACCCGCTTCGTAGTACAGGGCCCAGGTTAGGTTAACTGGTGACTCTAAATTGACCGTAGGTGTGAATGTGAGTGTGTCTATGTGTCAGCCCTGTGATGACCTGGCGCATTTCGCCCGTAGTCAGCTGGGATAGGCTCCAGCTTGCCTGCGACCCTGTAGAACAGGGGTGTCAAACCTGATCCATAAAGGGCCTTGTGGCTGCAGGTTTTCATTCCAGCCATGCAGCAGCACACCTGACTTGGCTCATTCAATCAACTGAACTGTCTTCACACAGTCAAATACTTGCAGCCACACCCACCCTTGATTAAAGGGTGGGTGTGTCAGTTGATTGAATAAGCCAAATCAGGGTGCTGCTGCATGGCTGGAATGAAAACCTGCAGCCACACGGCCCTTTATGGATCAGGTTTGACACCCCTGCTGTAGAAGGATAAAGCGGCTAGAGATAATGAGATGAGAAGACAGCTATTATATTGGGTAGTGGAGCTAAGTCTAACATTTGACTTGCCACGAAACACCTGCATAATGTGCACTACTGCAACACATTTGTCCCGCACTTACACTTTGTTGAATTAATTCAATATCATAGTCGCCACTGAAGTCCACTCGATCCTTGTTTACCGTCAACGGATCGGTCACTCGTCAAACAGTCCGCCAGAATCCGAGTAGGGAATGGCTGAGCGTAGCTGTCAGTCAAACACAAGTTAGCCAATGGGAATGCATTCCTGGACAGCCCGCCCACACGTGAAGTTTGTGCCAAAACTGCAAGCAAAAAGTCGAGAAAGCTGGAATCGCAACCAAAATAAATTACCCCAAACAAAACTGAGAAAGCCGCGGAACAAAAATAAAAGGTTTCTGAAGAGTAACAGATGGATATTTTTTGCACGATTACACGAATAATTTGTGTGCCGGTCTTAAAAAAAAATTGACTTTTTTGTTTTTGTATTTTGATTTGTCGTTTTTGTTTGATATTTCAAAAGTATTGTATGAACATTTTGGCACAAAATTGATTCCATAGTCAAGACGACTGTTGTTTGGAACGATTCCGAAAACAAGCTCAGGCGCTGAAATTCCGTGACCATATTTGGCGTGGCGTGTTTGACACGCCCACCTTTTCCGCCAAGAGAAACAGACACGCCTCTTGTTACCTGGCGGTTGAATGGGGAGAAGAGAAAGGGGGCGGGGCGTCTGTGTGTGTGTGCTATTAATTTATTTATAATTCGTGTGTGTGCTTTTCTTCCGACTCTGTGCCAGAGTGCAGTGCAGTGCAGTGAAGAGAAGAACAGAACCCCAGCCAGCCAGGCGCAGCTCATGCTTCTGTTCTTCACATAGCTTACGCTTTTTGGCGAGGTTGTTTATTATTATTATTATTATTATTATTATTATTTTTCCTCCTCCTCTCGTGCATTTCTTTGCGTCGTGATCCTTTTGGAATGATCCGCTTTCTGACCGCCGTTGTTTCCATGCCAGCATGGGCACTGCCGTGTCCAAGAGGAGGAATCTGAGGAACGATGCCATTTCATCGGTGGCAGCAAAAGTTAGGTGAGCGCGAGCTTTTCGACTGGATGCGCGTGCACATGCGCATGCACAGCAGTCTGTCCCGTGTCTCTGTCTAAGCACGCGCATCATCTTGAACAGGACCGAATAGAACGCATCTGTTCTCGGTTTGTCTAAGTGATCATGATGTCATTTTATATTCTAGAGTAATGAATCATTTAATGCATCTTAACGTATCTGATAATAATCACTGTATTATCTAGTGTAGGATACTGTCCTGTAATGCAATGCAATGCAATGCATTCACTACACTACATAGCATAACATAACAGACTGTATTGCATGCATAATTTGCAACCCTTTGTTGTCCGTTATGACAGAAATGCACACCCTGATGTAGCTGCATGTGTGTCAGGTACCACTGCAGAGGCTCCTTTATGCATTAAGCTTTCAAAAGTAAGGAAGAAGGGTCTGGATGGAAATGGCATATGTGTTTAAAAGGTTATTCACCAAGTTGACCTTCTGATAGCATAGCTCATACTGTAGTATGGTACGTAGGACTGGCACTGATGGGCTAGGCTGATGCACTGACTGACAGAGGGTAAAAGACAGATCGGTCAATCCAGCCAGGAGTGCCTGGAGCTAATTGTGCCCCTGTTGAGTTATTGACATGAAGTAATCTTGTGATTTATTTACACAGCAATATTGGCATTGAGATTGTTCAGCTCTGCACCACATGCACACAGGCTGTTCTCTCTCTCACACGCGCACACACACACAGTGCATCATGTCCTAATTCTGGTTGTTCTGTGTGGTTTGTGCTGGTTAAGTAAAATTAGTGCGTCATAAATTTGGTGTCAATATTTCTTGAGAGAACCTATTTCATATGTCTTATTTTCCGAGAGAAGGTCATAGGTATAACCTTGCATCCATATCAGTCTAGCTCAGTGCTTTATTATCTAACTGTTGGGTACTTGGCATCCTCTCTGGTCAGGGTGTGTGTGTGTTGGGGTGATTAAAGGATAGAATCCCTGCTCAGTATGCAGGACAGATACATGTGCACATAGCTCTGCATACCGATTTCAGATGCAGGCTTGGAAAAATATAGTCAAGAAACACCGAGCACCCAGACTCATAACTACAGCACAGTGAGAACCCGGACTCAGATGAGCTTAGGGTGATTTCAGTTCTGAAAAAAAAAAAAAAATGAGGAATGCATTATTAATGCAAGTATGCCTCATCCAGCAAAGTAGTGAGTGTGTTTTCTTTGAAAATGAATAATTAGACTGGAAGTATGCCTGTAGCTCCAGGGCGGTTTCTTAGGATCAGTAACTCGCACAGAGTGAGAGGCAGAAATACTTGGCTGAAATGTGCAGATTTCACCACTTATATTTATTAATCACATCATGAGAGCTGTGCTGTAATATAGGGTCATACTCTGTAGGCAGGGAGGTATTTCCATATAACGTGCAACATTTTTTTTTTTCTTCCTTTTTGGTAATTCAGACTGTGTCAAATATTAAACTTTTACGTCATATCACATCATGATCTCAGGTCACTGGATTATTTGTTATAATAATCTTCTACCCGAAGTGTATTGGCAGTGGGAAAATATATATAAGGCTGCACGACGCTGTGGATGTTCTGCTGTCTGGTAATCAATAGCATGAACAGAGTTTATCTATTTCAAACCTTCCTACCGGTCACATCAAGCCCTGTTCCCATCTTGCCACACACACAGTCACTGTTCCCATCCATTCATTATCTGTAGTGGCTTATCCTGTACAGGGTCGCAGGCAAGCTGGAACCTGTCCCAGCTGACTATGGGCAAGAGGTGGGGTACACCCTGGACAAGTCGCCAGTTCATTGCAGGCCTCCCAACAATCCATTTTCTCAATTTCTTAACATAGCTGCTTGCACATCAGGGAAAAGTGTTTCTTCCTTTTTTGATGAATCTATTTTGGATGTCTCCTCCAAGCAGATGTCATTGGCATACCCTTGGATTTTAATTTGTAGACAACATGGTGTAATTAAAAGGGTCCATAGTGCTACATGGTCTTCAGGACACTCTTCGTCAGGACGAAAAAAAAAAAATTTGCATCCAAGCCCCCAGCCCAGTGTGAATCACCGCTCTAGGTAGAGGCTATTACCAGTTATTGGTAAGGATAAATGGCTTGTCCTGAACATGGATACCCTTAAAGAGTGATCAAAGACCTCTGCTGTTCGTCATGGTACCACTCGAAGCCTTTCAGCCTGGTTTATATGCCGAGTGGTTGAGTCATCAATGAGGATCTCCATCGCTCTCCCATGACGCACTTGCACCAGTGTGCAAATGAACACATGGTCATGTCTACCGAGAGCTGCCTGTTATTCCTCTCAACTGTATTTCTTCCAGGCAGTCATAAAACAACATCATGAAGGTGAAATAGAGGCCACTACATGTAGGTGGAATGTTTTTCTTCAACATTCAGCCAGGAAAAAAGTGAAAATAAGAGGCGGTTTATGATCTCTGCATGTTACCTCGACTATGGGTTTTCCTTTTTACAGTATTGGTTGGTTTTTAATGTACTTTGTTTGCTGTATTCCTCAAACTCAGAGCTGTGTTTTAATTAATGAACTGATGTCTTTGGCGTAAACTGGGAACGTTCTTAATCACTGCTGACACGGGCAATTAAACAAAGTGCAGACAAAATCAATATTGTGTATCTTTTAAAGAAATGGTTTGGCACAGAAACTGAATTTCTGACTTCCACTTAACATAAATGTTGGCGATCAATTAATACTTCTGTATTTATGCTTCTTTCGTTTTTCACTGACGCGTGGGAAGTATCGCAAAAGTAGTAAATCATAAGACATCTTCACAATATAGTATATACCTTTACATTACTATATATTTTGATTAGGTTTGGCTAAAAAAACAGGGTGGCACGGTGGTGTAGTGGTTAGCGCTGTCGCCTCACAATAAGAAGGCCCGGGTTCGAGCCCTGTGGCCGGCGAGGGCCTTTCTGTGCGGAGTTTGCATGTTCTCCCCGTGTCCGCGTGGGTTTCCTCCGGGTGCTCCGGTTTCCCCCACAGTCCAAAGACATGCAGGTTAGGTTAACTGGTGACTCTAAATTGACCGTAGGTGTGAATGTGCGTGTGAATGGTTGTCTGTGTCTGTGTCAGCCCTGTGATGACCTGGCGACTTGTCCAGGGTGTACCCCGCCTTTCGCCCGTAGTCAGCTGGGATAGGCTCCAGCTTGCCTGTGACCCTGTAGAACAGGATAAAGCGGCTAGAGATAATGAGAATGGCTAAAAAAAAAAAAAAACCTTCAAGGGTTACTATAATTTCAAAGGACCACCATTTTTAAAAACCCAAATATTTCACGAGGGAAAATGGAACAATTTGGACTAAAATAGTTCTTAAAGTCCAGTCAGTTCCTTGTTATAAAAGTACTGACGCTTAATGATTAGGACAATACTTAGAAAAGTTCATCCTGATGCTTTTATACCATGCCATGCATAAGTATTCACCCCCTTGAACTTCTGTAGTATTAACATCTGGAACCTAAATTAACTTTCCGAATGTACAGTCCTGTGCACATGCATAGAAATGCTGTAGATCAAAAATGGCTTAAAAATAAATAATGAAATTAAATGTTTCAACATTAAAAAAAAACTATAAACAGTAATCAGTAAACTGTAAAAAATGAAACAAAAGTCAATATTTGGTGTGAGACGACCCTTTTTTTTTTTAAAGCAGTCTCGGGTACAATGAGTGCAGTTTTATAATGAAATGAGCTGTAGGGTTTACTGAGCGTCTTACAGAACCAGCCACAGTTCTTCTGGACACTTTGACTGTCACACTCGCTTTTTAATTTTGCACCAAAACCCAGCAGCCTTCATTATGTTTTCATTTTTAATCTGAAATGTGGTATTTTATGGAATATGCTGCTCAGATACAAAAAAAAAAAAAAATCTGTAAAATTTAATTTTGTGCTGGAAAACTAGCGTTTGGAACTCTAAAATGTTTTTGTCCTGACTTGATAACGTAAAAGTCATAAAATAGAAATCTATAACAAAGTTTGTATGAAGAAAAAAATTAGGGTGCCTCGGACTTTTGCACAGTACTGTATGTTATCATATTCAGGTGAAAAGTGGCCAAAAAAAGCAATAAAGTTTGCAAATATAGTTACCAAGCAAAAAAAAATTTAAAACACTTAAATTAGTTCTAATGGAGCTAGTTGTTATTAGAATTCTCTGAAGTAACTCAATGGAGTCCATTCATGTGCAATTAAATGTTCTCAATATAAACACACCTGGGCGGCACGGTGGTGTAGTGGTTAGCGCTGTCGCCTCACAGCAAGAAGGTCCGGGTTCGAGCCCCATGGCCGGCGAGGGCCTTTCTGTGTGGAGTTTGCATGTTCTCCCCGTGTCCGCGTGGGTTTCCTCCGGGTGCTCCGGTTTCCCCCACAGTCCAAAGACATGCAGGTTAGGTTAACTGGTGACTCTAAATTGACCGTAGGTGTGAATGTGAGTGTGAATGGTTGTCTGTGTCTATGTGTCAGCCCTGTGATGACCTGGCGACTTGTCCAGGGTGTACCCCGCCTTTCGCCCGTAGTCAGCTGGGATAGGCTCCAGCTTGCCTGCGACCCTGTAGAACAGGATAAAGTGGCTAGAGATAATGAGATGAGATAAATACACTTTTTTTCCTGCAAGAACTCTGATTTTTGTTCAAGAACAAGTCTAAATGAATATCATCATGAAGAACAAGGAGCTAAGGTGCTACCAAAACAAGTCGGGAACAAAGTCCTGGAGCAGGATTAGATCATAGAAAATATCTGAAACTTTGAACATTATTTATATGAGTAGTTGTGTTTTACTTGAGTAAAGAACTTGGGTACTTTTTTAATCTTTGTACACTAAAATATCATGAACTTTAGTATTTTTGAATATCTCTTCGTGGGGTAGGCTTCATCTCCCAGAATTTGAGGAATGAACTATACCAGAAAGCTGGAAGTTTCTTCTATCCTGTATCTCCATTGGAGAAAAGGGCCATTAGTCTTGATGTTTTCCATCCACCTGTCCTTGTTACAAGTTTCGTTCTGGATACAACACAGTGGCAAATCATTACTATCAGAGCTGGGACTTCAGCTGAGCCAAAACTTAGCCAGACACACCAAAAAACCAACAGGTCAAGTATTTTGCAAGGGATTAGTGGCAGGCTGCCAGGTCGCTCTACTCTGTGTAGTTGTCGATGTTGATTTTAAAATTAACTCAATAAATTACACAGCGACATGAATGAGTGAAAAGTACTGTGATGAGCTGCGTGGAAGAAGAATCTGGAGACAGAAATCATAGTTTCTTGGTCGTTAGCCTGTGCTACTTGCTCTCGATAGCACTGGCTTGACCGCTTTGTTCGCTAACACTACTGATGAACGCTACACCAGCTGGAAGGTGACTTCACTGCTGTGCTGACGGCGCCGACTTGCGGTTAAACTAGCTTTGGTCTTCAAGAAGGCTTAGCGTGATAAATTTCTGGGCCCTCTCATGATCAATCAAAATCTGATTGGTTAATTAATCTGTCACTTTATACATAAACATACACTGCTATGGCCTTCTGTGCAGTGAAGTCCTAACCAATGAGTGAGCCAGCTCTAAACTCTTCTCAGCCTAGACACAACAAACAAATCTGATTGGATAACTCAATTTTAATGTTTTCAGGACAGTAACCTTTTAATTTCTTAAGCAAATTTGATAGACAACGAGGCCAAATTAGAAGAGAATAATTATAATAAAATTATGAAAGAACTAAACAAAGAAATTAAATATAATATTTGAAATGCTGGGGCAGCACGGTGGTGTAGTGGTTAGCGCTGTCGCCTCACAGCAAGAAGGTCCGGGTTCGAGCCCCGTGGCCGGCGAGGGCCTTTCTGTGTGGAGTTTGCATGTTCTCCCCGTGGGTTTCCTCCGGGTGCTCCGGTTTCCCCCACAGTCCAAAGACATGCAGGTTAGGTTAACTGGTGACTCTAAATTGACCGTAGATGTGAATGTGAGTGTGAATGGTTGTCTGTGTCTATGTGTCAGCCCTGTGATGACCTGGCGACTTGTCCAGGGTGTACCCCGCCTTTCGCCCGTAGACAGCTGGGATAGGCTCCAGCTTGCCTGCGACCCTGTAGAACAGGATAAAGTGGCTACAGATAATGAGAGATGAGATTTGAAATGCTGATATTTTTAGGCCTTCTGTGAAGGCCAAGGAGGCCCTGACGGTTCCCCTCTGGTACGTTAAACTGCATCCCTGCCCTTATCAAAAAGAAGTTTACTTCAAGTTCATTTTATTAAGTATACTTAAGTAAAGTTAAAGTATATTTCCTTAAGTATACTTTTGTGTACCAAGTATACTGATACTAATGTACTTACAGTATACTTGTAAGTAAACTAATCTAATACTTCTTGGGACTAAATTGGCCCACTTTTTTAGTTTATAAAAAGTATACTTTAAGTTTAAGAGAAGTAAACTTTGAGTATACAACTAGTATTTTTTTTTTATTTTGTACTGCAAGTATACCACAAGTAAACTTGTATACTAATAGTTTACTAGTTCTATACCTGTAGTCCACTCTTTAGTTTACAAAAGCATACTTCATAGTATACTGGAAATATGCTATTGGTTTACTCGTTACACACTTCTAGTCCACTTTTTAGTTTACTAAAGTATACTTTGTAGTATACTGGAAATATACTATTAGTTACTGGTTATATACATCTCGTCCACTTTATAGTTTATAAAAGTATACTTTAATAGTATATTTCCAATATGCTATAGTATTCCACCCCAGAGCTGACCACAAACTTATGGTACATTTAGGTTTAAAGTGCATATCACAGGTAAATTCGGGAGCAAGATCAATGTAATTCTCCTATTTTACAACCCCGATTCCAAAAAAGTTGGGACAAAGTACAAATTGTAAATAAAAATGGAATGCAATAATTTACAAATCTCAAAAACTGATATTGTATTCACAATAGAACATAGACAACATATCAAATGTCGAAAGTGAGACATTTTGAAATTTCATGCCAAATATTGGCTCATTTGAAATTTCATGACAGCAACGCATCTCAAAAATGTTGGGAAAGGGGCAATAAGAGGCTGGAAAAGTTAAAGGTACAAAAAAGGAACAGCTGGAGGACCAAATTGCAACTCATTAGGTCAATTGGCAATAGGTCATTAACATGACTGGGTATAAAAAGAGCATCTTGGAGTGGCAGCGGCTCTCAGAAGTAAAGATGGGAAGAGGATCACCAATCCCCCTAATTCTGCGCTGACAAATAGTGGAGCAATATCAGAAAGGAGTTCGACAGTGTAAAATTGCAAAGAGTTTGAACATATCATCATCTACAGTGCATAATATCATCAAAAGATTCAGAGAATCTGGAAGAATCTCTGTGCGTAAGGGTCAAGGCCGGAAAACCATACCGGGTGCCCGTGATCTTCGGGCCCTTAGACGGCACTGCATCACATACAGGCATGCTTCTGTATTGGAAATCACAAAATGGGCTCAGGAATATTTCCAGAGAACATTATCTGTGAACACAATTCACCGTGCCATCCGCCGTTGCCAGCTAAAACTCTATAGTTCAAAGAAGAAGCCGTATCTAAACATGATCCAGAAGCGCAGACGTCTTCTCTGGGCCAAAGCTCATTTAAAATGGACTGTGGCAAAGTGGAAAACTGTTCTGTGGTCAGACGAATCAAAATTTGAAGTTCTTTATGGAAATCAGGGACGCCGTGTCATTCGGACTAAAGAGGAGAAGGACGACCCGAGTTGTTATCAGTGCTCAGTTCAGAAGCCTGCATCTCTGATGGTATGAGGTTGCATTAGTGCGTGTGGCATGGGCAGCTTACACATCTGGAAAGACACCATCAATGCTGAAAGGTATATCCAGGTTCTAGAGCAACATATGCTCCCATCCAGACGACGTCTCTTTCAGGGAAGACCTTGCATTTTCCAACATCACAATGCCAAACCACATACTGCATCAATTACAGCATCATGGCTGCGTAGAAGAAGGGTCCGGGTACTGAACTGGCCAGCCTGCAGTCCAGATCTTTCACCCATAGAAAACATTTGGCGCATCATAAAACGGAAGATACGACAAAAAAGACCTAAGACAGTTGAGCAACTAGAATCCTACATTAGACAAGAATGGGTTAACATTCCTATCCCTAAACTTGAGCAACTTGTCTCCTCAGTCCCCAGACGTTTACAGACTGTTGTAAAGAGAAAAGGGGATGTCTCACAGTGGTAAACATGGCCTTGTCCCAACTTTTTTTTAGATGTGGTGTTGTCATGAAATTTAAAATCGCCTAATTTTTCTCTTTAAATTAGCGTGACCAGATGTCCCGGTTTGACCGGGACAGTCCCGATTTTGAGTTGCGTGTCCCCAGTCCCGACAAAGGTCCGTCGGGACGCTGAAATGTCCCGGTTTACACCAAACACTAACAAACTGTCCCGGTTACAGCGATCATATACATATAGCCAACGAGATGTCAATAAAGCTTCTAGCAATTCAGCATCAATGTGTGTGTGTGCGCAGTCAACCTTACAATGTATCTATTTGTACAATGTTGCAATATAGAGGCCGCGTTATAACGGGTTTTTTTTCGCTAGCGGCTGTCAACTACTACGCGACAATGCTGAACGGATGAGCGCCGGGTGGAGATGTTCACGCACTTCAAGAGTAGAGAGACTCCTTACAGCAATGTCAGCCAGTTTGCCATGTGCCTACCTGGCACCAATGTTCCAGTTGAGCGAATATTTTCACTCATGAGCAACACCTGGACTGATGAGAGGAATTGCATGACCATGCCTACTCTTGAAGCCTTGCTCATTACCCTGGCCAATTTCGACGATACTTGCTCGCAGTTTCACAGCAGTCTCTCGGGCAATAAAGCGCTACTGGAGCAAATTCACTCATGTAAATAATAAAATGGCATCTTCTTTAGGGTAGGTGGGTGGGTTGGGTGGCTGTGGTTCTGAAACATTTTTTGTTGTCTTTCATCTGTTTCATCTGTCTTTAATCTGTATCGCAGATTGTCTTGACTTGTTTGATGGTGTTGTCAACTCAGGGTTCACGTTTTCAAAATAGTTAGTAGCCGACACTGGTTAAGATTAAACAGAGGCGTTTTGGGTAAAGGTTCAGAGGTGACAACGATTAGGCTCTTGCGCTCGTTCCTGTTACAATGCATAGCCTATTGTTTAAAAAAAAAAGTTCATCGCATAAAATGTTGATGTTAATATAGAAGCAATGCATTTTCTTGGCGTTTTCACAAAGGTGAAATAAATCGGTTGAAATTTAGGCTATTGGCCTATTCCCTATCACCACATCTGTTGTCTGATTTTCTTACTTTAACTGAATTGTGATAGAAGTACATGTAGATAACAAGAAAATACTTGATTATTCTCTGAAATGTTAATAAAAGTGAGCTTTTACAAAATGATGAAAGCACCTGTCTGAGCCATGGTTTGAGCTGGGGCAGGTTTACATCAAAACGCTTGTGCGTGCACGAGTATCACGGTCACGCGCAAAATGTCCCGGTTTTAGACTCGGGAAATCTGGTCACCCTACTTTAAATGATACATTTTCTCAGTTTAAACATTTGATATGTCATCTATGTTCTATTCTGAATAAAATATGGAATTTTGAAACTTCCACATCATTGCATTCCGTTTTTATTTACAATTTGTACTTTGTCCCAACTTTTTTGGAATCGGGGTTGTATATTTGACCAAAGTTTAATATCTGTAACATTCTGCATTCTCTGCAATTTCTTTACCTTGTGCAATGCCAGAAAAATTCAGTTGAAATCAAGCCATTTGAGGCGAATTGGTCCGCCTCTGAAAAAACTTGGCATTTGGATTTCCCGGCAAACATTGATTTTCGTGACGTCACGTGCAGGACGCCTCCCTCTGAATCCTACGTCAGCGCTGGTTTGTTTATGAGAAAACGACCTGGTGGTTTTCTGCAAGTTTCTTCAACGTTATCGCGTAATTATTAAAATGGTTAACAGATGTATCGTAGGAGGGTGTAGCAACACCAATCTTGATGGGATTAGTACTCATTGTTTTCCAAAAGACTAGACAATGAGAAAGAAATGGGAGCGCTTGGTCTACACAGGCTGTGCACTGAAACCATGCAAAGCTCACGCAGCCTGCTGGCGCTTCCGCAGATAACGTCATGAATCTGGCTCCAGACTCCCTTGGGATTTTTCCAGATGCGTTTTGGGTTTTTTTTGTTTTTTTTCTGCTGTAGACAGATGGCCTTGTGCAAAATTACCCTTCTGGATGAGTGTGTAAAGGGACATACTTTTCATATCTCATCTCATTATCTCTAGCTACTTTATCCTTCTACAGGGTCGCAGGCAAGCTGGAGCCTATCCCAGCTGACTACCGGCGAAAGGCAGGGTACACCCTGGACAAGTTGCCAGGTCATCACAGGGCTGACACATAGACACAGACAACCATTCACACTCACATTCACACCTACGGTCAATTTAGAGTCACCAGTTAACCTAACCTGCATGTCTTTGGACTGTGGGGGAAACCGGAGCACCCGGAGGAAACCCATGCGGACACGGGGAGAACATGCAAACTCCACGCAGAAAGGCCCTCGCCGGCCCCGGGGCTCGAACCCAGGACCTTCTTGCTGTGAGGCGACAGC
This sequence comes from Neoarius graeffei, assembly GCF_027579695.1. Classification (NCBI taxonomy): domain Eukaryota; kingdom Metazoa; phylum Chordata; class Actinopteri; order Siluriformes; family Ariidae; genus Neoarius; species Neoarius graeffei. Next base: position 14,568,240 of record NC_083580.1, read on the forward strand.
GCTAACCACTACACCACCGTACCACCCTACTTTTCATATTTAAAAAAAAAAAAAAATTGGTCCAGGATATGCACTTTTAAAAGATGGGATTTAAAACATGCTGCCATATATCACAAAGAAGCCAATATGTGTGAAAAAGAAGTATTTTATAGCCTACTATCAAAAGGATAAGCACAACTACAGGGCAAGTACACTTAAACATAAGGCACAAATATTTTGATACTTTATTACACTTTTGTTAAGTATAAGCTTAAAAGGATAGTTCGGGATTTTTGACATGAATCTGTATGGCATCCCCATCAATAGTGTCATGCAAACACACTGACTTACCCCTGACAGCATCCTGTGAGTCCAGTTCTTGTCCAGTTTTGGTCCAGACGAAAAGTAGTCCGGCAAGTTTGTTGGGGTCACGAAAGTAAAACGTTTTTCATCTCAAAACAGTACGTGTTCAAAAGAGTGATATATTTGCATCACAAAACCGTTGCCAAATAAAAAGTCAGACCTCGAAATCGCTTGGCACTATTTTCTCTCCCTTCTTGTCACTGCGCGCTGCCGCCAGGTGACATCCACGGCTGTTTCATTCATTGTTTTAGTAATGGGAATTTCGGCTCTTTTTCGGGAGCCGGCTCTTTTGGCTCTTCTTACTATAAGGAGCCGGCTCTTTCGGCTCCCAAACGGCTCCTGAGATTTTATTTTTGATTTAATTGCTGCAATTAACTAGTTAATTAATTACATTATTATTTATATTTTATCAATAGGATGTTTTCCATTTTATTTTTTAGTTTTTGTAGCCATTGTAAAACTTTGTAAAGTATAGCAGTGTAACAATGTTCTAGCTATAGAAATAAAACTTAATTAATAAAGTTTTTTCTCACAAACGTAATGCAAAACTGTGCTATATTACCAGTATAAAATACACAGAAGACATCAACTGTTTATCCTTTATGGCTTGATTTCACACTCGACCTTGAACAAAATGCCATAAAATAAATTATGAAGTACAAATCAGGCCTAAGAAACTATGAAGCAAAGTTGGAAATTATTTTAACAAACACAGAACAATGTGCAACAAAATATGTGGCACCTTGAGCGCATGTAAAAAGAGAAAGTGCCGCACTCTGCTCCACCAGTAATGAGAAGCCGCTGGAACAGCAAATATGCTCCTGTTATAATGACTGCTGTCTCGTTGTATACCGCAGATTAATCTGGCCATGCCAAGGCGGTTGCCGACCGAACCTGTCAATTTATGAGCGACAATTTATATCATGAGCTTTAGGAATTCACGGCAACAAAACAATGATCATGGTTGTCAAATAGACAATCATCCTTCAGCTGAGCTGAACTCTGTCTCTCTCTCTCTCTCTCTCTCTCTCTCTCTCTCTCTCTGAGGCACCTAAGGACAAAAAACTAATTCGGCTCCCCAACTCGGCTCCCACCGAAGAGCCGGCTCCCGTCGTTCACTTCAAAGAGCCGGCTCTTTGAACCGGATCGTTCGCGACCGACACATCACTACATTGTTTACTGCTAGCAAAGTTGGCGACAACATGTCTGACTACGACGGTGAAATGTGTGCGGAGATTCAGCCACATCTTTGTTGCTACAGCCTGGATAGTCGCAAGTGCGCACCATTTTCACAAATATATTATTGTATAGGTTATAGAAGGTGGTAAATTTGTCGCTGTTCTTGCTCTCAAATTAGCTTGTTAGCGCCGCTGATCTGAACTCCTAATCACTGCCAAACAATGGGAAAGGTGTTGATTCCTGCGCAGATGTCAACATGACAGCGCGCAGTGATACTGAGGGAGAGAAAATAGTGCCAAGCGATTTCGAGGTCTGACTTTTTATTTGGCAACGGTTTTGTGATGCAAATATATCACTCTTTTGAACACGTACTGTTTTGAGACGAAAAACGTTTTACTTTCGTGACCCCAACAAACTTGCCGGACTACTTTTCGTCTGGACCAAAACTGGACAAGAACTGGACTCACAGGATGCTGTCAGGGGTAAGTCAGTGTGTTTGCATGACACTATTGATGGGGATGCCATACAGATTCATGTCAAAAATCCCGAACTATCCCTTTAATATACTTAGACTTTTCTATATACTTTTCAGTATAAGCCAAGTATACTTATGTATAACTTTAAGTAGATCTCTAAGTAAATAAAAAGTACACTGAAAGCATCAAGTCAAAAGTCAAAGTCCTTCCCACGCCTTACAGTACCTGGTATTCCTAGGCAGTCTCCCACTCAAGTACTAACCAGGCCCAACCTGTATGTGGCGCATCGGGCGGCGCCGATCTCCGTTTCCATAACCCTCGGCCTCTCGCCTATTACATAGCTAGGGTTACAGTGGGGGGCTAGTCCTCTGGTAACCACGAGAGTTTAACTCCCCATGCACATCTGTATTGCAGCGTGCCTTGCCAGATGGCAGTAGGTACCATTTTTATGATGGTCTTTGGTATAACCCGACCGTGAATAGAACTCACGATCTCCCGATCGAGAGGCGGATATGCTACCACTAGGCCACTAGTCGGTCCAAACTGAAAGCATACTCTCATTTTTAGTTTAAAAGAAGCATACTAGAAGCACGCTTGAATAAACTTTTTTGTAAGGGTCGTCCTCTAGGTTGGGGGTTGGACAATAGGTCAGTCATCTACTTCCGTTAAAAAAACTCATACGATTACTGAATCCAAGTTGGAAGTTCAGTATGTGATAATATAGAGCCACTTTGAAGATCTACATCAGGGGTCACCAAACTTTTTTTTTTCTCTGGGGGCCACATTGTTGTTCCTGACTGTGATGGGGGGCCGGGGTCGGGTCAGCTATATAACATAGAATTGTATGACTCAGACAAATATGACTACCAGCAGGCCTCATTGTGTAGTAGAGATTACTAGCCTGGCACAGCCATCCCCACTACTATATCCACACTACTATATCAACACTTGATTCCTGGCACATATTTGTTTATCTTTACTAGTGGTTTGCAAAAGTAGTAATCGAGTCTTCCCACTTTGTTTAAATTTGAAATACCACAGATATTCCATTTATTTATTTTCTAATAAAAATAACATCAAAGCTGTCAAGGTAAGAAACATCTGCCTATTTGAGGTGATTGACACTGGCAAAGGTGAGTGGAAAATTATAAATTGTAGGTAGGCCTGTTGATATTATTAATAATATTAATAATAATTGTGTGCAGCACTTAATAAACGTCAAATAAATAGGCCTATAAAATAAATACATTTAAAAAAACAGTGAAATTATAATATGAGCAATAGATCAATAGATCACAGCAGTTGTGCTGTGTCCTGCACGTCATTGCTCTCATCCATGGCCAAAGCAAAAAACTTGAATTCTGACGCTTTCTCATTCAGCTGGTCATACACGTTGTCCCCCAAATCTTCGGTTCGCCTGGTCATAGTAGGTGCGGAGAGACTCGCCGCGTCGAGCGCATCCTTCTTGTCGGGACACACCTCCTCGGCCACAGCAAGCATGCATACTTTAACAAAGTCCCCATCAGTAAACGGCTTTCCATGGGTAGCTAGTCGGTGAGCTACCTTATAGCTAGCTCGGACAGCAGCCTGGTTGATCTGGGTTTGGCGAAGGAATACATTCTGTTGTGCAGCCAGTTCGCATTTCATCCTCCGAATCCTGTCTTCTCTTGTTTGCCCTCGCAAACTAGCATACTCTTTGTGGTGGGTTTCGTAGTGACGATGCAGATTATATTCTTTGAAAACCGACACACTTTCTTTACATACAAGACAAACTGCACGGTCCTTACACTGAAGGAAAAAATAATCGGTGGTCCACTGTTCTTTAAAAACTCTGCACTCTCTGTCAGCTTTTCGCTTACCGCTAGCCATTTTGCTGTCCTGAACACTGACAGTTCTCTGCGCGTGCGCTGCCTGTCACTGCTTGATCGCGAGCATATGATGAAAATTCGAAAAATATGAATAGTTCATTTTATAACTAAATATCAATTTTAATTGATAAAATCAACAAAATACAAGATGCAGACATGTTATTCATCTCATTATCTCTAGCCGCTTTATCCTGTTCTACAGGGTCGCAGGCAAGCTGGAGCCTATCCCAGCTGACTACGGGCGAAAGGCAGGGTACACCCTGGACAATTTGCCAAAAAGCAATTTTAAAAAAATAGGCCATGACCACTTTTGGGGATTGCCTCATAGGGCTGGTTCAAGTGGTGAGGGGCAGAGGGGCTGGGGGGCCGGTCAAAGGGGGGCGGCGGGCTGGAGTCGGCCCGCGGGCCGTAGTTTGATGACCCCTGATCTACATGGTCCTTAGCAATGAGAAGAATGGCTTGCTTGCTTTATTGATTGATTTGTAAAGACTCTACTGCAAACCTAAAGAAGCAAACACCAGACACCAAGCATGTCCTGGCTGATTAACTACATTTGCTATGCAAAGTTAATAATAATTGTTGCCAACCTATTCCTCTACGGATCTCTGACTCGCATGCATTGTGCATTAGAAGATCCCTCTAGCATTTTCCGATAAGAGAAGAAATGTTCATTTGAGAGTCTGCTGTTGTTCAAATCCAAGGTGGAGAGAATCTTGAGCAGCTGTTGAATGCCACTGAACACTTCTGGGTAATGGGACTGTAACCTTATTATCAGCTCTACGCTAGTGGAAATGATGCTCATTCATATTTAATATCAAAGAAGAAAATCTACTGTATGTTTTGCAAGTTCGTTCTGCTCTCTGTGAAATCTTTGGAAGTTTACTGGGCATTGTAGAAGCCTCCATTTGGTGTTTGAAAAGCAATTTTTTCCCCCACAAATGCCTCCAAATGAACTCCACGAGAAAGCGCTAAGGCTTTGACATGGCAAAAAGTTCCTTGTTTAACTTCCATACCTAATTATCACCTTGTGAGGAAGCCAAATTGCAGGCATTAAGCATATAAACTGCTGAACTAGTCAAGCCGATTGGTGTACATGTTTGTCCCCGTACTCTTTATCTTCTGGTGGTGAAGATCAGAACGTGCACTGTAATTAGGTGTCGGGGATGAAATTATCCAGGTTTTAGGATGACTTCGGCACTACGTTTTTAGGATGTCTTTAACAATTAAAGCTCCTCCTCCAAAGATGTCTGCTACTGAGACTCGGAGAAGGTTCCAGGGAGGGAGTGTTGTAGAGCTGTAGGTTTTGCAGGAGATGGCGACGACGTTTTAATCAGTGGTCTGTTCTGCAGTACTGTCACAAATTCTGTGTAAATGGGCTGCGTTTTTGAATGCGCCATTAGAACTGTCCTAATGTCCTTGTGTCTCAGTGCATGGATATTCAACCTAACATCTTTAGGGAGTCAAGTGGATTTGGAAGAGGCTCTTAACCTGATGAAGACTTTAGAGGCAGACTTTTTTTTCCTACTGGCTTCTCTGCATGTGAGGTCATGCAGCCTCTTGGATCTATTTGTCAGTATGGAGTATTTCAGAACTAGTGTTATGTCCAAGTGTTTCAGAGTCCTCCAGATAAATGGGGCTGGTTTTAAAAAAAAAAAAAAGAGAGAGAGACCATTATAACCCGAAGATTATTATTTATTCTCTTTTCACAGCTGCTGCTTCATTAAAGCTGATTTCTTGTTAGGAGAAGAAATTTATACCATGTAGCTTGCAATCTTATAATTGCAAACTTGCTCAGCTGTGCCATGACAGCTTCTATAAAAGGCACTAAACAATAATTTATTTAAACGACAGGTGGGTAGGAACTGCCCACATGCGTACGGCTTCAAAGAGACAGCAGAGTGGATATATGTGGCGTGAAAAAACCGAACGCTGTGTGAAACACACAGAGAATTTTGTGTGTGCGCAGGTGTGTGTTTCGTCAGATATGTGTTAATGGGTGAGCTCGCTGTTGTAGGGTGTGTAGTGTCCTGCCGGGCTGCAAGCTTTCATCAGGACGTGTCCTCAGCGTGGTGTGGTAAGTAAGAAAGCGAGTTAAGTGCTGTACAGAGCTTCAGGTATTGTAAGAAATCAGAATAATTCCTGCACGGAATTCTTTCCGGGATGTTGTACTGCTTTGTCAACAACAATGCAGACTAACGATTTTTTTGTTTTTTTAAAATAGGCTTTGCTTAAACATTTCAAAGAATGACCCTTAAAAGAGCACATTAACCTCATGAATGACCTCCGGGGAAGGTTGTTCTTTCTGCTTTCTTTGTATTTTTAAGTCATCCAGGAACTGTATAATTTTCCTGTAATGGAGCTACTAGAAGTAACGCCAGTTAGCAAGGAGTAATGGTTAAAGTGGCCGGCTCATCCTTCCCAGAATCCTCTGCATCAAGTAGCTAGTTGCCATTTTCGATGCTGGAGATATTCCAAAAACAATCTGCAGCCATTCAGCAATGCGCTAGGCCATAGATCTTAAATTGTAACATGAAATTGAAGATATTTTGTTAAAGTAGAAGTAGTGTAGACTTTTTTTTTTTTTTTAATTCTTTCAACTGGGCGGCACGGTGGTGTAGTGGTTAGCGCTGTCGCCTCACAGCAAGAAGGTCCGGGTTCGAGCCCCGGGGCCGGCGAGGGCCTTTCTGTGCGGAGTTTGCATGTTCTCCCCGTGTCCGCGTGGGTTTCCTCCGGGTACTCCGGTTTCCCCCACAGTCCAAAGACATGCAGGTTAGGTTAACTGGTGACTCTAAATTGACCGTAGGTGTGAATGTGAGTGTGAATGGTTGTCTGTGTCTATGTGTCAGCCCTGTGATGACCTGGCGACTTGTCCAGGGTGTACCCCGCCTTTCGCCCGTAGTCAGCTGGGATAGGCTCCAGCTTGCCTGCGACCCTGTGGGACAGGATAAAGCGGCTACAGATAATGAGATGAGATGAGAATTCTTTCAACTGGTCCATTCCATTCTTGTATGGTTATTATTAGCTCATCCGGCCGATAGGTGATGAGCTTATGCCATCATGTGTCCAGTGGCGTCCACATTTCACAAAAATCGCTTCTTCTCTCTCAATTCTTCACTGATTTTTATTCTTTTTGGCAGGAAGGTAGGTCTGCCTGGGGTGCATACAGGTTCTGCCTAAATTTGCATAATTGCAATTAATAATGAAGATATGGACTAATTAAGCCTTTAATGAGCAGTTCAAGAAAAATGCTTCTTCTTGGTCAATTCCTCACCATTTTGGATTCTTTCTGGCAAATAGGTCGGTATTCCTAGGGTGGATATTGCTTGTATATAGTGTATATAGCTTGCAACATTTATTGTGCGAGGTGGCCCACTGTAGATCGTTCCTTCTGGACTAGACGGGGCCGGAGTGAGTTACGTCGTCACTGACGGTCTCATTGCTTTGTAATGGACCTGAACTGGCCTCGGCCATCTCGTGGGTGGCCATAAAGGAAAGAAAAGATAAGGCGTATTTTCTTCAAAGTTTCCACGCATGATGCATCAATGAAGAAAAAATTTGAGATTTTTGAAGGGATCACTAATATACATGTTTTCCACCAAGAGGGAACAGGTTCTGTTCTGGTTCACGTGTCAACTTTTGAACCTTTTGAAGCATTTAGACTAAAAATAAATTGGTTCGGAACCTGGAAAGTTGGTTCCCAGCTGGAATGATAATATAGCTGGTTTTTCCAGCATGAACCGTGATGATATCAGTGGGCATGTCATTAGTTTGGAGAGGAAGCAGAGTGCAGCAATGGAGAACGCAGCAAAAAAGGATACATCTCATTATCTGTAGCCGCTTTATCCTGTTCTACAGGGTCGCAGGCAAGCTGGAGCCTATCCCAGCTGACTACGGGCGAAAGGCGGGGTACACCCTGGACAAGTCGCCAGGTCATCACAGGGCTGACACATAGACACAGACAACCATTCACACTCACATTCACACCTACGGTCAATTTAGAGTCACCAGTTAACCTAACCTGCATGTCTTTGGACTGTGGGGGAAACCGGAGCACCCAGAGGAAACCCACGCGGACACGGGGAGAACATGCAAACTCCGCACAGAAAGGCCCTCGCCGGCCACGGGGCTCGAACCCGGACCTTCTTGCTGTGAGGCGACAGCGCTAACCACCACACCACCGTGCCACCAAAAGGATACATCTTCAGAAAAAAAATGGAACAAAAATATCTTCAATAATAGAATCAAAGCTTGCAGGTAATCAATGTGCACCGCCATCTTGCTACTACTGTTTACTCCTGTTGTGCATTGTGTAATGCACTCCGTTTATGATTACAATAGTTCCGGTCAAAACTGGTGAAAATGTGGGCCGGTTCGCTAGCTGGCACCAAGGTTCAAAGAATGGAAACAGTTCAAGAACCCGTTCCCTGTTGGTCAAGAAACAGTGACTGACTGAATTTGCAGAGGTTTTGCTGCACAGGGAGCTAACCGGTAGCAACTGCAATGCTTTCAACGCAAAAACAACAATTTGGATTCTGGGAAGAAGGAGCCGAGCCCTTTTAATTTTTATGTTTAAGTCAAGTCAGGTTTATTTGTATAGCGCCTTTATCAATAGACATTGTCGCAAAGCAGCTTTACAGAATTTTAATGACTTTAAACATGAGCTAATTTTATCCCTAATCTATGCCCAATGAGCAAGCCTGTGGCAAGGAAAAACTCCCTCAGGCCCTGTTTACATTATTTCAAATCAGCGGATCATCAGATTAACGTTTTTGAAACGATTCGCGTGCACACAGCAACGCCAATACACGATTCGCGTGCACACAGCAACCCCAATACACGGATACGCTAATCACATGACTAATTAGACGGCACGTCACATGATCCCAGTGCATATTGGGCATGCGCAAGTCACTCACCACTTGCAAGTGGAAGGATGGCAAGCGAACACCTTCTCCAGCAGATAAACACACCTGGCTGTGATGTTCATGTTTTCACTGAGTTTAAGCGCCTGAAGGAGGTTGAAATGTGTAAATAAACCTCAGTGCAGCTCAGCGCTTCCTCCTGCGCTCCAAATCACTCCGCCCTGAACAGCGAGTGCCCTCTGGAGGGTGCGCACTCCGGCCCTGCGCGCGAGTGAAGCGCACGAGCAGTGATTCGGGACTGAGCCGCTGTGTGTGTGATCCCAACGCCAGCGAATCAGGAAGGTGGATGTCACAGTGACGTTGTCCAGTGACGACGTCAGCTAGAGCTCAGCACAGCGTATCCGCGTATTCTTAATGTTTACACAGCACCGGACCAGACACGATCTGGATTGAATACGTGGACCCTGGCGGATTCCCGTTTCCCGGCGTTTCCAGGCGTTTTAATGTAAACGGACAGTGCATCCGCGAAGAAAACGAGACAGATACGGTCTAATGTAAACTTGGCCTCAGACAACATGAGGAAGAAACCTCGAGAGGAACCAGACTCAAAAGGGAACCCATCCTCATTTGAGTGATAACAGACAACATGATAACATTTTTAACATGAAGTCTGTTTTGCTGAAGTTATAAACTCTTCATTGATGGAAACTTGAGTGCAAAACTGTTCATGACAACTGCAGTCCTAAAGTTAGCAAGTCAACTGTAGTCCTCAGCCATATGGGTACATTTATGCTGTGTTCACACTTATACCGGTACGAAAGTGGTATAACTGTATCGATACAAAGTATACCGGTACAGTTTAGTACATCTGTCCACACTAGCGAGAAATGTTTGCGGTTTTCTTTCACGGTAGTTGAAATGCGCGTGCGCGAAATGTTTCCATAGTTACCGAGTAACTTCCTTCCGAGAATATATGGCATCCGTTATTTCGAGATCTTGAGAAAACAAAACAATTATTTCATGATCTCAGCTGGATCACTGTATCTCCGTCGGTAGAGACGAAGCCGGGCCAGTCTTCTGCGGAGGTGCCGCGGACTAATTTTGAAATTATCCCTTATTAAAAGACTTAATGCAATCTCTCCCTGTGTCAACCCCTGATCAAAATATTGCCTTATTAGGTGATCGATTATTCCAGACATTCTAATGACCAAAGTTGCGTCTATACAGAATGAGAAATAGCCCCAGAGTCAGCATATCACAAGTCTCTTGGCGCACCTGAATGAACCATTTCTCAGCTGTTTACTCGAGATCATGAAATAATTGTTTTGTTTTCTCGAGATCTCGAAATAACGGTTTTGTTTTCTCGAGATCTCGAATTAGTTGTGTTGTTTTCTCGAGATCCTGAATTAATTATGTCATTATCTCAGGACAACAAGGTGAATTTAAAAAAAAGGATTATATGAAGGGCCTCTCTCGGCTTCCGTACGGATGAAACAACGTGTGCTTTTTGTCAGTGTACAGTCTGTATTTCTGGTGGTCATTTATTCAGTCGACTCGTATAAAACGCGCGAGGCAGTTGAGAAAGAAACAAACGAATCTCTGTTCTTCACTGTTTTATTCAGCAAAGACATCGATTGAGGTGTGTAACTTTGCGCATGCGCATTATATTTGTATTGATACAGAACCGCTTCATCTGTGCACACTACAGCGAAGCGCTACAGTACCGATACTGTACCGGTACGAAACACATACAGTTATACCGTTACAGTACCGGTATAGTTGCTAGTGTGGACAGGTGTTGCGGTACGAAAGTAGTTTCGTATCGGTACAAAATCCCTAGTGTGGACAGGGTATTACATTTACCCATAGTGACTTACAGAAGTGCTTCATAGTCTCTAACAAAAAAAAATCTAGCACTTGTGGAACTAGAGGACTGCATAAGAACAGAGGTGGACAGTAACGAAGTACATTTACTTGAATACTGTACTTAAGTACACTTTGAGTATCTATACTTGAGTTTTTTTTTTTTTTTAAACTTGACTTTTTAACTTCACGACATTTGAAAGGCAAATATCGTACTTTTTACTCCAATACATTTCTATCAAGGTACTCGTTACTATGAAGCGGCTTTGAAAGTGGATGTTTTTTGTTTTTTCTTTTCTAAAACGTGATTGTTTTTTTTCCCCAGGTGACACTGAGACAGCCTATCAGTAATCACTCGGGTCACGTCACATCCATAGACTGTATAAAATCAAGATCGATGATTTCTCAGCAGCATTATTTAAAGGGCCCATGGCATGGTGGTTTGTTGATGCTTTAAACGGGCTCGTGGAGGCTTCCGGATGTTCTATCCGCAGCCTTTCTCGAAATGAACCCTCGGCACGTAGATATAGCCTCCTGGGAGAAAGCCCCATTTCAGCGCTTTTCCCAGTGTGTCGTTTTGCTAATGAGAAGCAGGAGGCGGGGAAGCATAGAGGGTGGGGGCGTGCCATGGGGGGCTGGGGGAGGGGCTGCCGTCTGCCTCCCAAGCCGGCCGAGAGCGCTCCTCGTCGGGCACGGCCAGGCGGGCGAATGCCCTGGTCCGTCCGCCCTGTCTAAAAAAAAAATGGTACAACTCGAGCCCATGTACCTGGCTAACTGCAGGAAGCGGTTAGCTGCACAGCTAATGTAGCAATTGCTAGGCTAACGCACCGATTTTAAAACACGGCAAAATGACCAGTTATACACTTACTTGTTCGGTGTTTGTGGCTGATGCGGCAGGGATGCTTGGTACGGACCCAGGCTTCAGTGACAGTTGATGTGCAAAACCTGCCCTGTACTGTCCCAAGTTGTGGAAACATTCCTCAGGAAAATGCTTCCGACAAACATACACCGTCTTAGGTAGACTCGACGGCGTATTATTGAAGTAAATAAAATTAAGCCACTGCGTCTTCAGGGGCTCTCCCGTCGGCAGTAAAAACAGACTCCTTTCTGTGTTGTCACATCCATGTACAGCGCAATTTCCATGTTGTGTCTTCTATGGGCTCCTCACTACAAAATGTAGTCATGTGTTCTGCGCATGCACAGTAGGCTTGGTAGGACAAACAGCAACTTTTGAGTTGGGCGGGGCAATCCATACAGTGGGTGGGAATCCAGAGGGGGGGCGTGGGGATCATCTCCCTTGCTGACGTAGGCAAGGGAAGAGTTTATCAACGTGCCGTTTTGACGCGCCATTCTCAAATGTTGGGCATAGTTTGGTTTACACATTATGAAATTTCTAGCCACTGGGGTGACTTAAGAAGGTCAGAGGAACTCATTTTAACGTTAAAAAACCTCAGAAAGTGAAAATTTCATGCCATGGGACCTTTTAATACGATCAATCGATGGCAGAATGGAAGGAGGCAGCGCTTCTGGGGAACGCACGCACCCATAGCCCATGAACCCATGTTTCAGTTTTCTGAAAGGATCAAAGAATCATTTTGTTTTAAATGTTTGCTTTGTTTGCTGAAAACGAACCACATCACAGCCTACAAAAACTCACCATTCAACCTGCGGGAGCATATTGAGGAATGTAAACGTTTTATTCCAAGAGAAAGCTTGCAATGAAGTTGTCTGTGCTTTTAGAGCTAGCGATAATGTTGCAAACGTAGCTATGCAGTCTGGTTAGTCAAATGACTTTCTATGGATTTGCCCGCCAAGTTAGCATCACCTTGTCCACGGCTAACGTTGACACATAGCTAGTTAACTCGGACACTGTTAGTTAGCATGTAAAAATGGAGTTACGCTAACATGAATAACGTTAACTTATTTGAATTCCTTTCAGAAATATGTTTTAGCATAATCTTGCCAAGTAAACAGAATGTAGAAATATTTTCTTTTCTAGGAACATTAGCTACCCAATATGATTTCGAGTTTGAAAAGAGTTTGCTAGCATGTCAGGTGGGGTTTCACTGACTAGCTAGCTTAACGTTAAACCACCATGATGCACAGCATGTGTTCATTTTGTGAATTCACATTTCTGCCTTTGGTAACTGCGTTAGGTTTTGTAAGCATTGTAGCAATAATACAACGATGCGTTGACAGAAAATGCACTTTTAATACTTAAGTAAAAATTAGACTGTACAACTTTCACTTGTACTGGAGTAACATTTGACCAGTAGGATCTGTACTTTGACTTAAATAATGAAGTTGGAGATTTTGTCCATCTCTGCATAAGAATACCATAAAACTGAAACCCTGCTAGAGAGAAGTTAGTATACTGAGTAGGTACAAACAATAGCAACAGAAATGCAGTGTTGATGGGTGATGTTGTTTTTTAATAGGTTGGTGAATAGATAAGTCTTCAGTCTTCGTTTGAAGGTGTAGTAACAGCGTGTGCTGTTGAGTATTCATGTCGACACAATAACATTCACTTCAGGAGAGCGCACACCCAGCATGCTCCGCTATCTATCGACGGTGCTGCAGTGGAGCGGGTGAGCAGCACCAAGTTTCTGGGTGTGCACATCTCTGAAGACCTGTCCTGGAGCAACAACACCGCATCACTAGCCAAAAAAGCCCAACAGCGTCTGTACTTCCTCCGCAAACTGAGGAGAGCAAGAGTCCCGGCCCCATCATGCACACATTCTACAGAGGCACCATCGAGAACATCCTGACCAGCTGCATCACCGTGTGGTACGGTGCCTGCACCGTGTCCTGCTGCAAGACTCTGCAGCGCATCGTGGGAGCAGCTAAGAGGATCGTTGGTGTCTCTCTCCCTTCTCTTATGGATATCTAGAACTCCCGTCTCACCCGCAAAGCCATCAGGATTGCAGGTGACCCCACCCACCCATCTCACAGCCTCTTTAGTCTGCTGCCGTCGGGGAGGAGACTGCGGAGTCTCCGCCAAAACCAGCAGGTTCAAGAACAGTTTCTTTCACCAGGCGGTCAGGAGGCTCAACTCCCTCCCTGTTCTGCCCCTCCTCCCCCCTCTGCCCCCTGCCACAGATTCTGCCCGCACACCCCCCTGCCCCCCCTTCAGCATCTGACATGTCATCCTCACAGTTCCCCCCCAACACACACACATACTCAACGTTCATTAACACACTGAACTCAGGGACTGCACATTTCACTTTACCTCACTCATTTGCACAATTCCGCACTACCTCACCTTAACAACTATTAGTTTATTGTTTATACTGCTTATTTCATGTTTACCTGCTATACCTCAAGTGCCCTTGACTGTTTTATTTGCTAGTCTATGTCTAGTTCTTATCTAGAGTGTTTATCCTGTTTATATTGTTTATTTCAATTATTCTATTTTTATTTATTGCATTGCCTGTTTGCACCGTGGGTCAGAGAGGACTGAAATTTCATCTGTGCTGTATGTCGAGCATGTATAGCATATTTGACAATAAAGTTGACTTGACTTGATTACTTAAAATTTACAGTAAAACTAAAAGCAGAAATGTGAACTAGTAATACTTCCACACTGATTCCTTGTTTTTCTTTTCTCTGGGTTGGATGCATGTAAGCCGACCATTTCATTCATTCATTCATTCATTCATTCATCTTCAGTATCCGCCATATCCTGAGGCGAGGCAGCAAGGCTACCTGCTGCGCCATGATGCCACCCTTCGACCTGTTGTTTTTGCTAATATTTGGATTTGTCCACCAAAAATGGATGAATGTATTGCCTTAATAGTTATGTTATGGTCTAGCTGTCAGTTATAGACAGCATTTGCTGCTATAACCCAACTCGCAGATATATTGGCTTACGGCTGAATCGAATTACATATTCGGTGTCTGGACCCCCAGGTAAAGCCATAACTCCTGTTGGGTTCTTATTTAACCTGTGCTACAGTCCAATGTGCTCTTTTTTTTTTTTTTTTTTTTTCGTCCCCTAGTTTCTTTTTTGTTAAAGGGCTCATCTGAGGTTTTGTATTCCTGCTTACATATTATTAATGTTACCATTCACCAAGCAGTGGGGTGTCTTGTTGATGTTAATCAAAACTCCAAGGACGTAAATGAAAAATACGAAGCAGTGCATGAGGTCTTCACAGGGGGCTGATAATTACCTCTTACAACTGGAAGGATCGTTTTCTATTCACATCATGCAGAGAAAGAGATGTCGCTCTAACAGCATGCTCGTGTGCTATAAATTGCAGCAAAATCATATGTGTTAAATGACCTCCTCTGCAGTTAAAGCTCCTCCTCCAGAGATGTCTGCCATCCAGGATGTACGTAGGTGTTAATGCTCGTGATTCAGTTGTGGAGATGGGGAACAGAGGAGGCTGTGACGCCAGCAGCACCTCAACATGTGTGAATATACGGTGTGTGTGTGTTAAACACAGCCACTTTATTAGGAGCACCCATACACCTGCTGTTTTCTGCAGTTCTCTAATCAGCCGATCCCTTGACAGCAGCACAATACATCAAATCATGCAGATACAAATCAAGAGCTTCAGTTCATGTTCACTTCAAACATCAGAACGGGAAAAATTGTGATCTCAAAGTGTGACTTTCACTGTGGCATGGGTGTTGGTTTGAGCCAGATGGACTGGTTTGAGTATTT
Source organism: Neoarius graeffei (assembly GCF_027579695.1). NCBI lineage: Eukaryota > Metazoa > Chordata > Actinopteri > Siluriformes > Ariidae > Neoarius > Neoarius graeffei. The sequence goes on from NC_083580.1 coordinate 14,583,496, forward strand.
CAGAAACGGCTGATCTCTTGGGGTTTTCACACACCACAGTCTCTAGAGTTTACACAGAATGGTGCGAAAAACAAAAAACACTGAGTGAGCAACAGTTCTGTGGGTGGAAACGCCTTGTTGATAAGAGAGGTCAGAGGAAAATGGCTAGATTGGTTCGAGCTTTTTTGCTAGGAAGGATATAGTAACTCATAGCAACTTTTTACAACCGTGGTGAGCAGAAAAGCATCTCGACGTGTAACAGCAGAAGACCACATTGGGTTCCACTCCTGCCAGACAAGAACAGGAATCTTAGAATCAAGAACATACGCTGTGTATATACTGTATAATGAGAGAGAGAGTAGGAAATGCTTTTGAACAGCCTTTGGTATTTCTTGACTAAAGCTTGAATTGAGATGTTTCAATTCAATATGGAATAAAAATAAGCCCAGATTTTGATCACTGTAATTAGACATGACCTATATTTGCCTCATAATTGATACTAGCACTGATTGAGTCTTTTTATCAGTTTATCTGTAAACTAAAGTGGCTTATTCTCCAAGTGCACTGTTAATAAAACTAATTTTAGAGTTGCATGCATAATTCATGAACAGCCAGCGTGAAAGGTGAAATACCATGTGGATATTAGGGGTGGGCTATGGTATATGACAAAAATATATCATATCATATGAATTTCTGCGGGCGGCACGGTGGTGTAGTGGTTAGCGCTGTCGCCTCACAGCAAGAAGGTCCTGGGTTCGAGCCCCGGGGCCGGCAAGGGCCTTTCTGTGCGGAGTTTGCATGTTCTCCCCGTGTCCGCGTGGGTTTCCTCCGGGTGCTCCGGTTTCCCCCACAGTCCAAAGACATGCAGGTTAGGTTAACTGGTGACTCTAAATTGAGCGTAGGTGTGAATGTGAGTGTGAATGGTTGTCTGTGTCTATGTGTCAGCCCTGTGATGACCTGGCGACTTGTCCAGGGTGTACCCCGCCTTTCGCCCATAGTCAGCTGGGATAGGCTCCAGCTTGCCTGCGACCCTGTAGAAGGATAAAGCGACTAGAGATAATGAGATGAGATGAGATTCTATAGTAACTAATTAGACCGATGCTGCACATAAATTAAACAGATTAAAAATGTTTTCAACTTTTGATATGGGAGACGTTTATTTTGCATTTTTTGGAAGGAGTTTCCAGTGTCGGTGCTTTGTAACAGCAAAGCTGTAACTTTAAAGGGGACATATTATGGAAAACTCCCTTTTTCATTGCTTGTGCACATGTGCTTCAACAAGCTGCTCAAATTTGGCTCCCTTTTCTAGATCATAAGGAGAGTTCATTGGGGCAGCACGGTAGTGTGGTGGTTAGCACTGTCGCCTCACAGCAAGAAGGTCCTGGGTTCGAGCCTGTGTGGAATTTGCATGTTCTCCCCATGTCTGCGTGGGTTTCCTCCGGGTGCTCCGGTTTCCCCCAAAGACGTGCAGGATAGGTTAACTGGTGGCTCTAAATTGACCGTAGGTGTGCGTGTGAATGGTTGTTTGTCTCTGTGTCAGCCCTGTGATAACCTGGCGACTTGTCTTGCCCATAGTCAGCTGGGATAGGCTCCAGCTTGCCCGCGACCCTGTAGAACAGTTAATGGATGGATGGAGTTCGTTAGGATTATGCCGCCTCCTCCTCATTTGAGTATCTCCACTCATAGCTTGAGAACTGCCTTTGTGAATGAATATTCATGAAGAAAGTGCTACTTTGGCCAGTTTTATTGGGTGAGCGTGGCTGATTATCATCTAAAGGAACAGGCACTTAAATTGGCCATTTTGAACAGAGCTGTTTCAACAGGGTGGGAGAGCTCTGGTTCTTTATCCTTGTGGTATTTTGACCAAAGCCTGTCACAGACATATTTAATTAAAGTGCATATCACGGGTAGATTCAGGAGCAAGATCAATGTAATTCTCCTATTTTATATTAAACTTTGGTCAGACATAGGGTGACCAGATTTCCCTAGTCTGAAACCGGGACACTTTTGCGTGCGACCATGCTCGTGCACGCACACCTTTTTTTTACGTAAATGTGACACTTGGAGAGGTGCTCTTATCATTTTGTTGAAGCTCACATTTATCAGCATCTCACATGAAATAAAACAAACAGGCATTTTGTTATCTAGTAGCATAGTGGTATACAGATCAGTTAAATTATGGTCAGACAGCAGATTTTGTAATGGCTGAGAATAGGCCAGGCTATGTCCATAGGCCACATTTAAACTGATTTATTCCACCTGTTTGTGAGAACACCAAGAAGAATGCATATGCACATGTAGGCTATATCTCTAAAATTGTATGCACTATAGCATGAACTTAAAAAGTAGATATGTGACCTCAACATAGCCTAGGTCAGAATCAACCTTACTAACCATTCCCCACAACTGAATGAATAAAGCAAGAAGATGTGTACAAAAGTGAACACTTTAATGGAAGGTGCAACAAGCTGTTCAATATGGCCAAACTGTCAGAATGGTATGTTAAACAGAAACAAAAAACAGACAAGTGATTTGAGAATATATACTACGGAAGCCGAGAGAGGATATAATCCTTTTTTTTTTTTTATTCACCTTGTTATCCCGAGATAACGACATAATTAATTCGAGATCTTGAGAAAACAAAATTGTTATTCCGAGATCTCGAGAAAACAAAACAATTATTTCATGATCTCTAGTAAACAGCTGAGAAATGGTTCATTCAGGTGCGCCAAGAGACTTGTGATATGCTGACTTTGGGGCTATTTCTCATTCTGTATAGATGCAACTTTGGTCATTAGAATGTCTGGAATAATCGATCACCTAATAAGGCAATATTTTGATCAGGGGTTGACACAGGGAGAGATTGCATTAAGTCTTTTAATAAGGGATAATTTCAAAATTAGTCCGCGGCACCTCCGCAGAAGACTGGCCTGGCTTCGTCTCTACTGACGGAGATACAGTGATCCAGCTGAGATCATGAAATAATTGTTCTGTTTTCTCGAGATCACGGAATAATTTTGTTTTCTCGAGATCTCGAATTAGTTGTGTTGTTTTCTCGAGATCCTGAATTAATTATGTCGTTGTCTCGGGATAACAAGGTGAATAAAAAAAGATTATATGAAGGGCCTCTCTCGGCTTCCGCAGCATTTGCAACATAGGCTACCCAACTCAGTACAAGAACAAAACACTTAGTGTGTGCAGTCGGCTTCGTGCGCATTGTTCTGCACCTCTTGGAGGAAGGGGTAGGTGCCCTGTAAATCTTTGGAAAAGGTACATTTTCTTTTCGGCATAATTGCTGCGGCATTACTGCTGCTAGCTGCTAGACAAAGAACATTCGCACCAGTTAATGTTGATTTTATTGTTGCATGGCAACACGTTCTGTTGTCTGGAATAATGTGGCTAAATAAACACCCATGCCACAGGGCCAGGGGGCAGTAACCAGGAAAGTTTGCGATTCCTGTCAATTCATCAAAATAGTAAATGCAGACATTTCTCCGCTAATGATTCCCACGCTGCTCAGTCGCAAACGTCGCGAGTGGCGAAAACCGGGACATATCCGTGTCCCAACAGACTTTTGTCGGGACTCGGGACACACAACCCCAAATCAGGACTGTCCCGGTAAAACCGGGACGTCTGGTCACCCTAGTCAGATATCTGGCATTTTGTGCAATTTTTTTTTACCTTGCGCAATACCAGAAAAATGGCTTGATTTTCTACTGAATTTGAGGCGAATTGGTCTGCCTCTGAAAAACCTTGGCATTTGGATTTCCTGGGAAACATTGATTTAAGTGACGTCACGTGCAGGACGCCTCCCTCTGAATCCTACGTCAGCGCTGGTTTGTTTATGAGAAAACGACCTGGTGGTTTTCTGCAAGTTTCTTCAACATTATCGCGTAATTATTAAAATGGTTAACAGATGTATCGTGGTAGGGTGTAGCAACACCAATCTTGATGGGATTCGTACTCATTTCCCAAAAGACCGGACAATGAGAGAGAAATGGGAGCGCTTGGTCTACACAGGCTGTGCACTGAAACTGTGCAAGCTCGTACAGCCTGCTGGCGCTTCCGCAGACAACGTCACAAATCTGGCTCCAGACTCCCTTGGGATTTTTCCAGATGCGTTTTGTTATTTTATTTTTTTCTGCTGTAGACGGATGACCTTGTGCAAAATTACCCTTCTGGATGAGTGTGTAAAGGGACATACTTTCATATAAAAAAACGAAATTGGTCCAGAATACGCACTTTAAGACCTCAGGGAACTGTCAATGTGCGGAAAAGGGGTATAATATGTCACCTTTAATACATGTTTACTGTGGCATAAGAGGAATAAATCATTTTAGGATGTTCTGGTATTGGAAAATAATCAGCTACTGGGTAGCTTTGAGTTGCATAAGACCACCCCGTTGTTTATTATTTAATCATAGTGTTCTTAGTTGATGTGAGCTGCACTGCATGCATTAATACTTGAATGCTGTTAAAGGTTTATCAGTAGGACGTTAATATTAATCTGTAGGACATAACAGTAACAGTAATTATCAATAAGCCTTTATTTTACACAAAATCTTTCACATGGACTTTAAGTTACTGGATTGTTGGACTTTACTCAAGTTCATTTCTTTTTACAGTTAACATTATCTCATCTCATTATCTCTAGCCGCTTTATCCTTCTACAGGGTCGCAGGCAAGCTGGAGCCTATCCCAGCTGACTACGGACGAAAGGCGGGGTACACCCTGGACAAGTCGCCAGGTCATCACAGGGCTGACACATAGACACAGACAACCATTCACACTCACATTCACACCTACGGTCAATTTAGAGTCACCAGTTAACCTAACCTGCATGTCTTTGGACTGTGGGGGAAACCGGAGCACCCGGAGGAAACCCACGCGGACACGGGGAGAACATGCAAACTCCGCACAGAAAGGCCCTCGCCAGCCACGGGGCTCGAACCCGGACCTTCTTGCTGTGAGGCGACAGCGCTAACCACTACACCACCGTGCCGCCCCCAGTTAACATTATGTTCTGAGCAATATTGTGGGCTTTAGCATTTCATAGTCATTACTTCTGGTGTGTGTTTTAGGATTCATTGCACTCGGTTTTGGTGGTTTGTTTGTCTCAGTCCTGTCTAAAGCAACATAGTTTTGTTTATTAGGACATTATATTGGTTAGATTATGAGAAGTTCATTTTTACTGTTGTTTTTACTGTTTCAACTGTTTGTTTTGAGGTCATTTATCCATTAAAATGTTAGAATATCTATGATAATCGAACCATGACAAAACTGTTAGCCTGTAAACTGTTTTCTTAAACAGAATTTATTTTTGCACCCTGTTAAAAATGGCTTTGGTTACATAGTACTACAGCTACATGTGTCCTTAAACACCAAAAAAAGTCAGTTTATACCACAATTAGCATGTGTTTATTTTCAACATTAGCTAAGCAAGCCTAAAATCTACTGCTTTCACTTTAGCGCAATGCTATTTGACTTTAGTAGATAGGGGAGTTCATTAAAAAGGTAGCTATTATTCAGGGGCGATTTCTCAGAGACAACAAGGGAAGCCGAGCTTCCCCTAAAATTCTCTCCCCAAACTGCGGCGTCTACGACGTTGAATTCTCATTAAAACAATAACTTGCATAACATAATATATGCCCAAGATTGTATTTATGTTCATAACTATCCTGTAACTTATTTGAGTGATGTCTGACGAACTTGCAGTTCGCTACGAGAATCACCTTTGCTGCCAGGCTGTAACCTTTCTTATTTCAATGGGCTCTATGGACTGGCAGCAGTGTTGCCAGATTGGGCGGTTTTAAGTGCATTTTGGCGGGTTTTGAACATATTTTGGGATGGAAAACGTCAGCAGTATCTGGCAACACTGACTGGCAGCCGGGTATCCGTTGCAGTCTACGAGACGGCTCTGAACAGCCAATTTCGGCTAGTTGTTATTGGTTAAAATCAACAAAATCGTCACTTCCAGGGAAGCCGGGCTTCTCTGGGACTAAACGAGACGGTGGGAGGGACAAGAAGCCGGGCTGATAAAGGATTATTGGAGGTAGTGTTTGAAAGACATGAGGAGGGCGGTACTTCGGTGAGGAACACGGAAGTATGATCAGTCAGTCCCTAGCGGATGTCGAGAAAGTATAGTCATGTGCCAAAGTGTTGTCCGAATTTCTTTTCATATAAACAGTTCTTCTCATTGATGTCTCTGTACATTACTCTGTAAATAAATGTAAATATTACTCGTTGTGCTCCGTTAACTTTCATCCATTCTATCAGTTTGATCATTCGTGAATTCACTCGTTTATTTCATTTGTAGTTCAATCTGGTTGTAGGCTAGCTTGAGCCTTATTGGGATCTGCAGTGCTAGCTGCTAACAGAAATTGGTAAAGTCTCTGGAAAGCACAACCAGCTGGTATGACAGGGTCACAGACCATTTTCTGGAAAAGGAGCGGAGGGCAGAATTTGTGTATAAATAGTGTTCATGTTCATGAATCTGAAGTGTGTATATTGTTCAGTAATGTTAAGAGAATGGTGGGCTCTGTGTTATAGGTTATACCTGGGTATAATATTCAAGGTTCTGTGTGTTGCATAGCCTACCTGGTTATGAATTTCCAGACTGTGTTGCAGAAGATGTTCAAGGATGTGTTGCACAGCTGGGCGTTGTGTTAAAGACTCTGTGTTGCATATCAGGGTATGATGTTCAAGGCTCTTCGTTGAATAGCCAGTGATTTTTGGATGTTTGATATTTTTGATTAAGGATATGAGGCACTAGCCTGGCAAGCCAGACTATAACATGAAATGTACAAGCAAAAATACTTTCTGCCACTAGGTAGGGTTGTCTAGTTCACTATGCTAATGGGGCACACCTTTCTATGCTTTGATATCCGGCCTACAGGTTTTACGATGAATGCGTAAAATGGGCTTCCCCTGTTTTAAAAACCAGCAGCCGCCACTGCTATTATTAGACTAATTATTACATGATGTAAATAGAACAAAGCTCCAACAAGTTTGTTAACAAGCAAGCTAACATTAGGCTAACTATAATATTACTGTATTATAATATAACTGTAATATTGTCCAGATTTGTGAAGTGAGCTAACGTCAGGCTAACTTGCATTGTGTAACTGAAATCCATAGTCTAATTATCAGTAGCAAGCTAGCTAACATTACGCTAACTCATGTTGTGGGACTGAAATGAGTAGTCTAATTGTCAGCAGCAAGCTAGCTAATATTACGTTAACTCGTTGTGGGACTGAAATGAGTAGTCTAATTGTCAGCAGCAAGCTAGCTAACATTACGCTAACTCATGTTGTGGGACTGAAATGAGTAGTCTAATTGTCAGCGGCAAGCTAGCTAACATTACGTTAACTAATGTTGTGGGACTGAAATGAGTAGTCTAATTGTCAGCGGCAAGCTAGCTAACATTACGTTAACTAATGTTGTGTGACTGAAATGAGTAGTCTAATTGTCAGCGGCAAGCTAGCTGACATTACGCTAACTCATATTGTGGGACTGAAATGAGTAGTCTAATTGTCAGCAGCAAGCTAGCTAACATTACGTTAACTCGTTGTGGGACTGAAATGAGTAGTCTAATTGTCAGCAGCAAGCTAGCTAACATTACGCTAACTTATGTTGTGGGACTGAAATGAGTAGTCTAATTGTCAGTAGCAAGCTAGCTAACATTACGCTAACTCATGTTGTGGGACTGACATGAGTAGTCTAATTGTCAGTAGCAAGCTAGCTAACATTACGCTAACTCATGTTGGGTACTGAAATGAGTAGTCTAATTGTCACTAGCAAGCTAGCTAACATTACGCTAACTCGTGTTGTGGGACTGAAATGAGTAGTCTAACTGTCAGTAGCAAGCTAGCTCACATTAGGCTAACTCATGTTGTGGGACTGAAATGAGTAGTCTAATTGTCAGCAGCAAGCTAGCTAACATTACGCTAACTCATGTTGTGGGACTGAAATGAGTAGTCTAATTGTCAGTAGCAAGCTAGCTAACATTACGCTAACTTATGTTGTGTGACCGAAATGAGTAGTCTAACTGTCAGTAGCAAGCTAGCTAACATTACGCTAACTCGTGTTGTGGGACTGAAATGAGTAGTCTAATTGTCAGCAGCAAGCTAGCTAACATTACGCTAACTTTTGTTGTGGGACTGAAATGAGTAGTCTAATTGTCAGTAGCAAGCTAGCTAGCATTACGCTAACTCATGTTGTGTGACTGAAATGAGTAGTCTAATTGTCAGCAGCAAGCTAGCTAACATTACGCTAACTCATGTTGTGGGACTGAAATGAGTAGTCTAATTGTCAGTAGCAAGCTAGCTAGCATTACGCTAACTCGTGTTGTGGGACTGAAATGAGTAGTCTAATTGTCAGTAGCAAGCTAGCTAGCATTACGCTAACTCATGTTGTGTGACTGAAATGAGTAGTCTAATTGTCAGCGGCAAGCTAGCTAACATTACGTTAACTAATGTTGTGTGACTGAAATGAGTAGTCTAATTGTCAGTGGCAAGCTAGCTGACATTACGCTAACTCATGTTGTGTGACTGAAATGAGTAGTCTAATTGTCAGCGGCAAGCTAGCTGACATTACGCTAACTCATGTTGTGTGACTGAAATGAGTAGTCTAATTGTCAGCGGCAAGCTAGCTAACATTACGTTAACTAATGTTGTGTGACTGAAATGAGTAGTCTAATTGTCAGCGGCAAGCTAGCTGACATTACGCTAACTCATGTTGTGGGACTGAAATGAGTAGTCTAATTGTCAGTAGCAAGCTAGCTAACATTACGCTAACTCAAGTTGTGTGACTGAAATGAGTAGTCTAATTGTCAGTAGCAAGTTAGCTAACATTACGCTAACTCATGTTGTGGGACCGAAATGAGTAGTCTAATTGTCAGCAGCCAGCTAGCTAACATTACGCTAACTCATGTTGTGGGACTGAAATGAGTAGTCTAATGCCGCTTTTCCACTACAAACGCGGCTGAGTCGGGCTGAGCCGTGCCGTGCTGAGTCGGGCTGAGCGGGGCTGTTGGAGTTGCATTTCGACTACAACCGCGCTGAACCGTGCTGGCTGGAAGTGGGTGGACACATTGGGTGGAGTTAGCGAAAGTGGGTGGACGTCAGGTGATGTCGTTAAGCAGCGCAAACAGTGACATCAGTGAGCTTTTAAGCGGTAGTCTCAAGACCCGAATAGTAAACAACAAACATGGAGGACATGGAGTCGTTAGTGTTGCTGGTCTTGGTGCTGTGGCTTGTTGTCACCGACAACGCCAACAGATACTGGCAAGAGCGTATAGATGAGGCGAGGCGCATAAGGCTTCAGAAATTCTCGTAATTCGTAATTATTATTCTTCCAGGTTTACGGTGTTTACAGATCCCAGCGCGCTCGCGGGGCGTTTGTGGTAATGTGAGGACACTCCTCCTCACCAATCAGTGCACAGGGGAGTGTCTGCTCACGCCCCCAGCCTCACTCGGCACGGCTTGGCTCGCTTCAGCCCCACTCCAAAACGGTGCGAGTTTTAGGGGCTAAGCAGGGCTGAAGCGAGCTGAGTCGTGCTGGTTTTTGGTAGTCGAAACGCGAGCCGTGTCGGGCTGAAGTGAGCTGAAGCGAGCTGAAGTGAGCTGAAAAAGGGTAGTGGAAAAGGGTCATAATTGTCAGTAGCAAGCTAGCTAACATTAGGTTAACTTATGTTGTGGGACTGAAATAAGTAGTCTAATTGTCAGTAGCAAGCTAGCTAACATTACGCTAACTCGTGTTGTGGGACTGAAATGAGTAGTCTAATTGTCAGCAGCAAGCTAGCTAACATTACGCTAACTTGTGTTGTGGGACTGAAATGAGTAGTCTAATTGTCAGTAGCAAGCTAGCTAACATTACGCTAACTCATGTTGTGTGACTGAAATGAGTAGTCTAATTGTCAGCAGCAAGCTAGCTGACATTACGCTAACTCATGTTGTGTGACCGAAATGAGTAGTCTAATTGTCAGTAGCAAGCTAGCTAACATTAGGCTATTATGGGAGTTATATTGTGTAAACCAGTAGATAAATTTGCTAGCAGGTGAACCCCCACAAGCTCTCCTAATGGTTATCATGTGTAGGACAGTGATTTCCCACATGTTGGCCAATTGACACTGACTAAACTGGGTGCACTTTTTTATTTTCACCCAGGTGCAAATAGTTTCTCTGTTTATATGAAATGGGTTACATGTTATTTCCCCTATCTTAAAGATACCCAAACAGTATTCATTTGTATTTACTACTCCGTCCATCCCTGTGTCTCGGTCCAAGATGAAATATAAGAAGAAACAGGCTGAATTCATAACTCCATTTGCTGTTATTGAGCTCAAAATTGGACCTGAATTTGTCTTAGTCAGTGTAGATATAGATCCAGCCCGAGTAATTGATTGGCCTTGCTGGCTCTCTCATGTCTTGCTGCGCTTGTGTTGATGCGATAGCTGGTGTGTGTATGATGGATCTTGTGTCTCTTTGCAGAGCAGCCCGAGCATTTGGAGAGTACCTTCACACTCACCCTGAGAGCCGAAACGGATCAGGTCAGCCTCTCCTTAGGCTCTGCTCTCCCTCCCCTTTCCTGATGAGCCTCTTTGTGTGTACCTCAAGCTAGAGGTGTGCATGGGAATTTTTTTAAAATCACAATCGAACGTGGTTATGAAGGAATTTTGGCAATTCCCGTTCGCTCAAGCTAATTCTGTTCAAACTAATTCTGCCTGCTCCTACATACACTTCCTATTTTTGTGTATTTTCTAATAAATTTAGCTGGTTCTATTTTACGAAATATAAACAAGTTAGTTCAACCGTAGTGACACTGACCAGGATAAAGCACTTCCTGAAGATGAATGGATGGTAGATGCATCACAAAACATCACATGAGTACTCAATTTGGTACCTCGACTTTTTTTGTTGGATCTGGGGGGAACTCCAGTCCTGATGCACACCTCTGTCTCAAGCCTCATACACAGTCATATTTTATTCAAATCATTCCTAATGGACATGGCCTCATTTGTCCTTTTTTCTGGTTCTCTCTGTTTGTCAATATTGCTCTCTGTACCTGTTTCTGTCAATTAAGATCACTTATTGTCCGACACCCTCATTGGCCACGACTCTGACTCGCCGGATAGCATTTGTGCCCAGAACAACAATCATCAGCACAGCTTCTCTCTTCAGGACCCAAACAGCAGCACTGAGCCCAATCTGATTGACCCTACGCTGCGCCTGCTACAACCTTCAGCCATCCCTTCTACCTCCTCCGAGAGCCGTCTTTCGCTAGAGCGCAGCTTCTCGGTCGAGGAGGAGCAGCAGAAGTGCGTGGAGTGCTCGCTGCAGCCATCACGCGTCTACACCATCAGCGGTGAGAACGCCATGCTGGCTGGCAGCCGTACCAGCAAGGAGAGCTTGGAGCTGGATGTGCTGAGGGAGGCACGGGATGCTCCACCTGCCTCTCAAACCCTCACCCAGGCTTCCACCTCCTCCTCACCCATTCAGCATCACCACCACCATCATGCCAACCACCACCATGGCACCACTGGGTCGAATGCGCAGCAAACAGCAGGTGGAGCGTCAGGAAGTGCAGGAGCAGGTCCATCGCACCAACACCACCACCACCACCATCACCACCACCACCTCTCTCAGCCCCTGCAGAGTTCTGTCAGCGCTCACAACATCCGTGGCTGGGGTGAGGGCAAAGAATGCAGCCTGGCGTGCGACTTATGCCCCGGAGCACCATCACGCAGCCATGGCTCACTAGAGCTGGAGAGCAGCGTGCGAGAGCCAGGCAAGCAGCGCCGCCCACTAGAGCGCATGAGCAGTGTGGACCGGGTGACTTTTATAGACAGAGGTGAGACAGGAAAAGAGCACGGGGAGAGAGAGAGAGAAAGACAGGAGATCAAAAGGGGCGTTTGTTGGATGTGCCATGGTCTGTATTTTCTTTGTGTCTCTCTCTCTCTCTCTGTGTCTCTCTGAGCCTCTCTCGCCCTCTGTGCAGTGGTCATGTGTGTTTTTGTTGTTTTTCTTTTGTTGAGCAACACATGAAGGGCTGAATTATGCTTCTGAGGATGTTTGCTAGGGCCATCAACCTTCTTTTAAAAATTAATTAGGATTTTCAATCGGTAAAAGATGGTAGTGTTCAAACGCAATTCAATATTAATGAGTCTATAATATTATACTGCGCAGTTGCGCTGCGCTGTTCATAACACGTGAGTGCAAGAAAAAATCAGGACAAGGTAATATAACAATTTTGTTATAAACTTAAATGTTTTAGATTTGTTTTTGTTGATCTACCGTTAGCAATATTTTTGTATATAGGCAATACAGAATCCCAGAGATGCCACAGCCATCCATGACCAGAAGTCCAAGAGAGCAAAATTGGCCGTGCTCTCAGGGTGGGAGACAGGACATACTCTCTCTCCTATCAGTCACAGCAAGACTAGCCAGTCATGGGTGTCTGTGCATGCTCGTGCATGTGGAAGGGTGTGGATAGCACTTCGAAGGAAGCAAATGATAGTCTTTATCCTCCTGGATTGATACAGTGGCATGCAAAAGTTTGGGTACCCTTGCTGAAAATGTCTGTTACTGTGAATAGTTAAGTGAGCAGAAGATGAACTGATCACCAAAAGGCATAAAGGTAAAGACGAGACATTTCTTTTCAGCGTTTTATACAGGATTTGTGTATTATTTTTGTTTTGTACAATTGGAGAGTGAAAAAAGAAAAGGAACACCATGTGAAAGTTTGGGCACCCCAATACGTTTGAGTTCTCAGGTAACTTTTACCAAGGTTCCAGACCTTAATTAGCTTATTGAGCTGTGGCTTGTTCAAATTCTTCGTTAGGAAAGGTCAGATGATGCAGATTTCAAAGCTGGATAAATTCTCTGACTCCTCAAACTTGTCCCTAAAATCAACAGCCATGGGCTCCTCTAAGCAACTCCCTCGCATTCTGAATAATAAAAATAATTGATGCTCACAAAGCAGGAGAAGGCTACAAGAATATAGCAAAGTGTTTTCAGGTAGCTGTTGCCTCAGATTGTAATGTTATTGAGAAATGGTAGTTAACAGAAACAGTGAAGATCAAGGTGAAGTCTGGAAGATGAAGAAAACTTTTTGAAAGAACTGCTCGTTGGATTGCTAGAAAGGCAAATAAAAAAAAACCCTGTTTGACTGCAAAAGACCTTCAGAAAGATTTTAGCAGACCCTGGAGTGGTGGTGGACTGTTCTACTACGCAGTGACACCTGAACAAATATGACCTTCATGAGAGCATCATCAGAAGAAAACCGTTCCTGCGTCCTAGCCACAAAATGCAGCGTCTGAAGTTTGCAAATGAACATCTAAATAAGCCTGATGCATTTTGGAAACAAGTCCTGTGGACTGATGAAATCAAAATAGAATTTTTTGGCCACAATGTGCAAAGGTGTGTTTTTGGAGAAAAAAGGGTGCCAAATTCCAGGAAAAGAACACCTCTCCAACTCTGAAGCATGGGTGTGGATCGATCATGCTTTGGGGTTGTGTTGCAGCCAGTGGCACAGGGCACATTTCATTGGTCGAGGGAAGCATGGATTTGAATAAATACCAGCAAATTCTGGAAGCAAACATCACACCATCTGTAAAAAAGTTGAAGTTAAAAAGAGGACGGGTCCTACAATAAGACGACGATCCAAAACACCTCAAAATCTACAATGGAATACCTCAAGAGGCCCAAGCTGAAGGTTTTGCCCTGGCCCTCACAGTCCCCTGACCTAAACACCATTGAAAACCTGTGGATAGATCTCAAAAGAGCAATGCATGCAAGACAGCCCAAGAAACTTGTAGAACTGGAAGCCTTTTGCAAGGATGAATGCGCGAAAATCCCCCAGGTAAGAACTGAAAGATTATTAGCTGGCTACAAAAAGTGTTTACAAGCTGTGATACTTGCCAAAGGAGGTGTTACTAAGTACTGACCATGTCAGGTGCCCAAACTTTTGCTTCAGGTCCTTTTCATTTTTTTGGTATTTTAGACCTGTAAATGATGGAAATAAAAATGTAATCTTGCAGAAAATATTAAAGAAATGTGTCGTCTTTACCTTTATGCCTTTTGGTGATCAGTTCATCTTCTGCTCAGTAACAGACATTTCCAGCAAGGGTGCCCAAACTTTTGCATGCTACTGTAGCTGTCCCTGCTTTTCCTTCCAGCTCAACTGCGTTCACACTGGAACGTACAGCAGTGGGCTTTTTTATTTTATTTGGATTCATCAGTATTTGATTTCTCGACTTTGCATGGTGAAACAAGTAGGAACTTGGTAAAAAAAAAAAAATTAACACAACTTCTTAGAAATGTTTTTGCTGTCTCTAATTTTTAGCTTTGCGTTTCTTAGAGTAATCAGGATCCACGTTATATTTCACCTGCAACTTGTCTAGATGTAGTATACTGTACAATACAGTACAAGCTTGGCTCTTTATGATCTTTATGAAGCTTCCATAAACTATGATTACTTTAAGCTTTGTCTACATGTTTCCATGAAAAAAAAAAATATATAAAGTGTTTAGGAAACCCACAACCACAGCTAACTGTACTTTTCTCTCCAACAGAAGACAACCAGTGGTACCCCAAAGAGAACATGTTCAGCTTCCAGACCGCTACCACGACCATGCAGGCGTGAGCAACCCACCGACACCACACCCACACACACTTGGACATATTATTAAGTTGCAATGTGCAGTGATCTCAGTGACAGATGGTCTTGCAGGTTCTCCAGCCAAAAACACTAAATTTTTTTGACATTCTCTCTCTCTCTCACACACACAGAGTCCCAGTGACTCATAACGTTGACAAGTAGCAAAGTGCACATAAAAACACCTCCACACAACACACACATTACAGAAACGCACGTCATCAAAGTTGTAAAGTGACTTTTTTTTTTCTCTTTCTCTTCTGTGTTTTGTTTGTGACCTCCTCTGCTGTTCTGCAGGATCTCGTGAGTAAAACCTAACTTCATTTTTTGCCTCTTAAATGCTATCTTCTCTCAGCAAATCCTCTTTGACCTTTATAACCTCCTCATCGTTCCAGCTGGCTGACCGTTTGACGTTACCAAAGCAACTCGTCTGGCAGAGCGTAAAGAAATTAGCCAACTTTTTTAAGCATCAGATCTTCAAATTCAAAGGAAACTCATTATAAGAAACCTTTGCATACAGGACCAGTCAAAAGTTTGGATACACCTACTCGTTTGTGGGGGGGGTTCTTTCTTTTTTTTCTGTAGTTTGACAATTTTCTACATTGTAGAACAATACTGAAGACATTAAAACTATGAAATAGCGTATGGAAATATGTAGTAAACAGGAAAGTGTTAACACTAAATGTCTTTCATAGTTTAGATTCTTCAAAGTATCCAGCATTTACCTTGATGACGCTTTACACACTATTGGCGTTATCTTAACCAGCTCCATGAGGTAGTCACCTGGAATGCTTTTCAATTAACAGGTGTGCCTCGTCAAAAGGTAATTAGTGGATTAATTTCTTGCCTTCTTAATGGGTTTGAGATCAAACAGTAAGTAATAAAAATGCAGTAAACAGCCCTATTCAACAACTGTAGTAATTAATGTTAATAGCGGATCCCAGACGTCCGCTATTTAGCGGAATTCCGCTATTTTTCTAGCCAAAGTGGTGGGTTTTGTTTTTTTTAAATCTCTCTTGTATATCCATTAAAAATATGTTTGTTTAAGTAAAATGACCAGCAGAATACGTTCTGATTTGGTTTGCTTGTTTAGCGATGTTTTTGTCAGCTTCGTTTGTTCTCATTGACATTCGGGAACACTCGGAAGTTAAATTGATGTAAATACCGCGAGACTGTACGCGATAGAACGAGAAAACAATATGGCTACGCCCATTTGCTAGAAAATGTGTTTTAACTCCGTTCGTGCTTTTGTTTCTAATGCGTTGAACTTTAATTCAATATGCAGGGCTGTGAAATTTCCACGGATTCTGTCGCGAAAAATATCATCTTCACAAAACGTCTGTTTTTGCATTAAAAATCATTGGGGGGGTGGGGGGTCTAGTCGGTTTTAATCGCCTTGCACGAGACCGGCGGCTCAATACAGCCGGACTCGCGGAGTTTTATGCCAGCTGAGCGTGGAACACGTCTTGACTGCGACTCAGGAGCAGTGTTGCCAGATTGGGCGGTTTCAAGTGCATTTTGGTGGGTTTTGAACATATTTTGGGCTGGAAAATGTCAGCAGTATCTGGCAACACGGAGTGCATGACAGAGCTAAAAATAGCTATTGCGTGACCTGGCACTGCGTACGTGAATTTTGTACTTACAGGGTGCAAGATCAGACATAGTTAAGATGCCATCAAAAAGGAAAGCTAAGGTGGTGTTTGAGAGAGATGCAAAGAGGGCTAGAAAAGAACACACAGACAGACTGAAGGAAAAGATGAAAAAGAACAAGTTTGCAAAACTGAAAGAGATGGTGTTAAAGAAAAGAAAATTAAAAGACTTTCATTAGATGCTGTTTGACAGACTATGAACATTTTGTAAATAGCCTTACTGAAAGATGAATTGAAAGAAATAGCTGGGAGTGATGCAAAGAGGAATAGAAGGAGCCAGAAGTAAAAGAAAAGATGTAAATAATATATTAGATAAGAAACATTAGTTTTTTTTAAACTTTTGCTCTGTAGACAAGAGACATTGTGACAGATTCTTGGAAAAAGCCAGGACATAATACAAGAATTAAGTGTAATTTGGAAGACAACAGGTATCTCTCACTTAAATATTGAGCATGATTTTTCACAGTCATTTTGAAAGGCCTATCAAAGTTTTCTTTTATTAACATTTCTTTAAATTGTTATTTACACATTTTTTTTTTACTTTTATTTTGATTAAGAGATAAAATACATAGGCACTTATTAGATATTTCAAGGTATTTTACATGGATCTTTCATTTTAAAAGAGAAAACTGTTGATAGGTATTTTATATGGCAAAATGAAGACCAAGACTAGTCAAATATTTACTTGTTGAGATCAATTTTTTACTTGCAGGAAATGCTCAGAATACACCGTATAACACCTAAAATGGCTTGGTGTCTGGGGCCCTGTGGGCCCCAGACCCCCGGCTTATGCTGGGGGCTGTACCCCCCAGACCCCCCCTTTTCCTCGGATTTCTTATTTACAATTTCACAGCCCTGAATATGTTGTGGAAAAAAGATATTGTCCATAAAAGAGATAGCGGAACAGTGTCCGGGTTAGAAGAAGTATATTCTTCAAAGCTACATTTTCATCTAATTTTTATAAATAACAATTTTTTTTGCCACTTATGTCATTGATTACAAAATATGGCATCAAATAGATACACATTATTGTTAAATTCTGTTGCTTTTCTATGTTAAATCTATGTAAAAAATGTGTTCTATAGCATCTTTAAATGTTAAAATCTCAACAGCTTCAGGGGGCTTGCAGCCCCCTTGACCCCTGCTGATAGTTTCTTACATTCCTCTATTTTTTTCAATTACTGCTGGGATCCCTGAATGATGCCAAGAACCGCTCAACTAAGTAAAGAGAAACGATGTCCATCATTACTTTAAAGGAGAACTGAAGCCATTTTTAAACTTGCTTTATTTCTTAATTAACGTGTTATTCATTTACGTTTTCGGTTTTAGTAACCTTATATCGTGACTCGTATTGGCAACTAATCGCAATTAAATATTATACTTATCTGCCTATTTGGTTTTTAGCCATGTTGAAGGTAGTTCGTTTGGTCCACGGTAGGCGTCGCTTATCCGCGCGATCTTCACGAGACTTGTGTGAGATTGAAACGTGAAGTGTCAGCCAGGTATCAGTGCCGCCATTTTGAAAACTGTTTTCCAAACAAAATATTGCACAAAAACGAGTTTAAATGACGATTACTGCCTACTTTTTTCAAATTTTCCTGATTGCTATCAAAACAAACAAAACTTCCGGCTTGATTACATCAGCATTCGAAAGAGGACGCACACGTCTTTTGACAACATTGGCAGATGTTGGTCACTTTCCCTGTGTCCAAAATCACTCCCTGCTCACTATATAGTGGGGACGCCGTTTTGTAGTGCTGTCCGAAACCTTTGTGAGGATTATTTACACCCTATATAGTGCACTCAAGGTATCCCACAATGCATCATGAAAAGTAGTGTACAACGATGGTCACTAACCAAAGCAATGTATCCCATCATGCATTGCGGTCGCGCTGAAAGAAATCAAATTAAAAGTCTCAAATTTGATTGAATAAAAGGCAGCGGCAAAGAAGAAAGTATTCAGCCTTGATTTAAAACTTTGTACTTTGTATTAATTAATGTGGGAAATGTGCTCAGTATAATATGGATTTATCACAAAAACACCTGCATGTATTTATTATTTTGAAAACCCACCAGTCGACTGATCCGGCACGTTTTAATTGTGTGACAGTAATGATGTAAATACCAGCGTGACGGACTAGTGTCCGAAAGGGTCGTGTTTGTTTTTTTGTTTTTTGTTTTTATTTTACCAATGAGCTCACTATATAGTCGTCTTTATAGTAATTCCCTATGTAGGGCGTAGTGAATGAGTGAGTGATTTCGGACACAGGGTTTGATTTCTGCTGTACGTTTTACTTCTGCCCTACGAAGTCTCGCACAGGTCTCAATGAATCTCGTTTACTGCCATTGCTTTGACATATGGACTGCTATATTACATAGCATATTTAAAACACTCATAACTTGCTATAACAGTGACAAAATAGCTGTCAGAAATGCATTCCTATGTTTAATAAAATGAGAGAAATAGAATTTTGATAATAATAAACTTGCCTTCAGTTCCCCTTTAAGACATAGTGTCTTTTTAATTAATAAAAATAAAGAATTAGGCGTGTCTAAACTTCTGAGTAGTAGTGTATACAAATGCATATTAATACAAATAGTTGAGATCATTTTTGTGTTTGTAAACAGCGATGATGAGTGTTTTGTGGGCGGAGCTGAACTGGTGGCAGAAAGTGTCGGGCGTCAATTTACAACATGGATAATCCTTCGGTTTTACCTGCAGAAGACAGGTGGTCTTACACTAATTTGCTGACCCTTAGCAAATGTGGTCAGGTTTCCTGACCTGTACTCATGCCAGTGATCTTATGTAGTCCCCGTGCTTACCTTAGTTTGTGCTCAGTCGTAGCATAAAATATTACATTACATTACATTAAAGGTCCCATGGCATGAAATTTTCACTTTCTGAGGTTTTTTAACGTTAAAATGAGTTCCTCTGACCTTCTTATGTCACCCCAGTGGCTAGAAATTTCATAATGTGTAAACCAAACTATGCCCAACATTTGAGAATGGCGCGTCAAAACGGCGCGTTGATAAGCTCTTCCCTTTACTACGTCAGCAAGGGAGATGATCCCCACGCCCCCCCTCTGGATTCCCACCCACTGTATGGATTGCCCCGCCCAGTTGTAGTGAGGAGACCATAGAGGACACAACAACATGGCATCACTTAAGCGAGCGAAACATGGAAATTGCGCTGTACATGGATGTGACAACACAGAAAAGAGTCTGTTTTTACTGCCGACGGGAGAGCCCCTGAAGACGCAGTGGCTTAATTTTATTTACTTCAATAATACGCCGTCGAGTCTACCTAAGACGGTGTATGTTTGTCGGAAGCATTTTCCTGAGGAATGTTTCCACAACTTGGGACAGTACAGGGCAGGTTTTGCACATCAACTGTCACTGAAGCCTGGGTCCGTACCAAGCATCCCTGCCGCATCAGCCACAAACAGCGATCAAGTAAGTGTATAACTGTTAAGTCGTTTTGCCATGTTTTAAAATCGGTGCCACGTGAGCCTTGCAATGGCTACATTAGCTGTGCAGCTAACCGCTTCCTGCAGTTAGCCAGGTAATCTGCGCTACAAAACCAAAAAGCATGCAGCATGCTCTGTTATAATAGCCAATCAAAACAGTTTTTACAAAGACACCCACATTCTTTTTTTTAAGTCACTTGTTCATTTTATTTGTTTGTTTGTTCAGTAAAAACCCAAACATTTGTTGAATTTATTTTATTTCCTCGCGTCGCACCTTAATGACGTCAGCGCGCGGTATTTTTCCCTTCGCGGTTTGTTCCTTCTCTCTCGCCATAGTAAGACACCCACATCCGCTTGTTCTGACCCACTGGAGGTAGCGTCACAGTGCTGTTAGCCAATTAGAGGTAACACGTTTACATGTCATGAATATTAATGATAAGACCCGCCCCCAGCCTCTACCCTTCCCCGCCTCCTGCTTCTCATTAGCAAAACGACGCACTGGGAAAAGCGCTGAAATGGGGCTTTCTTCCAGGAGGCTATATCTACGTGCTGAGGGTTCATTTCGAGAAAGGCTGCGGATATAACATCCGGAAACCTCCACGAGCCCATTTAAAGCATCAACAAACCACCATGCCATGGGACCTTTAATGGCATTTAGCAGACGCTGTTATCCAGAGCGACATACAACATACCCAGAGCAGCCTGGGGGGCAGTTGGGGGTTGGGTGCCTTGCTCAAGAGCACTTCAGCCATTCCTGCTAGTCTAGGGAATCGAACCGGTGACCTTTTGGTCCCAAAGCTGCTTCCCTAACCATTAGGTCATGGCTTCCACTATGTCATATTACTGTATGCCACGTTCGGTGATTTTTAAATGCTTGCCTAAATACTGAATGATGTTACAGCTAAACTGTCTATGAGCAGTTTGGTTCTGCTTACACGCTAATGTAGTTAACATCGGTCAGTGATGTTTCCCCATTATGAAGTAGCCTACTGAGAATGCCAGCTTTGAGATTGCTGCTGTTACTAATTTATCGTTATTAAGTACATCATTGATTTTGCCTTTGTGTGTGATAAACAGTGGAGAAAACCTTGCCGGATATGAAATGAGCACTGCAGAGAAATAAGCCTTTATTTATCACACACACTCAATCACGGGCGGCACGGTGGTGTAGTGGTTAGCACTGTCGCCTCACAGCAAGAAGGTCCGGGTTCAAGCCCCGTGGCCGGCGAGGGCTTTTCTGTACGGAGTTTGTATGTTCTCCCCGTGTCCGCGTGGGTTTCCTCCGGGTGCTCCGGTTTCCCCCACAGTCCAAAGACATGCAGGTTAGGTTAACTGGTGACTCTAAATTGACCGTAGGTGTGAATGTGAGTGTGAATGGTTGTCTGTGTCTATGCGTCAGCCCTGTGATGACCTGGCGACTTGTCCAGGGTGTACCCCGCCTTTCGCCCGTAGTCATCTGGGATAGGCTTCAGCTTGCCTGCGACCCTGTAGAACAGGATAAAGCGGCTACAGATAATGAGATGAGATGAGACACTCAATCACAGACTTAAGGACAGTGAAATTCCTCCTTTGCATTTAACTCATCTGAAGCAGTGAACACACACAAGTGAGCAATGAGCGTGCACACATATTCCGAGCAGTGGGCAGCTATGCTACAGCGCCTGGGGAGCAGTTGGAGGTTAGGTGCCTTGCTCAAGGGCACTTCAGCTATGATGCAGAGGGAGGGGAAAGTGCTGTTCATTCACTCAACTCCAGGGAATCGACCCATGGCTGCCCCCAAGGATTTCACCTGTTTTCCCTCCACTCGTTTCTGCTATCTTTGTGTCACTACAATGCACACACAACTGCGGTGACCTAACAATGACGTCCACTCCGAGTTTGTCTATGAAGTTGGATGCAAAGTTCAATGCATCTATATCAGCCTTTCTCAACCGGGGTGCCGTGGCACCCTGGGGTGCCGTCTGGCTTCATTAGGGGTGCCGTCAAAAATTTATATATTCTAACATTGAAATAAATAAAATGAATTAAAATTCCAAAAAACGATAGTTACACGAATGCAGATCATGGCCGCCTCATGCATCATCAAAATTTGTCTCACGCCCCCCTTTCCCATGTCACAACGTCACTGCCGGGGTCAGCGTATGGTCAGCGTGACTGCGTATATTTTATACGGGGGGGCCTTGAGAATTTGCATACTTCTGAAGGGTGCCGTGACTGAAAAAAGGTTGAGAAACACTGATCTATATAACTCATCTGTGCTGCATGTTCTACAAGATGACAAAAGCAATAGTGC
This sequence comes from Neoarius graeffei, assembly GCF_027579695.1. NCBI lineage: Eukaryota > Metazoa > Chordata > Actinopteri > Siluriformes > Ariidae > Neoarius > Neoarius graeffei. Next base: position 14,605,539 of record NC_083580.1, read on the forward strand.
CGAAGATGGTATTAAGATGAAAGTTTGGAAGCTGATCTGTTTAAGTGTACAGATGAGGAGGTGCTACTGCGTTGCCCTCTTCAGGTAGAGATGAAGTGAGGGTCAATTAGCAGGTGGTCAAACAGCATTGTGGGTAATGTAGGAAACTGTTCACAAAAGTGAAAATAGCTCAAGAAGTTTAAACTAAAAAAAAAAAAAATCAACATAGGATTTCATTAAAGGTAGACTGCCTTTCAGATTTTTCAAGTGTAGGTCATAACTGGCACCCAATTATTTTTGTTTAGTGGACCGAAAGCTACTGAATTCAAATCACAGACTTCCAATTGTATTAGTTTTTTTAAATAGAACAAATAATGAATTTAGGGCCACATGGCCCTAAATTCTCTCCTATTTTTGCCTGCTTCACCATGACCCAATTCAAGATACTACGTCATGCATGACGTGGTGGGCTTTCCCTGTTCGCGCAAGGCATTGTGGGATACAAATGTGAAACAGGAGAGGAAAGTGTAGGATATGAGTGGGCGAATGAAACAACATGAAAGACCGACTACAGTAACAGAAAGCGAGAAGAAAAGACATTGTTATATACGAAGGAAAGGAAACGCAGGACCAAACTAATAAATATCGGCGGTCAGCGAGCACCTCGGTGCGATCAGCTGTTCATTTAGCGACAGAATGATGGAACTGTCAGTGCACGGTCAAAGGTAAACCTGCACATGCGCGCACACACGGACTTCCTCTGTCTGCTTGACTGCGCGAAGAGAGCGATTTCATGCACATCATTTGCTAGGGAATCCCCTCAAATTAAATAACTTCCCAGCCACAGAATGGCCTGATATTTTGTCAGATATTACAAAAATAAATATATATCACAATGACCAAATTTCAGAGGGAGCTAAATTTCACCGACTTTATGAAATTGAAAGGCCGTTTCGCTTTAAAATATAAATTGTGGCACCGTTAAAGAACACAAGACTAATATGCAAGTCATTCAAGGAGATGTTTAGCCACGGGCTACAGATTACTTTCCCAAAGCCAGGCTAGTCCCATCTCTGTTCAGGGACTTGTCCTTCTCACTGGCATTATGTTGTCCAGAGAGGGGGGAAAAAAATGGGAAAATGAGTGGAATAAATAATGCAGAGACATTTCTCTTGGAGATGAGAGATCTTAAAGGACCCATGGCATGGTGGTTTGTTGATGCTTTAAACGGGCTCGTGGAGGTTTCCGGATGTTATATCCGCAGCCTTTCTCGAAATGAACCCTCGGCACGTAGATATAGCCTCCTGGGAGAAAGCCCCATTTCAGCGCTTTTCCCAGTGCGTCGTTTTGCTAATGAGAAGCAGGAGGCGGGGAAGGGTAGAGGCTGGGGGCGGGTCTTATCATTAATATTCATGACATGTAAACGTGTTACCTCTGATTGGCTAACAGCACTGTGACGCTACCTCCAGTGGGTCAGAACAAGCGGATGTGGGTGTCTTACTATGGCGAGAGAGAAGGAACAAACCGCGAAGGGAAAAATACCGCGCGCTGACGTCATTAAGGTGCGACGCGAGGAAATAAAATAAATTCAACAAATGTTTGGGTTTTTACTGAACAAACAAACAAAAATAAAATGAACGAGTGACTTAAAAAAAAAGAATGTGGGTGTCTTTGTAAAAACTGTTTTGATTGGCTATTATAACAGAGCATTCTGCATGTATTTGGTTTTGTAGCGCAGAGTACCTGGCTAACTGCAGGAAGCGGTTAGCTGCACAGCTAATGTAGCCATTGCAAGGCTAACGTGGCACCGATTTTAAAACACGGCAAAACGACTTAACAGTTATACACTTACTTGTTCGCTGTTTGTGGTTGATGCGGCAGGGATGCTTGGTACGGACCCAGGCTTCAGTGACAGTTGATGTGCAAAACCTGCCCTGTACTGTCCCAAGTTGTGGAAACATTCCTCAGGAAAATGCTTCCGACAAACATACACCATCTTAGGTAGACTCGACGGCGTATTATTGAAGTAAATAAAATTAAGCCACTGCGTCTTCAGGGGCTCTCCCATCGGCAGTAAAAACAGACTCTTTTCTGTGTTGTCACATCCATGTACAGCGCAATTTCCATGTTTCGCTCGCTTAGGTGATGCCATGTTGTTGTGTCCTCTATGGTCTCCTCACTACAACTGGGCGGGGCAATCCATACAGTGGGTGGGAATCCAGAGGGGGGGCGTGGGGATCATCTCCCTTGCTGACGTAGTAAAGGGAAGAGCTTATCAACGCGCCGTTTTGACGCGCCATTCTCAAATGTTGGGCATAGTTTGGTTTACACATTATGAAATTTCTAGCCACTGGGGTGACTTAAGAAGGTCAGAGGAACTCATTTTAACGTTAAAAAACCTCAGAAAGTGAAAATTTCATGCCATGGGACCTTTAAAGAAATACGCCAGTGTTTTTCAATCTAATCTAGTGCATCTGTAGCATATATGCAATTTATCAAAGAAAATAATCTCTGGATATATTTATCTGTAATGAGAAAAGAGAAAATGAGAGAACCTGTTTACTCAAAACTTGTAATAAAAACAGTTGTCGGAGCAGTGAATGAACATTTTATGCAAACGTAGAATGCTTTCGTAGATTCTTGTTTATTAAAAATTGTAAACTAGGCTCTAATTCTATAGAATTGGTTTTTTATACTTTGTTAGAGAGAAGAGCATCTGGTTTAAGTGTTGCAGACATAGTCATGTGGGTCTAATCGGTTATGGATACAAAAAAAACCCCAAAAGTTTAATTTTCATTTATTCATATTAGATAAAACAACACTACGTTTCTGTATCATCTTAAGACCTCCTTTATTCATGGAACAGATGCATTTTTGTTATGTACTCGTATCCTTTTAAATCTTTTATTATGAAATTAAACTAGCATCATTTGGCTTCCATTAAAAGTTTTTAGGGCAGAAAAAAAGTTGAATCCTAGTCTCAGTGGCAGAAAATTCTAGAAAAATCCCTTCTTCCACAAGAATGCTACAGAGCTGCTGAGGTGACATGGTGGTTATTTTTAATAAGGTGTGGCTAACGATTATTATTCTATCCACGTTCACTGGATATGAGCAGTCGCGTGCTCCGATTGGCTACTCTACTACTAGGCTATCAGCTCATATACCTTGAGAAGAGAACAACATGCTCTGCCATTTTGTTTCTGAACCAACCCGAAGATGAAATAAAAACTCTACTCGAAAACAAAACCCCAAAAATACAAAAAAAAAAAGCAACAAAATATGGAATAAAAGTATTTGATGGTAAGAACATATATACAGCGCCCTCCACAATTATTGGCACCCTTCATTAAGATATGTTCTTAGGCTTCTAATAAATTCTTTTTTTTTTTAAATAATACAGGACAACAATGCAAAAAAAGAGAAAAATCCAACCTTTAATTCAAGTGCATTTATTCAGTGGGGGAAAAATCCCACATTAAGAAATAATTATTTTACATGAAATCATGTGTGCTACAATTATTGGCACCCCTGATGTTAATACTTTGTACAACTCCCTTTTGCCAACAAGACAGCACTTAATATTCTCCTGTAACATTTCACAAGATGGGAGAATACAGAGAGAGGGATCTTCGGCCATTCCTCTTTGCACAATCTCTCTAAATCATCCAGAGTCCTGGGTCCTGTCCTATGCACTCTCCTCTTCAGCTCACCCAACAGGTTTTCAATTGGGTTGAGGTCTGGGGACTGAGATGGCCATGGGAGGAGCTTGATTTTGTGTCTGGTGAACCATTTTTGTGTAGATTTGGCCACATGTTTAGGGTCATTATCTTGCTGAAAGACCCAGTGACGACCCATCTTCAGCGTTCGGGCAGAGGCCACCAGATTTTGATTTAAAATGTCCTGGTATTTCAAAGAGTTCATGATGCCATGCACCCTAACAAGGTTCCCGGGGCCTTTGGAAGAGAAACAGGCCCACAGCATCACCGATCCTCCCCCATACTTCACAGTGGGCATGAGGTGCTTTTCCGCATACTCATCTTTTGTGATGTATTCGAGTGTTTGTTGCCAAAAAGCTGTATCAGTCTCATCTGGCCAAAGCACACGGTCCCAGTTGAAGTCTTAGTACCGCTTAGTGAACTCCAGACGTTTACGTTTATGCTTGTAAGTGAGAAAAGGCTTTTTTCGTGCATGCCTCCCAAACAGCTTGTTGGCATGTAGATAGCGCCTGATGGTTGTTATGGAGACTTTGTGACCCCAAGATGCTACTCTTTGATGCAATTCTCTAACAGTGAGCTTTGGAGAACTTTTTACTTCTCTTACCATCCTCCTCACTGTGCGTGGTGGCAAGATAAACTTGCATCCTCGTCCAGGCTTGTTTGCCACTGTTCCAGTTGTTTCTTGATGACTCCTCTGACTGTAGATATGGGCAGGTGTAGGCGAGTGGCTATTTTCTTGTAGCCATTGCCTGACTTATGAAGGTCGACACACATCTGCCTTACTTAAACGGTGTGTTCTCTTGTCTTTCCCGTGTTGAAGAGTGGATAAGAGAAATAGGCCTCTGTGTCACATCATATTTATACCCCAGGGAAACAGGATGTGATGAATTACTAATTAAAGGTTCCTAGATACTCTGATTAACTTTATAAACTACAGTAGAAATGACAGAAATGCTTCAATTACATTTATTTTCTAGGAATTGTTATGGGTGCCAATAATTGTGGAACAGGTGATTTTATGAAAAATTATTATTTCTTAGTCAGGGATTTTTTTTTTTTTTAAATTCACTTGAGTTAAGGGTTACATTTTTCTGCAATTTTCAGTGTGAGATTATGCTTCTGCAATAAAAATTGAATTTATTTTAAGGCTTTTAACACATCTTAACCAGGGGTGCCAATAATTGTGGAGGGTGGTGTGTGTGTGCGTGTGTGTGTGCGTGCGTGTGTGTGTGTGTGTGTTATTATAGCATTTTTCACAAATTGCTACTGTCATTTCGCCGGTTTATTCACATTCTAAGCGGAAATTATTTTGTCAGACATTTTGTATAAAGTTTTTATTTATCGAATTTGCTAAAAATAAAAATGCTCTGTTTCTCAAAATCCAGTGACTGTAGATATAATGAAACAATTATTCCACTCAATCTTGTCACTCATGGCTTATAGCTCATGTACGACTCGATTTCATGGAATAACTGTTAAATATTTCAAGGCCATGAATTTAGTTTCTCGAGCTGTTTTGCAGCCACTAAGTATTTTAAAGAGAAAAAGTAAGTGAATCAGATCATTAAGGCCACAGGAACCTCAGCATAGAGCTGGATGATGATAAAACACATTTCTACAATCTTGGAATGAAGCATAAACACACATTGGCGCCACTGGCATTGCAAATGAATACATTATCCCATGATGCGTTAGCAAATTCTCAAAGCTAATAGACGCTTTCATGCATTCCTACCAAGTAATTTTCTGAAGGGCACATGTTAAAATGTCATTCTCATAACATATTAAGTTCAAGTTACAAAATTCATGGCCATGACTCTTCGGGATCTTGTGGCCAAAACATAATAATTCATGGCCATGAGATGGCCTTGAAATATTAACTTGACAGCCGACATATATTATCTTGTGGCCTCAATTAATTACCCAGTGACCACGTCATATTAAAAAAATAACCTCCATGTCACCTTTGAGGTACTGCAGGATAAAGTATCATTGCAGTACTTTATTCCCCTAGTCCTCATTTACCCATTTATTTATCTATTTATTTTCCTCTCTGGTCCTTTTTTTTTTTTTTTTTATGGCCAACATGACGTAAAAACGATCCCTGTGGTGTCCACGGGCTAAAACACTACAAATGAATGTTGATCGACTGCAAAGTAATTTCAGTGCAGTTCTTTTCTGGATCACTCAGATGGCCAACCTGGTCTCTACCCCAGTCATTTTAGTGACTGCAGGAGTTCTGGTGTGATTTGGATATTTCATTAATACTTATTACATAAAGACAATTGGAAATAATTAACATCAAATCATAATTAAAAGTTCATTCATTATAATGGAATGGAATGTCTCAGTGAGTCCTCCAGAGCTGTTTTCAGATGCTTTCTGTTAAATAATTAATATTTTTACATTTTTTATAATCTTTACTTTCTCTGCATGTTTTAAATTTACTTTAATTTTATTCTATTTTATTCCGCTGGTTTCTTTTTCTTTTTCTCCTTTTTTCTTTTTGGCATTTTATTATTTTATTTCTACTATTGTTTAATTCTTATTATTTTCTTTTAATTCTTTTAATTAATTGTTTTAGATTAAAAATAAAATTATTTTACTGTTTTTTTGTTTTTGCTTCTGTAAAGCACATTGAACTGCCATTGTGTATGAAATGTGCTATATAAATAAACTTGCCTTGCCTTGCCAGAGGCCATGTCCTGAACTGGCCTTCAGAGTTCAGAGTAGGGTTGTAGTACTCGAGATCGGTCTTGGTCTAGACACCGGTCTCGATCACTTTTTGCAGGTCTGTCTTGTCTTGGAATCGACTACATTTTTACTCAGTCTTGTCTCGGACTCGGTCTTGGACATAGGATTTTATTTCAAGATCAGTCAAGACCTCACCTGTGGGGATTTCATTAAATTGCCTGTGCATTGTCTGATTGATCTGATTTACATCATTACTGTGATTGGATGTGAAACTTCCTGCTTCAAATGCAACCAATAATGTGACTTATTGCTAATTTTCAAATTTTTCTTTTTTGTTAACGGCTGTCACCCCTCCCCCACCCCCTTCACACGCACTAGTTTGGTCTCGCCCTGTCTTGGTGTTGGTTTTGACTTGGTCTCGACCCCTCAAAGTCTTTGTCTTGTCTCGGTCTCATGCTGCCTTGGTCTTGGTTTTGACTTGGTCTCAACCCCATAAAGTCTTGGTCTCGCCCTGTCTTGGGCTTGACTTGGTCTCACCCTGCCTTGGGCTTGACTTGGTCTCAACCCCATAAAGTCTTGGTCTCACCCTGTCTTGGTCTTGTCTCGGTCTCATGCTGCCTTGGTCTCGGTTTTGACTTGGTCTCAACCCCTCAAAGTCTTGGTCTTGTCTTGGTCTCATGCTGCCTTGGTCTTGCTCTTGGTTTTGACTTGGTCTCGGTCCGCAAAGTCTTGGTCTTGTCTCGGGCTCAATACACTCTACTCTTGGTGACTGGTCATGGTTTAAGTGGTATTGACGACAACAACAATAGCTCAGAGTAAACATCTGACTATTGTACACAGTCCAATCACTGTACTAATGTTTTTTAAATTATTTTTATACCCACACAGACATCAGTGAAGTTGATTAGATAGGCAATGATTGTGGTTAATAGAAAAACAGTTCTTCAAGAGTGTGATCAAGCGTAGCCAGCAATATTGATCATGTTGGGTGTCTTTTACAGAGTTGTGCACTGTATGAAATAAATATTATCAGAGGCAGTTCCTGAAGATGAAAGAAATGTAATTGAAACGGGCCTGAATGAATTCCCAATTGTTTTAGAGATGGCCAGTGGCGATTTTGCAATCATTCTTTCAGGCAATTGAGGAGAAGAGAAATGGAAGTGAGAAGAGAACGGGAGGGGCTGAGAGACTAGGGCGAGGGAGGACGAGTGAAAAATTTGTGTGTAATCAGAGTGAATGTGGACGGTATGTATGTGGGTTTGGGGAGGGGGTTGTGAATATCGTATGTATCCCAGAATTCCCAGGTGTTTTAGGAGAAGGACAAGGTGATATGGAAAAGCTTCTGAATTGAATTGAAGAGCGGAATTGAGTAACAAGTGGAGACTCACACACTGAATCAAAAAAAAAAAAAGACGCAGGAGGTGCAAGGAACACCCATGAAACATTGAAGAGGATGAAAAAATTGACTGTCATCCTTCATTGCTTGCCTTCTTTCTTTTTGTTCTCTACTTCTGTCTGTCTTTTATCCCCTTATTAAGTTAGGTGATAATATTCAATCACGTCTTTGATGCGCATGGGTGAGAGGGGCAAAGGGGGCGAGAGAGAGAGAGAGAGAGAGACGGTGAGATTACCGTATTCTCATTCTCTCCACTCACTGAACGTCTTTCTTTCATTCCATCGCTCTATCGTTGCCCTGCCTATTATTCCCAAGTCACTACATTGTAATTGTGTCTGTGATAGCACCGAACTACGGCAATATTTCCTCGCCCTCTCCGGCATTTGTGTGCCTGTTTGCGTACAGTTATGATAGTAATGAGAGTAGCGTGATACCCATGTAGGCAGCAGGGCAAATGAAACTGGCTGGAATGATAAGGTAATCGTGAGTAGGAGTGAGGGAAGCATGAGACGGCGCTCAATGTCACCCATTTACATGTAAATGTGCCCAGAGTGAAGGAAAATGCATCGAGTAGGTCAGTATGTGTTAGTCTGTTGACCTAGTGACAGAACGTTAAATGACTACGTGAAAAGCTCATAAAAAACAACAACAAAAACATTTAAAGCCTCTGTTAAAGGAATACTCTAGCATTTCCAGTTCTATCACGTAGAAACTGGCACTACATTACCCTGTCCACACTAGGGATTTTGTACCGATACGAAACTACTTTCGTACCGCAACACCTGTCCACACTAGCAACTATACCGGTACTGTAGCGGTATAACTGTATCGGTACGAAACCCACAAATGTATGGGTTTCGTACCGGTACAGTATCGGTACTGTAGCGCTTCGCTGTAGTGTGCACAGATGAAGCGGTTCTGTATCAATACAAATATAATGCGCATGCACAAAGTCGCACACCTCAATCGATGTCTTCGCTGAATAAAATAGTGAAGAACGGAGATTCGTTTGTTTTTCTCAACTGCCTCACACGTTTTATACGAGTCGACTGAATAAATGACCACCAGAAATACAGACTGTGCATTGACAACAAAAAGCACACACGTTGTTTCATCTGTACGGAAGCCGAGAGAGGCCCTTCATATAATCCTTTTTTTTAATTCACCTTGTTATCCGGAGATAACGATATAATTAATTCAGGATCTCGAGAAAACAACACAACTAATTCGAGATCTCGAGAAAACAAAACAATTATTTCATGATCTCGAGTAAACAGCTGAGAAATGGTTCATTCAGGTGCGCCAAGAGACTTGTGATATGCTGACTTTGGGGCTATTTCTCATTCTGTATAGACGCAACTTTGGTCATTAGAATGTCTGGAATAATCGATCACCTAATAAGGCAATATTTTGATCAGGGGCTGACAAAGGGAGAGATTGCATTAAGTCTTTTAATAAGGGATAATTTCAAAATTAGTCCGCGGCACCTCCAGAGAAGACTGGCCCGGCTTCGTCTCTACCGACGGAGATACAGTGATCCAGCTGAGATCATGAAATAATTGTTTTGTTTTCTTGAGATCACGGAATAACGGATGCCATATATTCTCGGAAGGAAGTTACTCGGTAACCACGGAAACATTTCGCGCACGCGCATTTCAACTACCGTGAAAGAAAACCGCAAACATTTCTCGCTAGTGTGGACAGATGCACTAAACTGTACCGGTATACTTTGTATCGATACAGTTATACCACTTTCGTACCGGTATAAGTGTGAACACAGCACATGTTGACTGTGTTTACACAGAGTGTAGCAAGTGTAGTAGAGGTCAAGGGAGTTGGGTTTGCACTTGACGTTAACTCTAATTATTAGGGATGCATCAAAATCTTTTTTTTTTTTTTTTGGAAAGAGTATGAGAGTACTCATGGATGGCACGGTAGTGCAGTGGTTAGCACTGTTGCCTCACAGCAAGAAGGTTCTGGGTTCGAGCCCAGTAGCCAGCAGGGGCCTTTCTGTGTGGAGCTTGCTTGTTCTCCCCGTGTCTGTCTCCGTGGGTTTCCTCCGGGTGCTCCAGTTTACCCCACATGCACTTAGGTTAACTGGGTACTCTAAATTGATCAAGCTTGGAAAAGGATGGGCTCCACCAAGTTTAAATGCCCTAGACACACCAATGATGGACTGTTAAAATGTCATCAGTGGTTCCCCTACAGCCTTGCTGGCTATGGGACGAAGAAGAATACGTACCACTATTGGCATCTCCAGTCATTTTAGCCATAAAGTTGTTTCTTAGTAATTTAATTTACCAAATCATGTCAGGAAAATGTTGACCGTTGTGATTGTATTGTATTGTTTTGTTTTATTGAGCATGATAAATTGTTAACCTCTGACATTAGCTAGTCTAGCAAGTGTTGTATTACAGTTTTAACCAACCGAATAGCTCTGTGTTTGTCCTTTCATGTCAAAATGTATTATGGCTCTATTGGTAACATAATCACATACATATCTGTGAAGATACTCAGTCGTCCAGGTACATAGTAATCTGTGGTTGGTAGAAGAGAGCAACTGGACTTGCTTGAAAAGTCTTGAAGACGTTTCGCCTCTCGTCCGAAAGGCATCCTCAGTTCTGTCTGTCTAATAGGGAGTATCAAGTATTTATCCTCTCATGGATCATAATAGAATCCGAATCAGAATGCTGATGGCTGCATTGAAGGTGGCTGATAGATGTCATAGACACCCACCTCTGTTCAGTGATGGTCGTTCCAGGTTGACAAAAATGAACGATCCTCTCTGGCTAAGATGTCTGCCAGTTTTCTGGAAGTCCTCTCATACTCCCACACTAGTCGAAGGGAACTCATCCCAAAGTGCGTAGAAACATATCTGTGAAGATACTCAGTCGTCCAGGTACATAGTAATCTGTGGTTGGTAGAAGAGAGCAACTGGACTTGCTTGAAAAGATTCGGATTCTGTTATGATCCATGAGAGGATAAATACTTGATACTCCCTATTAGACAGACAGAACTGAGGATGCCTTTCGGACGAGAGGCGAAACGTCTTCAAGACTTTTCAAGCAAGTCCAGTTGCTCTCTTCGACCAACCACAAATCACATACAAGTAGTTCCATCTCTGAGATTCAAGAAAACAGGCTTTCAGTTCTAGTAATCATGTGTACAGTATGAACATGTGCTACAGAGTTGAGTTTTGTTTGTCTATATGGTGAAAATGAGCCACTGAAATGGCTTACTAGAGGCAGGATATGCAGAATGTACAGTACGAGCAGCATGTGCTCTTTAGTATGTTCAGACAGCTGACTATCCTCTCCAGAGTCTCATCTCTGTTCATCTGTTCACTATTTGGATCCAGTAATCTGATTCTTTCCCTTTGCCCTTCTTCTCTTTCCCTCAAACGAACGTGTGTGCAGAAATTTCCGGAAACACCTTCGAATGGTGGGCAGCAGAAGAATGAAAGCTCAGAGTGAGTCACTGTGTGTGTGCATGTGTATGAGTGTCTTATTGAATGCACTGATGACTTCGTTTATGCATTGGTCATTTGCGTCTGTGATTTTTGTGTTTTGGTATGTACATGCATGGTATTGTTTGCCCAAGTGTGCATATGGATTGCAATGAGAATGTGTTTGTGTGCATGAGTAGATGTGTGTGTGTGTGGGGTGGGGTGGGGGATTCCAGGTGGTCCTGTTCTCCTTGGTGATCTAAGATAACGGACTAGAACTAGCTGTTGGTCTTACACTGTGTGTTGGGAGTTTGTTTGAGCGGGATAGGAAGAAACAGCAAGAAACTCACAGTCCACAAGGATGGACTGAAGGTGAGAAATGTGTGTACTGTATGTGGAGCCGTCAAGCATGAGGTTAATGGTCCAGACATCTCTACATCATGTGTGGCACATATTAAGCAGGCACAGTGTGAGAGGAGTGTATGATTGAGAGAGAGAGAGAGAGAGAGAGAGAGTGTGTGATCATCTCTCCAACTCCACTAGCCTTTGCAGAGCGCAGGGCGAAGAGCTTCAACCGCTCCTGGAGCGACCCGACCCCAGTCAAGCAAGACTCGCTACCCGATTCAAAAGAGAGTGAGTCAACCCATTAACCCAACACTGCACGCTGTCCTGATTACACACACGTACAGACAGGCACAACAGGATGCGTACACTCTTACCCAGTCATCTTGTGTTTGGCTGAATGTAGGCAATGCACACACATACACGCATCTGTCCTACAACATGCACAATATAGTCTGGTATGCCTTTAAAAAAAAAAAAATTAGTGCTAGCTAATTGCCACCACCTAGCTAGTTCTTCACAGTCAAATAATAACAATACCACCACCAAGAGTCCGACAGAGCTTAACGCCGGGATCAGACTACACAATATTTTTGTCTTTCACGATGGTCACCATGCCAGATTAGGCAATCATAGTGCCATAAATTCTTGCGGTGTCTTGGTCAGGAGACTGGAAACACAAGTTTGACCCCAACCAATCATCATTCATGTCCTTGCGAGTCCTTAGCAAGGAAGGTCAAGCAGTGTCAATTACGGCTATAGGAGGAGTTGTCGGAGTCATGTTGTAGTTGTCGTCAAACTAGGCGAGAAAATTCTGACATGCTAGAATTTTCATCAGGATGTCATGGGGTGTCTCAGATGCCACATCACCGTTCTGTCACACTACAAGCCCCATTCCTGACATTCACGTTTGGGCGCAATGTTGGAAATTTGCCGGTCATGACAAAATCGTGTCAAAATCAGATCAGGCTGAATTCATGTAGTCTGATCCCAGCATAATTTGACCTGGGGTGGAAAGTAAGGCATTCCTTTCTACTCACTCTCTCCCTATTCTGCGTAAATGAACTAAAATTCAGTCATTTGCTAGCTCTGAAAGAGAAATGCCTTGTTTTCTACCTAAAGAGCAGAGCCAGTTATGCCCTCTTTGACTCCTGTTGCATCACTGTGATTCAAACTGATGAGTAGATGTGTGCATGGGTACTAGGAATCTGTGCAACATACGCACACAAAATGCAAGCACAGGTTTTTTTTTTTTTTTTTACAACCCCAATTCCAAAAAAGTTGGGACACTGTGTAAAACATCAATAAAAACAGAATGTGAACATTTGCAAATCATGGAAACCCTATATTTAATTGAAAATGGTACAAAGACAACATATAAAATGTTGAAACTCAGAAATTTTATTTATTTATTTTTTTTAAAGTTTATGCTCGGCGGTACGGTGGTGTAGTCGTTAGCGCTGTCGCCTCACAGCAAGAAGGTCTGGGTTCAAGCCCCGTGACCGGCAAGGGCCTTTCTGTGTGGAGTTTGCATGTTCTCCCCATGTCCGCGTGGGTTTCCTCCGGGTGCTCCGGTTTCCCCTACAGTCCAAAGACATGCAGGTTAGGTTAACTGGTGACTCTAAATTGACCGTAGGTGTGAATGAGGGTGTGAATGGTTGTCTGTGTCTATGTGTCAGCCCTGTGATGACCTGGCGACTTGTCCAGGGTGTACCCCGCCTTTCGCCCATAGTCAGCTGGGATAGGCTCCAGCTTGCCTGCGACCCTGTTGAACAGGATAAAGCGGCTACAGATAATGAGATGAGATGAGAAGTTTATGCTCATTTTGAATTTGATATCAGCAACACGTTTCAGAAAAGTTGGGACAGGGGCAACAAAAGACTGAAAAAGTTGTGTAATGCTAAAAAAAAAAAAAAACTTAATTTGGTTAATTGGCAACAGGTCAATAACATGATTGGGTATAAAAAGAGCATCCCAGAGAAGCGGAGTCTCTCAGAAGTAAAGACGGGGAGGGGTTCACCGCTCTGTAAAAGACTGTGTGGGCAAACAGTGCAACAATTTAAAAATAGCGTTCCTCAATGTAAAATTGCAAAGAATTTGGGGATCACATCATCTATGGGACTTATCATTAAAAGATTCAGAGAATGGGTGGTGTAGTGGTTAGCGCTGTCGCCTCACAGCAAGAAGGTCCGGGTTCGAGCCCCATGGCCGGCGAGGGCCTTTCTGTGCAGAGTTTGCATGTTGTCCGCGTGGGTTTCCTCTGGGTGCTCCAGTTTCCCCTACAGTCCAAAGACATGCAGGTTAGGTTAACTGGTGACTCTAAATTGACCGTAGGTGTGAATGAGGGTGTGAATGGTTGTCTGTGTCTATGTGTCAGCCCTGTGATGACCTGGCGACTTGTCCAGGGTGTACCCCGCCTTTCGCCCTGTGAGGGAATTTTAATGGATGAACATTATTATTCTCTGTGTTTCTGTATGTTGAAGTAAAGTGGCTTAGTTACTGAGGAGATGTTTTTCCACATGCTGTAATCGCTTTTCTGTGGCCTTGGTGGTAATGAGCAGGGTGCTTGAGTTCATCCTAACTACGCATCTTCTCATGATGTAACCACCTTTCCTGACCTCGGTGGTGATAAGCAGGGAGCTTGAGCTCTCCCTTACTCGCATCCGCCTGCACATACCAGAGCACGGCAGGTGCACGCTTTAACAAAGCTTCATAGAAAGTCTTGAGCCAATCACATGAAGACACAAGCAGTGAGCGAATGCTTTCAGAGTATAATAAATAACATTCCTAAAACACAGCTCAGATTGCGCGTACTCTCGGCATCAGAAGTGGTGTCGTCTTTTCTTCTCTTTCCTTTCCTATTTTATATATCTGTTATATGATCTTCTATAATAAATGACTGAAAAGACGACTGCTAAGCGTTTTGAAGTGTTTATTAGAAATTTCCATTACAGCCCGTAGTCAGTTGGGATGGGCTCCGGCTTGCCTGCGACCCTGTAGAACAGGATAAAGCGGCTAGAGATAATGAGATGAGATAAGATTCAGAGACTCTGGAGAAATCTCTGTGTGCAAGAGACAAGGCTGAAAACTGACATTGGATGCCTGTGATCTTCAGGCCCTCAGGCGACACTGCATTAAAGACAGATGCGTGTCTGTAGTGGAAATCACTGTATGGGCTTAAGAACACCTCCTTACTGCATCTACAAATGCAAGTTAAAATCAGATATAAACAATATCCAGAAACACCGCCACTTTCTCTGGGCCCGAGCTCTTTTACGATGGTCTGAGGCAAAGTGGAAAACTGTCCCTAGGTCTGACGAATCAAAAGGAGAAATTGATTTCAGAAATCAATGAACCCCACATCCTCCAGGCTAAAGAGGAGAGGGACCATCCGACTTGTCATCAGTGCACAGTTCAAAAGCCAGCATCTGTGATGGTATGAGGGTGCATTAGTGCACATGACATGGGTAGCTTGTACATCTGGGAACGCATCATTAATGCTGAATGGTAGACACATTTCAGAGCAATATGCTTCCATTCAGACAATCTTTTTCAGGGAAGGCCTTCCTTCTTTCAGCAAAACAATGCCAAACCGCTTTCTGCATATATTAAAACTGCATGGCTCCATAGTAAGAGTCCTGGTGCTAAACTGGCCTGCCTGCAGTCCAGACCTGTCTCCCATTTAAAACATATGGCGCATTATGAAGCGCAAAATACGACAAAGGAGACCTCGAACTGTTGAGCGACTGAAATTGTATATCAGGCAAGAATGGGACAACATTTCTCTTTCAAAACCACAGCAATTGGTCTCCTCAGTTCCCAAACATTTACAGAGTGTTGTTAGAAGTAGAGGTGATGCAACACAATGTCTCAACTTGTTTTGAAACGTGTTGCTGACATCAAATTTAAAATGAGCATATATTTTTTCAAAAAAACATAAACTTGCTAATTTTCAACATTTGATATGTTGTCTTTGTATTATTTTCAATGAAATATAGGGTTTCCATGATTTTGCAAATTATCGATTGTTTTTATTTACAGTTTACACAGCGTCCCAACTTTTTTTGGAATTGGGGTTGTACTATATTCCAGACAGGAGCAGGTGATCCAAAGGAAAGATTTTGGGATGAAGTGGTTGCTACCAAATAATTAACAGATCCCCATTAAAAGAACTTTGGATACTAGTATTTTCTGTTGACTTGTACCTGCATGGTTTGCAAATTCATGGGATGTGCTTGTTTTAGGCCCTGTCCACACGGCAACGGATTCAGGTGACTCCGATACAATTGCTTATCGTTTAGGCCTGGTGTCCACACGGCACCGGCGTTTTGGGTGCCCAAAACGCAATCTTTTTGAGAACGGGTTCCAGAGTGGAAAGATCTGGCATCGTTGCCATTGCGAAGTCGTCTGGATGAGTAGAACGGATTTGTTTACGATGACGTCACAACCACATGACTGTGAGTGCTTCACGCCGGGTAGAAGTGTAACGAACTCGATGCGAGTTGTCAACAAATCCTATAACTTGGTTCATGAAACGCGCTTACAAAATATTTTTACTGTGAATATTTATTGTGTAATGGTGCAAAGTGAGAGAGAGAGAGAGAGAGAGAGAGAAAATAGCCCTTAGGGCAGAGTCAATCCTGCCAGCAAAAATAGCGAAAAAAAAGGAGCGATCTCACCTCTTCAGATGTTGGTTTAAGTCCTACAATACATTCCTCAAAAAGGACGTAGAACAACAAATTAATCCATCAACGTGTAGCATTCAATTTATTCCGGACCATTAAAGACGCCGCCTTCCGCGTAGAATCATACGTCATCCTCGCCGCCATATTGGATAGGCCAAAGCGGAGAATAAAGATGCCTCATTCATGTGCTGCGTTTAACTGTACCAACAGGTTTACCGTCCAAACGAGATCACATGGGATTACCTTTCACAGGTGAGACTGGAAAAATACTTTTCATTGTATTTGGTCATTATAGCGTAATTTTACGAACAGATTTTCCTGACTTTGTGGCTAATATGAAGTCTCGCGCATAATAGTTTATGCGCATGCATCCTTACTTCTTCTGTTCTGGTGTCTCCGAAGAGACCGTCTTACAGCGCCCCTAGAGGTGTGGCATGTGTATTGCGTCGTTTTCAGCAAGCGTTGCGTTGCCATATGGACCTGATATTTTACTGATCGTTGCCCATTTGGACGCGATATTTTTTTAAATAACATCTCGTTGCCGTTGTCGTGTGGATGTAGCCTTAGACTGAAGGCCGTGTTCAAATGTGGTGATTTAAGTGCAAAAAAAGTCAATATTTATGCAGCGAACATTATGTGGATTCACAAATGGGTTACACACATGCTTAAAAGCCTCTATTTTCTGGCCAGCCAATTCACTTTATGCAAATCACTTGCGTGTTGTTCATGCCTGCAAAGGTTGCCAGATTTTTCTTGAGTAGAAACATAAAAGACAGGCTTTTGAATAGTGTCTATACCACCACCTTAATACACAAGAACTTACTTTTAAGCCCAAAACAATTGCAGGATAGAAAATGCAGACTTAAGAAGCAGATGGAGGTTTTTATTCTGTCAAATGTAATATGACGTGCAATGGCTTTCACCAAATAATGGAGTTCATTATACGGTAGCTTATAAAATAGCACTTGATCCAGTACATCCTATTGTTGTGCGTTTTATTTCTTTAAACTGTGCGCCGACAGGTAATTGTGCGCACAACTTAATGTACCCATGAGATATTAAAGAGAAATTGTAATGTGTACTTTTTAGAAATCATTTAGGGGAGTACAAATTGAAACATTTTAGAGTGGGTGAGTAAGGTCCCATGCACAAACCCATGCACAGCTCTACTCATGAGCTACCAATAATATTGTGAAAGCTTAGACAATTGATTAATTTGAGAGCTTAAGCTTCGTTTGTAAAGGCATTACCCTTGTAGCCACCATAACAAGCCACTTATCTCTCACACACACACACACACACACACACACACACACACACGTGCGCGCACACAGAGTACTGTGCTTCTTCTGCTGCTGACTCTGACCTTGTCTGTTTGTCTTCTTCTGAGTGGGGTTCTGTCTTCAACTCTGTGTCCCTCTCTCTCTCTCTCTCTCTCTCTCTCTGTGAGTATCTGTCTCAGCTGGAGTGTCTCGGGTTTCGGAGTTTGTGTGTGTGTGTGGTCTGCAGATTTCTGTGTCAGCATGGGACATCCTATACGTGTTGTGTTATTGTATTGTCTCTTTGTACTGCCTATAATATGTGGGGGAATTTGTGTCTATGGGAAAAGAGAGCTGTTTGATTTGCCAGTTTGGTCTTATTATGTGCGTGTTAGTTTCTCTTTCTTCTTTCCTTCTTATGCTGCCAGGCATTTTTGTGCTTTCAAAAGAACTTTCCGGATTGTTGTTTTTTTTGTGCATCTCTGTCATGCAGTCCGTACAGTACTTACTCTGCAGCCACCGTCTCTCTGTGTGGGACTGACCTGAGTCTGCTGCATTGTGCCATGTCGTGTTGTGCTGTAGGTGGAGATCTGCAGGTGCCGTCTGCTGCACAAGATGACGGAGGCTGTAATGACACGGGCTGGGAGGAGGAGAAAGAGATGGAGAGACTGGCCTGCGAAAGCGATGACTTCGTCCCTCCTAAAGTCATGGTGAGCTTTGCCAACTTTCCTCAGAATCTATCAAGAAGCTTATCTGAGGCCGTATGTTTCTATCGCATTAGTACTGAGTGATTGATGACTCGTTGAATTCGAAATAACGTAAGTGAGATCGTATTTTTTTTTTTTGTCGTTTGGTTTGTGCACATCTTGTCTCAAGTACCACGGTGCAACATACAAGACAATGCGTACAACATGCTTGCGCAGTACCAGGAGTTTGGCTCTACTGTGATTACAATACAAACGACCCTCCGTACACAGAAAAATGTACATTCCCCCCCCACACACACACTTTTTATTCATCACAAAAAGAGAGCTGGCAATAGCATACCATTCTTTGTGTATATACAGCATTTTGGCATGCGTTTTAGCTTGCATAAGGCTCCTGAAGAGGCCACTACATCTTACACGCTGCCATCACCAATAAAAAATGATTTAAAATGCAGTTTAGTCTGAGGACATGTTTACAGCTTGTCTAGGACAGTCGAAACAAAGTGAAAATGTGTTGCCCAGCCTCTTTGTCTTCAACAGCTTGACCGATTTGAGGCAACAAAGCAATAAAATACTAAGTAATGATTTTAAAATTGATCTGCTTTTTTTTTTTCATCGGGTCGATCATGCACCTCCCTAAACATAAATAAAGGCAAAAAGAGTAGAAAAGAAAATGGGTTCTCACCCTTTTTCAGATTAGTCACTAATTAGATTATCTTTACATATGTACACTTTGTGTATTAATACGACCCCAAATCAGAAAAAGTTGGGACAGTATGTTGAAATTGAAATTAAAACAGAAAACAATGATCTGTAAATAATCTTTGACCTGTATTGCACTCAAAACAATACTCTGGCATATTATTTGATGTTTTACCTCCATGAATTTTATGGTTTTCAGAAAAAGTTAGGGGTGGCACGGTGGTGTAGTGGTTAGCGCTGTCGCCTCACAGCAAGAAGGTCTGGGTACGAGCCCCATGGCCGGTGAGGGCCTTTCTGTGCGGCGTTTGCATGTTGTCCACGTGGGTTTCCTCCGGGTGCTCCGGTTTCCCCCACAGTCCAAAGACATGCAGGTTAGGTTAACTGGTGACTCTAAATTGACCGTAGGTGTGAATGTGAGTGTGAATGGTTGTCTGTGTCTATGTGTCAGCCCTGTGACGACCTGGCGACTTGTCCAGGGTGTACCCCGCCTTTCGCCCGTAGTCAGCTGGGATAGGCTCCAGCTTGCCTGCGACCCTGTAGAACAGGATAAAGCGGCTAGAGATAATGAGATGAGAAAAAGTTAGGATGGTTTTTTTTTCCCTCCCCGTCTCTCTCCTGCTCATTTCCTGTCTCTACACTGTCCTATCCAATAAAGGTGAAAAAAGCCCAAAAAATAAAATATCTGTCTAGTAGATCATTGCTTGTAACCATCATTTTGGAGCCACAAAAACCAATGTTCATGCAATCATTGTTTATTGTACAATGAATATCCGTAAAATTAACAGTTATGTATTGATTATTGTACATTGAATACCTGTAAAATTTACATTTAGTTATCATTAATTGTACATGGAATCCCAGTGAAATGTACAAGTTATTCTGTAATGTTGTTTACATTTCACTGTATTTTTAACAGGATTATTCTGGCAACCACAGCTGCCAGTATTTTTCCGTAAAAACAACGGATTTTTTTTTTTTTTACAGTGCAGGTCTTAAGGTGTGCAACAGTACAGGATTATCGTTGTCATGTTTTTCATTTCACAATTCGCCACACGTTCTCTGTTGGGGACAGGCACCCTCTTCTTCCTCAGCCCTGCCTTTGTAATGTGTGCAGAATGTGGTTTTGCATTGTCTTGTTGAAATTTCCCTGGAAAAGATGTCGTTTTGAAGGCAGAATATGTTGCTCCAAAATCTCAATGTACTTTTCTGCATTAATGCTCCTTCACAGAAGTGTAAGTTACTTTGCCAAGGGCACTGACACAACCCCATACCATGACAGACCCTGGCTTTTGGATTTATTCTTGGTAACAGTCTGGATGGTCCTTTTCATCTTTGGAGCACACGGCATCCATTTCTTACAAAAAAGACCTGGAATACTGATTCGTCTGACCACAATACATGTTTTAACTGTGTGATCATCCATCCTGGATGCCTCCAAGTCCAGAGAAATTGATGGAGCTTCTGGACACCATTAACATAAGGCTTCTTTTTGCACAGTAAAGTTTTAACTCGTATTTGTGGATGTAACTCCATATTGTAGTGCTTGACAAAGGTTTGCAAAAGTAATCCCGAGCCCATGTGATTATATCAGCTATAGATGAATGATGGTTCTTGATGCCGTGCCATCTGAGGGATCGGAGATCACGGGTGTTCAGCTTAGGTTTGCGCCCTTGCCCTTTATGCACCAAAATTCCTCCAGATTCCTTGAATCATTTAATGATGTTATGCACTATAGTGCATATCCAAATCCCTTCCTATCTTTCTTTGAGGAATATTGTTTTTAAACTTGAGATCCTTGGCCCATCTTTGCTCCTCAAAGACTAGGCCTTTCTTGAATATTGATTTTGTACCCAA
This sequence comes from Neoarius graeffei, assembly GCF_027579695.1. Classification (NCBI taxonomy): domain Eukaryota; kingdom Metazoa; phylum Chordata; class Actinopteri; order Siluriformes; family Ariidae; genus Neoarius; species Neoarius graeffei. The sequence continues at coordinate 14,626,318 of NC_083580.1, forward strand.
TCATGATTGACATCACCGGTTTCATCTCATTCTCATCTCATTATCTCTAGCCGCTTTATCCTTCTACAGGGTCGCAGGCAAGCTGGAGCCTATCCCAGCTGACTATGGGCGAAAGGCGGGGTACACCCTGGACAAGTCGCCAGGTCATCACAGGGCTGACACATAGACACAGACAACCATTCACACTCACATTCACACCTACGGTCAATTTAGAGTCACCAGTTAACCTAACCTGCATGTCTTTGGACTGTGGGGGAAACCGGAGCACCCGGAGGAAACCCACGTGGACACGGGGAGAACATGCAAACTCCGCACAGAAAGGCCCTCGCCAGCCCCGGGGCTCGAACCCAGGACCTTCTTGCTGTGAGGCGACAGCGCTAACCACTACACCACCGTGCCGCCCATCACCGGTTTCAATTCACACTATTATTTAATTGTTTTACCTCATCAATAGCCCTAAATTGCCGTCCCTCCCCCCCAGTCCCAACTTTTTTTTTTTGGAATGTGTTGTTGCTGTGTGTGTTCTGCCTACAGGCAGGTCCTTCCTTATAGCTCCCATTCCATGGCATGTCTCTTGACCATTACATAGGGGCCGCCATTCTTTACTCTGTCCAACATTCCTGTTAGGGGTCTTCCAGGAGGCCTCCTCCCTTCTATTCTGCCCTCTATTACTAGCATGAGAAGATCACCATGCCATAGAGTAGATGGCTTGGTTATTCTCTTTCTTCTATTGATAATAGGTATGATGGCTCTCTTATTTACTTATCAATACTTCTTCTTCGTTGTTTACTTTGTCCGTTCAAGACTTTTCTCCAAAGCCACATCTCACAGCTCTCCAGCTTCCGCACATACTCTTTCTTCAAAGACCACGATTCAGCCCCATACAGTAGAGTACTCCAGATGACGGTTTTAATAATTTTCTTCTTCAGATCAAGGCTGAAGGCTTTCGTGAGCAACTCCTTTCATTTAGAAAACGCGTCCTTTGCATGGGCTATTCTTGATCTGATGTCTTTCTCACAATATCCATCCTGGGTAATCAGACTCCCAAGATGGAATGTGTTGCAGGTCTGAAATGTAGGAATGGATGTATATTAACAAATGAAATGAAGATGACCAGACAAAACATGAAATGTCTTGAGTGCATACTATCTGCAAAGAAATACAAATCAAAGTAAATTTAGAAATCACTGCTTTCTTTTTTTTTTTTTTTTTTTTTACTTTTCATTTTCCATAACATCCCAACTTTTTCTGATTCGAGATTATACAATTTTGGCCGAAGGTAGCTGAAGCTGCCTGTTTTAAAAAGTCTTTCTACAGTTCCCTCCAAACCCATGCCCCCAAAAAGGCAAACACAGGCTGAATGCCAGTACAAGACTCGGTGCTTCCTGAATTGACGATTAGTTGGATGTTGGTGGTTCACAGTATTTGTTTTCCTCCTAGAGTAACAAAGAGACAGGAAATTTTCTTCTGAGCAGATATTTATTGAAGCTGCTAGATGTGACTTACCCGATTTTACAGTGTGTTCTGATGCAAAAATTGCTCCACCTTTTACTGAAAGATCACATCTTTCTCTACAGCGACTACTTCTGTGACCATCCTTTTATTTATTCAATCCGTAGCACTGTAAACCCAAACATGCTTTGTGACACGCCTGCAAGTAGTCAATTACCACACAAAGCAAGAAAAGTCGAATGTGAGAAGACAAAACCAATGCCGGGGTGGCCCTATATTTAGCCGGGACCATCCCCGGCCCCAACCATCAATGGTGGCCTGCTTGGAGCATGGGGAAAATAATTTTCACTAATTTTGGTCACTGATCTTATTCTTGCATTAATCATCAATTCAACTGCACTCTGCATTTTCACATGGCAGCCCAGACGCCGACAGCATCGCAGCAGATTAAATCGGCGCTACCAAATAAGGAAATTCTCCCCTCCCCTCTATTGCAGTTGGTTTGGTCCAAGACTCCTCCTCTGTATTGCGGGGAACTTAAACAACATTGGCGCGAAACAGCGCGCGTCAGTGATGGAGGGCAGAAAGAGGCCAGGTGGAACCGAAAGGGCGAAGCTTAAAAAAAGGAAGGAGGTGGCAGCAAAATGTGCCAAATTGACAGATATGTTCTCAAGACCAGCTGGTAGGTTACGAAAGATATGGAGTATGATAACCCTGTTTGTCGATTTTATCAGTCTATGCTAGGCCTATAATGTGTCGATAGTTTGCGATGTCAATTCAGCTTTTTGATGTCATGTGAAATCTCGCAATTTACACGGTATAGATGTGGTGTATGTCTTAATTCTAAGAAGAACCGGACATTGCTTTACATCCCAGTTATTAACAATTTTAGATGAACAGGTCCCAAATGTGCTGTTGCGCGTTATTTCCTCATCCAGCCTATTTCATCTCGCTGTCACACCGTGCATTTCCACAGGCGTGTGCACATTGTGGTTATGAACACATAGGCCTAGAAGTCATATTTGATGTTAAATAATTGTTGTTAAATATATAACTTAGAAGAGGTGTATGCGTATGCCAATATTCTAAGCAGAATCGAACACTTGCTTTAGCCTACATTTTCATTTAACCATTTTTGAGTTGCCTAATGCGCCCTCACGCTTTATCTGCCAGTTGCTGAGTACCCAGCATTGTTGATTTGCCATTATTTTCGAGGCGTATGCGGCATGTAATGCACAAGCATTGGTTCAAATGCACGCGAGAACCTATATTGTTAAAGTGAAGTGAAGTGAAGTTTACCTGAATTTAAACCAAATAAAAAGCATTGTGAAAGAACAGTTATTTGTTTTATCTTTTTTAATGTACTCAAATTCCTCCTCCATTTCAAAGTGGCCTGAATGTGAATTAAACTCCCGGACTGAAAACAGGGCCCACTCCGGCCCTGGACAAAACACACCACCACACTACCCAAAACAGCACCTGTCAGGCTAATTTAGCTCTTTTTTTTTTTCTCCCCCCCAGTTGATATCATCGAAAGTTCCCAAGGCGGAGTATGTCCCCAACATTATTCGCAGAGATGACCCTTCCATTATCCCCATACTTTATGTAAGTCCACACTGCATAAAGCTCTGCACTATCATGAACAAGGAATGACTATAATTGTGCACAGTTGTAGCAAGTTATCATCCAGAGGTGTGGACTTGAGTCACATGACTTGGATTCAGGTTACTCATGACCCAGTAAGACAATGCTAAACAATCTTTAATAGTAAAAAAAAAATTGCACTTAATTTTTACTATGTCCAATAGCATTAAGCATCCTATTTAATGTATACTATATTACTTTGTACCGCCATGACTATCATAGTTTTCCATAGACAGAGTATTTTGTTTGGAAAAGTAAGATACTACAACAATAACTATTAGATTACTTTGCTGGAATTACATATTGAAATTGTATGAAATTTTGTCAGTTGTTAACAGCTTAAAGTTTAGGACATGAGTTTTGACTTGGCCCTTGACTGTTGTTATTTAGGCCTTGAACTGGGGCTTGTCTCTCTTTACTTGGGACATAACTTAGGACTTGTCTGTCTTTACTGATGTCTTGACCTGGGACATGTTCATCTTCACTTTGGACTTGTCATGAAACATTTCTCTCTTGACTTAGCTTATCTGTCTTTATTTAGGTCTTTAATTGGGACTTGTCTGTCTTTCTTTGGGATATGACTTGGGACTTGTCTTTGTTTGGGACTTTTCTTGGGCTATGACTTGGGACTTTACTTGGGGTCTTTCCTTGGGACTTGTCCGTCTTTCCTTAGGATGTGACTTGGGACTTGTCTAACTTTACTTGGGGGCTTTTCTTGGGCTATGACTTGGGACTTTACTTGGGGTCTTTACTTGGGACTTGTCTGTCTTTCCTTAGGATATTACTTGGGACTTGTCTGTCTTTCCTTAGGATATTAATTGGGACTAGGCTGCCTTTCCTTAGGATATTACTTGGGACTAGTCTGTCTTTACTTGGGACTTTACTTGGGGGCTTTTCTTGGGCTATGACTTGGGACTTTACTTGGGGGCTTTACTTGGGACTTGTCTGTCTTTATTTGGGACTTTACTAGGGACTTGTCCATTTTTCCTTAGGATATGACTTGGGACTTGTCTGTCTTTACTTGGGGTCTTTACTTGGGACTTGTCTGTCTTTCCTTAAGATATTACTTGGGACTTGTCTGTCTTTATTTACAGTAGGTCTTTAATTGGGACTTGTCTGTCTTTCCTTGGGATATGACTTGGGACTTGTCTGTCTTTATTTGGGACTTTACTTGGGGTCTTTTCTTGGGCTATGACTTGGGACTTGGGGTATTTACTTGGGACTTGTCTGTCTTTCCTTGGGATATGACTTGGGACCTGTTTGATTTTCCTTAGGACAAGACTTGGGACTTTACTAGGGACTTTTCCGTCTTTCCTTAGGATATGACTTGGAACTTATCAGTCTTTACATGGGTACTGACTTTTGGAATGGTCCATGTCCTGTATACTTACGCCATGTCTTCAAACTTGCATTTTTTTTTTTTTTGGTCTTGACTTGGCATTTGTCGGTCTTTACTTGGGACTTCTCTGTCTTTATTGAAGTCTTCACTTGGGACTTATCGGCCTTTACATAGGTCTTGACTTTGGAATGGTCTATGTCTTATATACTTATACCATGTCTTCAAACTTGCATTTTTTTTTTTGGTCTTGACTTGGCATTTGTCTGTCTTTACTTGGGTCTTGTCTGTCTTGACTGAGATTTGAGACTTAAAGAAAAACTCTGGGATTTTTTTTTTTAACCTGAACCCAAGTTTACTATTTCTTTGGGTCCAAATATTTATTTAGGAACAAAACGATTGACATCGGTCCAGTATTGAGTTAGAACGCCTTAACCAGCAACTGCAAAAAGGCTATGCAATGTAATCCTGCAGGGCAATCCTCCACGTCGAAGAAAACTGCTTGTTTCCACCATTGACCAGCTCATAATGTTGTTATAAGTGTCTGACAACATGGAAAGAATCCCTACAGAGACACAACTGTGTGTGTTGACTTCAGTAACTGCAAAGACACTGTAGAAAATGACTATTTCTACAATCATAGTTTGATCTTTCTCTTCTTCCAGTCTCTGACACAGGGCCCCCTTCAGTCCCTGTAATTTTCTGTCGATTACAAAAGGAATCATTTCCATGTTGTCAGACATTCATTCCTGTTCTAATCGGCTAAATATTTGGGCATTATTTTGGAAATGGACATCTTCAGGAGCACTGTATGACTTCTCCTTTTATAAACATCAGATATTTGAACCCAAAGAGATGGGAAAATAGGGCCCAGGTAAAAAAAAAAAAACATATAAAGGAAAACTCAGGGACTTTTCCTTTACATGTTTTTTTTTTTTTTTTAATGCAACAAAGACTTGTTCTCATCTCTGGTATCCTGTATAGCATGATCTTTTCAAGCACATTTGAAACTCTCAAATCAAGTAGCACCACACATAGTGCAGTTTTATAGAAATCATTCTCTCTTGTTAGTTTGTTTTGCTGCATTTATTAATCACTCAACATTACTATCTTTATATCTAGGATCATGAGCATGCTACATTCGATGATATTTTGGGTAGGTAGTCATGTGTGGTTGATGTCTGTGTATGTGTGCTGTGTCAAACTTGTTTGTTCATTTTGTCATGTCTTGTGCTGTTTTCTCTGGCTGTGGTGTTTGGGTTTTTTAAATTATTATTCTTCTTATTATTATTTTTAAATTGGAATGGCATTATATTCATCAGCACGGGCTTGCATGATGCCTGAAATGAAGAACTTGGACTGATGACTCAGAATGATAATGATGAACCGTAGCTTGTTGTTCTGAGAATTTTTTTTTGGTGTATGGTAGAACAAAAGGCTTTAATATCAAACTAAATGATCAAAATTGTAAATCTTGACCGTGTATATACTAGTGTTTAATCCTTGTTGTTGTTGCCCATGTCCTGTAGAGGAGATTGAAAAAAGACTGACTTCCTATAGGAGGGGATGCAAGATCTGGCGCATGCTCATCTTCTGTCAGGTGAATTTACAACAAATATGGCCACTCAGAAAGTACAATAGTAACTCAGTAATGCGTCACATGGTACTACCTCCAGACACCGGATTTTACAGTGTATTACTGTTTGGCATATATGTGGTTTTTTTGTATATGTGAGCCTTTGAGGCTGAATTCTCTCATGAATTAAACTCCTAAAGGGTGGACCAGGGCATCTGTACCTGCTGAAGAATAAAGTGGCCACTTTTGCCAAGGTCGAGAAAGAAGAGGACATGAGTCAGTGAGTAAAATCAATGCTTGTCGGCTCCTTTATACCGTGCCAATTCTCAAGGATTTTTTCCCCTCATTCTGTTTGTATGTTTGTGTGTAGGTTTTGGAAAAGGCTAAGTAGATTTATGAGTAAAGTAAACCCAGAGCCTAACCTGATCCATGTCATGGGATGCTATGTACTGGGGAATCCTAATGGAGAAAAGGTAGGACTGATGCTCATGTTAGATTGTTAGGAGAAATGGTGATTTATTGATGCAGTAATTGGCATTAAATTTCTATAAAACTGTAATAAGATTAATGAAATTGGCTGATACAAAATTGGAAGAATGTTGGTCGGCATATCAGGTGAAAAATTCAATCCAAATTGCTTGAAATTGCTCTCATTGGATTCAGAATTGAATGCAGAACAACATACTTTTTACAGAATTAAAACGTTTATCCGTTCTTGAGATATTACAAATCAAACATTGAAAAAACGGCTTCATTTTTAGAAAACTGACATAATATTCTGTATTAGGATCACATGGTAGAAAATGGACATCATTAATGAATGAGATCAAATGTTTTTTCTTAATAACTTTATTTTTCAAGATATTTACATGGAAATTGGCAGGCACATAGATGGCTGTATACTGAATACAAAGTTTGAAAAATTAGTAATAGCCAATGATACGAATTAAATACTAACTTGCATTAATTATGCTAATTAGGTAAAAACATTAAATTGGTACACTTGGTAAAAACGTCATAAAAGATTATTTCTAAAACCCTGTTTGTGCTCTGTAGGCCTTTGTATTTCTCAAAAGTAGGGCCTACTAGTGTTTATATTAAAGAATATAAATGATAATATTGATTAATATTCGCAGCTTTCAAGGCGAACCTCGAAAAAATTGTGAGCCACATCCAGTAAACAATTCCAATGAACCGAATTGAAATCGACACTCGTGTTTCTGACTTCCGGTTTTTAAAATATCATTCTGACCACTAAGATCTCAATATTTTTCATTAAAACAACTACAGTTATGTTCTGAAAGTTATTTATTTACATGAAATCAGTTTGATTTGAAAAAATAAGTAGGTAAAGCTATGAAAACGCCACTTCAAAGTCTCCTGTGAAGCATAACATCAAAACTAGTTGACGGAAAATTTTGTTGAATACTTCGTCAGAAACCGTGAGAGCGAGAGAACATCCCTATAAAAGTTATTTGATTTGATATTCACGAGTAATCCAGTTGGAAACCGATCAGGAGAGAGAGAGAGAGAGAGAGCCTGACCGCTTTCCCGTGACTCAAAAAGCACCGGCAGTTTCCCGACGTCCCACGAGCAGAGAGTGTACTCTGTTGTACCAACTTCAACCTGCCATTACTCCCAAACTACTGAACAGATCTTAAGATAAATTTCTTTGGAAAGCAAAAATTATGAGCTTTTTAATGAAAGTATTCACGATAGAAAATATTCATTAAGCAATGAAAGATGAGCGTCTGCATGCACAATTTTCACAGCACGGCCAGCGAGCGTTTGATATGCCTAATGTTGGGTAAAACTAATCTGTCACTTCAGCTAGTCAATCAAGAGCAAGGATTATAGCCAAGTCTTTGGTTAGGTTTGGGCTCCTTGGTTTGATTCCCAATGATGCCACAGCTATCTAGCAGTGCATCTTGGTCTTGTTGTCTGGATATAAAGGATGGGATTCTTCTTGCCTTTGTCAGTCAGAATTACACGAGCAAATCGAAGGGGTTTGCTAGCTTATGTGTACACATTTGACACTCTCCTCAAAGCTCCTCAAAGCCACAGATGCTCAGTCAACCTGTGACATAGTTTCACACTCTCACATTCATAACGGTGATGTTGCTCACCAACAGGTGGGAATTAGTTATGACTAAACTGCCAACTCCGTAGAGGAATAATGCATGGTCCTTTCACAAATCGCTTGTCTAATGTGCCTCGTAGAAACTGTGAAATATTTCCATATGGTTGACATTTTCCCTGGAGATTAGCTGCTCAAACTGTTTGATCATGTCTGTGCTGCCAGGTACAGGAAAGTAAAGGAAACAAATGGTGGTCGTTTTTTTTTTAAAATAATTAATTATCATTACTTTGAAAATTTGTTTGAAAAATATTAAATTTGGCACGTTTTGTTAGGCCTATTTAATCTTTTTTTCCTCATCAAAAATTTCAGCTTTTTTCCCCCTCTTTCAGCCTAAAACAAAAGTAACGTTTGACCATTTTTGTTGCATCCATCATAAATCTAGTTGTCTATATCCTTACCTAATGTTCGTCAAGTTGGACATGCTGATCGATTTTACAACCCCAGTTCCGAAAAAGTTGCCGCTGTGTAAACTGTAAATAAAAACGGAATAGATAATTTGCAAATCATGGAAACACTATATTTCATGGAAAGTAGTACAAAGACAACATATCAAATGTTGAAACTGAGAAAGTTTATTGTTTTTTTGAAAAATATATGCTCATTTTGAATTTGAGGTCAGTAACATGTTTCAAAAAAGTTGGGACGGGTCATGTTTACCACTGTATTGCATCACCTCTACTTTTAACAACACTGTCAACATTTGGGAACTGAGAAGACTAGTTGCTATAGATTTGAAAGAGAAATGTTGTCCCGTTCTTGCCTGATATACAATTTCAGCTGCTCAACATTTCGGGGTCTCCTTTGTCATATTTTGCGCTTCATAATGCGCCGAATGTTTTAAATGGGAGACAGGTCTGGACTGCAGGCAGGCAGGCCAGTTTAGCACCCAGACTCTCTTACTACGGAGCCATGCAGTTTTAATATGTGCAGAAAGCAGTTTGGCATTGTCTTGCTGAAAGAAGGAAGGCCTTCCCTGAAAAAGATTGTCTGAATGGAAGCATATTGCTCTGAAACGTGTCTATCATTCAGCATTAATGATGCCTTCCCAGATGTACAAGCTACCCATGTCATGTGCACTAATGCACCCTCATACCATCACAGATGCTGGCTTTTGAACTGTGCACTGATGACAAGTCGGATGGTCCCTCTCCTCTTTAGCCTGGAGGACGTGGTGTCCATGATTTCTGAAAAGAATTTCTCCTTTTGATTCGTCACACCCCAGGACAATTTTCCACTTCGCCTCAATCCATCGTAAAAGAGCTCGGGCCCAGAGAAGGTGGCAGTGTTTCTGGATATTGTTTATATCTGGTTTTAAGTTACATTTGTGGATGCAGTAATGAACTGTTTTCACAGACGATGGTTTTCTGAAGTGTTCCTGAGCCCATACGGTGATTTCCACTACAGACACGTGTCTGTTTTTAATGCAGTGTCGCCTGAGGGCCTGAAGATCACAGGCATCCAATGTCAGTTTTCAGCCTTGTCTCTTGCATACAGAAATTTCTCCAGATTCTCTGAATCTTTTAATGATATTATGTCCCATAGATGATGTGATCCCCAAATTATTTGCAATTTTACATTGAGGAACATTATTCTTAAATTGTTGCACTGTTTGCCCACGCAGTCTTTCACAGAGCTTTGAACCGCTCGCCATTTTTACTTCTGAGAGACTCCGCCTCTCTGGGATGCTCTTTTTATACCCAATCATGTTATTGACCTTTTGTCAATTAGCCAAATTATTATTATTATTATTTTAATTATTATTATTATTATTATTTTTTTTTTTTAGCATTACACAACTTTTTCAGTCTTTTGTTGCCCCTGGGAGTTCGTTAGGGGTAGCACGGTGGTGTAGTGGTTAGCGCTGTTGCCTCATAGCAAGAAGGTCCTGGGTTCACGGCCAGCGAGGGCCTTTCTGTGTGGAGTTTGCATGTTCCCCCCCATGTCTGCGTGGGTTTCCTCCGGGTGCTCCGGTTTCCCCCACAGTCCAAAGACATGCAGGTTAGGTTAATTGGTGGCTCTAAATTGACCATGAGTGTGAATGGTTGTTTGTCTCTGTGTCAGCCCTGCGATAACCTGGCAACTAGATCACATCACATCACTTGTATCTCTCAGACTGCCTCCCCAGTGTTGCAGGAATGCAGAAAATAAGCAGTGTACTGTAACACAGTGATAAAATCTCTATCTGAAAGGAGAACTGAAGGCAAATTTTTTTTATTCTCAAAATTCCATTTCTCATTTTATTAAATCTAGGAATGCATTTCTGACAGCTATTTTGTCACTGCTATAGCAAGTTATGAGTGTTTGAAATATGCATGTATTATATCAGTCCATATGTCAAAGCAAAGGCCGTAAACGAGATTCGTTGAGACCTGTGCGAGACATTGTAGGACGGAAGTAAAACGTACAGCGGAAATCAAAGGGACCAACGTCTGCCAACGTTGTCAAAAGACGTGCTTTCGAATGCTGATGTAATCAAGCCGGAAGTTTTGTTTGTTTTGATATCAGTCAGGAAAGTTTGAAAAAAGTAGGTAGTAATCATCATTTAAACTCGTTTTTTGTGCAATATTTCGTTTGGAAAACAGTTTTCAAAATAGCGGCACTGACACTACACGTTTCGAAGTCTCGCACAAGTCTCGTGAAGATCGCGCGGATAAGCGACGCCTGCCGTGGACCAAACGAACTACATTCAACATGGCTAAAAACCGAAAAGGCCGATAAGTATAATATTTAATTGCAATTAGTTGCCAATACGAGTCGCGATATAAGGTTACTGAAACCTAATTGAATAACATGTTAATTAAGAAATAAAGCAAGTTTAAAAATGACTTCAGTTCTCCTTTAAAGCTTACAGAATACTCAGTGCTAAACTGAGCCTGTTCTGAACTTTTGTAATTACTGATTCCGATTTGGTAAAGATGAACAGATTGACTGACAGTTCATCATATACCGTTTGCCTTTCTGTTCAAATCCATTATCTCACCTCAAGTCATGACTCATAGCCCCTGGGGTCTGTTGGAGCAATAAACGGCCATGTTCATATCACTCTCCTTCTTTTTCTCTCTCTCTCCGTCTGTCACTTTGTCTCGTTTTGTCACTGCCACCTGCCTGTCTGTGCCTGTCAGACAGTCCGTCCTTTGTTGGTTGCATAATCCAGAAAATGAAGTGTCATCCTGTGTCTTCATGAAGGCACACCCAGATTAAGTGTTGTCCACTTTTCTAAAATGAAGCCTTGTGTGTTGAGTCTATATATAATATAATTTTTTTTTTTAAATTTTTTTTGTATGAGATTATTTATTAGCTAGTGAGGTTTTAACCCTGGGCTGTATTAGCACTTGTTCAGTATTGAAGGGGATGTTTACTCGGAAATGGCTGTGGTGCCAATGGCCAAGGCACAAATTATTTTCTGTATGTCACTGCACAAGAGGCCTGGCTGTTCCTGTGAACCAAGTGTGACTGACAAATATGTGAATGTGGTCTGGGGTTTTTTTTTTCCTAAAGGAAGTGTTGACCTTCCTCATTAGAACTGCAGCATGGGAAATGGTACAGTACTGCACTGATTTCTATATCTTGATTGTTAATTTGTGGCTAGTATCTGATTCTTAAAAGAAAACTGATGTTGCTTACTGATTCTAGTCCTAATGACTTTTTGCAGTTCACTTCTAAACACGAACTGCTTACCATACTTTCACATTAAAGAGAAGTCCAACAGAGACGTAGTGATTTCTTGAAGGTTTTGTGGTCTCCATTTGGCTGAGCTACAGATGATTTGCAGCTCGTACAGTACAGGTCTCCCTAGAAACCATCTAGAAGACTTTCAGTTCGTGAAAAGCTGCCTTGTCAGATATTGAGTATTTTTTTGATGCTTGTTTTTTGCGATGCTGTTTTGTTGCAGCCTATGGTTTGATTAGCAAGAAGCTTTAAAATGAATCTGCTACTGAAGATCACCATACACCACCAAACATTTCTAAAACTGTCCAACATTCAAACATGCAATCAAAGAATTTCAAGTGGCCTACGGTTTTGTTATGTTTTGTTTTGCCTATGGTCATTCTAACACTAGAGATGTAACGATACACCCAATTAGATTCACGATATTGCGTTCATGATTCGATTTCCCATAATATTAAATGAAGAAAATTTTATGACCAAAAAAAAGCCACATTTTATTTTCCTATTCTTTATCAACTTAAATATTCCTGTTGTTTTGCTTCATTTTCTTAATAACCAGCAATAATTATTTACCCACATTTTTAAAGTTTGGAGTAAAATATAATGGCCTATTAACTAGCGCTGTCGCCTCACAGCAAGAGGGTCCTGGGTTCGAGCCCCGTGGCCGGCGAGGGCCTTTCTGTGTGGAGTTTGCATGTTCTCCCCGTGTCCGCGTGGGTTTCCTCCGGGTGCTCCGGTTTCCCCCACAGTCCAAAGACATGCAGGTTAGGTTAACTGGTGACTCTAAATTGAGCGTAGGTGTGAATGGTTGTCTGTGTCTATGTGTCAGCCCTGTGATGACCTGGCGACTTGTCAAGGGTGTACCCCGCCTTTCGCCCGTAGTCAGCTGGGATAGGCTCCAGCTTGCCTGAGACCCTGTAGAAGGATAAAGTGGCTAGAGATAATGAGATGAGATGAGCCTATTAACTAAAATATTCCTTTTATTAAAAATGAAAAAGTTAATAACAAATGGGCTTTTTTTTTTTTTTTACAAGAGCGGCAGCTACAATTATCGACACTCCATAATTATCGACACCTTTTCAGATTTACTAATAAACAATTTTACAAAGGTAAGTTTCAGTTATAACAGTTATTATTGGTTAATTAATCAACCGGAAGACCTGCCTCACCCTTTGATCTTATCTGATGACACAGCTCGTTACCTGAGATGGAATTTTTTTTTTTTTTTTTTCACGATCAGCAATTTGAGGAAAACCCGGTGGAAAGATCACGGACATGTTTTTACTTCTCAAATTCACCGATATTTCATGATCTCCTTGTTGAAACCTACTTTATTTCTTACTCTTTCATTTGACAGTCACCATTTTGTATCTAAATGCGCATTTGAGAAGTCACGTGAGGTGTCGATAATAGTGATCACTTTCACTGGTGTCCACCATTATCGACACCCTGTGGAATTAAGTGACATTTACAACTGTTTGATTGATTTACAATCAATCTTTGTGTAGCATTGTTTGTTGAATATTATTATGATTTCTGATTCATAACAGAATGAAATGTTTATAGAGTATTTGGAATCTGATTGCAATAAATAGAATTAGAACGGAATTAAATTCCTAGGATCTAAAAAAAATTACATGCTTGAAATATTCAGATTTTTCTATTCTATTCAGAAAATATTTTTGCAGTTTGTTGTAAACATCTAACACGTATTACAAGATCAGTAGACATTTTATATTTTGGGTCGAGGAATGACATGCGACCTTTGGCCTGGATTTTCATGTGATTACAATGTCGATTGCCTGTTGACATTTATTAGTAAACTACAAAACTAGAAATTAATACAAACAACAATGAACGATTAACAAAATGTGATCTACGAAAATACTTAAAGTGGAACAAAAAGATTTTCTGCTGGGTTAAACATTCAGTTCATTTGTTTACAAACATTAGAATTACTTCCTCATTTACGTAAGCACCGACATCGATATATTTATATAAAATATATTTTGTATTAAATATAAGTCTGTGTAAAACAAATTTTAAATAAAAACTACATTTTGTTAATACCGCATACCGATTTTATTTTTTTTTTATAAATAATCATCTGGATGTCTCACTGTGGACAAGGGTGTCGAGAATTGTGGAATGGCGTCACGTTATCTGATACGCTAAGTAATCGGGAATCAACTCCGTTTTTTTTTTCCAGTGGAAGTTTAAGTAACTATTCATGCACAATTTACGTATTGAAAGTCTTTTCTACTTTTGCAGCGGCCAAAAAATTAAGGTGTCGATAATTGTAGCCGCTGCTCTACCTCCATTTTTTCCTTTTCTTTTAGCTTTCAGCAGTTTGTAAAAAGAGAGCTCTGATTTCTTGTTAAATCTATTTGTACAGTAAATTGTACAACTCTGTCCAATTTTAGGCTTTTTTTTGAGGTGTGCATTTTCCATGGCATTCATGCTGTGTTACTTCTGCCTATGGTGAAGTCACATGCATTCCAACAATGGTACATTATTCCACCCTCTGCTGTCTAAACAGTGCAATTACAGTTAGGAAAAACAGATTACACTGCCTGATAGTAATCGCAATTCATTGTTTTATTTCATCGATTCAAATCGTCATAAATTTGTATCGTGACTTATCGTCACACAATATATCGTTACATGCCTATCTAACACGCTGAGGTTTTTCCCCTGTTTCTTGAAGAAAATGTCATTTAAGTGACAGTGACATGTTATGCAGAAAGATTGTGCTCAACACTTGAAGAAATTCTAAGCTGGAGAGTCATTCCCAGATTTGTTCAAGACACTAAGTCACTTATAAAAATGTGGTAGTTGGTGCGTTTGAAGGTTCCTTCAGCTTGTCCTTCCAGACAGCCATATCAGATGCATATACAAGATGCTTGTTGCTGTAAAGAACATGTTATTCTAGCAGAATTATCCATTTTGCATGTGGCTTTGAGAGGAAGAGGTGAGCAGGACTAGTTGAGAGGGCGGATTAATTGGTATCTCTGCTTATCATCTGCCAACAGCTGTTCCAGAAGCTGAAGAACCTGATGAGGCCTTATTCCGTCACCTTTGAGTCACCATTGGAGCTATCTGCACAGGGTGAGGAACACACACACGCACACAAAATGCTTTTCTCGCTCCTTGCTTGCCACTTGTGTCCTTTTTCATACTCATAAATTGCAAATTGCTTATTATATTACATATTTATGCATTTTGTCATTAGTTAGGGGTTGAGCGATATGCCAAAATACTATTGTTCTCATGATAAATAGTGATGACTGGTTATGATATGGATAAAAATTCAGATATGAAGCTCCAGAAGCAAATAAAGACCACATGTAGCACTGTGTGATGCATTTACAACACAGGATCAGGGTTACGGTGGTTAGGCTAATAGTAGGTATGTGATGAAAATAATAATAATAACTTGATGTGTCTGTATCATAAGTGCTACCATTGAAAAAGGTTTGAAATATACTTTAAAATTCTGTTTCAAATGTCACCGTGCGACAAAAAGGAACAACGTTATGCCACTTTAAATTTTGAAAAATCTGGCTAAATTTGGTCATTAGTTCTCCTTAAAAACAAAGGAAAATGATCAGATTCACTGTGTGTGGCCGCTTTCCTCGAACGATACCATCCTAAATGTTATAACATCTAAATCTTTTGACATTGCTCAATAAAATAAAAAGGAGGTACCAGGTAATTTAAAGTCCATGAAGATGATGCCAACTCATTTATTAAGCACTTATTAATGAGTTAATTAAAATGTATTAATTAAAAACTCAGCACGAACCAAAAAATGGCTATAACTTCCATACTACTTGGAATTTTTTACGGAAGTTTTCACCATTCGCATGGAGCACGAAGGCTAGCCCATATGGTCCAATCCCACAGAAGAGCTATTGTAGCATAAGCTCCTGAAAAAGTTAATGCCGGGTAAAACAGAAAGGTGTCAGCATTAACTTTTTCAGCAGTTTGTGCTACAGTAGCTCTTCTGTGGGATTGGACTGTATGGGCTAGCCTTCATGCCCCATGTAAATCAGTGAGCCTTCAACACCCATGACCCTGTCGCCGGTTCACTGGTTATCCTTCCTTGGACCACTTTTGGTCAGTACTAACCACTGTTTACGGGGAACACCCCCACAAGATGTGCCTAATGCCCCTTTTCCACCAAATTAGTTCCAGGGCTGGTTCAGGGCCAGTGCTTAGTTTGGAACCGGGTTTTCTGTTTCCACTGACAAAGAACTGGCTCTGGGGCCAGAAAAACCGGTTCCAGGCTAGCACCAACTCTCTGCTGGGCCAGAGGAAAGAACCACTTACGTCAGCGGGGGGCGGAGTTGTTAAGACCAACAACAATAACAAGATCGTGAAAGATCGCCATTTTTAAGCAACGAGAAGCAGCAGCTGTACAAACGCGAAGTCATCCATTATTATTGTTGTTGTTGCCGCTGCTGCTTCTTCCGCGTTGTTTTTGCTTTGATATTCGCGCCAAGGTTTATGCAAACGTAGCGACGTAACTGACGTATACAGCGACGTAATGACGTGGCTTCCCTTAGCACCGCTAGCTATGGAAAAGCAAACTGGTTCTCAGCTGGCTTGCAAGTTGAACGAGTTGTGAACCAGCACCAGCACTGGCCCCGAACCAGCCCTGGAACTAATTTGGTGGAAAAGGGGTAATATTGGAGATGCCCAGACCCGGTCATCTAGCCATCACAATTTGGCCCTTGTCAAAGTCGCTCAGATTCTTACGCTTGCTCATTTTTCCTGCTTCCGACACATCAACTTCAAGAAGTGACTGTTCACTTGCTTCCTAATATATCCCACCCCTTGACAGGTGCCAATGTAATGAAATAATCAACAGTTGTTCCATGAAATCGAGTCGTACATGAGCTGATAGCTGACGAGGCACATGGCATCGAGGTGGCTATAAGCCATGTACGACGAGACGGAGTTGAATTTTTGTTTTATTCTGTCCACATTCACTGAATTTTGAGAAACGGAGCATTTTTATTTTTTGCGAATTCAATAAATAAATACTTTTATACAAAACGTCCGGCAGAATCATTTCCGCTTAGAATGTAAACAAACCTGTGAAATGACAGTAGCGATTTGTGAAAAATGCTGTGATAAATAAAAAAGATATGTTCTTGCTATCAAATGCTTTCATTCCATATTTTATTGCTTGTATTTTTGGGGGTTTTGTTTTCGAGTATAGTTTTTGTTTCGTCCTCAGTTGGTTCAGCAACACGCTCTGCCATTTTATTTTTCTCTACTCACGGTATATGAGCTGATTGGCTACTCTACTACTACTAGCCTATCAGAGTGTGTGATTGTTCATATCCAGTGAATGTGGATAAAATAATCACTGTTATTCACGTCAGTGGTCATAATGTTATGGAATTAGAACCAAATAAATTAAATTTTCACAGGCAAGCATAAATAAAAATGCTTGCTAGTTCAAAGTAATTATGAAATCGAGTGATGAGGTGGCGGCACGGTGGTGTAGTGGTTAGCGCTGTCGCCTCACAGCAAGAAGGTCCGGGTTCGAGCCCCGTGGCCGGCGAGGGCCTTTCTGTGTGGAGTTTGCATGTTCTCCCCGTGTCCGCGTGGGTTTCCTCCGGGTGCTCCGGTTTCCCCCACAGTCCGAAGACGTGCAAGTTAGGTTAACTGGTGACTCTAAATTGACCATAGGTGTGAATGGTTGTCTGTGTCTATGTGTCAGCCCTGTGATGACCTGGCGACTTGTCCAGGGTGTACCCCGCCTTTCGCCCGTAGTCAGCTGGGATAGGCTCCAGCTCGCCTGCGACCCTGTAGAACAGGATAAAGCGGCTACAGATAATGAGATGTGATGAGGTTGAGGCAGTGTTGGTGTTTTCCAGTGCTGAAAAGCAAATTCTCATCTTAGGACAAATACACTGTAGTCTAAGATTAACATAAGGCTGAAAACCTGTTACATAGTGCTTGTTGAAGTCATTTTAAGACTTTTCCCATCTGTTTTACTCATCTTTTAGTAAGAGCCAACTAGTAAGAGCGAACACCATATGTATCAGTCCTCTGTCTTGCTCTCTCTGTCACAGGAAAGGAAATGATTGAAATGTATTTTGACTTCCGCCTCTACCGATTGTGGAAGACGCGGCAGCACTCGAAGCTCTTGGACTATGAGGACCTGTTGTGACCCAGAGACCCTGAGAGCGTGGGTCCTAGCAGTCAGAACTCCCCCTTTCCCCTGTGAAATACCACATCCCACCAGCTCTCATGAAAGAGAACAGGAACTGGACATCATGCCACTAGTATCTGAGAGGCCGTTATGTATTCCGACACTTCACTCGAGACCCGGAGCCATGAGTGTGGCAGATGGGTTCAGAGCTGAAGACAGAGACGAGAGGGGACATGTGCCAAGGACAGCACTTCATGTCAGAGTAAGAAAAGTGAAATCTCTCCTTGGTGGCAGTGTAGAAGAATGAAGGCTGACTGTGTTTAGTGTTTTCTATGTCACATATCTATTTCACCAAGGCTCTCTCTCTCTCTCGAAGAGTATTGTGGTTATATTAAAAAAAAAAATCTTATGTCTAATGTCAGGCTGTTTTTCGACCTTTTTTTTCCCCTTTTTGAAAATACAATTGAGACATGAGAAGAAACCATACTAGTAATATATGGATATGCATACATCGTGTTAACATATGTAGCCATATTCATGCAAATAATCCAAATGTGAGTGGTCCATAATTTATTTATATAATGTTTCTTGTTGTAGTCTTTTTAACGACGTCCTTTTGAATAACTCAGGTTTTAGCCATTAATGAGTATGTCCATTAAACCTCTGTCCAGATGTGATTTGAGAGTCCTTGTTAAGTAAGTATCTTGTGTGAAGACTGTATACTCTGCTGACTTCTACATTATTGATAATCACGAGAGAAGATGCCAGAGAATTCTTCTAGCCAGTTGTTGAATATGTTTCCCATGTTGTAGTCAATTTCTGAAATCTTGGTTACAGAGTAGAATCTTATCTTTTGGGCCTCCATCAGGATTTAATAGGTGGCTTTTGAGCTCCTAGCTTCGACATTTTTTTAGCAGAAACCATTAGCAGAATTCAATTTCCACAGGCCAGCTTATTGCCGTATGGGAAATGGGACCGCGCGAGTGAAGTGTCAGCGATTATACAGCAGTGCTTCAGTGGGGCACAAATGCTGAATGCACTAAAATCTATTTTTGTGGAAAATGTTCAAGCCTGTCATATACCATGTGATGTTTTACGTCAGCCACTGGATCATAAGCCTTTGAGTCAGCAAAGTTTTTCACTTGGGGAGAGAAAGAGAGAGTATGAGGCATTTGATTACTTTAAGTTCTAGACGTTGACGTCTGACTTCTTGGTCCCTCCAAAACATATTCACAAGCAAAGTCAGGGAGTGTGTGATTTCTCCCCCCCCCCCCCCCCCCCCAAGCCCTGCGTACTGCCTGTGAACAAAAGCATTTGCAAGCCTTACTCTTTCCAACAGTTGACCCTCACCTCTTCTTTGAGATGCTTTGAAGGAAGCTCATTTCTGGGCCCTAAAATTGACTTCACACTCTTTAAAGCTGGTTTTACACAGTGCCAGTTCAGTGGTCTTTTCAGATATCTTGTCACACTGAGATAATTCAAATAAAATCTTGACCAAATTCTATAGAGGATTTTCATTGGCGTCACGGATTTTCATGCAGCGTCCGCCATGTTGCTGGGCAAACAAAGAAACAGCCGTGACAGTTAATAATAAAAATCGAGACGACTGCAGTCAGTGCAGTCTCTCTGAAGTGATTTTAAAAATGTATTTTATACCAGCAGATCACGTTATATCAAAAAGCTGAAACATGCAGGCATCACAGATCCATATCATTTACCCACAAATGTATCCATTTATTATTTATTCTGCAGACTGTGCGCTCTCTCTCTCTCTCTCTCTCTCTCTCTCTCTCTCTCTCTCTCTCTGTGTCTGTGTTTGTGTGTATGTTCACCGCTTCAGACGGGTTAAATGCAGAGGAGGAATGTCGCTGTGCTTGAGAGGACATGTGACAAAAATAAAGGCTTCTTCTTCTTCATTTACCCACAAATGGATTTATTCCACTTGAAAAGTGCACAACAAACCAGCTACCGGATTTAGGACACTACGACATCCTGAACTATTTGGCACTTCTAAATACACCAGAGATGCTAAAGGCAGACAAAAGTACAGATACCTACCAATATTTCAAGGCAGGTTTTGTGCCTGAATGTTATGTGAAATTCCCAATAAAGAAAAATAACTTATGACAAAGGTAAGCTCAAACATGGACTTCTAACAGTAATAAACAAGCCAGAGCCTAGATCTAGCATATTTTATGATATTTAGCCGAGTCTACATTATCAGTACGTAAAAAACATGCTGCTAGTCGAGCCGAGCATTAGGTCTAATCAAATATATCGCGTCCAAAGCCCACATCCTGATCTACATTTCGACATTGCACAGAGCTTTCTCACTAACCTGAGATAAAATGTTCTCCAAACACACGGGAATATTTTATCATCCAGTCTTCCTGTTTAACTGCAGCTCGCCATTTTTCTCATCTTTCTGGGTTCGCCGGAAAGTGGTGAGAAGTTAAACCAGGCTGATCTCCACATCTGTTATTACATCCAAAATCACTACAGGTCTCTGGCATTGTTCTTTTAGATGGAACTTCTACAAGTTTATCTGCAGATGCACTGAATTTGGCTTACAGTCACTCATGTACACTTGTGCCAGTCACTGGCAAACACAAAGCTCACCCAGCAATATGGCCGCATAAACAAATCCGCAGTTGCGATGACGTCACGTGAAAGTCCTCTATAAAAGACTGTGGTCACATGTTCTCCATGTCAGATTATATGATGAAGATCCTGTAATGATAGATCTGTGATTAAAGGAAATTACTCGGTTTTGTATAAATGGAAATATTCTTGAGCTTGAGGTAATGCACATTTTTTTCTATACATTAGTAATTTTTGGTTATGTTTCTCCAATGGCACTTTGTATTTTTAGCTGTCCTGTACCTTTCACATAATCCTATGATGTAATTCTCTGAGTGGCTTTTAGACGAGGGTTGTAGCAGCAGTCACACTCCTCTGAGATTTTGTTTTTTAAAAAAAATTGATACTGCCAGAACATCAGCTGTCATTGCCAGCAATGCCACTAAATCTGCCACTGATGAATACGTCACATTGTGCATTCTAAGGCTGATCTCAAATCATGACCAAAGCATTCCTTTACCATGTGTGATTTTTTTTTTTTTTTTGTCTGCGGCAGCAACATCAGACTAAACATCCTACAGTGTAAAGCCATCTTAAGTGCTGCTGGTGGCTCTGTTATTCTTGGCTAACTGAGAAATTTCAGTGAGACCAACGAAAAAATTATAGTCCTCCATTCTAACCTCAGCACTCCATGAGCCAGCTGGGACACATTAATGAATTGGCCTGATTTGGGGGCAGTTTGAGCCATTTTAAAGCCATCTGTGATATTTGGTTGGTGTCAGTAAGGCTGGGGTATGTCATAGTGGCATGCTAAGAGAGGTGGGAAATTGAGTGGGTATTCAGCCATTATCATACTGTCAGGAACATTTGGTTGTGTAAATGTTGGTGTGCAGTCTGGAGACCTTGAAAATTAAGAGTCCAGTTTGATTCTGCTCTGATTTCTATACAGCTATAGTGACATCCAAAAGTCTGAGACCGTTAATGAAAATGCTTCTCTTTTGTATTCTCTTCTAATCTAATACATTTTCTTTATAAATCATATCAGAAATAACTTGAGTAAAATGTAGAATCTTAGAAATATTTACGTAAATGATGGAATTTCTTAGCATTTGATATGTTCCCTACTGCAAGTTGGCCTGTCGGTTAGCATGTCCGCCTCTCCATTGGGAGATCGTGAGTTCTACTCACGGTTGGGTCATGCCAAAGACCATCATAAAAATGGTACCTACTGCCGTCTGGCAAGGCCCACTACAATAGAGATGCGGGTAGGTCATCAAACTCTCACGGTTACCAGAGGACTAGCCCCCCACTGTAACCCTAGCTGTATAGGCAAGAGGCTGAGGGCTATAGAAGCAGAGATCGGCACTGCCCAATGCGGCTTAAGGGCCTGGGTAGTACTGGGACAGGAGACTACCTGGGAAGACCAGTTCCTGACATGGGAAGGCCTTTGACTTTTCCTACTTGAGTTGACATGGATTAAACAAGTTGGTGTAAAACCTAGTGATCGATGTTAGGTCAAATATGTCAGGGTGCCATCTGAGCACTTGTTTCATCTAACTTTCATTTGACCTTTTGTACAACACAGTAACAGGGTCATTATCACAAATTTGCTCAAATTTAAAATTGTGACTTAGTGGAAAAGGTGGCATGGTGGTGCAGTGGTTCGCACTGTTGCCTCGTAGCAAGAAAGTTCTGAGTTCAAGCCCAGTAGCCAACAGGGGGCTTTATGTGTAGATTTTGCATGTTCTCCCCATGTTTGTTGGTTTCCTCCGGGTGCTCCAGTTTCCCCCACAGTCCAAAGACATGCAGGTAGGTTAACTGACTGCTCTATTCTAAATTGCCCATGTGAGTGCACAGAAAGGAACTGGCCACCCTACTGGTGCAATTCTGGCTAAGTCAACCAAGCATTGTTCACCTCAAGCCCAGATCGGGTTCGGCAGCGATGATGACATAGTGGAAAATCTTGAATATTGAACATACAGTGGGGCAAAAAAGTATTTAGTCAGTCACCAATTGTGCAAGTTCTCCCACTTAAAAAGATGAGAGAGGCCTGTAATTTTCATCATAGGTATACCTCAACTATGAGAGACAAAATGAGAAAAAAAATCCAGAAAATCACATTGTCTGATTTTTAAAGAATTTATTTCCAAATTATGGTGGAAAATAAGTATTTGGTCAATAACAAAAGTTCATCTCAATACTTTGTTTTATATACCCTTTGTTGGCAATGACAGAGGTCAAACATTTTCTCTAAGTCTTCACAAGGTTTTCACACACTGTTGCTGGTATTTTGGCCCATTCCTCCATGCAGATCTCCTCTAGAGCAGTGATATTTTGGGGCTGTCGCTGGGCAACACAGACTTTCAACTCCCTCCAAAGATTTTCTATGGGGTTGAGATCTGGAGACTGGCTAGGCCACTCCAGGACCTTGAAATGCTTCTTACGAAGCCACTCCTTCGTTGCCCGGGCGGTGTGTTTGGGATCATTGTCATGCTGAAAGACCCAGCCACGTTTCATCTTCAATGCCCTTGCTGATGGAAGGAGGTTTTCACTCAAAATCTCACGATACATGGCCCCATTCATTCTTTCCTTTACACGGATCAGTCGTCCTGGTCCCTTTGCAGAAAAACAGCCCCAAAGCATGATGTTTCCACCCCCATGCTTCACAGTAGGTATGGTGTTCTTTGGATGCAACTCGGCATTCTTTCTCCTCCAAACACGACAAGTTGAGTTTTTACCAAAAAGTTCTATTTTGGTTTCATCTGACCATATGAAATTCTCCCAATCCTCTTCTGGATCATCCAAATGCTCTCTAGCGAACTTCAGACGGGCCTGGACATGTACTGGCTTAAGCAGGGGGACACGTCTGGCACTGCAGGATTTGAGTCCCTGGCGGCATAGTGTGTTACTGATGGTAGCCTTTGTTGCTTTGGTCCCAGCTCTCTGCAGGTCATTCACTAGGTCCCCCCGTGTGGTTCTGGGATTTTTGCTCACCGTTCTTGTGATCATTTTGACCCCACGGGGTGAGATCTTGCGTGGAGCCCCAGATCGAGGGAGATTATCAGTGGTCTTGTATGTCTTCCATTTTCTAATAATTGCTCCCACAGTTGATTTCTTCACACCAAGCTGCTTACCTATTGCAGATTCAGTCTTCCCAGCCTGGTGCAGGTCTACAATTTTGTTTCTGGTGTCCTTTGACAGCTCTTTTGGTCTTGGCCATAGTGGAGTTTGGAGTGTGACTGTTTGAGGTTGTGGACAGGTGTCTTTTATACTGATAACGAGTTCAAACAGGTGCCATTAATACAGGTAACGAGTGGAGGACAGAGGAGCCTCTTAAAGAAGTTGTTACAGGTCTGTGAGAGCCAGAAATCTTGCTTGTTTGTAGGTGACCAAATACTTATTTTACTGAGGAATTTACCAATTAATTCATTAAAAATCCTACAATGTGATTTCCTGGATTCTTTCCCCCCATTCTGTCTCTCATAGTTGAAGTGTACCTATGATGAAAATTACAGGCCTCTCTCATCTTTTTAAGTGGGAGAACTTGCACAATTGGTGGCTGACTAAATACTTTTTTGCCCCACTGTATCCTTTCTTTTTTATTATTTATCAAAATTCTACAACTTTGTTTATTTCCAGTTCTAAAAAAGAAACATTCCCAGATTTTCAATGTGGTGTCGTACTTTTGGACCCCAGTGTACGTTGCTTCAACTAACAGCCACACACTGCAGCTGAATTTGCAAGTGGTTCAGTTGATTCAGTTGTATCAATATGAAAATTGTGGGACTCCCTTAACTCTTTTTTTTTTTTTTTTTTTTTTTTTTTTAAATATAAAGTTAGTTACTATACCAGAATTAGATGAATGAGTTTGTCTCTGAGACTGCATTCATCATATGTACGAAGTGCATACAGAAGCTATTATTTTTACACCATATGAAGTTTGTAATGTCTTGTCAAAGGCAGTCATAGTGAAACTGATTAATTTGTTCTTTCCTTTTCCCCCCTATTGAGTATATATTTATTTTCTATACTAACAGCAGGCAATGACTCTAATGTGTGCATTGTTTGAATGGTGAATCTGTGCAGTTTTGCCTCAGATTCTCACATCACAGTGAATATTAATATAGACAAAGAATAAACTTTATTGACAAAGCATCCTGGGAATTACTTGGCTGCTTTTTGAGAGCAGACGTTTGATTTGATTCATGATACATTATTAGAGCATGTTATGTATTTTTGACTTGATGGTTTGGTACTCATTTTTATTTTACTGATTCTTTGGACATTGTATGGTATATGGATACCCCATACACCAGCTCATTCATGCAATTACCGAATCAGCCAATCGGGTGACAGCAGCTCAATGCATAGAATCATGTAGATACAGGTCAAGAGGGCAGCACGGTGGTGCAGTGGTTAGCACGGTTGCCTCACAGCAAGAAGGTTCTGGGTTCGAGCCTCATGGCCAACGGGGGCCTTACTGTGTGGAGTTCGCATGTTCTCCCCATGTCTGTGTGGGTTTCCTCTGGGTGCTCTGGTTTCCCCCACCATCCAAAGACATGCGATTAGGTTAACTGACTACTCTAAATTGTCCATAGGTGTGAATGTGTGAGAATGGTTGAGAGGAGAATACCCCTCTATAATAATCCAGTAGAAGGCAACGGGAAAACAATACTGTAATTCTTCCCTAGAAACTCTGATGGCTGGAAGAAAAAAGCCATCAGAGCAGCCACGTCACTTCAGTGATGTGCCAAATAGAAAGCGAGAGAGGGAGGTCAAGAGCTTCTGATAATGTCTCTAGAATTTACCCAGAATGGTGTGGAAAAACAAATAAGTCAGCGAGTGTCAGTTCTGCAGGCAGAAACCCCTTGTTGATGAGGGATATCAGAGGGAAAATGACCAGACCAGAGGGTTCGAGTTGATGGGAAGTCTACAATTACTCAAACAACCACTCTTTACATCTGTGGTGAGCAGAAAAACATCTCAGAATGGACAACATATTGAGCCCATGAGGCAGATAGGCTACCACAGATGGGTTCCACTTCTGTCAACCAAGAACAGGAATCTGAAGACCCAGCAGCATTTTCCAATCTTCTGACTATTGTGTATGTAACTGGCACCAACAACCATGGCACAGTCAGTATTTCAAGAAGCTTTTGACCTGTATCTGCCTGATTTTATGCATTGTGCTGCTGCCACATGTTGCTGATGGGATAATTGCACAAATAAGCACTGTTATACAGGCATTCTTATTAAAGTGGCCAGCGAGCGCATATACCCATAATTTAACCCATTAACCATTTCCAGATCCTTAAATCACTTATACGTTCATTTGTATTAGTCTATGTAAGTCAGTGTTCTCTTGCAATCTCAGTCCAGATACCCTACTGGACTCGAACCAGGTGCCATCCCCCTCTCCCTCTGCTCCAGTTCTCTTTCCATGGTGCTTTTCTTCCCGGATCATGCATGTTATTGTGTGCCAGGGATCCAGCCATGTGTGGCGGTAGATTAACAGCAGCACAGCTGGCGGACTGCTGATCGAGTTTATTAAGAACTGATTGAGGGTTTGCAGAGTGCAGACGGCGCCGAGCTTTAGTACCAGACCTCTTCTCATACAAGATTTATTTTTTGTTGTTGTTCTTTATTATTTTTTTACACAGTTCTGATTGCAGAGACCAGGATGCATATTCAGTGATGAATAAATTCCATTTCTGAGTCTCTTGAAAAGACGGCCATCGGGAGTAATTTGTTTTTAGCATTCCCAATGATGTTCCTTTTTTTAAATGGGCTAGATGTTGTAGATATTAAATAAATATTTCTGACGGTGTTGCTGATCTCATTTGAAATAAATAACTGTAGCATATTTGTTGTGTATAACTGTATCATTGTACTGGGGATTAAACTCAAGTGTGAAGATTACATTTGCAGTACTAATGTCATTTTGAATGTCAGACATTCTACCACACTGGCACTGGACAGGTGCATAATGTTTCTAACACTTTTTTCTAATAAAATCATTTTGTTCCAGTAAAATTTTCCTGACTCCTTGTTATATTTCTCTATGCACGGGACTACCCATTAAAGGAATATGGCAGTGTTTTTCAATCTAATATTACGTTTAAACTTGCACCATCAAATGAGGGTGTGTTGCAGAACATATGGGGTTATGATCATTCTAGTTTTTTAACTTGTTACTTTTTGGCAGACATGTGGCCTATTTTCCAGCAACCTTTCAGGGCAGGATGGTGAGTAATTTATTCTGCCATGTCTGGATGGAGTTGACAAATGGAGATGATAAACATGGTCAATGCCAAAAATGTTTAAGATGTCAGCATTTCAACCGTCACTTGCAGACCCTTGAAATAACTGCTGCATAATGCTAATAGCAGTAAATGAATCATTCCTAACAGGTTAAAAGTATAATGCAAACTACATTCTTTATGCTTCCTCTGCACTGCAAAAAATAAAAATCTTAGGAAGTTTATTAGTCTATTTTCAAGTCAAAACATCTAGCCACCCTTATTATAAGATATAATTGCCCGACAAGCAAAACCTCATTTAGCTAGAAAGGCTAGTTTTTAGACAGTCCATCTTGAAAATCTTGTATAGACAAAATGTCTTGAAAAAGTCTTATTTGGAGCACCTTTGAAAATAAAACAAGTAAGTACATTCTGGACATTTGTCAAATGCGGTTCATCTTGTTTCAAGAAAAAAAAAAGTATGCTTGTTTTGGGAATCTTTGAAATCTTTGAATCTTTCATTACAATTCAACTCCACCTTACAGATCCTAAGTTTACTGCAACTGTTTTCTCAGTCATTCAGAGTGAGGTCCTTCTAGATGCTGTACATACTCTAGACTAGACAAGTGCCTTCAAAAAGGCTATGAGTGAGTGGAGGGCGTTTTAGTGAGGTCTTTTTGGAATGCTGTGAGTTAAGTTCAGTGGGTTTGGTTGGTTGGTTGGTTGGTTGGTTGGTTGGTTGGTTGGTTGGTTGGTTGGTTGGTTTTTTGTTGGGTTTTTTTTTTTGTGCCTGATCTTGTAAACCCCTCGTACACATCAATAGTCAGTGCCCCCAAAATGCATTGTTGCTTTGGCGTTGTGTAAGCACTGTAAGTCAAAATGCGTAGACTTTTTTTTATTATTATTATTTATTTATTTATTTTTTGGTGCCTGAGGTCCTGGGGAAGTGGAATCTTAAGAGATGTTTTAATGTTTGAATGTTGAAATGGGAAAACAAAGTCATTGCAATGCTGCACGTGTCGTCAACTTGATTCAAGATAGTCTCTGGTCTCATATCTAGAGTATTTCACTAATTACAGGTCACAAAAGGAGAATCTTTTAAGCTAGCAATGCTTAGTTGTAGAATTTAACAATCCTAATATTAGTATATTTATCTTAAATTCAGTTGACTTTGTCATGAATTTAAGTGAAATACCCTTAAAATGAAATAAATAAAAATGACTTGAATGGCTAAATGTAAGAAGTACGATCTTGTTATAAGAACTATTTTGATTATTTTGAGTTAATCAGATCTCGCATAATAAGTTCCCCAATCTTATTTTGGAATTATTTCATCTAAAAACAGGTTAGATTTTTCATCTTACTTTAAGAAATCTTGCCAAGTCAAATTTGACTAGTTCCATTGGCAGATTTTTTTTCACCTGATTCAAGCAAATATGCTTTGTTTTAATCTTTTATTTCTTATTTTTGAAAGGCCATTTTTTGCAGTGTGACACTACATTGGTGCAGCAGGTAGTGAAGTCAAAATCAAATATGGCTGTTGCACCTTCACAAATGTAAAGGGTATGCTTCTTTGCCACGTTGTTGCAGCAGAAACCGGTAGAAGCCTCAGCTACTCAGCTCTCTATGTGAGAAAAGTAGACACCTGATTAGATTAGATTAGATTAGATTAGATTAGATTAGATTAGATTAGATTAGATTAGATTAGATTAGATTAGATTAGATTAGATTAGATTAGATTAGATTAGATTAGATTAGATTAGATTAGATTAGATTATTTGTACCCAAAGGTAGATTTGGTGTGCAGCCAAGTGATCTCCACTCATACAAAACATTTAAAACAAAGGACACACTTAACATACAAACATTTAAAATATTACAGAAATGTTTAAAAACAGTAAACATTAGACAGTACCAAAGTAGCGCATCCTAGAGTGACATAGTGTCACATTGTGTAAAAAAAAAAACAGTGATATACCAGCCATGATAGATTGATGAATATGTAATAAAATGAGACTGATAAGATCCTTAAATATATAAACAATTTAAAAATTTAATTATAAAACAATAAATAAATAAATTGTGCTATTACAGCCTATGTTTAGAAGTTATATTTTTAATCTCTCTAATAGCAGAGGGGACAAAACTTCCTCTGAAACGCTTTGTCTTGCAGACAGGTAGGTTGTATCTGTAACCAGATGGAAGGAGCTGAAATTCCTTATACAGTGGGTGAGAGCTATTTTCCAAGATGGAACCAGCTATCCTCTGCAACTGTCTGGTGTACAGGGTCTCAGGACTAAGTTGTGGCTCTCCAATCAGCCTGCCAGACCACTTAACTATTTGAAAAAGGGAATTCTTGTTTTTAAAAGAGAGGTTGTTGAACCAGCACGCCAAGCAGAAAGATAAGATAGATTCAATAAAAGCACTGTAAAAGAGGGTAAGTAAGGTTCGATCAATGTGAAAGTAAGACAGTTTCCTCAGACAATGCAGACGCTGGTTGGCCTTTTTAAAAACAGCTTCACAGTTTACCTCAAATGTGAGCTTGTTATCAATAATGGTGCCAAGGTATTTGTACTTGTCTACACTCTCCACTAGGGATGTCCCGATCAGGTTTTTTTGCCCTCCGATCCGATACCGATCATTTGATTTTGAGTATCTGCCGATACCGAGTCCCGATCCGATACTTCTTATAATCCATAAAAAAAAATAAAGACGAGGAAAGAAACGGATCCAGGATGTTCCTCATTTTTTTTTTTTATTTAACACCTTATTTTAACATCCAACAACTCCGTTAGCAAACAGAACACTTACGTGAGGTAGTTTGAACAATAAATAACATAAATTAAAAACATAACCTTAAAATACCTGGCAGGAATGTAAACAAATAAAAAATAAATAAATAAAACTGCCACAGTGCCAGTAATTTGCTTTTAAGAACGCATCTCAGTGGTATACAGTAATTTCAATTAAGGAAATGAACGTTTTTTCTTGATGAAAACAAGCATTTCTACCCTTTCAGGTTTGAGCCTGTTTTTGTCATCCAACACGTTTGCAACAGCACTAAAAACTCGCTGTATTGTGTCGGGTGTTTGTTTTTCAGGTGCCGTATCAGGTTTGTCGTATTAAATGCGGCCCTTTCCTGTCCACCCCTTGAAATTCCAACTTTACATATTTCACAGTTTGCTATGGCAATGTTGTCCTCAACTTTGAAATACTGCCACACTGCAGGCATGCTTTGCTTTCCGCTTCGAACTGCTTCCGTGTTCAACTTTGCCGGCAACGGGCAGCCAATAACCAATAGTGTCTCTGCTACAAAGTGATGTCATGCCGCACGCGTTGATGTTGCTGTGTTGAGACAAGAGGTCTGGTCTCACTCTGTGCCAACGCATAGTTATTGATGTGTTAAAAATGAGAATATATTATATAGATATATATCCGATCCCTGATCGGGAGGTAATGCCCGATTCCGATCGAGTCTGAAACCACGTGATCGGGCCCGATTTCCGATCACGTGATCGGATCGGGACATCCCTACTCTCCACTTTCTGACCATTAATTTCTGTGGGCATCTGGATCTGGTTGTGCTTTCTAAAATCAATAACCATGTCTTTGGCCTTTGAGATATTTATCTGCAGGAATGATTTGTTACACCACTCTATAAATTCTTCCACTATTGGGCCATGACCTGCCTCCCCGCCTTGCAGTAAGCTCACAATCACTGTATCATCTGCATATTTTAAAATAGATCTGTTCACTGTATTGCTGCGACACATATTTGTATATAAAATAAAAAGAAGAGGGGACAGTACACATCCTTGTGGTGACCCGTTGGAGCTGCAGGTCTGGTCAGACAGGGTGCCGTTGATCCTTACTCTCTGTGTTCGATTTATTAAAAAGTTTAAAATCTGCCCCAAAAGGTTGTTACTCAAGTTGAACTGCTCCTCAAGCCTTTCTATTAAAACATGCAGTTGGATTGAGTTAAAAGCAAACATAAAATCAATAAATAAGAGCCGAGCATGGGTGTCTTTCCCTTCTAGATGCTTCTCATCTCATCTCATCTCATTATCTCTAGCCGCTTTATCCTTCTACAGGGTCGCAGGCAAGCTGGAGCCTATCCCAGCTGACTATGGGCGAAAGGCGGGGTACACCCTGGACAAGTCGCCAGGTTATCACAGGGCTGACACATAGACACAGACAACCATTCACACTCACATTCACACCTACGGTCAATTTAGAGTCACCAGTTAACCTAACCTGCATGTCTTTGGACTGTGGGGGAAACCGGAGCACCCGGAGGAAACCCACGCGGACACGGGGAGAACATGCAAACTCCACACAGAAAGCCCCTCGCCGGCCCTGGGGCTCGAACCCGGACCTTCTTGCTGTGAGGCGACAGTGCTAACCACTACACCACCGTGCCGCCCCTTCTAGATGCTTAAAAATCAAATTTAAAAGGGTGGCTGTGGCGTCCTCAACTCCCCTTCGTGGTCTATAGGCAAACTGCAATTTTTTGCCATATTGTCACAGCAGGTTCCAAGGTTGTCACAGCCAGGGGGTGGTAGTGGGGACGAGCTCCTTTATCTATAAAATGCTCCCATATGGCGTGTGTCTCAAATAGCCTCTGCCAATCGAAGTCCAACTCCTGGCCTGCCCATGTGGCTTAGCTTCTAAGCCCGGCGGAACCTGCTTTTACTGACAGGAGAAGGGGTGAAGGCGGGTCACTAACGCCTTAAACTAGTTGTTTTCGGGTAGATGGGGCTCATCAACTTCAGCTGGTAGCCCATCTAGGAGAAGGAAAACTCTGATCTCAAACCTCCACTGCCTTGCGGCCATACCCACTCATGGGAAAGGCTTTAGGAGTAAACCCAGAGGAAAAAATCCGGAGTCGGAGTCCCTAAGGCAGTTCAACGTTGTTCACAACCTCATCCTGGCAACTCCTGCGACAACACTGGTGCCAGGATGTATCGCCGACTGCCCCTCCCCTAGATCACATTGGTGGAGTGAACTAGCAGAGGGGGGACCTGCTGCATGGGCAACAGCTTGTTCTCCATATTTCATTGCCCAGGCTGTCACCCTGGAGAGGACAGTCCAGCATCGCTTTAAAGCGTTGACACAATGAGCAGACACTGCTCGGAAACATCCGCCGGCGCGGATCCGTGATCCCCCAGGATCGATGGCTGCCTACTACTGTCACAGCAGGAACAGAAATGGTCAAAAGGCTTGGCTGCTCAGCATGTAGAAGCGATAGAGTGATCACCTGTTCTACACTGGAACACCGAGTAGAAGAATTGGCAGCTCACACCAAATTTAAGAGCTGTTTGCAACAATGACTAAGGACTCAGGGAAGCTAAGGACAAACATTTCATATATGGAGACAGACCCTTATGTACTCTCACTGGCTGTTTCTAATTGTCTGAAATTGAGTAATGAAACCACTCTGTTTATAGGCCGCCATCTAAGCATTCTGATGATCAGAGCGTAATGCAGGAGTGCGGCCCAGCAGTAGCAGTGACTGCATTACAGGCTGGAATTAAGATTGCTTTCGCAAAACAAAAACTTGATTCTACAACCAATTATATGCCTAATTGATTGACAATCCGATTTGTATTGGCCCATGCGCGTAGGCTAGTGCAGAATGTGCCAGTTTCATTTAAGAGCTCTTTTGCACATGCAAAAGAAGCAAGCAAGAAGGTTCTGGGTTCAAGCCCAGTGGCCAACTAGGACCTTTCTGTGTGGAGCTTGCATGTTCTCCCCATGCCCAAAGGCATGTGGTTATGTTAACATGAGGCAGCCACGGCCTGAAGTGCCCTTGAGCAAGGCACCTGACCCACAACTGCTCCCCGGGCACTGTAGCATAGCTGCCCACTGCTCTGGGTGTGTGTGCTCATTACTCACTGCTTCAGATGGGTTAAATTTCACTGTGTACTTAAGTGGGCAGCACTATCGCCTCACAGCTAGAAGGTCCTGGGTTCAAGCCCAGGATCCGACAAGGGCCTTCCTGTATGGAGTTTGCATATTCTCCTCGTGTCTGCGTGGGTTTCCTCCGGGTTCTCCGGTTTCCCCTACAGCCCAAAGACCTGCAGGTTAGGCTAATTCTTCTTCTTCTTTTAGCTGCTCCCAATTAGGGGTCACCACAGCTGATCTTTCGTCTCCATTTGATCTTTCATCTCCATGAGATCCCTAAGATTGACATTGATGTCTCCAATAGAGATACTTGTGATCTCTCTAGTTATACAAATTTAATGAGATTTGTGGTAGAAATCCTTAAGTCCTACAGTCAGAAATGAACAAGTGTGTTTGTAAGGTCTACAACATTTGGCAAATGTATGTTGTATCTAAATAACATGGTGGCACAGTTTCTTTTGGCATTTCAGGAGAAATGCTAGGTTAGGCTAATTGGTGGCTCTAAATTGACCATAGGCGTGAATGTGAGTGTGAATGGTTGTTTGTCTCTGTGTCGGCCCTGCGATAACCTGGCAACTTGTGTACCCCACCTCTCGCCCATAGTCAGCTGGGATAGGCTCCAGCTTGCCTGTGACCCTGTACAGGATAAGCGGCTCCAGATAACGGATGGATGGGTGGATGGATGTACTGAAGTGTACTTCTTGGCTTGACGAGCATGAAAGATGCAAACTGATAAAAGGACATACTGGCTTCAATGGCAGATGCAGTTGAGATCCTTAAGATTGACATTGACATTGATGTCTCCAATAGAGATACTGGCGATCTCTCTAATTATACAAGTTAATGAGATTTGTGGTAGAAATCCTTAAGTCCTACAGTCAAATAAACAGGTGTGTTTGTAAGGTCTATGACATTTGGCAAATGTACTGTATGTTGTATCTAAACATGGTGGCACAGTTGCTTCTGGCATTTCAGGAGAAAATTCTCATTATTGAAGATGCAATGGGGACAAAAATTCTACAGGCAACACTCCAACAAATGTGAGCCATCAGAGGGTTTATTAATCCAAATGAGAAGGCAAGCTTGCCCGGCTTGAATTCTACTGCCAGAGCCTTTTAATGCCATCTGCCACTAGTACAGGTCAACAAGTCTTTGGCACACAGGCCCACAGGGTGCAAACTAATTTCTACCTTCTGTCTAAAACACAAACAAGCCTTTTAATTGAGATCTGGCTAATGGTCCAGGGTGTACCCCACCTCTCGCCCATAGTCAGCTGGGATAGGCTCCAGCTTGCCCATGACCCTGCACAGGATAAGCAGTTATGGATAATGGATGGATGGATGGATGGATGGATGGATGGATGGATGGATGGACTTTTGATAGAGTAGGCTACCTTTAGTCATCTTTTTCTGCCATCACACAATTCTTGCATGCACATGTTGGGTTTCAGAAATTGCAACAGTGAATAGATGGAGTTTAGAACACATAAATGGTCTTGTGCCACATCCAGGGCATGATTTACCAAAATTTTATCTGAATACAAGCTCTGTTGCTTGTTTTGCAACATTTTCAAGAACTCTGAAGGGTGTCATACATACAAGTGCAGAACAACAACATCTCATAATGGTGTTTTATATCAAGTACCAATGAGACACAAAATTGAGGTGGGCAAGCAAGCTCTGGAACTGGTTAGACGTACAGCTTTTCTGCCTACCTATCAGCCCATCCACTCAGATAATGGATGTGTTGTCTTGCAGCAGTTCTGTGCCTGGGAATTTGCAAATTCACAAGGGAGTAGTAGCAGAAGGAAGCAGATTGGAGGTTTATCTGTTTATGAACAGATGGACAACTGACTATTCAATGTATTTCATAGACAGAAACAGTTGCTTTGGGCCAGGATGTGCCAAATCTGTAGCTATATGATTTTACGGCACTATTGTTGCTGCAAACGACACAATGATGCTCCGATAAAAACAGTGCAACCAGTCTTGTTGATTGTCCCATTTCAGCTGAACTAGTCAGAACTTTTCTTCTGGATGTAAAACATCTGTGAACTCCATGCAAAGCCATGGATCTGGGGATAACGGGATCTGGACATAGTGATAAGTAGTTTGTATGACTTGCCTTTTGAAACAATGGAAGATGCATTACTATGGCCAGATGAGTAAATTTCAAGAAGATAGGAGTTCAATGATGTCACTCTATGGTGAAACCCAGCATTACTGCACCGTACTTGGTGCAGGATCAAGAACATGGAATGACACGTGTTCCAAAGGAAATTGTCTTGGCGGTTCTCTACTCATAGAACCACATTTACAGAGTGTGTAACCTTCCATTTTTAGTAAGGTTCAGCAAAATTCTTTTTTATGATAATTTAGGACATGCTACTGATGCAATGTATGAACATCTCATTATCTCAAGCCGCTTTATCCTGTTCTACAGGGTCGCAGGCAAGCTGGAGCCTATCCCAGCTGACTACGGGTGAAAGGCGGGGTACACCCTGGACAAGTCGCCAGGTCATCACAGGGCTGACACATTAGACACAGACAACCATTCACACTCACATTCACACCTACGGTCAATTTAGAGTCACCAGTTAACCTAACCTGCATGCCTTTGGACTGTGGGGGAAACCGGAGCACCCGGAGGAAACCCACGCGGATACGGGGAGAACATGCAAACTCCGCACAGAAAGGCCCTCGCCGGTCACGGGGCTCGAACCCGGACCTTTTTGCTGTGAGGCAACAGCGCTAACCAGTACACCACCGTGCCGCCTGTATGAACATTATGTTTTAAAAAAAAAAAAAAAACCTGGAATATTCCTTTAAGACTACCTCCTAACCCATTTTTTTTTGGTCCGTTTTACTTTTTCTCCTTTCTTTACTATTTAAGACATGGATGTGCATAACCGCAGTTGAATATTAATTGGGGAATTAACCACTATGTGATGCTGAGGCCTGCAGCAAAAAAAAATTTTTCATAAACAAGCTTCAATAAATTATCCATCTAAGCACAGTAAGGGGTTCAGTGCATTCAGAGCTAACATCAGTCAATCAGTGATGGTCCTCCACAGATGAGCTTGTTTCAAGCTGGGGGGAAGAAGTAGAATTACGACCTATTTATTTATTTAAAATATCAGAAGTCCTTTCCATAGCAGCACCAAGGGCTTTGCATATTCACCAGATTTGCATGCCTAATTGAAAGTGAGCTTATTTTGAGCATAAATTAAAAAGTCTTTGAGCCAAGGGTCATTAAAGATAATGAGCTGAAGAACTTCATTAGTGTTCTAAATATGTGTAAGGCTTATTATGCATTATGCCACATCAAAAGCATTTCGGATTGGTTTTGATGTGCAATGTGGACAAATGGGCAGCTGCTGGGTTTCGCAGAGATCAGAGTCTAGGAGCAGTGAATAGGAGAGGAGGAGCAGATGAAAGACAGAGTCCTCCCTGGCCTGAACCCTTCAGTCTGAGCAGACACTGAATCAACCACCCGGTAACATGCAGCATCATGATGTGGCAATAAATCAACGGACTAGCACACCCAGTTACTGCTGGAAGACAAACAGCAGACTCTGACAAACTGTCATGGTCCAGGTTTAATCCCTGACTCTAACAAGGTCACTGTTTCACTGCGGTGCTCTCTGTTCTTCTCCCAACATTACAACTGTCCTGCATCTCCATGCCTGTTTAGTTGGAGGTGAAATGAACTCGGAGCTGTAAATCTAGAAAATAAACTAGGTTTTAAACAAGATCATAATACATATTTGCAGTGTAATTCAAGGTTCTGCCATGAAAATAATTAGAAATATCTTGTCCTTTTTTCATGATTGATGCATTACAGGCAGCATGGTGGTGTAGTGGTTAGCGCTGTCGCCTCACAGCAAGAAGGTCCTGGGTTCGAGCCCCGGGGCCGGCGAGGGCCTTTCTGTGTGGAGTTTGCATGTTCCCCCCGTGTCCGCGTGGGTTTCCTCCGGGTGCTCCGGTTTCCCCCACAGTCCAAAGACATGCAGGTTAGGTTAACTGGTGACTCTAAATTGACCGTAGGTGTGAATGTGAGTGTGAATGGTTGTCTGTGTCTATGTGTCAGCCCTGTGATGACCTGGCGACTTGTCCAGGGTGTACCCCGCCTTTCGCCCGTAGTCAGCTGGGATAGGCTCCAGCTTGCCTGCGACCCTGTAGAAGGATAAAGCGGCTAGAGATAATGAGATGAGATGATGCATTACATTACACTACAGTGGTGCTTGAAAGTTTGTGAACCCTTTAGAATTTTCTATATTTCTGCATAAATACGACCTAAAACATCATCAGATTTTCACACAAGTCCTAAAAGTAGATAAAGAGAACCCAGTTAAACAAATGAGACAAAAATACTATACTTGGTCATTTATTTATTGAGAAATGATCCAATATTACATATCTGTGAGTGGCAAAAGTATGTGAACCTCTAGGATTAGCAGTTAATTTGAAGGTGAAATTAGAGTCAGGTGTTTTCAATCAATGGGATGACAATCAGGTGTGAGTGGGCACCCTGTTTTATTTAAAGAACAGGGATCTATCAAAGTCTGATCTTCACAACACATGTTTGTGGAAGTGTATCATGGCACGAACAAAGGAGATTTCTGAGGACCTCAGAAAAAGTGTTGTTGATGCTCTTCAAGCTGGAAAAGGTTACAAAACCATCTCTAAAGAGTTTGGACTCCACCAATCCACAGTCAGACAGATTGTGTACAAATGGAGGAAATTCAAGACCATTGTTACCCTCCCCAGGAGTGGTCGACCAACAAAGATCACTCCAAGAGCAAGGTGTGTAATAGTCAGCAAGCTCAAAAAGGACCCCAGGGTAACTTCTAAGCAACTGAAGGCCTCTGTCACAATGGCGAATCTTAAATGTTCATGAGTCCACCATCAGGAGAACACTGAACAACAATGGTGTGCATGGCAGGGTTGCAAGGAGAAAGTCACTGCTCTCCAAAAAGAACATTGCTGCTCATCTGCAGTTTGCTAAAGATCACGTGGACAAGCCAGAAGGCTATTGGAAAAATGTTTTGTGGACGGATGAGACCAAAATAGAACTTTTTGGTTTAAATGAGAAGCGTTATGTTTGGAGAAGGGGCGGCATGGTGGTGTAGTGGTTAGCGCTGTCACCTCACAGCAAGAAGGTCCGGGTTCGAGCCCCGTGGCCGGCGAGGGCCTTTCTGTGCGGAGTTTGCATGTTCTCCCCGTGTCTGCGTGGGTTTCCTCCGGGTGCTCCGGTTTCCCCCACAGTCCAAAGACATGCAGGTTAGGTTAACTGGTGACTCTAAATTGACCGTAGGTGTGAATGTGAGTGTGAATGGTTGTCTATGTGTCAGCCCTGTGATGACCTGGCGACTTGTCCAGGGTGTATCCCGCCTTTTGCCCGTAGTCAGCTGGGATAGGCCCCAGCTTGCCTGTGGCCCTGTAGAACAGGATAAAGCAGCTAGAGATAATGAGATGAGGTGTTTGGAGAAAGGAAAACACTGCATTCCAGCACAAGAACCTTATCCCATCTGTGAAACATGGTGGTGGTAGTATCATGATTTGGGCCTGTTTTGCTGCATCTGGGCCAGGACGGCTTGCCATCATTGATGGAACAATGAATTCTGAATTATACCAGCAAATTCTAAAGGAAAATGTCAGGGCATCTGTCCATGAACTGAATCTCAAGAGAAGGTGGGTCATGCAGCAAGACAACGACCCTAAGCACACAAGTCGTTTTACCAAAGAATGATTAAAGAAGAATAAAGTTAATGTTTTGGAATGGCCAAGTCAAAGTCCTGACCTTAATCCAATCAAAATGTTGTGGAAGGACCTGAAGCGAGCAGTTCATGTGAGGAAAACCACCAACATCCCAGAGTTGAAGCTGTTCTGTATGGAGGAACGGGCTAAAATTCCTCCAAGCCGGTGTGCAGGACTGATCAACAGTTACCGGAAACGTTTAGTTGCAGTTATTGCTGCACAAGGGGGTCACACCAGATACTGAAAGCAAAGGTTCATATTCTTTTGCCACTCACAGATATGTAATATTGGATCTTTTTCCTCAATAAATAAATTACCAAGTATTATAGTTTTGTCTCATTTGTTTAACTGGGTTCTCTTTATCTACTTTTAGGACTTGTGTGAAAATCTGATGTTTTAGGTCATATTTATGCAGAAATATAGAAAATTTTAAAGGGTTCACAAACTTTCAAGCACCACTGTACATGGTATTTAGCAGATGCTCTTATCCAGAGCGATGTACAATGAGTGCAAAAGTCAGGTACACGAAGTGCTGAACTTCTAGACAAGAAAATTCTAGTGCCAACTGAACAAGTGACAGCAATACTTAGTGTAATATTATGTTGAAGT
The DNA here is from genome assembly GCF_027579695.1 of Neoarius graeffei. Lineage (NCBI taxonomy): Eukaryota > Metazoa > Chordata > Actinopteri > Siluriformes > Ariidae > Neoarius > Neoarius graeffei. Next base: position 14,665,395 of record NC_083580.1, read on the forward strand.
ACCAATACTCAAACAGCCAAGGAAACAAACCAACCATATAAAGTACAACTAAATAGAGAACTCAGAACGGCTAACCCCAGGTGAGACCGTACACAGCCTGGGTTGGTCTAGACCGAAATGCAGTTACATAGTGGGCAGGGAAGAAGGGGAGAGGTGCAGCCTGAACAGGTGAGTCTTCAGTCTGCGCTTGAAGGTGGCCAGGGAGTCGGCAGTTCTGACCTCAATGGGAAGGTCATTCCACCAACGGGGAACTAGGACAGATAGCAGTCTTGAGCGGGCTGGGCAGGAGCCGAGAGGAGGAACACAGATTTCCCTGGTGAAAAATCTTGTTAGGGCTGACCAGCTATCAACTGACAGGCTGAATTAATAAAGTTAGTCAATCCTTTTCCAACTTCCTTCCTCATTACTTGACTTAATAAATTGAGCAATGAAAGTTTGAGATATCCTGATTGCTTTCTAATCGCTTCTATCTGCTTTTTTCTTTTTTTTTTTACTTTAATCATACCTATTTAAAACGAATTGCTCTGATATTGCCCCATTTGTCATTTTTCTTTCAGTCCTTGATTAGATTTGCAAGCAATAAATAAGTAAGTAAGTAAGGGTAGCACAGTGGTGTAATGATTAGCACTGTCTCCTCACAGCAAGAAGGTTCTGGGTTCGAGCCCAGTGGCCAACGGGGACCTTTTTGTGTTGAGCTTGCATGTTGTCTGCGTGGGTTTCCTCTGGGTGCTCCGGTTTCCCCCACAGTCCAAAGACATGCAGGTTAGGTTAACTGGTGACTCTAAATTGACCGTAGGTGTGAATGTGAGTGTAAATGGTTGTTTGTCTCTATGTGTCAACCCTGTAATGATCTGGTGACTTGTCCAGGGTGTACCCTGCCTCTCACCCATAGACAGCTGGGATAGGCTCCAGCTTGCCCGCGACCCTGCACAGGATAAGCAGATTACAGATAATGGATGGATGAATAAATAAATATCAGTGGATTGGATCTGAAAATTTACCAAACTGACACTGTTTCAGCTTTCCAGTACTGGATCATTGCGTCTGTGTTATTAAGCAAGCAAGCAAGCAGGGGCAGATTTCTGACTGGGCCCCTTGGGGACATGGCCAAGGTCCCTGGGCATTAAGAGGCTCTTGACAAGCATAGAATTGAAATTCAGTAATCGACTGATTGGACATTAAGTCACAGAAAACACAGAATCTGAAATAATTTGGAAATATTATTGGTGTGTGGCTCTAACATTGCAACCAGTGAGCAGTCAATTAGATCCTAAATGTTTTAACTGGGGGTGGCACGGTGGTGTAGTGGTTAGCACTGTCGCCTCACAGCAAGAAGGTCCGGGTTTGAGCCCCGTGGCCGGCGAGGGCCTTTCTGTGCGGAGTTTGCATGTTCTCCCCGTGTCCGCGTGGGTTTCCTCCGGGTGCTCCGGTTTCCCCCACAGTCCAAAGACATGCAGGTTAGGTTAACTGGTGACTCTAAATTGACCGTAGGTGTGAATGGTTGTCTGTGTCTATGTGTCAGCCCTGTGATGACCTGGCGACTTGTCCAGGGTGTACTCCGCCCATACCTGTCAACCCTCCCGTTTTTCCCGGGAAATCCCTTATTTTGACTTATTTCCCGCTGTCTTCCCGTTTTTTTATTTTCCCGAAAATATCCCGTATTTTGACATTATATAAAAGTCCCGTATTTTCACAATATAAAAAAGTCGGTAGGTCCAGAATTCATGACGCACCTCTGACAGGAGTTTACAGCAGGAAGTCGGGCCATGAATTCACGTCCCCGCCCTCTCAGGCATCAGTCATTACATAACTACGTCCGGAGGCGAGGCTGAACAAGTGATTAAGTCCAGTGTTGCCAGATTGGGCGGTTTCAAGTGCATTTTGGCGGGTTTTGAACATATTGTGGGCTGGAAAACGTCAGCAGTATCTGGCAACACTGATTAGGTCTGAGGTGAAGATGGCGATGCTAATAGCTAAGAAAAACATTAGCCTCTCTTTCTTTGATAATTTCAACAAGTGCGTGGCTGGAATGTTCCCAGACTCTTCCATCGCAAAGAAATTTTCCATGGGGAAAACGAAAGCCTCCCAAATAATCAAAGGTAAGCTACACATGTTTACATTAAGTATGTCCTGGCTAAGACCTCATAAATAGCCTAGTGTAAACTAATTGGTGTATTAACTGTTTTATCCACTCATTGTCTATTTTATTTTCTATCTGAAACTTACCCATTTTAAATCACTCTTGGTTTAATATTTTATATTACTCTTTATTACTCTATCTATCTAGTGTTCCGAGGCCATGACTATGGTAAAACCATAATAAATTGCAATGGAATTGAATTTATTGACTGGTTATATAATGACCTTTCTTATTTTAACATAAGATACGTATTTTAGCCCTTAATTTGGGAAATAACTGGTACCACTGAAAGCAAATAAAAATAAATGTATAGTTTATTCACAAATGCACTCTATAAACCATAAGCATATTGAGTTTGGGTCTTGGCTATCACCAACATGCACCAGAGTACAGGAAATCACAAATACTAGATAGAAAATTGCCCCCCATTCAACTACACACCCACTTTTGGTGAAGGGTATGACTTTCCGAAATTTTCCCTTATTTTGAGTTAAAAATCTGGGAAATATCCCTTTTTTTCCAAACCTCAAAGTTGACAGGTATGACCCCGCCTTCGCCCGTAGTCAGCTGGGATAGGCTCCAGCTTGCCTGCGACCCTGTAGAACAGGATAAAGCGGCGAGAGATAATGAGATGAGATGTTTTAACTGGAGTTAGATAAGTGGATAAAAAAACCCCAATATGGATAGCAGTCGCATTCAGCGAAAGATTAAAATAAACTCCAAACTAAAATGGGCTAAATAAGAGTCAAAATGCTGTCTCTGCTGGCTATTGAGTTAGAGCTTGTGAAAAAGCTCGACTTTGGTGATTTGGTGGATGAGTTTTCAAGCAGTAAGTAATTAAAAGTAAGAAAGAAGCAAGATGCCTAAGATAAGACTTGTGTTCTGCATAACGCAGAGGATACTCAAATAATCAACTTGTTATGTAAAATGTAGGCTCCTTACATTGGCTCATGGTTGGCAAGGGGGTTTGCTGCATAGGCTCCTGACCAGGGCTCAGGATTTACTCATCCATCCCAAGTAGCGGGTATACCAGGATGACTGGACTTGTTTGTTCTTTCATTGTCTTTAAGTTGCGAGACAAACCTTGAACGAGTCACAGATCTCTCAGATCTCTCGCAAAACAATAGCTTGGCCAAAAATTACACATACATTGTTTCCCCTTTAACCCAAATTTAATTGATAAGTCAAGTCCTTGTTTCTTTAACTTCACACTGCAGATCATTGAATACATCATTTTGGCTAATCGCTTGAAGTAAAAAATAAATACCGGTGAGTGGCCTAGCGGTTAGCGTGTCCGCCTCTCGATTGGGAGATCGCGAGTTCTACTCCCAGTTGGGTCATACCAAAGACCATCATAAAAATGGTGCCTACTGCCATCTGGCAAGGCATGCTGCAATACAGATGCGGGTGGGGAGTCAAACTCTCATGGTTACCAGAGGACTAGCCCCCCCCACTGTAACCCTAGCTATGTAATACAGGTGAGAAGCAGAGGGCTATGAAACGGAGATCAGCACCACCAAATGAGCCATGAATGGTGTGGGAAAGACTTTGGCTTGAAGTAAAAGGACAAGTCTGTAAATTCCGTTTATATCAGTGGTTCTGAAAATCAAGTTAAGAAAACTGAAAGATTTGAACTGCCAATGTTTTATGCTCTCTCTTTGGCCTCATATTGCTGAAAGTTGAAAGTCACACTTGGAAGACAGTTCTGGACACTTAGGTTTGCTATGATGGCTGAGGACTACAATTGGCATAATGACTTTTGGGCTGCAGTTGCCATAAACAGTTTTGCACTCAAGTCTTCATCAATGAACAGTTTATAACTTCAACAAAACAGACTTCATGCTAAAACTATATTGAATTTCCTGGTTACACAGTTGTACTTTGTGACTCTATAGAACAGTTATCGAAGCAAGTTATTTATAATCATGCTATCTATTAGCACCCAGATGAGTATGGGTTCCCTTTTGAGCCTGGTTCCTCTCAAGGTTTCTTCCTCGCGTCATCTGAGGGAGTTTTTCCTTGCCACCGTCCCCACAGGCTTGCTCATCAGGGATAAATTAGGGATAAAATTAGCTCGTGTTCAAAGTCTTTAATTTTCTGTAAAGCTGCTTTGCGACAATGTCTATTGTTAAAAGCGCCATACAAATAAACTTGACTTAAATTTCGACACTAAAGAAGCGTTCTCTGTGTACTTTAGTGTTTGAGCTGATAAAAGCTGCTACACAAAGCTGCCACCTTGTGGGAAATGCAAGTAAATACATCTATAGAGATGTGGCACATACCTGACCTGACAAGCACACACAACTTCTATTTTATATCTATCTATCTATCTATCTATCTATCTATATATATATATATATATATATATATATATATATATATATAGGGGGGCACGGTGGTGTAGTGGTTAGCACTGTCGCCTCACGAGCCCCGTGGCCGGCGAGGGCCTTTCTGTGCGGAGTTTGCATGTTCTCCCCGTGTCCGTGTGGGTTTCCTCCGGGTGCTCCGGTTTCCCCCACAGTCCAAAGACATGCAGGTTAGGTTAACTGGTGACTCTAAATTGACCGTAGGTGTGAATGTGAGTGTGAATGGTTGTCTGTGTCTATGTGTCAGCCCTGTGATGACCTGGTGACTTGTCCAGGGTGTGCCCTGCCTTTCGCCCGTAGTCAGCTGGGATAGGCTCCAGCTTGCCTGCGACCCTGTAGAAGGATAAAGCGGCTAGAGATAATGAGATGAGATGAGATATATATATATATATATATATATATATATATATATATATATATTAGTGCTGTCAAGCGATTAAAATATTTAATCGCAATTAATGTCGTGACTGTCATAGTTAACTCGCGATTAATCGCAATTTAATCGCACATTTTTGTCACATGAAAAACCATGTAATTCTCTTATCAGCATAAAAATGTGAATGGGCTTGCTCACCGTTCGAACTACGGGGGTACTCGGGGGATCCGAGATCCCCTGAAACAGACATGAGATCCCTTGAAAACATGATTTGGGAAATATTGGGGGGTCTCTAAAATATTGGCAAAATGATGTTTATTGACATAGCAATCGTGTGTAACGGGAAGCATTTGCATATCCAAAGTGAGCGCGTGATGGAGATCCGCGCTCTGAGACAAGTGCAAGCACCCCCCCCCAAGGGAAAAAAAAGGGACCCCCCGAAAATATCGGCATAGTTCGAACACTGGTTGTACCAATGTTTTTTTTTTTTTTATTGCAGAGCATAACACGTCTTGTCACAGCCACTGCAAAGTGGGGCTGGAGCCGCCGATGGGAAAACGAAACCTAAGCCGAGCACCGTGGCTCTTCGGGGGAGGGCAGAGGACTCTGGCTGTGCGGGGCGTGGCATCATGTCACAGAGCGTTAATCTCGCAATAAAAAAATTATCGCCGTTAAAATTGAGTCAAGTTAACGCGTTAATAACGCAACATTTTTGACAGCACTAATATATATATATATATATATATATATATATATATATATATATAATGAGAAAAAGAGATTTTAAAGCTATTCAATGAAAAACATCCTAAACTGTAAAGAAACTTGGAATAAAACTTCCACTCTTACACATAACTACACTTGAGTTGAGTAAACAAGATGCTGTGTCTGATAATACAGTGCCTTGCAAAAGTATTCATCCCCCTTAGTGTTTGTCCTGTTTTGTCGTATTACAAGCTGGTATTAAGATGGATTTTTTGGGGGTTAGCACCATTTGATTTACACAACATGCCTACCACTTTGAAAGGTGCACATTGTTTTTTTATTTTTATTGTGACACAAACAATAATTAAGATGAAAAAAATAGAAATCTGGAGTGTGCATAGGTATTCACCCCCCTCAAAGTCAATACTTTGTAGAGCCACCTTTTGCTTCAATTACAGCTGCAAGTCTCTTGGGGTACGGTATGTCTCTATTAGCTTAGCACATCTAGCCACTGGGATTGTTGCCCATTCCTCAAGGCAAAACTGCTCCAACTCCTTCAAGTTAGATGGGTTGCATTGGTGTACAGCAATCTTCAAGTTATGCCACAGATTCTCAATTGGATTGAGGTCTGGGCTTTGATTAGGTCATTCCAAGACATTTAAATGTTTCCCTTTAAACCACTCCAGTGTAGCTTTAGCAGTATTTTTAGGGTCGTTGTCCTGCTGGACCGTGAACCTTTGTCCCAGTCTGAAACCTCTGGCTGACTCAAACAGGTTTTCCTCCAGAACTGTCCTTCCCACACCATGTGGCACATAGGGCAGCGCTGATCTTCATTTCCATAGCCCTCGGCCTCTTGCCTATTACATAGCTAGGGTTACAGTGGGGGGTTAGTCCTCTGGTAACCGCGAGAGTTTGACTCCCCACTCGCATCTGTATTGCAGTGTGCCTTGCCAGATGGCAGTAGGTACCATTTTTATGATGGTCTTTGGTATGGCCCGATCATGAGGAGAACTCGTGATCTCCCAATCGAGAGGCAGACATGCTAACCACTAGGCCACTAGCCGGTATCCTGCATTTAGTGCCATCCATCTTTCCTTCAGTCCTGACCAGCTTTCCTGTTCCTGCAGATGAAAAACATCGTCTGTTGTGATGTTGAGCATGGCGGTGGCAGCATGATGCTGCCACCGCCATGCTTCATTGTAGGGATGGTGTTCTCAGGGTGTTGGGTTTGCACCACACATGGCATTTCCCATGATGGCCAAAAAGTTACATTTTTGTCGCATTTCACCAGAGAATCTTCTTCCATGTGTTTGGGGAGTCTGCCACATGCTGTTGGGCAAACTCCAAACATGTTTTCTTCAGCAATGGGCTTTTTTTCTGGCCACTCTTCCATCAAGCCCCACTCTGTGGGGTGTACAGCTTAAAGTGGTCCTATGGACAGATACTCCCATCTCCGCTGTAGATCTTTGCAGCTCCTTCAGTGTTATCTTTGATGTCTCTGTTTAATGCCCTCCTTGCCTGGTCTGTGAGTTTTGGTGGGCAGCCTTCTCTTGTTAGGTTTGTAGTGGTGCCATATTCTTTCCATTTTGTTATAATGGATTTAATGGTGCTCCATGGGATATTCAAAGTTTGGGATATTTTTTATAACCCAACCCTGATCTATACTTCTTCACAACCTTGTCTCTGACCTGTTTGGAGGCTCCTTGGTTTTCATGTTGCTTGCTTAGTAGTGTTGCAGAGTCAGGGTCCTTCCAGAACAGGTTGATTTATACAGACATCATGCAATAGATCATGTGACACTTTGATTGCACACAGGTGGATCTTAATCAACTAATTATATGACTTATGAAGTGAATTGGTTGGACCAGCTCTTATTTAGGGTTTCGTATGAAAAGGGGTGAATACCTATGCACACTCCAGATTTCTGGGGGGGGGTTCATCTTAATTATTGTTTGTGTCACACAAAAAACAATGTGTACCTTTTAAAGTGGTAGACATGTTGTGTAAATCAAATGGTGCTAACCCTCCAAAAATCCATTTTAATTCCAGCTTGTAATGCGACAAAACAGGACAAACACCAAGGGGGATGAATACTTTTGCAAGGTACTGTATGTATGCTACACTTTGTTCACTTACATTGCAGGTTTCTTTGAAAGAATGGTTTAAAAAAATTAGGTGCTGGGACATCATGAGCCATCAGAACAGCTTCAGTGTGTATCGGCAAAGATACCACAAATTATTGGAACCATACCAGAGGGATAGAACACCACTGGTGTTTAGATGATGGTAGTGGTACAGAATGGTGTCTAAAATGTTGGTCTGAAGTTTCCCATCAGTGTTCAATTGGCTTGAGATCTTCAGGATGCCTGTAGGATTTACATCACTCATCAAACCATTCAGCTGAGCTTAGACCCAAACCACTGGCCCATTCATCAAGACTATGAAGCAAGATGACTCATCTGACCGTTCTCCAAATCTACAGTATGTAGACTTGTGCCATGGTTTCTGCACCACTAAAATCTCAAATGTGCTTTTAACATTGTAATGAAAGGTTTATGCACTGAATAAAAGAGTCTTTTACCATCGATCTAAATGTAATGTCATAAATGTAGTAATGACTTTTTCCACCCCCTGTTTCTATTCAGCTGAGCTTTTTGAAACTGAAGCTCCTTCCCCCCCAAAAAAAAAGAAAAAAAAGAAAAGTGAATTATTGTATAAATATTGCATCATTGACTAGTTTTGCTCATGGATAACTTTCGTAAAATCTGGACATGGGACTAGGCATAAGATATAGGAGTGTGCATGTTTTGGGTTCACCTTGGTTGAACCTTTGGGTTCATCTTGGTTGAATGCATAAAAATGAATTTTTATTCATTATAGTGAAGTTATGGCTGGATGGATGACACCCGAGCAATAACTTTAATAGAACCAGGGATCTAGGGCATCATCTAATTATAATGTACAAATGATACTAATAACTTTTATGCAGTAAGGATTACAGTACAATTATCTACCTTGATATTGCTGGAGGGGCAGCACGGTGGTGTAGTGGTTAGCGCTGTCGCCTCACAGCAAGAAGGTCCGGGTTCGAGCCCCGTGGCCGGCGAGGGCCTTTCTGTGCGGAGTTTGCATGTTCTCCCCGTGTCCGCGTGGGTTTCCTCCGGGTGCTCCGGTTTCCCCCACAGTTCAAAGACATGCAGGTTAGGTTAACTGGTGACTCTAAATTGACCGTAGGTATGAATGTGAGTGTGAATGGTTGTCTGTGTCTATGGTGGGGTTTACATTAGACCGTATCAGCGGATCATCAGATTAACGTTTTTAAAACGATTAGTGTGCACACAGCAACACCAATACACGATTCGCGTGCACACAGCAACACCAATACACGGATACGCTCGGCTCCGCAGGCATCCTGCGCTCCAAATCACTCCGCCCTGAACAGCGAGTGCCCTCTGGAGGGTGCGCACTCCGGCCCTGCGCAGCTCATAGAGCGCGCGAGTGGAGCGCACGAGCTGTGATTCAGGACTGAGCCGCTGTGTGTGTGATCTCAGTGCATATCACTTACCACTTGCAAGTGGAAGGATGGCAAGCCTAAAGACAATCATAACTACACAATGGGCAGTATTTGCATCAGTATTTGCAGTATTTTCATACTTTTATACTCTTTAATGAAAGGTGATACAAGGCGGAAGTCCGCGCCGTTTTTCAGCAGTCGCGTCACATGACCAACGCCAGCGAATCAGGAAGGTGGATGTCACAGTGACGTTGTCCAATGACGACGCCAGCTAGAGCTCAGCACAAGCGTATCCGCGTATTCTCAATGTTTACACAGCACCGGACCAGACACGATCTAGATTGAATACGTGGACCCTGGCGGATTCCCGTTTCCCGGCGTTTCCAGGCGGTTTAATGTAAACGGACAGTGCATCCGTGAAGAAAACGAGACAGATACGGTCTAATGTAAACTTGGCCTATGTGTCAGCCCTGTGATGACCTGGCGACTTGTCCAGGGTGTACCCCACCTTTCGCCCGTAGTCAGCTGGGATAGGCTCCAGCTTGCCTGCGACCCTGTAGAACAGGATAAAGTGGCTAGAGATAATGAGATGATATCGCTGGTCTCACAGTACACACTTGGTCAGGTTTTGCATTGACTATCAGCTCTAGATCCCTGGACTCTGAATGTGCCAACAGACCAAGAGTTCTACAGGGATCCTGCAAAAGTGTGGATTTTATTACAAATTCATACAATTTTCTAGGTCTTAGATTTAAGACAATGTAAAAAGGCTATTCTGTTCTTGAAAAGCAGTAAATATAGTTCTGTAAAATGTATATTCTTCTTCTTCCAGCTTGTCCCACTTATGTATGTGGGGTTGCTGCCATGTTGACCTTGACATGTCTTATTAATAGGAGCATAGTTTTTACGTCGGATGCCCTTCCTGCCGCAACCCTTCCATTTCCGGGCTTGGTACAGACACCAAACAACGGCTGGGTTCCGAGACAACCAACCATTCACACCTATGGGCAATTTAGAGTAGCCAGTTAACCTAACTGCATGTCTTTGGACTGTGGGGGAAACCAGAGCACCCGGAGGAAACCCACGCAGACACAAGGAGAACATGCAAACTCCACACCGAAAGGCCCCCGCCAGCCACTGGGCTCAAACCCAGAACCTTCTTGCTGTGAGGTGACAGTGATAACCACTGCACCACCCCGTGAAAATGTATATTCTGTCAAATACAACAGAGTGAGTAAACTACAAGGTAACAGTTGGAGAACATGAGTTATACAAGTCATCTCTTTCATGTGCTGACAAAGCAATCCATCCGTTATCTGTAGCCACTTATCCTGTTCTACAGGGTCGCAGGCAAGCTGGAGCCCATCCCAGCTGACTATGGGCGAGAGGTGGGGTACACCCTGGACAAGTAGCCAAGTTGTCGCAGGGCTAACACAGAGACAAACGACCATTCACACACCTTCACATTCACAAATACGGTCAATTTAGAGTCACCAAATAACTTAACCGGCATGTCTTTGGACTGTGGGGGAAACCAGAGCACCCGGAGGAAACCCACGCAGACACGGGGCGAGCATGAAATCTCCACATAGAAAGGTCCTCGCTGGCCACTGGGCAGGAACACAGGACCTTCTTGCTGTGAGGCGACAGTGCTAACCACTGCACCATCGTGCCGCCCCTGACAAAGCAATGAACAGTGCAATTTGTTAGACTAAGGGACCAATATTTGGAAGAATTCATTTGGTTCTGTCTTTTGAAATTGTGCAATGTTATTCCCTGGTAAAGTTGGGTTATTTTTACAGTTCTCTCTACAAATGTTGGAAGAAATAAGGCCTCTAACAGGTAAAGGATAAAAAAAAGGTCGTACTACAGGTACTCAGTGGTTCAGAGTGGTTCCCTAATTTGGACAGAGCTGGGTTGCTTGAGATGAAGAACTCCTTGTTTGCTGGTGCACAAGGTTAGTTCTTTATTTCCCAGAACATCCCTGTGTTTTGATTCATGGAACAAAACTACTGGGGAGGCGGCACGGTGGTGTAGTGGTTAGCGCTGTTGCCTCACAGCAAGAAGGTCCAGGTTCGAGCCCCACGGCTGGCGAGGGCCTTTCTGTGTGGAGTTTGCATGTTCTCTCCGTGTCCGCATGGGTTTCCTCCGGGTGCTCCGGTTTCCCCCACAGTCCAAAGACATGCAGGTTCGGTTAACTGGTGGCTCTAAATTGACCATAGGTGTGAATGTGAGTGTGAATGGTTGTCTGTGTCTATGTGTCAGCCCTGTGATGACCTGGTGACTTGTCCAGGGTGTATCCTGCCTTTCGTCCGTAGTCAGTTGGGATAGGCTCCAGATTGCCTGCGACCCTGTAGAACAGGATAAAGCGACTAGAGATAATGAGATGAAAACTACTGGGAATAAATTATGTTCACCATTACTAATAACCACAACCACTTTTTTCCCCAAGTACAATGGAAACAATACACCAATGCCCATCCATCCATTATCTGTAGCCGCTTATCCTGTTCTACAGGGTCGCAGGCAAGCTGGAGCCTATCCCAGCTGACTATGGGTGAAAGGCGGGGTACACCCTGGACAAGTTGCCAGGTCGTCACAGGGCTGACACATAGACACAGACAACCATTCACACTCACATTCACACCTACGGTCAATTTAGAGTCACCAGTTAACCTAACCTGCATGTCTTTGGACTGTGGGGGAAACCGGAGCACCCGGAGGAAACCCACGCGGACACGGGGAGAACATGCAATCTCCACACAGAAAGGCCCTCGCTGGCCGCTGGGCTCGAACCTGGACCTTCTTGCTGTGAGGCGACAGTGCTAACCACTACACCACCGTGCCGCCCCTACACCAATGTCATTTTATGAAATAACTTGATCGAGTAACTTAAAAACAAAATTATGCAAACTGACAACAGCAGCTTGAGTGTGTGGGGGAAAATTGCTGTAAAAAATAAATGTCCGCGTTCCCACTCGATCGCACGAAGAGAGAGAATAGCTTCACTGATTTCCAAAAGTGGCGGCACGGTGGTGTAGTGGTTAGCACTGTCGCCTCACAGCAAGAAGGTCCTGGGTTCGAGCCCCGGGGCCGGCGAGGGCCTTTCTGTGCGGAGTTTGCATGTTCTCCCCGTGTCCGCGTGGGTTTCCTCCGGGTGCTCCGGTTTCCCCCACAGTCCAAAGACATGCAGGTTAGGTTAACTGGTGACTCTAAATTGAGCGTAGGTGTGAATGTGAGTGTGAATGGTTGTCTGTGTCTATGTGTCAGCCCTGTGATGACCTGGCGACTTGTCCAGGGTGTACCCCGCCTTTCGCCCGTAGTCAGCTGGGATAGGCTCCAGCTTGCCTGCGACCCTGTAGAACAGGATAAAGCGGCTTGAGATAATGAGATGAGATGAGATGAGATTTCCAAAAGTGTGATGTTTGTACATCTTTCTTTTAATACAACAGTAGTTCAGCTAAATGCTATGCATTTACAACAGCACTTTCAAAAGTAAATATTACACTTATAATTTGACACACTGCAACTGATGTACTAGTATTTTCTTTAATGCTCATACTTGCAGAAAGAACAGAGAACATAAGCTGTATCTTGAATTTTTTTCTGGTCAATTTGAAACAAACAAACAAACAAACAAACAAAAATCCCTTCTATGTTTGTGCTGATCTCTTCCTCACTGAATGAGATGCACTGAATGAATTCCTCCTTATCAGAGTGAAAATAGGAGATGTGGCAACCCGACCGAACTCTGACGTCATGAATAGTCACATTTTTGACGATTTCTAGTTCATACAGTGGGTTAGGTGTTTGCTTCATGTATATAGCTAATTATTTTTTAAAACTAAGGCTAATTATATATTTTAAATTATACTCCTAATTATTTTTCAAGCACATGTATAAAAATAATAATAATAATAATAATAATAATAATAATAATAATAAATATTATTATTATGGGGTTTTTTTCCCCTATGAATCCCCATGTTCAGAATTTAAGGGCTGCATGAAATAACAGGACATGTGTATGTCCATCCATCCATCCATTATCCATAACCACTTATCCTGTGCAGGGTTGCGGGCAAGCTGGAGCCTCTCCCAACTGACTATGGGTAAGAGGCAGGGTACGCTCTGGACAAGCCGCCAGGTCATCACAGGGCTGACACATAAAGACAAACAACTATTTTTTTTTTAAAGATATTTTCTGGGCCTTTTTCACCTCCACTGGACAGGACAGTGCAGAGACAGGAAACGAGCAGGAGAGAGAGAGACAGGGAGGGATCGGGAAATGACCCCGGGCCGGAACTGAATCCGGGTCCCCGGACCTCATGGCATGGCGCCCCATCCACCTGAACCACGACGCCCCCAAGACAAACAACTATTCACACTCATGGTAAAATTTAGAGCCACCAATTTAGCCTAACCTGCATGTCTTTGGACTGTGGGGGAAACCGGAGCACCCGGAGGAAACCCACCCAGACACGGGAAGAACATGCAAACTCCGCACAAAAAGGCCCCTATCGGCCATGGGGCCCGAACCCAGAACCTTCTTACTATGAGGTGACAGTGCTAACCACTACACCACCATGCCGCCTTACATGTGTATATATAAAAATCAATATCTTGCTGTCTTGTGTAAGTAGAGGTGGTCATGGCTTCCAATATAAAAAGATCAAAAGGTTAAAATTAAAGATTACATGTGAAATTTGGGCGGCACGGTGGTGTAGTGCTGTAGCGCTGTCGCCTCACAGTAAGAAGGTCTAGGTTCAAGCCCCGTGGCTGGTGAGGGTCTTTCTGTGCGGAGTTTGCATGTTCTCCCCGTGTCCGCGTGGGTTTCCTCCGGGTGCTCCGGTTTCCCCCACAGTCCAAAGACATGCAGGTTAGGTTAACTGGTGACTCTAAATTGACCGTAGGTGTGAATGTGAGTGTGAATGGTTGTCTGTGTCTATGTGTCAGCCCTGTGATGACCTGGCGACTTGTCCAGGGTGTACCCCGCCTTTCGCCCGTAGTCAGCTGGGATAGGCTCCAGGTTGCCTGCGACCCTGTAGAACAGGATAAAGCGGCTAGAGATAATGAGATGAAATGAGATAATAATATTCTAAAGGGATTGTAGTTCTATCCCCTGCAAAATAAAGTTCATGCTGTCACGCTGCCTATCTGGTTCCAAAGCACTGAAGTGCATTTAATCTCAATATTGCAAAAGTGAGCTTGAATTTGAGACCTGGCCAAAATAGGTCATATTGCTAGTTTTTATGTAGCATCACAGTGTATGACATTTCCCTCCTCGTACAGCAAGAAAGACATTATAACATGCAATCTGTTTTGCAAATTTGGTGTTTTTGTAAAAAAATTTTCTTGATTTTTTTTTAATCATGTGCTTCAGACTGTTGATTTGTTTGTTTGTTTGTTTACCTTGGTCTGTCACTGTAGCATTGTTATGACGACGAATCTTTTACATCATTTACAGCGTTGTCTTTTTGTGTATAATATCCTAATTTTGTTGATCTTAAATAAATAAATATATAATATCTAAATGTCCTTGTTCCCTCATGATCATGACTTCTTCGTAATTTTATCTTTTTTTTCTTGTTACTGTCATCACTGGCTCGCTCATTAAAGGGGCCGGCTCACCTTTCCCAGAATCCAGTTTGTTGTTTTCGTTTTGAAATCATGTGACCACTACTCTCCTTGCTTTCTGTGCACCAAAACCTCTGCAAATTCACTGTAAATGATCCCTTTGTAATCCTTCTTGAACTTTTTCTTCATCTGTGTTTCATATGTGGAAGTTTTGAGTAGAATATGGCGGATATTTTCTTTCCTTCATGGCTGCCCAAGAGATGGCTGAGGCCGGTTCTGGTCCATTACAATGGAATAACCATACGAAAACTAAATGGATCAGTCAAAAGTACTTAAAATACAACTACTTTTTGACAAAATATCTTCAATTTCAGATTACAGTTTATGATGTATGGTTTAAGATGTCGTTGGATTGTTGTGGATTGTTTTTCAAACAGTGGAATATCCATGGATGTGGAAATGGCGCCTTGCTATTTGGTGCAGGGTGACTATCCTACATCCATATTTCTGTAAAGCTGCTTTGTGACAATGGCTATTCCAGAGCCTTGAAGGTCCCGAAAGGTGATTTTAAAAAAAAATCTTTTAGGAACAAGTCATTATCTTATGGGAACATGTTATTATCTTGTAGGAACAATTTATTATCTTGTGGGAACAAGTTATTTTCTTAGAACACGTTATTATCTTGTGGGAACAAGTTATTACTTTGTAGGAACAAGTTGTTATTTTGTAGGAAAATGTTATTGTCTTGTAGGGAAATGTTATCTTGTGGGAACATGTTGTTATGCAAGCAATTTATTATCTTGTGGGAACATGTTATTATCTTGTAGGAAAATGTTATTATAGAATAGAATAGAATGCCTTTATTGTCACTATACCCATGTACAATGAGATTAAAAGCAACTCCAATAACAGTGCAAACAATGTGTAGAGAAGAAGGGAAAAAAAAAGGTAAGGGTGTAAGGGGGGTTAAGGTGCACAGTCCTGAGGCGTATATGTTGTGTTTCACATTATGGAGTGAGGTATTGCACATTATAAAGTATTGCACAGAGAGAGTCATATTATAAGGTATTGCACATTATAAATTATTGCACGAAGAGAGTCACATTATAAAATAAAGTATTTCACATTATGAAGTATTGCACAGGAGGGTTAGACTATAAAGTCAGAGCATACTGGAGTTCAGGGTGGTTATGGCTTTTGGAAAGAAGCTGTTTTTGAATCTATTAGTTTTTGTCCTGATGCACCTGTAGCGCCTCCCTGAGGGCAACAGGTCAAACAGATCAAAGCCAGGGTGGGAGCTGTAGGAACAAGTTATTATCTTGGAACAAGTTATCTTGTAGGAACAAGTTATTGTCTTGTAGGAATATGTTATTATATTGTGGGAACAAGTTATTATTTTGTGGGAACAAGTTATTATCTTGTAGGAAAATGTTATTATCTTGTAGGAACAAGTTATTATCTTGGAACAAGTTATCTTGTAGGAACAAGTTAGTATAGTATGGAAATGGCACAGTGAGGATCCTCTTTTTGGACTTCTCGAGTGCCTACAATACCATCCAGCCCCTTATGCTTCAGGACAAACTGAACAGGATGCGAGTGGACCCCTGCCTGGTCACCTGGATCTCCAGCTACCTCACCGACAGGCCGCAATACGTCAGGCTGAAGGATATCACGTCTGACACTGTGATTAGCAGCACCGGAGCACCCCAGGGCACGGTGCTGGCCCCTCTTCTCTTCACCCTGTACACCGCGGACTTCTGCTACAACTCGGAGCTGTGTCACATTCAGAAGTTCGCCGATGACACAGCCATAGTGGGGTGTATCAGGGACGACAGAGAGGAGGAGTATAGGAGCCTGGTGAGGGACTTTGCCATTTGGTGCAATAGGAACCATCTGCAGCTCAATACCTCGAAGACCAAGGAGCTGGTCATTGACTTTGGAAGGTCCAGACCAAGGTCACGACCAGTTCTGATCGAGGGAGTTGATGTGGAGGCTGTGGATTCCTACAAGTACCTCGGGCTGTGGCTGGACAGCAAGCTGGACTGGACTTGTAACACCAACCACCTGTACAGGAAGGTACAGAGCAGGCTGTACTTCCTGAGGAGGCTGCGGTCCTTTAACATCTGCAGGAAACTCCTGTGGATGTTCTATCAGTCTGTGGTCGCCAGTGTCCTGTTTTACACCGTGCTGTGCTGGGGGGGCAACACATCCAAGAAGGACACATCCAGGCTGGACAAACTGATCAGGCGGGCCAGCTCTGTGGTCGGCATGAAGCTGGACTCTCTGGTGACGGTTGCAGAGAAGAGGACTATGGTCAAACTACTGAGCATCATGGACGATGCCAGTCACCCTCTGCACACCGTCATCAGCAACCAGAGGAGTCTGTTCAGTGACAGAATGCTCCTTCCCAAGTGCAGGACTAACAGACTTAAAAACTCCTTTGTCCCTCACGCCATCAGACTGTACAACTCCTCTCTGGGGGGGGGGTTAACAGGAGGACAGAGGACGGGAAGGAGCAGTAGCCTAGCCTGACAAAAAGCAATACTGGACAATGTGCAGTATAAATGTGCAATACCTCTCCTACTGGACTTATTTTATTTTTTTATATTTGCATATGTTGATACTTGATTTATCTAGAAGTTTTCTTTATTTTCTATTCTCTGTTTATCCTGTAATGATGCTGCTGGAATTTTAATTTCCTTGAGGGAACCTTCCCAAAGGGATCAATAAAGCTCTATCTATTGGGTGGCACGGTGGTGTAGTGGTTAGCCCTGTCGCCTCACAGCAAGAAGGTTCTTGGTTCGAGCCCAGCCAGTGGGGGCCTTTCTGTGTGGAGTTTGCATGTTCTCCCCGTGTCTGCGTGGGTTTCCTCTGGGTGCTCCGGTTTCCCCCACAGTCCAAAGACATGCAGTTAGGTTAACATGGGACGGCCTTGGGCTGAAGTGGCCTTGAGCAAGGTACCTAACCCCTGACTGCTCCCCAGGCGCTGTAGTATGGCTACCCACTGCTCTGGGTGTGTGTGTGTGTGTGTGTGTGTGTTCACTGCTTCAGATGGGTTAAATGCAGAGGATGAATCTCACTGTGCTTGAAGTGTGCATGTGACAAATAAAGGTTTCTCTTCTCTTCTATCTATCTATCTTGTAGGAACAAGTTAGTATCTTCTTGGAACAAGTTATTATCTTGTGGGAAAATGTTATTATCTTGTAGGAACAAGTTATTTTGTAGGAACAAGTTATTATCTCATCTCATCTCCTGTAGCCGCTTTATCCTGTTCTACAGGGTCGCAGGCAAGCTGGAGCCTATCCCAGCTGACTACGGGCGAAAGGCGGGGTACACCCTGGACAAGTCGCCAGGTCATCACAGGGCTGACACATAGACACAGACAACCATTCACACTCACATTCACACCTACGGTCAATTTAGAGTCACCAGTTAACCTAACCTGCATGTCTTTGGACTGTGGGGGAAACCGGAGCACCCGGAGGAAACCCACGCGGACACGGGGAGAACATGCAAACTCCGCACAGAAAGGCCCTCGCCGGCCCCGGGGCTCGAACCCGGACCTTCTTGCTGTGAGGCGACCGCGCTAACCACTACACCACCGTGCCGCCCACAAGTTATTATCTTGGAACAAGTTATTATTTTGTAGGAACAAGATATTATTTTGTGCACACAAGTCAATAACTTGTTCTCATAAGATTATTTGTGTATACAAGCTTACAATTATATATCACCTTTCAGGGCTTTAGGGTTTCTGTAGATTCTTAAAAGCGGTGTAGAAATAAAATTGAATTGAACTGAATGTCACTCACTTCAGGTCACTTCCGGTTAGTCATTGACTGACTGACGGTGATTTGTGACAGAACTAAAGAGAAAAACCTGCTGTGAACGCTGATTTATTTGCAAAGTTTAATTTTAATACTAAAAGTGTGCTCATTTTTATATAAAAAAATAAACAGCAATAAAACATGCAAATTGGCTTCTGACTGTAATGTTTTAATGTTCTGTGTAATATCTGACACACACCTGGCAACCCTCGGGGTTACGGCAAGTTAAAAAAGCGCTGAGGCTCTTCCATTAGTTAGCGGTGTGCTAGCGATAAGCTAAGCTAGTTAGCTAGATAAATGACAGGCGTTTCTTTTGTAGAATTATGTATAACTTTGAAAAACGGTAATTGAAGCAGGAGAGTTATAACTTTTTCCCTGAGTAGCAATGTTATATTTTATAGTCAACTTTTTAAACGCAGTGTTGCAAGCTAAAGCAGCTAGCTTGTTAGCCAAACAGTGGATTAAATAGACTTCAGCAGGCATTGGGTTTATTCAGTTAGCTTGTTAGCTACCGGCTGAATGTTTGTTGCGGAAGGGGAGAAAACAAACAAACAGTGGATATCATGATTTATTGAGAGGTTTTCAGTGAAAATGCTGCTTCTTTGGCTGCATATGGAGATAATGAGCGGAGGAGAGGATAAAGCGGAGAGGCTCCCTGGCCGGAGAGAGAAGCCCTGAAGCCCGTTTCAGAGGTAACACCGCCGCTGCTTGAGTTTATTTGCGGAGCTCATTTCATGCCTGAGCTGGAATTATCAAAGTGCGAAACGTAAAGTGTTGACGGTTTTGTAGCGTTAGCAGTGTAGCATTAGCATCTCACAACTAACCTTATTATCGTCGAATAGAAAGAATTTGTGATTAAATTGACCTTTAAGGCTACAGTTTGGGTGGTTATAGTCATCTTCTGCCAGTTTCGTTTATTTTTATTCATTAATACTTTTCCCTTGAATTATTTTACTTTAGTTAGCTTGTTGTATTCACCACCTTTCATTCTGACGTCAAACTCTGTTTGGTTTGCCTTTAGTCACAATGATGGAAATCACAGCACAGCACACCACACTGCAAAAAACTGATCTCTTGTTGAGAGAAAATCTCTTTTTAATATGGGTGAATTTATCTATTATTTCTTATTAGAAGTTTACTAGAACTCAAATACAAGATTTAGCTTACTTTGAGACGCTTTTACTAATTTCAAGCCTTAAATTTTCTTATTCTATTAATATTAGCAGATAATTTTGCTCATTTTAAAGGTCCCATGGCATGAAATTTTCACTTTCTGAGTTTTTTTTAACGTTAAAATGAGTTCCTCTGACCTTCTTAAGTCACCCCGGTGGCTAGAAATTTCATAATGTGTAAACCAAACTATGCCCAACATTTGAGAATGGCGCGTTGATGAGCTCTTCCCTTTACTACGTCAGCAAGGGAGATGATCCCCACGCCCCCCCTCTGGATTCCCACCCACTGTATGGATTGCCCCGCCCAGTTGTAGTGAGGAGACCGTAGAGGGAGGACACAACAACATGGCATCACCTAAGCGAGCGAAACATGGAAATTGCGCTGTACATGGATGTGACAACTAGGGGTGGGCAAAATTATCGATACGGCAATATATCGCAATACTTTGTCTTCTGATTCAATATCAATACTCAAAATTTGAATATCGATATTTTTTCAAATAATAAATCATGTTTCAGACGGGTTGTAAATCCAGTACAACTTCCGCACCTCCGCTCCGCAAGGTGTTGCTGTGCCGCTCCCTCACTGCAAGGCACTCTTCGTCTTCTCTTTTTTTCCCGGTGGTTGCAGTGAGGAAAAAAAAACAAGCAAGCATGGCTGTTAATGTAAACGGGCAATTCCATGTAAATGTCAACCTCACCATGCAAAAATAAAGCAACATGTAATACATCAAAACCACTCCCAGAGATATCACCTAGGCCTGTATTTTACAGATGTGAATAAGTTGAACCAATTTGTAACCAACCTAATATGTCACTGTCAGTCTTTCTTTCTTATAATGTAAACCCCAAGCTAAAATCAACTTTGATCATGCACAATTCTATATTATTGCCACAAGCCACAGAAATGTATGCTAAAATCCACAAAACAGCAAAACAATAGCCATCCTAAATATTATTTAAGAACTTTGATAGTTTTAGCTGATATTTAGAGAGTTTTTCAAAGGGTTATGGTGGTTAAATTGCTGATTTTCTAAACATATGCCATGTCTATTTCAGACGCGTCACATCCATAACGGAATTTCGTCACATCCATAACGCTGACTTTTCCTTCCGAAACTCTGCATGAAATACAAAATATTTTAAACAAAGATTTTTTAATATTCACCTTGGACCCCTCTATCAAATGGATATCTCCATTTCGACATTAGGTTTACGATTTCACAGAGTTTGATAAAAATGTACAGTCACCCAAGAAAAGTGATACTTTTTCTGTCACGTCCATAACGCATCTTTTATTGGCATTTTCTGGCATGCCCTAGATGTACTATGGGAATTGTTCTATCACTTCTCCAGTATGGTACAGCCTTAAAATATGCAACACCTGTTTAAATACTGGGAGACAATAAAACATGCACTGGGTCATTTGTTGCCATTTTGAGTTCAAGTGTCACGTCCATAACGCTGGAATTGCTCAAACCTAGAGACGCCGCCGAACTTTAAGGCAGATGTTTGGAGGCACTTTGGATTCCAAAGGAAAGGAGAAAAAAAAAAACAGTGAGCTGGACAAAGAGTACGCACTTTGCAAAACCTGTTTCGCTCCAATTAGATATTCAGGTAACACAACAAACTTGCAAACTTACTTAGCACGACACCACCCTGACATATTAGCTCAGCCGGAGCCACCGAAACCCGACCCGAAGCAAACTCCACTGGACAGCGCCAAAGTCCTCCCGTCTACTTCAGTGATGTGTGACTTACTGTAACTGTGAACTTAATTTTGTCATTTAAGGCCAAAGGCAAGAAGGTGCACTTTATTTTGCATTTTCAATTTTAGTGTGTGTGAGACACTGCATTTTATTTTGAGTATTTACTCAAAGTTCAGAAGAAACGTGATTCACTGAGGTTTCAATTCAGTTTCAGTGTGTGGACACTGACCCACACTGCACTGTTTCATAATTGTGCTCAGGGAGACTAAGATGCACACTGCACTTTTCAATGTGTTCCAGACAGTGTGTTGTTCCTGCAAATATGTTGTAACTTGCGCTTGTATAGTTACAATAAAATGGCATGGATAATTTGAATTACATTGTTTTGACTCAGTTTGTCCCATGAATTATCACTATCATCTGATGTACATACAACTCGGATTTTAAGATGCATAATGCTTTTACATTTTTCAGTGAATTATGTAGAATATCGCAATATATCGCAGTATCGTATCGTGACTCAAGTATCTTGATGCGTATCGTATCGTAAGGTCCTTGGCAATACCCACCCCTAGTGACAACACAGAAAGGAGTCTGTTTTTACTGCCGACGGGAGAGCCCCTGAAGACGCAGTGGCTTAATTTTATTTACTTCAATAATACGCCGTCGAGTCTACGTAAGACGGTGTATGTTTGTCGGAAGCATTTTCCTGAGGAATGTTTCCACAACTTGGGACAGTACAGGGCAGGTTTTGCACATCAACTGTCACTGAAGCCTGGGTCCGTACCAAGCATCCCTGCCGCATCAGCAACAAACACCGAACAAGTAAGTGTATAACTGGTCGTTTTGCCGTGTTTTAAAATCGGTGCGTTAGCCTAGCAATAGCTACATTAGCTGTGCAGCTAACCACTTCCTGCAGTTAGCCAGGTACTCTGCGCTACAAAACCAAAAAGCATGCAGCATGCTCTGTTAAACTGAGTTTAGTCTGGAAATTGACTGTAACTTATGAGCTTATGTTTGACTATTGCTCCGCAATGCATGTCTTCTGTTGGATAAGCGATATGTTGCTGTAGTTGCTGCTTCTATCCTCTTTGGTTATGGAGTGCGTGTTCAAGCCTAGGGTATTATACGTTCGTAAACTACCACTCCGAACACTCTCACTCTCTGTTCTCTGTGTCACGTTGAGTTTACGAAAGGAGTCCGAGGGAGAACGGGGTTTTGTCTTAGCAGCGTGGCTACAGGCGCTGATAGCAGCGAGCATGTGTGTGCACGCGCAGCTTGGTCAAGCCCCTCCCCCTCCCCCCATGGCCCACCCCCACCCTCTGCCCTTCCCCGCCTCCTGCTTCTCATTAGCAAAACGACGCACTGGGAAAAGCGCTGAAATGGGGCTTTCTCCCAGGAAGCTATATTTACGTGCTGAGGGTTCATTTCGAGAAAGGCTGCGGATATAACATCCGGAAGCCTCCACGAGCCCGTTTAAAGCATCAACAAACCACCATGCCATGGGACCTTTAAGCATTCAGTTCTAGAAAGAAGCAAAATTATCTGCCAATATTAATAGAATAAGAAAATTTAAGGCTTGAAATTAGTAAAAGCGTCTCAAAGTAAGCTAAATAATCTTATATTTGAGTTCTAGTAAACTTCTACTAAGAAATAATAGATAAATTCACCCATATTAAAGAGATTTTCTCTCAACAAGAGAGAATTTTTTGCAGTGCATTATCAAAGTTATTATATTTATTATTGAGTTGCCATAATTTTGACTTGAATTGAATGGGTTTAGGAATAAATAAAAAAACAAAACCCACCTTTAGCTTTAATAAATATACAGAATGTTATTGTTCACAGGTACTGAGGTGTTGTGCGAGGAAGTTATTTTACAGTTAAACTAAAGGGCCCCTGGCTATCAAAAGTTTGAAAAAGACCACATTTCCTTTTGGTGCATCTTCAGTTTTACAGTCAGCTCCATAAGTATTTGAACAGCGACACGTATCAGAAAGTCACGCAGATCCTTACGCTTGCCCATTTTTCCGGCTTCCAGCACGGTGGTTAGCAAGAAGGTTCCGGGTTCGAACCAAGCAGCCGGCGAGGGCCTTTCTGTGTGGGGTTTGCATGTTCTCCACGTGTCTGCGTGGGTTTCCCCCACAATCCAAAGACATGCAGTTAGGTCAACGTGGGGCGGCCTTGGGCTGAAGTGCCCTTGAGCAAGGTACCGAACCCCTGACTGCTCCCCGGGCACTCTAGCGTGGTGCTCTGGGTGTGTGTGTTTTCACTGCTTCAGATGGATTCAATGCAGAGGATGAATTTCACTGTGCTTGAAGTGTGCATGTGACAAATAAAGGTTTCTTCTTCTTCCAACTTCAAGAACTGACTGTTCTCGTCTTGCTGCCTAATCAGGGCTCAAAATGCATGGTGGTCCGGTCGCCCGAGGCGACTTAATTTGTCATTTGGTGGGTAATTCCTGTCACTAGTTGAAAATAAAAAATATATACACTACTGTTCAAAAGTTTGGGGTCACCCAGACAATTTTGTGTATTCCATGAAAAGTCACACTTTTATTTACCACCATAAGTTGTAAAATGAATAGAAAATATAGTCAAGACATTTTTCGGGCCATTTTGAGCATTTAATCGACCCCACAAATGTGATGCTCCAGAAACTCAATCTGCTCAAAGGAAGGTCAGTTTTATAGCTTCTCTAAAGAGCTAAACTGTTTTCAGCTGTGCTAACATGATTGTACAAGGGTTTTCTAATCCTCCATTAGCCTTCTGAGGCAATGAGCAAACACATTGTACCATTAGAACACTGGAGTGAGAGTTGCTGGAAATGGGCCTCTATACACCTATGTAGATATAGTTTTCACTGACGTCACGGCATTCCGGGGAACGCCCCCCAGCCGCCATCTTGGAGGGCAAACAAAACGGACCATCGCCACTACTGGCTACGTTATCTCGGACGGATTTATGAAGTTATATAGTCAGTTTTCTAAAATAAAGATCAATGTCGGCAAAATCAAGCAAACAGAAGTATATAGATACATTAGACGACATCTCACGATAACGGTATGCAGCCAAACTGGCCTTGATTGGGGGAATTGATCCCTACGAAGTGGACAAAGATGCATTTTCAAGTGACTATCGCAGGGTTGCCAAAGCCTGAAACTGCCAAAGCCTGCTCCAAAGCCTGAAACTGACTTCATCAAACTTTAAAGGCTGTCTGATATATACTACAACTTTATATATTCACAGCGCGCCTTTTGGCGGATGCCGCCTGAATCGCGCAGATCCGATTTTTTTTTTTTTTTTTTAGGGGGGGCGTTGGAGTGTCTGATTATAATTTCAAAGTAAATTCTGTATTAAAATTACTAAATAAGCAAATCCGTTACAGTCCATGAAACAGGAAGTATAAGGATAAGAAAAAAAAACAGTTTAAATCGGCAAGCTGCGCACATTTGCGCAGTCCTGCACACCGCTCGGGCTGCACAAATGTGCGCAGCTTCCCGATTTAAACTGTTTTTTTCTCATCCTTATACTTCCTGTTTCATGGACTGTAACGGATTTGCTTATTTAGTAATTTTAATACAGAATTTACTTTGAAATTATAATCAGACACTCCAACGCCCCCCCCTAAAAAAAAAAACCCCGGATCTGCGCGATTCAGGCGGCATCCGCCAAAAGGCGCGCTGTTTGCATCCCAAACACACATTAAATCATACAGAATAGACCTAAAATGTTTTTCAAAAATGACCCTTGCGTGAGTGAAGTGGCAAGTTTCAAATAGAAACGTGACACACGAGTGATATTAAGTGTACATTACAATGTAAACGTACACTCAGCGGTTCCAGTTAGGCATTCTCCAGAGACTGTTTACACGATGTTTTGGTTTCCAAAAACAAACTTAATTGATTTTGTTTATTTAAACAACTTACCACTTATAAAATGATCGGAGCAGACTTTGCTGTGTTTGGAAGGCTGATAATCCTTGCGGTTGATTCTCGCAAGCCATAGATTTCTCCTTTGTATGCTGAGTTTGTTTGCTCGCTTTCGTGCTCCCGTACAGTGGGAATTCCATAAAAGCTCCGCTTGACGTCATCATCTGACCTATTACGACAGCCATGAATACAACAGGTGTGCACCATTGCTAGCTTTAAATAGTAGTAATGTAACTATAAATATAAATGAATGTAACTCGCGCGCTACAATGTGTGCTCAGTCACCCGTACGGTAAGCTAGCCCTCCAAGATGGCTGCCACCAGGGAATCCCCGACTCTGTGACGTCATGTGAAAACTATCTATTGCACCAAAAACCAGACATTTAGTAGAATTTAGCTAGAATAGTCATTTACCACATTAGCAATGTATAGAGTGTATTTCTGATTAGTTTAAAGTGATCATCATTGAAAAGAACAGTGCTTTTCTTTCAAAAATAAGGACATTTCAAAGTGACCCCAAACTTTTGAACGGTAGTGTATGAAGCGAAGATTCAGACTAGGGCTGTGCGATATATCGAATATACTCGATATATCTATGAAAATTCTGTGTGAGATATATAAAATTATTATATCGTAACTATCGAGTATTTTATGGTCATCTGCCGACTTGCATTTGTTTCGTGTTTGTTGTGTTTGTTTAAAACCTTTTCCGGTGGTTTTCTCCCTGTCCCTCAGGCAGTAACGTGAGAGGCTGCCTCAGGGTAAAAAAAAAACAATAACGTCACACACTCGCCAACCAATCCCGGGCGACATCTAGGTGCTGAAAGGAACTTGCGGGAAGATTTTCTAGTTTCGGTTTACAGCGCTGATTCAGTTTGTGCACTCGCTGGTGTTGCATAAGCTTTGTCAATTTCAGCGACAAATTAAAAAT
Organism: Neoarius graeffei; assembly: GCF_027579695.1. Classification (NCBI taxonomy): domain Eukaryota; kingdom Metazoa; phylum Chordata; class Actinopteri; order Siluriformes; family Ariidae; genus Neoarius; species Neoarius graeffei. The sequence continues at coordinate 14,691,643 of NC_083580.1, forward strand.
GGAAGCGGACGAATTGGTTCCTAAAAGAACTTGTAAGGGGTCAGTCATCTGGCATTTTTTTGGATATCGCGAGGAGGACGTGGAACAGCAAATGCCATTTTGTAAAGTGTGCAAAAACAAAACAAAACCTACAAATATGTTCTATCACCTGAAAACTCACCCGGTACAGTATGAAGAGTCTCTTAAACTCCGAACTACTTGCTCACGAGCTAAACCCCCACACAAGCTAAACAAATGACCATAGCGGCCTCGTTCTCCAAAGCCACCCCATATGTTGCAATTTTCAAGATTGCTTCTGCAGTTTGTGCTACATCTTTGTTGAATAAAATAGTCTTATTTCAATTCAATTGTGATTAATCGCGAACATGAAAATTTAAAATGTGTTGTTGAAAACCACCTGTAAAGTTAACCAAGAATGTTATTTAATCTGCAGGGATTGTAATGGAAACAGTAAAGAGTAAAAGTTAGATTTCATGGGGTCCTTTAGAGGAGATTTCAATATATCGTATATCATGAAATGGAGAAAATGTATCGGGATATTCATTTTTTCCCATATCGCACAGCCCTAATTCAGACACACCGTCAGCTAAAGCCGGCACATATTAAGCGCGTGCCGTGTCTGTGTTAATGATGCGTTTATCGGCAGGATGGAAAATACCGAAGAATTCCGAATCATATCGTGTATGAGTCAGGCTGTCGGTTTTTTCACTACTGCGCATGCATATAACGCATCTCGTTGAATATCGCGGTAATCACGTTATCAAATTCAATAGATGTGGCCACATTATCGCCCATTTAAACACGTGTTTTTGTTGTCGTTTACATCTACATCTGCCAAAGCTACGTTGCGATGTGGAATTTTCTGAAAGGTGTACAGAAACCGCCAGAGACGGGGACAAAGCGACCTCGGTCTGAAGAGGAGAAAAAGACCGCTGATAAAGCGTACGAGAAGGAGAAATGACAAAGGACTTATAAGCAAACGTGGGAGCAGGGTAGGCCTTGGCTGCGATACGATTTTTATGGAATAATTAATTTTTTTTCAAGTTGATTCCTAGTCAATATGAAGCTCCTAATGCTTTCTCTCTCATAAATGGTTAAATACAGAAAGCATGTTGGACATATTTTGGGTGCTATAGTCATGATGGTAAGTATATTTGTTTTCAATACTCATACACCAAGTTGCCAAGTTTTCCTATATATTATTATTTGTTGATATTATATTATGGTGCTCAGTGTTGTTCTCATTTATGTATTTAACAACAGTATCAAAATACTCGGGTCTTGAAATAAATGCACATTAGTCATGAACAACGGTAACTACTCTCTTTTGCGTTATTTTTGACAGAAGTAAAATTCATACATGAACAAATTTTGGCTAGTTGATTTTCTGTTTGGCGAGTTACTTTGGAAGGTAACTAGTCCGGTTGGCTGGTGAAAAAATATATGAATTTTGAGCCCTGCTAATATATCCCACTCCTTGACAGGTGCCATTGTAATGAGATAATCAATAGTTATTCAGTTCATCCGTCAGTGTTTTAATTCTTACTTACTTGTGAGTCTTGAAATTGCTTAGACTAATCCCTGTGTCCGAAATTGCCCCCTACTCACTATCAAAGTCCTTCCCACTCCATGTGGCGCATAGGGCGGCGCCGATCTCCGTTTCCATAGTCCTCGCCCTCTCGCCTATTACATAGCTAGGGTTACAGTGGGGGGGCTAGTTGTCTGGTAACCGTGAGAGTTTGATGACCTACCCCAGAGATGCCAGTCACTACGATTCGTGCGTAGTCACTACGTTTTTGACAGTAGCACTACGAGGCTACGACCGTCTATTCAGTTTATATGGGATTCATACGATTTTAGCATGGATGCGGTTCAAAACGTGTGAATCTATAAGGGTTCACGATATTTTGCCGGTGTTCGGTACATTTGAGGCCAATTATCGCTTGATAATTCAATATTTTGACTGTATTTATGGTCAAAGTTTGCTTCGATGGGCGCCGCCATCTTTGTTGACAAGTGTTCTGCGCATGCGCAAATTAATTATCGATGCCGTGATGGAATGTCGAGCAGCCCATGTCACTAGGTATTGAGGTATTTCACCTGACGTCACAGGGTCACGTGACGCCCCGTTGTCCGCCATTTTGAAGGTCAAGCTAGCTAATGTCAACAACAGTAGCTAGTATGTTACTGTAGCAATGTTTACGTTCAGTCATTTGGATGACTGTTAAAACCTTTCAGTCTCAAGTTTTTCCTTTACTGTATTTACTAGTTTACTGTAATTATGATCCGGCAGCTATTTACACCGGATCCAATGTAAATAGCTGCTGGAGCGCGCTCCGGCTTGCTCCCCCTCAAATTAAGCAGCGCGCTCCGGCTTGCTCCCGGAGTGCTCCGGCCGAGGTTCCGGAGCGTGCTCCGGCTTGCTCCCCCTCAAATTAAGCAGCGTGCTCCGGCTTGCTCCTGGGAGCAAGCCGGAGCGCGCTGCTTAATTTGAGGGGGAGCAAGTTGGAGCGCGCTCCGGCAGCTATTTACACTGGATCCGGTGTAAATAGCTGTCGGATCATAATTACAGTAAAAAACTAGTAAATACAGTAAAGGAAAAACTTGAGACTGAAAGGTTTTAACAGTCATCCAAATGACTGAACGTAAACATTGCTACAGTAACATACTAGCTACTATGTTGTTGACATTAGCTAGTGCTAACAGCTAGCTGCTAGTACACTGCTACAACACAGACACCGACCCTAATAATACAGTTCTTGGTCATTGCCTAGTAACAGCAAATTTATAATGGGCCATGTCTCAACAGACTAAGAAGTTATTTCAATGACATTTAATAACGTTTTGTTTATCCTGAGGACCGAAAGTAAATGAAAATGTGAACAAACCTTAGCTGTAATAAGATGGCGACCACCGGCTCCAGGGACGACCCGCTGATGTAGGCATGTTACCCAGCCTGACACAAAATATCTGTAGGCATCCAAACTCTTATACGCTTTCAGATCAATACCTGTGTATGGCGATGGGTTTTTAACGACATAGGTATACAGATCATGTGGGCCGAAGTCAGGTAAAGACGAGGGCTTTGTGTACTTCCGTACGTCAGTAAACAATCCTGGTGGAAGCAGGTAAACGTCGTTCTCTAAGCCTGCTAACCTCAATTTTTGCAAATACCTCTCCCTCTGCTCGCCCTGTAAATGCCCTACGTCGCTGGATAGTGAAGGTGTTTTCTGCATCTCGCTCCTTTTTCTTTTATGTTTTTCGTTTGTCGCCTTCCTCGCATTCAAACTGATTCGAGCCGTGACGTCCAAAATGGCAGCCTAACGATGCATCACATGACTTGGTCACGTGGGTGAAAAACCTCAATTGAGGGGCTGTCTGTCGGGGTGTTGTAACCTCACAAACATGCTACTAAAGAAACACTGTTGGAACTGAAACAGTCGTCTTCTGAAGTAAATCAATCAGAACTGAATAAGTAATCTGACTTGATATTGATGAGATTAAAAGTGAAAGGAAGTTGATAAAAATGTAAAAGTCATCAAAGTGACTTGACATTAATCATGGGAATAAAAAGGAAATAAACATGTTCCAGTACAACTATTTGAGTGTTTGCTAACTGAGTGTTCCAGCATATTCTCTATAAACATTGATGGCATGCAATCTGCATTTGTTTAGTAAACTATTTGAGTGTTTGCTAATTGAGGGCCCGTTTACACGAGGACGCTGTCGGGTAAAAACGACTAAATATTTTATCGGAAGTGCCTTTCGTTTACACGAGGACGGCGTTTCCGAGGCTGAAAAACGGATAAAATTGAAAACGCCTTCCAGAGTGGATAAGTTAAAAACGGCCCCCGTTGCATATCCGTCTAAACTACCCAATACGCGAAACTCGGCTCGGATCTGCTCACGTCGGGTACGCGTTTACGTCATACATATGTCATATACTGCACATGCCAGCCCGGGAAGTAAGAAAGTAAGTAAAAAAGTAAGAGCATGTCTGATTACATCGATCCAACGGACCTTCAAGCTGCTCTGTGTTTTAATGCAGTAGATGTGTTTTCCTGCTCACCCGCTCGGCTGGAGCTCCTCAGTTTGGTGTCGCCAAGTTACACACACACACGCACGCGCGCGCCGCCTATTCAAGCCGCTCGTGAAACCATAAACCCGAGACTGAAAACAAAACTAGCAGCCGAACGGGTTTATTTTGCTGAGATGGACACTGCCTTTTCTCTTCTTCACCAAAACAAGAGTGAGTGTTACTTAATAAAGGCAGATTCAAAGAGTTTCGGTTTGCTCCTGCTCCTCCCTCGAGCGCTACAGTACCTCAGCCGGACCGGTGTTCTGTAAAGTTATCCTAGCAAGTTCTCATACAGACCGTTTTATTATTCAAAACAAGTCATTACAAATTATTTGACTCGACCAATACGCACAAAACATAAAAATCGGCAAATGCGTGAAATTCTCACCGATTTTCTATCAGCCCAGCTGATCGGTGGGACAAAACTACTGTTGAATTTTCCTACCCTCCTGGATTTCGCGCATGCTTGGTAGGATAACTTGACAGAACAGCGGCGCAGATGTGCAGATCAGACAAGACAGAAGACGTTGCGCATGCGTGCAGACATAGCGGAGACATTTATGCGTCACCGTATAGACGCAGATTTCCTCCTTGAAAACGGTCGTGTAGACGCGGAAAAAAGTGAGAACGAAAACGGACTTTTGCGTTTTTGTTTTATACCGTCCCCGTGTAAAGTGGGCCTGAGTGTTCCAGTATGTTATCTATAAATATTGATGGTATGTAATCAGCATTTGTGTAGTAAAGTTAAGAAAATAATATTCACTGTTTGAAAGTTGATTGTATACAAATTACCAGAGAAAAGTCTTTACTTTGTGTGAATGTGGTGAGTGATGAGTATCACTCGAGAAAATCATGAGTGATTGTGGTTTGGTTTTATTTTTCAGATAATTGGAAAAAAAAAACAACCAAATCAACAATTTTCTCCCCCCAAAACCAACATGTCCCAGTTCATTTTAGTCACCTGTATTCACTCAGAATGGCCCTAAAAAAGCACCAATTTCCAAAATTTTCTCGGGGGGCTTACAGCACCCCCCCGAACCCCCAGCTGGACTGGACTCGCTACGCACCCTGCAGGTGCTCCGCTCGTATGCATGTGTCACTACACATTGATTTCACAAAAGGTTGGCATCTCTGCTACCCGCATCTGTATTGTAGCAGGCCTTGCCAGACAGCAATAGGTACGTACTCACTATATAGGGTACTATATAGTGAGGACGCCATTTTGTAGTGCTGTCCAAAACCTTAGTGAGGATTATTTACACCCTGTATAGTGCACTCAAAGTATCCCACAATGCATCACGAAAATTAATGTACAACCGATGGTCACTAACCAAGAAATATATCCGATCATGCATTACGGTCGCGCTGAAAGAAATCAAATCAAAAGCCTCAAATTTGATTTGATAAAAGGCAGCGGCAAAGAAGAAAGTAGATATTCAGCCTTGATTTAAAAAGAACTGGAAGATGCAGCGGACACAAAGTACTTCGTATTTATTAATGTAGGAAATGCGCTCAGTATAATATGGATTTATCAGAAAAATGCATGCATGTATTTATTTTGAAAACCCACCAGCCGACTGACCTGGCACGTTTTAATTGTGCAACAATAATGACATAAATACCAGCACGACAGACTACTATCCGAAAGCGGGGTCCCCCCGTCCCCCCCCCCCATTTTGTCAATGAGCTCACTATATAGTAGGGAGTAGTGAACAAGTGAGCAATTTCGGACACCGGGTATGTCTGTAATTGGTTGTAATTCCTAAATTTCTTAATGCACTATTTTTGTTAAATGCCTTGAATTTAGGGCTGTGCGATATGGGGAAAAAATGAATATCCCGATACATTTTCTCCATTTCACGATATACGATATATATCTCGATATATTGAAATCTCCTCTAAAGGACCCCATGAAATCTAACTTTTACTCTTTACTGTTTTCACTACAATCCCTGCAGATTAAATAACATTCTTGGTCAACTTTACAGGTGGTTTTCAACAACACATTTTAAATTTTCATGTTAGTGATTAATCACAATTGAATTGAAATAAGACTATTTTTATTCTACAAAGATGTGGCACAAACTGCAAAAACAATCTTGAAAATTGCAACAAAGGGGCAATACAATACAGAGCTGCTCAGAGCTCAAATCAATAAAGTGCAAGCTCAACACTGAGAGACATTTAGCCTAAATAAGAAAAGTGCTCTTTCATTAAATTATTTTAAAAATAGATCTCCAAGCTATTAACCTGACTACTGAGAACCACTGGAACATTCACAATAGAGAGAGAGATTGAGGGAGAGAAGAGAGAGATCTGCAAAATATAATTTCTCTCTTTGCACACTTTTGAACTGAATGTTTTCTGGCTCTGTCTTTCAGATGTGTAGAATTCCGGTATCGTCTTCTCTGTAAAATGTCTGCGACCAGGCAACTCATGTTTGGGATTGAGTGTGTTTAGTAATTTTTGGAAGCCTGGTTTTTCCACTATACTAATTGGGATCATGTCTTCGGCAATGATGTTAGCGATTGCATCCGTTATAGCTCTCCATCTCCGACTCGTTTTCTCATATGGGGTGGCTTTGGAGAACGAGGCCGCTATGGTCGTTTGTTTAGCTTGTGTGGGGGTTTTAGCTCGTGGGCAAGTAGTTCGGAGTTTAAGAGACTCTTCATACTGTACCGGGTGAGTTTTCAGGTGATGGAACATATTTGTAGTGCTGCTGCCTTTCGTGATGACAGGTTTTTTTTTTTTGCACACTTTACAAACTGGCATTTGCTGTTCCACGTCCTCCTCGCGATATCCAAAAAATGCCAGATGACTGACCCCTTACTAGTTCTTTTAGGAACCAATTCGTCCGCTTCCATTTTTACTTTGTCGCTGAAATTGACAGAGCTTACATGGTAGCCTACGCAACACCAGCAATTGCACGAACTGAGTCAGCGCTGTAAACCGGAACCAGGAAATCTTCCCGATGGCAGTGTTGCCAGATACTGCTGACGTTTTCCAGCCCATAATATGTCCAAAACGCACTTAAAACCGCCCAATTGGGCGGGAAACCGCCCAATCTGGCAACACAACCGAAACTAGAAAATCTTCCCGGAAGTTCCTTTCAGAACCGACATGTCGCCCGGGATTGGTTGGCGAGTGCGTGACGTTTTGTTTTCTTTACCCTTAGGCAGCCTCTCGCGTTACTGCCTGAGGGACAGGGAGAAAACCGCCAGAAAAGGTTTTAAACAAACGCAACAAACAAGTCGGAAAATGACCATAAAATACTCGATAGTTACGATATAATAATTTTATGTATCGCACACAGAATTTTCGGCGATATATCGAGTATATTCGATATATCGCACAGCCCTACTTGAATTAAAGCTGAAATTCTACATTTCAGATGTAAACCTTGATTGCTTCATTTCTAATCTATTGTGATCGTGTACCAGGGGGAAAAAAAAATTACGAAAATTGTGTCACTGTCCAAATACTAATGGACGTGACCGTATGTTACACGGGTAATGTTGGGGTCATTTTGGATGAGCTGCCCAAAGTCTACGTGGCCCATGAACAGTATGTTCCATCGACTGTAGACTGTACATGAACAGCATGGCTCCATTGCCTCCCATTCTGTAGAAATGAAGCCAGAATTCCTCTGCCATGTTGTCAAATTTAGAGCCAGAGGGACTTTTCGCTGCTAAAGTCTGTGCAGAGCCAAAGTTAGTACACTCACTCCTTTGGTAGCCCCACCCACTTTACCCAATATACAGTGGTGGAAGTGATCAGACAAATACGGTCACCTTCTCAAATTCTGTTTCTTACATCTATCCAGAGAGATTAAATAGGTTCAGCTGGAGAGATTTCAATAATACAGATGCATCTATGAAGGTCATTTATTGCATGAACTGGAAATTCACTGACATTGATGTGACTATCATTACCCGTTCATCACAGGTGAATAATAAATAACTCATTATTTGGGACACATGCGCTATTCCGAGCGCACTGTAAACTAACTAGCCGACTTATAAAATTCATCCTAATGTTATCGTGTATGTGTTTACTGATGAACAAATGGCTTTTGCCCAAATTTCGATGGCCGGATGTCGTTAATACTGAAATAATATAATTATCAAGGTATCTATATGGCTAGGTAGCTAGCGTGATTTAAACTATCCTTTTCTTATGAAACGTCTCAATGTTTGTTTCAAAAGTTTTGAATAGAAATGGCTCACAGTTTTTGTGAACGTGTCCAGAAAAGTTTAAAATAAATAGGTGGCCCATTCTATAATTGCCGGTACATGATTCTGTTAGTCATCGTCAACTCGTTAAACTGTTATCGTTAAACCGGGCAATCCGTTAACAGAATTGGTGATAACAGAGTTGACGTTTTCCACCATTTTGTGCCTTAAAGTGCATTATTCTGGACCAGTTTCAGTTGTTTTTTTTTTATATGAAAGTATGTCCCTTTACACACTCATCCAGAAGGGTAATTTTGCACAAGGCCATCTGTCTACAGCAGAAAAAAATAAAATAACAAAATGCGTCTGGAAAAATCCCAAGGGAGTCTGGAGCCAGATTCGTGATGTTACCTGCGGAAGCGCCAGCAGGCTGCGCGAGCGCTCCCATTTCTCTCTCATTGTCCGGTCTTTTGGAAAACGATGAGTACTAATCTCATCAAGATTGGTGTTGCTACACCCTCCTATGATACATCTGTTAACCATTTTAATAATTGCATGATAACGTTGAAGAAATTTGCAGAAAACCACCAGGTCATTTTCTCATAGGGTCAGTCCATGAAATGATGTTACTTTTCATTGGTCCGGGTTTACATAATCATTTCATCTTTAATTTCCATGATTTAAAGAAATATTTAGCAGATTATCCATAAATATTGTTTGAAGAAATAAAATAAATAAAAAAATGAAGTTTTCTTTTGAAATAAAGAAATGTGAAACATTTTCTTCCCCTGTGACCGGACACGGATGACACGTTTTTTGTGACTTGGAATATTTGCTGACTTTGAGCTTAAATAAACCTTCATTACTTTCTGAGAATTTCAATAAAATTAGTTTCATGGTACTTGCAATTTAGTTTTACACTCACATAATAAAGTTAAGAAGGTTCTATAAACTATTTAGCTTCGAATTCCTCCACTAAAAATAGGTTGTGAACGTAACATTGTGGTGTCCTACCGTGTTACGTTAGAAACCAGGCTTATAAAAAATGATAAAACGAGTTGAAATCATGATTGATGTTTTTAATATAAAGAAGAATATACTATAAAACGATGTAGGTAGAAAGAAATTTAAACAAACGGCAATAAAAGAAATTATCGATGTTTTTTCTCACATCCTAACTTGGCGTCCACTCACTTCCTGGTTCGTTCACAACCTGCGAGACCTATTTACTCAATCTAGGCCAGCTGAACTGACGCGAGATAACTTCTCGCGGCATCTCCCACACCACAACACGTGCTCTAGAGAAGTGCAGATATAAGTGTGACTAAGTACAGTAATGAATTCAATAATCTCATTTACCCCATGGGCGGCACGGTGGTGTAGTGGTTAGCGCTGTCGCCTCACAGCAAGAAGGTCCTGGGTTCGAGCCCTGGGGCCGGCGAGGGCCTTTCTGTGTGGAGTTTGCATGTTCTCCCCGTGTCCGCGTGGGTTTCCTCCGGGTGCTCCGGTTTCCCCCACAGTCCAAAGACATGCAGGTTAGGTTAACTGGTGACTCTAAATTGACCGTAGGTGTGAATGTGAGTGTGAATGGTTGTCTGTGTCTATGTGTCAGCCCTGTGATGACCTGGCGACTTGTCCAGGGTGTACCCCGCCTTTCGCCCGTAGTCAGCTGGGATAGGCTCCAGCTTGCCTGCGACCCTGTAGAAGGATAAAGCGGCTAGAGATAATGAGATGAGATGAGAGATTTACCCCATATAGGATGAAACTGTTTCCTGTTAATGACTGTTGTTATTGTTCAAATCTTAGAGATTTTATGAAGTTTGTGAAATACTGGTATTTCATATTTTCAGTGTTTTATGATGTTGAACTAATATTTCTAATGAATTCTTATTCAGTGTTAATGTTTAAAGTAAGCAAATAAAAGCAAAAAATTGATTTGATCAATATTGTTCCTTTATTTTTAAAAGCTTGTTCGTGTCCTTGTTACATTAGCAACCGGGTAAATATTTATGGATTTTATCATACATTGTAGAGCAGGAGTTATCTTAACAACTATGTTATATTTTTTTTATATGGTCAATGCTTCATGGAAATAAAAGTTGTTTTCAGTTGTAAATTGTTTTAAGTGACTCCCTCTATGTCACATTTTGGTAACCCCATTTCATGGACTGACCCCATAAACAAACCAGCGCTGACGTAGGATTCAGAGGGAGGCGTCCCACACGCGACGTCACGAAAATCAACGTTTGCCGGGAAATCCAAATGCCAAGTTTTTTCAGAGGCGGACCAATTCGCCTCAAATGGCTTGATTTCAACTGAATTTTTCTAGTATTGCGCAAGGTAAAAAAAATTGCACAAAATGTGACGGATATTTGACCAAAGTTTAATATAAAATAGGAGAATTACATTGATCTTGCTCCTGAATTTACCCGTGATATGCTCTTTAACTTCACATGCTAACCTCAAACTTTAATCATAGTATTGTTTTGTTTTTTGTTTTTGTTTTTTTAAATGAGTGAGAGATACACTCCGATATCACAGTAACAGATTTGACGAATAATTAATCTATTATTGGTGTATCCTCAACAATTTGTTCAAATTAACGAGAAGAAACGGAACACACCTCACTGCCTTTCTGAAGTTTCCTGCCAGAGGAAGTGACCTCTCTCTGTGCAGGTGTCATGCATATTATTAAAAGTCTTTGTGGATTTTCTGCGGCTTTATAACAGGGTCGACAATAACATTGGGACGGATAAAAGTATGTTTTATTCCTGAAATTTCACCTAATACAGAAAATAGACTTTCTATGCACTTGATTTTACAACAGTTAGTAATAGAATAAGCTCCAGAAAAAAGACTGTTAGACTGAATCGCTTCATGTTTATTCGAGTTGAACGTATGGATCAGGAGTCGAAGGCGGCCAATAATGGGGGGGGAGTGATTTAGTTAATGCTTTATGGATAAATCGGGTCTAAAATGTACATCAAGCATTGCTATTGGTGAAAGTTTGCCATAATTTGCATTATTGTTCAAAATCAGTTTAATAAAGATTTCTTTTGTGGAGAATAACAAAAGGTTTATCTCGGAGACGTGAAATGTACCCCGTGTAATTCTAGAATGACCCAGGTATATGAAATGAACAGGCACAGCACGACGTAGGTGTTGCAGCCAGTCTCTTTCAGCTATTCCCAAATGCATCCATGCCTTCTTACAATACAGTATACTAACATTTTAAAAACTAATTTCTGGTGGAAAATTTAAAAAAAAAAAGTGCAGATATCAGCACAGGGAAAATTAACTGTTTTAATTAGATGGAAAGACTGTTTAGATGAGAAAAGTGACCTGGCTGTTTTGTCGTTGAAACACACGGGGATGGGCGTGGCTAAAAAGTGTATTGAAGTCAATGAGCAGGTGCACTAGACCTGTGGTGGCTTCAGTTTTAGGAGACGATATGCTGTGTGTGTGTTTTCTACAGTCAGTGGTAGGGTCATTCCTAACAGCGAACAGGACACCAAGGGTTAATGTTCCCTCATGTTTCCCAGTAGTAGCAGTGGCAGCAGTACAGTCGTGGCCAAAAGTTTTGAGACTGACGCAAAGTTTGGTTTTCACAACGTTTGCTGCTTCAGTGTTTTAGATCTTTTTGTCAGATGTTTCTATGGTGTACTGAAGTACAATTATAAGCATTTCATAAGTTTCAAAGGTTTTTATTGACATACGTCAAAGAGTCAATATTTACAGTGTCGACCCTTCTTTTTCAAGACTCCTGCAATCCAGCCTGGCATGCTGGATATCAGCTTCTGGGCCAAATCCTGACTAATGTGTTCTTAGGCAAAATTATGAGTGAGCCCACTCCCTTGGCTGAGAAGTAACGCCACACATGAACAGTCTCAGGATGGTTTATTGTTGGCATGACATAGGACTCACAGTAGCGCTCACCTTTTCTTCTCCAGACGATCATTTTTCCAGATGTCCCAAACAGTCTAAAGAGGGCTTCGTCAGAGAAACTAACTTTTTGCAGGCTGCAGAGGACTGGGGTAAAGTTATTTTCTCTGATGAAGCCCCCTTCAGACTGTTTGGGACATCTGGAAAAATGATTGTCCGGAGAAGAAAAGGTGAGCGCTACTATGAGTCCTACGTCATGCCAACAATAAACCATCCTGAGACTGTTCATGCGTGGGGTTGCTTCTCATCTGAGGGAGTGGGCTCACTTAGAATTTAGTCCAAGAACACTGCCATGAATAAAGAATCATATCAAAACATCCTCCAAGAGCAACTTCTCCCAGCGATCCAGGAGCAGTTTGGTGATGAACAATGCTTTTTCCAGCATGATGGAGCATCGTGTCGCAAGGCAAAAGTGATAACTAATGGCCCTTTTCCACTACCCTTTTTCAGCTCACTTCAGCCCGACACGGCTCGCGTTTCGACTACCTCAGAGCAGCACGACTCCGCTCGCTTCAGCCTTACTTAGCACCCAAAACTCGCACGGTTTTGGAGTGGGGCTGAAGCGAGCCAAACCGAGCCGAGTGGGGCTAGGGGCGTGAGGAGACACTCCCCTGTGCACTGATTGGTGAGGAGGAGTGTCCTCACATGCCCACACATGCCCTGCAAGCACGCTGGGATCTGTAAACACCGTAAACCCGGAAAAAGAAGAATTACGAGAATTTCTGAAGCCTTATGCGCCTCGCCTCATCTATACACTCTTGCCAGTATCTGTTGGCGTTGTCGGTGACAACAAGCCACAGCACCAAGACCAGCAACACTAACGACTTCATGTTTATTGTTTACTATCCGGGTCGTGAGACTACCGCTTAAAAGGTCACTGATGTCACTGTTTGCGCCGCCTAACGACATCATGTGACGTCCACCCACTTCCAGCCAGCACGGTTCAGTGCGGTTGTAGTCGAAATGCAACTCCAACAGCCCCGCTCAGCTCGACTCAGCCCAACTCAGCACGGCACGGCTCAGCCCAACTCAGCCGCGTTGGTAGTGGAAAAGCGGCATAAGTGTCTCAGGGAACAAAACATTGAAATTTTGGGTCCATGGCCAGGAAACTCCCCAGATCTTAATCCCATCGAGAACCTGTGGTCAATCCTCAAAATGTGGGTGGACAAACAAAAACCCAAGCACTGGTTATGCAAGCTGCCATCAGTCAGGATTTGGCCCAGAAGCTGATATCCAGCATGCCAGGGTGGATTGCAGGAGTCTTGAAAAAGAGGGTCGACACTGTAAATATTGACTCTTTGCATAAACTTGATGTATTTGTCAATAAAAGCCTTTGAAACTTATGAAATGCTTATAATTGTACTTCAGTATACCATAGAAACATCTGACAAAAAGATCTAAAACACTGAAGCGGCAGACTTTGTGAAAACCAAAATTTGTGTCAGTCTCAACTTTTGGCCATGCATTGTGGTTATTTTATGTAATTACAATGTAATTACCCTGCTGAAAACTCCTGCTCGGTCAAACCATCTTCCAAAACGCAAGCCTAGCCAGTTAAATCTTTTCCGGCTGGTAAATGCGATCAGAAATGAAACCGTTCCAGAATTGCATCTACTAATGTCATGCATTGTTCAGGGTTGATACAACCCCTGGCAAAAAATATGGAATCACTACTCCTGGAGGATGTTAATTCAGCTGTTTTACTTTGTAGCACAAAAAAAAAAAAAAAATCACAGATATGACACAAAATTATTTAATTTAACAGCTGAACATTCTGGCTTTGTAACGGGTCAGCCAAGATCAGATGGACCTTATAGGTTCCAAAATAACAAAAAACCCAAGGTTACCCAAAATGGTCAAAACTGTGATATTATGGGCTTGAACATATTGGGGTCCCATACCTAAAATTTCATGTAGCATTTCTCTTTCCGTTTTGAAAATATACCTCATTTTATACATGCCCCATTCTGCTAGGTTGTTGACGTTACGGACACTACGTTAAAAGATATAACGGGATAGATCCACTTAAAACCAGGGCTTTGAACCAGAATTTTTTTCCTATTGGTTCGTTCCGAACAGAAACGGAATTTTAACGTTTCCGGTTTTGGGTTCCACCATTAAATAGACGTTCCCGAACCGGTTAGAACAAAAAAATTTCGTTCCCGGAACGGTGAATTACGTTCCCTGTCAGCGGTTTAACAAATGGCTATAAAATTATGTCTCTGTCTCATCCAGCTTAAGCCAAATGTAGGCTAATTCTATTACAACCTTCATTAAATAAGACAAGAAATAATTCAAAACAATTATTATTTCAAATGTTGGCGATTTGGATTCTCAGTATGTCTTCCCATCTACACAAACAGAAAAAGTGCCAAAAATGAAAGAGAATTCATTTAGTGTGTTACCAAAGGCTAGTCAGGCCCTATAGAGGGCTACCGCATGACGTCACCACGCCGCGAGATTTTGTTAGGCGCCATATTGGAAGACCAAGTACACATCTATGCAAGTACATACATACATCAAACTACACCTGAAATGTAGCCAGGGCCGGTTCTGCCCTAATCTGGACCTGGGTGCAACATCGCACCCCTAAATCTACCCCTAAAGTCTAAATCAGGACAACCATCACATAACTATAACTATAAACATTTTATATCAACTATTTTAACTAAATGGGCTATAATAAATAAGCCTGCAGGCAGCCACGGCGGGCTGCCTCAGAAAAGTAACCATTCAATGACAACTGAAAGCCTGCAGCCACGGCGGGCTGCCTTAAAAAGTAACCATTTGTCCTACCTTAAAACTCGTTTTGCATTTTCTGCCTCCTTTTTTGTATTTTCAACCCTCCGTTTATTTTCTTTCCTTTTCTGAAAACCCGATTTGTGTCCAGACATTTTGTTCTGCTACCAACGAACTGACTCGTCAGGTCTCGGCTCTCGAGCCCGCGATGATTCCCGTGGGAAGGGCAACAACTGATACATTTTTACAAACAACCAATAGGGAGGTTACAACGTTCAGGCTCTTCTTTGCTCAGACACTCAGTAATGGGGACGTGATAGTAGTCCACCTTCCCGCTCTCTCCATTCAGTCAGCGAACGTCACACAGGAAGTGAACCCCAGCGGGTCATAGAAACTTGCGCAGGAGGAGAATGGCTTTTTTATTTGTAGGCTACGGAAACTTTGAGGAACGAAATAAAAACTGTTATTAACCGGTTACCATTATTTTTAATAAGCGTTTCTGTTCCGGAACATAAAAAATAATAAAGTTTCTGGTTTCGTTTCTGTTCCATGTGAAATAGAAAAAGTCCCCGGTTTTCGTTTTCGTTCCTTGAACCAGTTCAAAGCCCTGATTAAAACACCTCAAAAGCAAATGTTGATGGGGCAACGAACTGTTATGCCATAAAGTGCCCTGTCGAATGTTACAGTTGAGTATAGTTACATATATTTGCTGGGTCTTCTAGTTATGTGACATGTTATCAGGGACCCCGATATTAGACAGAGAAACACAAAATTTCACAACACTTTATTAAAGCTCCAATTATTGGGCTCGCAAATCATCATTTTATGCATGGTATCGGCTTATTATACTAGTTCCTTAATTAATTGACAGTTGGTTGTCCTTTCCCTCAAAGATTACATAGCTTATATACTTGTTGAACAATGTTACACATAACGTTACGGACACTACACAATGTGTCTTGGGTTATTCCCAAAGTCACAACATGGGACGTGTTTCAGAGAAATGTTTTTAGTACAATTAGTCATGACACACTGCATCTACTACACATTACACCTTAACGAATTATTAAAAAACAAGGGTGACTACTCGAACATTGCATCATGCAGCAGGGCGAAACCTACCGGGTAATACTAGTATATCAATATCAACACAGGATCAACGCCACATGTTATACATACTTAAACACGCTTTTGGAAAATACTAGTAATTGTAATACCTCTCTAGAGAGGTCACTTATGTGAGCAGCCACCTCTTATGAAAGGCCACATTTGGCTGTCTCACGGATGCATTTGGACCTCTCGTGAACAACCACCTCATTTATAAGGCCACTTTTGGCCGGCAATAGGGGAGGCCACTCAAACGAGGTTCAACTGTACATGAATAGCCGTCTCAAAAACAAAAGTGTTAAAAAGCACATTATGTAAAAAATAGTGCTGTCAAGCGATTAAAATATTTAATCGCGATTAATGTCGCGACTGTCATAGTTAACTCGCGATTAATCGCAATTTAATCGCACATTTTTGTCACATGAAAAACCATTGTAATTCTCTTATCAGCATAAAAAAGTGAATGGGCTTGCTCACCGTTCGAACTACGGGGGTACTCGGGGGATCCGAGATCCCCTGAAACAGACATGAGATCCCTTGAAAACATGATTTGGGAAATGTTGGGGGGTCTCTAAAATATTGGCAAAATGATGTTTATTGACATAGCAATCGTGTGTAACGGGAAGCATTTGCATATCCGAAGTGAGCGCGCGATGGAGAGCCGCGCTCTGAGACAAGCGCATGCACGCCCCCCAAGGGAAAAAAAGGGACCCCCCGAAAATATCAGCATAGTTCGAACACTGGTTGTACCAATTTTTTTTTTTTTATTGCAGAGCATAACACGTCTTGTCACAGCCACTGCAAAGTGGGGCTGGAGCCGCCGATGGGAAAACGAAACTTAAGCCGAGCACCGTGGCTCTTCGGGGGAGGGCAGAGGACTCTGGCTGTGCGGGGCGTGGCATCATGTCACAGAGCGTTAATCTCGCGATAAAAAAATTATCGCCGTTAAAATTAAGTTAACGCGTTAATAACGCAACATTTTTGACAGCACTAGTAAAAAAAAATATGTTATTAACAAGCCAGGGCTGTATCTTGAATGGTCAAAATATGGCTTGGTAACATCTTGATTATAATAATTTAGTGTTCAAATAGTTGGCCTGTGGGGTCTTAATTCAATCAATTACAACTTTGAGAGAAGAATATGATTAATTTGCGTCATTCTCACATGAAGGTTTCATTTAAATTTGTCAAGAAGTCTCAATTAACTGGCTTTACCAAAATATCAATTTGGCGTTACGGACACTACATATTGCAAATATATCTATTAATATAACAACTAAAGACGTATGAATATGTAACTAGAGCCCTACATGAGGCCAACAGGACCAATGCATGTCATGATCACCAAAAATGGTAAAAAATTCTGCAGCATTCTGTTACAGCAAGACCGTTACGGACACTACAGAAAACAACGGAAATGACACGCAAAATCTTTGGCATGTGAATTTTGCAAACATATGCCCCCAGCAACAAGGTTTTTGTATCAAATCATATCACATACTACATAAAATGTCTGTATTTAATTTAAAGTGTTTATTAAAATGCATTAAATAAGATTTCTCAGGCCATTTTCAACTTTGCAGTGACAAAGAAAACAAATTAGGTTCAGCACCCCCCCATTGACAAAACTATTGTGAAAGATTTCATTTTTATCGGAATTCCGTGATTCAGCTGTCAATTTGTTCCTCAAAAATCTGCTGATTTACTAAAACAGTTAGTGTTTGACAAATTATTGCCAAGTTTAAGCAGCAATGATGCATTCTGGGGTATTAAATCAAATGAACATGCGTTACATGGTGAAAATGTGCAATATGAAGAGTTTGTCTGATTAAAAAAAAACTGAAACATGGATTCAGTGGTGGTAAATTATGATCTGGCTTTGAAACGTCATACATTGGCAATGATAGTCTACCATTACAACATATGAAATAGTTTAATAAACGTAAATAGAAGGCTGTTACATAGTGTTACATGATCTCAAACAAGTAGGTACATCTGATTGTGGCTGACCCGTAAAATATACCTCAAAAAATGAAATTAATTTTTTTGTAATTAATGGCACTTTTTTTTCAAGATCAAGTAGAAGAAAAAATTATGGAATCACTCAATGATGAGGAAAAAATTATGGAATCATAAATAAAAAAAATCACAATTAGTACTTTGCTGTACCTCCTCTGGCTTTTATGACAGCTTGGATTCTTTGAGGCGTGTACTTCACTAACGAAAAACAATATTCTTTATCAGTCAGGTTCCAACTTTCTCGTATAAGAGTTGACAGATCAGCTTTGCAGGATGGAGCCTTGTCATGGACTTTTTTTTTTTTTTCCAAATTTCCACCATATATTTTCAATTGGATTGAGATCCAGACTGTTTGCTGGCCATGCCATTGAGTTGATCTGCCCTTCCTGAAGAAAAGTTTTAATGCTCTTTGCTCTGTAGCAAGATGCATTATCATCCTGAAAAATGACTTCATCACCACCAAAAGTACTTTTGATTGATGGAATGAGAAAAGTGTCCAAAATTTCAGTGTACACCTGTGCATTTGTAGAGGTAATGACTGCCATCTGCCCAGGTCCTTTACCGGACATCCAACCCCATATCATCAATGACTGTGGAAATTTGCTTGTTTTCTTCAGGCAGTCATCTTTATATAGGCCCTTTTCCACTAGCCTTTTTCAGCTCACTTCAGCTCACTTCAGCCCGACACGGCTCGCGTTTCGACTACCAAAAAACAGCACGACTCAGCTCGCTTCAGCCCTGCTTAGCCCCTAAAACTCGCACCGTTTTGGAGTGGGGCTGAAGCGAGCCAAACCATGCCGAGTGAGGCTGGGGGCGTGAGCAGACACTCCCCTGTGCACTGATTGGTGAGGAGGAGTGTCCTCACATGCCCACACACGCCCCGCGAGCACGCTGGGATCTGTAAACACCGCAAACCCGGAAGAAGGAGAATTACGAGAATTTCTGAAGCCTTATGCGCCTCGCCTCATCTATATACTCTTGCCAGTATCTGTTGGCGTTGTCGGTGACAACAAGCCACAGCACCAAGACCAGCAACACTAACGACTCCATGTCCTCCATGTTTATTGTTTACTATTCGGGTCGTGAGACTACCGCTTAAAAGATCACTGATGTCACTGTTTGCGCTGCTTAACGACATCACGTGACGTCCACCCACTTTCGCTAACTCCACCCAATGTGTCCACCCACTTCCAGCCAGCACAGTTCAGCGCGGTTGTAGTCGAAATGCAACTCCAACAGCCCCGCTCAGCTCGACTCAGCACGGCACGGCTCAGCCCGACTCAGCCGCGTTTGTAGTGGAAAAGCGGCATAAGTTTCATTGGAACAGCACCAAACAAAAGTTCCAGCATCATCTCCTTGGCCAATGCAGATTCATGATTCATCACTGAATATAACTTTCATCCAATCACCCACAGTCCACGACTCCTTCTCTTTATCCCCTTTGTAACCTTGTTTTCTTCTCTTTAGGTGTTAATGATGGTTAACGTTTGGCTTTTCTGTATGTAAATCCCGTTTCCTTCAGCCGATTTCTTAAATTTTGGTCACAAACATTGACTCCTGTTTCTGCCCATTTCTTTTCTTGTGGATTGTCTATTTTCAAGGCATCTTGCTTTGAGCTTCCTGTCCTGACGCTTTGATCTACCTGTATGTTTCCCTTTTACAACCTTCCCATTTTGTTTGTACTTGCTCCAAATTTTAGACACAGCTGACTGGAAACAACCAACATCTTTTACCACACTCCGTGTTGAATTACCTTCTTTAAGGAGTTTTATAATCCTTTCCATTGTTTCAACTGACAGCTCTCTTGTCGGGGCCATGTTTTCTGTCAATCAGCCAGGTGCAACAGCTCATTCAGGTCTACAAGCAGTCTCTTTTAACTGCAGACTAAGGGCGTATTCACACCTACTGTACATTGTTTGGTCCGGACCAAACGACTAAACAAACCAAATTTCCCTTGGTCCGGACCTTTTGGGTTGGTCTGAATACAAACCACCGAACTCTGGTCCGGACCAAACAAGCGGACCGAGATCGAGCTGCAAGGTCTGACTCGGTCCGGACCAAAGGAACCCTGGTGCGGACCTTTTGGAGGTGTGAAAGCAGACTGGACCTAATCTGACAGTTTTGCTTTTTTGTACCTCGGGAGCTTCCGTCGTTTGTCGAGCATTATGGGAAACAGAGTCTTGACACTCCACTGCAAAGTGCAAACACTGTTTCGGTTGTCAAGGGAACCTTACAACAGTCGTTCAGTCATTCAGACCAGTGGTAGGCTAGACTACAGAGTACAAAAAATGAGTAGGGGGCAAACGTGGGCCGAGGAAGAAACGCATACCCTTGTGGATATATGGGCAGATGTCCACATATCTGAGCTTTTGGAGAGAGCACACAAAACTGCCGACGTGTTTGCTGTATTCAGTGTGAAAATGAAGGAGAAGGGGTTCACGCGCTCCCCAGAACAATGTCGGCTAAAAGTGAAGAAACTCCGTCAGACCTACATTAAAATCAGGGACATTCTTTCAAAAAGTGGCGGTACTAGCAACGCAAAAAAGAAATTCATCTATTACGATGGATAAGGCGAATATCCCGACACATACATCCTCCATCTTGCGTGAAGAGCCAGAACTGTCACAACATGATGTGCGCTCATCAGCGCTATCCTCCGTAGCCGCCTTGCCCTTTGTCGTCGTCGTTGATAAATTACTTGTACAACAGCATAGTAATCGCACAATTGTGAAAACAGTAAAAATTGGAAAAAACATATAGCTTTGATGACATTAAAAAGAATAACAGCACGGAAAGCCTCCATGACTACTTTTGAACTTAACGCTTTGTGCGCGTGTCGTCTCTGACCAATAGCTGAACGACCTCAGGGCGCGTGGCTTTGTTGACAGATTTTGGTCCGCTTACTAAAATGTACAGTGTGAAAGCGAACCGCACCAAAATGAAAAAATAAAAAAAAACATTTGGTTCGGACCAAAACAAGTGAACTATCGAACTATCCTGGTCTGAATACACCCTAATTTGCACATTTAGGCTTGTGCGGAAATTTGTTTTAGAAATGCAAGTTATAGCTTGATTCCATAATTTTTTCCTCATCATTGAGTGATTCCATAATTTTTTCTTCTACTTGATCTTTAAAAAAAAATGTGCCATTAATTACAACAATTTCATATAATTTTTTGAGGTATATTTTACAAAGCCAGAATGTTCAGCTGTTAAATAAAACAATTTTGGGGGCGTCGTGGCTCAGGTGGATAAGGCGCCATACCATAAATCCGGGTGACCCGGGTTCGATTCCGGCCCGAGGTCATTTCCCGATCCCTCCCCGTCTCTCTCTCTCCCGCTCATTTCCTGTCTCTACACTGTCCTATCCAATAAAGGTGCAAAAAGCCCAAAAAAAATCTTTAAAAAAATAAAACAATTTTGTGTCATGTCTCTGATTTGTTTTATTTGCTACAAAGTAAAACAGCTGAATGAACTTCCTCCAAGAGTAGTGATTCCATATTTTTTGCCAGGGGTTGTATTTCCTTTTTTAAATGTCCCGATAATTCACGTGATTTTCAATGGTGTCCAAGATTTATTTTGTAAATAAATTCTGTTTTAGTTTAAGAGTATACAGGATAATTTTACCATTAAGAGTTTCCTTTACTAATTTCATTACATATATAATTCTAAAATAAATCGCACTGCACAAGCTGGAACCGTTCATAGATATTATTTTAAAAAAATGTTTTGTAACAATCCTCTTTTAGGAAGAGTTATGGCTTCGTTTGCTGCCAGATGCTGTCTTGAATCCACTCTGATGGTCTGGATCTTCATCATCCTCAGAGTCTGAACAGAAGATGAAGGTGCACATTGACGTGGGTGATGATAATGAGACCGCTCGCCCATCGCACACACCGAATTATACCATCCAGGGACAAAAAGACATAGCTGGGCTTGGGGACAGAAAGAAACACCTGGTTTTTGAGGACCATCTTTGTAGGAGCACGCTATTCGACCAGTCTGGGTCAAAGTATCTTGGAAATGAGTATTTACAGATTTCAGGAAAACTGTGCAACGGTCCAATGGCGGAATCACAGAGTGTAATTTCACACTGTGATTTGGACATGCTGGAAGTCTCCGAGGACAGCTGTTCTATGCCCGAAAATGGCGATAACGAGTATAATGACAGTTTCACACCAGAAATACAGCAGGCCTTTAGAATATTCCAGAGTTTTCTTCTGGAGAAACACAAAGCTGTGACTGCCCCGTTTTGGTTCCCTGTTGGAGATCAAGCCAGAAATGATATGTGTTTGAAAAAGATAGACAACAAGTTTGTCAAGCGGGAATATGAAAGCATCACGGAATTTGTGGCTGATTTCCGCCAGATGTTGGAAAACTGCTATAGATTTCACGGCGTCGATCATTGGATCTCCAAACAGGCACAAAAGCTGGAGATCATCCTGGAGCAAAAGTTAACTCTGCTCTCAAGGTAAGCATGCCAAATAAATAAATAGGATGATCCTTTGACCCATTAACTCACTGCACTGAGAGTCTTTTGACAGCCTAAGCAGTGGTTACAGTACACAGGCACCGGAATATCAAGATTAGAGGGTGAATGCAGAGGTTGGGTGTGTTTGGACATTTGGAACGGGGTTTAAATGTAGTTAATTTTGTTAGTTAACGTTGTTGCTTTTCTCTAGTAGGCCCTGCTGTCCAGATTGTGATGACTGAACTATTAAAGGAACAGTCCACCGTATTTCCATAATGAAATATGCTCTTACCTGAATTGAGACGAGCTGCTCCGTACCTATCCGAGCTTTGCGCGACCTCCCAGTTAGCCAGACGCAGTCAGACGCGCTGTCACTCCTGTTAGCAATGTAGCTAGGCTCAGCATGGCCAATGGTATTTTTTGGGGCTGTAGTTAGATGCGACCAAACTCTTCCGCGTTTTTCCTGTTTACATAGGTTTATATGACCAGTGATATGAAACAAGTTCAGTTACACAAATTGAAACGTGGCAATTTTCTATGCTATGGAAAGTGCGCACTATAATGACAGGCGTACTAACACCTTCTGCGCGCTTCGGCAGCGCATTGATATCTGAGCTCCGTATCAATGCGCTGTCGAAGCGTGCAGAAGGTGTTAGTACGCCTGTCATTATAGTGCGGACTTTCCATAGCATAGAAAATCGCTACGTTTCAATTTTTTTTAACTGAACTTGTTTCATATCACTGGTCATATAAACCTATGTAAACAGGAAAAACGCGGAAGAGTTTGGTCGCATCTAACTACAGCCCCAAAAAATACCGTTGGCCATACTGAGCCTAGCTACATTGCTAACAGGAGTGACAGCGCGTCGGACTGCGTCTGACTAACTGGGAGGTCGCGCAAAGCTCGGATAGGTACGGAGCAGCTCGTCTCAATTCAGATAAGAGCATATTTCATTATGGAAATACGGTGGACTGTTCCTTTAAAGGGGAACTGAAGGCAAATTTTTTTATTATTAAAATTCTATTTATCTCATTTTATTAAATATCGGCATGCATTTTTGATCGCTATTTTGTCACTGCTATAGCAAGTTATGAGTGTTTGAAATATGCTCTGTAATATATCAGTCCATATGTCAAAGCAATGGCCGTAAACGAGATTCGCCGAGACCTGTGCGAGACATCGTAGGACGGAAGTAAAACGTACAGCGGAAATCAAAGTGACCAACATCTGCCAACGTTGTCAAAAGACACGCGCGCCCTCTTTCGAATGCTGACGTAATCAAGCCGGAAGGGTTCCGTGTGTCCGAAATCGCTCCCTACTCACTATATACTGTAGCGGGGACGCCATTTTGTAGTGCTGTCCGAAACCTTAGTGAGGATTATGTGGGAAATGCGCTCAGTATAATATATGTATTTGTCACAAAATTACCTGCATGTATTTATTATTTTGAAAACTCACCAGCCGCCTGATTTGGCACGTTTTAATTGTGCGACAGTAATGACGTAAATACCAGCGCGACGGAGTAGCCCTTATCCTGTCGTCTTTCCAACTCTTCTGTACTCCACGTTGGTTCGAAGTCGTCTGGAATAATCTCCATCACTGATGACGGTGGCAAATCTCGAAATGTATTTAAATTGGAACGATATAACGATCTGGCCACTGTGTAAACAGTTTTCAAAATGGCGGCGCTGACACTTCACGTTTGAAGCCTCGCAGAAGTCTCGTGAAGATCACACGGATAAGCGACGCCTGCCGTGGACCAAACGAACTACATTCAACATGGCTAAAAGGCCGATAAGTGCAATATAACATGCCAATACGAGTCAGGTTAAAAAAACCGAAAACGTAATTGAATAACACGTTCATTAAGAAATAAAGCAAGTTTAAAAATGACTTCAGTTCCCCTTTAAATGTCAGCATTGAATCAAGCGGTCTCATTTTGGGACTCTTGTAATTTCAGACAATAGCTACAGCAAAACTATCTTCCCCATCGACGTAACACTTGATTAGTTTGGCCGCTAATTTTGCCGTTTACTTTATTGTACTATACATGATGAAGGTGATTTGAATAAAGAAGTTATGCTTGGATGTATTTTAGGAGCGATCCCCTCAGATTTCATTGAATTATTTGTAGGCGAAGGTGCTTGCTATGTAAGTGGCTTAGAAGACATGAAATATGAATTTTCTTCTGTAACAGTAATATTTTGATGAATTTACATTACATACGTGTCAGGGAAAAAAAATGTGCCCCCATTCTAACTCTAGTGTCAAGCAGCATTTTAGCCTTCGTCTCCATTTGAGTTCATCCCTGTGCTCGTGTGTTTATTTTCTCATAAACGCTGACCAGCTTTTCAGATTATACGCATGGTATAGTAGTGGAAATGCTGTAAATATACTCAACAAAAATAAAAACTTTACACTCGTTTCAAAGTCAATAATTTGAACATTTTGGAAACTAGGTTTGAAATAACGATTGTATTCAATTATCTTGTCATTAAAGATGCTATAGCATACAGATCATGTTTGTCATGGAATCGGTTCCACCGGAAATGCGACGACAATGTCCATGATCAAAAACTGTGAGTCACAACTTAATGAAATCATGTCAATATCGGGTGTGTCCTCCATGGGCGTTCACAACTGCGATACAACGTCTCCTCATGGATTGGATGATGCGTCTGAACTAGGGCTGTAACGATATGCGAATCGAAATCGTGATACGCAGAGCCATGATCCGTATCGCGATACAAGAAGGCAGAATCGCGGTGCACCCTTTCAAACTTCTCCTCAGCCCAAAAACAGAGGCGCTTCCAAATTTCAATTTATGAATACTTTTACTTTTTATTTAAATTACATTTTAAACTTACTTAAATTACTTTTATTTTTTTATATCTATTAGTAAGTCGTTTTTTCGCCGACCTGCGACAATCTTCTGCGAGTCACGCAACGTCCACACTCGCCACTGGCAGAGCATTCATTTCTTTTAAGCGGTCGCCATTCTGGTTGCGACGCGGGGAGCGAATCTGAAAACAAGCAGCTCATTGGCTGGCTAGGTGTGCCACAAGCCAATCACAATCACTTGACCGGAAAGGCATGCAGTGTTGCCAGATTGGGCGGGTTTAGGTGCTTTTTGGCTGGTTTTGAACATATTTTGGGGTGGAAAACGTTAGCAATATCTGGCAACACTGAAGGCATGTCTGCTTGGGCGGAAGCCTTCTGCGGCAGTTACATTTTGACACGCGAGCAGTGTTTCACTATAAAAATTCCGTAATTTCCATCTGTTTTCCACGATCACAGAAAATCATTGGCCCTATGAGAGTGAGACAGTGAGAGAGCCACCCCCCCCAAAAAAAAATCTTAACGGATTTACACGATTTGGAAAAATGACTTTTTCAGAACCGAAAAAAACAGAGCTTCCGGCTCAACAGTATTATTTTGAGAAATAAAACAGTCTTTGGATATACATTTGTTCATTTTTGCATACATATTACTCATTCTCTGCAGTGGTCTGAATTATTTGTTATTAAATAGTTAATGTAAGTAAGTAAATGTTAAGTTAAATTTACTACTTTAAAAAAACATTTTAAAAAAATCGTGGGCGTATCGAATCGTGGGTCAAAAATCGCGATACGAATCGAATCGTGAGTTGGGTGTATCGTTACAGCCCTAGTCTGAACACAGCTTGGGGAACGCGCCGCCATATTTGTACCAACATGGCACCAAGCTCCTGCAAGTCCTGTGGAGGGTTCCTTACGGTCGGCTGTGGTGCCAGTTTGATGGAGACGTGTCTGGAGATTATGGATGGTCTGTCGACTGCATCCCATAACCCTCGCAACGTCAGTGACGGATGTTCCCGTATTCAGCATGCCAATGGCACGTTCACGCTGAATGTTTGACAGTCGTGGCATTGCAAATTAACGAATAATTAACCATAAAACCTTGTTTTTCTGAGATGACACTCTGCTCTGCTACCGTGAGATCAATTGCACGTGTATCAATAGGTCACGTCACTTGTGTCACGTGGAAACGTGATTTTAGCATGCAGTGCTCTCGCACGTGCTACGTAGGCCCGACCAGTAGAATGAATGTGTGACGTAATGCCCTTGACAATGCATTTAACCATAATCACAACAAGAACTCTTTCAAGAAAAGTTTCTAAACACTATTTGACAAATAATGAGTGTCAAGTTTTTATTTTTACTGAGTATATGACTACTAGGTCAGCTACATTTATTTCTTTTTCATTAAAGCTAAAGCTTCATCCTCGGTCTGATATTACGACAGATGGCATAATGTCAGGTTTGTTTGTTTGTTTGTTTTTAATTTCTTCATCCACTTTTAATAGGACACTGAGAGAAAAAACGGCCTTGGCCGTGACGTCTAGGGGTCGTTTTGGCACTGAAGATGAAAAGGCACCAGTTGGCACTTCAACTAGGCGCCGATCTGTGCCACGAAACTTGGCAGCCATTTCTGCGTGCGGCTCAGAGTCCATCATGGTGCAAGCACTTCGGTTGGAGGAACAGCAGAGGGCCAAGGAGGAAAAAAGGTAAACTGTTTGCTTTTCATAGCTACAGGAATTGCAGTTTTTGTTTCATTTATTTTAGTATCAGGAAACACATTCAGAACAGGATATATAAATTGATTTTCTCCCCTCCAAGAACACATGACTAAATCTGGTATAACAAAATCACAGTATTAGCAGTTCCATCACCGCACGCGGCTTTTTTTTTTTTTTTAAAAGCTCATCTGTCCACAAGGCTGATGAGTTATTGCTGTCCGTCATCCACAATTCAGTTAAATCGTATCTCCTCGGGGGCGTTGTGGCTCAGGTGGATAAGGCGCCATACCATAAATCCGGGGACCCAGGTTCGATTCCGACCCGAGGTCGTTTCCCGATCCCTCCCCGTCTCTCTCTCTCCCCCGCTCATTTCCTGTCTCTACACTGTCCTATCCAATAAAGGTGAAAAAAGCCCCCCCAAAAAAATCGTATCTCCTCCGTCAGTGCGCCACGGATTTACGTTCCGATTGTATTATTTGAAAGAACTCATCACTTCGCACAAAACTTGGTGGTTGTTTTGTCATATTTTTTGCTAACGAGTTAATAATTAGGCCAAATTAACACATTTTCCAGGCCTCTCACTAGAATTTTATCTCCTCTCTCATTTCTCATCCGGTTTCAGGTCTGAACGATGTTTTTGGTCGATCCTCCCTTGAGGAACAAAACTTGGTCGTTTGTTTGTTGATTTTCCTGTTGTAAACAACTTCTTTACAACTTTTGTTTATTTTCAGTTAAATCGTATCTCCTTCGTCAGTTCTCAATGGATTTCAGTTCTGATTGTTTTATTTGAAAGAACTAGTCATTCTGCACAACACTTAGTCATTGTATTTTCAAATTTTTGCTAATGAACTGCTAATTAGCAAATTAACCATCTCCTCTTGCAGTTCTCACCTGATTTCAGTTCCGATCGATGTTTTGGGAAGATCTTCCGTCAGGGAACAAAACTTGGTCGTTTGTTTGTTGATTTTCTTGTTAATTTATTTACAACTTTGTAGACAACTTTTGTTTATTTTCAGTTAATCGTGTCTCCTCCCTCAGTTCTCAATGCGTTTCAGTTCTCATTGTTTTATTTACAGTGGTGCTTGAAAGTTTGTGAACCCTTTAGAATTGTCTATATTTCTGCATAAATATGACCTCAAACATCATCAGATTTTCACACAAGTCCTAAAAGTACATAAAGAGAACCCAGTTAAACAAATGAGACAAAAATATTATACTTGGTCATTTATTTATTGAGGAAAATGATCCAATATTGCATATGTGAGTGGCAAAAGTATGTGAACCTTTGCTTTCAGTATCTGGTGTGACCCCCTTGTGCAGCAATAACTGCAACTAAACATTTCCGGTAGCTGTTGATCAGTCCTACACACCGGCTTGGAGGAATTTTAGCCCGTTCCTCCATACAGAACAGCTTCAGCTCTGGGATGTTGGTGGGTTTCCTCACATGAACTGCTCGCTTCAGGTCCTTCCACAACATTTCGATTGGATTAAGGTCAGGACTTTGACTTGGCCATTCCAAAACATTAACTTTATTCTTCTTTAACCATTCTTTGGGAGAACGACTTGTGTGCTTAGGGTCGTTGTCTTGCTGCATGACCCACCTTCTCTTGAGATTCAGTTCATGGACAGATGTCCTGACATTTTCCTTTAGAATTTGCTGGTATAGACCCCTTTCACATGACGTCACCACGCCGCGAGATTTTGTTAGGCGCCATATTGGAAGACCAAGTACATGCACTCACAATATAAAACAAAGTACGAGCGAGAGTAAAGTGACACGATGGATGATAATTCTGGTTATGTGAGTACATTACCAGCTGCAGAAAGGGCACGGTATGTGGAGAAACTGGCTGTGATTGATGGGTTTGACCCATATGATAAGACTCGCGGCAAGGGAGAATGGAAACATAAGGAGGACCGGACACCAATTCTGCCATCTGTTTGCTACCCAGACATTGTAAACTATTTGTTGTTTACACCCAGTGCCTACACTCAGTGTTCGAACTATGCCGATATTTTCGGGGGGCCCCTTTTTTCCCTTGGGGGTGTGTGTGCTTGCGCTTGTCTCGGAGCGCGGATCTCCAAACACATGAGAAGCCTCTCTTACGCACATATCACGCGGACTCCACACCTCCACACACGCATCGCGTCTGAAGTCATAACTCATCAGGGGAAATCGTGTCCGCATTGGCATGTTCAAAAAATAACCTCGCGTCAACAATGATACCACACGCAGGAAAAAAAAAAACAGTCAGGCTACTCAACAACCAACCTGGCAGCAGCGAGCAAGCCCCAAACCATCCTAAATTATTATTATTATTATTATTATTATTATTATTATTATTATTAAATTGTAGAAGTCTGGGAGGCTTGCTCCTCATACAGTTATCAACTTGGGGCCAATTTAGCTTGTTTTAAATCTGAATTTCTTGCGTTTGCTTACCTCAAAGTGTCCGCAGATCATGCACAGACTTATCCATTATATCCACAGTTTTTTGCCAAGTCTCACACAGGTTTCTTTCAAGTCTACTGTTGGGCCAATAAATCATAAATAAAACAGCTCAGATTTGTTTGTTTAAGTCGTTTGCCACTCCACTTTATTCTCGTGGGTTCACATACCGCTGCCGTTATTATCCCCTTATCACGAGTTTGTTGGTCTTCCAAAATGGCGCAGGGTCTGTTTACTTTCGGTTTCGGGTGACGTCAGTGAAAGGGGTCTATAATTCAGAATTCATTGTTCCATCAATGATGGCAAGCCGTCCTGGATCAGATGCAGCAAAACAAGCCCAAACCATGATACTACCACCACCATGTTTCACAGATGGGATAAGGTTCTTATGCTGGAACGCAGTGTTTTTCCTTTCTCCAAACATAACGCTTCTCATTTAAACCAAAAAGTTCTATTTTGGTCTCGTTCGTCCACAAAACATTTTTCCAATACCCTTCTGGCTTGCCCACATGATCTTTAGCAAACTGCAGACGAGCAGCAATGTTCTTTCTGGATTGCAGTGGCTTTCTCTTTGCAACCCTGCCATGCACACCATTGTTGTTCAGTGTTCTCCTGATGGTGGACTCCTGAACATTTAACATTAGCCAATGTGAGAGAGGCCTTCAGTTGCTTAGAAGTTACCCTGGGGTCCTTTGTGACCTCGCCGACTATTGCACGCCTTGCTCTTGGAGTGATCTTTGTTGGTCGACCGCTCCTGGGGAGGATAACAATGGTCTAGAATTTCCTTAATTTGTACACAATCTGTCTGACTGTGGATTGGTGGAGTCCAAACTCTTTAGAGATGGTTTTCCAGCCTGATGAGCATCAACAACGCTTTTTCTGAGGTCCTCAGAAATCTCCTTTGTTCGTGCCATGGTACACTTCCACAAACATGTGTTGTGAAGATCAGACTTTGATCAGGGTCTCCGCGGATCCTTAAAAAGTCTTAAAAAGTCTTATTTTTAATATGTGTTTTTTAAGGTCTTAAAAAGCATTATATTTCGCTATTTTTTGAGCTATGGTATTAAATTTCACATGGGAGGTATTAAATTTCATCCGGGTAGCCTACGGTAAATGAAAAAAAAACATATGTCTGGATTTTTTTTCCGCGCTAACGTTATTTATTCAACCAGCGTCGTTTGTTATCAAGATGCTGAACAAGTAGCACAAGAGCCGTTGTGTGTCTAGCACTAGTTCTAATAGCGCAGGAACCACGCCACTGGGGGCAGTGTGTTCTTTTATCCATGTAGTAGACAGTGATGGGAATAACGGCGTTACTAACGGCGTTACTTTTTTTAGTAACGAGTAATCTAACTAATTACTTTTTAAATCGTTATAACGCCGTTCCCGTTACTTACAATAAAATACTATACGTTACTTTATTAAAGCTGTTCTCATCTGGCACGCTGCTCGTTCAGCCTTTCTTTACTCTGCTTTAGTGAGGGGCGGGGAGACACGAGACAACGGCACAGTAAGCCAATCAGAGTAGGTTTGGACAACATAGATACGTAGGTAGGCCACGCCTACTGCACTACTGCGCGCTCTTTCAATCGGAAGACCCAGCGATGGCGAGCGGTCAGCTCAACACTGCGCTTTCACACTGGAAATACAGCCAGTACTTTTCATTACTTGAAATAAAAGGCAAGAGTGTTTACGTGCAATGCACATTATGTCGAGGAACAAAGCGTTTGTCCTCGTCAGTGGCCAGTAATTAGTAACAATTTTAATAACTACAGAAATATATTACATTTGATACATGTCTTATCTCACATTGTCCCACAAAAATATTAATATAGTGTAGATAACATTACTAATTGGTTCTGTTAAGTGTCCATTTCAGTCATTAAACACATTTAACATTCACTTTTATTATGATTACACTAATTGAATGATTTTTTTTTTTTGAGGGGGAACAAAATGTAACGGAATAATTACTTTCTCTGGTAATTAGTTACTTTTATGACAAAGTAACTCCGTTACTAACTCAGTTACTTTTTGGGAAAAGTAACTAGTAACTATAACTAATTACTTTTTGAAAGTAACGTGCCCAACACTGGTAGTAGAACCATTGAGAGTAGAGCAGACGAGGAAGAAGTGGTTGAACTTGAACATGAACGGAGATGGGGAAGTGTAAGTTTAGTAACAAGTGGCTTGAGGAGCCAAAATACAAAAGTTGGCTAACAACAGCAACTTCAGAATATGAAGCGAGATGTAAGGTATGTCGGAAAGACATCAAGTTAACAACAATGGGCTGTAAAGCCCTTGACGCTCACTCGAAAGGGGAAAAGCATATGCGCTATGCTGCTAGTCGGGCAACAACAGTCCCCAGAGGCAGTTCGATCAGTAGTCAAACTTCCTTGTTTCCTCACTGTTTGTTCATGGCAGTACCCTACTATTAAAATATTGAGAAAGCAGTTAATGTTCTGTTTTGTTAACTGAAGATCAATTTGTTTCCTCACTGTTTGTTTACAGCAGTACCCTACTATTAAAATATCGAGAAGGCAGCTAATGTTCTGTTTTGTAAACTGAAGATGCACATTTTTTATAAAAAAAAAATGCTTTGAACTTAACCTAGAATGTGCTTTTTTTTTTTTACTGTACGTATTTGTTCCGCGGTAGTGGTCTTATTTTTTATACTCAGTGGTCTTAAAATGGTCTTAAAAAGTATTATTTTTGCTGGTCAGAAATGTGCAGAGACCCTGTTTGATAGATCCCTGTTCTTTAAATAAAACAGGGTGCCCACTCACACCTGATTTGTCATCCCATTGACTGAAAACACCTGAGACTAATTTCACCTTCAAATTAACTGCTAATCCTAGAGGTTCACATACTTTTGCCCCTCACAGATATGTAATATTGGATCATTTTCCTCAATAAATAAATGACCAAGTATAATATTTTTGTCTCATTTGTTTAACTGGGTTCCCTTTATCTACTTTTAGGACTTGTGTGAAAATCTGATGATGTTTTAGGTCATATTTATGCAGAAATATAGAAAATTCTAAAGGGTTCACAAACTTTCAAGCACCACTGTATTTATTGATTGATTTTGATTGTCAAATTTTTGTGAACAAATTAGGACTTAGGTCAACTTAAATTTTCTCCTGACTAGAATTGCATCTCCTCTCATTTATCATGCGAATTCAGTTATGATCGATGTTTTGGATAGATCTTTCCTTGGGGAACAAAATTTAGTCCTTTTCTTGATTTTCCTGTTGTAAACAGTTTTGTCGTGGAGGTTGGTCCTCTCTCACATTTCAGTTCCGTTTGATGTTTTGGTCGTCGTGGTTGTTTTGATGGCAGGCCAGATGAGCGACGTTCCGGTTAGAAATTTGTCTATGGCACAGAAAAATCTTGGATATTAAATTCCAAGCCTTACAAAAAAAATCTTAGAGAAACAATGCAAATATACAGAACATGTATGAAAATAAATAAAATTTTATATGATTTAATTTTAAAGTGATCATAAAAGCTGTAGCCCACATCTGATTAGGACAGTGGATTTTCATATCCACTGCCTGACCTCATGGTTGTTTAGTGGATCAATAGCCATCTGTCATGCTTGTGCTGAAAGCTCTTTGCTTTTCCCCATGATGACGACAATCTTATAAGTCTAATGCAACAGTTTTCTGGAAAGTAGAGCAGTTCAATAACCAATATTAACTACGCTACCGTTCAAAAGTTTGGGGTCACTTTGAAATGTCCTTATTTTTGAAAGAAAAGCACTGTTCTTTTCAATGATGATCACTTTAAACTAATCAGAAATCCACTCTATACATTGCTAATGTGGTAAATGACTATTCTAGCTGCAAATGTCTGGTTTTTGGTGCAATATCTCCATAGGTGTATAGAGGCCCATTTCCAGCAACTCTCACTCCAGTGTTCTAATGGTACAATGTGTTTGCTCATTGCCTCAGAAGGCTAATGGATGATTAGAAAACCCTTGTACAATCATGTTAGCGCAGCTGAAAACAGTTGAGCTCTTTAGAGAAGCTATAAAACTGACCTTCCTTTGAGCAGATTGAGTTTCTGGAGCATCACATTTGTGGGGTCGACTAAATGCTCAAAATGGCCCGAAAAATGTCTTGACTATATTTTCTATTCATTTTACAACTTATGGTGGTAAATAAAAGTGTGACTTTTCATGGAATACACAAAATTGTCTGGGTGACCCCAAACTTTTGAACGGTAGTGTAAATTTATAATAAATTATTCTTATTACATGTATTAAAATGCTACAGCATCCTGTTTAATCATGCCCTTTGACACCTAGGCAGCGAGACC
This sequence comes from Neoarius graeffei, assembly GCF_027579695.1. Classification (NCBI taxonomy): domain Eukaryota; kingdom Metazoa; phylum Chordata; class Actinopteri; order Siluriformes; family Ariidae; genus Neoarius; species Neoarius graeffei. Next base: position 14,725,502 of record NC_083580.1, read on the forward strand.
TCGAGAAGAAGGAGGCTGGGGAGGCTTCGGCCAAAGAAGTGGAGGAATGGGAGCGCTCGTTGCTCTCACTTGCAGAACCATGGCCCATCAGCACCATGTGGGAACTTCCTGCTATCGGTCATTTCCTGTGCCTGGCTCAAACATCCCTCAATCTTCCAGAGATCGTATTCTTTGAATTGGAACGCTGCCTGCTAATGCCTCGCTGTAGCTCTTTCTTGGCAAAGATCATGACCTCCCTGCTTAGCCCTCCTCATCGAAGATCGACACTCCACAGGCACCCGGCTCTGCCTTATCGTCGCTGGGAGGCAGAGTTGAGGCAGAAAGTCTTGGGATGGTATCAGACAGTAGGCCGAGCCAAGGACCAAGAGGCTTGTGCTGAACATCTCGGACTTTGCCACCGTTTTTTCTGGACCCTGGGTGACACAAGTCCCTTAGAAGAAAAGCCATTCCATTTGCTGCCATTCAACCAACGTGTTTGGTTGCTTAAGGGCCTTTGTGACAATGTCTATGAGACTCAGAAGGACGTCCAGGATGCCGTGCTTGGACAGCCCATTCACGAGTGCCGAGAGTCCATCTTGGGCTATGACAGTCAAGAAAACACATACATACACTTCCCACATTTCTGCGGTGCAGATCTGCGTATATATCGCCAGACTCCATGTCTACCACTGGAATTCCCCTTGCCGTCTTTCTCTGTGAAGAAACTAGAGCCTGCAATGGTAGACAGGACAGAGGAGAACTTGAGCGCTTGTCCTGAGGTCGAAGCAAGGAACTGGGAATTCTGTCTGAGAGGCCACGATGATGACTCGGAAGAAAGTGAGGTAGATTTGAAAGGACCTGACAAATTTCAGTTCCTTTTTAAGGAGGAGTTGCCAAGTCCTGGAATCATCAAGGACAAACCCACAGAGGTAAAGCAAAGCATTGAATTAAAAGAAGACAAGAAAGATACAGACTATGAACCTTGTCTTAGGGTTGGCATGAATTGCTACACGGGCAAATTTCCTGCCAATTCTCTGAATGTGAATGCTTTAGAAGCTTCCCTGCCATCAGAAATGGGTGCTACTGTAAAGAACGGATCATCCTGCCAAAATAGACATCCTTGCTCCAAATGTTCCATGGATTCCCTTACAAATGCGCAGCCTCACTCATGCGTTTGTTTCACAGCCGAATCGGAATCAGACAGGACTGCTTCTGTGATTTTTCGACAGATCGGCCACTCGAGAGCCGAACCGGGGAAAATACAGTCGAGAAAAAAGAGAAGAAAGAAAAAGAAGGAAAATTTACTTGGAGTCAAGGGTGGGACAGGCAAGCTTGGTCTGAAAAAGCTCAGACAGGCCAGAGTGTGCAAAGCTGCTGCTGACTTGAAGAGAAAGGATAAAAGAAAGAAACAGAAGTTAGGTGAGGGAGAGAGAACCGTGATGTTTCTGTTTTACACCAACCTGTGGAACTTGTGTGTTGTATTTAGTTGCTTCTGGTTAGAAAAGACACTCATTAAATGCATAATGGAAATGATTCCCATTGGCAAGTATTGCTGTTGGATGTTTTGTTAATGTTTTGAGAAGTTTGCTGAATTGGGATTGAACATTACATCACGTTTTGCACACTTGCATTCTATACAATATCATTGTCTCAAATATCGCTCTCCAAAATACTGGCGAGACGACTTTGCTTCTCAAAAATACTCTTCTTCTACACTAGGTGGCAGCACCAGAGGTAGTAACACACACAGAGCAGGACATTTGCAAGTAGGAACCTAACTGTCTTGAATCATTCTTGCTTAACATTCTCAAAAGTGATGCTAATCAGAAGGAAGCGTGATGTGTCACACGTGTCCATCACAAGCAGCTTTGTTTCATTTGGCTCATGTGATCGTGGGGAAGGAAATAATACCGAAACAGCCTGTAATACACTATTGCTCAGCTTTTTGACACTACCCAGAGTTCACAGCGCGTACATAGCGTAGGCATGGCGTAGGAGGTAGTTACTGTAAACTGTTTTCTATACATAGACTCTAGTTTCTATCACAGCTGGCTTGACTGTGGCCTAAAACACAGGTTAAAAAATGATATAAATCACATTGGCGTTATGAAATGATTCACAAGCACGTTGTGCTGGTAGTGGCGTAACCAGAAATCAGCGTCGTAGTCGAGTCACTAAACCTCGAGTCCGAGTCCAGTCTCGAGTCCCCAGTGTTCAAGTCCAAGTCATTCAAGAAAATTCGAGTCGAGTCTGAATACAAGACCCCAACCGCACCATATGACGGTGGCTGTTGCTGCTTTTATGTGAAACCGTCTCTGCTACTGTGTTGGACTAACGTTACTGCTCGACATTTTAGTTTATAGGCTACAGATAAAAAGCTTGTTCATCGCTCAGCAAGCCCCGCCCACTATCAGCAGGGCAAATAACATGAGAGAGTTAAAGGCCAATTTATGCTGACAACCCAGTCCTCGCAGATGGCGTTGCAGATGGTGTCTGCGTAGCCCCCCCCCCCCCCCCCCCCCCCCCTTCGCAGACGCTCTGCGCGCACCTCCCAAAAATTGTGACCACCGCAGAAGCCTCGCAGACAGTGTCGCAGACAAGAGGGCTCTGATTGGTCCACTTTACATCCGCTGTACACACACTTCTGCTTCCCTACTTTCCCGGTTTGTTTTGTTTTCACGACCGCCATTTTTAAAAACACGAGCGAAGATGGAGCAGCACGAAGAGCGGTTGATCGAGGAAGTGAGGAAGTACGGACATCTATACGACTCCAGTTCTAGTCATTATAAGTAACCGGAGGATAAACACTCCACTAACCACACCCACCAACTACTAGTGATTTCGCGACTTCGCGCCCCCTTGCGTTGTGGCGGTGAATAACATCGCGCGCGCCTATTACTCCCCGCTCAACGATAAATTACAACTGTCTGCGAAAGCCTTGTCGCAAGAGCATGCAGAGGCCCTAACACTAGCTAGTTCATCGCTCAGCAAGCAAGTCCCACCCGCCATCAACAGAGCAATGAACACAGCGTCTCACTTCCTGCTCTGGGTGGAGTCTCGCCAAATGACGATTGAAGTTCGAGGTCGTCCCCGTCGTCTCCTTGATAGTTCTTCTACATATGGAACACACCACAGTGCATTTTTTTTTTTCCCACTGCACGAGAAGTCTGTATAAGCAAAGCGGACAATCTTAGGGGTGGTCTCTCCAGGCATTTTAGCGCCATTAATGTTAGTTTGTTCCTGAACATGACGTATGAACAGGTCAATGTGCGTTCTCTCTCTTTTACAAAATGAATGCAGATATAAATATCTTATGCCAAATTATTATGGCATGTTACAAAAAATAAAGAAAAAATCCGAGTCCTCGTCTCCGATTTACAAGTCCGAATGCAGTTAATGCACAAGTTCAAGTCCAAGTCAAGTCACGAGTCCTTCAAATTAGGGCACGAGTCGGACTCGAGTACTACAAGTCTGCCAGAAATGAATTACAGTGGGATGAGTAAATAAGATGATGATTGTTTTCTGATCTGTACAGTTAAATTGGCGTGTTGCATTTGTGCATTTCAGGAGGACGTCAGATTTATCATTTAAGGCACAAACTACCATCAGATGATCTCTCCATGACATTATAACATTGCCATGAAATAGATTTATGACCCTGAAAGATTAAACTAACGTTTTAATGATGGGAATAATTACACCAATACAATGCACTTGTATTGCAAAGGTTTGATTTGTTGTCCTTACAGAATAAATTTATCAAAATGTAATATTTTATTTGTATCGATATCATCGTGTAAAGCCTGCATCAGGATATGTCTCTTATTGTGCCTTTAGGGTATTGTTTCACGCCTAGAAACAACCCAATATGTTATGAAATTGGTGCCCTGTTTGTTTTGATTCTTTGTAACCAGGAAGAAATATTGTTCCAAAGAAAACGCCAGAAAAAAATCGGGTTCAGCCTCTGCAGCTCCCAGTGGAGCCAACGTTTAAGGTAAAATATACTTATTTCAGCATTAGTTAAATTTGTGGGCTTTGTATCCAGTGTATTGTTCTCAGAACTTTGTCTTCATAAACTGATAATTTTGTTAAATAATAAAATGAAAATATAGCTGTACTGTGAGCTCACTATTTGATCTGAATTAAGTTAGATTTTCCTTCCTAAATAACAAAGAAGGCAAATTTCTATAGTTCTGTAAAGCTGCTTTGTGACAGTCTGTGGTTAAAGGCACTGTACAAAAAGAAAGGAAATTTGAATCTTAGGCTACGTTCACACTGCAGGCTGAAGTGACTCAAATCCGATCTTTTATTGACAATATGAACGACACAGATCCGATTTTTTTCAAATCCGACCCAGGCCGTTTGGATATGTGGTCCTAATTCCGATTCCTATCCGCTCTTTTCATATGCGACTTCAGTCTGAACCGCCAGGTCGCATTCATCCGACTTACACGTCATCAACAAGCCACAAACGTCACTATTCTGCGCTGAAGTAGGCGGCGGGTCTCTCAAAAAAAGTTACAACAACATGGCACATGACATCAATGCGAGGGACGCTTCGGGCTGTGAAGGTTCTGAATCTTCTCAATGGAAGGACGCAGAGGTTAGGGAGCTGATTTCCATTTGGGGGGATACAGCTATTCAAGCTAGATTGGATGGGTCATACCGCAACCGGGCGGTTTTACTTCCGTAAACACTGGCCATGCTCACTGCGTGTGACGTCGTCGTATCCTGCAATGTGCATGCGGAACACTTTTAGGTCGCTTTTCGTTCATACTGAGGATCACATACAAGTCGCATATATTTGTTAATGTGAACGACCTCACAAAAAAATCGGATTTCATAAAAAAATCGGAATTGAGCATTAAGCCTTGCAGTGTGAACGTAGCGTTATTTGAATATGACCCTCAGCAAAAGAACCACATGTTTTTATCTTTAATATTATTACTACTTTAATTGCACTGATTTAATGAAAACATTGCACAGTATACATTTTTTATTATTATTATATAGCATGAGCTTCTTCTGGTAAAATCGTGCCCTGTGATTGGTTCCTTGGTGGGCATAATTTTCCTGTAACACCGACGGGCGATTATGGACTTTCTTTCCAAGGCGCCGGCTTTCAGTGTTGCAAAAAAAACCCCAAAAACCTAATCCATCCATCCATTATCTGTAGCCGCTTATCCTGTACAAGGTTGCAGGCAAGCTGGAGCCTATCCCAGCTGACTATACATAGTTTTCAGTGACGTCACGGCATTCCGGGGAAAGCCCTCCAGCCGCCATCTTGTGGGTCAAACAAAACGGACCATCGCCATTACCAGCTACGTTATCTCAGACGAATTTATGAAGTTATATAGTCAGTTTTCTAAAATAAAGATCAATGTCGGCAAAATCAAGCAAACAGAAACATTAGACGACAACGGTATGCAACCAAACTGGCCTTGATTGGGGGAACTGACCCCTACGAAGTGGACAAAGATGCATTTTCAAGTGACCTATGCAGGGCTGCCAAAGCCTGAAACTGCCAAAGCCTGCTCCAAAACCTGAAACTGACTTCATCAAACTTTAAAGGCTGTCTGATATATACTACAACTTTATATATTCTAGCATTAAATAGACTGTTGAATGTTATGCAACTGTAATAAGTTGATTAAACACAAATCAAATCATACAGAATAGACCTAAAATGTTTTTCAAAAACGACCCTTGCGTGAGTGAAGTGACAAGTGTCAAATAGAAACGTGACAAACGAGCGATATTAAGTGTACATTACAATGTAAACGTACTCTCAGCGGTTCCAGTTAGGCATTCTCCAGAGATTGTTTACACGATGTTTTGATTTCCAAAAACAAACTTAAACACAATTGATTGTTTATTTAAACAACTTACCATTTATAAAATGATCGGAGCAGACTTTGCTGTGTTTGGAAGGCTGATAATCCTTGTGGTTGATTCTCACAAGCCATAGATTTCTCCTTTGCATGCTGAGTTTCTTTGTTTGCTCGCCTTCGTGCTCCCGTACAGTGGGAAGTCCGTAAAAGCTCCGCTTGACTTCATCATCTGACCTATTACGACAGCTGTGAATACAACAGGTGTGCACCATTGCTAGCTTTAAATAGCCTGCTTGGGTTCTTTTGAAGACTTTGTACTCGCGCGTTACAATGTGTGCTCAGTCACCCGTACGGTAAGCTTGACCCACAAGATGGCCGCCACTAGGGAATCCCCGACTCTGTGACGTCATGTGCAAACTATGTATAGCTGACTTGCAACCACGTGATCAATGTGCTACATCATGAGCGTCCGCCATGATGGTGGATATACAAAGCAACTAGGATGGCAGCCGCTGAAAGCATGTCTATAAACAGTGCTGAATTTTCTCAGCATCCTTGACTTGCAATTGACGTCAAAGCAAAATAGAAACAGCCATGTCGGTGGAGATACAAATGCGGGGTCAAGCGACATTCCATACAAAACAATCACGCGTGTGCAACTCTCTTTGTTTCTCCACTGCTTTAAGCATTCTTTTAGCTATGCCATATCTTTGTGCTGTATATGGTTGTGGTTACAACGGTACTCGTAACCATGGCGCATTCCGATTTGTTTTTTATTTATTTATTTATTTTTTTAGAATTCCGTCCTTGATTCGGAAAGAGGGCGAGGAAACTCTGAGGCTTAGTATGGAGAGGAGATGAAGGGAGCAGGACTCTTTGTCCAGTAGATAAGACATTCCATTCAAAGCCTTTTTCAGACGCACTAGCAATGATTTTATATTTCAGGTATTCCTGTGTTCGCGAATGAAAGGCCTGCGAGAGCGCTGCTCAGCGCCTGAAGATTTAAAGGTCTCATTGCATCATTTTTTCATTAATTGTGCGGTGGTCTCTAGTATGAATGAATGCCCTGTGAGCCGGTTTTGGTGAAAAAAAAAAAAAAAAAGCTGTGGTTCTCCTGTTTCAGGCTGTTCTAGTTTGCTGGAGGAGTGGGTGGCGGGAGAACAACAGGATTTCAGCTCTTACTCATTAATATTCACGACATGTAAACGTGTTACCTCTGATTGGCTAACAGCACTGTGACGCTACCTCCAGTGGGTCAGAACAAGCGGATGTGGGTGTCTTTGTAAAAACTGTTTTGATTGGCTATTATGGTCTCGACATCGATGTTTTGACCAATAACAATGTAGATAACACGAATTTTACGTCACATTCAACGAGATTTAAACGAGATGGCGACTTACAAATAATGTGTAAACATCGTTGGAGTTAATAAAGTTTGAACAGCATGAAGGAACATACCCCAACCCCCCGAAATTAATTAAAAAAATTCTCAACGGATTTGGCATAATATAAAAAGGTCGTTTTTTACTCAGAAAAAGCAGAAATCTGCCAAAAAGCGGGAAACTCTCATCCCTGCCGAGCTTGTGACCATGTCATGCATGCTAACGTGGAGAATATGAACATGCTATTTTGTAACAAAAACCTTCGAACAAAAAGTTCATGTTTTATTTACAGCTTGTGAGCTGGTGGTCGATCGTCTTGACGGCACAGATCCAGGTATTAAAAACAACCTCGAAGCAAAACCACTACTGAAGGCACTGAAGTTTGAAAAGTCACTGTGGTTGAAACGATCAGAACACAGTACTAACGCTGCATTATACTTCGCTGGTGGTGTTCCAAAGATACATTCCAACCATTTCTTCTTCAGCTCTTCTATCTTGGGCAAGAAATGCAACGTTGATGTGTTACTGCCACAAATAACACAGGCACGAACTTGTTCAGACATGCTTTCAATTTGCTGTTAGGTCCTCTTCTTTAGTTACTGACGAGATGGGCTCTGCTATCTCTCCTCGCGCTTAAATCCAAACTTTCTTCCCATGGGCGGTCGCAAGCCAAGGTGGGCGAGGCCATGAATACTAATTTTCGAAGTGGCGTAAGTTCGTAGGGCTTTTTCAGATTCGCTCGTTTTTCCGACTATTTTCTTTCATAAGCTAATACAGGGAACGGGAGTAGAATTACATGCAGCATGCATATGCAACTCGGAGTGAACTATGGTATTTCAAAAAGAGCCAGTATTAAACGTTTTTGGTGGAAGGGCACCTTTAACATGATTCAGCTGGCTTTAAAAATTGATAACTCCTCCAACCAAGCTTGCAGTGAAGCCAAATTTGACAGGCACCTCCCTCTAAACCTCCCCCTTGGAAAGAGTACGGTGTTGGGTCGATAGGACCGTGCCTCAGCCTGGGATCCACAAACAAAGCCCCCGCGAGAGCGCTGCGAGAGCGCTTAAAGATTTAACATGATCCATATTATGGCACTCATTTGCTTTACAAAAATGTGTTTTGCTTTGATCAGATTCCATTGAGAATTCCTTCTTTTTTAGAACAAACAAATACCTGAAATATAAAATAACCGATGGTGCGTATGAAAAAGGCTTTGGAGGAAGTGGTCATGGGATGAAATGACTGTATTCGTAGTCGATGGTTGGTAGAAGCATCTTATCTTCAGAAAAGCCTGACTTTTTTTAAATAATACGAGTCAAAACCGTACACACATCCATATTCGCGCGATCGTTCAAATCGTGGTAATACTGAGAAAATTCAGCACTGTTTACAGACACGCTTTCAGCAGCTGTCATCCTAGTTGCTTTGTATATCCACCATCATGGTGGACGCTCATGACATGGCACATTTTGATCATGTGGTTGCAAGTCATCTATTCTGCCTGCGTGACTCAACTACGTTACAAATACGACGTGACTGAAAGCAGTGTCATGCCTCATTATGATCACTGTCTAGTTTAATCTTTGAAATAAAAAAAAAGCCATATAATAAACTCCTTATTAACCTGGCTTGCTCGGTCTTTACGGGAAAATATCAGACCGAGGTCTTTTTTGTACAGGCCTCGCTGCATATGACTCGGTCCATACTGTCAAGGCCTCAGCCTGGTATTTTCCCGTAAAGATCGAGCAAATGAGATTAATAAGGAGTTGATAATGTCATGCGCTCTTTGTCGTCTGTTTGTCCTCACCCAATCACACATTTATTAACTCTTTTGTTTTACCCTTTCATAGTTGGTCTGTACGAGTTTGGATGAACTGAGGATTCTCATCAGCAAGACTGAGGATGAGCTCGACGAGTTGGAGAGCACCAAAAAGAGATGTGTTAGTAAGAGGGGGAATTCTCACAAACAAACACACAGATTGATCGACTAATCATACGTATTTATCTTTGTCCAAAATGTACCATTTTGATGGCAGTCAGGTTTGCCTCAATACAAAGAAAATGCACTGTTGGCCTCCGTTAAAAGAGTTTTTGGTTGGGACATTTCAGGAAAGGTGGTACTTTAAGAGAGAAGCCGTGAAGGAGCTTCACATTACCCTCATAAGACTACTGAACGAGCTGTTGCCATGGGAACCGAAATTACTCAAGGCCTTTCACAGGAACAGGTAAGCAAGTGCATCACTTTGATTGATTGATTTCTATCTTGCTGCTTATTGTTGAAAAATCTAATCAGGGATGGGAATTTTCCGCGGAATTCCGCGGATTTTATCAACCCAGGGGTCATTTTTGTGAATCGTCTAAATCCGAGGAGAAAATATTTAGGGGGGGTTAGGTATGTGTTGACCCAGTCAACCATCGGGAACAAGGCTCTGTTTACATCGGCAGTTCAGAACGTACACTGTATTTGATTGGCCGTTGAGAGAGAAATATCGCGATTTGACCAATGGTAAACGAGCATAGATAGGAAAGGCCAAAATGTCACATGTAAGCTTCGTTCTGATTGGTTCTTCGCATTTCGCTTTCTTACTCATTCAACATGGCGCTCCACGAGGCCGGAGATTGAGGATGTAACAGCGAATAAGAGCTTCAAAATGGTGAAGATTATCACAAAAGAAAACGAATCGCTTATTCAGGTGATAGATAAAGACGTGAAGAATAAATTCCGTTGGGACTGGTTAGAGAGAACTGTAACTTTGAAGATAAAAATCGGCAAAACCACTGAAGGCGTAGTTGAGAAATTGTCCGATTTCATTGGAAAATGTGACGCTCCCGGCAAAGCCCAATGTATCTACTGCAATGACATTATTGAGACTATTTTTGTTTATTAGTGTCCAAAACTCAAGCTTCTTTGGACTGAAAATATTATTCAACTGAGCAATCTGAGACCATTTCTAGTGGTCTAAAATGTATAAAACTCATTAGCTTCCGGGGGCCTTCCGCCCCCTGGCCCCCCGACCAGGCTCCGCCCTGGACCTGGCTGGGGGCCATTGGCCCCCAGACCCCCGATTAAATTTTCAGCTGAAAATACAATTTCTCATTCTCATCCCTGTCTAATTTTCTTGTAAATTTAGTCAACTATTAGCGTAAACCCAACCCTGGCCATTTCTCTCATTAGGGCTCGACTGAAAAAGGAAAGCGACGACTTTAAAAAGCATCCCGGGTTTGAAAACTTTGTCCGAGAGGAGTGGGGGTCATTCGAAGTCGATGGAGAGGCATACAAAGAAGGCTGTTCATCTGCAGAGATTAGCAGAGAATTGAAGGATGAGGATAAAACCGAGAGACTTTTGAAGGGCGACTCTGGAATAACAGGTGATAAATATGAACCTCTTTTTTTTTTTCCTCCAAGAATGTATTTCTTTTGGTTAAGTCATAAAGGGAGAATGAGCTCTGCCTTTCTAATTGCTTTTAAAGAGTTTTAGTTTCCCACTAGTCTATTTTATGCATTTCTTCATAATCGGTCATTGTTTTCTGGCTTAACTCAGCTGCTTTATAATTTACTTCCATAGTAATTTATAAAAATAGGTACCCTATGGGTCCATGTGGCTCCTGCGTATAAATAAATCTGTTTTCTGATCCCATGCCCATAGAGTGAATATAGCATATATACATGTCATCAATGATATTCGCCTCATCACTTGCAAGCGTCACCAAGCTGTGAGCAGCATCAGGGCTTGGAGTATTTTGGTTACCTAGGCTACGTTCACACTGCAGGCTGAAGTGACTCAAATCCGATCTTTTCGCCCATATGTGACCTGTATCCGATCTTTTATTGACAATTTGAACGACACAGATCCGATTTTTTTCAAATCCGACCCAGGCCGTTTGGATATGTGGTGCTAATTCCGATTCCTATCCGCTCTTTTCATATGCGACTTCAGTCTGAACCGCCAGGTCGCATTCATCCGACTTACACGTCATCAACAAGCCACAAACGTCACTATTCTGCGCTGAAGTAGGCGGCGGGTCTCTCAAAAAAGTTACAACAACATGGCGCATAATCACGGGCGCAGATAGAGGGTGGGACGAGTCATATTTAAATTCACCTCGTTCGGTCCCCCCCACTTATAGGGAGGAAAAAACGTCTATGCTGTCTTTCTTTGCATAAGGCAAACCTCACGGAAAAATCAAAAGACTAATTACCATTCGGTTTATTGAGGTGCACAGCAGTGTATACATAGTTGCAACAACTCACATAAAACAAAACAAAGACTGATATTCGGTTGGTTGAGCTGCGCAGACTGCACAGGTTGCGAGCTCGAGCTTGGTTGCTATGGTTACTAACAACAAGTTTGACAGGCATATCGGGGTTGGGGTTGGTTTGCTGGCAGCTTTGTCCCCCCCCCCCAGTTTTTTGTCTCCCCCAGTTCAAAAAACGTATCTGCGCCCCTGCGCATGACATCAGTGCGAGGGACGCTTCGGGCTGTGAAGGTTCTGAATCTTCTCAATGGAAGGACGCAGAGGTTAGGGAGCTGATTTCCATTTGGGGGGATGCAGCTATTCAAGCTAGATTGGATGAGTCATACCGCAACCGGGCGGTTTTACTTCCGTAAACACTGGCCATGCTCACTGCGTGTGACGTCGTCGTATCCTGCAGTGCGCATGCGGAACACTTTTAGGTCGCTTTTCGTTCATACTGAGGATCACATACAAGTCGCATATATTTGTTAATGTGAACGACCTCACAAAAAAATCGGATTTCACAAAAAAATCGGAATTGAGCATTAAGCCTTGCAGTGTGAACGTAGCGCTAGTTTGTTTACTGTGTTTTGTTCAAAATACAGTGCTGTGAACTATATTTTCAAAATAGTAAGAAAGCACTCGTTGATGAATTGTCTTCGAAGCATTATTTAGTACTAATGAGCACATTTTGTTTCACAAGTGTAGTGTAAAGACTCTAGAATAAAATAAAAAATTTTACGCAAATAGCAGAAGTTTGATATCGGCTTCTCAATATATCTGCTAAAAAAACCTTACAAAACCTTTCAGAAGGACCAAACAAAAGCTGTGTTAATCAAAAGATGAATTTTCTTAAAATAAATACCACTTACTCATTATCGAATCAGTAGCCTTGGCGAACCACGAGGTGAATTTCGTTTATCTTTTTATCTGCCGATTATCTTCCGATACTACGAAGTCATAACGAGGTTTCTCTTATTTCGTTTCTGGTTCTGATTGGTTCCGAAGTTTATCAAGAAGTAGAACGGGTAACCGAACTCGATCAGGATAAGTGCTGATTGGTTACGAAGTTTCGCTAGTGTTGTGCTCAATCTTACAACACGATGACATAGTGGCTTCGCCACTCGTTCTTGTGTACCTTTGATAACACGAGATCAACTGTTCATATCGCGAGATCACGATTCGCCATTCTGGTGATTTTGTAATGCTTCTGCGTATGCATTCTTACAACATGGCATAGTGGCTACTGCCTCGTTTCGCTTCTGTGAGGCAGTAGCCACAAAAATGATAACGCAATATGCTTGTTCAAATAATCAATCGGTTCATTGTTGTTTTCATTTTTGCAGACTGTGAAAGTCACATTGGAAATCCATCATTAGCACACTTTGTCAGCAGATCAGAAGTTAACACAGCTTTGAGTGAATCTGGACCTTTGACTCGAAGCTCAAAGCGCCGTCAGAGTGGCAGCCTAGATGAGGACTTCAGCCTCAGCAAAAAAGGAAGGATGTTCGCTAATGATTCCGTGACCCCTGAACCACAAACAAAGGATGCATCTGGGGAACAAAGTGCAGCAGGAGCAAACGCTTCAACCACTGAAACAACGTCAGTGGTAACTGCACCCTGGGGTGGTTATCAGAGGCGCTGTAATCCAATTCAGGCATTGCTGGCCAAGAGTGTTGGAAATAAAGTAACCCTGATAAGTCATCCGCAGGTAACTGTGACGGAGCAAACTTTGCAAAGTCCAAATAAGACCGTTTCTGCAAGTTTAACCACAGCCAACCCCATAGCAGTTTGTCAGCCTACACCACAACCGACACCGGTCTCCATGCAAGCAAATACTTCATCATCCGCGTCGTCATCTGTACAGCAGCCTATGCAGGTTGTATATAAAGCTCCGGAGGGCTTGAGTTTGGTGAGGAACAATGGCATGCCAGTTCGGTTTTCGGTGCAGCCAGTCATTCATCAGAAAACGGGAGAGAAGGCAATGCAGCAGGTTATTATTCTTCCCACAAATTTACTCATTCAAAAGACTGAGGAAAAAAGAGCTCCGCAACCATCAGGTGTTACTGCTGTTGCCACAACCAAGCCTGCTCCACATTTGTCCAATACTTCAGGGTTCACTGTGCCAGAAAACAAGATTCCAGTCCAACAAGTCTCTCCATTAAAAAGTATTAGCACTGTAATGACTTCATCTGCTGTTTCACCTAGCTTGAAAAAATCAGCTGGCGTTTCACCTGCCCGTAAAAAGACTGCTGAACCAAGCTCAACCCTAAAGGGATCCACTACGCCTACTTCAGCCACTACTGATCCCAACAAATGTGACCTTAATCAAGAGTTAAAGACAGTGTGCATCAGAGACTCGCAGTCCATTCTTGTCACAACCAGAGGAGGAAACACAGGAGTGGTGAAGGTACAGACATCAGACAACAGTGGTGCGAGTGTTTTGCCATCCAGCCCTGTTTTCACTCTCCCCCCTAAGTTTCAAGCTTTCCTGGTGTCCAAGGCATCTACTGTAGCAACATCCACTGCTCAAACGACTACACCTGCCAAGTTAATGCCTGTTGTCTCCTCTCTAAATGATAAAGGAATTTCTTTTACCCCAGCACCCCAATCACCTCTAAAAAGTGCCAATCCAGTGAACCCATCCCCTCTGATGGAAAGATTAAGTGGTACAGTACCCTTTACCAATGACTTGCCTTTCCCCTTGGGGTCTGTTTCTGGCAACGCAGCAAAAAGTACCCAAATATTAATCGGTATTAATTCACTAGTTCCAGCCACCTCACAAACCAATGCTAGTGTCCCTTCATCTGAGTGGGCTGTCCAGAGCGCTGCTCCTGAAAATATATTTCAACTTGCTCAAAAGAGACCCCAAGATACTAGCGCCAATCCAGATCAGTCTACCTTCCAGAAAGTTTTTGTAGTCACATCCACCACAAACGTCTCCGCATCAGTATCAAGTATCACCACTACTTCAGGATCAAAGATCAAGTTTACGAGTCAATCTGGCTCTGCTTGCTCTACGGTTACAGTCGCTAAAGGGTTAATAACATCCGAGTCTGGTATTACTGCTACGACTACTTCATCAGCAGCTGAAGTCATGAAGGTTAGACCCAACCTCGGACAAGCCACCGGCAGCACGTCTGCTGGTACTCCGAATAAAGTCCAGGGCATCAACATTACTGGGTTAGCAGCTGGAATACTGGACAGAACTCCAATAACCAGCAAAAAACCAGCAGAAACCGCCACGAAAGTTGCACCTATGATGCTGTCCAGTGTACTTGCAACTTCAAGTGGGCAATTTTTTGTCCAGAGCAGCAATTCTGCTACAAATAGCTGTTCGTCAGTGACTGTCGGTGGTCCTGTCAAATTAAGCGAATCTGTTGATGGCAAAAGTAGGTTTTCCACGTACGACACTGGGAATATGGCCTCCTCTGAACTCCTTTCAGCAGGCCAACAAAAAAGTCTGTCTCACTCTGTGTCAACTGCTATCCCAATGTCCAACATGATGAATAATAGATCAGAGCTAGTAGTTAGCAGCTCCGCTCCAAATATAGGCTGTTCTGTATTAGGAAGCTCATTTAACAAAGGTACTACTTTACCAAGGGGAGTGACGCAGGACAAACCGTTGGATAGTACATCCCTTAGTATGGCTTCCACAACTATCAAACTGCCTATCATCAGCCCTATGACTAGGGTCTCTCAGCCTCTAGCTTTGAGCACCACAACAGCCAGACATGCATCGGCCAACCCTTGTACCGGAACCCGATCAGTAATGGCTTCTACGGTGAGAACTCCTATAAACGCCATCCCTGGTACCACAACGGTTCAGGAAAAAGTTGTGATTAATACTACTGCTCCACTTGCTCCTGGAACCCAACTATTAATTAACAACACGAGGCTTGTGGTACCTGCTCAAGGACTTGCACCAGGCAGTCACGTTCTTCTTATCTCAAGTCCTACTGTGCATCCTACAGCCCGACTGGGGGCAAATTCTATATATCCTGCCCCAATGGTGGCAGGTACTTTGACTCCTCCTCCTCCTCTTCCTCCTCCTGCTGCTTCAGTTGTTCAAGGTCTGAGAATGGTAGCACCTGGTATAAGGTCACAGGAAACATCCGCCAGGCAACCAGCACCCATCATAGCAAAGACTGAACAGTCCGTTTCTGTTAATCATCTTTTAACTGCAGTCAGACCCCCACCAGTCTCCGTTAACTCTTCTACTCTTGCACAAGTGTCTCAATTAAGTCCTGCCCAATCATCTGGGCAACAAGGCTTGACCCAAATCGTAAGACTTCCTTCCTTTTTACTCCCTGAAATGAAGGAATACTCTGCTGCTTCTTCATGTATTGTTACCAGCTGCCCAAAAGAAAATGTTACGGTTTCTTCTCGGTCACGGAGATGCTTACCGAGCACGACCACTCCAGAACGTTTACAGACAGAACCTGCCAGTGCTGCACCAAAATTAAAAACGGTCATAACAGAAGTAAAAACTGTGATTTCCTGGCCATCCCCAGTGGTCACCGTGTCACCCATGAGTAGTACAGTATCAAGGATGCAGACACTTCCTGTGGCGACTGTCCCACCAATTGGCAGTACAATTAGTAGTAGTCGTCAAACCGCTTGTGTCGCGACAGTATCTCCGTCTGTTAACACGCTGTTAATGGCAACTTGTCAACCGGTTAGGCCTGTGCAACCTGGAAATATTCGAATGAACGTCGCTAACCATCCACCACAGGTTAAAAGCAAGACTCCAACACAAGTTTCAGGTGGGCAAACCATCTGTACTACCAGTAAACTGTTGTTAAGTCCAGATGGTGCCATTTTGAACGTACTTGGATGCCCATCTCAACCAAATCAACCAATGACGACGGATAAAACGACAGTGGGTGTAACCACCTCTAATGCACCTGTTTTGCACACACTAGATTCAGAGACAATGGTAACATCAGATAATCCACAATTACTAAAAATGTGATTTAAAAGTAATCGAATAATTAATTTGATTACCCCATTAAACTCTCTCTCTCTGTCATTCTCAGATCAAATGGTTTAAAGTTATGGAATAAGCACTATTTTGTATATTGGACTTATACAACACCTCTGGTGGAAATGCTGTCATGAGTTTTTATCAAATTTGATTTAGAGTGGCCAGTATTGTGTGTGTGTGTGTGTAGTTAAAAAAAATGTTGTGTTTTCCTGTTCCTTCTCAAGTTCCACTTGATTTTAGAAGAATTTGAATATTTTGTAGCATTTTTTAAAAAAAATTGCCATTCATTAAACAATTCATGTTTTATTCTTTGAAATGCTATACAAGCCGTGTTTTAGCACGTCTGCCGTATCTGTTCCTCACACTTGCACTCGGTGTCCACGGTAAAAGATTGGATAATAGATTTTATTTGAAGCTGACTTGATGTTTTCTCTTGCACACGTAGAGACTTTGAAAGAAACGTTGCAAATTAAAGTGCTACCATATGATAGATTTATTTAATAAATTACACACCATGGAGTTTTCAAAATAGTTTGGATGACTTGCATTGGAAAGTGGAAATAAATCCAGTGCTTTGTTCCTTATCACAAAGGATTGTATTGTTTATTCAGCAATGCGTTCCGAAGCATGGTTTTTATAAGAGCTTTAATGTGGTTCTAACCAGCTGTTTCAAATAAGATTGGAAGTCTGCTCAGTTTGGAATGTGAATGGAAAAACAGCATTCAAGGAAAATAAAAATGAGGGTGTGTAGTAGGAGAACGCACTGTAAGTAATAGAAAGCACATGCAGTGTGATTGCTGTGAAGCACCAATGTTATGTCGCACCCATGGTGGTTTGCCTGAGGTAATCTCTGCAGGATTTCTTGAATATCTTCTGTAGGTCGGAGTTAAATGTTGCAATGGTTGAACTGAAATTTGAACAGATTTGTAGAGAGCCTGATTCCATAAATCAGGAGTCAATGAGTATGTAAGAAAATGTGGGTTGTTTTTTTTTTTTAATTACATAACCATTTCAGAAAAATTAATGACACTCTCGGAAAATAAAGTACATTATTGTACCTTTAGGGGTACAGAGGTTTGTCACTCAAGCAGTACTCTCTAAAACAGGGGTTCTCAACCTTTTCTACTTTGAGGCCCATCTATTCAAACTTGTAATGAGTCGGGGGCCCATTAAAAAAGCTCCCCAATTATTTTGGCTCATCTATTCTATTAGAATCTAATCTATTGTAAAGTGTATGAATGGAATGAAAAATCACTCCCTGTTACAGATAGAAGCCCAGAAATTAAATAAACGCAATAAAAACAAACTTTTTCATTGCAAGTATTGTATTTAAAACTGTATGGATGTGCCAGAAGCCAACATAAAACTATGCGTTCTTAGTCAAAAGGGATTCATGATCCAAAAGTGGAGTCTGGGCAATTAACACAAGAACTTATTGCTATGTTTGTGTCCAGCAAACAAACAAGTTAATAAAACCAAGAAGTGGATATAGAAACCACTCAATGGGATTAGATCCTTACACGCTAACAAAAAAGGATTTTTCCTACTAGTTGGCAAATTATCCATCCGTTGATTTCTCCGACATCTCAAACTACCTGGTGCCGCAGACATCTTTCTACACGGAGACACAGATAAAAACCTGGAAGAGCATGGAGGAGTACAACTTTTTATACGTGGCTGGGTTAAAGATCTGCGGATCAGGACACTACAAGATGGATGGCGGGAGACGGAGCTAAGTGCAGGAAGAGTGTTTATTTTAAACAGGCGTGATATTTACAAAAACAAAGCAGAATCGTAAAGCAGAGTATTTAACCTTCCTCTGGTGTTAGCTTTCTGTTACTGTCTCTTATGTTAATGGGTCGGTTTTGACCCGTGTCTTAAATCAGCCATAAAATACCCTAAAAACAATTATTTATCATCCAAGTTGTTTCTTACCTCTTGGCTACCTTGTTAGGCTCCCTTATCCATGAAAAGATTGGTTTTAATATTTTTGTTGTGGCCCCCTGGGCCTTTATTTTAACAGCATACCCCTCATTTTCAATATAAAGTGGTCAAATGAACCTCAAGAGAATAATGTAAACAAATAAAAGGTTGTTCTGTTACCTGACTATTACTGAGGGGTATTAGATCACATCTCTTAAATGTTAAAAAAAAAATTTTTAATTTTAATATTATCAACTATAGTAACATCTATGGTGTTTCGTACGGAAGAGTGATAGTTCCACTAAGAAATACATATATATTTTTTTTAATTTCTGATAAAAAAAACTCAGAATTTTCGAGATTAAAGTCAGAAATTTCGAGAAAAAAGTCAAAGATTTTGAGAAAAAAAGTCGAAATTTTCGCGGAAAAAAAGTCGAAAATTTCGTCAAAAGTTTTGAGAAAATAAACTCGAAATTTTCGAGAAAAAAGTCACAAATTTAGGCTACCAGGAAGTACCAGGTCATTCAGAGCTGACGGAGACTTAGTCTGCTACTACTGTGTTTAGTGCTGCTGAAATGGACGACTTAATCAAATGTTATTTCGGGATTGGGTTTAATAGCAAAGAGATCCTTGCAGTCTTGGCACAGAATCACAATATTGTGATTTGTGTTAGTCTCTAGCAAACAGAAAGCCGCTGCCTAGAAGTATTTGAATCTACGTGAATCACATCACCAACCGACTTCCTGTACCCCGGTTGTCACAACTCCGAATTCCATGGCCCTGGTCTCAGCCATTCATGTCTACCAGCCGCGAGTGAGTGTCACTTCCGTATGGAAGCCCGCCTTCTACAGATTTCTGACTTTTTTTTTCTCAAATTTTGACTTTTTTTCTCGAAAATTGACTTTTTTTTCTCAAATTTTGACTTTTTTCCTTGGAAATTTTGACTTTAATCTCAAAAATTCTGAGTTTTTTTCTCAGAAGTTTCCAAATAAAATATAAAACCCTGGCCCTATTGCTCTGCCGTAGTTTCAGGTCCATTTCGACCCATATATATATATATATATATATATATATATATATATATATATATATATATACATACTTCAAGAAAAGGGCAAAAAAAAGTCCTTTTTTTTTTCTTTCTGTTGACTATCAGTGGTCTCATTGCTGGATCTGTACACTCCAGCAAGGAGAAGAACACTAATGTAGGCATCCAGGCATGCCCAGATTTTTGTACCATATTTGCCTGGCTTACTGGGCATGTATTGCCGGAACGGGCATTTTCCACGGAAAGGGAGAAAACGTTCATCTATTGTCACCTCTGGCCCTGGGTTGAACATCAGTGGAAGGAGTTGCACCCATCTCTCCCAGACATCCCTGATGGGAGCAAGCTTGTCAGATTTTGCTCTGGTGTCTCTGTTGTCAAATCTGAGGACTCTTGATATCATTCGAAAGGTCCGAAGTGACATTGTTGCCCGGAAAATATTCCTGCCTGTCGATGCGTCCCAGAGACTATCAGTGGCCTCACTGCTGGATCTGTACACTCCAGCAAGGAGAAGAACACCAATGTAGGCATCCAGGCATTCCTCATCAATGTCATTCCACATGTTACCATGGACTTTTTTTCCTTCAAGGTTTGTCATAGCAATTATGACTTTTTTTTTTTAGTGACAATGGCATAAACAGATCAAAACATGACTTGATGTCACTTACTCTCGTCACAGCAAACCTTGTGATCCCAGGGGTCATTTTGATGACATTTGCAGCAGCTGTCCTGCCATGTACGTCAGGAGGTACTGAGCTCCAACAGATGTTGCCACTTTTGGATCGGAATGTTTCAGCAGGAGCAGCTTCAGCATCGGTGACAACCTCATCAGACTGATCAGATGTGTTTGTGTCTTCCGGTTGAAACGCCACATCATCCTCCTCCTCAGAGACCTGCTCATCTCCATCGCTATACTGCTCTGTGTCCCCTGCCTCATTATCAGCAAAGATATGATCCAGAGCTTGGCTTACATTCAGTCCTTTTCTCATTGTTGCATGCTGTAAATTGGAGATGTGTACTCTGCAAGTCACCAACTCTAAACTCAATTGGCCTTACATGCCTGGACATGTCTGTCTTTGTTTGTTCTGTCAAACAGGCAAAGAGAAAAGCCCCTGACTGAAGCTCAAGTGGTTGGAGGAAGAACTGGCTGGAGGCTGTTGGCTGATTGTGTGTTTATGATTTTAGTTTAGGCATTTATTGTTGTTTTATAATCTTATATTTTAACTGGGTCGAAATTGACCCTAACAACACACAGGTCACAATTTTCACCAGAGCATTTTATAATTTAGTAAAATTATTTTTTTGGATTTTATTTTGTTTAAATAGAAGTTCCTGACAAAGTCAAAAAGTCTTGATGCAATAAACAAATTTATGTAGTACTTTTATGCTTGCTAAACCTAAAAACGGGTCGGTGCCGACCCGAACACTAGAGGAAGGTTAAACAGTGTTAAACAAACGTGACAGTGATAATACTTTGCAAAGCCTCTGTGAAAACCGCGTCCATAACTGTGCATGCCAATTGTGCTCAAATCAGTATCTGCTGTTTCCCATAACGACTGGGTCCCAAGCGCACGCGCAACGTGTTCCGTTGGCGCTCAAGCTGCGCCATACTCAAGTGCACGAAGGCATGACAGTCAAGTGTTCACCTGTTGTGTGACCACAACTTTTAGCTAACGTGTATATTTCCATCAAAATACCTCATTTTCATCGATAACCCATCGTAAAGCATCACAAGCTGTAGTGTGACTGTAGCTTAATGAGACGGATGTGACGTCAGATGCAGCCCAGCAATTGTACCCTACTATGAGTAAGAATTGGCTTCAACTCGAAAAAAAATTCACGGCCCACTACATGGTGTTTCGCGGCCCAGTGGTTGAGAAACGCTGCTCTAAAGTACTTGTGTACCCTTGGAAACATATATGTTCCTTTTTGGCCCTAGAAAGGTACATATAGTTACCTCGAGGTCCAATACTGAGCCCTTGGGGGTACATTAGTATAGCTTGTACCTTGGGGGACAGAAATGGACTCCTACTGTACCCCTGTTTCTGACAGTGTAGGTAATTACAGTAAGGGAAGAGCATGGTAGCTTTAGAGCAAAGTGGAAAACTATTCAGTCAAAAATGATCATTTGTATAACTAGAAACTGGTATAACTGCTATATTATAATGGGAATAATATTATAAAGACGTTAATATAGCTTTACACCACTTACTGGAAAGGTACAAAGTAATTCGATGTGCCCAGATTGTCCTGTTGTTGGAGGGGGGGGAAAAAAAACCTTTGGATATAATTAAGTTTGTCCTTCAGTCCAGAAGACAACACCTCACAAGCAATCAGATTTTTTTTTTTCATGTGAACATTTCGGGATTTTGAAAGTTGTTGTAGTGTTCACTAAACAATAACTTTCCTATGTTGCATCCTGTAGGCCTTTGAGTTTATGACACACATATTTAACCCTTCATAGAACTTTGTCATTAGCCATGTTAAAGGTCCCATGGCATGAAATTTTCACTTTCTGAGGTTTTTTAACGTTAAAATGAGTTCCTCTGACCTTCTTAAGTCACCCCAGTGGCTAGAAATTTCATAATGTGTAACCCAAGCTATGCCCAACATTTGAGAATGGCGCGTCAAAACGGCGCGTTGATAAACTCTTCCCTTTACTACGTCAGCAAGGGAGATGATCCCCACGCCCCCCCCTCTGGATTCCCACCCACTGTATGAATTGCCCGCCCAGTTGTAGTGAGGAGACCATAGAAGACACAACAACATGGCATCACCTAAGCGAGCGAAACATGGAAGTTGTGCTGTACATGGATGTGACAACACAGAAAAGAGTCTGTTTTTACTGCCGACGGGAGAGCCCCTGAAGACACAGTGGCTTAATTTTATTTACTTCAATAATACGCCGTCGAGTCTACCTAAGATGGTGCATGTTTGTCGGAAGCATTTTCCTGATGAATGTTTCCACAACTTGGGACAGTACAGGGCAGGTTTTGCACATCAACTGTCACTGAAGCCTGGGTCCGTACCAAGCATCCCTGCCGCATCAGCAACAAACACCGAACAAGTAAGTGTATAACTGTTAAGTCATTTCGCCGTGTTTTAAAATCGGTGCCACGTTAGCCTTGCAATGGCTACATTAGCTGTGCAGCTAACCGCTTCCTGCAGTTAGCCAGGTACTCTGCGCTATAAAACCAAAAAGCGTGCAGCATGCTCTGTTAAACTGAGTTTAGTCTGGAAATTGACTGTAACTTATGAGCTTATGTTTTGCCGTGTTTTAAAATCGGTGCCACGTTAGCCTTGCAATGGCTACATTAGCTGTGCAGCTAACCGCTTCCTGCAGTTAGCCAGGTACTCTCCGCTACAAAACCAAAAAGCATGCAGCATGCTCTGT
Source organism: Neoarius graeffei (assembly GCF_027579695.1). NCBI lineage: Eukaryota > Metazoa > Chordata > Actinopteri > Siluriformes > Ariidae > Neoarius > Neoarius graeffei. The sequence continues at coordinate 14,748,279 of NC_083580.1, forward strand.
TATAATAGCCAATCAAAACAGTTTTTACAAAGACACCCACATTCTTTTTTTAAGTCACTCGTTCATTTTATTTGTTTGTTCAGTAAAAACCCAAACATTTGTTGAATTTATTTTATTTCCTCGCGTCGCACCTTAATGACGTCAGCGCGCGGTATTTTTCCCTTCACGGTTTGTTCCTTCTCTCTCGCCATAGTAAGACACCCACATCCGCTTGTTCTGACCCACTGGAGGTAGCGTCACAGTGCTGTTAGCCAATCAGAGGTAACACGTTTACATGTCATGAATATTAATGATAAGACCCGCCCCCACCCTCTACCCTTCCCTGCCTCCTGCTTCTCATTAGCAAAACGACGCACTGGGAAAAGCGCTGAAATGGGGCTTTCTCCCAGGAGGCTATATCTACGTGCCGAGGGTTCATTTCGAGAAAGGCTGCGGATATAACATCCGGAAACCTCCACGAGCCCATTTAAAGCATCAACAAACCACCATGCCATGGGTCCTTTAACATTAACGTGCTTATTGTGCAATTTGAAATTGCGAAGTCAAAAATGAGTACTGGAAATGCGTGAATCTTGAAAAAAAAAAAAATCTCAAATATTGAATTTTTGTGTGTGATGATTCGATAAAACAATATTTCACAAAATTTATAATGGAAACAGTTTTACATTTATGAAAAAAGAGTGTAAGAGCTATCATGAGAGGAGAAAACCCAGCTTTAATCTCATAACCTCACTCAATAGAAACGCAAACCATTCACAATTGTGTTTTGTCTAAAAAATTTTTAAATATTGCTTCTATTTTGGGCAAAACGGCAATGGAAACCCAGCTAATGATGCACAATGTATTCCTCCTCCATTTCAGCGGAGACTTGTACGACGCCTCCATAAAGCCAGAAACGCTGATCGCCTCAGAAATAACTTTGCACTGGTTGAAATGGATGTGTTTGAATTTTAATGTAGCTTTATTGATATTTTTCCTTCCTCCCTTGTGCCGTTTACAAATGACAAAATCCTACAGAAGGTTAAAATATGTCAAGATTGATTGATTGATTTTTAATTATTCTTCTTTAGGGTGAATAAGGTGGTGGTGATGGTCCAGTGGCAATCTTCTCATAGGCTGGTGGGGCATTAGGGAACTGCACAGGAGAAAAAAAAAGAAGAAGCAGGATTTCTTAGGAAAGCACAGTGATGAAATGCAGAACTAAATCTTTTTTGAATCAGTGAAAACAATTCAATAAAACACAAACTTTTAAACCAAGAAGTAAGAATAAAGAAGCCCCCTTGTAAACATGTAATGATCATTTTTTTTCCCCCAGAGACCAGTAATAGTTTTATTATCCCCCGCTGGCTGAAAGGCCCCAAAGCGGATTATGTCGTGGCGATTTCCGTCTGTCTGTCTGTCCCTCCCTCTGTCCCAGGAAGGGTGCTCACCTTCTGAAATCAATTCCTCTCACAATTTTTGGAGGAATTTCACGAAACTCGGCAGGATTCTTTGTTATATGTCGGTAGTACGCATATTATAATTTCGTTAAATTGGGTCACATTTAACCAGAGTTACAGCCCTTGATTTAACAACCTTGTACTTTCACAATTTCATGAAGGTGTGCTCGCCTTCTGACATCAACTCCTCTCACAATTTTTCTTTTTTTTTTAAAGATTTTTTTGGGCTTTTTCACCTTTTATTGGATAGGACAGTGCAGAGACAGGAAATGAGCAGGAGAGAGAGACGGGGAGGGATCGGGAAATGACCTCGGGTCAGAATCAAACCCGGGTCCTCGGATTTATGGTATGGCGCCTTATCCACCTGAGCCACGACGCCCCCTCCTCTCACAATTTTTGGACGAATTTCTCGAAGCTTGGCAAAAGGCACTGTTATATGATGGTAATACGCATATTGCGATTTAATTTCGTTTGTGAAAATTTTACCAGAATTTTGACCCTTGATTAAATACCTTGTACTTTGACAATTTCATGAGGGTGTACGTTCTTCTGAAATCAACTCCTCTCACAATTTGTGGAGGAATTTCACCAAACTTGGCAAAAGGCTTTGTTATATGATGGTTACACGCATATTGAAATTTCGTTTAATTTGGGCAAATTTTACCAGAGTTATGCCCTTTGGCAATTTCATCAAGGTGTGCTTGCTTTCTGAAATCAACTTCTCTCACAATGTTTATTATCCCCTGCTGGCCGAAAGGCCCGAAGGGGGATTATGTCGTGGTGATGTCCGTCCGTCCGTCCATCCATCTGTCCCAGAAAGGGTACTCACCTTCTGAAATCAACTCCTCTCACAATTTTTTGGAGGAATTTCATGAAACTTGACCAGATTCTTTGTTATATGTCGGTAATATGCATATTGCAATTTCATTCAATTCCGTTGCATTTTACCAGAGTTTAGTTGCCAGCGGGGGGATATTGTGCTCTCAGAGCACTCTTGTTCACCTTTAAAATCACAAGGTGTAATGTACAGTACTGTGCAAAAGTCTTAGGCCCCCCTATTTTTTTCATACAAACTGTTATAGATTTCTATTTTATGACTTCTACATTATCAAGTCAGTACAAAAACATTTTAGAGTTCCAAACGTTCATTTTCCAGCACAAAATTAAACGTTACAGGAAAAAAATGTTTGTATCTGAGCAGCATATTCCATAAGAGAGCACTTTTCAGATTAAAAAAGAAAACATAATGAAGGCTGCTGGGTTTTGGTGCAAAATGAAGAAGCGAGTGTGACAGTCAGAGTGTCCAGAAGAACTGTGGCTGGTTCTGTAAGACGCTCAGTAAAACCTACAGCTCGTTTCCTTATCAAACTGCACTCATTGGACCTGAGACTACCAATTTATTTATTTATTTTTAAAGCAAAGGGTCGTCTCACGCCAAATATTGACTTTGTTTCATTTATTATGGCTTACTGATTACTGTTTATAGTTATTTTTTTAAATGTTGAAACATTTCATTATTCTTTAAGCCATTTTTGGGCTACAGCATTTCTTTACACGTGCCTGAGACTTTAGCACAGTACTGTATGTTCAGCAACATGCCTGCAGAGTATTAATTAGAAGGGCGCTCGGTAGAGTGCATACCTCCGCCAAGCCACGTATTCGGATTTGCATCCAAATCAGCTGTTTCTTGGCCCATGGCTCACCTTTCTTCAAAATTTCATCAAAATCCGTTCACTACTTTTTGAGTTACGTTAAGAACAGGCAGGTGAAGAAACAAACGTATGCAAAAACATAACCTCCTCCAACAAACTTGTTGGAGGTACTTCTCAGAAATTTTCACTCTTCCGCTCTCATTATAAACTTCAGCTTTCAGTATTAACTCCTGCCTCATGAGACAACTCTGAATACTTTCTGCAAGTCACATGACCATCCCCCATATTATATTGGTACTGATGAGGAACTTGCCCTTTGTCTTTAAGAAATGCAATGTGAAACCAGCTTTTCGATCACTCTAATGGGAAAATGCACACTAATACACAAAGTGCACATCTTCTTTTACGCTCCAGTAACTTTTAGAGCTAAATTATATGTTACAGTTGAGTGCAAATGTTTGCAAACCCTTATGACAAAATGAGAACAACAAAAATGTCATTTATATGGACGGGTTCCTTCATTATTTCATTATTATAAGTAACAAACATTGGTCAGATAGTGTACATTAAAGTGCATATCATGGGTAAATTCAGGAGCAAGATCAATGTAAATCTCCTATTTTATATTAAACTTTGGTCAAATATCTGTCACATTTTGTCCAATTTTTTTACCTTGCGCAATGCCAGAAAAATTCAGTTGAAATCAAGCCATTTGAGACGAATTGGTCCGCCTCTGAAAAAACTCGGCATTTGGATTTCCCGGCAAACATTGATTTTCGTGACATCATGTGCGGGACGCCTCCCTCTGAATCCTACGTCAGCTCTGGTTTGTTTATGAGGAAACGACCTGGTGGTTTTCTGCACATTTCTTCAACGTTATCGCGTAATTATTAAAATGGTTAACAGATGTATCGTAGGAGGGTGTAGCAACATTACATTCTTCATCCAAAGTTGAAGTAACATTGCGCTCAGGCGACAATTCCATATTTCAATGCAAAATCGCTAGCTGTTAAACTTGGTCTACACAGACTGTGCACTGAATCCGTGCAAGCGCTCTCAGCCTGCTGGCGCTTCCGCACGTAACGTCACGAATCTGGTTCCAGACTCCCTTGGGATTTTTCCAGACGCGTTTTATTGTTTTATTTTTTTTCTGCTGTAGACAGAAAAATGGCCTTGTGCAAAATTACCCTTCTGGATGAGTGTGTAAAGGGGCATACTTTCATCTCATCTCATCATCTCTAGCCGCTTTATCCTTCTACAGGGTCGCAGGCAAGCTGGATCCTATCCCAGCTGACTATGGGTGAAAGGCGGGGTATACCCTGGACAAGTCGCCAGGTCATCACAGGGCTGACACATAGACACAGACAACCATTCACACTCACATTCACACCTACGGTCAATTTAGAGTCACCAGTTAACCTAACCTGCATGTCTTTGGACTGTGGGGGAAACCGGAGCACCCGGAGGAAACCCACGCGGACACGAGGAGAACATGTAAACTCCACACAGAAAGGCCCTCGCCGGCCACGGGGCTCGAACCCGGACCTTCTTGCTGTGAGGCGACAGCGCTAACCACTACACCACCGTGTCGCCCGCATACTTTCATATTAAAAAAAAACGAAATTGGTCCAGAATATGCACTTTAAGATATGTATTGTATATGGTAAGCATAAACAAATTTACCCCATTGCCCCCCCTGCATATTCTTCTTGATGTATAACCCCTGGCAAAAACTATGGAATCATTACTCTTGGAGGATGTTCATTCAGCTGTTTTACTTTGTAGCAAAAAAAAAACAAAACCAAATCAAAGATTTGACACAAAATGTTTATTTAACAACTGAACATCCTGGCTTTGTAAAATATATCTAAAAAAAATGAAATTGTTGGAATTAATGGCACTTTTTTAAAGATCAAGTAGAGGAAAAAATGATGGAATCGCCCTATAACTTGTATTTCTAAAACAGATACCCGCTGTTAGGTTTCTTCACGTCTTGCCCTCAGCCTCAGCCGGAGCGATTACACCATCTCGAGATCGGTCCCCCCATGTCACCCAGAGCCGCTCTGGGGTGAGTCGCGAAAAAAGACAGGAACCCCATGAGTTCACAATCTTTATTCCCAAGTCCCCAAAGACGAAAGGGTACAGAGGTCTTTTATATGTCTGTGTGTGTGTATATGGGGGGGTGTGAGTGAGTGTGACATCACTGTTTGATATCTGTGTCTGTGTGTGTGTGAGTGAAGGTGACATCATTGCATGCTTCAGAGACTGTAGTGAAACCTTGGTCTGAGCAGGTCACATCTTAATTACATCACTGTTCTGATGGAATGTTCAGATGTATGAAACCTTGGCGATGGTATGCAATAATAAGATGTACAGCCTGTTCTTATGATATATGATAGCAATGTTCAGACAGAATGTTCCAAAAGATATCAGTATTATGTCTCGAGCAATATGTCATTACGACAGTACTGTGTCTAGCTGAGACAGAAGGTCACAGAAGAAATTAATACCTTCTTGGTCATTTTAAACAAAACAGAGGGTCACAGACTAAATCCTTTACAATTAAGAATAAATCCTTACACCCGCACAAGCCTAAATACGCGAATTGGTCTGCAGGTAAAAGACAGAGTGCTTGTAGACCTTAACGAGCTGTTATACCTGACTGATTGACAGGAAACATGGCCCCGACAAGAGAGCCGTCAGTTGAAACAGTGGAAAGGATTATAAAACCAGAGGTGGACAAAGTACCCAACTTCATTACTTCAGTCAAAGTACAGATCCCACTGGTCAAATGTTACTCCGATACAAGTGAAAGTTTTACAGTCAGATTTTTACTTAAGTTAAAGTACTTGCTTTTACAAATACTTAAGTATTAAAAGTACATTTTCTGTCAACGCATCGTTGTATTATTGCCACAACGCTTACAAAACCTAACGCCATTACCAAAGACAGAAATGTGAATTCACAAAATGAACGCATGCCGTGGATCATGGTGGTTTAATGTTAAGCTAGCTAGTCAGTGAAACCCCACCTGACATGCTAGCAAACGCTTTTCAAACTCGAAATCATATTGGGTAGCTAATGCTACTAGAAAAGAAAGATTTCTACATTCTGTTTATTTGGCAAGATTATGCTAAAACATTTCTGAAAGGACTTCAGATAAGTTAATGTTATTCATGTTAGCGTAACTCCGTTTTTACATGCTAACTAAGAGTGTCCAAGTTAATTAGCTGTGTGTAAACGTTAGCCGTGGACAACTTGGCGGGCAAATCCATAGAAAGTCATTTGACTAACCAGACTGCATAGCTATTGCAACGTTATCGCTAGCTCTAAAAGCACAGACAACTTCACTGCAAGCTTTCTCTTGGAATAAAACGTTTATATACCTCAATATGCTTCTGCAGGTTGGATGGCGAGTTTTTGTAGGCCGTGATGTGGTTCGTTTTCGGCAAACAAAGCAAACATTTAAAACGAAATGAATCTTTAATCCTTTCAGAAAACTGAAACATGGGTTCATGGGCTATGGGTGTGTGCATTCCAGAGAAGAACCGCCTCCTTCCATTCTGCCATCAACTGATCGTGTTAAATAACGCTGCTGAGAAATCATTGAACTTCATTTTATACAGTTTATGGATGTGACGTGACCCTTGTGATTACTGATAGGCAGTCTCAGTGTCACCTGGGAAAAACCCAATCGCGTTTTAGAAAAGAAAAGAAAAAGCATCCACTTTCAAAGCCGCTTCATAGTAACGAGTAACGAGGACCTGGATAGAAATGTAGTGGAGTGAAAAGTACGATATTTGCCTTTCAAATGTAGTGAAGTTAAAGTCATAAGTTTCCAAAAAAAAAAATACTCAAGTAAAGTACACATACTCAAAAAGTGTACTTAAGTACAGTACTCAAGTAAATGTACTTCGTTACTATCCACCTCTGTATAAAACTCCTTAAAGAAGGTCATTCAGCATGGAGTGTGGCAAAAGATGTTGGTTGTTCCCAGTCAGCTGTGTCTAAAATTTGGAGCAAGTGCAAACAAAATGGGAAGGTTGTAAAAGGGAAACATACAGGTAGACCAAGGAAGATATTTAAAGCATCAGGACAGGAAACTCAAAGCAATATGCTGTGAAAATAATAGAAAATGCACAGCAAAAGAAATGAAAAGCAAATGGGCAAAAACAGGAGTCAATGTTTGTGACCGAGGTGGAAGAAATCGGCTGAAGGAAATGGGATTTACATACAGAAAAGCCAAACGTAAACCATCATTAACACCTAAACAGAAGAAAAGGTTCCAGCAGATTAAAGAGAAGCTGTCATGGACTGTGGATGGTTGGATGAAAGTGATATTCAGTGATGAATCATGAATCTGTATTGGCCGAGGAGATGATGCTGGAACTTCTGTTTGGTGCCAATCCAGTGAAACATATAAAGATGACTGCTTGAAGAAAACAAGCAAATTTCCAGTCATTGATGATATGGGGTTGCATATCAGGTAAAGGCAAGGGAGTAACTTTGATTTTGACATTGGTGGGGACACAAAAGTGATCCAAGGCAGAGCTTCCGAAAGGTTTTTTTTTTTTTTTTCCATTAGATCTTCTAGGTTAACAAGAGCAGCTGTGGCCTAATGGTTAGGGAGTTGGTCTTTGGATCCCAGGTTTGCAGGTTCAAATCCCACCCTTACCTCTCCCTACATCTCCATCCATGGCTGAAGTGCCCTTGGGCAAGGCACCTAACCCAACATTGCTAGAATCTGATGATTTATTACTTTTTTTTTTTTTTAAACACACAATTCCTAATTTGTGTTTAAGCAGTCGTTCTGTCTCTTCCACAGAAATACATGAAAATAAGAATTAAAAACTTTAAGCATTTTTAGCATTAATTTTTTTTTTAAAATTCAATATCTGTATTGTTTGACATTGGAGGGGGGGGGGGTGTCTCAAAATTCACTGACTGCCTTATTGAGACACTCATAAATAGGTGCTACTGGTGGCATTTTCTGTTCTGTAATTAAGCTCAAATTTAGTTAAAATGATATTTGGATATATAATTTAGTGATTGCCTATTATAGCATGATTATGATTACATTAGTATTGCATTTGTAGTATACCCCCCATTTTTTGTCTTTTTGTTGCCCCTCCATTTTCCATATTATGTCTTTTTGTTCCTGTTTCTGTGTTCGTAACGTGTTATGATTTTCACTGCAGATGTGCTTGTGACTTCTTTTATGTTCATGCTGCAGTTACCAATATTTGTCTGTAGGTGGCAGTAAAGGACCATGGATTTGTTGTATCTAGCCTAGCCTAGTAGTAGTAGAAAGAGGTCTCTGTAAAACGGTGAACACAGCAGACTCAGCGGCTGTCACGCTGTTGATTCTGAAATGCAAGTCGCACATCTGCATGGCCATGCAGTAGCCTACATCTGACTACTTACATTCTGTAAAACCATTAGGTCTATAAATTTAACATTCATTCATCGAGGATATTATCTAACACCAAGTTACATTGCTCCAGCATTCCTTTTCTCTGCAGCTATGCAGTAGCCTAGCTCTGATGCGTCCTGTCACATTGCTAAACCTGCCTAAGGAGCCGCAGCAATACTTTTATGAAAGGTTTCCATACATCAAAAGGATTTTGTTGAGTTTTTAAAGCTTGACAGAAACCCTGCACTTACATTCTTGACTTTGAAGAAGAAGAATGAACGAATGTCTCGTTTCTTGGGAGGGGGGCCGTCATCCATGATACTTAAGTCAGCATGCAAGTCGTAGGGCAAGCATGCATGGACATCGAAGTCCAGCTCAATTTGTAGGCTGACTGAGAGTGGGGGGCGCGTGGGGTAGGTCAGGTGTGTACGTGTGAGATACGGGGGGGTTGGTGGGCGGGTAGTCACGGCTGCTGTGGGAAGTGTGCTGCTTTTACAGCAGATGGAGTGACAGCTGGGATAGCCAACTATGTAAGTTAGCGAGAAACAGGTAGCTAATCAGAGAATGATATCTACGTTAGAGGGGGGATTATTAGCAGTGTCATACATTTAACCCTTTGTGTGCCATATAATCATTGCTCAGGTTAAGACATCGGTTTTATTGATCGTGATTACACAGTAGCGGCTGAATATTGGTAGGGACACGTCCCTAGCGTCCCTACCCAAAATTACGCCCTAGGGTAAAGGACCTGGGGAGATGGCAGTCATTACGTCTACAGTAAACGCACAGGTGTACCTTGAAATTTTGGATGTTTTTCTCATTCCGTCAATCTAAAGTACTTTTGGTGACGAAGTCATTTTTCAGGATGATTTACGCATCTTGCCACAGAGCAAAGGGCACTAAAACTTTTTTCTTCAGGAAAGGCAGATCAACTCAATGACATTGCCAGCAAACAGTCCAGATCTCAGTCCAACTGAAAATTTATGGTGGAAATTTAAAAAAAAAAAATGTCCATGACAAGCCTCCGTCCTGCAAAGCTGATCTGTCCACTGCTATACGAGATAGTTGGAACCTGACTGTTAAAGAATATTGTTTTTCATAAGTGAAGTCCACGCCTCAAAGAATTCAAGCGGTCATAAAAGCCAGAGGACATGCAACAAAGTATTAATTGCAATTTTTTTGGTTCATGATTCCATAATTTTTTTCCTCTACTTGAGCTTAAAAAAAAGTGCCACATCAATTTCATTTCATTTTTTTAGGTATATTTTACAAAGCCAGAATGTTCAACTGTTAAATAAAATAATTTTGTGTCATACAGTGGATATAAAAAGTGTACACACCCTGTTAAAACGATAGGTTTTTCTGATGTAAAAAAAAATGAGACCACGATAAATAATTTCAAAACTTTTCCCACCTTTAATATGACCTATAACCTGTACAATTCAATTGAAATAAACAAATCTGTTAGGGGGAAAATGTACAATAATCTGGTTGCATAAGTGTGCACACCCTTAAACTAATACTTTGTTGAAGCACCTTTTGATTTAATTACAGCATTCAGTCTTTTTGGGTTGGAGTCTATCAGCCTGCCACATCTAGACTTGGCAATATTTGCCCACTCTTCCTTGCAAAAGCGCTCCAAATCTGTCAGATTACGAGGGCGTCTCTTGTGCACAGCCCTCTTCAGGTCACCCCACAGATTTTCAATTGGATTTAGGTCTGGGCTCTGGCTGGGCCGTTCCAAAACTTTTTTGGGGTTATTGTCGTGCTGAAAAATGAAATTCCTGTTCATCTTCAACTTTCTAGCAGACACCTGAAGGCTTTTGGGCCAAAATTGACTGGTATTCAGAACTGTTCATACTGTAATTCCCTCCACCTTGACTAAAGCCCCTGTTCCAGCCGAAGAAAAACAACCCCAAAACACGATGCTGCCACCACCATGCTTCACCGTGGGTATGGTGTTCTTTTGGTGATGCGCAGTGTTGTTTTTGCACCAAACATACCTTTTGGAATTGTGGCCAAAAAGTTCAACCTTGGTTTCATCAGACCATAACACATTTTCCCACATGCTTTTGGGAGAGTTGATGTATTTTCTTTTGCAAAATTTAGCCAGGCCTGGATGTTTTTCTTTGACCCCCTACCTCATAGTCCAGGTATACGGAGAATACGGGAGATTGTCATCACATGTAGTACACAACCAGTACTTGCCAGAAATTCCTGCAGCTCCTTCAGTGTTGCTGTAGGCCTCTCGGCAGCCTCCCTGACCAATTTTCGTCTTGTCTTTTCATCAGTTTTGATGGGATGTCCAGTTCCTGGTAATGTCACTGTTGTCCCATATTTTCTCCACTTCTTGATGACAGTCTTCACTGTGCTCCATGGTATATCTAATGCCATGGAAATGTTTTTGTATCCTTCTCCTGACTGATACCTTTCAACAATGAGATCCCTTTGATGCTTTGTAAGCTCTCTATGAACACTGGCTTTTGCTGGAGGATACAACTGAGTAAATGTCTGAACTTTATTTGGGGTTAATCAGAGTCATTTTACTTGATGGCAGGTGTGAACCCCAAAAGACTGAATGCTGTAATTAAATCAAAAGGTGCTTCAACAAAGTATTAGTTTTAGGGTGTGCACACTTATGCAACCAGCTTATTGTACGTTACTTTATGCTTTTCCCCCGAACAGATGTTTGTTTTTCAGTTGAATTGTACAGGTTATAGGTCACATTAAAGGTGGGAAAAGTTTTGAAATTATTTATCGTGGTCTCATAGGTTTTTCTGATGTAAAAAAAAAGGGGTGTGTACACTTTTTTTTATATCCACTGTATCTGTGATTTTGTTTTTTTGCTACAAAGTAAATCAGCTGAATGAACATCCTCCAAGAGCAGTGATTCCATAGTTTTTGCCAGGGGTTGTATATGTTACAACTCCAAATGGCAAATGTCAATATACGTTACAATTAACTTTCTCTAATGTGAACCTTTGCACGTTTATGATCCATGTTGGGTTTTTTCTCTCACACACCCAAAAATCATACAGAAGGTGGCTGCGAGTGTTGAAGAGCTGTAGCTTTAAATTTAATATGTATAATGCACTGTTTATAGAAAAAAAAAAAGAAAACCAGGACAGTATTACTCAAAATGTCATCGGTATAACAATTCGTCTTACTATTGAACAGCTAGAAAAAGGCTTGAGATGCAAGTTTTTCACCGAGTTTTAAAATTCTTACCACAGATTGGGTGTTTCCAAATTCATTAAGGGCCATTTTATGATCGCCTGGTGCCCCTAGTTCACTGTACTGTCCCGATCTCACGAGTTCCCTCCAGGATAGACTCGGGCCTCTGGAGTTCTGTGGGAACAAATAAAAGGACTGTTTTACATCACATGAGACTCAGCATGACCAAGACAAGCCTCAGAATTCCAGTCAGCTGAGTTCTAAGATCTGTTTTAAGATTTGTGGGCGAAAGAAAGAAAGAAAGAAAGAAACATTAGATTGAACAATAAAATGTAAGTAACTCTATGCATACGCAGAAATATTCTGGAGTTGCTGTATATATTTGAAGACAAATGATAGCTAGTATTAATATTATGGTCATAGCATTTCAGTGTTTAATAGTGACATACAGTTGTGGTCAGAAGTTTACATACAGTGACATGAATGTCATCTTGGATATGAATATCATGGCAATATTTGGGCTTTCAGTAATTTCTTTGAACTGTTCTTTTTCTGTGGTAGAATGATTGTACAGCATACATCTTTAATTTAAAAAAAAAACACTAGAATTTGGTGCACAAGTTTTAATTTTCTTTGGGTTTTTTGAAATCAACACAGGCTCAAAAAATGTACATACGCTCACTTAGATTATTAATTCAGAGGTGCTGAAACTTCCAAAATGTCTCTTATCTTGCCAAGGCCAAGGTCTCTTAACTTCCTGTTAATGATCATGATTGACCACGGCTGGTAGCTTCTCTGTGCCTTCATACAATGGGTTTGTTTACAGCACTCATTGGATTGACCAGCACACAGTACAATGAGAAAGTCCAAGGAGCTCAGTGCAGGTCTGAGAAAGAGGATCGTAGATGTACACAACTATGGAATGTCTCTTGGAGCCATTTCTAAACAACTGCAAATCCCAAGATCAGTTCAAACAATTGTATGTAAGTTATTGTGAGGTGTAGTCACTTTGCCAAGCCACTTTGCTTCAAGAAAACCCAAACTGTCACCCTCAGCTGAAAGGAAATTGGTTTGGATGGTCAGGAACAACCTGGGACCACCATGGCACAGCCCTGCCATGAACTGGAAGCTGATGGATCACTGTTTACAGTTCAGATCACCATGGACTAAGAGGCTGCTATCCAAAAAATAACCCCCTGCTCCAAAATAGACACCTTCAAGCTTAACTAAAGTTTGAAGCTGACCACACAGACAAAGAAAAAGCCTTCTGGAGGATAGCTGTATGGTCAGATGAGACAAAGATTGAGTTGTTTGGCCACAATGACCACCATGTACAGAGGGACACTGTACCAGCTGGTGGTGGTGGTAGGATCATCATGCTCTGGGGCTGTTTTGCTGCCAGTGGAACTGGTTCATTGCACAAAGCGGATGGAATAATGAAGAAGGAGGACGACCTCAGAATTCTTCAGCATAAACCATCAGAAACTTGAACACGACTTGGGAGTTACAGCAGGACAATGAACCCAAACATGCATCAGAGCTGGTTGTGAAGGATAACGCAGGCTAACATTAAGCTTAAAACAAGTTCTGATTTCAACCCTGTTGAAAATATATGGACCGTGCTTATAAGTCGAGTCCATGCCAAGAAAAAAAAACAAATTTAATTGAACTCTACCAATTCTACCATGAAGAGTCGTGAAATATTCAACTAGAATTCTGCCAGAACAAAAATGTTAGGTCAAGGTGAATCTTGCAAAGATGCATTTTACCCAAATATCAGGTGTGCTGTATGTATATTTTTGACCCTGTGTGTATAATTTTGAGCCTGTGTTGATTTCAGAAAACCCAAAGAAAATTAAAACTTGTGCACCAAATTCTAGTGGGGTTTTTTTTAATTAAAGATGTATGCTGTACAATCATTCTGCCACAGAAAAAGAACAGTTCAAAGAAATTACTGAAAGCCCAAATATTGCCATGACATTCATATCCAAGATAACATTCATGTCACTGTATGTAAACTTTTGACCACAACTGTAGACTCATTAAAGTTTGTTATACGAGTAACAAAGAACTAATTAAGGATAAGCAAAATGCTATTTATTACTCGTTTATACTATTACTGGTTGTAGTTTAAATGGTTGTGGTAAAATTCTGCCAGGCGGCACAGTGGTGTAGTGGTTAGCGCTGTCGCCTCACAGCAAGAAGTTCCGGGTTCGAGCCCCGTGGCCGGCGAGGGCCTTTCTGTGCGGAGTTTGCATGTTCTCCCCGTGTCCGCGTGGGTTTCCTCCGGGTGCTCCGGTTTCCCCCACAGTCCAAAGACATGCAGGTTAGGTTAACTGGTGACTCTAAATTGACCGTAGGTGTGAATCTGAGTGTGAGTGGTTGTCTGTGTCTATGTGTCAGCCCTGTGATGACCTGGCAACTTGTCCAGGGTGTACCCCGCCTTTCGCCCGTAGTCAGCTGGGATAGGCTCCAGCTTGCCTGCGACCCTGTAGAACAGGATAAAGCGGCTAGAGATAATGAGATGAGATGAGAAAATTCTGCCAGCTGAATATTAAGTTTCAACACTTTAGGCTTCTGGTTATTGTTTAGTTCTAACAAGTGTACAATATGTGATGTTAAAATGAACATTCAGCACTATGATCGAGAAACAGCTGGGTTTGTGTGTTTTCTTCAAACCCTAATCCAATAAAGATTACATTAAATTAAAACCATGAAATCATATTCTACACTGTGTGGATAGACTATGAAAGACAGCAATGGGATCGATATCAATATTACGTCTTTTTTTTTAAGTCCCCATATCAAATAATTTAATACTATCACTTACTTTTGCTCCTCAACGTTAATCTTTCATGTGAGCATTAACTGAAGCCAGTATGGTTTTTGTTTTTTTGTTTTTTTAAATAAAGGTTTCGGCTTTTCAGAGCAAGTTTGTGCAAATGGTGTCTCGTATAAATCGCTATATATTTGTCATTAAGTACAGGATGTTACACGGTCAAAGATATGAAGTTTATCTTCGAGTGATGAATGTATATATTGTGAGTGAGCGCAGCAAACAATCGATCATTTTACCACTCCGCTTCCCTGGCCTCACCCTCCATTCACAATCCAGCGCTCAACCACACCCCCACTGCTACAGCAAGTTAATCAAGCAAGTTAATTTTTAACTGGTTCGCCATTTTGACAGGTCAAGTCAGCGGGAAAACACTGGGAGTGACATCATCAGAGCATATCACTGGCCTGCGCTAACACTACACCAGCTAGAAGGTAATTGGACTGCTGCACTAACTGCACTCAGTCGCGGGTAAGCTAGCGTCAGCCTTCACTAACGCTACTGCTACACTGGCTGGAAGGTAACTGGACTGCTGCACTAACAGCACCGTGTTATGGGTAAGCTAGCATCGGCCTTCAAGAATGCTGATATGAAGAGTGTGTATGTATTATTATAATAATAATAATAATATTGGCTGACTTTTTTATGGTCTATCATATATTCCATTCAGCTAGCATGATATTGAACTCGTTTTCAGCTCATTCGATATCATGCTAGCTGAATGAAATGTACCTGATATACCACTCAACACCAAACAATATTATTTAATTACTATATATACACAGGACACTTTTTCGATGGAATAAATCCATTTATTTTTTTCGCGGCCCAGTTTCCATCAAATCCTGCGCTCTGATTGGCTGGCGAGCGGGTCCGTATCCTACGATACGGACCCCGGTTATGGACCCCTGGCGACTCGCTCGTTCACAACAACAACAAACATAGTATCATTTTTTGTCAACATTTATCTTTTTTTTATAAGATTTATTTATAAGATTATCAAAAATCTTATGAATTTTTGCCAGCATTTCTCAGGAGAATAGCATTAATTTTACATCACGGATAGTGATAACGACAGTCTTCACAGCAAAAGCGAGTTTTACTACCCTGAGGAAGAAGAAATAAAAGAAAGCATTTCGGGAGAAAGCTAAAAACCTCTAACTGTTGCTAACGCCGAGCAAAAACATGGCTGAATCCTGAATGACTCAATTTTGTATAAATAGGGGACTACATAGGCGGCAAAATGTAGTTTTTTTCCTGCCATGGAAGTGCACTTGTATACCGAGGAGGAAGCAATTTGCATTCCTTTCGGGTGCTCTCGTTTTCTGTTAGAATTTGGTAAAGAAAAAAATAAATATATTATTTACCAGCTTAAGGTCGGTCCGTATGGTGAAATACCGTGACCTCAGCCTTGAATACTTGAGTACTTTCAAGACCTCGGTCACGGTATTTCACCATACGGACCTCCCAGCTGGTAAATAACATATATGCATTCTATTCCCTTCTAGCGGGTTTCATTCGGTTTGATAGCATGCAATATTGTTAGCATATCGCTTATCCTACGTGTATTACATCACTCTACCCAGTGGAGAATGAGCGTTGAATATGGTTGTCAAGACAACATGATGTCACACGTCAGAGATGTAAAACTTCCGTGCTAGCGAGTGACTGTGACAATTTGTAAACAAACATGGCCGCCAGGTTTGCTTTGTTAAATATGGAAGATTTTGAGAGAATTTTGAAAGAGAAAGACACGTTGAACACCTGAAAGGAATGTGCACGTATAATAATAGTAGTAGTAATATTGGCTGTTTGTTTTTTTCATGGTATATCAGATGTATTCCATTCACTCATCTTTGACTTGTTCAATATCATGCTAGCTGAATGGAATATATCTGATATAGCACGAAAAAAAGCCAGCTAACATGTCACTCAGATCCTCGATGTACTTCAGATGAAAAACATGAGTTTTTCAATACGAGAAGATCAACTTCATATCTTCAAGTCAATATGTGACTACTTCTTCCTCATAAGTGACGTATAGAGATTTATGTAACAGTTTTGGTTCTCCATGTCCCAGATGTAGCTCGTATGAAAAATACGAGTGGCGTGTTTCCCGGTAAAACACTCGTGTCTGTGTAATATTTCATTTTACATAGTCAGTTTGCTCAAATATATTATTTCTTGGCATTGCCATCCATTAATGACCAAATTTGTTTTCAAACTGAAAATTTACCGAAGACTTTTTTTTTTTACCTCCGCCAGCTTTGTTGGAGGTTATGTTTTCATCTCCGTTTCTTTGTTTGTCTGTTCCCAATGTAATTCAAAAAGTCATTAACATATTTTGATGAAATTTGGAGGAAAGGTGGGCCATGGGCCAAGGAACAATTAATTAGATTTTGATGCAAATCTGAATATACTGTATATATGGCTCCAGTATTTATTTATTTTTGTCTGTTCCAAACATAACTCAAAAAGTATTGAACGGATTTTGATGAAATTTGGTGTACAGCTTTAGTATTATCCTAGGTTATATACAGTGGGGGCCAAAAAAGTATTTAGTTAGTCACCAATTGTGCAAGTTCTCCCACTTAAAAAGATGAGAGAGGCCTGTAATTTTCATCATAGGTATACCTCAACTATGAGAGACAAAATGAGAAAAAAAATCCAGAAAATCACATTGTCTGATTTTTAAAGAATTTATTTGCAAATTATGGTGGAAAATAAGTATTTGGTCAATAACAAAAGTTCATTTCAATACTTTGTTATATACCCTTTGTTGGCAATGACAGAGGTCAAACGTTTTCTGTAAGTCTTCACAAGGTTTTCACACACTGTTGCTGGTATTTTGGCCCATTCCTCCATGCAGATCTCCTCTAGAGCAGTGATGTTTTGGGGCTGTCACTGGGCAACACGGACTTTCAACTCCCTCCAAAGATTTTCTATGGGGTTGAGATCTGGAGACTGGCTAGGCCACTCCAGGACCTTGAAATGCTTCTTACGAAGCCACTCCTTCGTTGCCCGGGCAATGTGTTTGGGATCATTTTCATGCTGAAAGACCCAGCCACGTTTCATCTTCAATGCCCTTGCTGATGGAAGGAGGTTTTCACTCAAGATCTCACGATACATGGCCCCATTCATTCTTTCCTTTACACGGATCAGTCGTCCTGGTCCCTTCGCAGAAAAAAAAGTTCTATTTTGGTTTCATCTGACCATATGGCATTCTCCCAATCCTCTTCTGGATCATCCAAATGCTCTCTAGCAAACTTCAGACGGGCCTGGACACGTACTGGCTTAAGCAGGGGGACACGTCTGGCACTGCAGGATTTGAGTCCCTGGCGGCGTAGTGTGTTACTGATGGTAGCCTTTGTTACTTTGGTCCCAGCTCTCTGCAGGTCATTCACTAGGTCCCCTCGTGTGGTTCTGGGATTTTTGCTCACCGTTCTTATGATCATTTTGACCCCATGGGGTGAGATCTTGCGTGGAGCCCCAGATCGAGGGAGATTATCAGTGGTCTTGTATGTCTTCCATTTTCTAATAATTGCTCCCACAGTTGATTTCTTCACACCAAGCTGCTTACCTATTGCAGATTCAGTCTTCCCAGCCTGGTGCAGGTCTACAATTTTGTTTCTGGTGTCCTCTGACAGCTCTTTGGTCTTGGCCATAGTGGAGTTTGGAGTGTGACTGTTTGAGGTTGTGGACAGGTGTCTTTTATACTGATAACGAGTTCAAACAGGTGCCATTAATACAGGTAACGAGTGGAGGACAGAGGAGCCTCTTAAAGAAGAAGTTATAGGTCTGTGAGAGCCAGAAATCTTGCTTGTTTGTAGGTGACCAAATACTTATTTTACTGAGGAATTTACCAATTAATTCATTAAAAATCCTACAATGTGATTTCTTTCTCCCCATTCTGTCTCTCATAGTTGAAGTGTACCTATGATGAAAATTACAGGCCTCTCTCATCTTTTTAAGTGGGAGAACTTGCACAATTGGTGGCTGACTAAATACTTTTGTGCCCCACTGTAAGTGATTTGATTTTGATGTTGACAATATGTGGCTTGGCGGAGGTACACACTCAACTGAGCATCCTTCTAGTCTTATTTTGTTTTCTACCACAGTGTTGTTGAATTCTCTATTGGGATTGTTCAGAAGGTGTTGAATTAATGTTCTCTTTTCTAACAGCACCTTTGACTGTAGTTCCAGCTGCGTGGTTTATATTAAAGCACTTGCTCGAATACATGATCGTTTCTATAGTAACAACTTAGACAGGGTTGTACGGTAGACGCTCCGATTGAGTCAGGAAAGTGCAGAGGGTGTTGTGGTTTCTAACATCACGAGGTGAATATATGAATTTAATTGCATTGAATCTAAACCTTAAAGGAACCTTAAATTCAGTAGTGTATTTAAGTTACCTTTAAGACCAGCCCTTAAATTTAGTCATAAATTTCAATACATTTACTAAATTCATTAAATATACCAGTAACTTTAAGACCTTTTATTGGTATTCTTAAAAGTACTAGTAGTGACTTTTTAAGTACATTTAAATGTTAACTCTAATAACTTTAAGAGACATCTTAAACGTTCTTTTTAACAGCATTTCTTTATCTTTAAGAAGTCATGGAAAGTCAGTTAAAGTTATACTATAAGAATTCTTAAAATGATAAGTAAATGCACTGAAAATTAGCATTTCGTAAACTTTTAGGATACTTCTATATAATAAGCAGCAAAGTTTGTTTGTTTGTTTTTGTTTGTTTGTTTGTTTGTTTGTTTCCTTGTCTTGAGCTAATGTCACCATTTCTCGACGGATTTTCACCAAATTTGACAAGTAGGTCCGGGGATGACCCAGAATTTTGCAGATATAAACAAACAAAATTCATGTACGGGCCCTAGGGAGGTCCCTGGGGGGCACAACATCCACCCACCCACTCCCTCCCTCAATGCCTTTCATGTATGTCTGTGAAGAGTCTCAATCATCCAGGTCATAGTAAACTGTGGGTGGTAGAAATGGGCAACTGGACTTGCTTGAAAATTCTTGAAAACGTTTCACCTCTCGTCCAAAAGGCTTCCTCAGTTCTGTCTGACTAATAGGGAGTATCAGATATTTATCTTCTCCTGGATCAGAATCAGAATTCTGATGACAAGCTCATCTAAGGCCAAGTTTACATTAGACCGTATCTGTCTCATTTTCTTCGCGGATGCACTGTCCGTTTACATTAAAACGCCTGGAAACGCTGGGAAACGGGAATCCGTCAGGGTCCACGTATTCAATCCAGATCGTGTCTGGTCCGGTGCTGTGTAAACATTGAGAATACGCAGATACGCTGTGCTGAGCTCTAGCTGGCGTCGTCATTGGACAACGTCACTGTGACATCCACCTTCCTGATTCACTGGTGTTGGTCATGTGACGCGACTGCTGAAAAACGGCGCGGACTTCCGCCTTGTATCACCTTTCATTAAAGAGTATAAAAGTATGAAAATACTGCAAATACTGATGCAAATACTGCCCATTGTGTAGTTATGATTGTCTTTAGGCTTGCCATCCTTCCACTTGCAAGTGGTAAGTGACTTGCGCACAGCGGCTCAGTCCCGAATCACTGCTCATGCGCTTCACTCGTGCGCTCTGTGAGCTGCGCAGGGCTGGAGTGCGCACCCTCCAGAGGGCATTCGCTGTTCAGGGCGGAGTGATTTGGAGCGCAGCCGCTGAGGAGGAAGCGATGAGCCGCACTGACACATTTCAACTTACGTGCCGAATTAGTCATGTGATTAGCGTATCCGTGTATTGGCGTTGCTGTGTGCACGCGAATCGTGTATAGGCATTGCTGTGTCCACGCTAATCGTTTTTAAAAACGTTAATCTGATGATCCGCTGATATGGTCTAATGTAAACCCCACCTAAGGTGTCATTGAGGCATCATGTTGGTGTGGGTCACTGGAGGCTGGGTGTGAACGGCGAGTCATTAGGGTGATCAAAGGATTGCCCGTTAGGGTGATCAATGGCAATCTGACTCTGTCCTCCTGTGAGTCACCGAAAACAGCTGGGTCCTGGCGTACACCCAGCCATCTGGGAAGAGTGTCCAAGACCGCCTTGTAGATGTTTGACAAATGATGTCTTCGACCCCCACCTCTGTTCAGTGATGGCCGTTCCAGGTTGACAAAAATGGCTTCTTTAATTCCTCGCTCATACCAACGATCCTCTCTGGCTAAAATGCGTACGTTACAATCCTGAAATGAGTGTCCTTTGTTGTTAAGATGAATGTAGACAGCCAAGTCCTGGCCTGAGGAGCTGGCTCTCCTGTGTTGGGCCAAGCGCGTGTATAGACCCTTCCCACTGACGTCACCGGAAACCGGAAGTAAACAAACCCTGCGCCATATTGGAAGACCAACAAACTTGTGATCGGGGGAAATAACGGCAGCGCGCGGAATTTAAACCCACAAGGCACTTGATTCATCATAAACCTACAATGGTAAACTTTTGTGCTGTGTTAGGGTGTTCCAACAAAGCTGATGGGAAAGGTGAAAAGAAGTCTTTCTACATGTCTGTGAAGATTCTCAATCATCCAGGTCATAGTAAACTGTGGGTGGTAGAAAAGGGCAACTGGACTTGCTTGAAGATTCTTGAAAACGTTTCACCTCTCGTCCAAAAGGCTTCCTCAGTTCAGAACTGAGGAAGCCTTTTGGACGAGAGGTGAAACGTTTTCAAGAATCTTCAAGCAAGTCCAGTTGCCCTTTTCTACCACCCACAAGTCTTTCTACAGAATACCAGCTGTGATTGAGACACAAGCAAACCAAGGAGCTTTCTGCCAGGAGACAGAGAATAAGTGCATTACTGAGTGTCTGTGAGCAAAGGAGAGCCTGAACGTTGCAACCTCCCTATTGGCTGTTTATTGGCTGTTTGTAAAAATGTATCAATTGTTGCCCTTCATCGCGGACTCGAGAGACGAGACCTGACGAGTTAGTTCGTTGGTAGCAGAACAAAATGTCTGGACACAAATCGGGTTTTCAGAAAAGGAAAGAAAATAAACGCAGGGTCAAAAATACAAAAAAGGAGGCAGAAAAAGCAAAACAAGTTAAGGTAGGACAAATGGTTACTTTTCTGAGGCAGCCCGCCGTGGCTGCAGGCTTTCAGTTGTGTCATTGAATGGTTACTTTTCTGAGGCAGCCCGCCGTGGCTGCCTGCAGGCTTATTTATTATAGCCCATTTAGTTAAAATAGTTGATATAAAATGTTTATAGTTATAGTTATGTGATGGTTGTCCTCAGTGTTCGAACTATGCCGATATTTTCGGGGGGTCCCTTTTTTTCCCTGGGGGGGTGCTTGCGCTTGTCTCGGAGCGCGGATCTCCAAACACGAGAAGCCTATCTTGCGCACATATCACATGGACTCCACACCTCCACACACACATCGCGTCTGAAGTCATAACTCATCAGGGGAAATCGTGTCCGCATTGGCATGTTCAAAAAACAACCTCGTGTCAACAATGATACCACACGCAAGAACAAAAAAAACAGTCAGGCTACTCAACAACCAACCTGGCAGCAGCAGTCGTTGTCATATCGGTTTATTTTATCTTTGATGTAAACACAACACTTCGGATATGCAAATGCTTCCCGTTACACACGATTGCTATGTCAATAAACATCATTTTGCCAATATTTTAGAGACCCCCCCCCAACATTTCCCAAATCATGTTTTCAAGGGATCTCATGTCTGTTTCAGGGGATCTCGGATCCCCCGAGTACCCCCGTAGTTCGAACACTGGTTGTCCTGATTTAGACTGGTGTGGGGTTTTTTTTTGGGGGGGGGTGGGGGGGGGTTGCGCGATGTTGCACCCGGGTCCAGATTAGGGCAGAACTGGCCCTGGCTACATTTCAGGTGTAGTTTGTTTTATGTATGTATGTACTTGCATAGATGTGTACTTGGTCTTCCAATATGGCGACTACCGAAATCTCGCGGCGCGGTGACGTCATGAGGGAACCCTCTATAGCGGTTGTTTCGTCTCTCCAATATACAAATCTGTGCAATCATCACTGCACTGAATTGCATACACTATGTTGTCCTGTTTATGTCTAGGTATTCTGTCCTTAGGGTGGACCAGTTTCTGCTTCAGGGTGTTACTGGGTCTGAAATGTACCGGAATGTTGTGTTTGTAGAAGATCCTCCTGAGTTTCTCGGATAGACCAGAAATGTAGGGAATGACAATGTTCTTGCGTTTGTTCCTGTTATCATCCTTGTCAGTTATGTTCCTTTTTATGCTCTTTAGGAAAGCCCAGTTGGGATAACCGCAATTCTGAAGTGCTTTCTTGATATGATTCTGCTCCTTCTCTTTTCCCTCTAATGTTGTAGGAATGTTCTGAGCCCTGTGTTGCAAGGTCCTAATGACCCCCAATTTATGTTCCAGTGGGTGGTGAGAGTCGAAAAGTAGGTACTGGTCTGTGTGTGTGGGTTTCCGGTAGACCTCGATACTAAGGCTTCTGTCTTGTCTAATGTGTACATCACAATCCAAGAAGGCTAGATTATTCCCACTGACATCCTCCCAAGTGAAGTTGATGTTGCTATCCACTGCATTGATGTGTTTCGAGAAAGCTTCCACCTCATGGATTTTGATTTTAACCCAGGTATCATCCACGTATCTAAACCAATGGCTGGGAGCAACTCCTGCAAAAGTGGTCAAAGCTATATGTTCCACTTCCTCCATGTATAAATTGGCCACAATAGGGGACACTGGTGATCCCATGGCGCATCCATGCTTCTGTCTGTAGAAACTTTCATTAAACTGGTCTCTGCCTGACTACCACTTATTTCCAGTTTAATGAAAGTTTCTACAGACAGAAGCATGGATGCGCCATGGGATCACCATATATTACATAATTGGGGGTCATTAGGACCTTGCAACACAGGGCTCAGAACATTCCTACAACATTAGAGGGAAAAGAGAAGGAGCAGAATCATATCAAGAAAGCACTTCAGAATTGCGGTTATCCCAACTGGGCTTTCCTAAAGAGCATAAAAAGGAACATAACTGACAAGGATGATAACAGGAACAAACACAAGAACATTGTCATTCCCTACATTTCTGGTCTATCCGAGAAACTCAGGAGGATCTTCTACAAACACAACATTCCGGTACATTTCAGACCCAGTAACACCCTGAAGCAGAAACTGGTCCACCCTAAGGACAGAATACCTAGACACAAACAGGACAACGTAGTGTATGCAATTCAGTGCAGTGATGATTGCACGGATTTGTATATTGGCGAGACGAAACAACCGCTATACAGGCACTTGGCCCAACACAGGAGAGCCAGCTCCTCAGGCCAGGACTCGGCTGTCTACATTCATCTTAACGACAAAGGACACTCATTTCAGGATTGTAACGTACGCATTTTAGCCAGAGAGGATCATTGGTATGAGCGAGGAGTTAAAGAAGCCATTTTTGTCAACCTGGAACGGCCATCACTGAACAGAGGTGGGGGTCTAAGACATCATTTGTCAAACATCTACAAGGCGGTCTTGGACACTCTTCCCAGACGGCTGGGTGTACGCCAGGACCCAGCTGTTTTCAGTGACTCACAGGAGGACAGAGAGAGTCAGATTGCCATTGATCACCCTAACGGGCAATCCTTTGATCACCCTAATGACTCGCCGTTCACACCCAGCCTCCAGTGACCCACACCAACATGATGCCTCAATGACACCTTAGATGAGCTGGTCATCAGAATTCTGATTCTGATCCAGGAGAAGATAAATATCTGATACTCCCTATTAGTCAGACAGAACTGAGGAAGCCTTTTGGACGAGAGGTGAAACGTTTTCAAGAATTTTCAAGCAAGTCCAGTTGCCCATTTCTACCACCCACAGTTTGCCTTTCATGTAACATTTATCAACACAAACTCTGGACAGATCTTCACTAAACTTGGCACATAGGTACAGGAGATAGCCACAATTTGGCAGAACTCAGAAATTCCATATTTGGGCCCCAGGGGGTCCTTGGTGGGCCCCTGGGTGGTGGATGTTTGGATTTTTGTTTGTCTTGGGTTAACATCACCATTTCTCGACAGATCTTCACCAAATTTGACATGGATGTCTGGGGGCAACCCAGAATTTTGCAAAACCCGGGCAACGCCGGGTAACCTGCTGGTTAAGAATATCTTAAAGATGTTAATTTGCCTCGTGGATGGCAAGCTGTTTTTTTTTTATCTTGTTAACTATAATAGTTAATATAGTTTACAGTTTTTATAAACGTAAATGATAACAGGAACTAGCTTGTGTTGTGGACGCTCTGCACCATTAAATGTAACTATAAATAAAAAAATGTATGAGGTCAAGTATTAGTTCAATAAATTAAAAAAAACAAGTTTTTTATCGTTGGCAAATTTCTGTGGAATAAAACACTATGGGATAAGATGTTATTGGATGAGGTGGTATTGCACCAATCCATTGTTGATTATTTTCCTAGAACAGCATGCTCTGTGGTGTTTAGTTTCGATAATATGCAGACTGATGTCCTTACTTGTAGTCCTTACTGAAATCTAATGTTATAAATAGTTATTAATTTATTTCACTGTAGTACAGTAACAGTGTTATTCACCTGGATGGTTCTATACCCATTGCGTTTGCGGTAGTACCAGCAGCCCAGAATGAACAGCGCCGTAAGGACAATCGCCAGGAAAGCAATGCCAGCAGCCCTGAAACACAATTGTGCAAAAGTCCTAGGCATCCTTTTTTTTAGTACAAACTTTATTCTAGATTTCTATTTTATGACTTCTACATTGACAAAACCATTTTAGATTTCCACACATTAGTTTTCCAGCACAAAATTAAATGTTAGAGGGAAAAAAATGTTTGTATGACTATAAAGAAAGCAGCATATTACATAAGAGAAACTTTTCAGAAAACATAATGAAGGCTGCTGGGTTTTGGTGCAAAAATTTGCTGCTGGGTTTTGGTGCAAAAAAGAAGCGAGTGTGACAGTCAAAGTGTCCAGAAGAACTGTGGCTGGTTCTGCAAGACGTTCAGTAAAACCTACAGCTCATTTCTTTATCAAACAGCACTACCTGAGACTACTACAGTATTTTTTTTTAAAGCAAAGGGTCGTCTCGCACCAAATACCGACTTTGTTTCATTTATTACAGTTCATTGCTCTTCATAGTGCTTGTTTAATGTAGAAATTTAATTTCATTTTTTAACTCATCTTTGCTCTACAGCATTTCTTTGCATGTGTCTAAGACTTTTGCACAGTACTGTATATATAAAATATCATTAAGCACATCACTTAGTTACTCATAATACCCAAAGTGCCTGAATTTCACATTAGTGATTTTGCTACAGTACATGAACACACTTGATTCAGTTCATCAGTGCCTTAACACTTGATGGGGATAAAATGGGTGTGTTAAAGGAGGACAACACGAAACCCTGCACCAAACAATAAACACTGGAGCTATAATTACAGCATCTTAAAATAATTATGTAAATGTCAATCATATAAAGATAACGTTACTCCTCTGCTCTGATGAACGTGCCACGTCCTCGGTTTGTGAAACGAATAGAGAAATCCCCACGAGGCATGACTCCTGTAGACCATAAATAAATAAATAAATAAATAGATTTAATATGCTGTAATTGATGAAAAACTATAATGCACCATGACACAGCCTCAAGTGTTTAATCTATTATGGAAATATTAAGTAATTACTTACCATTTAATCTAAGATGAATTGACTGTGCAAATTAAATAAAAGCACTGAAATGAGTCTGATATTGCTGTGAAATCTTACCTGAATTGGATAATCTGATTACAGGCAAACACTTGGGCAGAGAACGAAGCAGTGAATGCAGTCCAGTTCCTCTCTCTCTCTCTCTCTCTCTCTCCTTTTCTCACACATACTTTTCTTAACCCACTCTCATGACCATCACGGGTTCTACTCTCTTAAGCTGCTGAAGTAATTGGCATGAAACACGCACACACTTCAAATACCTCTCTTTGTTACCACCAACAACTTTGTTGGAGAAGATTATGCTTTCACCTCTGTTTGTTTGTTTTTTTCGCCCCCCAACATAACTCAAAAAGTCATGAACAGATTTTGATGAATTTTGGAGGAAAGGTGGACCATGGGCCAAGGAACCATGGATTTGATTTTAATGCAAATCCAGATATGTTTGTGGATCCAGGATTTTTTTTTTTTTTTTGCCTGTTCCCAACATAATTCAAAACGTAGTGAATGGGTTTTGATGAAATTTGGTGCACAGCTTTAGTATTATCTGAGGATCAAGTGATTTTGATTTTGATGTTGATGATAGTGGGTGGCTTGGTGGAGGTATGCGCGCTACCGAGTGCCCTTCTAGTTCATAAAAGTAGTCTGTCAACTCTGTGACACAAAACTCATATGATGCATTTTATAGTCCTATTATTTTAATATTAACTAAGACAATTAGGCCAAAGATAATATCATTAAAATAACATTAATAGTTAAAGGGAAAGTTCAATATTTTTTAACCTGGGCCCTATTTTCCCATCTTTTTGGGTCCAAATATTTACTATGGACAAAAACTATTGAAAACGGTCCAGTATTAAGTTAGAATGCTATAACTGGCAACCAGAAAATGACTACACAATGTAATCCTATGGGGCAATCATCCATGTGAAAGTAAACGGCTTGTTTTCGCCACTCATAATGTTATTACAGTGGTGCTTGAAAGTTTGTGAACCCTTTAGAATTTTCTATATTTCTGCATAAATATGACCTAAAACATCATCAGATTTTCACACAAGTCCTAAAAGTAGATAAAGAGAACCCAGTTAAACAAATGAGACAAAAATATTATACTTGGTCATTGATTTATTGAGGAAAATGATCCAATATTACATATCTGTGAGTGGCAAAAGTATGTGAACCTCTAGGATTAGCAGTTAATTTGAAGGTGAAATTAGAGTCAGGTGTTTTCAATCAATGGGATGACAATCAGGTGTGAGTGGGCACCCTGTTTTATTTAAAGAACAGGGATCTATCAATGTCTGATCTTCACAACACATGTTTGTGGAAGTGTATCATGGCACGAACAAAGGAGATTTCTGAGGATCTCAGAAAAAGCGTTGTTGATGCTCTTCAGGCTGGAAAAGGTTACAAAACCATCTCTAAAGAGTTTGGACTCCACCAATCCACAGTCAGACAGATTGTGTACAAATGGAGGAAATTCAAGACCATTGTTACCCTCCCCAGGAGTGGTCGACCAACAAAGATCATTCCAAGAGCAAGGCGTGTAATAGTCGGCGAGGTCACAAAGGACCCCAAGGTAACTTCTAAGGAAGTGAAGGCCTCTGTCATATTAGCTAATGTGAATGTTCATGAGTCCACCATAAGGAGAACACTGAACAACAATGGTGTGCATGGCAGGGTTGCAAAGAGAAAGCCACTGCTCTCCAAAAGGAACATTGCTGCTCGTCTGCAGTTTGCTAAAGATCATGTGGACAAGCCCGAAGGCTATTGGAAAAATGTTTTGTGGATGGATGAGACCAAAATAGAACTTTTTGGTTTAAATGAGAAGCGTTATGTTTGGAGAAAGGAAAACACTGCATTCCAGCATAAGAACCTTATCCCATCTGTGAAACATGGTGGTGGTGGTAGTATCATGGTTTGGGCCTGTTTTGCTGCATCTGGGCCAGGACGGCTTGCCATCATTGATGGAACAATGAATTCTGAATTATACCAGAGAATTCTAAAGGAAAATGTCAGGACATCTGTCCATGAACTGAATTCCAAGAGAAGGTGGGTCATGCAGCAAGACAACGACCCGAAGCACACAAGTCGTTCTACCAAAGAATGGTTAAAGAAGAATAAAGTTAATGTTTTGGAATGGCCAAGTCAAAGTCCTGACCTTAATCCAATCGAAATGTTGTGGAAGGACCTGAAGCGAGCAGTTCATGTGAGGAAACCCACCAACATCCCAGAGTTGAAGCTGTTCTGTATGGAGGAACGGGCTAAAATTCCTCCAAGCCGGTGTGCAGGACTGATCAACAGTTACCGGAAACGTTTAGTTGCAGTTATTGCTGCACAAGGGGGTCACACCAGATACTGAAAGCAAAGGTTCACATACTTTTGCCGCTCACAGATATGTAATATTGGATCATTTTTCTCAATAAATAAATGGCCAAGTATAATATTTTTGTCTCATTTGTTTAACTGGGTTCTCTTTATCTACTTTTAGGACTTGTGTGAAAATCTGATGTTGTTTTAGGTCGTATTTATGCAGAAATATAGAAAATTCTAAAGGGTTCACAAACCTTCAAGCACCACTGTATAAGTGTCTGACAACACGGAAAGGATCCCTACAGAGACGCACCTGTGCGTGTTTACCTCAATAACTATAAAGAAACTGTAGAAAATGGCTGTTTCTATACTCATGGTTTTATCTGTATCATCTTCTGGTCTCTGACGCAGCGTAACGTTTGGTATCTGTAGTCGATTATTATGCAGGGGCTGTTTTCTGACGTTATATGTTAGATACATGTCAGCCCTGTGATGACCTGGCGACTTGTCCAGGGTGTACCCCGCCTTTCGCCCATAGTCAGCTGGGATAGGCTCCAGCTTGCCTGCGACCCTGTAGAACAGGATAAAGCGGCTAGAGATAATGAGATGTTAGATACAGGCCTATCTCTGTAGGGATCCTTTCCATGTTGTCAGACACCCTGTGGTATTTTGTGGTAATAAGCAAGCATGGGAAGCCATGGCCTAATGGTTAGAGAAGCAGCTTTGGGGCCAAAAGGTTGCTGGTTTGATTTCCTGGACCAGCAGGAATGGCTGAAGTACCCTTGACCAAGGCACCAAACCTCCTACTGCTCTCCAGACTGCTCTAGGTATGTTGTATGTCGCTCTGGATAAGAGCTTCTGCTAAATGCCTGTCATGTAATTACAGTAATGCATTACTTTGGAAATAGACTTCTTCACAAATTCTTACCTTTTGTAAACATCAGAAAACAGCCCTTGTGTGATAATCAACTACAGGTGCTGAATGGGGTGCTGCGTAACAGACCAGAAGAAGAAAAAGGTAAAAAAAAAAAAAAGGTAAAACGATGACTGTAGGAACGGATTGTGGAGCCATTTTGCGGTTGCTGGTTCTCGTGTTCTAACTCCATACTGGACCGATTTTGATAGATTTTGTCCCTAGTAAAAATTGGGACCCAAAGAAATGAAAAATTAGCGGAAATCTGGTTTAAAAAAATACCAGTTTGCCTTTAATACAGATAACTGATCCAGAATGGTACATGTGTAGGCCTGTACATGTCTAAATTAGAGGTGTGACCATATACTGGAATGGGAGTACACTGAAGAAGCTGTTTTGTCACATGTATACAGTGAAATTCCTCCTCTGCATTTAATCCATCTGAAGCAGCAAACACACAAGTGAGCAATGAGCACATACACAGGTATGCCACAGCAGTGGGCAGCTATACAAGGAGCAGTTGGGGGTTAGGTGCTTCAGCCATGCCGGTCCAAGGAACCAAACCAGCAACCCTTTGGGACCAAGGCTGCTTCTCAAACCTGTAGGCCATGACTACCCGCATGGCATGGGGATCTGGAAGAGAGGGAGAGACATAAACTTGTTCACCCTTTCAGAAAGCCACATATGAACTCCATCCATCCATTATCCGTAACCGCTTATCCTGTGCAGGGTCGCGGGCAAGCTGGAGTCTATCCCAGCTGACTATGGGCGAGAGGTGGGGTACACAAATTGCCAGGTCATCACAGGACTCACATGAACTCCACATGTGAATAATCATATGATTCCTCCATTTCCTCCCCAGTTCCCACCCACTAGTTAACTCACCCCATCACACGACAGCGACCAACCAAGAATGGCGAAGGCAAACAAATGCTTCCCTTGAGACAAGTGACGCCTCCAAGCACATCTTTTTTGAACTGCGAGTCATGCTGTGTCACAGGATTACTGAAAACACTTGCCCTCTTCCACATACATGAGGTCATCGAAGCCCATGGCTGATTGACAGGTGAGATCGCGCCCACTTCAGTCACTAGTGAATTTTACACACATGGTTTGTAGTGACTTTATTTGATATGTTTCACACGTTTTTTAAAAATGTTTTGATTTTTAAAAAATGCATTTTTCCCAACGTGAATCATTTATTTTCATGTTAGTTTTTCCACATCCAGTATAGACTGTGCGGCTATATTTTCCCACAAATTTACACATTATTCACATGTGGGTGGCACGGTGGTGTAGTGGTTAGTACTGTTGCCTCACAGCAAGAAAGTTCTGGGTTCAAGCCCAGTGGCCGATGGGGGGGCATTTCTGTGTGGAGGTTGCATGTTCTCCCCGTGTCTGCGTGGGTTTCCTCCAGGTTCTCCGGTTTCCCCCACAGTCCAAAGACATGCACTTAGGTTAACATGGGGTGGCCTTGGGCTGAAGTGCCCTTGAGCAAGGTACCTAACCCCCGACTGCTCCCCGAGTGCTGTAGTATGGCTGCCCACTACTCTGGGTGTGTCTTCACTGCTTCAGATGGGTTAAATGCAGAGGATGAATTTCACTGTGCTTGAGTGTGCATGTGACAAATAAAGGGTTCTTCTACGCTGTGGTGTTAAATTGTAACTTCAGGATACAACATGTTGAAAAGCTCCTTCAATTGTTTTTCATGTGATCACATTGCATGCGTCACAAACGAAAGTAATACCAAGTGTGTGTTGCAATTTACGGTTTCCCCCTGGTATGACGGTTACCTCACAAATGACTTAATACAGATTTAAATTTCTTTTCCATCTATTACTTTCTATTATCATTACCCAAATAAGCTCTTTACTCCACTGCTTTTTGTTTCTTTTGTGTTCAACCTCTGTTTACTCATACAGACGACGTGATTCCACCGTAAACACTGCAAAAAATGGCCTTTCAAAAATAAGAAATAAAAGATTAAAACAAAGCATATTTGCTTGAATCAGGTGAAAAAAATCTGCCAATGGAACTAGTCAAATTTGACTTGGTAAGATTTCTTAAAGGAAGATGAAAAATCTAACCTGTTTTTAGATGAAATAATTCCAAAATAAGATTGGGGAACTTATTATGCGAGATCTGATTAACTCAAAATAATCAAAATAGTTCTTATAACAAGATCGTACTTCTTACATTTAGCCATTCAAGTCATTTTTATTTATTTCATTTTAAGGGTATTTCACTTCAATTCATGACAAAGTCTTAGCAGTAAAAACTGAATTTAAGATAAATATACTAATATTAGGATTGTTAAATTCTACAACTAAGCATTGCTAGCTTAAAAGATTCTCCTTTTGTGACCTGTAATTAGTAAAATACTCTAGATATGAGACCAGAGACTATCTTGAATCAAGTTGACGACACGTGTAGCATTGCAACAAGTTTATTTTTTTTTTCCCATTTCAACATTAAAACATCTCTTAAGATTCCACTTCCCCAGGACCTCAGGCACCAAAAAAAAAAATTAATCAAAAAAATAAAGTCTACGCATTTTGACTTACAGTGCTTACACAACACCAAAGCAACAGTGCATTTTGGGGGCACTGACTATTCATGTGTACGAGGGGTTTACAAGATCAGGCACAAAAAACAAACAAACAAAAAAAAAAACCACTGAACTTAACTCACAGCATTCCAAAAAGACCTCACTAAAATGCCCTCCACTCACTCATAGCCTTTTTGAAGGCACTTGTTTGGTCTAGAGTATGTACAGCATCTAGAAGGACCTCACTCTGAATGACTGAGAAAACAGTCGCAGTAAACTTCGGATATGCAAGGTGACCAAACGTCTACGCATTTTGACTTACAGTGCTTACACAACGCCAAAGCAACAGTGCATTTTGGGGGCACTGACTATTTGGTTTTTTTTGTTTGGTGCCTGATCTTGTAAACCCCTCATACACAAACAAAAACCTCACGAGTGGGTGGGGAAAAAAAACAAACCACTGAACTTGTCCTCCACTCACTCATAGCTTTTTTGAAGGCACTTGTCTGGTCTAGAGTATGTACAGCATCTAGAAGGATCTCAATCTGAATGACTGGGAAAACAGCCGCAGTAAACTTAGGATATGTGAGCTGACAAAACATCTACGCATTTTGACTTACAGTGCTTACACAACGCCAAAGCAACAGTGCATTTTGGGGGCAAGATTCAAAGATTTCAGTAAAGTTCATTTATTCCCAAAACTAGCATACTTTGGTTTTTTTCTTGAAACAAGATGAACCGCATTTGACAAATGTCCAAAATGTACTTACTTCTTTTAAAAAAACTTGTTTTATTTTCAAAGGTGCTTCAAGACATTTTGTCTATACGGGGCGGCACGGTGGTGTAGTGGTTAATGCTGTCGCCTCACAGCAAGAAGGTCCGGGTTCGAGCCCCGTGGCCGGCGAGGGCCTTTCTGTGCGGAGTTTGCATGTTCTCCCCGTGTCCGTGTGGGTTTCCTCCGGGTGCTCCGGTTTCCCCCACAGTCCAAAGACATGCAGGTTAGGTTAACTGGTGACTCTAAATTGACCGTAGGTGTGAATGTGAGTGTGAATGGTTGTCTGTGTCTATGTGTCAGCCCTGTGATGACCTGGCGACTTGTCCAGGGTGTACCCCGCCTTTCGCCCGTAGTCAGCTGGGATAGGCTCCAGCTTGCCTGCGACCCTGTAGAACAGGATAAAGCGGCTAGAGATAATGAGATGAGATGAGATTTTGTCCATACAAGATTTTCAAAATGGACTGTCTAAAAACTAGCCTTTCTAGCTAAATGAGGTTTTGCTTGTTGGGCAATTATGTCTTATAATAAGGGTGGCTAGATGTTTTGACTTGAAAATTAGACAAATAAACTTCCTAAAATTTTAATTTTTTGCAGTGAACCCTTTGTTTGTGTAATCCGCTACTGTCGTAAACACGCTACTTTGCTACTTCTGATGCCACTTCTAACGTGTACCTAACTATGAAATGCACAGAAGAACATTTATTATTTATTTTCCTTTGCAACGCTGCACATTTCTGCACTAGTGAGATTTTTTGGGTTCAGTGGGCCAACATTGATGGCACGGTGGTGTAGTGGTTAGCACTGTCTCCTCACAGCAAGAAGGTTCTGGGTTCGAGCCCAGTGGCTGATGGGGGTCTTTCTGTGTGGAGTTTGTGTGGGTTTCCTCCGGTTTCCCTCACAGTCCAAAGACATGCAGGTTAGGCTAATTGGTGGCTCTAAATTGACCGTAGGTGTGAATGGTTGTTTGTCTCAATGTATCAGCTCTGTAATGATCTGGTGACTTGTCCAGGGTGTACCCCACCTCTTGCCCATAATCAGCTGGGATAGGCTCCAGCTTGCCCACGACCCTGCACAGAATAAGCGGCTACGGGTAATGGATGGATGGATGGTTCAACCTTTCTTCCTAGCCACCGACAGTGTACGAAATTTTGTGGAAAAGTCATTTCCAAAAAATTTTTTCTCAGAAAGAACAACAATTAGGGGATTTGATCCTTTTTCACTTTAGTTTTGGTTCATGATCAATTTTGTACCGCAGGCTTGTGTGGATTCAAATGGTCGAATGATGCAGTAAGGGCCCGGTCCCACAACATCGATATCTATACCTATAACTACAACTCTGACTATCCGTCTGCCTGAATTTAGTTCCAGTCTGGAGCAGTCACACCACAACTCTAATCCCGACTATAATATCGCTTGGTCCTGCCACTCAGGGAAATAAATGCATGGAAGTTTCTTCCAAGTAGTAGCACATTATTACGGGTCGTACTGTACTGCTTGGACTTCAAAACAACCCATGCACACACTCCAGTGGTTGAAAAAATACAGATTGGTCACGGATGTTTCAGTATATTACAGATTGGTTACCGATTTCATACGGATGATGCGTCACGGATAAAAAAATTAAGAAGTCGAAAACAAACGTTTGGACTGCTGAAGTTCATAATTAAAATATCTTACCTACATTTATGTGTTTATTCGTTTAGTACTGATATTTCATGGAAAATATCACATAATAGTGAATAAAAGATACGGGCTTTGTATTATATACAACCCCGATTCCAAAAAAGTTGGGACAAAGTACAAATTGTAAATAAAAACAGAATGCAATAATTTACAAAAATCTCAAAAACTGATATTGTATTCACAATAGAACATAGACAACATATCAAATATCGAAAGTGAGACATTTTGAAATTTCATGCCAAATATTGGCTCATTTGAAATTTCATGACAGCAACACATCTCAAAAAAGTTGGGACAGGGGCAATAAGAGGCTGGAAAAGTTAAAGGTACAAAAAAAGGAACAGCTGGAGGACCAAATTGCAACTCATTAGGTCAATTGGCAATAGGTCATTAACATGACTGGGTATAAAAAGAGCATCTTGGAGTGGCAGCGGTTCTCAGAAGTAAAGATGGGAAGAGGATCACCAATCCCCCTAATTCTGCGCCGACAAATAGTGGAGCAATATCAGAAAGGAGTTCGACAGTGTAAAATTGCAAAGAGTTTGAACATATCATCATCTACAGTGCATAATATCATCAAAAGATTCAGAGAACCTGGACGAATCTCTGTGCGTAAGGGTCAAGGCCGGAAAACCATACTGGGTGCCCGTGATCTTCGGGCCCTTAGACGGCACTGCATCACATACAGGCATGCTTCTGTATTGGAAATCACAAAATGGGCTCAGGAATATTTCCAGAGAACATTATCTGTGAACACAATTCACCGTGCCATCCGCCGTTGCCAGCTAAAACTCTATAGTTCACAGAAGAAGCCGTATCTAAACATGATCCAGAAGCGCAGACGTCTTCTCTGGGCCAAGGCTAATTTAAAATGGACTGTGGCAAAGTGGAAAACTGTTCTGTGGTCAGACGAATCAAAATTTGAAGTTCTTTATGGAAATCAGGGACGCCGTGTCATTCGGACTAAAGAGGAGAAGGACGACCCAAGTTGTTATCAGCGCTCAGTTCAGAAGCCTGCATCTCTGATGGTATGGGGTTGCATTAGTGCGTGTGGCATGGGCAGCTTACACATCTGGAAAGACACAATCAATGCTGAAAGGTATATCCAGGTTCTAGAGCAACATATGCTCCCATCCAGACGACGTCTCTTTCAGGGAAGACCTTGCATTTTCCAACATGACAATGCCAAACTACATACTGCATCAATTACAGCATCATGGCTGCGTAGAAGAAGGGTCCGGGTACTGAACTGGCCAGCCTGCAGTCCAGATCTTTCACCCATAGAAAACATTTGGCGCATCATAAAACAGAAGATACGACAAAAAAGACCTAAGACAGTTGAGCAACTAGAATCCTACATTAGACAAGAATGGGTTAACATT
Organism: Neoarius graeffei; assembly: GCF_027579695.1. Taxonomy (NCBI): domain Eukaryota; kingdom Metazoa; phylum Chordata; class Actinopteri; order Siluriformes; family Ariidae; genus Neoarius; species Neoarius graeffei. The sequence goes on from NC_083580.1 coordinate 14,784,120, forward strand.
CCTATCCCTAAACTTGAGCAACTTGTCTCCTCAGTCCCCAGACGTTTACAGACTGTTGTAAAGAGAAAAGGGGATGTCTCACAGTGGTAAACATGGCCTTGTCCCAAATTTTTTGAGATGTGTTGTTGTCATGAAATTTAAAATCACCTAATTTTTCTCTTTAAATGATCCATTTTCTCAGTTTAAACATTTGATATGTCATCTATGTTCTATTCTGAATAAAATATGGAATTTTGAAACTTCCACATCATTGCATTCCGTTTTTATTTACAATTTGTACTTTGTCCCAACTGAATCGGGTTATATATATATATATATATATATATATATATATATATATATATATATAAATATTTTTTTTACGTGAATCCATATTCTGTGACTTCATGATGCAACAAGGATGTACAAAGATGTCCGGGGAAAAATAGCATGCTCTCAGACAGTGCCACATGCAAACAATTACCTGATTGGTCAGATGTTTAATCGGATCAGGTCCAGGCCTGGAAAAATCGCTCCAGAAGCAATCTCACTGATACGGATAAACCCAGGCCTGGGCTATAGGGATCGTTATCGGTCTGGTGTGACCACCAACCACATAAACTGTAGAGGACTGATTTATTTATAGTCATCAGTATGGTGGGATTGGGCCTTAACACTGCAAAACCGTGATGTTTTCAGATTAGGTTTTTGTACCGTGAAAAAAATTAAAAATTAAACTATAACACCATTAACAAATATGTGGGAAGCATTTCTGCTTTAGCGCAACTGACAATTATGGGGTTTTTTTTGCTTGTTTCTTTCAATTTTACTCAATAAGCAATTCAAGTCACTTTTATTTGTGTCATGTTTTTGTTTTTATTGTTTTTTTTTTAAATAGTGGACATTGTCACAAAGCAGCTTTACAGAAATATATAAATTCTGGATTTAATTTTTACATTTAAAAAAAATAATTAAAAATATATCCATAATAAGCAAGCCAGTGGCAAGTGAAAAACTTGCTGAGACAACATGAGGACGCAACCTTGAGAGGAAACAGACTCCAAAACGAACCCATCCTCATCTGGGTGATACAGTGTGATTATAAATAGCTGTGTGTTAGATGGTCAAAAAGTGCGTTCATTATAGTTTTAGAATGAAGTTTGTCCTGAATATATACTGTACATAAGATGCAACCCAACACTTTTACACACTGCACCTGCTTATCTTTTTGCTGCTATTTACAGTCGGAGGAAAATGTTTGTACACCCTTTGGAATTTTTTACATTTCTGCCTAAATTGGTCATAAAACATCGCCTGAACTCTCCAGCAATCTTAAGAATGAACAAACAGTGTCTGCTTGAACTAAAACCACTCAAACAATTACATGTTATCATATTTTTATTGGCCATAAGATGGAAATATTGACAGGATAGGGAGGCATAAGTAAGTACACCCTTAGCTAAGGCTCATCCAAGAGCTAATTTGACTAATTAGATGATTAAACAGTTTGACTCAGGTGTGAGCCAACCTGATGTCCAATCACTGAGGTGTGTCGTAAGCTACCCACCCCACTGGAAAACCAGTTAAAAGGTGTGTTTTGATGAGAGGCATGTTCTGTGCATCATGCCTCTCTCAAAGGAGCTGTCTGAAGACTTAAGACACAAAATAATTGATTTGTATAAAGCTAAAAAGGGTTACAAAACCATCTCTAAGACCCTTGGTGTTCATGTGTCTACAATTAGAAAAATTGTGTATAAATGGAGACAATTTGGAATGGTTGTTACTCTGCCAAGGAGTGGCCGCCCTGCGAAGATCACGCCAAAGGCACTGCGAGTCATCATCAATGAGGTAAAAAGAATCCAAGAGTGTCTGCTGAAGACTTGAGGAAATCACTGAAACATGCAGACATCTCTGTGGACACATCTACTATAAGAAAGACACTGAACAAGAATGGGATTCATGGGAGAAGGCCACGGAGGAAGCCATTGCTGTCCAGAAAGAACATTTCTGCTCGTTTGGAGTTCGCGAAAAAGCATTTGGATGCTCCTCAGCGCCACTGGAAAAACATATTGTGGTCTGATGAAACCAAAGTTGAATTGTTTGGGGGGAACACACCACATCATGTGTGGAGGAAAGTCGGTACAGCACACCATCAGCAAAACCTCATCCCCACCGTCAAGTATGGCAGCGGTAGCATCATGGTGTGGGGGTGCTTTGCTGCCTCTGGGCCTGGACAACTGGCTATAATCAATGGGAAAATGAATTCTCAAGTATATCAAGATATTTTGCAGAAAAACCTGAGGCAATCTGTCAAAAAGTTGAAACTCAAGAGAGGATGGGTCCTGCAACAGGACAATGACCCTAAACACAGAAGCAGGTCGGCATTAGAATGGTTTCAGAAGAACAAAATTCACGTTCTGGAATGGCCCAATCAAAGCCCCGACCTCAATCCAATCGAGATGTTGTGGCATGACCTCAAGAAAGCCATCCATTCCAGGCATCCCAGGAATCTTGCTGAATTGCAACAGTTTTGCAAAGAGGAATGATGCAAGATTTCTCCTGATCGTTGTGCCCGTCTAGTCTGCAACTACAGGAAACGTCTGGTTGAAGTTATTGCAGCCAGAGGAGGGTCAACCAGCTACTAAATCAAAGGTTGTACTTACTTATGCCTCCCTATCCTGTGAATAATTCCATCTTATGGTCAATAAAAATATGATAAAACGCAAATGTTTGGGTGGTTTTAGTTCAAGCAGACACTGTTTGTTCATTCTTAAGATTGCTGGAGAGTTCAGATGATGTTTTATGACCAATTTAGGCAGAAATGTAAAAAATTCCAAAGGGTGTACAAACATTTTCGTCCGACTGTACAATGCAAACTGTTTTACAAATCGCACTCTTACACATTGCATTGTTCTGCAGCTCAGCACCTTGTTTAGTTCCCTGTCGATGTTTATCTCTCTGTACTTTTGTGTATTGTTTGTGCCTTTTAGTTCCAGTGAAGGGAAATGCAACGGCACACATTCTATACAACTGTGTTTAAAACTTTGTGGTAACAGTTTGGGGAAGAACCATATATGGGTGTGATGGTCAGGTGTCCACAAACTTTTGGCCATAGAGCAGGTTAGTCATTGGTCTATTTAATTAGTCTGTTTAGTTTGTTTATTTGTCTTGTTTCATATCAGTGTATCAGTAGTTTCTGCATGTAGCGATTTGAACGACTTCCTGAATATCCAGTTAATCTAGGCCTGTTGGGTCTCTTACAAATACAGTAGATGGAAATCTGTTTCCACCACTTTAAAAAAAAAAAAAATGAAGTCACATACTGTACACTCACTGGCCACTTTAATAACAACTTGATCTTGATTCTAAGATTCCTGTTCTTGGCTGCAGGAGTGGAACCCAATGTAGTCTTCTGCTGTTGCATGCTGAAATGCTTTTCTGCTCACCACGGTTGTAAAGAGTTGCTACGAGTTACTATATCCTTCCTGGCAGCTCGAACCAATCTGGCCGTTTTCCTCTGACCTCTCTTATCAACAGGGCGTTTCCACCCACAGAACTGTCGCTCACTCAGTGTTTTTTTGTTTTTCACACCATTCTGTGTAAACTCTAGAGCCTGTTGTGTGTGAAAACCTCAGGAGATCACCCGTTTCCGAAATACTCCAACCAGTCCATCTGGCTCAAACCGATACCCATGCCACAGTGAAAGAAAGTCACACTTTGAGATCACAATTTTTCCCGTTCTGATGTTTAAAGTGAACATGAACTGAAGCTCCTGATTTGTATCTGCGTGATTTTATGCATTGTGCTGCTGTCAAGGGATCGGCTGATTAGAGAACTGCAGAAAACAGCAGGTGTATGGGTGTAACTAATAAAGTAGCCGGTGAATGTCGTATGTCATAATCAGGGGAAGCTCGTATCAAAGAGCTAGCTGGGCTAAGCTTCTCTGCCGTTCAAAGGTAAAAGAAAAATCAATATAATATTTCATACTTTGGGCATCCATATCATCTTATCTGCAGTTAACAAACATTTTAAAGAGGACTATATGTGACTTTTTTTTAATTGTTAGCACCACTAACAATCATACAAAAAAAAGCAAAACAAAAAAACAGACAGAATGATATGAAACGAGGCTGTGGGCTAACTGAAACGAGCCCAGTGCTGTAGGTTCATGCAGCCAATCAGACACAATCTGACACTATGTAGGAACGTGACATGCTCCTTGAGTTTTGTGCTCCAGTGAGTTAATATATTGTAGCCCATCAAAAATATGTTTGGAGGAAGCCATGGCCTAATGGTTAGAGAAGCAGCTTTGGGCCTAAAAGGTCACTGGTTCGATTCCCTGGACCAGCAGGAATGGCTGAAGGGCCCTTGAGCAAGGCACCCAACCACCAACTGCTCCCCAGGATATGCTGTATGTCGGTCTGGATAAGAGTGTTTGCTAAATGCCTGTAATCCATTATCTGTAGCCGCTTATCCTGTGCAGGGTCGTGGGCAAGCTGGAGCCTATCCCAGCTGACTATGGGCAAGAGGCGGGGTACACCCTGGACAAGTCACCAGATCATTACAGAGCTGATACATAGAGACAAACAACCATTCACGCTCACATTCACACCTACGGTCAATTTAGAGCCACCAATTAACTGTGGGGAAAACCGGAGCACCTGGAGGAAACCCATGCAGACACGGGGAGAAAGGCCACACAGAAAGGCCCAGAACCTTCTTGCTGTGAGGCGACAATGCTCACCACTACACCACCATTACACTATTATCCATCCATTATCTCTAGCCGCTTATCCTGTTCTACAGGGTTGCAGACAAGCTGGAGCCTATCTCAGCTGACTACGGGTGAAAGGCGGGGTACACCCTGGACAAGTCGCCAGGTTATCGCAGGGCTGACACAGAGACACAGACAACCATTCACACTCACATTCACACCTACGGTCAATTTAGAGTCACCAGTTAACCTAACCTGCATGTCTTTGGACTGTGGGGGAAACCCACACAGACACGGGGAGAACATGCAAATTCCGCACAGAAAGGCCCTCGCCGGCCACTGGTCTCGAACCCAGAACCTTCTGGCTGTGAGGTGACAGCGCTCACCACTACACCACCATGCTATTATCTCATCTCATTATCTCTAGCCGCTTTATCCTGTTCTACAGGGTCGCAGGCAAGCTGGAGCCTATCTCAGCTGACTCTGGGTGAGAGGCGGGGCACACCCTGGACAAGTCGGCAGATCATTGCAAGGCTGATACATAGAGACAAACAACCATTCACACTCACATTCACACCTACAGTCAATTTAGAGTCACCAGTTAACCTAACCTGCATGTCTTTGGACTGTGGGGGAAACCGGAGCACCCGGAGGAAACCTGCGCAGACATGGGGAGAACATGCAAACTCCGCACAGAAAGGCCCCTGTCGGCCACTGGTCTCGAACCCAGAACCTTCTTGCTGTGAGGAGACAGTGTTAACCACTACACCACCGTGCTATTATCCATCCATTATCTGTAGCTGGGGTGACACGGTAGTGTAGTGGTTAGCACTGTTGCCTCACAGCAAGAAGGTCCTGGGTTGATCCCAGGGGCCGGCGAGGGCCTTTCTGTGTGGAGTTTGCATGTTCTCCCCGTGTCCGCGTGGGTTTCCTCCACAGTCCAAAGACATGCAGGTTAGGCTAATTGTTGGCTCTAAATTGACCGTAGGTGTGAGTGTGAATGCTTGTTTGTCTGTCAGCCCTGCAATGACCTGGCGACTTGTCCAGGGTGTATCTCATGAGAGCCGGGGCTGACAGACAAACAACCATTCACACCTACGGTCAATTTAGAGCCACCAATTAACCTAACCTGCATGTCTTTGCACGCAGACACAGGGAGGCCCCTGTCGCCCACTGGGCTTGAACCCAGAACCTTCTTGCTGTGAGGCGACAGCGCTAACCACTACACCACTGTGCTATTATGAAATATGAAATAATTATTATGAGCCACTAAGTCCTAATTACTGCATGAGAAACGTTATCATGATGAAATATGAAAAGGTATCTCATTATTATGATGAGAGAGAAATGAGAAACGTTCTTGTTATGTGGTTGGTAGAAGAGAGCAACTAGACTTGCTTGAAGATTCTTGAAAACGTTTCGCCTCTCATCCGAAAGGCTTCCTCAGTTCTGTCTGACTAATAGGGAGTATCAAGTATTTATCCTCTCATGGATCATCATAGAATCCGAATCAGAATTCTGATGGCTGCATTGTAGGTGGCCGATAAAAGATGTCTTAGACATCCACCTCTGTTCAGTGATGGTCGTTCCAGGTTGACAAAAATGAACGATCCTCTCTGGCTAAGATGTCTGCCAGTTTTCTGGAAGTCCTCTCATACTCCCGCACCAGTCGAAGGGATCTCATCCCAAAGTGCGTAGAAACATGTCTGTGAAGATTCTCAGTCATCCAGGTACATAGTAATCTGTGGTTGGTAGAAGAGAGCAACTGGACTTTCCAAGAATCTTCAAGCAAGTCCAGTTGCTCTCTTCTACCAACCACAGATTACTATGTACCTGGATGACTGAGAATCTTCACAGACATGTTCTTATGATAAAATTATCTAGTTATTATTGTGGTGTAAAAAGAAATGAATGAATGAATGAATGAATGCTTTATTTCAAACATATCAAAGTAGTACAAAACAGAAGAGAAGAAAAACAAACAAAAAAACAATGGAACAATATTAACTTAACATGTTTGAAAAGGAGTAGGAAGAAGCATTAGCTTATTTAATCCTACCCCTTTTTCAATTAATTAAGAATACTATTTACTTCCTGTGTGTGTCTCATCTCATCTCATTATCTCTAGCCGCTTTATCCTTCTACAGGGTCGCAGGCAAGCTGGAGCCTATCCCAGCTGACTACGGGTGAAAGGCGGGGTACACCCTGGACAAGTCGCCAGGTCATCACAGGGCTGACACATAGACACAGACAACCATTCACACTCACATTCACACCTACGCTCAATTTAGAGTCACCAGTTAACCTAACCTGCATGTCTTTGGACTGTGGGGGAAACCAGAGCACCCGGAGGAAACCCACGCGGAGAACATGCAAACTCCACCCAGAAAGGCCCTCGCCGACCACGAGGCTCGAACCCGGACCTTCTTGCTGTGAGGCGACAGCGCTAACCACTACACCACCGTGCCGCCCATGAAAATAATCATTTTAGATATGTTATTTCATCTCATCATCTCTAGCCACTTTATCCTTCTGCAGGGTCGCAGGCAAGCTGGAGCCTATCCCAGCTGACTACGGGTGAAAGGCGGGGTACACCCTAGACAAGTCGCCAGGTCATCACAGGGCTGACACATAGACAACCATTCACACCTACAGTCAATTTAGAGTCACCAGTTAACCTAACCTGCATGTCTTTGGACTGTGGGGGAAACCGGAGCACCTGGAGGAAACCCACGTGGACACGGGGAGAACATGCAAACTCCGCACAGAAAGGCCCTCGCCGGCCACAGGGCTCGAACCCGGACCTTCTTGCTGTGAGGCGACAGCGCTAACCACTACACCACCGTGCCGCCCATGAAAATAATCATTTTAGATATGTTATTTCATCTCATCATCTCTAGCCACTTTATCCTTCTGCAGGGTCGCAGGCAAGCTGGAGCCTATCCCAGCTGACTACGGGCGAAAGGCGGGGTACACCCTGGACAAGTCGCCAGGTCATCACAGGGCCGACACATAGACACAGACAACCATTCACACTCGCATTCACACCTACGGTCAATTTAGAGTCACCAGTTAACCTAACCTGCATGTCTTTGGACTGTGGGGGAAACCGGAGCACCCGGAGGAAACCCACGCGGACACGAGGAGAACATGGAAACTCCGCACAGAAAGGCCCTCGCCGGCCCCGGGGCTCGAACCCAGGACCTTCTTGCTGTGAGGCGACAGCGCTAACCATTCAACATTAAAACTTAACTATGTTTCCAATGATATGGAACCAAATATGTGTTTTATGGTATAAAGAATGATGTAAGTGCATCCCTTTTGGAGCTACCTGTGGTCAAAAAAGCACTTTTTCTAAATGACACGAGTAATTTTGCTAAATATGACACATTACCATACATTCACCAAAAATAACGTCATCACCAAATTTTGCATGGTAAATAGAGCTATCACAGGGCTACAACAAACAACCAAGTTTATTTAATCAAGCCTTTTGATACTGAAGATAATAAGTGTTAAATGTGATTTTTAGCTCGCGTACCCTGATTGTAAAACAACCCTTAATAAAAATAAGAATACATTTGACACACTCGGTGCGCCCTCTATCGAAAACCCGAAACCCGGAAGTGTTAGGTGCGTTCACTCAGCGCTCGAGCCTTAATAAAAACAGTGGCAGTGACGTCACATGATGCCGGAAGTTTGACCTTCGGCGCGTTGGGTCCGAAGCTTCGCGGGAGCTGGGTTTGCCGGGGTTTAGTTGAACGTCAAAATGGAAGGTGACACCGCTATCCGGAGGCTCAGGTCCTCTCAGAATAACGTGTGTTATGAGAACAGCGGCTCTGCGAAGCGTGAAGACGCGAAGAAGAAGAAACACGAAGGCTCGTTTGTGCTAAGCGAAGGAGTCGCGTGCGCGCTCGTGCTCGTGTTCATATGCGCGCTCTGGGTTTCCGTGCACTGGTCTCTGAAGCAGCTCGTGACAGGAAAAGCCACCGGGGAGTTCAGCGCGTCCCGGGCCCGGTAAGCTCTGCACGCAGCCCGTACTGTATACAGTGCACTGCTGGGGAAGAGTGAAGCTGAAACTCGACCTGACAGCCCACTGATTCAGCTGTGTGTGTGTGTGAGAGACCTCATCCTCATGTCCTGCTTCACACATGATCTTATTTCATTTAGTCTGTGTTTTGTTCCTACAGTCTGAAGAATCTGTGACTACTGAGTGTGTTCTCTCTCTCTCTCTCTCTCTCTGTCTGTCTGTCTGTCTGTGGGTGGTAAAAGAGAGCAACTGGACTTGCTTGAGGATTCTTGAAGACGTTTCACCTCTCATCCGAAAGGCTTCTTCAGTTCTGTCTGACTGGCAGGGAGCATCAGGTATTTATCCTCTCATGGATGAAAAGCTCCCAATTTATACTGACAACCCAGTCCTCGCAGATGGCGTCTGCGTAGCCCCCGCACCTTCGCAGACGCTCTGCGCGCACCTCCCAAAAATTGTGACCACCGCAGAAGCGTCGCAGACAAGAGGGCTCCGATTGGTCCACTCTACATCCGCTGTACACACACTTCCGCTCCCCTTCTTTCCCGGTTTGTTTTGTTTTCACGACCGGCATTTTTAAAAACACGAGCGAAGATGGAGCAGCACGAAGAGCAGTTGATCGAGGAAGCGAGGAAGTACAGACATCTATACGACTCCAGTTCTAGTCATTATAAATAACCGGAGGATAAACACTCCACCAACTACTCCTAGCGACTTCGCGCCCCCTTGCGTTGTGGCGGTGAATAACATCGCGCACGCCTATTACTCCCCGCTCAACGATAAATTACAACTGTCTGCAAAAAGCTGTCTGCGAAAGCCTTGTCGCAAGAGCATGCAGAGGCCTGTAGCCCCCGCACCTTCGCAGATGCTCTGCGCGCACCTCCCAAAAATTGTGACCACCGCAGAAGCGTCGCAGACAAGAGGGCTCCGATGGGTCCACTCTACATCCGCTGTACACGCACTTCCGCTCCCCTTCTTTCCCGGTTTGTTTTGTTTTCACGACCGGCATTTTTAAAAACACGAGCGAAGATGGAGCAGCACGAAGAGCGGTTGATCAAGGAAGTGAGGAAGTACGGACATCTATACGACTCCAGTTCTAGTCATTATAAGTAACCGGAGGATAAACACTCCACTAACCACACCCACCAACTACTCCTAGCGACTTCGCGCCCCCTTGCGTTGTGGCGGTGAATAACATCGCGCACGCCTATTACTCCCCGCTCAACGATAAATTACAACTGTCTGCAAAAAGCTGTCTGCGAAAGCCTTGTCGCAAGAGCATGCAGAGGCCTGTAGCCCCCGCACCTTCGCAGATGCTCTGCGCGCACCTCCCAAAAATTGTGACCACCGCAGAAGCGTCGCAGACAAGAGGGCTCCGATGGGTCCACTCTACATCCGCTGTACACGCACTTCCGCTTCCCTACTTTCCCGGTTTTTGTTTTCATGACCGGCATTTTTAAAAACACGAGCGAAGATGGAGCAGCACGAAGAGCGGTTGATCGAGGAAGTGAGGAAGTACAGACATCTATACGACTCCAGTTCTAGTCATTATAAGTAACCGGAGGATAAACACTCCACCAACTACTCCTAGCGATTTCGCGACTTCGCGCCCCCTTGCGTTGTGGCGGTGAATAACATCGCGCACGCCTATTACTCCCCGCTCAACGATAAATTACAACTGTCTGCGAAAAGCTATCTGCGAAAGGGGTCAGTCCATGAAATGGGGTTACCAAAATGTGACATAGAGGGAGTCACTTAAAACAAGTTACAACTGAAAACAACTTTTATTTCCATGAAGCATTGACCATATAAGAAAATAACACAGTTGTTAAGATAACTCCTGATCTACAATGTATGATAAAATCCATAAATATTTACCCGGTTGCTAATGTAACAAGGACACGAACAAGCTTTTAAAAATAAAGGAAAAATATTGATCAAATCAATTTTTTGCTTTTATTTGCTTACTTTAAACATTAACACTGAATAAGAATTCATTAGAAATATTAGTTCAACATCATAAACACTGAAAATATGAAATACCAGTATTTCACAAACTTCATAAAACCTCTAAGATTTGAACAATAACAACAGTCATTAACAGGAAACAGTTTCATCCTATATGGGGTAAATGAGATTATTGAATTCACTACTTTACTTAGTCACACTTATATCTGCACTTCTCTAGAGCACGTGTTGTGGTGTGTGAGATCCCGCGAGAAGTTCTCTCGCGTCAGTTCAGCTGACCTAGATTGAGTAAATAGGTCTCGCAGGTTGTGAACGAACCAGGAAGTGAGTGGACGCCAAGTTAGGATGTGAGAAAAAACATCGATAATTTCTTTTATTGCCCTTTTGTTTAAATTTCTTTCTACCTACATCGTTTTATAGTATATTCTTCTTTATATTAAAAACATCAATCATGATTTCAACTTGTTTTATCATTTTTTATAAGCCTGGTTTCTAACGTAACACGGTAGGACACCACAATGTTACGTTCACAACCTATTTTTAGTGGATGAATTCGAAGCTAAATAGTTTATAGAACCTTCTTAACTTTATTATGTGAGTGTAAAACTAAATTGCAAGTACCATGAAACTAATTTTATTGAAATTCTCAGAAAGTAATGAAGGTTTATTTAAGCTCAAAGTCAGCAAATATTCCATGTCACAAAAAACGTGTCATCCGTGTCCAGTCACAGGGGAAGAAAATGTTTCACATTTCTTTATTTCAAAAGAAAACTTCATTTTTTAATTTATTTTATTTCTTCAAACAATATTTATGGATAATCTGCTAAATATTTCTTTAAATCATGGAAATTAAAGATGAAATGATTATGTAAACCCGGACCAATGAAAAGTAACATCATTTCATGGACTGACCCAAAGCCTTGTCGCAAGAGCATGCAGAGGCCTTAAGGTGTCATTCAGTGCATTTACATGCACATATGGCCCTTTTCCACTACCCTTTTTCAGCTTGACACGGCTCGCGTTTCGACTACCTCAGAGCGGCACGACTCAGCTCGCTTCAGCCCTACTCAGCACCCAAAACTCGCACGGTTTTGGAGTAGGGCTGAAGCGAGCCAAAGCGAGCCGAGTGAGGCTGGGGGCGTGAGGAGACACTCCCCTGTGCACTGATTGGTGAGGAGGAGTGTCCTCACATGCCCACACACGCCCCGCGAGCACGCTGGGATCTGTAAACACCGCAAACCCGGAAGAAGAATAATTACGAGAATTTCTGAAGCCTTATGCGCCTCGCCTCATCTATACGCTCTTGCCAGTATCTGTTGGCGTTGTCGGTGACAACAAGCCACAGCACCAAGACCAGCAACACTAACGACTCCATGTCCTCCATGTTTATTGTTTACTATCCGGGTCGTGAGACTACCGCTTAAAAGGTCACTGATGTCACTGTTTGCGCCGCCTAACGACATCACGTGACGTCCACCCACTTTCGCTAACTCCACCCAATGTGTCCACCCACTTCCAGCCAGCACGGTTCAGCGCGGTTGTAGTCGAAATGCAACTCCAACAGCCCCGCTCAGCTCGACTCAGCCCAACTCAGCACGGCACGGCTCAGCCCAACTCAGCCGCGTTGGTAGTGGAAAAGCGGCAATAGAGAAAATCGAATTTCTGCCGTAGCTCGACTGAAATCGAAGTTCTAAATGCCATGGAAACACCTTAGCTCGGCTGAAATTGAACCGAACTTGATTTCTCGTAATCGAGCTACGCGACCTAGATTATGCGATTTTTGCCGAGCTACTTGCACTACGTTCAGACTGCAACCTGAAACGACCCATATCGGATTTGTTGTGAAATCCGATTTTTTTGTTAGGCCGTTCACATTACCAATTATATGAGACTTGTATGCGATCTCCAATATGAACAGAAAACGACCCAAAAGTGTCCCGCATGCGCAAATTGACACGTAATAAGCACATCTACGTAATACGTAAACAAAAAAAAAAGAGCGCACTCTTCAAGTTTGCAAGTAAAGCATGGAGATGAGGCGAGACCTGGCGATGTGGTTTTTGTGGCGGCGGCGGAAATCACACAATAACCTGGCATTGTGGAGGCGATTGAGAAGCAGGAGGGCAAGGGCTTTGGTCCAGGCGCTGTGTGAGGCCGTGGCAGCAACCTCCGTTGAAAGGAGGGTATGGATGCGGAGTCGCAGCCAGGAGTGGTGGGATGTTGACGTGCTGTGCTTCTCTGATAATGATTTCGTCAACAACTTTCGGCTTACGAGAAACACCTTTACCTACATTCTTGTTGTTTTCCACCAAAGAGGCGGGATTAGCCAACGCAGAATAGTGACGTTTGTCTCTTGTTGATGACGTGTAGCTCGTCACTTCCGGAAGGGGCAGTGCTGAAGTAAGTAGCTCGATAGGGTTTACATGCACTAAGTAGCTCGGCTACAATCGCATAATCTAGGTCGCGTAGCTCGATTACGAGAAATCCAGTTCGGTTCGATTTCAGCCGAGCTAAGGTGTTTCGATGGCATTTAGAACTTCGATTTCAGTCGAGCTACGGCAGAAATTCGATTTTCTCTATGCGCATGTAAACGCACTGAGTGACACCTTAGATGAGCTTTTCATCCATGAGAGGATAAATACCTGATGCTCCCTGCCAGTCAGACAGAACTGAAGAAGCCTTTCGGATGAGAGGTGAAACGTCTTCAAGAATCTTCAAGCAGGTCCAGTTGCTCTCTTTTACCACCCACAGTATACCATGACCTGGATGACTGAGAATCTTCACAGACATCTCTCTCTCTCTCATGGCAATAGATCTTCACTGGAGATCTCCAATCTCTGTATGGTCATTAGGGTGCATCAGTTGCCCTCACTTTCATAAAATCTGATGCATTTTTGTTTGGGTGTTCCTTTTCACCAATAAAAACATCCTGTAACACTTTTTTTGACCATATTCAAAAGTCTAACGGTGGCACCATGAGGTTCATTTTTTGCCAAAAAACGCTTATTTTATGTTTTCGCGTAAGGTTTGAATCACAATGTTGGACTCCATTTATTGATTTCTTGTGACCCAGAGATCATGTTAAGAACCTTTGCAAGCGATTGAGAAGCATTAATGTGATTCATAATACATTTGTATTGTTTAAAAGTAGTTGAACAATGATTCAGTGAACAGCTAAAACTCAAACTGTGCTTGATAATATATTTAGAATATGTACTAAAAATGTGTATCTAAGATATTTGGTAGCGTATACTCTATAAGGTGACATAATGTTTCATGAAAAGTGATCGGAATTTTGTCATAAAATAGCAGCTTTTTCCATAACTTTGAGCTCCTGGTGCCACCATTAAACTTTTGAATTTTGTCAATATATTTCACCCAGTGTGTTTTCTTACCAAAAGGAACATAAAAACAAAAATGCATCATGATCGGAGGAACTTTTCATTTTTAGGGGGCAACTGATGCACGCTAATGGTCGTTCATCCCTCTTAGAGTGCATATCCTGGACCAGTTTCGTGTTTTTTTTTTTTTTTTTTAAATGAAAGTATATCCCTTTACACAAGGGTGGCACGGTGGCATAGTGGTTAGTGCTGTCGCCTCACAGCAAGAAGGTCCGGGTTCGAGCCCCGTGGCCGGTGAGGGCCTTTCTGTGTGGAGTTTGCATGTTCTCCCCGTGTTCGCGTGGGTTTCCTCCGGGTGCTCCGGTTTCCCCCACAGTCCAAAGACATGCAGGTTAGGTTAACTGGTGACTCTAAATTGACCGTAGGTGTGAATGTGAGTGTGAATGGTTGTCTGTGTCTATGTGTCGGCCCTGTGATGACCTGGTGCATTTCGCCCGTAGTCAGCTGGGATAGGCTCCAGCTTGCCTGCGACCCTGTAGAACAGGATAAAGCGGCTAGAGATAATGAGATGAGATGGAAAAATCCCAAGGGAGTCTGGAGCCAGATTCGTGATGTCGCCTGCACAGTTTCAGTGCACAGGCTGTGTAGACCAATCTACACTAGAGTACTAATCCCATCATGATTGGTGTTGCTACACCCTCCTACGATACATCTGTTAACCGTTTTAATAATTACATGATAACGTTGAAGAAATTTGCAGGTCGTTTTCTCATAAACAAACCAGCGCTGACGTAGGAGTCAGAAGGAGGCGTCCCGCACGCGACGTCATGAAAATCAGTGTTTGCCGGGAAATCCAAATGCCAATTTTTTTCAAAGGCGGACCAATTCGCCTCAAATGGCTTGATTTCAACTGAATTTTTCTGGTATTGCACAAAATGTGACAGATATTTGACCAAAGTTTAATATAAAATAAGAGAATTACATTGATCTTGCTCCTGAATTTACCCATGATATGCACTTTAAAGTGCATATTCTGGAACAATTTCATGGTATTTTTTTTTTTTTTTTTAAATATGAAAGTATGTCCCTTTACACACTCATCCAGAATGGTAATTTTGCACAAGGCCATCTGTCTACAGCAGAAAAAAATAAAATGCATCTGGAAAAATCCCAAGGGAGTCTGGAGCCAGATTCGTGACGTTACCTGCGGAAGCGCCAGCAGGCTGCGCGAGCTTGTGCAGTTTCAGTGCACAGCCTGTGTAGACCAAGCGCTCCCGTTTCTCTCTCATTGTCCGGTCTTTTGGAAAACGATGAGTGCTAATCCCATCAAGATTGGTGTTGCTACACCCTCCTACGATACATCTGTTAACCATTTTAATAATTTCGTGATAACGTTGAAGAAATTTGCAGAAAACCACCAGGTCGTTTTCTCATAAACAAACCAGCGCTGACGTAGGATTCAGAGGGAGGCGTCCTACACGTGACGTCACGAAAATCAACATTTGCCGGGAAATCCAAATGCCAAGTTTTTTCAGAGGCGGACCAATTCGCCTCAAATGGCTTGATTTCTACTGAATTATTCTGGTATTGCGCAAGGTAAAAAAAATTGCAGAGAATTCAGAAATGTTAGATATTTTACCAAAGTTTAATATAAAATAGGAGAATTACATTGATCTTGCTCCTGAATTTACCCGTGATATGCCCTTTAAGCCAGTATCTCACTGAGCTGCGACTAGTTGGAGACGCAACAATTGCAATAAAATATGCGAATTCGCGACAATTTTCACTTGGAATTGCACTGAATTGATATTCGCATATTTTACCGCAATTGTTGTGTCTCCAACTAGTCGCAGGCTGTCGCAGCCCGGCTTTCCCTTAGCAGGCAGGGAAGTAGAGGAAGCCTCACGGAAACTGACTTGAGAAGGGTTCGCGACGGCTTTGCGACACCAGCGACGCGTTTGCGGCTATTTTGAGAGAAATTTTGTCGCACAAATTTTTCCAACATGTTCAAAATTTCAGCGACAAAGGAGCGACACTTTGCGACTCATGCGAGGAAATTGAGAAGCCCCGCGAATGTTTGTTTCAAGACACTTTTGAAACACTCTGGCGAATGACGTTCACAAGCTGTCGTAGCCAAGTGAGATACTACCCTTAGATTCTCTTCACACAAATGATTACGCTTGTCATGTGAAAATCTGCTAGTCGGACACGTCAGTAATGGTTTTATCCTGGTTTGGGTCGTGCTGGATCCATCACCTATCCTTGGGACACCAGTCCATCTGAAGGCACCATGCACCCACTCATTCGCACGTACAGGAAATGCAGCGCAGCCAATCCGACTACCTGTATGTTTTTGGACAGTGGATGGCCGCCCATACAAACATGATTGTACGCCAAGCTCAGGATTGAACAAACAAGTCCCCAGTTCAGTCCTGAGCTCAGGTACATGTTCTCATGTTTGTAAGGCCCCCCATCACACTTATTTGGAATTAGCAGGAATCAAGCAGAACCAGCCGGAATGAAAAATTTTTTCAAAATTCGTGCCACATTCGGGCGGGAATTTCAAACTAACCAACATTCTTACAGCTTTTGTAAGAATGACGTTCGAATGCTCTTCGAACCCGCCTCGACTGATTCTTGCACATTCTGGGTGTATTAGCTTTTGAATGCAGTTCAAATGTAGTTGGAACACCAGTAGGAATACCTAGAATGCTGTTCGAATGCTCTAAGAATATTAAGAATCCACTTCGAATTCCGTACAAGTGCGGTTCAATTGCTGGTCGGAAGGTGCCTCAAATGCAGTCAGAACGCTCCCGGAATAGCCGCTGAATATGTTTCGAACGTCTAAGAATTCAAAGAGAATGCAGCTCGAATACTTAGAATCTACTTCGAATATCCTGAAATATACGAAGAATTTTCATTCCGGCTCATTCGAGGCACATTCGGGACATTCTGGCAGGATTTGAAGTGGCTTGCCGTTTCGATTTTCCCCTCGAATGCGATCAGAATGTTTCGAATGCTGTTGGAATGCCGTAAGAATATTTAGAATGCAGTCAGAATGCAGTTCGAATACACTTCGAATGCCGTTCGATATTTCT
This sequence comes from Neoarius graeffei, assembly GCF_027579695.1. Taxonomy (NCBI): domain Eukaryota; kingdom Metazoa; phylum Chordata; class Actinopteri; order Siluriformes; family Ariidae; genus Neoarius; species Neoarius graeffei. The sequence continues at coordinate 14,801,247 of NC_083580.1, forward strand.
TCTCTTCGAATGCACCTCGAATGTTTTGAGCATAAGCAAAACATTTGGGCCGGCCACAAGAATGGGCCCGAATGTTTGGAATGCAGTCGGAATTTTTAGAATGCACTTTGAATATCCCGGAATATACGAAGAATTTTCATTCCGGCTCATTCTGCCTCTAGTGTGACTACACTATAAGGGTTTCTCTGGTTTCCTCCCATCTGGTTGGTGCATGCCAGTTGGTCCATTGGCAGCTCTTGGTGCGAGTGTGTGATGTTTGTGTTGGACTGGTGTCCCGTCCTGATTGATCCTGGGAAAGGCTTTGACCAGCCTAAAGTGATTACTGAAGATGAATGAGTGATGCACGTTACACCCATCTACACTGGCTTTCTGTATTTGCTCACGTTAAGTTCTTGGCACGTGATATGCTCTACAGTTTCTGTCAAGAAGTGGAAAGCGTGAATCCCCAGTTCAGTCCTGAGCTCATGTTACTGTATGTATGTACAGTGGGGCAAAAAAGTATTTAGTCAGTCACTAATTGTGCAAGTTCTCCCACTTAAAAAGATGAGAGGCCTGTAATTTTCATCATAGGTATACCTCAACTATGAGAGACAAAATGAGAAAAAATCCAGAAAATCACATTGTCTGATATTTAAAGAATTTATTTGCAAATTATGGTGGAAAATAAGTATTTGGTCAATAACAAAAGCTTATCTCAATACTTTGTTATATACCCTTTGTTGGCAATGACAGAGGTCAAACGTTTTCTGTAAGTCTTCACAAGGTTTTCACACACTGTTGCTGGTATTTTGGCCCATTCCTCCATGCAGATCTCTAGAGCAGTGATGTTTTGGGGCTGTCGCTGGGCAACACGGACTTTCAACTCCCTCCAAAGATTTTCTATGGGGTTGAGATCTGGAGACTGGCTAGGCCACTCCAGGACCTTGAAATGCTTCTTACAAAGCCACTCCTTTGTTGCCCGGGCGGTGTGTTTGGGATCATTGTCATGCTGAAAGACCCAGCCACGTTTCATCTTCAATGCCCTTGCTGATGGAAGGAGGTTTTCACTCAAAATCTCACGATACATGGCCCCATTCATTCTTTCCTTTACACGGATCAGTCGTCCTGGTCCCTTTGCAGAAAAACAGCCCCAAAGCATGATGTTTCCACCCCCATGCTTCACAGTAAGTATGGTGTTCTTTGGATGCAACTCAGCATTCTTTCTCCTCCAAACACAAGTTGAGTTTTTACCAAAAAGTTCTATTTTGGTTTCATCTGACCATATGACATTCTCCCAATCCTCTTCTGGACCATCCAAATGCTCTCTAGCAAACTTCAGACGGGCCTGGACACGTACTGGCTTAAGCAGGGGGACACGTCTGGCACTGCAGGATTTGAGTCCCTGGCGGCGTAGTGTGTTACTGATGTTAGCCTTTGTTACTTTGGTCCCAGCTCTCTGCAGGTCATTCACTAGATCCCCCCCCCATGTGGTTCTGGGATTTTTGCTCACCGTTCTTGTGATCATTTTGACCCCACGGTGTGAGATCTTGCGTGGAGCCCCAGATCGAGGGAGATTATCAGTGGTCTTGTATGTCTTCCATTTTCTAATAATTGCTCCCACAGTTGATTTCTTCACACCAATCTGCTTACCTATTGCAGATTCAGTCTTCCCAGCCTGGTGCAGGTCTACAATTTTGTTTCTGGTGTCCTTTGACAGCTCTTTGGTCTTGGCCATAGTGGAGTTTGGAGTGTGACTGTTTGAGGTTGTGGACAGGTGTCTTTTATACTGATAATGAGTTCAAACAGGTGCCATTAATACAGGTAACGAGTGGAGGACAGAGGAGCCTCTTAAAGAAGTTGTTACAGGTCTGTGAGAGCCAGAAATCTTGCTTGTTTGTAGTTGACCAAATACTTATTTTACCAATTTATTTACCAATTAATTCATAAAAAATCCTACAATGTGATTTCCTGGATTCTTTCCCCCCATTCTGTCTCTCATAGTTGAAGTGTACCTATGATGAAAATTACAGGCCTCTCATCTTTTTAAGTGAGAGAACTTGCACAATTGGTGGCTGACTAAATACTTTTTTGCCCCACTGTATGTATGGAGTCACATGTTCTCATGTTTGTATGGGTTTCTCCGGTTTCCTCCCATCTCCCAAAACCATGCCGGTTGGTGCATTGGCGGCTCTTGGTGCGAATATGTGTGTGTGATGCTTGTGTTGGACTGGTGTCCTGTCCAGGGTGAGTTCTGGTCTCATCCTGATTGATCCTGGGAAAGGCTTTGACCAACCTAAAGTGATTACTGAAGATGAATGAATGATGTACATTACACCCATCTACACTGGCTTTCTGTATTTGCTCACGTTAAGTTCTTGGCACGTGATATGTTCATGTGTAGCTTTGTTCTACAGTTTCTGTCAAGAAGTGGGAAGAGTGAAACTAAATTTTAGGTTTAAGGCACAGTAAATAAACTCCACGCTGAAGCAGGGTGATATAACTTCTGCTAGCTGTGATCATGTGCAGCCTGAAACCATTAATAACATCAATGATGGATCAGAAACTAGACCGTAAACTAGACTGGTTGGGACCAGTTGGAATGAAATTTCATTCTGATTGAAAGAGATATAATCTATTTAATGTCCAGTCATCATCATTGGTTGAGTGAACTTGGATAAACTTGACCTGTCCGACGCCATCCATCATCATTGCTGGTTGGTTGGCACCCAATATCTGAACAAAGTTGATCAATATATGTTGTTGCAGGACGACCCACACGAAGATGGTCAGGTTTGAGGGTCCGAAGAAGCAATTCACTAGCAAGTTCTTGTTTAGCTCTGAAGCAGTGCCCAGCGAATCACGATCTGCGCACTCTCTGAGTTTCTGATATCCAACAGAATATCAATAGTGTCTAGTAGAAGAATAAATTCAATTGTTTACACGATGCACGTCTTGGCATACTTTCTGGACAGCTACTTTTGTCTCAAGCTGTCCCAAAATTGTTGTCCAGTGTGTGGTCCAGTTATTTGTAACGTACATTTAAATGAAGAATTTCAACAGTGCTCCATGTTGCAGTCAGAAAGAAGACATTTGCATTGATGGAAATTTTCCCTTGGAAATATACCCAGTCTCATAAAAGGCCATTATACTCTCTCTTTTTTTTTAAACGTGTGGAGTTTCCAGGCAGGCAGCACGGTGGTGTAGTGGTTAGCGCTGTCGCCTCACAGCAAGAAGGTCCGGGTTCGAGCCCCGTGGCCGGCGAGGGCCTTTCTGTACAGAGTTTGCATGTTCTCCCCGTGTCCGTGTGGGTTTCCTCCGGGTGCTCCGGTTTCCCCCACAGTTCAAAGACATGCAGGTTAGGTTAACTGGTGACACTAAATTGACCGTAGGTGTGAATGTGAGTGTGAATGGTTGTCTGTGTCTATGGCTACATCCACACGACAACGGCAACGAGATTTTATTAAAAAAAATATCGCGTCCACATGGGCAACGGATCAGTAAAATATCAGGTACATATGGCAACGCAACGCTTGCTGAAAACGATGCAATACACATGCCACACCTCTACGTGCGCTGTAAGACGGTCCCATCGGCGACACCAGAACAATAGAAGAAGTAGGACGCATGCGCATAAACCCCTTCTTCTACCCGGCGTGAAGCACTCACAGGAACAAGCACACAACAACAAGAAGAAAATGGCTGCGACTACGCGAGGAAATCGTGCCTTCTGTGTGTACAAATCAGTTTTATTAGTGTGCATAGTTTTATATAACTTAATTTTCTTATTGTGTGTGAACATTTTGAAAAGCATTTTTATAAAATTTATATAACTTTTTATATTGTGTGTGTGAACATTTTGAAAAGCAGTCTTATCCAATAAAAAAATAAATTCAAGAAATGGTTCAGTTACTTGTTTATTTAAAAGAAAAGCTGTATACAAAAGTGAATACAATGCAGTGGTTCATACGAAACAGCGAGTGCGCTGCTTGTTCTAGTCATGTGGTTGTGACGTCATCGTAAACAAATCCGTTCTACTCATCCAGACGACTTTGCAACGGCGCCGTTGCCAGATTTTTCCACTCTGGAACCCGTTCTCAAAAAATATCGTTTTGGGGCACCCAAAACGCCGGTGCCGTGTGGACGCCAGGCCAAAACAATAAACAATTTTATCAGATTCACCTGAATCCGTTGCCGTGTGGACAGGGCCTATGTGTCAGCCCTGTGATGACCTGGCGACTTGTCCAGGGTGTACCCCGCCTTTCGCCCGTAGTCAGCTGGGATAGGGTCACAGGCAAGCTGGAGCCTGTAGAACAGGATAAAGCGGCTAGAGATAATGAGATGAGATGAGTTTCCAGGCAGATAATGATCTAGAAACCGATGTACGAAACCTAGACACGGTGTTTTTTTTTTTTTTTTTTTTTTTTTTTTAAAGTCTCATTCCCGTCCTCTTCCGACCAATCCTGCTTGCTCGTGCTGTTGTTATTATTTTATTTTGGTTTTGTACCTGCCTGCAATATTTTAATATTTTCTAACAAATTTAATTGGGTCTATCAACCAAAAAATGAACAGATCATTGATCAAATGCAGTAAATGCATCATACCGCACCGCAAAATTAAACCACGACATCCAGAACACTCCCATGTTTCTATAAAAAAAAAAGTCCTTTGTTTGTCCCACAAGCTTCCTACCTGCCCAGCCACTTCCACCTGCATGAGAGTAAAAGCCTCTCAGTCCCTCCAGAAATTCACGTCTATGACGTTGCCCTCTTCCAGAGATTGACTGATTAATTTCAGAGCAGCCATGAAGTTTTTTTTGTGAAGCAGTTCGCAGGAAAAAGCTCTGTGTGTTTTGACTTTATGCCATTATGGCAGGATTACAGCTGCTGAATAAGTGAGTTTACTGTTTATTACAGTTTCGTCAAGTTTATCTGTAAAGCGCTTTTAACAATATTGTCGCAAAGCAGCTTTACAGCAAATTTAAAGATTTTAAACATGAGCTAATTTATCCCCGATGAGCAAGCCTGTGGCGACGGTGGCAAAGAAAAAACGCCCTCAGACGACACGAGGAAGAAACCTCGAGAGGAACCAGACTCAAAAGGGAACCCATCCTCATTTGGGTGATAACAGACCATATGATTATAAGTAACCCGCTTCTATAATGGTGTCCTGTAGAGTCACAAAGTGTAACTGTGAAAACAGGAAATTCATTATAGTTTTAGCACGAAGTCGGTTTTGTTGACGTTATCAACTGTTCATCGATGGAAACTTGAGTGCAAAACTGTTTGACAACTACAGTCCTAGAGTCATCATGGTGATTTATAGTCTTCAGCCGTCATAGCAAAAGTGTAAGTGTCCAGAGCCGTCTTCTAAGTGCGACTTTCGAGTGTCCATATGGGGCCGTCCTCTTCAGGAGCGATGCGATGAGACTAGGGCTGTAACGATACACCCAACTCACGATTCGATTCGTATCGCGATTTTTGACCCACGATTCGATACACCCACGATTTTTTAAAATGTATTTTTAAAGTAGTAAATTTGACTTATTAACATTTACTTACTTACATTAACAATTTAATAACAAATAATTCAGACCACTGCATAGAATGAGTAATATGTATGCAAAAATGAACAAATGTATATCCAAAGACTGTTTTATTTCTCAAAATAATACTGTTGAGCCGGAAGCTGTTTTTTTTTCGGTTCTGAAAAAGTCATTTTTCCAAATCGTGTAAATCCGTTAAGATTTTTTTTTTGGGGGGGTGGCTCTCTCACTGTCTCACTCTCATAGGGCCAATGATTTTCTGTGATCGCGGAAAACAGATGGAAATTACGGAATTTTTATAGTGAAACATTGCTCGCGTGTCAAAATGTAACTGCCGCAGAAGGCTTCCGCCCAAGCAGACATGCCTTCAGTGTTGCCAGATATTGCTAACGTTTTCCACCCCAAAATATGTTCAAAACCAGCCAAAAAGCACCTAAACCCGCCCAATCTGGCAACACTGCATGCCTTTCCGGTCAAGTGATTGTGATTGGCTTGTGGCACACCTAGCCAGCCAATGAGCTGCTTGTTTACAGATTCGCTCCCCGCGTCGCAACCAGAATGGCGACCGCTTAAAAGAAATGAATGCTCTGCCAGTGGCGAGTGTGGACGTTGCGTGCCTCGCAGAAGATTGTCGCAGGTCGGCGAAAAAACGACTTACTAATAGATATAAAAAATAAAAGTAATTTAAGTAAGTTTAAAATGTAATTTAAATAAAAAGTAAAGTATTCATAAATTGAAGTTTGGAAGCACCTCTGTTTTTGGGCTGAGGAGAAGTTTAAAAGGGTGTACCGCGATTCTGCCTTCTTGTATCGCGACACGGATCGTGGCTCTGCGTATCTCGATTTCGATACGCATATTGTTACAGCCCTAGATGAGACTCCAGCCAGAAGTAGGGCATCAGCATGGATCAGGCAGGTCCAAAGAGTAGAAGACGTCAGGATCGACATGTAACGAGAGATTGATTGATTGACTGATTGATTGATTGATTGATTGATTGATTGATTTTAGCGAATGAGTAAGAATAGTATACGTTTTGCACGGAGTTCAAGCGGGGGGACTGGCAAGACTAACTATGACAGCATAACTAAAAGGGAGAGCCTTTACAGTATGCAAGTGTGAGGTCGGGGGGTGCGACAGCATCCATACATCCCAGTTTACCAAAACACTCCATGCCTGAGGACCCTCCAGATCTCCTCCTTTACCTAACAAAAGGCTTGACTAAAAAGATTTTTCAGCCTAAACCTAAACACTTAAGTTTAGTTTCTTTTTGAACGTAGCCTCGCTTTTTAGCTAGCGTTCTTGTTATTTGGTAGGCCACATGAGGTTTCATCAGATTTTAGATTTGTAGTTGGATTAGCATACGGGTTTCACCAGCAACGTCCAGAAATGTAACGTATTGCAGGGCTTTTGTTCCATCTCTGTGGTTTGAGGTTTCTGTGGCTGAATAGAGGAAATAATTTGAGAGAACTGAAAGACGAAGATTACCAGTGGTGAGCATTTATGCCTTTTTTTTTTTTTTTAATTGAATGAATGTATTTCTTTTGACTGGTACTGTATTTGCTAACTTCAGTGCATTTCAGATCAAGTGTAAAGAAAAGTCTATCTTTCCTACCGATCCCTCTTATCGGCACCTTATCGAGCCTTGTTTGGTCGTAGTGTAACCCAACATTGAGTCAGATAGACGTTCTTGTTAAGGGCAATTCCATGTAAATGTCAACCTTACCATGCAAAAATAAAGCAACATGTAATACATCAAAACCACTCCCAGAGATATCACCTAGGCCTGTATTTTACAGATGTGAATAAGTTGAACCAATTTGTAACCAACCTAATATGTCACTGTCAGTCTTTCTTTCTTATAATGTAAAACCCAAGCTAAAATCAACTTTGATCATGTACAATTCTATATTATTGCCACAAGCCACAGAAATGTATGCTAAAATCCACAAAACAGCAAAACAATAGCCATCCTAAATATTATTTAAGAACTTTGATAGTTTTAGCTGATATTTAGAGAGTTTTTCAAAGGGTTATGGTGGTTAAATTGCTGATTTTCTAAACATATGCCATGTCTATTTCAGACATGTCACATCCATAACGGAATTTCGTCACATCCATAACGCTGACTTTTCCTTCCGAAACTCTGCATGAAATACAAAATATTTTAAACAAAGATTTTTTAATATTCACCTTGGACCCCTCTATCAAATAGATATCTCCATTTCGACATTAGGTTTACAATTTCACAGAGTTTGATAAAAATGTACAGTCACCCAAGAAAAGTGATACTTTTTCTGTCACGTCCATAACGCATCTTTTATTGGCATTTTCTGGCATGCCCTAGATGTACTATGGGAATTGTTCTTGTTCTATCACTTCTCCAGTATGGTACAGCCTTAAAATATGCAACACCTGTTTAAATACTGGGAGACAATAAAACATGCACTGGATCATTTGTTGCCATTTTGAGTTCAACTGTCACGTCCATAACACTGGAATTGCTCTTAACAGGTTTTCCTGACAGTTGTAGGTTCATATGTTTTATAGGAGAATTGGTGTGTTCTAGAATGTCACAGTCCGATTCCTGGTCTTGCATTCTCATGAGGCGTTTATGAATTATTCCTAAGTGCCTATGAAACGTGCATAAAGTGTTTTTGAAAACTATGCCAATATATTTGTAATAAATCGAATGGTCATAAACGTGGCGCAGCAGGTCATGTTGCGGCCTCACAGCTCCAGGGTTCCCGGTTCGATCCTGAGCTGCGGTTACCGTTTGTGTGTGGTTTCACATATTTTCCCCATGTCTGCGTTTCCTTCGAGTTCTCTGGTTCCCTCCCACCAGGAAATATTCCAATATATATTCTATGGACATGAGTGTTTTACTGGGAAATACGCCATTCGTATTTTTCATACGAGCTCCATCTGGGACATGGAGATCCAAAACTGTGAAATAAATCGCTAGATGTCAATCGTTGAGTTGTTTTGATAACTTTGGGTCCTTTCTGTTTGTGAATGTGTCGATATAATAAAAAGAAAATCACACGTTGGCTTGAAGATACGAAGCTTATCTTCTCGTGTTGAAAAACTCGCATTTTTCATACGAAATACTTCGCGGATCTGAGTGACGTAGTTAAATAATATTGGCTGGCGTTGAGTGGTACATCCGATATATTCCATTCAGCTAGCATGATACTGAACAAGCCAAAGACAAGTTCAGTATCATGCTAGCAGAATGGAATATATCTGATAGACCATGAAAAAAAGCCATTATTATTATTATTATTATACTACATACACACTCTTCATATCAGCATTCTCGAAAGTCAACGTGAGCTCACCTGCGACTCGGTGCTGTTAGCGCTGCAGTCCTTCTAGCCGGTGTAGTGTTAGCAAAGGCCAAGCTGAATATTATTATTATTATTATTATTATTATTATTATTTTTTTTTTTTCCCTGTATAATTTACTTTTAAAATTAACATCAACAACCACACACAACGGAGCGACCTAGCAACCAAAATTCTCTAAAATCTTCCGCTTTTAACGAAGCAAACCTCACAGCCATGTTTGCTTATAAATTGTCAGTCACTTGCTAACGCAAAAGTTTTACATCTCCGACGTGTCTCTCTTCCAGTTTTTCGATGTCCGTTGGTATGTTTTTCTCTTGTAAATATGCGTGAAGAACACATAATGAGGTTTTGGTAGCCTTTCAGGTGTTCAGCACATCTTTTTTTTTTTTAGTTTCAGTTTTCTGTTTATTTATTTAGTGCTTAAACTGAGCACTGGATTAGCCTCGTCGTCTCTCTTTCCCCGCCGACAAATAAATGATTGTGCAGCAGTAACACTAGTAACACCCCCTTTGGCAAGTATCACAGCTTGTAAACACTTTTTGTAGCCAGCTAATAATCTTTCAGTTCTTACCTGGGGGATTTTCGTGCATTCGTCCTTGCAAAAGGCTTCCAGTTCTACAAGTTTCTTGGGCTGTCTTGCATGCACTGCTCTTTTGAGATCTATCCACAGGTTTTCAATGGTGTTTAGGTCAGGGGACTGTGAGGGCCAGGGCAAAACCTTCAGCTTGTGCCTCTTGAGGTATTCCATTGTAGATTTTGAGGTGTGTTTTGGATCGTCGTCTTATTGTAGGACCCGTCCTCTTTTTAACTTCAACTTTTTTACAGATGGTGTGATGTTTGCTTCCAGAATTTGCTGGTATTTATTCAAATCCATGCTTCCCTCGACCAATGAAACATGCCCTGTGCCACTGGCTGCAACACAACCCCAAAGCATGATCGATCCACACCCATGCTTCAGAGTTGGAGAGGTGTTCTTTTCCTGGAATTTGGCACCCTTTTTTTCTCCAAACATACCTTTGCACATTGTGGCCAAAAAGTTCTCTTTTGATTTCATCAGTCCACAGGACTTGTTTCCAAAATGCGTCAGGCTTGCTTAGATGTTCATTTGCAAACTTCAGATGCTGAATTTTGTGGCTAGGACGCAGGAACGGTTTTCTTCTGATGACTCTTCCATGAAGGTCATATTTGTTCAGGTGTCGCTGCATAGTAGAACAGTGCACCACCACTCCAGGGTCTGCTAAATCTTTCTGAAGGTCTTTTGCAGTCAAACAGGGGTTTTTATTTGCTTTTCTAGCAATCCAACGAGCAGTTCTTTCAGAAAGTTTTCTTCATCTTCCAGACCTCACCTTGATCTCCACTGTTTCTGTTAACTGCCATTTCTTAATAACATTACAATCTGAGGCAACAGCTACCTGAAAACACTTTGCTACGTTCTTGTAGCCTTCTCCTGCTTTACGAGCATCAATTATTTTTATTATTCAGAATGCGAGGGAGTTGCTTAGAGGAGCCCATGGCTGTTGATTTTAGGGACAAGTTTGAGGAGTCAGAGAATTTATCCAGCTTTGAAATCTGCATCATCTGACCTTTCCTAACGAAGAATTTGAACAAGCCACAGCTAATTAACATCTGGAACCTTGGTAAAAGTTACCTGAGAACTCAAATGTATCGGGGTGCCCAAACTTTCGCATGGTGTTCCTTTTCTTTTTTCACTCTCCAGTTGTACAAAACAAAAATAATACACAAATCTTGCAGAAAACGCTGAAAAGAAATGCGTCGTCTTTACCTTTTATGCCTTTTGGTGATCAGTTCATCTTCAACTATTCACAGTAACAGACATTTTCAGTAAGGGTGCCCAAACTTTTGCATGCCACTGTATGAGAATGAGATGCTTTTGGGTATGAATGGGCGTTTATAACGGACTGATGTTCCATCTTCCAACATTCGTGACCGTTCCAGGAAACTTATGCTGTAGCTTGACGAAGATAAATGAACAAACCGATATAGTAACGGAGTACCTTTCTCTGCCATTCCGATATTTATTTATTTTTTGAGTCGTTAATATTCACAGATCCGTAGTGATTAATGTAAAAATAGCAAAGGAAGGAAAACCAAAGCACTGAAGGAACAGGACTGGGAGGGAAACACTGGTCGAAGACAGACATTTAAAGGGGAACAGAGGGCAATATATAGAGTAAATATAACAATAAAACACACATTAACGAACCTTATTCAAGACTTACAAAAGTTTTTTGTTCTAAGGTTGGAAAGTTATAGTGTTTTTGAAAGTAGCTCGAGCAAACTATTTCCGCAGTTTGAACAGCCCGCCATGATATTAATTTTATCCAATCAGAATGCACGTTCATTTTCTCTGCGTAACACTCATGACGTATGTATGTGCCCAGTTGTGTTGGCTCATTGAGGTTGGGAATAGCACGCGTGAATCGGAAAGTAGGATGAATTGTAAGTGATCGGCTACACAATGCCACCGTGTGTTGCTTTCGGGTGTAATAACAGGACCGATGGAAAGCGTAACGATCCTCCAGACTTGTCTTTTCACTCGTTTCCGCTGAAAAACACCAAGCGAGTTCGAGCTTTCTTCTCTTCTTTCGTCATCACCGGAGTCGAGAGTACCTCTCCTAGGTTCAAACTGGTACCCTTGTAAGCCATAGCCTGCTTGCAGTGTGTCTTGCGGGATCTCTTCGTACGATTCGACAGAGCTGTCGCTTTCACTTGATGCGCCCGACGCCATGATTACACGCTTTTGTCCTAGTGCAGTGGGTAGGGCTGACGTCACGGTCTTTTAAAAATGGCGACTCTTGTGCCGTTTAGCGTACCGACTATTATATTTACAATTACCAAGATATTTCGTTGTTTTCTAGTATATAAATTTGATAGAATACTTACCGTAAGAATACGTTACTTTGTCACATCAGCAACTGTATATATTATATTCGGTACCCCTTTAACCCTTCTTTCATCCACATCCAGGCATTTTATTGTGATGAAGGGTGTGTTGAGCTGATGATTTGGATCAGTTGTGTTGGAGCACAAAGACAATGAAGTGTGTGTGTGTTTGAGCGAGAGAAAGTGAGAGAGAGCGAGAGAGCTATCACACTGCAACCAGATACTGTTTGTCTGCCTCTCTCTTACTTACCACTGACGTTATCAGGCTAAATCTCTAGTTTGAACTTTGTTCCTTCTTGAATATTACATTGGTTAAGTCATGACCTTGATGCTCAAGAGGTCTCTGCTTCTGTGTGTGAATTTTCCCTCTACGAACACTCCGTTCCTGAATACGCCATTATTTAGTGAGCGCTAAGAGAGGATTTGTCATGGGAGAGTGATTGAGCCCTTTGAGAGCGAAGAGGTCGTGAACACATTTAATATAATTCAGTTGAGAATTTCAGGAATTCCAGGATTAAATCTGGCTTTGCTTGCGAAACAGGACGTTTTTATGCTTCTGTAGGAGGTGAAACCAGTTAAGAATGAAAGTGAACGGATTGCACCAGCATGTGTGTTTTGGACGAGGGAACAGGAAGTATCACGCCATGACTGACTGACAGACAAATCATAACATTTTCTAAATGTTTTTTTTTTTCCTTCTTCATTCATATTTGTGCACGGGTGTGTTTTGTGTGTAACAGGAAGTACCTGGAGCGCATCACCAGTGTGGGGCCTCGACCCGCAGGCAGTGCTGAGAATGAAATCATGACTGTAAGCTTCCTGTTGGAGCAGGTGGAGCGGGTGCGACGCGAGAGCGCCGACGGGCCGAACACCATCACGGTGGAGACGCACAAACACAGTGGTTCATTTAGCATCGACTTCCTGGGCGGATTCACAAGCTGCTACGATCAAATCGTGAACATCGTAGTGCGGCTCGAACCCAGAGGTGGAGCTCAGCACTTCGTACTGGCTAACTGCCATTTCGACAGCGTGCTCAGCAGTCCAGGTGAACTCTGCGGCGCAAACGACACCGCGCTTCATTCTTATATCGGAGGCGTAAGCAGGATGTGGGCAGTTTGAATGCGTTATTAGGCCACACCCGATTATATTGAATACTCATCAGGCACTTTATTAGGAACGTGATGTTACTATTCCTTTCATTAGTTTACGATTGCTGCAGAGCTCCCATTCCACCACATCCCACACGTGCTCCATTATATTCAGGGCTGGTGGTGGGAGATGAGGCCGCTAAAGTACAATGAACTCATTATTGTTGTGTTCATGGAACCAGTTACTCAAATTGTCATCTTAAACTATTAGAAGACGGCGCAGTGCTGGCTCAATGGTTAAGAAGAAGGTCATGGGTTCAAGCCTCAGCACTGCTGAGCCCTTGAGCAGAGCGCTTAACCCTCTCTGTACCAGGGGCACCGTATCATGGCTGAACCTGAACTTCCTAACAAGCTGGGATATACAGTACCAGTCACAAGTTTGTGCACCGCTACTCATTCATAGGGTTTTCTGTATTTTTGATATTTTCTACATTGTAGAATAATACTGACGATAACAGGGATGGAATTATATAGGGCGGCACGGTGGTGTAGTGGTTAGCGCTGTCGCCTCACAGCAAGAAGGTCCTGGGTTTGAGCCCAGCGGCCAACGACGGCCTTTCTGTGTGGAGTTCGCATGTTCTTCCCGTGTCCACATTGGTTTCCTCCACAGTCCAAAGACATGCAGGTTAGGTTAACTGGTGACTCTAAATTGACCGTAGGTGTGAATGTGAGCGTGAATGGTTGTCTGTCAGCCCTGCGATAACCTGGCGACTTGTCCAGGGTGTACCCCGCCTCTCGCCCATAGTCAGCTGGGATAGGCTCCAGCTTGCCTGCGACCCTGTAGAACAGGTTCTTCAAAGTATCCAGCGTTTACCTTGACGCTTTGCACACTAGAGGTAGTCACCTGGAATGCTTTTCAATTAACAGGTGTGCCTCGTCAAAAGTTAATTAGTGGATTAATTTCTTGCCTCCTTAAAGTGCCATTCCACCGTTGGATGTATTCTTTGGCATAAAATACAATATATTTTATGACAACATGATTAGACAGAGAAATCTTTTAGCTTCAAAATGATATATCAAGCATAATTTTTTGACGACAGGTATATTAATTTTGCGACCAAAGTCACCTACCCTTTTAATTTCCGCGCGTGATGTCATCGGCAGGTTCCCCTTCTTGTGTACCACGTGACATGTGACGTGGCACATATTATCAGCAATGGCGGATAGAACGCGATAAAAATAATACCAATAAATCTAGCTAATACCAATAAATCTAGCTAACTGAAAGATTAACTCGCAATTTTTTTGGCCCCCATATACGAGGAGAAATGACTCTCTCACTTTGGGGGTTTCCTGGTCTAAAAATAGACCGACATGTGGTACACAAGAAGGGGAACCTGCCGATGACATCACGTTTCACTACCGCGCGGAAATTAAAAGGGTAGGTGACTTTGGTCGCAAAATTAATATATTTGTCGTTGTCAAAAAATTGTTTGATATATCATTTTGAAGCTAAAAGATTTCTCTGTCTAGTCATGTCATAAAATATATTGTATTTTATGCCAAAGAATACATCCAATGGTGGAATGGCACTTTAAAGCGTTTGAGATCAAATAGTAAATAATAATAAATGCAGTAAATAGCCCTATTCAGCAACTGTAGTAATCCTTATTATGCCAAGAATCGCTCAACTAAGTAAAGAGAAACGACATCCATCATTACTTTAAGACATGAAGTGTCTATTTTTATTGATTAAAAAAACCCCATTGAATTAGAAGGTGTGTCCAAACTTTTGACTGGTCCTGTAATGCGGTCCGCAACAATACTTGTATGCTGTGGCATTCAACCAGGGCTCAACTGGTTTTAAAGGGCCCAGTGTCTGCAGTGAAAACATTCCCCACACCATTACACCACCACCACCACCTCTACCACAAGTCTGATCTGCTGACACAAGGCAGGTTGGGTGCATGGATTCATACTTACTGCTGGAGCCAAATTCTGAGCCTCAGTTCTCAGCTCAGTATCGCGCTCCCCAATCAGAATACTTGAGAATAAAATGTGTGATTAGGACAGGAAAACACCAGTCTAACACCTGCACGTTTTAAAACTACAATACACAAAGACACTTGAATCCACTAGGATGCTGTTTTGCACAAGAAGACTTTGCATTTACGCGTTTGCTGGATTTAACATACAAAAGTGCTTATCATCTCCTCGTGCAAATACAGATAGGTCAGAGTCTAATGGCGTATTCACACCTACGTTGTTTGGTCCGGACCAAACGAACCAAATTTCCCTTGGTCTCGACCTTTTGGGTTGGTCTGAATACAAACCACCGAACTCTGGTCCGGACCAAACAAGCGGACCGAGACCGAGCTGCAAGGTCGAACTCGGTCCGGACCAAAGGAACCCTGGTGCGGATCTTTTGGAGGTGTGAAAGCAGACCGGACCTAATCCGACAGTTTTGCTTTTTTGTACCTCGGGAGCTTCCGTCGTTTGTCGAGCATTATGGGAAACAGAGTCTTGACACTCCACCGCAAAGTGCAAACACTGTTTCGGTTGTCAAGGGAACCTTACAACAGTCGTTCAGACCAGTGGTAGGCTAGACTACAGAGTACAAAAAATGAGTAGGGGGCAAACGTGGGCCGAGGAAGAAACGCGTACCCTTGTGGATATATGGGCAGATGTCCACATATCTGAGCTTTTGGAGAGAACGCACAAAAATGCCGACGTGTTTGCTGTATTCAGTGAGAAAATGAAGAAGGGGTTCACGCGCTCCCCAGAACAATGTCGGCTAAAAGTGAAGAAACTCCGTCAGACCTACATTAAAATCAGGGACATTCTTTCAAAAAGTGGCGGTACTAGCGACGCAAAAAAGAAATTCATCTATTGCGTGAAGAGCCAGAACTGTCACAACATGATGTGCGCTCATCAGCGCTATCCTCCGTAGCCGCCTTGCCCTTTGTCGTCGTCGTTGATAAATTACTTGTACAACAGCATAGTAATCGCACAATTGTGAAAACAGTAAAAACTGGAAAAAACATACAGCTTTGATGACATTAAAAAGAATAACAGCACGGAAAGCCTCCATGACTACTTTTGAACTTAACGCTTTGTGCGCGTGCCGTCTCTGACCAATAGCTGAACGACCTCAGGGCGCGTGGCTTTGTTGACAGGTTTTGGTCCGCTTACTAAAATGTACAGTGTGAAAGCGAACCGCACCAAAATGAAAAAATAAAAAAAAACATTTGGTTCGGACCAAAGCAAGTGAACTATCGAACTATCCTGGTCTGAATACACCCTCAGAGTGCCGTCAAGCTGAAACCTTGTTGCTGTATATATTCAGATGCACCTCATGTACGCTTTCCTTTATAAACATGTTTAATGGGAACGGAGTTCTGTTTTTAACTTTGACACGTATTGCGAGTGATGCATTGTCCTACGTGTGTGTGTGAGACAGGAGCAAGTGACGATGCAGTAAGCTGTGCTGTGATGCTGGAGGTGTTGCACTCAATATCCAGTCTTTCTATTCCTCGAAATCACGGAGTCATCTTTCTGTTTAACGGAGCTGAGGAGAACATCCTTCAGGTGAGAGTGATCAGACGAAGAACTAAAGAACTCAAGATGAAGCAGAGATAATGTATTGGAGAGACAGAGAGAGAGAGAGACTCCTAAACAACTAAAAATGTAGACTATAGAAAGATGTATTGTGTCTTGGACTGTATGAATACAGGGGTGTACATGAGCAAATTCTAGAAACGGTCACCAGT
The DNA here is from genome assembly GCF_027579695.1 of Neoarius graeffei. Lineage (NCBI taxonomy): Eukaryota > Metazoa > Chordata > Actinopteri > Siluriformes > Ariidae > Neoarius > Neoarius graeffei. The sequence continues at coordinate 14,817,878 of NC_083580.1, forward strand.
TTATTGCACTGTCAGTAAAGGTTGTCGTATTGAAAGTCAATACAAGCTACGCAAAACACAAGCAATACCTAGATGCAGTCCACCCGTGCAAAAACCACCACCACCACCTCATCACAAAGCCCAGGCTAGCAAGAGGGGTGCAGAAAAAAGGAAATGCAGCAATTCTCTGAAATTTCCAGCGACCTCATGAAGTGAGTTTCCAGAACCTTTCAGAAAAACAGACAGATGGAAAAGAGCAACGTTTGTACTCATTCTTTTGTGTTTTCCTCATTGTAATGTGTACATTTATCAGTGTTGTGTGCGTCTCTCTCTCTCTCTGTGTGATGCAGGCGAGTCATGGCTTTATCACTCAGCACGAGTGGGTGAAGCAGATCAGGGCATTTGTGAATCTGGAAGCTGCTGGAGTTGGAGGAAAGGAGCTGGTGTTCCAAACGGGTATACGCATGCACGCACACAAACCCCTGATCTTCTAACCACTCAGTTGACCTTATTAAAAGGTGCCGGTCCAGCATTTAAACATCATCGATATCAACCGTACAAGCCCTAATTATAATACTGCACACAAGTGCAGCGATCATGAGTAGCTTTAAGTGCTTAAAAGACCAAAAACACCAAGTTTTTATTACACACAGACAACCAATATGGCGTCCAGGACGTGACATGAAGTCACTGATGGCCAGGAAGTTAAAGGAGAACTAAAGTCATTTTTAAACTTGCTTTATTTCTTAATTAACGTGTTTATTCAATTAGGTTTTAGTAACCTTTATATCATGACTCGTATCGGCAATTAATTGCAGTTAAATGAATGAATGAATGAATGAACTCTTTGTCACTGTTACCAGTGAAATTGACCATCAACCTGTCCTTGCAGAGGGGGAACAGGACAGGAAGACAGGGATAAAAGAAAAAGAAACACAGTAGTAACATGAGGAAAGATGAGGAAAAAAAGACCCCCCCCCAACTATGCTCCTATCAGGAGTACAGTGTGGGAGCATTTAAAAAACCTCTGCACAAGCACACAATAACACAAGTACACTTTAAAACATGGGACTTGAGGGGGGGAAGGAGGGGGCAATCAGGGGTAAGGGGGTAGGAGGGGAGGGGAGGAGGTAGAGGTAACCCAGCGCAAGCAAGCAGCCGTCCGCTCCTGCAGCCATGCAAGCGGCGCTGGTCACGTACCCGCTTGTCACACCGGGGGTGAAAAACGGCGACCGCGGAAAATTGGGGAAAGAATGCGAGAGTGTCTCCCAGCAGTGACCTTCTGGGGGAAATGTTGCCCCAGCAACGGCCTTGATCGAGGCCGGTGCTGTTCAGGGAGCCGAATGTCAATAAGATAGAGATTATACTTATAGGCCTTTTCGGTTTTTAGCCACGTTGAATTTAGTTCGTTTGGTCCACGGCAGGCGCCGCTTATCCGTGACCTGTGCGAGACTTCGAAACGTAAAGCGTCAGCCAGGTGTCAGTGCCGCCATTTTGAAAACTGTTTTCCAAACGAGTTTAAATGACGATTACTGCCTACTTTTTTTCAAACTTTCCTGATTGCTATCAAAACAAACACAACTTCCAGCTTGATTACATCAGCATTCGAATGAGGGCGCGCGCGTCTTTTGACAATGTCGGTCTCTTTGATTTCCGCTGTACGTTTTACTTCCGTCCTATGATGTCTCGCACAGGTCTCAACGAATCTCGTTTACGGCCATTGCTTTGACATATGGACTGATGTATTACATGGCGTATTTCAAACACTCATAACTTGCTATAGCAGCGACAAAATAGCAATCAGAAATGCATTCCGGTATTTAATAAAATGAGAAATAGAATTTTGATGATAAAAAAAAAATTGCCTTCAGTTCTCCTTTATGTATACCTGATGTAACCATACTTGTTAGCCTGGATTGAGTCAGATGCCTTCACACACAAGCCTGCATTGGAAATGGACTATATACAGACCTTGATAGCCTGTGTGTTGTGTGTAGCATGGTAGCCTGATGTGAGAGGACCATCACCAGATGGAGAAGTCGCAAATCAGTAAGCAGCCTGTTGTATATAGAAACTCTGTGTGCACGTATTTATTTATGCATATGCATGTGTCCATACTAGCTATAAAGCCTATTTACTTGTTTATTTATTACATGTGAATACAGGTATAGGCATGTAATGTGTCGTAGTGGTTTATATAATAGTTTAAATATAGGCTAGTGACCGCTCGAAGCGGAGTTTGAATTTATCGCGGAGCGGAGTGAAGCGCAGGCATCGGACGACGAAATTTGTATCTTTATTTGCATAAGAGAGATTTGTTTTGGTCCAGTGCTTATTTTTAATTTGCTTTTTAAAAAAATAATGTGGGATTAGGGCTGTGCGATATGGGGGAAAAAATGAATATCCCGATACATTTTCTCCATTTCACGATATACGATATATATCTCGATATATTGAAATCTCCTCTAAAGGACCCCATGAAATCTAACTTTTACTCTTTACTGTTTTCACTACAATCCCTGCAGATTAAATAACATTCTTGGTTAACTTTACAGGTGGTTTTCAACAACACATTTTAAATTTTCATGTTGGTGATTAATCACAATTGAATTGAAATAAGACTATTTTTATTCAACAAAGATGTGGCACAAACTGCAAAAACAATCTTGAAAATTGCAACAAAGGGGCAACACAATACAGAGCTGCTCAGAGCTCAAATCAATAAAGTGCAAGCTCAACACTGAGAGACATTTAGCCTAAATAAGAAAAGTGCTCTTTCATTAAATTATTTTAAAAATAGATCTCCAAGCTATTAACCTGACTACTGAGAACCACTGGAACATTCACAACAGAGAGAGAGATTGAGGGAGAGAAGAGAGAGATCTGCAAAATATAATTTCTCTCTTTGCACACTTTTGAACTGAATGTTTTCTGGCTCTGCCTGTCAGATGTGTAGAATTCCGGTATCGTCTTCTCTGTAAAATGTCTGCGACCAGGCAACTCATATTTGGGATCGAGCGTGTTTAGTAATTTTTGGAAGCCTGGTTTTTCCACTATACTAATTGGGATCATGTCTTCGGCAATGAAGTGAGTGATTGCATCCGTTATAGCTCTCCATCTCCGACTCGTTTTCTCATATGGGGGGGCTTTGGAGAACGAGGCCGCTATGGTCATTTGTTTAGCTTGTGGGGGGGGGTTTAGCTCGTGGGCAAGTAGTTCGGAGTTTAAGAGACTCCTCATACTGTACCGGGTGAGTTTTCAGGTGATGGAACATATTTGTCGTGCTGCTGCCTTTCGTGATGAGGTTTTTTTTTCCACACTTTACAAACTGGCATTTGCTGTTCGACGTCCTCCTCGCGATATCCAAAAAAATGCCAGATGACTGACCCCTTACTAGTTCTTTTAGGAACCAATTCGTCCGCTTCCATTTTTAATTTGTCGCTGAAATTGACAGAGCTCACACGGTAGCCTACGTAACACCAGCGATTGCACGAATTGAGTCAGCGCTGTAAACCGGAACTAGGAAATCTTCCCGCCGGCAGTGTTGCCAGATACTGCTGACGTTTTCCAGCCCAAAATATGTTCAAAACCCGCCAAAACGCACTTAAAACCGCCCAATCTGGCAGCACAACCAAAACTAGAAAATCTTCCCGCAAGTTCCTTTCAGCACCGAGATGTCGCCCGGGATTGGTTGGCGAGTGCGTGACGTTATTGTTTTTTTTGTTTGTTTTTTTTTACCCTCAGGCAGCCTCTCACGTTACTGCCTGAGGGACAGGGAGAAAACCACCAGGAAAGGTTTTAAACAAACGCAACAAACACGAAACAAATGCAAGTCGGAAGATGACCATAAAATACTCGATAGTTACGATATAATAATTTTATGTATCTCGCACAGAATTTTCGGCGATATATCGAGTATATTCGATATATCGCACAGCCCTATGTGGGATTATATAAAAGCTTTGAATGTTTATATTATTCTAGCTAATCAGCTTGCATGGCCTGAACCCCTTTTCTGTGGACGGTGTTGGAATCTTGTTGGGACAGAATCGCGTTTGAGTCTAACGCGACCTGCGTAGCTTAAGAGCTCGGCCTGTAGATTCCTTTCAAAGCAGTCGGGCCTCGCAAATGACAGAATTTCTACCGAAGGAGAGCGTTTCTAAAGTGTGACCTGTTCCCAAGTTGTGTAGCCACTGTTTAGAAAGTCGTTTACGTTGCTCGGTTATCAGCAAAAAAATACTTCTATGACATTTATGATTTTTGCAACCATAGGCTTTGCACTCCGCCGTTTTCCAACAGTGTTTTGTACAACCGGAGTGTCAGGACCAGCGAGCCAATCAAGATACAGGAAACCTATCAACGATCCTACGTCATGCTGACCTTTGACACCGCCCACAATATGCCAATATGGCTGCGCCCTTGAGTGAGCCGGAATATAAAAGCATTTTAAAGCACAGTGTGACAGTACAGGGGAGCCAAAATGCATTTGTGCAAAATGTGTAATATTTCTAGCCCATGCTTATTTTTTTGCTGTGGGTAGCTTTTAATAGAACAGCTTGTATATTCAGTTTCACATCCGTTAATTCTCAGTAATTATTAATACGTGATGAAGGCTCGATTTTTAACTGTTTGAGGAAAAATGCCACGGAAATCTACTTGAATATCCTGTGCGCACACGCTATTTACTTCACGTATTCACATTGTGACCTTCATTGAAGCTGCCTGATATTTACAGTTTGCTCTGTCCTCTGCTCTCAGTCCGTTAGAAGGAGTAATATTCATTTCTGGTGAATATAGACCCACCTATATGTTTTTGTGTGTGTGTGTTCAGGTCCAGAGAACCCGTGGCTGGTTCAGGCATATGTTCATGCTGTTAAACACCCTTTTGCCTCTGTTGTGGGGCAGGAAGTTTTCCAGAGCGGTATTATTCCCTCCGACACCGACTTCCGCATCTTCAGAGACTTTGGCAACATTCCTGGTATATGTACACACACGTCCAGTCCGTTCACCCACACTTCATATATAAATAGCTTGATAAGCAGCTCGGCAGGCTGAAGATTGTACCGTTCTGTTGGTAGGTACATGGAGAGACATTTACAAGTAAAAACACGTTTGACTGATTTTGTTTTTGGCTTCCTGATTATGCACTTGTAGGCTTTTCTACTTAAAAGTGCACAATACACAGCAGTGCAAACCAGTTAATTCATGCTTCACCGACACTGACAAAATATTATGTTATGTTCGTGTTATGTTTGTGGACATTCGTTTTTACCTGTTGAATACAAAAAAACCCACTGACTTAATAATGAGAGTTTGTCAAGATTATGCTTTAGCACTGAAAAAAATCCAAGTTGCTTAAAATAATACTTTAAAGTGCATATCCTGGACCAATTTAGTGTTTTTTTTTTTTTTTTTTTTTAATATGAAAGTATGTCCCTTTATACACTCCTCCAGAAGGGTAATTTTGCACAAGGCCATTTTTCTCATCTCATCTCATCTCATTATCTGTAGCCGCTTTATCCTGTTCTACAGGGCCGCAGGCAAGCTGGAGCCTATCCCAGCTGACTACGGGCGAAAGGCGGGGTACACCCTGGACAAGTCGCCAGGTCATCACAGGGCTGACACATAGACACAGACAACCATTCACACTCACATTCACACCTACGGTCAATTTAGAGTCACCAGTTAACCTAACCTGCATGTCTTTGGACTGTGGGGGAAACCGGAGCACCCGGAGGAAACCCATGCGGGCACGGGGAGAACGTGCAAACTCCGCACAGAAAGGCCCTCGCCGGCCACGGGGCTCGAACCCGGACCTTCTTGCTGTGAGGCGACAGCGCTAACCACTACACCACCGTGCCGCCCTGCCATTTTTCTGTCTACAGCAGAAAAAAATAAAATAACAAAACGCGTCTGGAAAAATCCCAAGGGAGTCTGGAGCCAGATTCGTGACGTCACGTGCGGATCCGCCAGCAGGCTGAGAGAGCTTGCACGGATTCAGTGCACAGTCTGTGTAGACCAAGTTTAGCAGCTAGCGATTTTGCATTAAAATATGGAATTGTCGCCCGAGCGTCTAAACCCATGGATTCATCTATCAATGCTCATCTATCTATTGTTACATAAATCATATTTTTTTCTAATTACTATTATGTATTTATATATTTCTTCATTTAGAAGAGTACTGGCGACTGTAGGAGAAAGATTTCATAAGCTACACACATGGAATCGGTTAAGCAGGGTTGTATATACATTTAATATGTTTGACAGGTCCCAAGATCTCAAGCCCTGACACGCATATCCCTTGATACATGTGAAGTGTATTATCGCCCAGCGCTTTTGTGTTGTTTACTTTTGTGTGTGTCAATAAATAACATTATCCGTGTACCACACAAACACAGGAACACCTAATTTAGAGTATAGTCTCTCTTATTTCTTACCCTGGCAACAGTCAGCTTGTGAATCGCTGATTTTCTTGGTCTTTTTCTCGGCTCTGCTTGGTCCTCGGCTTTTTCCGGGTGCCTCGCATGAAGCGCTTCCATTTCTCTCTTATTGTCCGGTCTTTTGGAAAACCAATGAGTACTAATCCCATCATGACTGGTGTTGCTACACCCTCCTACAATACATCTGTTAACCATTTTAATAATTACGCGATAACGTTGAAGAAATTTGCAGAAAACCACCAGGTCGTTTTCTCATAAACAAACCAGCGCTGACGTAGGATTCAGAGGGTGGCGTCCCACACGTGACGTCATGAAAATCAACGTTTGCCGGGAAATCCAAATGCCAAGTTTTTTCAGAGGCGGACCAATTCGCCTCAAATGGCTTGATTTCAACTGAATTTTTCTGGTATTGCGCAAGGTAAAAAATTGCACAAAATGTGACAGATATTTGACCAAATTACATTGATCTTGCTCCTGAATTTACCCAAGATGTGCATTTTAAGGTTGGTGAAGTTGGGCTCATTTGAGATTCTCAGCACATTTGCAGCTCCTCTGACAACAGGATCTCTATAAAACGTGTACATTATGAATAGAATAGAAGATGTATTTTTATTATCTAGACATGAGTGGTTTACTGGGAAATACGCCACTTGTATTTTTTATTTTTATTTTTTTACACAAAGTACATCCAGGACATTTGAGTTACATATTTTTCAACATCTTCACTTGCAAGGAAATCCGTGAATTGTTTTGATAAATTTGGGTACTTTTTGTTTGTCCATTGTAATAAAAAGAAAATCACACATTGGCTTTGAAGTTTATCTTTTCGTCTTGAAAAGTTCGCATTTTTCATTCAAAATACTTCGTGGAGCTGGGTGACGTATTTAACAGTTATTCCACGGAATCAAGTCGTACACGAGCTGATAGCTGACGGGGCACGTAACGCTATAAGCCATGTATGATGAGATTGAGTGGAAATTTTTTTTTTTATCTACATTCGCTGGATTTTGAGAGTGGTTTTTTTTTTTTTTTTTGCAAATTTGATAAATAAAAACTTCATACAAAACGTCCGACAAACTAATCTCTGCTTAGACGGATTTCTTAGAAACCTATCGATGGTGGCACGAATTGAATTTAGTGGTTTTTTTTTTTTTGTAGAAAGTGCCGTCTTGCTGTCGTGCCGGAGTATAGAATAGCTTTAGCCGTTTATTTAATCCTTCCTTGGACATTTCAGTTCTGTAATTTTCAAACGTCTTTGGGCTTTTGGACGTGTCTCAACAAATTCAACAAATTTTAATGCTTAAAAATGAAGAATGTGAACAAACCGGCAAAATGACAGGAGCAATTTGTGAAAAATGTGATTTAATAATAATTCAGGGGGAGAGAAATTCTTTCCATCAAATACTTTTATTCCATATTTTGTTGCCTTTTTGTATTTTTTTTTTTTTTTTTTGGGGGGGGGGGTGTTGTTTTCAGGTAGAGTTTTTATTTCGTCCTCGGTTGGTTCAGCAAAACGCTCCGCCATTTTTTTTTTTTTCTCTACTCGTGGCCTAGTAGTAGCCAATCAGAGCGTGTGATTGCTCATATCCAGTGAATGTGGATGGAATCATTTCCAATATTTCACGCCGAGGATGTCACTCCCAGTGTTTTTCCCGCTGACTAGATGCGCGTTGTCAAAATGACGAACTGGTTAAAATTCTTTCGATTAACTTGAGGTTTTTTTTTTTTGTGGGTGTGTCCATGAATGTATAAAGAACATTACACGGTGGCCCAAAGATATGTTGATCTTCTTGTGTTTGAAAAATATTTTACTCGTTCGCTTTGCTCACTCATGTTCACCACCTGAAGATAAACTTCATATCTTCACGCAACCGTGTAATATCCTCTATATATTATATACCCGACACTCAACAGTTGTGTTTTCCTGCAGGTATTGATCTGGCCTTTATTGAGAACGGGTATATCTACCACACTAAGTACGACACTGCAGATCGCATCCATACAGACTCCATTCAGAGAGCAGGTACGTACACATGGACACACACACTGTACTGTTTGTTTGCAGTGGAAGAACACGTCCATCTAAGAAGGAGTGTGGGAAATTCCTTGTAAATGGCAATCTTTTGACCGTGGAAAACTAAAGTTCTGAACAGAGCAGGAAGTAAACTAACGCTACGTTCACACTGCAAGGCTTAATGCTCAATTCTGATTTTTTTGTGAAATCCGATTTTTTTTGTGAGGTCGTTCACATTAACAAATATATGCGACTTGTATGTGATCCTCAGTATGAACGAAAAGCGACCTAAAAGTGTTCCGCATGCGCATTGCAGGATACGACGACGTCACACGCAGTGAGCATGGCCAGTGTTTACGGAAGTAAAACCGCCCGGTTGCGGTATGACCCATCCAATCTAGCTTGAATAGCTGCATCCCCCCAAATGGAAATCAGCTCCCTAACCTCTGCGTCCTTCCATTGAGAAGATTCAGAACCTTCACAGCCCGAAGCGTCCCTCGCACTGATGTCATGCGCAGGGGCGCAGAAACGTTTTTTGAACTGGGGGGGACAAAAAACTGGGGGGGACAAAGCTGCCAGCAAACCAACCCCGATATGCCTGTCAAACTTGTTGTGGGTTACCATAGCAACCAAGCTCGAGCTCTCAACCTGTGCAGTCTGCGCAGCTCAACCAACCGAATATCAGTCTTTGTTTTGTTTTATGTGAGTTGTTGCAACTATGTATGCACTGCCGTGCACCTCAATAAACCGAATGGTAATTAGTCTTTTGATTTTTCCGTGAGGTTTGCCTTATGCAAAGAAAGACAGCATAGACGTTTTTTCCTCCCTATAAGTGGGGGGGACCAAACGAGGTGAATTTAAATCTGGGTGGGACGAATCCCACCCGTCCCACCCTCTATCTGCGCCCGTGATTATGCGCCATGTTGTTGTAACTTTTTTTGAGAGACCCGCCGCCTACTTCAGCGCAGAATAGTGACGTTTGTGGCTTGTTGATGACGTGTAAGTCGGATGAATGCGACCTGGCGGTTCAGACTGAAGTCGCATATGAAAAGAGCGGATAGGAATCGGAATTAGCACCACATATCCAAACGGCCTGGGTCGGATTTGAAAAAATCGGATCTGTCGTTCATATTGTCATACAGGTCACATATGGGCGAAAAAATCGGATTTGAGTCACTTCAGCCTGCAGTGTGAACGTAGCCTATGAGCTAACTATGTTCTGCAGAGAAATTTCAGATGCACAGAGTTTGCAGAAATCGTCACATCCATAATACTGATACATTGCTATGTGAAATAATCAGTACAGTTTATTTTTTAAGATTTGTCTGCATTCTTCTTAAGAGGTTAAAAGGCAGCGTAGTTGATGAATTGATTCCAAGCTCGTCTCTGCTGTGACGCGTTCTCTTCACCAATGGGAGTGAAAATGTCACTCCCATCCGTAATGCTGGAACTGCCCTTGTGTTTATTATTTAATTGGACTTGCACATGTTAAATGCATCAACACGTTCTGTCACGGTACAGACGATACTGATTTATTAGTTGTCTTTTTAGATATTGTAGAGTAAATTTTAGTCATACTGTTTTGTAATTTTCTTTTTCACCAAGTGTCGTCTCTTCAAAGACTAACGGCTCAGAACATCTTGCGCCGAAACATGTTTATCTTATCATGCTCGTTACGTGCGTACGAGCCAGCGATTAGACAAGATCCAATCAGCTTTAGAGCTGATCACGCTCCCGGCGTGTGATCAGGGCGTGTAATTTCAATGATGTAATGCAATAGATGTCGTCTTTTTCTCGAGTAAAGAGTATACAGTATATAGATTTGAAAACAAAGGGACGGTGTGAGAGATGTGCCGAGCCCTCATCACGATGTGTCCGTTTCTTGCAAAAGGACCAGACTGGTGTTGGTGTTTTGTCATTTTTCCACAACAATATATAATTTTTCTGATCAATTACTCTCGCTATATGTATTGGGGTTTCTTTGCTTGTCTGGCCCCTGTGAGATTTCCAAATAGGGTTGCAGTAGAATGTAATATGGATTAAAAATGATTTTTGCGATCTTGGTGCTCTTTAATTAGGAAAATTATAGCTTTTTGGTAAACGTTATCTATATCGAGTGTGATCACTCAAACGAAAGTTTGTAATGGAATGTAATCATCTTGTTGTGGGGTGTGTGTATATATATGTGTGTGTGTGTGTGTGTGTGTGTATATATATATATATTTTTTTTGATTCATTGTGGTTAAGCACAGAAATTGAAAACAGTCAGTCATTCAGACGTCCTAATCATTCCATAGGTGTTTTTCAGCGCCATGAACCCAAAATAAGAGCAGATTGATGTGGGGTTTTTTTTATTGTGTTTTGAATTTGGTGCGTGTCTCACCAGGTGACAACATCCTGGCCTTGCTGAAGCATCTGGTCACTACGGAAACGCTGGCTGACCCATCAGAATATCGCCATGGCAGCATGGTGTTTTTCGATGTCTTGGGTGTAGCAATGGTGGCGTATCCAGCAAGAGTTGGTTCCATCATCAACTACATGGTCGCCATAGCAACCCTTGTCTACCTTGCCAAGAAATGTCTGCGGCCTAGCAACGTGGGTATGTGTATATACACGCACACAATCCCATAAATGTTCCTGTTGTTATTTTTAAGTTTGTTAGGAGCTAGTAATATGTTTTTGTTTCTGATACCAATACTAAAACTATTCCAGTTATGGCGTATTCACACCTACGTTGTTTGGTCCGGACCAAACGAACCAAATTTCCCTTGGTCCGGACCTTTTGGGTTGGTCTGAATACAAACCACCGAACTCTGGTCCGGACCAAACAAGCGGACCGAGACCGAGCTGCAAGGTCGGACTCGGTCCGGACCAAAGGAACCCTGGTGCGGACCTTTTGGAGGTGTGAAAGCAGACCGGACCTAATCCGACAGTTTTGCTTTTTTGTACCTCGGGAGCTTCCGTCGTTTGTCGAGCATTATGGGAAACAGAGTCTTGACACTCCACCGCAAAGTGCAAACACTGTTTCGGTTGTCAAGGGAACCTTACAACAGTCGTTCAGACCAGTGGTAGGCTAGACTACAGAGTACAAAAAATGAGTAGGGGGCAAACGTGGGCCGAGGAGGAAAAACGCGTCCCCTTGTGGATATATGGGCAGATGTCCACATATCTGAGCTTTTGGAGAGAACACACAAAAATGCCGACGTGTTTGCTGTATTCAGTGAGAAAATGAAGGAGAAGGGGTTCACGCGCTCCCCAGAACAATGTCGGCTAAAAGTGAAGAAACTCCGTCAGACCTACATTAAAATCGGGGACATTCTTTCAAAAAGTGGCGGTACTAGCGACGCAAAAAAGAAATTCATCTATTGTGTGAAGAGCCAGAACTGTCACAACATGATGTGCGCTCATCAGCGCTATCCTCCGTAGCCGCCTTGCCCTTTGTCGTCGTCGTTGATAAATTACTTGTAAAACAGCATAGTAATCGCACAATTGTGAAAACAGTAAAAACTGGAAAAAACATATAGCTTTGATGACATTAAAAAGAATAACAGCACGGAAAGCCTCCATGACTACTTTTGAACTTAATGCTTTGTGCACGTGTCGTCTCTGACCAATAGCTGAACGACCTCAGGGCGCGTGGCTTTGTTGACAGGTTTTGGTCCGCTTACTAAAATGTACAGTGTGAAAGCGAACCGCACCAAAATGAAAAAATAAAAAAAACATTTGGTTCGGACCAAAGCAAGTGAACTATGGAACTATCCTGGTCTGAATACACCCTTAGTCTGGTAAAATGTTCGTATCGTACAAGATCTCCAAAGTTCAAATGCTGCAGTTTTATACACTGATTATTTTAGCACATTTAAATCATTTATATATTTATTTAATTTGCTCCCACCAGTTTAATAAAACTAGTGAAACCACTCGGCCGTTTTTTTTTTTTTTTTTTTAATTATTATTTTTTTTATTAACGACTAAAGAGAAAGCGAATCCATAAATTAAAACACAAGACTGGCTATTCAGTTAAGCCTAGATCACAACCGGACGTACGATTTTTTTTTTTTTTTGGCCGTGCAATTTTTGGCGTTTCCCAAATCGCTGCGTTTTTTTTGTTCGTGGAGAAAGACGCACGTTGGCCGTAAGTTTGTCTTGCAACCTGAAAAAAACGTAAGCGCCCGTAGAGTTTGTTTGACATGACAAAGAACCTCTGCAGCCAGTCTACGGCTCGAAAATCAACACGTCGCACGCGTGCCCGCCGTGCGTTTCTTGCGTTTTTTGCACGTAGACCGGCCGTAGGAGCACGTACGGCCGGTTGTAACCGAGGCTTTAGGGAAAAGAAATGGCACCCTGTAAGTGGAGGAAGAGTTGCAGTGGCTGAGCTGCATTATTGGAAGATTTGGAGCATGCCGTGATTAAGAGGTGCTTTTTCGTAGCTTTGCCTTAGAGAGAGTTTTGTGGCTGTCAGTAAATGTAAATCAGGTAATACCTAAACACGCTTGCAATTGGCATTTATCAACATAGGCGTATGAGCACGAGTTAAATCGGTGTAACCTTTGCACATCTGGATTTTTAAGTTCAGTTTGGCCTATGAAAACATTTACACACAGATTATTAAAGATTGATAAATGATCCCCGTTGTGAGCATCTTGACATTTAACGGAAGCTGCTGAACCGTGATTGTGTCGTGCAGGTGGCCGGTACGTGTTGGAACTGGTGTACGGCTCGTGCGTGTTTGTGCTCAGCTGGTTCGTGATGCTGCTCACGGTTCTGATTGTGGCGCTGATGGTCACGCTGCTGGGTCGCTCCATGTTCTGGTTCACTCACTTTCACACCTCCATCTGCCTGTACGGATCTGTTGCAGCTGGAAAGATGCTTCTGATCCACACCCTCGCCAAAAACCTCTACTACAGAGTGAGTGAAACGCGCACACTACACTGCATTATTACTATAGGCACATTTTCCTTCCTTCCCTCCTTCCTTCCTTTACTTTGCGCTTCTTCCATCACTTTATTCCCTAGAAAGTGATTGAAAATAGTATTGAAATATTCCTCTCTCTCTCTCTGTCTCTCAGAATATGCGGAGGTTGGATTTGGGCGACTTGTTCTTCGACGTCAGTCTGCTATTGTGGTGTTGCGCCCTTGTTTTTCTCACTCAGCGTGGTCTGTGCTCGGCATATGTTCCCATGCTCATGGTGTTTTTCCCTCTCGCCACCAAGCTGCTACTCTCCAGACACTTTGCACAGAAAGGTATGAGCCGTAGAACATTACATTAACGCACACTGTCATGCAAAGCTGATGAATGAGAAACATGCAAACACTTGAAAAGGCTGTTATGCAAATCCTTCATTTTTTTTTTTTTTTCCCCAGCGAAGTAAGCCTTATGAACGTGCACAAGATTGATTGATTGATTGCCGAACAAGACGACTACATTATCACTACTCGTACACCACCTTAAAAGATATTGAAATCTTCAGAAAAAACTGCCGCACCACACATGAAACCTGTATCTGTGGAGTTCGGTGTTCATCATATTGATTCCGGAGATATTTTCTGTCATTGGCGTGTGTTTTGTATGCAGGTGTGTCAAAGTCCTATGTCCTCTTCTACCTATTGGGGATGTCCTTCCCTTACGTCCACCTGCTGTTCCTCATCTGGATCGTGTTCGAGATTTTCACACCCATTATGGGACGCAGCGGCACTGAAATCCCCCCTGACGTCGTGCTTGCGTCACTCATTGCTGTGGCAACCATCCTGCTCTCGTCGTTTTTGGTGAGACTCCTCACACTTGCTAAAAATAGTTGTACGTTTCTGTCATAGTGCCACAAATTTGTTCACTCAATCTCTTTAACACAGATTCACTTCCTGTACCTGGCACGCAGCACGAAGCGTATATTAGCTGCTTTATGGACGATTTTTGCTGTGACGTTTGTCCTGGTTTCCTGCGGACTTTTCTTTCCGTATTCAGGTGACCCGGCCAGCCCACGACCCAAACGAGTCATTATACAGGCAAGTGCTTTCAAAATATTAAATCCCACGACATAAAGTCTTCTTCACACGCTGACAGTCGTGTACAGTCAAGTCTAAAAGTCTGAGGACGTTACTTAAACAAGAAGTGTTTTTGCCCCATCACATGGTGTAATGCAGGGTTCGTACAGGTCATTGATTTCTTTGAATATCAGTGAATTTTGGTACTGGGCTTTTCAAGGCCTTGAATTCTGGCTTTTTCTTGAAAATGTCAGGGAAAGTGTTTGAACTTTTGAAATAAAATCAAGTTGCTTCTAAAATTGTTGAGAAATTTATTTCCCAATAATTTTAAAACTGCGCCCTGACCGTCGCATCCCCTACCCATGCCTCGTCAATCATTTATGCGTCATGTATGCGCGGATCATTTCCCACCAAAACCCACTCTGCGCTTCTGGGCATGCTCGAGGGAATTTTCCGGGAAGGATGTGCATTCACGCCGTGTTGATTGAAGGATACAATACTGCATTATTTGAACGGTTTCTGTGGTTCTTTTCATTCATTTTAAAGGATATTGAAAAGTTTATTGTTCTTGTTATCGTCAAGATTCCAGGGAAGCGCAGATTCAAAGATATCTGGCTGGACGATCCGGTATTTAAGGAGTGGTTACAGCGCAGTGAACAGGAGGCATACTGTTCGGTTTGTAAGATGACAATCGATATTTGCAGAATGGGCGTGGGAAAAACAAAAGGAGATAAAATGAAACCTGTTGAATTAAAAAAAAAAAAAAAAAAAAAAGGCAAAAAAACCCCAACTGGAAGCAGACATCAAGTCTTTGCACACGTCTGCTAATGAAAAAGCAGATGAAGCTGAGAAAAAGCCTCCATTTGACTTGATAGTTCAGTCGAATTCTTTCAGACACTCGGCTCAGACGAAAGAGAAGGAACAGGAGTCAACTAAGAGAAAATTCTTGAATTAAGTCTACTTAATTTTTATGACCGCGTGAGCTTGTGCTCCTTTTTTTTTTATGCAGTTACATTTTCAAATGAGTTAAAGGGCAGGTGCCTTAAAGGAGAACTGGAGTCATTTTTAAACTTGCTTTATTTCTTAATTAACGTGTTATTCAATTAAGTTTTAGTAACCTTATGTCGTTACTCGTATTGGCAGCTAATTGCAATTAAATATTATACTTATCGGCCTATTTGGTTTTTAGCCATGTTGAATTTAGTTCGTTTGGTCCACGGCAGGCGTTGCTGATCCGCGCGATCTTCACGAGACTTTGAAACGTGAAGTGTCAGCCAGGTGTCAGTGCCGCCATTTTGAAAACTGTTTTCCAAACGAAATATTGCACAAAAACGATTTTTTTCAAACTTTCCTGATTGCTATCAAAACAAACAAAACTTCCGGCTTGATTTACATCAGCATTCGAAAGAGGGCGCGCGCGTCTTTTGACAACCCCCGTGTCCGAAATCGCTCCCTACTCACTATATAGTGAGGACGCCATTTTGTAGTGCTGTCCGAAACCTTAGTGAGGATTATTTACACCCTATATAGTGCACTAAAAGTATCCCACAATGCATCACGAAAAGTAGTGTACAACCGCTGGTCACTAACCAAAGCAATATATCCCATAATGCATTGCGGTCGCGCTGAAAGAAATCAAATAAAGTCTTAAATTTGATTGAATAAAAGGCAGCGGCAAAGAAGAAAGTAGATATTCAGCCTTGATTTAAAAGAACTGAAAGATGCAGGTACTTTGTATTGATTAATGTGGGAAATGCGCTCAGTATAAAGGCCAATTTATGCTGACAACCCAGTCTTCGCAGACGGCGTCGCAGACAGCGTCTGCGTAGCCCCCCCACCTTCGCAGACGCTCTGCACGCACCTCCCAAAATTTGTGACCACCGCAGACAGCCTCGCAGACAGCGTCACAGACAAGAGGGCTCTGATTGGTCCACTCTACATCCGCTGTACACGCACTTCCGCTTCCCTACTTCCCCGGTTTGGTTTGTTTTCACGACCGCCATTTTTAAAAACACAAGCGAAGATGGACCAGCACGAAGAGCGGTTGATCGAGGAAGTGAGGAAGTACGTACATCTATACGACTCCAGTTCTAGTCATTATAAGGACAGCGGTGTTGAATGACCTGTTGCTCAGTAACCGGAAGATAAACACTCCACTAACCACACCCACCAACTACTCCTAGAGATTTCGCGACTTCGCACCCCCTTGCGTTGTGCCGGTGAATAACATCGCGCACACGCCTATACTCCCCGCTCAACGATAAATTACAACTGTCTGCGAAAAGCTATCTGCGAAAGCCTTGTCGCAAGAGCATGCAGAGGCCTTAATATGGATTTATTATTTTTGAAAACCCACCAGCCGACTGATCCGGCACGTTTTAATTGTGCGACAGTAATGATGTAAATACCAGCGCGACGGACTAGTGTCCGAAAGCGTTTTTTTTAATTTACCAATGAGCTCAGTGTATAGTCCTCTATATAGTAATTCCCTATGTAGGGAGTAGTGAATGAGTGAGCGATTTCGTACGCAGGGAACGTTGGCAGATGTCGGTCACTTTGATTTCCGCTGTACATTTTACTTCCGTCCTACGATGTCTCGCACAGGTCTCGACGAATCTCGTTTACGGCCTTTGCTTTGACATGTGGACTGATATATCACATAGCGTATTTCAAACACTTGTAACTTGCTCTAGCAGTGACAAAATAGCTGTCAGAAATGCATTCCGATATTTAATAAAATGAGAGAAATAGAATTTTGATGATAAATTTGCCTTCAGTTCCCCTTTAAAGCTGTTAGTTTGGTGTTGCACCTTTTTATAAACCTTTTACTTCTTTTAAATTTGTGGTTTTCATTCGGATTCTTGTGGAAGATGTGATTGTTTTGATGACCAAAAAAGTGACAGTCATTTAGTCGCTGAGTTTGGCATCTTAATAGAAAAACCGTGTGAGATGGTAATTATTTACAGCTATTATAAGGATTACAGAGGCAAATTCTATTTGGACTGAGTGTCTTCAGTTAATTTCTTCAAGCATATGTCAAGTGGACGTTTACAGTACAATCCGTTTTTAGTTTTTCCTGGAGCGTGCATTGCAACAGCTAATAGTCAGTTTATGTTGAATCGGACATCTAGAACTGCCTGCATTTTGTGAAAGTGGGGTAAGTTTGACTGCAGTCGAAAGAATTGTTTGACAAAAAAAGTGTGTGGTGCTCTAACCAGTACAGGTGACCAGATTTCTCAACGAAATTAACTCTGTTGCTACAAATCTGCATTAATAGCAATTTTTTCAAACAGAATGATGATAATTTTTCATTCAGAAATCATTCAGGGTGTTGGTGCACTTTTGTAGGCATCCGACTAGAAAACTAGTCACTCTGTCCGTTTCATCCGTTTCATTATCGACATTCGGCTCCCTGAACAGCACCGGCCTCGATCAAGGCCGTTGCTGGGGCAATATTTCCCCCAGAAGGTCACTGCTGGGAGACACTCTCGCATTCTTCACGTTCCTTCCCCAATTTTCCGCGGTCGCCGTTTTTCACCCCCAGTGTGACAAGCGGGTGCTTGACCAGCGCCGTTTGCATGGCTGCAGGAGCGGACGGCTGCTTGCTTGCGCTGGGTTACCTCTACCTCCTTCCCTCCCCCCCTCAAGTCCCATGTTTTAAAGTGTACTTGTGTTATTGTGTGCTTGTGCGGAGGTTTTTAAATGCTCCCACACTGTACTCCTGATGGGGGGGGTCTTTTTTTCCTCATCTTTCCTCATGCAGGGATGAGAGTGGGTGGTCACCAAAAAAGCAGAAAACAAGATGGCGCCCGAAGCCGGGGGTCTGGGAGGGATACCCCCCAGGAAAATTTTGAAAAATAAGGCCTTACAAACCACTTCCTGCAATCTGAGCTGTAGTAGATAAAAAAATCTGTTGTCTTTTTTATATATTTACATGAAAATATGTTTCAAATCAATAGGAGTATTGTTTGAATTCAAAATAAAATCACATTCTACATTCAAGGGTATGGCTATAATTTATGATCAACAAAAATGACAAGCTAAATTCACATTAAACGTAAGTTTTATTAATTATCAAAATGTTCATCTATTAAATAAAATTTATTAGGGAGAAAAGGTCAGTCACCCTATGTCCTCATTAGTTGCATATGATTTCAAAGTCTTTTGAAATATTTAAGTTTTCAAAACTGTCAGCTTTAATTCAGATTTACTGACCATCATATACATGTTCAATGCATTAAATCAAACGAATGCTAAGTTTATGGGATAATGTCTGTGTACACTTTATACAATTATTTGTAGTTCACAGTCACTTCTCATTTTCATTTAATCATTTCGATGACTTCTTCAGCCTTTTGGCCAAAGACAAGAGCTTGTCAGTCCTCTCTGTTTTTTTTTTTATACCAGCATCGATTTCACGTACCTTCGCTTCGTCTCGCTTGTCAATTTGTATTCGGCATTTTGAGTAAAAAAGCCGATACGAAAGAGAAACGTATTTTTGAAGCGCAGTGACGATGAACATGTGCAAGTTTCGATATAATAGAACAGATGCGGGTACTTTTGTAAGAACTGTTATGATTGGCTTTTGTTCTCTCCCACACTCTTGTAAGAACTGTTATGATTGGCTATCATGCTCTCGCCAGCGATGTTTTGGCCAATTACATTGTAGATAACACGTATTCTACCGCGAGACTTGGCGAGACTAAAGATGGCGGAAATGTAAACATGTAACATCGTCGTACGCTTGAGTATCACAAAGGAACATACCCCAACCCCCCTCAATGAAAAAAACATCTCAACGGATTTGGCATAATATCGATTTTCGCTCAGAAAAAGCGGAAATCCGCCGAAAAGCGGAAAACTCTCATCCCTGCTCATGTTACTACTGTGTTTCTTTTTCTTTTATCCCTGTCTTTCTGTCCTGTTCCCCCTCTGTAAGGACAGGTTGATGGTCAATTTCACTGGTAACAGTGACAATAAAGAGTTCGTTCATTCATTCATTCATCCATGCCGGTGTTTTATTTTCTTTAGACTATTCTCTAGCTTCACTGTTTTTGTTCTATCTCGCTAACTTCAGTACGATGGAGCAAAATCACTTGAAAATGGTCTTGAATTTCGCCTTGAAAGGACCTTGAAAGTCAGTGAATTTCATGCCTTTGGAGGAGTATGAACCCTGTAATGTATACCCCATCGTACACTAATACATGTTGAAACTTTTAAAGCTTTTTGGTAACGGACTTGGATTCTTGTCACAGACACCGAGTAAGGATACGCCAGTATTTTGAGGGATTGAGTCAAAATCATCGAGTTTGGGGGGAAAATGCTTCACAAAATAATTATTTTAGAACACTCGTACAGCTGCTCATGCATGCGTTAAGATCGTAAGGCAGTTCCATGACAGGGCCGAAGCAATGGTACGACAAGCAGGGAGCTTCACGCAGTGTGCTAGCGCCAGCACTCTGGTGTGCATCTCCAGACACGTACAGATGGAAAGCTGTTCAACCTCTCTCGACTGCGTGCGAAGACAAAATGCCACAAGCCAGTTGTGCATGATCTGCTGATGACCCCGCTTTTGTGGCACAATCCCGTGAAGAGCTTCAGGCGATGCTGGACCGCTTTGCCGCAGCATCGACAGCCTTCGGTTTAAGTATCAATACTGGAAAGACAAAAGTGCTGTACCAACCACCTCCTGGTGTTTCGCATGAACATCCCGAAGTACGTATAAACAGTG
This sequence comes from Neoarius graeffei, assembly GCF_027579695.1. Lineage (NCBI taxonomy): Eukaryota > Metazoa > Chordata > Actinopteri > Siluriformes > Ariidae > Neoarius > Neoarius graeffei. The sequence continues at coordinate 14,838,023 of NC_083580.1, forward strand.
AGATCGTCAAATCTGTGAAAGCGTTTACATATCTTAGAAGCATCATCACTGCAGACGACTCAGTCGACCAAGAGATCTCGCAGAGAATAGAGTGCCAGCGCAGCATACGGAGCCCTGCAGAAGCGGGTATGGACACAAAGGCATTAAACTGGAGACAAAGTGTAAACTATACAGTATCGTGTCTTTGTACTACCGTGCCTCCTGCACTCACCTGAAATGTACACCTTATATCGCCGGCATCTGAATAAACTCGCTACCGTGCAACCGCGACCTGTCCGAAGAATCTTGGGCATCAAATGGTGGCAGCGTAGTCTGGTTAACACCAGACCATATCACAAGTGAAATCTCATCTCATTATCTCTAGCCGCTTTATCCTGTTCTACAGGGTCGCAGGCAAGCTGGAGCCTATCCCAGCGGACTACGGGCGAAAGGTGGGGTACACCCTGGACAAGTCGCCAGGTCATCACAGGGCTGACACATAGACACAGACAACCATTCACATTCACACCTACGGTCAATTTAGAGTCACCAGTTAACCTAACCTGCATGTCTTTGGACTGTGGGGGAAACCGGAGCACCCGGAGGAAACCCACGCGGACACGGGGAGAACATGCAAACTCCACACAGAAAGGCCCTCGCCGGCCCCGGGGCTCGAACCCAGGACCTTCTTGCTGTGAGGCGACAGCGCTAACCGCTACACCACCGTGCCGCCCTCACAAGTGAAATATGGTCTGGAATCCGCCTACTGAATTTCTCGTAGGGGAGGTGTGGTTTACGATTGTCAACGGCCGTTTATTGGACGTTGCGAATGTCTATCATTTGGCATATACGTAGCCCATGACCAATCATGGCAGTTGTACCCGGTGACGTAGTTAGAGCGACGAAGAGGCGAAGAAAGACTGTAACGCCAAACGCTGTTCTTTTTTTAAAACAAACTTTCGCTCTAAACTATTCAGAACAGTGTCCAAAGCTTGATCGAAAGTTTGGTTCGTATCGCTTGCCGCCATGTTAAATGTGATCCGTAAACAGTCCCAAATAAACTACAAGCTTCCGTTTGTCGAGTAGTACGCGTCACCGTCTTTCCACCCCTCCCCACTCTCTGATTGGCTCCCTAACTCAGGCGAGCCTTTAGACCATAGTTTCCATGCTGTCTTTTCAGATCGGAACGATTGTGCAAAGCAGCATGGGATTTCCCAGGCTAGTGGCAGCGTATTCCTAAGACGGAAGTGTTGAGAAGTGCAGAAGCAATCCTTGCACAGTCACAACTACGCTGGGGCGGTCAGATCCTCCACATGGCGATTGAACGACTCCCGCAAAACGTCTTCTACGGTGAGCTCAGAGATGGAACATACCCAATCGGAAGGCCAAAGCTGCGATATAAAAATGTGCCGAAAGCAAACATCAAGCGTACAGATGAGCAGTTAGTCAACAACTGGGAAGAGGCAGCAGTGGACCGACGGTGTTGGCGTGGCATCATGAAATCTGCCATGGAAATGATTGGCAAGAACTGGCAAGTGAAGTACGAGCGACAAAGTGCAGCAAGACGTGCCAAACGGACACTCCTCCAGTCATAGTTGGCAACGACTGACGGCCAGAGAGAGAGAGAGAGATCTGCTCATTTGTGCAATTATACAATGGACCAGTCATGTGGGAGCAGCACAGTACATAATTTCAGCTTTTAGCCTGTGCTTACTTCAAACAGTAGAACGGGGGAAAAATGTGATCTCTGTGACTTTTGACCCTGGAATGGTTGTCGGCTGGAAAAGAATGGCTGCTAATCTCCTGGGATTTTCACAGGCGCACACACACACCCTCCCCCGCAAAAACAAAACAAAAAAAAGAAAAACGGGTAAAAAAAAAAAAACATCCAGTAAGCATTAGCTCTGAGGGCGGAAAGACTTGTTAATCAGAGGGATCAGAGGAAAATGGCCAGACTGGTTCGAGCTGACAGGAAGGCTACAGGAACTCGTATAACCACTCTTTACAACCGTGCTGAGCAGAAAAATGTGATCCTAACTGCAGCGTAAAAGTGCACTTCCACTGTGATAGTGTGACCGCTTTGATCAGCAAAGATTAAAGTCAAAAGTCCAGTATATGTACATACGAGAAGCCCAGTATGCAGATGACGCAGCTCTGTTCAGCAAGAGTGTAGAAGGCCTTCAATGCCTACAGCCTATAACGAAGTATCTAAGAAACCGGGTCTTCGCATCAACACCTCAAAGACCAATGAGTATTGGCGCCCCGTTTGATTTCTTTGTAGATGATGCCAAGCTGGCACAAGTCAGTCGCTTCAAGTATCCCGTTAGTTACGTCTCCAAAGACTGTGTGATGAATGAAGAGATCAGCGTACGAATGCAAAGTGCTTCTTGTGCTGTTTGACGTCTGCAGAAAAGAGTTTGACTGCAGGAATCTGACTACAGTGACTAAAATCAAAGTCTACGACCAGTGTGTTACCCCTCTTCTTTTTTTGTATAGCAACGAAACATGGACAACATGTGAAGCAGTTAAGAACCATTCAGCAGCAACACTGAAGGTTTGTACTGCAAGTCAAATGGGGTCATCTCGTCACGAACGAGGAAGTCCTAGAACAAGCTGATGTAGAAGACCTAGAGATGGTCTCTGTTGGATGGGGCATGTTTGCTGTATGGACAGTGATGGACCAGCCAAGGCCTTACTATATGGTGAATTGGCTGATGGAACAAGAAAAGTTGGTCAGCTACTAGTTTGTTACAAAGACACTTGCAAAAGTGCTCTTAAGCGTGGGGAGGTTCTGGCAGAATGGAATTCTACGGTTAATGATTGCACAAGTGGAAAGCTCTTACCCTCAACATTTGTCGCAAGATTGACACCAAAAGAAAAGACCAAGAAAGACTGCATTCAAAGCGCCATAATAGATGGACAGTTTCAGCCTCGGTGCTTTACAAACTGTAGACTCTGATTTGCTTTACTGTGTTTTTGTCTGCATTGGGCGTAAAAGGCATAGTAGTGAACAGAATAGTCTCTCCGAACGTGCAGCAGGTTGAACCTTGAGGTGTATGGGCAACAACTAGTGGTGTGGTCAAGACCAAGAGGAAACCAAGACAATAAAGGATTGAGACCAAGTCAACACCAAGGCAGGGTGAGACCGAGTCAAGACCAGGACCAGACCAGGTGTGTCAAGGGGGTGGGGAGGAGTGATGACCGTTAATAGTAATGAAAATTTCGAATTAGCAGCGAGTCACGTTATTGGTTGCATTTTTAAATCAGGAGGTTTTGCATCCAGTAACGATGTCAACAAATAAATCGGACAGTGCACAGGCATTTTAGTGAAATCCCTACAGTTGTGGTCTTGGCCGGTCTTGAAATAAAATCCTGAGTCCTCTATGTCTGAGACCGGGACAAGACTGAGTAAAAACGCGGTCGATTCCGAGACAGGACTGAGACCTTCAGAAAGTGACCTTGAGACCAAGACCAGTCTCAAGTACCACAACACTAACTACAGCAGCCATGCAAGACTACATCAGGTTCCACTTCATTAAGCCGATAAGAGGAGCGTGACGGGTTTTTCCAGCCCACCACTCATTTCTTTGCAAACTAAAACGCTGGCAGGTTCTTGTGGACAAGTCCAGGAAGTTCCTGTTCGAAAAATGTCTTCCATGTGTGACATAGCTGATAGATCCTTCAGTGCCTTTAGCAACTCAAATTGCACTGAACAGTGATGAAACGAAACAAACCAGTGATGTGTATGTTCACAAATCTGACATGCCATACATTCTGAGAGTGTACTGCATTTAACAATTATTCCACGAAATCGAGTCGTACATGAGCTGATGGCCGATGAAGCGCGTAGCACAGAGTCGGCTATAAGCCATGTACGATGAGATTGAGTGGAATAACTGTTTTATTCTATCCACATTCATTGGATTTTGAGGAACGGAGCATTTTTTTTTTTTTTTTTTGCAAATTCAGTAAATACAAACTTTTATACAAAACTTCTAATAAAATCATTTCCGCTTAGGTGGACTTCTTAACCTATCGATGGCTGCACTAATTGATGTTAGTGGGTTTTTTTTTTCTTTGTTTGTTTGTTTTTTATAAATACTCCCACTCTGAAGGAGGTGGGGTATACTGGTTTACCTCTGTCCATATTTCCGTCAGTCCGAAACCCCCTTTTTCTCAGCAACCATAAATCGTAGCCACTTGGTATGAAACTTCAGCTTGGGGTTCTATACCGTGTATACCATTTTTCAGGTCTGTCGCACATCGACTTCCTGTTTACCGACTGAATGTATTTATGAAACAGACAGGGTGGATTTTGATGCTATTTCAAGAAGGAAAATGCGATTTCAAAATGGCAGTTTACCAGGATGCTATTTGAAATCCCTGAGGAGAGAACGCTGCTCTTTACTTACTTGTTTCAGGGTTAATTATTTGTTGAAGTCAACATTCATAATAAGTGTCCTATTCCTTCGATTGCTCGCATTCTGATATAAGCGAGAGCGGAGTGGGGGGATACGCAAGTGAGCAGTAGCTCGATTGATCTTGTTGTAGAAAGTGCCATCTTGCTGTCGTGCCGGGGTATAGAATAGCTTTAGACATTTATTTAATTCTTCCTTGGACGTTTCCGTTCTGTAATTTTCAAACTTCTTTGAGCTTTTGAACCAGTCTAAAAAAAAAAAAATTCTACAAATGTTAATGCTTAAAGATGAAGAATGTAAACAAACCGGCGAAATGACAGGAGCAATTTGTGAAAAATGCGATGATGATAATTCTTGAAAAATAAAAAAAGAGACGTTCTTACCGTCAAATATTTTTCATTCCATATTTCCTTGCCTTTTTTTTTTTTTGGGGGGGGGAGGTTTCGAGTAGAGTTTTTCAGCAACACATGCCGCCATTTTGTTTTTCTCTACTCATGGTATATGAGCTACACTACCGTTCAAAAGTTTGGGGTCACTTTGAAATGTCCTTATTTTTGAAAGAAAAGCACTGTTCTTTTCAATGAAGATCACTTTAAACTAATCAGAAATCCACTCTATACATTGCTAATGTGCTAAATGACTATTCTAGCTGCAGATGTCTGGTTTTTGGTGCAATATCTCCATAGGTGTACAGAGGCCCATTTCCAGCAACTCTCACTCCAGTGTTCTAATGGTACAATGTGTTTGCTCATTGCCTCAGAAGGCTAATGGATGATTAGAAAACCCTTGTACAATCATGTTAGCACAGCTGAAAACAGTTGAGCTCTTTAGAGAAGCTATAAAACTGACCTTCCTTTGAGCAGATTGAGTTTCTGGAGCATCACATTTGTGGGGTCGATTAAATGCTCAAAATGGCCAGAAAAATGCCTTGACTATATTTTCTATTCATTTTACAACTTATGGTGGTAAATAAAAGTGTGACTTTTCATGGAAAACACAAAATTGTCTGGGTGACCCCAAACTTTTGAACGGTAGTGTAGTAGTCGAGTAGCCAATCGGAACACACGATGGCTCATATCCAGTGAATGTGGATAGAAAAAATTCCTTTATCCTGTTACATGTGCTGAACCAGTGGTGGTGTGGGTGTTTTTTTAAAAATTGAATGTTTTTTGTTCTACATTATTGGACTATTAGCACTATGTGAAATGTTGTGTATGGTATAGTTTTATATCGTCCTGTGTGTTGCACCGTGACGCAGGATCGTTTGATGTGAAACTTGGTTTCTCATTTATTTTTCAGCACACCACACGCACTTTTCATGCTTTGGACGGCTCTTTGGAGAAAACGGATTCCGGTTTTTGGATCAACAGCTTTGATTATACAGGAATGAGCCACATCACCCCTCACGTTCCAGAGATTAACGACACCATACGCATGCGCTGCAGTGATGAGTTACCCTTCTGTGGTTTCCCCTGGTTCCTTCCTGTCAAATTCCTCATCAAGTAAGTCATTGTGTTCACCTATTTATCAAAATTCCCAAAGCTGCCAAGGCCTCGATTATAGAAGACAAGAGCAGCAACGGACACTAAACATGGTTAAAAACTGTCTTGGTTGTGGGGTGTTTTAATTTGATTTTATAAATCATATAATGAGAGGGAAATTTTTACAAATTATTTTCAAAGCTGAAGCACTTTCAGACAAGGACTATTAATTTCTAAATGTTTAAAAGTAAATATTAATCAGGGCTTTGAACCGGTTCAAGGAACGAAAACGAAAACCGGGAACTTTTTCTGTTTCACATGGAACAGAAACGAAACCAGAAACTTTATTATTTTTTATGTTCCGGAACAGAAACGCTTATTAAAAATAATGGTAACCGGTTAATACCGGTTTTTATTTCGTTCCTCAAAGTTTCCGTAGCCTACAAATAAAAAAAGCCATTCTTCTCCTGTGCAAGTTTCTATGACCCGCTGGGGTTCACTTCCTGTGTGACGTTCGCTGACTGAATGGAGAGAGCGGGAAGGTGGACTACGATCACGTCTCCATTACTGAGTGTCTGAGCAAAGAAGAGCCTGAACGATGCAACCTCCCTATTGGCTGTTTGTAAAAATGTATCAGTTGTTGCCCTTCCCACGGGAATCATCGCGGGCTCGAGAGACGAGACCTGACGAGTTAGTTCGTTGGTAGCAGAACAAAAATGTCTGGACACAAATCGGGTTTTCAGAAAAGGAAAGAAAATAAACGGAGGGTTGAAAATACAAAAAAGGAGGCAGAAAAAGCAAAACGAGTTTTAAGGTAGGACAAATGGTTACTTTTTAAGGCAGCCCGCCGTGGCTGCAGGCTTTCAGTTGTGTCATTGAATGGTTACTTTTCTGAGGCAGCCCGCCGTGGCTGCCTGCAGGCTTATTTATTATAGCCCATTTAGTTAAAATAGTTGATATAAAATGTTTATAGTTATGTGATGGTTGTCCTGATTTAGACTGGCGGGTTTTTTTTTTGGGGGGGGGGTTGCGCGATGTTGCACCCGGGTCCAGATTAGGGCAGAACCGGCCCTGGCTACATTTCAGGTGTAGTTTGTTTTATGTATGTATGTACTTGCATAGATGTGTACTTGGTCTTCCAATATGGCGCCTAACAAAATCTCGCGGTGCGGTGACGTCATGCGGTAGCCCTCTATAGGGCCTGACTAGCCTTTGGTAACACACTAAACGAATTCTCTTTCATTTTTGGCACTTTTTCTGTTTGTGTAGATGGGAAGACATACTGAGAATCCAAATCGCCAACATTTGAAATAATAATTGTTTTGAATTATTTCTTGTCTTATTTAATGAAGGTTGTAATAGAATTAGCCTACATTTGGCTTAAGCTGGATGAGACAGAGACATAATTTTATAGCCATTTGTTAAACAGCTGACAGGGAACGTAATTAACCGTTCCGGGAACGAAATTTTTTTGTTCTAACCGGTTCGGGAACGTCTATTTAATGGTGGAACCCAAAACCGGAAACGTTAAAATTCCGTTTCTGTTTGGAACGAACCAATAGGAAAAAAATTCTGGTTCAAAGCCCTGATATTAATATAATGAAATGTTTCACCTCTACTGACATTTCACTTGTTTCATCAACGCTATTACTTCTGCCAAGGAGCTGATGTTTTTGGTGCGCATATATATAAAATTTTTTCCCCCCATACAGTGTTGTAGTCGAGTCACTAAACCTCGAGTCCGAGTCCAGTCTCGAGTCCCCAGTGTTCAAGTCCAAGTCTTTAAAGAAATTTCGAGTCGAATCCGAGTACAAGACCCCAACCGCACCATATGACGGTGGCTGTTGCTGCTTTTATGTGAAACCGTCTCTGCTACTGTGTTGGACTAACGTTACTGCTCGACATTTTAGTTTATAGGCTACAGATAAAAAGCTTGTTCATCGCTCAGCAAGCCCCGCCCACTATCAGCAGGGCAAATAACATGAGAGGGTTAACACTAGCTAGTTCATCGCTCAGCAAGCAAGTCCCACCCGCCATCAACAGAGCAATGAACATAGCGTCTCACTTCCTGCTCTGGGTGGAGTCTCGCCAAATGACGATTGAAGTTCGAGGTCGTCCCCGTCGTCTCCTCGATAGTTCTTCTACATATGGAACACACCACAGTGCATTTTTTTTTTTCCCCCCACTGCACAAGAAGTCTGTATAAGCAAAGCGGACAATCTTAGGGGTGTTCTCTCCAGACATTTTAGCACCATTAACGTTAGTTTGTTCCTGAACATGACGTATGAACAGGTGAATGTGCGTTCTCTCTCTTGCACAAAATGAATGCAGATATAAATATCTTATGCCAAATTATTATGGCATGTTACAAAAAAATAAAGAAAAAATCCGAGTCCTCGTCTCCGATTTACGAGTCCGAATGCAGTTAATGTGTGAGTCCGAGTCATCAGTGTTCAAGTCAAGTCAAGAGTCCTTAAAATTAGGGCACGAGTCAGGATTGAGTACTACAAGCCTGCTTCTGTATGATAACTAAAAAGGATCTGAAATTCAGTGTGTCTCGATCTTTATCAAGGAAATAAACCAAAATAAAAAAGGAATGCATGTTTGGAATATTTCATTATGGATTTGCTACGTAAATGTCTCTTGGCTTTGTTTTGTTTGTTTTAGGAAGAACTGGTATCTCCCTGCTCCTGCAGTGTCCCCGAAATCTCCATTGGAGTTCAAACTGGTATCCAAACACGTATCAGAATGGGGCGCAGTCAAGCTGAGCTTTGAAGCTAAAGGTAAGATATGTGCGGTGTGTGGGGAGGAGTTGGTCATAAGGGTTTGAGCAGACTTGTTCTGAACACTAAAGGAACCCAAAACGGTGGAAGTGTAAAAAGATTTGTTGATAATTAGGATTAAATGGTATAATGTGCTGCGGTGCACGTTCTACTGGTCGGCATGTCGGGTGAAAATTCAATCCAAATTGCTTGAAACTGCTCTCTTTGAATTCAGAATCGAATGCAGAGCAACAGACTTTTTACAGAATTAAAATGTTTATCCATTCTTGAGATATTACAAATCAAAGATTGGAAAAAACGGCTTAATTTTTAGAAAACTGCCGTAATATTCTGTATGAGGATCGCATGGTACAAAATGGGCCTCATTAACCAATGAGATCACGTGTTTTTTTTTTTTTTTCCCTTGATATTTACATGGAAATTGGTAGCACATAGATGGTTGTATACTAAATACAAAGTTTGAAAAATTAGTAAAAACAAATTATGCTAATTAGGTAAACATGTTCAGAGCCTAATCTAGGGCGCGTAATACGCGATAATGCGCGTTTTTTTTTATCTGTCTGTCGAACATCCACTTTTTGGGCGCGAGAGTGATATCGCGTATCTATTCATTTTGTCACGCATTTATAAGTAGAGAGCGTGTAGTCGCGTTTTACTGAATCTTGTGCATATCAATTTGTCAGCACCCGCAGTGCTTGCTAGCGGGTGCTGACAAATTGATACGCACAAGAACTTTCCTGCAAATTTGACCAATCGTTGGCGTCGTCTTGCGGTGACGTCGACAAACTACCTTCCGCCGTACTTCCATGTATACATTCAAGAGAAGCAGCATGTGCGCAGTGTTGCCAGATTGGGTGGTTTTAAGTGCATTTTGGCGGGTTTTGAACATATTTAGGCTGGAAAACGTCAGCAGTATCTGGCAACACTGCATGTGCGAGTCAGTGTTTATATAGGCTTAAATTCTGTTACTGAAAGTGTGTTATGTTTACAGTGAAGGACTGTGTGCACTTTATTTATTTTTTTTACTTAATGCAAGAAATTAATGGATGCCAACATTTTTGCCAAAATGGTATTTTATTTTCCATTGTTTAGGCAGCTTCAGCATCATACTGTGAGATTCTGTTCAAATTGTTTTTTTTCTTCTATGAAGCCTGAGCCATTTATTTTATTAGTTTATAATTATTGTTTGATTTAGTCTTCAGGAGAGACTGCCTGCACACAGTACTACTGTAGTATTAATAGGTTTTTTTTCTTACATGAAGCCTGAGCCATTTATTTTATTAGTTTATAATTATTGTTTGATTTAGTCTTCAGGAAAGACTGCCTGCACACAGTACTAGTATTAATAGGTTTTTTTTTCTTACATGAAAGCTGAGGCATTTATATTATATTTTAAGGTAACTTCATGTTGTGCTGTGAGGTTCTATGCACTTTAACTTTTGAACCAACAGGTGCATTTGGATAAGTAAAGCCTATTTTTCTGCATTTTTGTAATCCTGGTAATCTTATACATTCTACATTATTGCTAGGTTTTTTTTTTTGAGTAATTTGTTTAATTTTTCTTGTTGAAAGTTCAATTTAGTATTATGTTAATGATATTCTAAAAGTAAAGATTAATAAAACTGTTCTGTTTATAGATGTACTCTTGAAAATATCTACCAATGTATTACTTATTTTTCTGTCCCCACTAACTGGAACAAATGAGGGATATTTTTACCCATGTTAATATTTTCTGTCCCCTGTTTCTACAACTAGTGAGGGATCTGTCCCCTATTTTCAAATTCCTAGATTAAGCTCTGATGTTAAATCGGTACACACTCTTCAGAGTTTCACCAACTGGCTTTATTTGTGCAATATAAAGCTGATCTTAACTCTCATTTATACATCACAAAGAAGGAGAAATCAATGTTAATGATAAAATATGCAAAAATAAGCACTGAATGTTTCACATCTACCGTTCTCTATCAAAATAAAGTAATAAAAGATTTCTGTTACCCTTTTTGTACTCTGTAGGCCTTTGTATTTCTCGAAAATAAGGCCTACTAGTGTTTATATGAAAGAATATAAATTATTTCGATTAATATTCACAGCTTTCAAGGCTAACGTCGAAAAAACTGCGTGAGCCACATCCAATAAACAACTCCAGTTAATTGAATTGAAACTGACACTCGCATTAAAATCTCATTCCGACCACTAAGCTCTCAATATTTTTCATCAAAAGAACGACAGTTATATTCTAAAATAGTTATTTATTTACATGAATCAGTTGGATTTGAAAAAATAAGTAGGTAAAGCTATGAAAACTCACGTCAAAGTCTCCCGTGAATCATAACATCAAAACTAGCTGACGGAAAATTTTGCTGAATGCTTCATCGGAAACAGTGAGAGCGAGAGAACATCCCTATAAAAGTTATGTGATTTGATATTCACGAGTAATCCAGTTGGAATCAGGAGAGAGAGAGAGCCTGAGCACTTTCCCGTGGCTCAAAAAGAAAAGCACCGACAGTTTCCCGACGTCCCGCGAAACTATTGCACCAACTTCAACCTGCCGTTACTCCCAAACTACTGAACAGATCTTAACGAGAAATTTCTTTGGAAAGCAGAAATTATAAGCTTTTTAATGATAGAAAATATTCAAGAGTGAAGCAATGCCAGGTTTGGAAAATTAGATGAGTGTCTGCATGCACGGTTTTCACAGCACGGCCAGCGAGCGTCTGATATGCCTACTACTGGAGCTGTGGTGTTGCAGTTATTTTTAATAAAGACACAAGAATGAGTGATTTAAATGATGTTGGATCAGAGCTGTAAATGATCATATTTTTATGTTGTTATTCCACAGGGCCGAGCCACATGTCCCTGTATGTCCTGCCCCACACAGGATCTTCACTCACAGGCTGGTCGTTCGCAGACGGGACGCCGCAGTACGACCTGAACGGAGAATATTTTATATTTTACTCTCACGGTGTGGATGCAGGACCGTGGACCTTCTGGATTGAGGTTCAGGTAAAATGTAAAGTACAGCAGTAATCAACACCACACACCGGGACACAAGCATTTCACTGAACTCGCACTGCATTCGACTTACCTTCAGAACTCGGAGTTATATCATTCTGGATCACTGAGTGTTCAGACTGCAAAGTGTGTGGGGGGGGGAACATGGCCGCCTCCTTGTTAACAAGAAGTTCGCCAGTTAACTGTGATCAGTGATCTCTGTTTTACTCCTCAAGCAGTGAAAAGTATAGCCAGTCTCATCTCATCTCATTATCTCTAGCCGCTTTATCCTGTTCTACAGGGTCGCAGGCAAGCTGGAGCCTATCTCAGCTGACTACGGGCGAAAGGCGGGGTACACCCTGGACAAGTCGCCAGGTCATCACAGGGCTGACACATAGACACAGACAACCATTCACACTCACACCTACGGTCAATTTAGAGTCACCAGTTAACCTAACCTGCATGTCTTTGGACTGTGGGGGAAACCGGAGCACCCGGAGGAAACCCACGTGGACACGGGGAGAACATGCAAACTCCACACAGAAAGGCCCTCGCCGGCCACGGGGCTCGAACCCGGACCTTCTTGCTGTGAGGCGACAGCGCTAACCACTACACCACCGTGCTGCCCAGTATAGCCAGTGTTATTAAAAAAAAAAAAAAGCAAGCTAATATGTCTATGGTGATTTGATCAAAAGAGAATATGTGTATATGGGCAATTCTACAGTAGAGAAGCGAAAATTATGAAATTATTACCACTGCCTTAACTTGTCAGCTCAGTGATTATTGCTAAAGTGTGGAATCCAAGGCAAAATATACTGAAAACCGTATTTAAAAATCATCACCCCAGTTATAGCAGTGTTGCTTCAGAGAAATCTTGGTTTGAATTTTAAGAAATGAAATTTCAGTTTTTATCCCCCGCTGGCTGAAAGGCCCGAAGGGGGATTATGTCGTGGCGATGTCCGTCCGTCCCGGGAAGGGTGCTCACCTTCTGAAATCAACTCCCCTCACAATTTTTGGAGGAATTTCACAAAACTTGGCAGGATTTTTTGTTATATGTCGGTAATACGCATATTGCAATTTCATTCAATTCGGTGGCATTTTACCAGAGTTACAGCCCTTGATTAACAAAATTATACTTTGTCAATTTCATGAGAGCGTGTTTTCCTTCTGAAATCAACTCCTCTCGCAATTTGTGGAGGAATTTCACCAAACTTGGCAAAAGGCATTGTTATATGTTGTTAGTACGCATATTGTAATTCCGTTAAATTCGGTCACATTTAACCAGAGTTCCAGCCCTTGATTAAAGGACCCATGGCATGGTGGTTTGTTGATGCTTTAAACGGGCTCGTGGAGGTTTCCGGATGTTATATCCGCAGCCTTTCTCGAAATGAACCCTCGGCACGTAGATATAGCCTCCTGGGAGAAAGCCCCATTTCAGCGCTTTTCCCAGTGCGTCATTTTGCTAATGAGAAGCAGGAGGCGGGGAAGGGTAGAGGGTAGGGGCGGGTCTTATTAATATTCATGACATGTAAACGTGTTACCTCTGATTGGCTAACAGCACTGTGACGCTACCTCCAGTGGGTCAGAACAAGCGGATGTGGGTGTCTTACTATGGCGAGAGAGAAGGAACAAACCGCGAAGGGAAAAATACCGCGCGCTGACGTCATTAAGGTGCGACGCGAGGAAATAAAATAAATTCAACAAATGTTTGGGTTTTTACTGAACAAACAAACAAATAAAATGAATGAGTGACTTAAAAAAAAGAATGTGGGTGTCTTTGTAAAAACTGTTTTGATTGGCTATTATAACAGAGCATGCTGCATGCTTTTTGGTTTTGTAGCGCAGAGTACCTGGCTAACTGCAGGAAGCGGTTAGCTGCACAGCTAATGTAGCCATTGCAAGGCTAACGTGGCACCGATTTTAAAACACGGCAAAACGACTTAACAGTTATACACTTACTTGTTCGGTGTTTGTGGCTGATGCGGCAGGGATGCTTGGTACGGACCCAGGCTTCAGTGACAGTTGATGTGCAAAACCTGCCCTGTACTGTCCCAAGTTGTGGAAACATTCCTCAGGAAAATGCTTCCGACAAACATACACCGTCTTAGGTAGACTCGACGGCGTATTATTGAAGTAAATAAAATTAAGCCACTGCGTCTTCAGGGGCTCTCCCGTCGGCAGTAAAAACAGACTCCTTTCTGTGTTGTCACATCCATGTACAGCGCAATTTCCATGTTTCGCTCGCTTAGGTGATGCCATGTTGTTGTGTCCTCTATGGTCTCCTCACTACAACTGGGCGGGGCAATCCATACAGTGGGTGGGAATCCAGAGGGGGGGGACGTGGGGATCATCTCCCTTGCTGACGTAGTAAAGGGAAGAGCTTATCAACGCGCCGTTTTGACGCGCCATTCTCAAATGTTGGGCATAGTTTGGTTTACACATTATTAAATTTCTAGCCACTGGGGTGACTTAAGAAGGTCAGAGGAACTCATTTTAACGTTAAAAAACCTCAGAAAGTGAAAATTTCATGCCATGGGACCTTTAACAACCTTGTACTTTCAGAATTTCATGAAGGTGTGCTCGCCTTCTCACATCAACTCCTCTCACAATTTTTGGACGAATTTCTCGAAGCTTGGCAGAAGGCCTTGTTATATGACGGTAATACGCATATGATGATTTAATTTAGTTTGTGAAAATTGTCCCAGAGTTTTGACCCTTGATTTAAATAACTTTGACAATTTCATGAGGGTGTACGTTCTTCTGAAATCATCAACTCTCACAATTTGTGGAGGAATTTCACCAAACTTGGCAAAAGGCTTTGTTATGACGGTTATACGCATATTGAAATTTCATTTAATTTGGGCAAATTTTACCGGAGTTATGCCCTTGATTATTAACAAACTTTGGCAGTTTCATCAAGGTGTGCTTGCTTTTTGAACTCAACTTCCTTCACAGTTTTTATTATCCCCCGCTGGCCGAAAGGCCCGAAGGAGGATTATGTCATGGCGATGTCCGTCTGTCCCAGAAACGGTGCTCACCTCCTGAAATCAACTCCTCTTACAATTTTTGGAGGAATTTCATGAAACTTTAATAAGATTCTTTGTTATATCTCGGTAAATACACACGTTGCAATTTTGTTCAATTCAGTTGCATTTTACACCATTATCTTGCACTGCAACTTAAAAAAAAAAAATTACCACATTTTGCTCTGAATGTAATTCTGTAACTGAAGAACGACCCCTTTACGCAGCAGTTGAATGCCTTTTAAAGGTAAGAAGTGCTCCATTTGTTTACTGCTGATGCTGTGAGCAGCCATGTTGGTTTAACTCCTTTTAGTGAAATGTAGTTTGTTGTTAGTAGTACAGGGATGTCGAGGACGTGGAAAGAAATATAATCACACATCCTAGAGAGTTTTTTTTTTTTTTTTTTTAATTTTATCGGACAACTACTACGGTGGTGGCACGGTGGTGTAGTGGTTAGCGCTGTCGCCTCACAGCAAGAAGGTCCGGGTTCGAGCCCCGTGGCCGGCGAGGGCCTTTCTGTGCGGAGTTTGCATGGTGTCCGCGTGGGTTTCCTCCGGGTGCTCCGGTTTCCCCCACAGTCCAAAGACATGCAGGTTAGGTTAACTGGTGACTCTAAATTGAGCGTAGGTGTGAATGTGAGTGTGAATGGTTGTCTGTGTCTATGTGTCAGCCCTGTGATGACCTGGCGACTTGTCCAGGGTGTACCCCGCCTTTCGCCCGTAGTCAGCTGGGATAGGCTCCAGCTTGCCTGCGACCCTGTAGAACAGGATAAAGCGGCTACAGATAATGAGATGAGACTTAAATGACCGCATTTTATTTCTCTTCTCTCACAGCCATCCGCAGAGCATTCGGATGAAGACGGCATGATCTCCATCGCCATTTCAGCTCACTATTTATTCGGAGACGAACAGCACACTCCTGAACTCGATTTGCTTTTGCGGAAACTTCCAGACTGGGCTTTCGCAGCTTCATGGGTCAGCACTTATGACCTGTACCTGTACTGAGAGGTGGGCATCCAACATCAGCTGAGCGTCAAACTCCCAACAGTGAAAGTCTGTGTGAATCCCATCCACACTGGTTATTTATTTCAGACTAAACCACTGTCTCAGGTTCGTGTATGAAGTCAGTCTGCATTTGTTCCCCTCCACTTCTGTTTTTCTTGTGTAAGGGTTTCCCACCCTCCCTCCCTCCCTCCTCCCTCCCCCCCCATAGGCAGTGATTTTAAAAATGCAAAGTAATTAGCCTGTAACTCGAAGCCATGCTGTATTGAAATACACAGCCAGTATTCCATCCACTTTAACACCACCAACTAAACAAACAAACAAAAAATGACAAAGTAACTATGAGCAATTTGTGAAACCACTGTGAACGACTGACAATTTTTCAATAAGATTAACAGGCGTGGCATTGAGGATGCTTTAGTCTAAACTGACTAGATTTCCTATTTCAAGTAGGTCTCATTTTAGTCTTTATTTACTACGACTCACTTTCCCTCGCTGACAGGTCAGCAATCCAGCAATAAAGTCTGTGAGAAAAAGGTACAAGTTGTTTTTGTTGGTGACAGATTTACAAAACCCTCCTCGATACAGCTTAATGCCGACACGGACACCGCATTTCACATGGTGACCTTTTTTTTTTTGGTTTGTTTTTCCCTTCCACTATAGAAAGGCCTGTGTGAAGAAAATCTGTAGCCCAAAGATGCCTTCAACAAGAATGAAATTACTGTGAGCAGTAGTCAGTATTTGGTATGTTACTTTATAGAAATGAGCTGGAAGTCTTACTGAGCATCTTGAAGCAGTGGGAGATCGCCACTTATTTTTGCAGCAAAACCCAGGAGCCTTCATTGCATGTCTTGTGTAATACTGATGCTTTACTGAAATGGTTTTGTACTGACTCAAGTTCTAAAATAAAACTCTAAAGATGTGTGTGTGTGTGGATGTCCTAGTGAAAACTACAGGTTGGACCCAAAGAGCTTCCACTCTGACTGCAGTGCAGGAACATTGCCACCAAAGAGATTTCCACTTCCTGGCTTTACCTAGATGGAAGTAACACAGCTCTAATACCATGAAAAATCTAAGAGCTGTTGTGCAACTGACTAGGCAAATAGATTTAGCAAAAAATGGTCTTTTTTTTTTTTTTTTTATAAGTCAACAAGAACATTTTAGTGGTTAGTACTCACAGCAAGAAGGTTCTGGGTTCGAGCCCAGCAGCAGCTGACGGGGGCCTTTCAATGGAGCTTGCATGTTCTGCCTGTGTCTACATGGGTTTCCCCCAGAGTTCAAAGACCTGCAGGTTATGTTTAACATGGGGTGGCCTTGGGGCTGAAGTGCCCTTGAGCAAGACGCCTAACCCCCAACTGCTCCCTACAATAGCTGTTCACTGTGTGTACATGTGACAAAGGATTCTTGGCTTGGATTTTACTGCAAACTTTACAAGTGTAGGTAATTAAGAAAAAGTAAAGGTTTGCTATTTAATCCTTTTGTTCAAGTTGCTAGAATCTGATCAAACCCTGACGGTCACCATTTGAAGGAAATGGTGCTTTATACAGTTTTCTACACCTTTAGGTGACTGCATGATCTTTGCAGCAAGCTTTCCATCTTGTCCTGGGTGAAATATTTATGAATTTCAGTTCAGCTGTCCAAAAAAAAAAAAGGGGTTATAGAGATCTTGCATGTGACGTCACAGCCGATCCAGATTGTGACAGACGCCATCGTGTCGGTCAAACGCCATATTCCGCCTTCTACCTTTTCTTCTGGAAAACCCTACTATATACAATTCTACTACAATGGCTGCGGCTACAAGCTCTCCCTACCTGTGCACGGTTTTTATGTTTTTTGTGTGTACCGGTATTTTTGCGTGTTGTTCATCTGTACCGGACTTCAATATCCACTACAACCGTATGGACTTACTGGACATTGGTTTCCAGCAGAAAATGACGGTTTGTAAGGATTTCCATCGCATGCACAACATTCCGGACGAGAGAAAAAAAAAAAACATTCCGGACGAGACCAGATTGCGAGACCAGCGGGGTCTCCATGGATTGTTATCGGAAGTAAAGCGAAGGAGGCAGCGCCAGGAGCCGAAGCAAAAGCGAGGCTACAGGCAGAGCCGGCCTGTTGACTAAGCTCAGAAAACAGCCACTCAAACCTCCACTGCTAAGCCTCTACCTCTCCAACGCCAGATCCATGTAAACAACACGGACGATTTGGAATTACCTTATTCTATAATCGGCTGGTCAGTGCTATACTCCAGGGGTTTTCAAAGTGTGGGAGAGTGAGCCGCCCCTCAGAGAGCAAATAAACAACAGCGCCCCCCCCTTACAATTTTTGTTGTTGCTATACTTAATGTTCCATTCGTATTTTTTAAAAATGGTTGTTGTACACATTTTTATTTTTTTCTTTTTCACATTTTAAACATCTGTGCTTTTTAAAACGTCTTGTTTTACACGTTTTAAACATCTCATAGCATCGTTAGCTAGCACCTCTTGGCAGACAACACACTGTGGCAGTGGAGCATCTTCAGATCCAGTCCATGAAAATCCAAACTTTAAATAATTGTGGTCATACTTCCTTCTTTTTTCAGTCCCCCAGGATTTTGCGGGCCTTTTTTGTGATTGTTGCGGGCTAAAATGTCTGATGTTGCAGGGGGGTTTTCCAAAAAAATTGTGCTGAAAGTTGCAGTGTTTTTAGGTTTTTGTTGCGATTACATTGCGGGAGGAAGTGAAAGTTGCGAGAAATTGTTGCGATTTTCTCTTTTTGTGATTAAAATTGAATGATATGTTAAATATTAAGTTATTACTGAAAAACTATTGATTAAAAAACAAAGACACTGAGAAATGGTCCTATAAACAACTTTACCAATATAAAAGATTACCAGGATGACAAAAATGCAGAAAAATAGGCTTTACTTATCCAAATGCACCTGTTGGTTCAAAAGTTAAAGTGCAGAGAACCTCACAGCACAGCATGAAGTTACCTTAAAATATAATATAAATGCCTCAACTTTCATCTCATCTCATTATCTGTAGTCGCTTTATCCTGTTCTACAGGGTCTCAGGCAAGCTGGAGCCTATCCCAGCTGACTACGGGCGAAAGGCGGGGTACACCCTGGACAAGTCGCCAGGTCATCACAGGGCTGACACATAGACACAGACAACCATTCACACTCACACCTACGGTCAATTTAGAGTCACCAGTTAACCTAACCTGCATGTCTTTGGACTGTGGGGGAAACCGGAGCACCCGGAGGAAACCCACGCGGACACGGGGAGAACATGCAAACTCCACACAGAAAGGCCCTCGCCGGCCACGGGGCTCGAACCCAGACCTTCTTGCTGTGAGGCGACAGCGCTAACCACTACACCACCGTGCCGCCTGCCTCAGCTTTCATGTAAGAAAAAACCTATTAATACTAGTACTGTGTGCAGGCAGTCTCTCCTGCAGACTAAATTAAACAATAATTATAAACTAATAAAATAAATGGCTCAGGCTTCAGAAGAAAAAAAAAAACAATTTGAACAGAATCTCACAGTATGATGCTGAAGCTGCCTAAACAATGGAAAATAAAATACCATTTTGGCAAAAATGTTGGCATCCATTAATTTCTTGTATTAAGTAAAAAAAAAAAGTGCACACAGTCCTTCACTGTAAACATAACACACTTTCAGTAACAGAATTTAAGCCTATATAAACACTGACTCGCACATCATGCAATGTTGCCAGATAATGCTGACGTTTTCCAGTCCAAAATATGTTCAAAACTCACCAAAATGCACTTACACCAATCTGGCAACACTGCGCGCATGCTGCTTCTCTTGAACGTAAACACGGAAGTAAGGCAGAAGGTAGTTTGTCGACGTCACCTCAAGACGTTGGTCAAATTTGCGGGAAAGTTGCGGTGATTGGATATAATTGCAACACCACCCTGAATTCGCGGGGATTGGTTGAATTTGTGCTGAAGTTGCAAATCGCAACATCCTGGAGGCTCTGGGTTTTTTTGCTTGGCCCAGACTCTGTCACCTCACTCACTGTAGCTTTAGGTACTAAAAATCGATCCATTTTGTCTCTGGTAAAGGCTCCTCACACCTCCACTCACACCTGATTGTCATCCCATTGATTGAAAACACCTGACTCTAATTTCACCTTCAAATTAACTGCTAATCCTAGAGGTTCACATACTTTTGCCACTCACAGATATGTAATATTGGATCATTTTCCTCAATAAATCAATGACCAAGTATAATATTTTTGTCTCATTTGTTTAACTGGGTTCTCTTTATCTACTTTTAGGACTTGTGTGAAAATCTGATGTTGTTTTAGGTCATATTTATGCAGAAATATAGAAAATTCTAAAGGGTTCACAAACTTTCAAGCACCACTGTACTTCTGGTTCTACTTCTGCTTCTACCTTTTCTTCTGGAAAACCCTACTATATACAATTCTACTACAACGGCTGCGGCTACAAGCTCTCCCTACCTGTGCATGTTTTTTGTATTTTTTGTGTGTATTTTTGCGTGTTGTTCGTCTGTACCGGACTTCAATATCCACTACAACCGTATGGACTTACTGGACATTGGTTTCCAGCAGAAAATGACGGTTTGTAGCGATTTCCATCGCATGCACAACATTCCGGACGAGATAGCGAGACCAGCGGGGTCTCCGTGGATTGTTATCGGAAGCAAAGCGAAGGAGGCAGCGCCGGGAGCGGAAGCAAAAGCGAGGCTGCAGAGCCGGCCTGTTGACTAAGCTCAGAAAACAGCCACTCAAATCTCCACTGCTAAGCCTCTATCTCTCCAACGCCAAATCCATGGTAAACAAGACGGATGATTTGGAATTACAGCTGGAAGATGCCACATCTGAGTCGCTGACAAATCCTGAATTTCTGTAAAGATAACTGTCCAGAGATTTATAAGCACGCAGTGCTTCACCACTGAACAGCGAGGGAAAGTTAATGAGGTAATTATACACGTCTGGGTATTCCACCTCTGGCAGTTCAACATCCACTGACACGGTCGTGAAAACTCCGTCCGGTAAGCCATAAGGGTCACTAATCTGTAGGTCGTTTATTTTAGACATGTATCTAGTTATCTGTTCATTAGAAAAATGAGCCGTGTAGTCCGTCGGTTGAAATTGATCCATTCTGTACACGAGTGCAGCAGTATTCAGCTGTGTTTTTGACCGACACGATGGCAGTTGTGTACTTTCCGGTCACGTGACTGCAAGATCTCTATAGGCAGAAAACCCTGATGTATGGTTAGTTCCTTCCACTATTATTTTTTTAAACCTGTGTACCAACTTTCTGTTAGGTAGGTGAATGTCAAACACACACACGGCTGCAAAAAGTATAAAAGGAACCGTTGTAGGATGATTTTAAAAATAATTTATTGTTCTTTATGTACAGGAAAAGCTCTAGAAACTTGGTAGAAAAAGTGAATTGTACAAGAATTTATCATCCACGCCTACACGCACACGTATTCCTGATGCAGAGCGGCATCTTGCACCACTACAGATTCCCCCGTTACATCACGTCAACAGTCCACACAGGAAGGAAGTCCGATTTCTGTTCAGAAAAGTCCTGTGTGAAATAAGTACCTGTTCATTAAGAACAAATGAAATGATCATTAAAAACACCACCCCACACACACCCACCCTATGCTGGATGCTTATTCCTCCATTGCACCACTTTAGCTTTAACATAATCTAAAGACACAGGAGAAAACAGACAGATGGAATCCTTTTGTGACAGGGAAAACTTTAAATTCAATTTGCATATTTAAATCAGCTCAAAGCTGCATGTGGGCCTAAAATCGCTTCTTTGGTAAGCAGACTAAATAAAGCAGAGTATATACACACACACAAAATATATACTCTAAATACACATGCTGGAAATGTTTAACACAGACGGAGGAGGGGAAAAAGAAACACACATTAACTGAAATGCAAGAGCATGGAGAACTCTGCCAATGAGCTGCTTTATCCCGTTCGGACAGAACGTGCACAATCGTACACACCAAGTTCCATAGCATTTTTTCCGTGTGTCCGAAGGGGTTAAAGTTCATGGAATAAGCCATCATAAGTACGTTTGACCTGAGGAGCAGCAAGTTTGGTCCATATGCAGGACGTGTGACAGTCCAAAAAAAAAAGAGCTGCTGCTTTCATCATTGCACAGGGATACACAAAGCAATAATACTGAAGTGACCAGAAACATAGTAAGCAAACCATGAAACTGCCGTTTTATACACGGAGTGTGAAATCATCCGTCAGTCAAGAACTGAAGAGGGATTTAAATCCAACAGCAATTTTCCATCTCAGGTTAGAATCCAGAATATGTTCATTTTTAAGAGTTACGTAATACTATATTACCTCATCATCAGCTCCCCCAACCAAAAATAAAATAAAATAAAATTACAAATTCATTCTTCAGGTTACTCTTTGTGTACCTTGTGGCTTTGTTGCCATTATTACACACAATCTTAAAGCCCCAAAAGGTGAAAACAGTGAGCAAAAAAAAATTTAAATAAAATGTAGTACAACATAATAATAATAATAATAATAATAATAATGCTGGCCAATGAAGCCTGAGCTCACACACTGCAGCAGCTCTTTATAAGTGTAGGAATGAAAAGCTCACAGCCCTCAAGATCGAGTGTTGTCACATGATCGATAATCTGGATTAATACTTAACGTGTGCAGGGTTGTGCGTTTGAGAGACTTGAACAAACGCTGCGTGTTTGATACATTTTATGCTAGTGAATAAACACGATGATGACATAATGAGCTCACTCGTACAAAAAAAACAAACAAACAAAAACCACACCCTCAACCAAAAGCAACATCGTGACTACACAGCTAAACATACTGAACTGGATGCGCATTGTTACTGAATATACATGAGACAAACGTGAAGCTGTAAATTCTTTTTCAAGCTACAAACACGCAACTTGCACAACAAGAAGCAAAAAGGACTTGGGGGAGAAGTGTCGTATTTTGAATGCAGACAACGATAATAAATGAGGTATTAAATTCTCACAGCTGACTTAAAAAAAATAATAATTCAAATCCGCACTTCCTAATGACAGAGGGAATGAAAAACAAATCAGTACAACATGGAAATAAGGCTGTGCTGCTGGAAAGAAAGGAAAATGCAAATAGACACTCGCTGTACAAAAAACCACTTCAATCTCTTTCTTGTGCTTGTGATGGGGCTGGATAATCCGACCACGTGATTTAGAGATGTGATCGTTTCTCTCGGTGATTTTATCGCCCTGCAGTTAGACACGAATAACTGGCTGCAGAGTCAAAATTTGTTTTTGTACCGTTTCTTTTTCCTCATTACACAATGATAAAAACGCTGAGGAGGGAGAAAAATAAAAAAATTCTCTGGAGGTGTAGTTCATCATGGTATGGTTAAAATATTGTGATCATCAGGGGCGTCGTGGCTCAGGTGGATAAGGCGCCGCACCATAAATCCGAGGACCCGGGTTCGATTCTGACCCGAGGTCATTTCTCGATCCCTCCCCTGCTCATTTCCTGTCTCTACACTGTCCTATCCAATAAAGGTGGAAAAAAAAATATACTGTGATCGAGTACAGACTGAGTATGGATGATTTGGAAATCCCCCCCCCTCCTTTCTGTCCACATTTCCCAATACCTGGCCTTATAATAATAATAAAGTTTAAATAATAGGTTGTGAATAAGATACAAACCGCCAGTGGTGCAGTCAGTCATTATATAAATCTCCTGAGCACATGTGGAGAATGCAATTACTAAAAAAAACCCACCCCAAACAATGTTGACGATACTAAAAATCAGCATAATTGAGAAACAAACCCACCCCCTTTTTTTCTATTGGCTCCCAAAACCATAAACGAGTTGTGAATTCACGATTCGAAGTTGCCCGAAGTAGTAACTTATCCCGAGCAAACGCACGTCTTCGAGATCATTTCATATGCTTGAATTGTATTTGGGCTCAGTCTTCATCTGAGAAGGCTGAAAATACTTTTTGATAGACGGTAGTAAGGGGTGAAAAATGGTAAAAGCTACAGCTAAACCATAGGCGTCAGGAACCGCACGTATAATGAATCAACATCTGCATTTCGGATGAACTAAAATCATGTGGATGTGCAAATTTGATTCTTCTTATACTGTATAAAGTCGCCCCTCCACCCCACAAACTGAAAGGTCACTCAAGAGCTAAACTTACAAATCATTTTGGAAATACGGCCTCCTCTTGGAGATCAATAGTAATACTGGTGTTAGAACACAGGAGAAACACATCAGAAGTGCAGCATTACCTATACCACACACACACACGCACGAGCTCCGAATCTCTTCTGTCCTACCCGTCCCTTATTCACTACGCAGGCCACACATCATCCCGTACAGGTGGTCTCATCTCTCCGGCTCTCTTGAGGAGACGAGAGCTTGTCAGGAAGTACATTTGTTCAAATTGCGTCCTAATGAGGTCGCATGATTTAGGACAAGACTAGTCCCTGTCCCGTTTGTCTCGGAGCTGGGTGACGCGGCCATGTAGTATCGATAACGTAATAAGTCACAAATGATTTGAACATTAAATACCCATCGAGTTCATAGCATGGAAACGTCTTACTTGGGGGGAATCTTCGTGAATACCTCTGAATTTTTTTTTTAAACGTGAAAATGTAATTAATTATCGAATCTGAATTTGCGGTCGCTGAAAAACATTTGATTTACAGATCCTTGATTTTCTGGAAACATGGCTTTTTAAAATGAGTAACTCAGAACGCGATGTTGAATTTCAAGGATGCCGACGGAAAAGATGCGTGGACTTTTAGGAACACATTTCAGTGCGGTGGGGTTAATTTGATTATTATGAATTCTGTTGCTTTTACCGTTTAAATCTACGTCTCTTTCTTGCTTTCAGATGCACCACAAGCA
This sequence comes from Neoarius graeffei, assembly GCF_027579695.1. NCBI lineage: Eukaryota > Metazoa > Chordata > Actinopteri > Siluriformes > Ariidae > Neoarius > Neoarius graeffei. The sequence goes on from NC_083580.1 coordinate 14,862,612, forward strand.
TTTTTATAAAAACACTGACCACTTCGTTATAGTTTTGAACGCTCTGCCAGACTGTTTCACTGGCACACGAGGTCACGTACTGTTATATCGACTCCATGATGACGTGAGCCCTACACGGTGAATAAGAGACCACAAACCCGTCCTGCGTTCTCTCTGTAGCGCCCCTTACTACACTTTGACGCATGAAGATGTGCAACTGAAACCCAGACAAAGTTCCTGCCTTCTGCCTGTGCTTCCTGCTATGACCCATAATGCATGATGCTTGGGGAATAAGAGGGTGGACACAACATACACAACGTAGAGGAATCCAGAGCCCACTGATTCTCCGCTCTCTTGAAATCACGAGAGCGTGCAGTCGTAAGCGCCCTCCTCAGCTGCCTCGTCCTCGGATTCCTCCTTGCGGCTGTCCTCCAGAATGCGAGGGACGGAGCCGGCAGGGATCTCAAGAGTCATGGGGAGGGTAAAGTTCGTGACCCCGCGATGCTCCTCCACTCGGGGCAGAACTGGGTCGGCCATCTTGGAAACGGACGGCTGAAACGAGTCGAGCTGAATCTGATCCACGGAGACGTTGCACGGCTTCTGCAGCTCAGGAGCAATGTGGTTCAGGAAAGGCTTGTAACCCAGACTGGAGACAGAGACACAGCGACAGCGTAAGGAAGGCAGGGGACTGTTTTTACATATTCCTGCTTTATTTAAACTCGCAGTTCGTGGTGGTTTTAGTTAATGCGCTACTTTCAGAATAAAAAACGTTAAGAGACGCACACGTGCGTGCACACACACTGACCAATCAGACGAAGCCCACTGGTCGATAGCGATGAGGCCGGCTTGTATGCTCTGAACCGTTTCTGTATCTGCAGCATCCAAAAAGCCCAACACTTTCTTAATGACGTTGACATCACGCAGAATCAGACCAATCACGATGCTCCATTCCAAACATCCCGCCTCTAAAAACACATGCAGCAAGTACCTATGGAAAGAAAGCGATTAATACATACACACATAATTAATACATTTCAAAAACACACCCGCGTTACTTTACTCTTGCTCTCACACACATACACAGCATCATCTCATCTCGGCATTGCTTTTATTAAAAAAAAAAAAACAAAAAAAACACACACACACATACGAGTGCACTATGGGAAATTAATACAAGTAGGACACATTCTGGTGTCAGAAATGGTGCCTCATCCTGATGAGCTTACCTCAGCTGCACCTGAGACTTGTGAGGACCCTTATTGGCCAGCTCCATGGAAATGTGCTCCAGCTCCGACTGGCTAAGGCTCAGGGTGGAGAAGTTCTCGTCCACCATCGTCCAATCACCATCTACCATGGAGCTGGTCTCCGTTAGATCTGTGGCTGAGCCGATACTGCACTCCTCCGCTAGAGCGTTAAACATTACGCAAACGTTATTTCATCTAGATAATCAATGGAGCACTTGCATGTGACGTCACAGCCGATCCAGATTGTGACAGACGCCATCTTGTCGGTCAAACGCCATATTTCCGCCTTCTACAGTGCTGCTTGAAAGTTTGTGAACCCTTTAGAATTTTCTATATTTCTGCATAAATATGACCTAAAACATCGTCAGATTTTCACACAAGTCCTAAAAGTAGATAAAGAGAACCCAGTTAAACAAATGAGACAAAAATATTATACTTGGTCATTTATTTGTTGAGGAAAATGATCCAATATTACATATCTGTGAGTGGCAAAAGTATGTGAACCTTTGCTTTCAGTATCTGGTGTGACCCCCTTGTGCAGCAATAACTGCAACTAAACGTTTCCGGTAACTGTTGATCAGTCCTGCACACCGGCTTGGAGGAATTTTAGCCCGTTCCTCCGTACAGAACAGCTTCAACTCTGGGATGTTGGTGGGTTTCCTCACATGAACTGCTCGCTTCAGGTCCTTCCACAGCATTTTGATTGGATTAAGGTCAGGACTTTGACTTGGCCATTCCAAAACATTAACTTTATTCTTCTTTAACCATTCTTTGGTAGAACGACTTGTGTGCTTAGGGTCGTTGTCTTGCTGCATGACCCACCTTCTCTTGAGATTCAGTTCATGGACAGATGTCCTGACATTTTCCTTTAGAATTCGCTGGTATAATTCAGAATTCATTGTTCCATCAATGATGGCAAGCCGTCCTGGCCCAGATGCAGCAAAACAGACTCAAACCATGATCCTACCACCACCATGTTTCACAGATGGGATAAGGTTCTTATGCTGGAATGCAGTGTTTTCCTTTCTCCAAACATAGCACTTTTCATTTAAACCAAAAAGTTCTATTTGGTCTCATCCATCCACAAAACATTTTTCCAATAGCCTTCTGGCTTGTCCATGTGATCTTTAGCAAACTGCAGATGAGCAGCAATGTTCTTTTTGGAGAGCAGTGGCTTTCTCCTTGCAACCCTGCCATGCACACCATTGTTGTTCAGTGTTCTCCTGACGGTGGACTCATGAACATTAACCAATGTGAGAGAGGCCTTCAGTTGCTTAGAAGTTACCCTGGCATCCTTTGTGACTTCGCCAACTATTACACGCCTTGCTTTTGGAGTGATCTTTGTTGGTCGACCACTCCTGAGAAGGGTAACAACGGTCTTGAATTTCCTCCATTTGTACACAATCTGTCTGACTGTGGATTGGTGGAGTCCAAACTCTTTAGAGATAGTTTTGTAACCTTTTCCAGCCTGAAGAGCATCAACAACACTTTTTCTGAGATCCTCAGAAATCTCCTTTGTTTGTGCCATGATACACTTCCACAAACATGTGTTGTGAAGATCAGACTTGGATAGATCCCTGTTCTTTAAATAAAACAGGGTGCCCACTCACACCTGATTGTCATCCCATTGATTGAAAACACCTGACTCGAATTTCACCTTCAAATTAACTGCTAATCCTAGAGGTTCACATACTTTTGCCACTCACAGATATGTAATATTGGATCATTTTCCTCAATAAATCAATGACCAAGTATAATATTTTTGTCTCATTTGTTTAACTGGGTTCTCTTTATCTACTTTTAGGACTTGTGTGAAAATCTGATGTTTTAGATCATATTTATGCAGAAATATAGAAAATTCTAAAGGGTTCACAAACTTTCAAGCACCACTGTACTTCTGGTTCTACTTCTGCTTCTACATTTTCTTCTGGAAAACCCTACTATATACAATTCTACTACAACGACTGCGGCTACAAGCTCTCCCTACCTGTGCATGTTTTTTATGTTTTTTGTGTGTATTTTTGCGTGTTGTTCGTCTGTACCGGACTTCAATATCCACTACAACCGTATGGACTTACTGGACATTGGTTTCCAGCAGAAAATGACGGTTTGTAGCGATTTCCATCGCATGCACAACATTCCGGACGAGATAGCGAGACCAGCGGGGTCTCCGTGGATTGTTATCGGAAGCAAAGCGAAGGAGGCGGCGCCGGGAGCGGAAGCAAAAGCGAGGCTGCAGAGTCGGCCTGTTGACTAAACTCAGAAAACAGCCACTCAAATCTCCACTGCTAAGCCTCTACCTCTCCAACGCCAAATCCATGGTAAACAAGACGGACGATTTGGAATTACAGCTGGAAGATGCCACATCTGAGTCGCTGACAAATCCTGAATTTCTGTAAAGATAACTGTGTAGAGATTTATAAGCACGCAGTGCTTCACCACTGAACAGCGAGGGAAAGTTAATGAGGTAATTATACACGTCTGGGTATTCCACCTCTGGCAGTTCAATATCCACTGACACGGTCGTGAAAACTCCGTCCGGTAAGCCATAAGGGTCACTAATCTGTAGAGCGTTTATTTTAGACATATATCTAGTCATCTGTTCATTAGAAAAATGAGCCGTGTAGTCCGTCGGTTGAAATTGATCCATTCTGTACACGAGTGCAGCAGTATTCAGCGGTGTTTTTTACCGACAAGATGGCGGCTGTGTACTTTCCGGTCACGTGACTGCAAGATCTCTATACAAGGCTTCGACTTTCAGACCCTGTACTTAATAAAGTGTGTGAATGCGCTTGGGCCCGAGGAATAAGAACCTGCTAGGCGAGGTCATTTTAAAAATTAAATAAATAAAATTGATCTTGCAAGTAAAATTTTAGCCCCTGGATCAAACAAACAGGCTGGTCACACTTAACGTAACTGAGGAAATGAGAACTTAAAGTGCATATCCTGGACCAATTTCATTTTTTTTTTAGTATGTCCCTTTACACACTCATCCAGAAGGGTAATTTTGCACGAGGCCATTTTTCTGTCTACAGCAGACAAAAAATAAAACAACAAAACACGTCTGGAGCCAGATTCGTGAGTCACGTGCCAGCAGGCTGAGAGAGCTTGCACGGATTCAGTGCACAGTCTGTGTAGACCAAGTTTAGCAGCTAGCGATTTTGCACTGAAATATGGAATTGTCGCCTGAGCGCAATGTTACTTCACCTTTGGATGAAGAATATAGCGAGATGTCAAAATTATTTCTTACACTGGCAACAGTCAACTTGTGAATTGCCGATTTTCTTGGTCTTTTTCTCGGCTCTGCTTGGTCCTCGGCTTCGAGGGCCTCAGTGGATACGGCACTTTACCTTCTGTCAGGGGAGACGAACACGGCTGGCTTCTTTGGTGACGCTGAGACAGATGGAGACGGTGTTGCTTTGGGCATTCTGACAGATGGAACTGCGTCTTTTTTCAGATCAAGTTGCCTCGCGAAGCCCGTTTCCCACTGCAAATAGTTCTCAAAGTCGTCGGGCCTTGTGAAGTGAGCACCGCAAATAATGCTGTGGTCTGTTGCATGTAGCCAATTTTTCCGGGTGCCTCGCACGAAGCGCTCCCATTTCTCTCTCATTGTCCGGTCTTTTGGAAAACGATGAGTACTAATCCCATCAAGATTGGTGTTGCTACACCCTCCTACGATACATCTGTTAACCATTTTAATAATTATGCGATAACGTTGAAGAAATTTGCAGAAAACCACCAGGTCGTTTTCTCATAAACAAACCAGCGCTGACGTAGGATTCAGAGGGAGGCGTCCCGCACGCGACGTCACGAAAATCAATGTTTGCCGGGAAATCCAAATGCCAAGTTTTTTCAGAGGCGGACCAATTCGCCTCAAATGGCTTGATTTCAACTGAATTTTTCTGGTATTACGCAAGGTAAAAAAAAAAATTGCACAAAATGTGACAGATATTTGACCAAAGTTTAATATAAAATAGGAGAATTACATTGATCTTGCTCCTGAATTTACCCGTGATATGCACTTTAATGAGAAGCAAACTCACTTTTATTGATGAGAGGAGACAGAAAGGCTTCTTGTGTTTGTGGAGCGCCGTGTGAAGAGGCCGAGTCGATCTCTTTAGGCTCCGCCCCCAGTCCATCCAACCAGCTGTGATTGGTTGTGATCGGAGGCGGTGCCGTGTCCATATCGCTGTTCAGTAAGCTGTCGTTAGACTGGGACTTGAGCAGACGTGTGCTCAACACTGAGGAGAGAGATGAGAAGGAAAAAGAAAACACAAAACAAAAGTAAGAACCGAGACATAATTACAAGTAATTCTTTTTACTTGTATACAAAAAGTCACTACTGGGGAAACAGCTGTATCGACAACCTACTGGAGACACAAGGATTTGTAGTTTACACAACATGGACACACACACACCTGCTCGACAGCGTCCGTTTTTGAGTGGCGATCCAGCAGGGAGAACAGGAAAAGGCCACAGGAAGTCGTTATGGAGGCATTTAAGGGCAGCGACAAAGTTAACGATACGAGCAACACGTGTGCGCTCACGGGTCAGCCAGCCAATCAGCTCGAAGCCCAGCTGGGCCGAGAAACAGCCGAGATCCTTCAGACGGATCTGCTCCAGCAAACGCCGCGCGTGACGCCATAGCATCATGTCGATGTACATGTTCTCAGCACTATCGCTCTCTTTACTGCACACACACACACACCAAAATATCAGCAAATGAGCATCAAATCGACATACAGTACTGTAGTTTCTGGACAGCACTATACATTTGATTAATTAAAACACCTGCTAAATCACACCAATGTTACAGCATGCATGCTACTAGCATAGGCACTAACGCTTGGCTAATAGCTGAAAATATCACACAGATGCACTAAAAACCCCTCGCATCACCAAGACCAAAAAATAAATAAATAAAAAGCGCTCCATGTTTTCAGCATTGAGAGTTCTTTAAGATATTTTCCAGGCCTGACAGAGGGATTACGATAAAAACAAAAATACTAAAAAATCTCAAAAAATTGGAACACCATGAAAAAGTTCCTTTTTTTTCATAATTTAATTCAAAAAGGTAAACTTTCATATATTCTATATTCATTACATGTAAAGTGAAATATTTAAAGCCTTTTTTGTTTTAATTTTGATGATTATGGCTTATAGCTCATGAAAATCAGAAATCCAGTATCTTAAATTATTAGAATATTCCCTAAGATCCATCAAAAAAAGGATTTCCAATGTCCAACTTCTGAAAAGTATATTCATTTATACACTCAATACTTGGTTGGGGCTCCTTTACCATGAATTACTGCATCAGTGCGGTGTGGCATGGAGGTGATCAGTCTGTGGCACTGCTGAGGTGTTATTGAAGCCCAGGTTGCTTTGATAGCGGCCTTCAGCGTATCTGTATTTTTGGGTCGGGTGTTTCTCATCTTCCTCTTGACAATCCCCCATAGATTCTCTATGGGGTTCAGGTCAGGCAAGTTGGCTGGCCAATCAAACACAGTAATATCATGGTCAGTAAACCATTTGGTAGTAGTTTTGGCACTGTGGGTAGGTGCGAAGTCCTGCTGGAAAAGGAAATCAGCATCTCCAAAAAGCTCGTCAGCAGATGGAAGCATGAAGTGCTCTAAAATCTCCTGGTAGATGGCTGTGTTGACTTTGGACTTGATAAAATACAGTGGACCAACACCAGCAGATGACATGGCACCCCAAATCATCACAGACTGTGGAAACTTCACACTGGGCTTCAAACACCTTGGATTCTGTGCCTCTCCACTCTTCCTCCAGACTCTAGAACCGTGATTTCCAAATTAAACGCAACATGTACTTTCATCTGAAAAGAGGACTTTGGACCACTGAGCAATAGTCCATTTCTTTCTCTGGTTCAGGAGTAGCTTGATATTAGGAATGCGAAAGTTGTATCCCCTTTCTTGAAGACGTCTGTTCGTGACGGGTCTTGATACACTGACACCAGCCTCAGTCCACTCCTTGTGAAGCTCTCCCAAGTTCTTGAATTAACTTTTCTTGACAATCCTCTCAAGACTGCGGCCATCCCTGTTGCTTGTGCACCTTTTCCAGCCACCCTTTTCAGCAATGACCTTTTGTGGCTTACCCTCCTTGTGGAGGGCATCAGTGATCATCTTCTGGACAACAGTCAAGTCAGCAGTCTTCCCCATGATTGTGGTTGTGTGTACTGAACTAGACCGAGAGATATACTGTGTTCATACTGTTTTACTCAAACTCGAAACGAAATATTCTAATATTTTGAGATGGATTTTTTTTTTTTATGTTTTTGTACTGTACACCATACTGATTAAAATTAAAATAGAAAAATGCTTGAAACATTTTAGTTTGTGTATTGAGTCTATAATATATAACATTTTCACTTTCTTAAATAACTGATGGAAAATATTGAACTTTTTCACAATATTCTAATTTTTTGAGATGCACTAGTAGTAGCAAAGGTTTCAGCTCAGGAAACAAGTACTGAACTACGCTAGCACTAACGCTTACCAGAAACTAGGCCAAACCAACAGGGCTTACTTTTTAGGCAGTAACAATAACATTTTCTTTTCACTAAACAGATAAGGTTTAGGCAGGCTGTCTTGGAGCAAATGAGGGTTTCCTGTGCATGTGCATAATGTTTTTACAGCTTTTATTCAGAAAAACCTTAAAAGAACCAAAGTATTGGTCACTAAGGTTGACATTAGAGCTGGGTTGAAGCGTAGAATAACATTTATTCGTTATGGTAATTGTAATCTCAAAGGAAGATCCTTGCAAAAAAAACAAAACAAAGGCTGTACACATCAGACCCTTTAGTGGACGGTCCTGAAGGCATGCTGAAGGTTTTCTGCAAGTTGAATTTTCCTGTAGAAACAGTTTCTGCTGACTGAGACAGACTGATGCTGCGATGGCGAAAAAATTCAAATCCTCCGGTAGAGCTCGGCTCCTAAACAGAGGAGGAGAAAACAAACAAAAAAATAAATAAAACCACACATGAATCATGCACGTCTTTACAAACGCAGCCTGCAAGCTAATGCACTGGAGAGTGCATCTGACTGGATGTGATACAGAACCTGAAAACACCCCCCACACGACTTTAAGGTTCATTTCTCTTCTAAAGAAAACATCACAAAGCCATTCCTGTATGAGCAATATAAAGATGCACAGTTAGGCTGAATACCAAATGACTTCCTATTCACCATATACACAGGGTGTTTCAAAAAATTTTATATACAGTGGTATGCAAAAGTTTGGGCACCCCTGGTCAAAATTGCTGTTACTGTGAACAGTTAAGCAAGTTGAAGATGAAATGATCTCCAAAAGGCATAAAGTTAAAGACGACTCATTCCCTTTATATTTCAAACAAAAACAATTTTCATCTTTTACATTTTCAAAATGACAAAAAAAAAAAGGAAAAGCGTCCGAAGCAAAAGTTTGGGCACCCTGCATGGTTAGTACCTAGTAACACCCCCTTTGGCAAGCATCACAGCTTGTAAACACTTTTTGTAGCCAGCTAATAATCTTTCAGTTCTTACCTGCGGGATTTTCACACAATCGTCCTTGCAAAAGGCTTCCAAGTTTCTTGGGCTTTCAATGATGTTTAGGTCAGGGGACTGTGAGGGCCAGGGCAAAATCTTCAGCTTGTGCCTCTTGAGGTATTCCATTGTAGATTTTGAGGTGTGTTTTGGATCGTCGTCTTATTGTAGGACCCGTCCTCTTTTTAACTTCAACTTTTTTACAGATGGTGTGATGTTTGCTTCCAGAATTTGCTGGTATTTATTTGAATCCATGCTTCCCTCGATCAATGAAATGTGCCCTGTGCCACTGGCTGCAACACAACCCCAAAGCATGATCGATCCACACCCATGCTTCAGAGTTGGAGAGGTGTTCTTTTCCTGGAATTTGCCACCCTTTTTTCTCCAAACGTACCTTTGCACATTGTGGCCAAAAAGTTCTATTTTGATTTCATCAGTCCACAGGACTTGTTTCCAAAATGCATCAGGCTTGCTTAGATGTTCATTTGCAAACTTCAGACGCTGAATTTTGTGGCTAGGACGCAGGAACGGTTTTCTTCTGATGACTCTCTCATGAAGGTCATATTTGTTCAGGTGTCGCTGCATAGTAGAACAGTGCACCACCACTCCAGGGTCTGCTAAATCTTTCTGAAGGTCTTTTGCAGTCAAACGGGTTTTTATTTGCCTTTCTAGCAATCCAACGAGCAGTTCTTTCAGAAAGTTTTCTTCATCTTCCAGACCTCACCTTGATCTCCACTGTTTCTGTTAACTGCCATTTCTTAATAACATTACAATCTGAGGAAACAGCTGCCTGAAAACACTTTGCTACGTTCTTGTAGCCTTCTCCTGCTTTATAAGCATCAATTATTTTATTATTCAGAATGCGAGGGAGTTGCTTAGAGGAGCCCATGGCTGTTGATTTTAGGGACAAGTTTGAGGAGTCAGAGAATTTATCCAGCTTTGAAATCTGCATCATCTGACCTTTCCTAACGAAGAATTTGAACAAGCCACAGCTCAATAAGCTAATTAAGGTCTGGAACCTTGGTAAAAGTTACCTGAGAACTCAAATGTATTGGGGTGCCCAAACTTTCGCATGGTGTTCCTTTTCTTTTTTCACTCTCCAATTGTACAAAACAAAAATAATACACAAATCTTGCAGAAAACGCTGAAAAGAAATGTGTCGTCTTTACCTTTATGCCTTTTGGTGATCAGTTCATCTTCCGCTCACTCAACTATTCACAGTAACAGACATTTTCAGTAAGGGTGCTCAAACTTTTGTATGCCACTGTATCAGTTCACAATCTAATAACTTTGCCAATTCTCGTTCAGTTGACCTCGAATTTTAACAGCATGTCTGGAAACAGGTTAAAATTTTGTGTTTAATGTTTTTTAGGTATAGAAATGCCATTCACTGGAAAAGAAAAGGTGTTGTGTGTGGTCGAGTACGCTCAAACAGTTGAACAAGACTGTGCAGCGTGTTTATGAAAGAATTCTCTAAAAATGCACCAACCAGGGCTGTGAAATAGAAATGACAAAATCCGAGGAAACAATTTTAGCAGGGGGTCTGAGGGGAGCAGTCCCCCAGGGCCCCAGAAGCTGAACAGATTTTGTGTATATTGATAGATTTGAAGCATCTCCTGAAAGCAAATATTTTCTCAACCATGCCATTTAATTTGAATTGTTTATTATTATTATAATAAATTGAATATATAAATGTGAACAAGATGGTCTACCTGGTAATCTATAGTTCAACAGCTTCAATTTCACCAATTCCGCATGTTTTTTTCCTTTAACATGGTCAACCAAACGCGTTCTTCCACCAGAACCGTACTTCACATCCTGATGGCACAAGATGCGGTAAGCTTTCCCCGGTTCTTTTATCTTCCGTATGTGCTCATTCACTACCGACTTTAAACTCCAGCCATCGCCAATTCCATGGATTTTTGATGCCGTTTTCCTTGGCAAATGTTTTTGACATCGTCGGTCTCACCGTCCTCCCTCTGAACGATGTCCCTCCGTGACACGGACATACCGCGAAATTCTCCTTTTCAAAACCGTTGATATCGAAAGCGTGTTTAAAGAGCACAAGATTCGCGCCGTGGTTTGTAAGCATGGCGCAAATGCCGTAAACCGGTCTGTCATTGTCGCAAAAGAAACCTACCCCCCCCCCAATTTTTATTGCAAAATTAGATGATTTACTAAAATGATATTTTTGGCGGCCAAATTCGCGGAATTCCGCGGATTTTTCACAGTCCTGACCAACTGCAATACAGATTTGGACATGGCACGAAAAGTTCAAAGAGGAAGGCTGTGTGTGCAGGGCAAAAGGATCTGGACGACCACCAGCATCGGAAGAGACGGTCGAGCGAGCGGGTTCGCGAATATTGAAAATTTGTGAAATCGTTCATGGAATCCACATACCTTTGAATTTCTCGTTCAAATTCTGAGGAATAAATCTTATATTGCTCAACATTAAGCCTGTTCAGTTTCATCTGCCCAGACTATGTAGTTTCTGGGATATTTACATCTCAAATTTTTTGAAACACCCTGTACATTCTACCTCCGGTATGAAATCATCGTGAAGAACACTTGCCTGGCCAAAAAAAAAAAAGAAAAAAAAAAGTTGTTTGGATTTAAATAACCTTTGATTGAATAATTAGTGCAGTGATTAATATGGTTCAGCTTGCAACAATTCTTAACTGGAACTGATGCAGTGAGTAGCTTCTCATTTCTTAAACACAGGAAGACACATCCAATGGCCATGGAAAAAAAAAATGTTCCAGTATTTCAGAAATGTCCTGCATCAAACGAACAAAAAAAAACTAAGTGAGATTGCTGAAATGACTGGACTTGGGTCAAGAACTGTCCAACACATTAACACCACCTGAAAGGATAGTGGTGTAACCCATCAACTTCGTGGAAAAAAAAAAATCTTGCTCAACAGTGATCGGCGATCACTTAAATGTTTAGTGAAATCGAATCAGAAACAATCCGACAGCACAGCTTGCAGAACTGGAATTAAACAGCTGTGTGGCTATAAGAAAACCACTTGTTAGCGAGACTAATCAGAAAAAGTTATCATTTGCTAAAGAACAAAGATTGGACTCTGGAGCAATGGCAAAAGGTCATGTGGTCTGATGAGTCCAGATTTACCCTGTCCCAGAGTGATGGGCGTGTCAGGGTAAGAAGGGAAGCACATGAAGCGATGCATCCATCATCATGTATAGTGGCCACTGTACAGGCCTGTGGAGGCAGTGGTATGATCTGGGGTTGCTTCAGTTGGTCAGGTCGAGGCTCAGCAACGTTACGGGGCAATAAAATGAAATCAGCAGATGACCTGAAGGTACTGAATGACGAGATTATCACATAAATGGATTTTTTTTCTTCCCTGATGGCACAAGCATATTCTAGGACAACAATACCAGGATGCATCGAGGTAAAACTGTGAAAGAGTGGTTCAGGGAGCATGCGGAATCATTTTCACCCATGAATTAGCCACTGCAGAGTCCTGATCTTCCCTCATTCAGTGCGTTTACATGCACATCGAAATCGAGCTACTGTCGGTAATCGAGCTAAGGGTCCCAGCAGGGGTGCCAGAGAAATCCAATTCTACATGCACACAAGGAAATCGAGCTATTGTGTGAGGTACATTGTGCACCCAAGCCACAGGTGGCGCTACATGCCCCATCGTGTTGGTACACGTCCGGTTGTCGTCATGAAGGAGTGATTTCCACTTTACATTCACACCACATGTCATTGCCACCTGTTGGCTACAAACTGTCCTGCGCAGACCATTGTTTTGTAAGACAACTTATTTTGCACAATTGTATATTTTTCTAAAGTCCATTTTTTGCTTACAATTTAACTTATGTCTTAATGAACACACAAAAAATTCAATTGTTTTTGTTTTTTGTCTCTTTGTTCCTCCTGACCTCTTCTGCTGCTCGCTACTACTACTGTTGTCATGCCGACCGAGGCTGTTGTGTTTCCCGCTTGTGGTCTCGTCACTTCCGGAAGGGAAGTAAGTAGCTCGACTAGGTTACATGCACTAAGTAGCTCGGCTACAATCGCATAATCTAGGTCGCGTAGCTCGATTATGAGAAATCCAGTTCGTTTCGATTTCAGCCGAGCTACGGCAGAAATTCGATTTTCTCTATGTGCATGTAAACGCACTCATTGAAAATCTTTGGGATGGGCTGGAGAAGACGACGTTATAGAGTGGTTTGACTCTCCCGTTATCAATACAAGCTCTCCGGAAGAAATTAATACAACTCGGGATGGAAGTACACATTGTGACGTTGCCTAAAGTTGTTGAAACAATACCACGGCAAATGCGTGCTGTAATCAAACCTAAAGGCTGTGCAACAAAATAGTTTGCGTGATTTTTTTGGCCAGGAAGGGTACACACCTGTATTTCAAAAGGTTATTTAAATACAAGAGCCACATGTAAAATGCAAATCTCTTTTTTGCACTCGTCCTTTCCAGTTTAATAGCTAATAACAGAAATGTTAAGAATCAATAGACTCTGCCTGATTTTCACACTATTCAATACACCTCACTCACCTGACTGGTTGGAGTGGTGGGTGGAGTCTCGCTCTCCCCTGACCCAATGGCCTTGAGGAATCGGATCATGTGACGACAGAGATCCCATTTTCCTTGTTCAAGTGCCGTGTTGAAGAGGAGAGTAGCGTGCTGACGACTCACTGCTGGCGCTTCCATGTTCTAGCAGGAATAATTACACCATGAGAAGTTTCCTTACAAATTCAACAATTTACGCATTTGATATGGATTGCTTGAAATTTATCTGCAAACTCGTCAAATTAGTAGAAAGCTAATATATAGATTTAGGCACTGCCTCAAAGGGGAGCTCCCATCTGTTTCTGGGTTGTAGAATTTTCTTATATCATATCCAGTGACGGGCGGCACGGTGGTGTAGTGGTTAGCGCTGTCGCCTCACAGCAAGAAGGTCCTGGGTTCGAGCCCCGGGGCCGGCGAGGGCCTTTCTGTGTGGAGTTTGCATGTTCTCCCCGTGTCCGCGTGGGTTTCCTCCGGGTGCTCCGGTTTCCCCCACAGTCCAAAGACATGCAGGTTAGGTTAACTGGTGACTCTAAATTGACCGTAGGTGTGAATGTGAGTGTGAATGGTTGTCTGTGTCTATGTGTCAGCCCTGTGATGACCTGGCGACTTGTCCAGGGTGTACCCCGCCTTTCGCCCATAGTCAGCTGGGATAGGCTCCAGCTTGCCTGCGACCCTGTAGAAGGATAAAGCGGCTAGAGATAATGAGATGAGATATCCAGTGACTTGTTTTATTTCTTCACAGACTAACACTGGCCACGAGGCGGTGTGTATGACTAACACTGGCCACTAGGCGGTGTGTATGACTGGCAGTTACTAACACTGGCCACTAGGCGGTGTGTATGACTGGCAGTTACTAACACTGGCCACTAGGGGGTGTGTATGACTGGCAGTTACTAACACTGGCCACTAGGCGGTGTGTATGACTGGCAATTACTAACACTGGCCACTAGGCGGTGTGCATGACTGGCAATTACTAACACTGGCCACGAGGCGGTGTGCGTGACTGGCAATTACTAACACTGGCCACGAGGCGGTGTGCGTGACTGGTAATTATTAACACTGGCCACTAGGCGGTGTGTATGACTGGCAATTACCACTAGGCGGTGTGTATGACTGGCAATTACTAACACTGGCCACTAGGCGGTGTGTATGACTGGCAATTACTAACACTGGCCACTAGGCGGTGTGTATGACTGGCAATTACCACTAGGCGGTGTGTATGACTGGCAATTACTAACACTGGCCACTAGGCGGTGTGTATGACTGGCAATTACTAACACTGGCCACTAGGCGGCGTGTATGACTGGCAATTACTAACACTGGCCACTAGGCGGCGTGTATGACTGGTAATTACTAACACTGGCCACTAGGCAGTGTGTGTGACTGGTAATTACTAACACTGGCCACTAGGCGGTGTGTATGACTGGTAATTACTAACACTGGCCACTAGGCAGTGTGTATGACTGGTGGTACACGTACAAACCACAAAAAATCGACTCGATGGGTTTACCATTTTTTCTTCTTAGGTATGGCGCTCCACTGGAGCTCCGCTAATCATCATCAAACGTTGAAGTGCAATTTATTACTTCGTTATACCACAGCACTCTTGAATGCTTGATTCTGATTGGTCAGAAAGTGCAGCAGCTCTGAAATTAGCCCTTGTTGCAAGGTTCATATTAACATGCTTGTTGTAATGTATTGTTTATATAGTAACAATTTAAACGAGGAAGTCTATGGTGAACAAATATGCAATCGCCAATATGGTAAAAAGTTTATATAGCATTTTTGGAGGGAGTCTCACACGTCAATACTTTGTAAAAGGTAAAGCTGAAACTACAGTTTCAGGACAGAGGACTTTATGGTTTTTCAGTGACCTGACCTGTGTTTTTTTTTTTGGGGGGGGAAGGCTGATGAGTAAACAACTATTGACTTGCCTCTGTTCCACAACATAAAGCATAACTAAACAAATAAAAATTACAAGTGCGTGCTGAGAGCACGGATCTCCAACGAGGCCAACTATAGTCTCTCACAACGTTAGCAAAAGTGAAACCAAATTCATGGATCTACTCCGTGACTTGGTTCCGCTCAAATTTAAAGGGTTCTTCCTTGGCCCATGCTCGACCCTTCCACCAACTTTCATGGAAATTGAGTTGGTAGATTTTGCCCAATCCTGCTTCAAGTCAAACAAACCACACCGAAACATGGCCTCCTTGGTGGCATTTTTTAAAAATGAAATTCATTTAAAAAAAAACAACAACACTATAATAAAGAATAAAACTACATTAATAAGCGGAAAATCGTACTCAAATGCAACTTGCTGTGGCATCAGAAGAATAAGATACTTTGGGTTAGGGTTGGTGTGCTTACAAATTCTGCTTAGGGTTATATGGTGATATAGTAGGAGCCAAAATGTACACACTATTGAAAGATTTTTACACATCACCATAAAATACATTTCAAAACACAGTTATCATACATTAATATTCTATTTAGCAGGGTTTTTTCTAGAAAAATTTAGTATGAGGGCGCTCACCATGGCGAGGGAGCGAAGCCGGTTGTCCCCCCCCACCGTGCAAAGCCTTTGAAAAATGCTCCAATGGGACATTCTGAGGCTATCTGAGAGGGAAATTGTAACAAATTGTCTGTCAACATTGAAAAAGAAAGAAGTAATAATCTTCTGCCCCGGACAGTCTTTGGCTTTCTTCTGTTTCGTGCCGCGGGATGACATCTTTAAATGCCCAAGTGTCAACAAAAACAACTTGCGAACTACTTCTGTCAAAAGCTCCCGCGCCGGTGGGTGAAAGGTCATTCAGTCTCGAGAAATCTCGCTCTACAAGTCAGCTGACCTTGTATGCAACCCATGTCAAATCTCGCGAGAGCAGCCGCGACAAGTAAACAACATGGCGCCTCAGTCTGGAAAATGCCAATCTGGATTGTTTTTGCACCGTCTGGTGGGGTATCTACTATGATTGGAATATTTTTGGAGCAATTATAACGTATTTGATGATCAGACACATTGTCACGTAGTGTTGCTGGGATGTTTTCACGGAGTCGGTAAGGGGGCGCACGCCGAGAGTAAGAGGGCGCAGCGCCCCTGTTCCCCCGTTTAGACGAAAGCCTGATTTAGTTTTTAAACCTCAGCAAAACATCAGAACTTGTTTGTTTTTCTGAAAACTACTCCTCATACCTGCAGTATGATGAGATACGAAGCTGCCGTGTCCAGGTCCCGTGCCATGATGCACTCCTCAAAGAGATCTTTTGGATTCCCGACAGCAGCGAACAGGTAGTTCCAGAGGTTGAACTCGGTCTTGCGGGCGCAGTGGACGATGGTGCGCAGGAACAGAGGAAATTCGGCCAAGAACTTGGCCACGGTGGGCAGCAGCGGGTCCGGGATTGGCTCACGAGACGTGGCCTCCTCCTCCAGCACCACGTGCACCATTAGCTCTAGCACGTGTGAGAAATAAGGCAGCGACGAGCATGACTGAGCCAACAACAAGGCCTGCTCGCCCAAATTTCTCACCAACAGCTGACGGAGGAGGTGGTGGAGGTAGATCTGAGATGTCCTTTCTACCAGACAGAAGGGAAAAAACGACTCCGGGGGCTCCCGGGACAAAGAAAACGTGGAGGGCCTGCGAGAAAGGCTTTCTTTGGTGGAAGCATCTCCTCCCGTGCCCTCCAAAGAGGAGGAATTTCCTCCGAGGCCATCTTTGGAGAAAAAAGAAGAGTCATAAAGAAGAGTGTCATTAGCAGCACCCAAAACGAGCGCGTCCTCCGATAGCACGGCGAGCGGGTAGATGTCAAGGAGGAAAGAGAGCATGATGCGGCGCGAGAGGAACGAGTGTGGTTTGCGGTTCTCGCGGCGTGGGAACAGTGGGAGCCACACCTTCATCCCTGACTCGCCACATGACAGCCACAGAGCCTCCACCAGGTGGCGCTTTTTCGAGCCTGAGTGACTCGAGGCCCACACACTCTCCACACACTGAGCCAGAACCACGGGAGGAGAAAAAGGCAGCTAAAAGGAAAGAGTTCAAAACTTTAAACAATATAAAAGACACCAAAGTCAGAAAATGAAGCTGGTCTAGCAAGGCACTAAGCATATCAAAATAAGTATAAAAGTACGTCTGTCAATCCATTAAAATCCACTGCTTGTATGTGGGAAAGGGCCTGGAACTCACCAGTGTTTTCTGACTGGCTGAAGTGTCCTTGTCTCGTACCTGTGGGCAAGACCGATCTCTCTGCAGCATAATGAGCTGACCGGCCAAATTCAACAAAATACTTTCTGCATTACATGCCTGAGAGAGAGAGAGAGAGAGAGAGAGAAAATGGATACATAGAGGTAGAAGGTAAGGATTGAATCTGTCGTGTAAAAATACCGTATTTTCTGGACTATAAGCCGCTACTTTTTTCCTAGGTTTTGAACCATGCGGCTTATACAAAGGTGCGGCTATTCTGTGGATTTTTCTTCCACCACTAGGGGCGCTCTAACCGGAAGTAGAATCAAAAATAAGATAGACGAAAAATCAATGCAAAGAAGAATTAGCAGATCTTTAGCAGATAGAACACGCACGACAAATTACTAACTGGTAATTATTTTCAAATCCAGCGAAGATGATTAAAGTGACTTGTGGTTTCAAACACAGGAGAAATGAAGGCAAATAAATACCGGTTATTTTCTCTTGGTTCTGTTCCGTTTTAATCAGCAAAGTTGCTGCCGTGTTAAAAGGCACTGTTCGGAAAGAATCTGTTCAGGTACATACATGTACATTTACAGTACAAAATCGTTCTTTACATGCAGTAAATATCTAATTTTTCAACATAGATATCTGCGGCTTATAGCCCGGTGCGGCTTGTATATCTTTTTTTTTTTTTAAATAGAGCGGATGCGGCTTATATACAGGTGCGCTCTATAGTCCAGAAAATACGGTACTTTTCATTTTGCCAACATTCTCAAAAACGCAGTATTTCACATGTGCCTCCATAAAACGAGTGCACTTATCTGAATATACGTGCGCACGTACCTGCTGTGGGGTTTTCAGTGACATTCCCGTCTCTGTTCTGACTGAAGTGAGCGTGACCGAAACCACCAGTGCAGGATGAGGGATGTAACGCGACATCGACACTTCCTGTAGTAAATCTACAGACACTGAAGAGCTGAGAGCAGAGAGAGGCATTTAAACTATTAAAATCACACCGTTTTTAGTAGCCTGGGAAATCCCATGCTGCTTTGCACAAATGTTCCGATCTGAAAAGACAGCATGGAAACTATGGTCTAAAGGCTCGCCTGAGTTAGGGAGCCAATCAGAGAGTGGGGAGGGTGGAAAGACGGTGACGCGTACTACTCGACAAACGGAAGCTTGTAGTTTATTTGGGACTGTTTACGGATCACATTTAACATGGCGGCGAGCGATACGAACCAATACCAGATTTATATCTGATATTGAATAATAATTCTGCACAGATAAAGATAGCAGTGATTTGTGATTTTTTTTTTTCCAGACAAAAACATACACATTTACGATCAAGCTTTAGACACTGTTCTGAATAGTTTAGAGCGAAAGTTTGTTTTAAAAAAAGAACAGCGTTTGGCGTTACAGTCTTTCTTCGCCTCTTCGTCGCTCTAACTACGTCACCGGGTACAACTGCCATGATTGGCCATGGGCTACGTATACACCAAATGATAGACATTCGCAATGTCCAATAAACAGCCGTTGACAATCGTAAACCACACCTCCCTTACGAGAAATTCAGTAGGCGGATTCCAGACCATATTTCACTTGTGATAGGGTCTGGTGTTAACCAGACTATGTTTTTAGCACAATTCCTTTAAGAAATGCTAGTCTGAAGAAGAAAACTCAAAATATTACATCTTACAACATTTTTGCAAAAAGCCTGACAGAAAAAACAAGACGGCATGGTCATATCCCCTGCCGCGAGCATCTTATGAAGACCGTGACACACCCATAAGCCCATTGCTTTAATTAATATCGAATTATGTCATAAGTGCTAGGACACCTTCATAAAACGCTACCCAGCTTTTTTCAGCAGTATCAGCACACAAAGTTTTGTTGATGTAACTTATGCAGTTTCTGAGAAAACTTGACCAGGCTGAAACGGATGAACTCCATTCCTATAGAGAGCGTGCACGTGACGTCACGTGATATTTGTTTATCTGCCATCTTGGACGGCATGGCCGCGCATAGAACTTAGACGAACCCGTTCTAATTATCAAGTGTGTGGGAGTAGATCTTTCGAGAATGGTTATATCTTGTTCAGCATTTGGTTGTACCAATAGACAGGGCCAAAAGGAGGGCCTGTCATTTTATAGATTCCCCGCAGACGCGGAGAGACGCGCAAAATGGGTGTCCGCTGTGCGAAGAGAAAACTGGTACCCCGGTTCTACCAGCCGAATTTGTAGTGAACACTTCATATCAGGTAGGTGTAATCTTCTAATACATTTATATCTGATATTGAATAATAATTCTGCACAGATAAAGATTGCAGTGATTTGTGATTTTTTTTTTTCCAGACAAAAACATACATATTTACAACCCTGTCATCATCTGGAACTGAGTTTAGATTTCAAACATTCTTACGATAAAACGTCCTGCATAGCCTCTTTATGATAAACGTCTTAATGCCACTTACCCGTGAGATTATTAAGTAGACATTCTTCTTCGGAACCTTCCAGAGGTATAGTTGGGATACCCATCCCGCAACAAAATATTTATAAGCTTCCAGGCTCTTGTAAGCTTTGAGGGCTTTGCCAGTGTAACACGATTCACGATTAACAAGAAAATTGTAAATGTCGTGGTAGGCCAGATCGGGCAAATCGCCGGCACCGCAGCTCCGAATTTCCCTGAACAAGGATTGCGGCAAGTTGTACGGATCGGCAATCCCCAACCTGGAACACTTTTCCACGTAACGCTGCCTCACGTCACCTTCAAGATGCTGAACAAACTTAGACAAGTTATCGCGCGATGTAGATGGGGTATTTTCCGAATTTTCTTGGGGATTACTGCCTGGATCCATTACGCTCGCGCAAGGTAAACAATCCTGAAGCCATCCAATATGGCGGAGTAAACACGGACGGGTCACGTGACTGCACATCCTCTATATCCCCCTGCGCATTCCGTGTCGGGGGATTTAAAAAAAAAAGGGGGGGGGGGGCTGCATGTAGGGGCTGTGTAAATACAGATGTGAGATACGTCACTTCACTGCAGAACGAAAATGATACAGAACTATGGTCGGCATAAGTATGAATATTAGCACATGACTCGACGCAGCTCAATTTCCCATCAGTATGCTTTTAGGTACAGTGGTGCTTGAAAGTTTGTGAACCCTTTAGAATTTTCTATATATTTCTGCATAAATATGACCTAAAACATCAGATTTTCACACAAGTCCTAAAAGTAGATAAAGAGAACCCAGATAAACAAGACAAATTATTATACTTGGTCATTTATTTATTGAGGAAAATGATCCAATATTACATATCTGTGAGTGGCAAAAGTATGTGAACCTTTGCTTTCAGTATCTGGTGTGACCCCCTTGTGCAGCAATAACTTGTCAACTGATAACTGTTGATCAGTCCTGCACACCGGCTTGGAGGAATTTTAGCTCATTCCTCCGTACAGAACAGCTTCAACTCTGGGATGTTGGTGGGTTTCCTCACATGAACTGCTCGCTTCAGGTCCTTCCACAACATTTCGATGGGATTAAGGTCAGGACTTTGACTTGGCCATTCCAAAACATTAACTTTATTCTTCTTTAATCATTCTTTGGTAAAACGACTTGTGTGCTTAGGGTCGTTGTCTTGCTGCATGACCCACCTTCTCTTGGGATTCGGTTCATGGACAGATGTCCTGACATTTTCCTTTAGAATTCACTGGTATAATTCAGAATTCATTGTTCCATCAATGATGGCAAGCCATCCTGGCTCAGATGCAGCAAAACAGGCCCAAACCATGATACTACCACCACCATGTTTCACAGATGGGATAAGGTTCTTATGCTGGAATGCAGTGTTTTCCTTTCTCCAAACATAACGCTTCTCATTTAAACCAAAAAGTTCTACTTTGGTCTCATCCGTCCACAAAACATTTTTCCAGTAGCCTTCTGGCTTGTCCACATGATCTTTAGCAAACTGCAGACGAGCAGCAATGTTCTTTTTGGAGAGCAGTCGCTCTCTCTCTGCAACCCTACCATGCACACCATTGTTGTTCAGTGTTCTCCTGATGGCGGACTCATGAACATTAGCCAATGTGAGAGAGGCCTTCAGTTGCTTACAAGTTACCCTGGGGTCCTTTGTGACCTCGCCGACTATTATACACCTTGCTCTTGGAGTGATGTTTGCTGGTCGACCAACAACGCTTTTTCTGAGGTCCTCAGAAATCTCCTTTGTTCGTGCCATGATACACTTCCACAAACATGTGTTGTGAAGATCAGACTTTGGTAGATCCCTGTTCTTTAAATAAAACAGGGCGCCCACTCACACCTGATTGTCATCCCATTGATTGAAAACACCTGACTCGAATTTCACCTTCAAATTAACTGCTAATCCTAGAGGTTCACATACTTTTGCCACTCACAGATATGTAATATTGGATAATTTTCCTCAATAAATAAATGACCAAGTATAATATTTTTCTCTCATTTGTTTAACTGGGTTCTCTTTATCTACTTCTAGGACTTGTGTGAAAATCTGATGATGTTTTAGGTCATATTTATGCAGAAATATAGAAAATTCTAAAGGGTTCACAAACTTTCAAGCACCACTGTATAACAGTGTGAGCTGTATACATGTATGTAGTGTGACAGGATGGTGCACGTGTGTGTATGTAATTACCTGTCTTGCTTCTTTTCAATGCTATAAAGGCAGATGGAACAGTCGGTGCGAAACAAAATGATTGTGTTTCTGAATACATTGAGCAGCAAAGTTTCAGCATGCAGCTTTGTAACGCTTGCAAAGGCGTTGTCGAGGTTCGAGGAGCGGAGATATAATCTCAGCTACAGGGAAAAAAAAGACAAAATTAAAATAAGGAATTGGTGAAACCATTTAAAAGCACAAACATGCTGATTGCATTCAACACCACCGCTACTGAGCAATGGCGTTAAACTTCTGTTCCTACTGACTAAAGAGAACGCTCATGAAATCAAGCCGTTATGACTCGACTGTTCAATACCTCACTACGATTTTATAAAAGGGTGCTCAGGTTTCAGTTTCACATGACAATTTGTTTTGGTGTTCAATAAGTGCATCAGCAAACATCACGAATGCTGTCGAATCTCACTGGCCAAAACGAGTGGATTCATTTTTTTAAACACCACAACCAGACCAGCCATAGTTTTACATATTTACACTTTTGCTTTTATACTTTATGAACAAACTGTTAAATATAGGTACCCTATGGGTCCATGTGGCTACTGCTTATAAATAAAATTGTTTTCTGATCCCATGTCCATACAGTAAATATAGCATATACACACACGTCATCAATGATACTCGCCTCATCTCTTTCAAGCACCACCAAGCTGTGAGCAGCATCAGGGCTTGGAGTATTTTGGTTACCAATTTCGTTCACCGTGTTTTGTTCAAAATACAGTGCCGTGAACTAGATTTTCAAAATATACTCAACAAAACTAAAAACTTTACACTCGCTTCAAAGTCAATAATTTGAACATTTTGGAAAATAGGTTTGAAATAACGATTGTATTCAATTATCTTGTCATTAAAGATGCTATAGCATACAGATCATGTTTGTCATGGAATCGGTTCCACCGGAAATGTGACGACAATGTCCATGATCAAAAACTGTGAGTCACAACTTAATGAAATCATGTCAATATCGGGTGTGTCCTCCATGGGCGTTCACAACTGCGATACGACGTCTCCTCATGGATTGGATGATGCGTCTGAACACAGCTTGGGGAACGCGCCGCCATATTTGTACCAACATGGCACCAAGCTCCTGCAAGTCCTGTGGAGGGTTCCTTACGGTCGGCTGTGGTGCCAGTTTGATGGAGACGTGTCTGGAGATTATGGATGGTCTGTCGACTGCATCCCATAACCCTCGCAACGTCAGTGACGGATGTTCCCGTATTCAGCATGCCAATGGCACGTTCACGCTGAATGTTTGACAGTCGTGGCATTGCAAATTAACGAATAATTAACCATAAAACCTTGTTTTTCTGAGATGACACTCTGCTCTGCTACCGTGAGATCGATTGCACGTGTACCTACGTCACTTGTGTCACGTGGAAACGCGATTTTAGCGTGCAGTGCTCTCGCACGTGCTACGTAGGCCCGACCAGTAGAATGAATGTGTGACGTCATGCCCTTGACAATGCATTTAACCATAATCACAACAAGAACTCTTTCAAGAAAAGTTTCTAAACACTATTTGAAAAATAATGAGTGTCAAGTTTTTATTTTTGCTGAGTATAGTAAGAAAGCACTTGTTCAGGAATTGTCTTCGAAGCATTTAGTACTAATGAGCACATTTTGTTACACTCCAGTTGTGAAAAGACTCTAAAATAAAAAATTAAAGTGAATAGCAGGTTTGATATCGGCTTTTCAGTCGATCTACCAAAAAGCTCAAACTCTCAAAACCTTTCAGAAGGACCAAACAAAAGCTGTGATAATTAAAAGGTAAATTTTCTTAAAATAAAACACCACTTACTCGATATCGAATCAGTAGCCTTGAACCACGAGGTGAATTTCGTTTCTCTTTTTATCTGCCGATTATCTTCCGACACTACGAAGTCATAACAAGGTTTCTCTTATTTTGTTTCTGGTTCTGAAGTTCATCAAGAAGCAGAACGGGTAATCGAACTTCATAGTTCGATTGGTTACTGCGTCGCTTTGTTTCTATGAGGCCGCGACCACAAAAACGAACAGCGCCATTTAAGAAAGAGTATTCATGGATACGTTTTATTGCGTTTTCTGTAATTTCACATTTAAGAGAGGCTGGTGAGGAAATTAATGTTTATAGGTGTTATAATGTAACTAGCTAGCTAATCTTGCAGATGATCCACAAGTATAAACTTGGTATAAGATTAATAAAACACTTCGGTATGTAGTGTTATTGGAAAACAAATCAACTACAAGGTGATAACACTAATGCCAATGCCCCGTTGTTGAATACTCTCCTCTGCCAAAATCATGCTCTAATGCTTAATTAACTAATGGATAGTGTAAGATGTATTACTATTGAATGAACAGTAAAAATAAATGGTTTTAGTACACGACCGTACAACGCACAAACACATTAGGCACATTCCATAATGCACCTAAATCAGCTACTGAATCATGAATGGAGAAGCCAACCGTATGTAAACTGTGGTGCTGTACCTCCTCCTGCTGGTCGATGAAGTTGTAACAGGCAACGACGACAAAGTCATTCCACCAGGTGAGACCTCCAGTCACAGTCATGCTCTGTTCCTACAATACACACCAGTATGAAGGAATACAAAACTGTTAAGACTTCTATATGAGGTATTAAATAGGTGATGGGTTTACACACTATTTACACTACCGTTCAAAAGTTTGGGGTCACTTTGAAATGTCCTTATTTTTGAAAGAAAAGCACTGTTCTTTTCAATGAAGATCACTTTAAACTAATCAGAAATCCACTCTATACATTGCTAATGTGGTAAATGACTATTCTAGCTGCAAATGTCTGGTTTTTGGTGCAATATCTCCATAGGTGTATAGAGGCCCATTTCCAGCAACTCTCACTCCAGTGTTCTAATGGTACAATGTGTTTGCTCATTGCCTCAGAAGGCTAAGGGCCTCTGCATGCTCTTGCGACAAGGCTTTCGCAGATAGCTTTTCGCAGACAGTTGTAATTTATCATTGAGTGGGGAGAATAGGCGTGCGCGATGTTATTCACCGCCACAACGCAAGGGGGCGCGAAGTCGCGAAATCGCTAGGAGTAGTTGGTGGGTGTGGTTAGTGGAGTGTTTATCCTCCGGTTACTTATAATGACTAGAACTGGAGTCGTATAGATGTACGTGCTTCCTCACTTCCTCGATCAACCGCTCTTCGTGCTGCTCCATCTTCGCTCGTGTTTTTAAAAATGGCGGTCGTGAAAACAAAACAAACCGGGAAAGTAGGGAAGCGGAAGTACGTGTACAGCGGATGTAGAGTGGACCAATCAGAGCCCTCTTGTCTGCGACGCTGTCTGCGAGGCTTCTGCGGTGGTCACAATTTTTGGGAGGTGCGCGCAGAGCGTCTGCGAAGGTGGGGGGGGGCTACGCAGACGCCATCTGCGACGCCATCTGCGAGGACTGCGTTGTCAGCATAAATTGGCCTTAATGGATGATTAGGAAACCCTTGTACAATCATGTTAGCACAGCTGAAAACAGTTGAGCTCTTTAGAGAAGCTATAAAACTGACCTTCCTTTGAGCAGATTGAGTTTCTGGAGCATCACATTTGTGGGGTCGATTAAATGCTCAAAATGGCCAGAGAAATGTCTTGACTATATTTTTTTACTCATTTTACAACTTATGGTGGTAAATAAAAGTGTGACTTTTCATGGAAAACACTAAATTGTCTGGGTGACCCCGAACTTTTGAACGGTAGTGTATATAAAGAAAAAAAAAAAAAAAAAAACACCTCACACACATTGCAGTTCACCAAAATGAACAATTTCTGATCAAGTTAACTTTTGAAAAGAAATTTAACATGAACCTGTGTAATGTTTCCAAACAGTTTCCATTTCCTGGCATATAATGAGTAATGTGCAAATCCGCGTCTCCCTGCTACCACCAAACACTGGCCTGCGGAGTCTATGGCTGCAAACTACACACACACACACACACACACACACACACAGCATGAAATCCCTTGAAACACACACACGCCTTTGCTAGGCACAGATTACAAAAGTGAAATAAACATCCATCACACACACATACCCGTATTGGCCAGTTAGTTTCTAGATATGTACTGTGAATCTGAAAACAAAAAACATTGACCAATTAGCAACGTTTCACCTCCGATATAAAACAAAGAATTATGATCAGGGAGGAATTATACACCAGAACTATTTTAGCATGCATCAGTATCGCCATTTTTAATTTACTAGTGCATCTCAAAAAATTAGAATATTGTGAAAAAGTTCAATATTTTACATCAGTTATTTAAGAAAGTTATATATTATAGACTCATTACACAAACTAAAATGTTTCAAGCATTTTTCTATTTTAATTTTAATCAGTATGGCGTACAGTACAAAAACATAAAAAAACCCATCTCAAAATATTAGAATATTTCATTTCGAGTTTGAGTAAAACAGTATGAACACAGTATATCTCTCGGTCTAGTTCAGTACACACAACCACAATCATGGGGAAGACTGCTGACTTGACTGTTGTCCAGAAGATTGATCACTGATGCCCTCCACAAGGAGGGTAAGCCACAAAAGGTCATTGCTGAAAAGGGTGGCTGGAAAAGGTGCACAAGCAACAGGGATGGCCGCAGTCTTGAGAGGATTGTCAAGAAAAGTGGATTCAAGAACTTGGGAGAGCTTCACAAGGAGTGGACTGAGGCTGGTGTCAGTGTATCAAGACCCATCACGAACAGACGTCTTCAAGAAAGGGGATACAACTTTCGCATTCCTAATATCAAGGTACTCCTGAGCCAGAGACAATGTCAGAAGTGTCTTATCTGGGCTAAGGAGAGAAAGAAATGGACTGTTGCTCAGTGGTCCAAAGTCCTCTTTTCAGATGAAAGTACATTATGCATTTAATTTGGAAATCACGGTTCTAGAGTCTGGAGGAAGAGTGGAGAGGCACAGAATCCAAGGTGTTTGAAGCCCAGTGTGAAGTTTCCACAGCCTGTGATGATTTGGAGTGCCATGTCATCTGCTGGTGTTGGTCCACTGTATTTTATCAAGTCCAAAGTCAACACAGCCATCTACCAGGAGATTTTAGATCACTTCATGCTTCCGTCTGCTGACGAGCTTTTTGGAGATGCTGATTTCCTTTTCCAGCAAGACTTAGCACCTACCCACAGTGCCAAAACTACTACCAAATGGTTTGCTGACCATGATATTACTGTGTTTGATTGGCCAGCCAACTTGCCTGACCTGAACCCCATAGAGAATCTATGGGGTATTGTCAAGAGGAAGATGAGAAACACCCGACCCAAAAATATAGATACGCTGAAGGCCGCTATCAAAGCAACCTGGGCTTCAATAACACCTCAGCAGTGCCACAGACTGATCACCTCCATGCCACACCGCACTGATGCAGTAATTCATGGTAAAGGAGCCCCAACCAAGTATTGAGTGTATAAATGAATATACTTTTCAGAAGTTGGACATTTCTGTATTGGAAATCCTTTTTTTGATTGATCTTAGGGAATATTCTAATAATTTGAGATACTGGATTTCTGATTTTCATGAGCTACAAGCCATAATCATCAAAATTAAAACAAAAAAGGCTTTAAGTATTTCACTTTACATGTAATGAATATACAATATATGAAAGTTTAGCTTTTTGAATTAAATTACGAAAAAAAAAACTTTTTCATGGTATTCTAATTTTTTGAGATGCACTAGTACAGTATATGCACCTGAAACACAAGTGTAAATGTAATAAAGTGATGCAATAGTGAACATGTATATACATGAAGTGTGTTTACCTGCCTCTAAGTGTATGCATGGACCATGTGTCTGTAACAGTGTCCAGTCAGTTAGTGCATTCGGTGCACGTGTGTGTATACCTGCACGATGTGCCAGTGTTTGTGTCCCAGTAAAGTGCTGAGCTGTGTGTGTGTTGTGCTCCGTGCTGAATGCTGCTCCTGGTTGTGTATCTGAACTGCAGCATCTCCACACGTCATCAGCAGCCGATCCTCACCGTGGAGGAGCACCTGCTCTTGATTACTCTACATAACGAAATATCAAATGTACACGATGAAATATTATCCGTGTGTGTGTGTACACGGACAAGTTCAGCACAGGTGTCACGACGTGCTTACTGAAGGTGTGTTCTTACCGTACAAGGATTGACTGTGAGTGCACTCTTAATGAACTGAAACTGCAGGATGGAGGCCTGGCTTAACTGTGCAGACTGCTCCATGCCCGCCTGCGTGCTGCCAATCACCCACAGGTGGTAACCCTCTGCCCCCCAGCTCTAAAAAGCACATGCAAACAGGAAATCACATCACATCACATCACCCTACACCACTGGTCCAGAATTTTAAGCGTATATTTAAAAGCATTTCTATAGAATAAAAACCCATCCTTTGTGCGTCTAACAGCCTTTTTTTTTTTTTTTTAACACAGGCCCTTATGTGCCCTGTGATGACCTGGCGACTTGTCCAGGGTGTACCCCGCCTTTCGCCCGTAGTCAGCTGGGATAGGCTCCAGCTTGCCTGCGACCCTGTAGAACAGGATAAAGCGGCTAGAGATAATGAGATGAGGCCCTTATGTTAAAGGAGAAAGAATGGGAAAGTGATTTATTTCTCCCCTGTACTATACCAACACACAGTAGGGCTGCCCGATTATGGAAAAAATGATAATCACGATTATCTTGATCGAAATTGTAATCGCGATTATTCTTGATGTTAGGGAAATCACTTAAATTTTATTTCACTATATTCAAACAAACAATATGAACAGCTTTCAGTGCAGAATGAAATTTAAGAGAGAAATTCTGATTTCCAAATGACAAATAAATGAAATTTATCCAAGAAATTACCAAAGGATGAAGGAACTGAAAACTCAATTGCAACAATTACATAGCATTATACTGAGGCCTACAAGTTTTTAGCTAGAAAGACCAGCCTATCAACATGCTCTGGCTTTAAACATGAGCGAAGGCAGGTCACAGCATTGCCTCCAGTGCTAAATACGCTCAATCTGTTACCTACTCTCACGCTATCACCCCTTGAAGAAGATACCGCCAGTGTTGCCAGACACTGCTGACGTTTTCCTGCCCAAAATATGTTCAAATCCACCAAAATGCACTTAAAACCGCCCAATCTGGCAACACTGGATACTGCTGCACTGAAGCTCTGCGCACTTGGCTTGCTTGCTTATTTAGGCGGAGTAATGAAACCTTACATGCGTCGGTTCGCCCCCTAATGGTTTGGCGGAGTACTGGTCAAAAAGTGCTTGATCAGATATGCAGCAGAGCTCGCATTTTAAATGGAAATAAATCGCGATTTTTCATTTAATTTAATCCTGGCAGCCAAAAATCATGATTTTCGATTAAATTCGATTAATTGTGCAGCCCTAACACACAGGTTATATTTAACAATTATTCCAAGAAATCGAATCGTACATAAGCTGAACACCGATAAGATGTGTAACGCCAAGTTGGCTATAAGCCATATACAATGAGATTGAGTGGAATAATGGTTTTAATTTTATCCACATTCACTGGATTTTGAGAAAGAGCTTTTTTTTTTTTGCAAATTCGATGAATAATAAAAACTTTATTCAAAACGTCTGACAAAATCATTTCCGCTTAGCGGCCATCACGCTGAGGTACAGAATAGCTTTAGACATTTATTTAATTCTTCCTTGGACATTTCAGTGATGTAATTTTCAAACTTTTGAACCAGTACACACCAAAAAAAAAAAAGTGGCAATTTGTGAAAAATGCTATAATTATTGAAAAATAAAGATATGTTCTTACTATCAAATATTTTTATTCCATATTTTGTTGCCTTTTTTTTTTGGGTGGGGGGGGGGGGGGGGTTGTTTTCAATTTGTCCTCGGATGGTTCAGCAACATGCTCCACCGTCTTGTTTTTCTCTACTAGCGGTACATGAGCCGATAGCCTAGTAGTAGAGTAGCCAATCAGAGCGCACGATTGCTCATATCCAGTGAATGTGGATAGACTAATACAGGTTAGCTCATCTCCTGTTTACCAACACTGGTCTGCCGTAATGTTCACACATTTCATCCTTTGGAAAGAAACTGTACAAAAACAGGGCAACTAAAAGAGCAGGTCTTGGGGCTACAACTCTGCTCATCATAAAAAGGTGCGTTATATAGACCCCTTCGCAGTAAACGTCATTCATACGTAAGCGGAAATTGCGCGCGCAGCCTGGACCCAAAAAAGACTCAGAAATGCCTAGCTGTTGTGTTGTCGGGTGTCAGAATCGTAGCAGTAATGGGGTTAAAATGTACAGAATTCCAGCAGGATCTCACCCATTCCAAAAAAATCGCTGACGTCTATGGCTACAAGCCATCAAACGTGTAGACTGGGATGAAGGCACCATCAAAAATGCGCGGGTTTGCAGCGCCCACTTCATCACAGGTAAGATCAGGCTATTTATTAAATCTTTCTTTTTTATTCTTTCTAGTCTTCGTTTATTGATGTAGCAAAATACTTTGGTAACGTTTGTCTGATTAGCTGGGTCATAGTTACACAATGTAATGAACATTGTTAGCATGTTAACTTAGCTTTGCATGCAATTTTGTTTGTAGGAGAGGTCTCGCTCGACTCAAGCAGTCCAGATTTTGTGCCATCATTATTTGTGTATGCCGAAAATCACAATTTTAAAGCAAGGATGGAAAGGTGAAATTGTGTGCCCTCACTCTAAATGCCAACTTACGTTGACTGCTCTAACCTAGCTCCCGCCCGTTCAGTTTCATTTCTGCTCTCTGCCTCTCGCTTTTTACGCCGCTCTGATTTCTCTTAGCTGCACTCTTTACACTATCATTCCTTTCATGCCATTACCTCCTGCAAATTGCTGTTTAGTGTTGGGATTTGCTGTTGTAGCTAAAGCCACATTGCCATCACAGCACTGGCATAATTTGATTAAAACAAAATATGAATGTCCCATTGTTAATCAAGTTGTACATGCCCGCACATAACAATCATATGCGTCTAAAGACTTGTAGGCACGAAGTTTTTCGTGGGTGTACACTGAAGTCTTGTCAATAAGGTACGAGTATATATCTGGCCATTGTATACCAGGGAATTTACTAACATCGTCCGTCCACTCTTTAATTAAATGCAGATCCGATTAACTTATTTATGTAGCATTCTCGATCTTGTAACGACGATTGTTTGGCATAACCTGACAGCTCATAATGCTGGTTTATGGGCAGCACCATTGTTTCTGGGTCCAGGCTGCGCGCGCATCCTGGCAACGGTCGGTTTGTTTACAAACATGCGAAGGGGTCTATAGTGAATGCTGGACCACAGAAAAGTGTCGAGAGGCTTCACCATAGAGCTGATCTTTAGTGGCTCCTTCTTCGTGCCATCTGATCGATACCTGAGGAGAGAAAGAGTAAGTAAGAGAAATGTAGAAGCAATAGACCCTTCCCACTGACGTCACCGGAAACCGGAAGCAAACAAACCCTGCGCCATATTGGAAGACCAACAGACTCGTGATTAGGGGGAAATAAAGGCAGCGCGCGGAATTTAAACCCACGAGGCACTTGATTCATCATAAACCTACAATGGTAAACTTTTGTGCTGCGTTAGGGTGTTCCAACAAAGCTGATGGGAAAGGTGAAAAGAAGTCTTTCTACAGAATACCAGCTGTGATTGAGACACAAGCAAACCAAGGAGCTTTCTGCCAGGAGACAGAGAATAAGTGCATTACTGAGTGTCTGTGAGCAAAGGAGAGCCTGAACGTTGCAACCTCCCTATTGGCTGTTTGTAAAAATGTATCAATTGTTGCCCTTCATCGCGGACTCGAGAGACGAGACCTGACGAGTTAGTTCGTTGGTAGCAGAACAAAATGTCTGGACACAAATCGAGTTTTCAGAAAAGGAAAGAAAATAAACGCAGGGTCGAAAATACAAAAAAGGAGGCAGAAAAAGCAAAACGAGTTAAGGTAGGACAAATGGTTACTTTTCTGAGGCAGCCCGCCGTGGCTGCAGGCTTTCAGTTGTGTCATTGAATGGTTACTTTTCTGAGGCAGCCCGCCGTGGCTGCCTGCAGGCTTATTTATTATAGCCCATTTAGTTAAAATAGTTGATATAAAATGTTTATAGTTATGTGATGGTTGTCCTCAGTGTTCGAACTATGCCGACATTTTCGGGGGGGGGGGGTCCCTTTTTTTCCCTGGGGGGTGCTTGCGCTTGTCTCGGAGCGTGGATCTCCAAACACGAGAAGCCTATCTTACGCACATATCACGCGGACTCCACACACGCATCGCGTCTGAAGTCATAACTCATCAGGGGAAATCGTGTCCGCATTGGCATGTTCAAAAAACAACCTCGCGTCAACAATGATACCACACGCAAGAAAAAAAAAAACAGTCAGGCTACTCAACAACCAACCTGGCAGCAGCAGTCGTCATATCGGTTTATTTTATCTTTGATGTAAACACAACACTTCGGATATGCAAACGCTTCCCGTTACACACGATTGCTATGTCAATAAACATCATTTTGCCAATATTTTAGAGACCCCCCAACATTTCCCAAATCATGTTTTCAAGGGATCTCATGTCTGTTTCAGGGGATCTCGGATCCCCCGAGTACCCCCGTAGTTCGAACACTGGTTGTCCTGATTTAGACTGGTGTGTTTTTTGTTTTTTTTTTTGGGGGGGGGGGGGGGGGTGTTGCGCGATGTTGCACCCGGGTCCAGATTAGGGCAGAACCGGCCCTGGCTACATTTCAGGTGTAGCTTGTTTTATGCATGTATGTACTTGCATAGATGTGTACTTGGTCTTCCAATATGGCGACTACCGAAATCTCGCGGCGCGGTGACGTCATGCGGGAACCCTCTATAGTTACAAAAGAGAAAACACACTGTTCTCTTATTTAAAGTGAGACCCTCCTCCACTTGACCAGTGCATAAAACATAACCTAGTTTCTAAAAATGTTATGTCTACTGCATGTACACTATGGCATTAGAAATGGGTAAACTGTCAGTTATGTTTACTGTTCCACTTAGCAACGGATATTTTACATACGTGATGGCTTCAAGAGCTTGTTTTTGTGATTCTGACTCTGCAATTGGTTCTGCTGGGCAAAAATTGGCCTGTTCAAGCAATGACTCTTAGGAGCTCGGCTTCAAACAGAATCCATATACAGTACCAGGTGCCATTAGGTTACACCTCAACTACTCCATCTCTAATAATCACAAGTAATATCAATGGTTCTTTCCTCTAACGTAACCCACAGCCTGTACAACATGGTATTTAAACCAATTAAACCATATCCTGTTTTTCTCCACTATGCAGCACTACACTGCTTTAAGCTGTAATGAGGTCAGAACACAAAACATGAGTGCAAAACATTTTTATTTTTGGAAAGGGTTCATGCTCATGCAAGACTCACGTGAAGTCTTCTCCGAGCGTGCAGACGAGATGAGCTCCAAACACACTCCACATAGAGAGACCGCCACATGCCCAGGTCACCATGACAACGCTGCAGTCCGGAGACCAACGGATGAGCTTAACCGGACCTGTTTTATTATGAATATCTGCGAGAGAGAGAGACAGAGAGAGGGAGGAGGAAAAAAAAAAAATTTGTGCACCATGTTTAGCCAAAGTTAAACTACACTAAAATACCCTAAAAGAAGTTTTCACAAAAAAATTTCTCCCTAAAATTCCACAATAACCATCAGCACAAGCCAGGAAGTCCCTGATAGACCTGAGCAGATTAGCAAGGTGTTCTATTTTACACTAGGGGGAAGCAGTGTACAACACAAAACTATACATCCCCCCTTCATACATGCACTCTTCTTACAATAATATGGCTCTGGGCAATCAGTAAAGGTGAGTCAGATACATGCTCAGCAAAGAAGAAAAAAAAAAAATCACGGAAAATCAGTGAAAATGATCAGATACAAGCTGCCACTTGCTTTTCAGCTACATTCACTGACTAATATATCGGATGACTGTAGCACATTAAAAAATAAAATAAAATCAACTCTACCCTTTCCATTCTCAGACTTCAGCTTCCTATCCAACAGCTCCTTTTTATAAATTTATAAATAAATATGAAAAAGTCACATGCAAATTGATTTCTCAGGAGGTAGCTATAGCCTGAACCTAACCGCAATCGGCTTAACACCCATGCCACGGTCAAAGTCGCGCTCTGAGATCACAAATTTTCCTGTTCTGATGTGAACATTAACGGAGAAAACTGCAGGCGTATGGGTATACCTAATAAACTGGCCAAGCCTTTCACTGTCTTGGAAAGCCCACGGTGTCAGAAATACTATACATTTAAATTGCTCTTCCTGAGACCCCGCCATCTGAAGTAGGTATGGACCCTTTTCACGTGACGTCACGACAAACGCGGCCGCCATTTTGGACATGAACTACCAGTAGTCTACCACAGCCAACAACGAGGAACGACGGCGAAGCATCGAAAGGAATATAGCCATCAAAGAAAGTTTTTACTTTCAGCAAGACTTCCATCATGCCATTATATTGTTGTGCACCTGGATGTAGTAACCATCAACACACAAGGCAAGATTTATCATTTTATCGGATCCCGACAGATGCTGACCGACGGAGAAGATGGATGGTCTCTAAAATATTGGCAAAACGATGTTTATTGACATAGCAATCGTGTGTAACGGGAAGCATTTGCATATCCGAAGTGTTGTGTTTACATCAAAGATAAAATAAATTGATATGACAACGACTGCTGCTGCCAGGTCGGAGACACAAACTAGTAGAAAGGAAGTGTGCCAACAGTGCCAACAGACTTCCTTTGTGGTCGATTCTGCTTTAAGGTAAGATGCATTTAATTATTCGTCTGCTGTGGGTTTGGAATCGGTAGCCTGACCAATTCGTTCATGTTTGTGGTGCCATTTGTTTGTTGACACATGTTGAAATGGAAGATTGGTTGTTGACATGATTTCCAGTGATGCTTTGGTGCTGCTGTGGATCAGATGTGTTGAGTAGCCTGACTGTTTTTTTTTTCTTGCGTGTGGTATCATTGTTGACGCGAGGTTGTTTTTTGAACATGCCAATGCGGACACGATTTCCCCTGATGAGTTATGACTTCAGACGCGATGCATGTGTGGAGGTGTGGAGTCGGCGTGATATGTGCGTAAGATAGGCTTCTCATGTGTTTGGAGATCCGCGCTCCGAGACAAGCGCAAGCACCCCCCCCAGGGAAAAAAAAGGGACCCCCCGAAAATATCAGCATAGTTCGAACACTGGGTTGGAGAAAGTAATGGCAAATAGTGAGTGCACAAACCATAGAAGGTAAACTGTACACAGCGCCAGGGCAGTGTGATGGTATGTCTACTTTTAGATTGTGTTAGCTTATCAATGAACACACTCGTCACTCGACGAGTTTCACGTCTTTACGATGGATACTTAAATGTGTGTTAGGTATTATTGTTGCAGTCTAAGCAGTCATTGTAGCAGCTAGATGAGCGAGAACTGAAAGGGTCTGTGCCATAAACCGTTATTTCTTCATGTCCAAAATGGCGGTCGCGTTTTCGAAGGTCACGTGAGTGAAAAGGGTCTATAGGAGCGGAACCCAATGCGGTCTTCTGCTGTTGCATGCTGAGATGCTTTTCTGCTCACCGCAGTTGTAAAGCGCGATTATACGAGTTGCTACATCCTTCCTGGCAGCTTGAACCAATCTGGCCATTTTCCTCCGACCTCTCTTACCAACAAGATGTTTCCACTGACAGAACTGTCGCTTGCTCTGTGTTTGGTTTTTTTTTGCACCATTCTGCATAAACTCTACAGGCTGTTGTGTATGAAAACCCCAGGAGAGCAGCAGTTTCCAAAACACTCAAACCAGTCCATCTGGCTCAAACCAAACACCCATGCCACAGTGAAAGAAAGTCACACTTCGAGACCACAATTTTTCTCCGTTCTGATAACCGCAGGTGTACAAAGGAACAACGGAGCAGTTTTTTTTTTTGTTCAGGGCCGTTTAGAACCCTTTAGACCCTCAAATCAACATCCTAATTACCCCTCTTACTCACTGATCCAACCTTCCAGTACTGGAGAGAAGTAGTTTCCCAGCTCAAGTGTAATCATTATGGGATAATGCTGGGAATGAGCTGGTCTTTTGTTTACCGCAAAGCTGGGTACATTAGAGTCCTTTTCCTGTCACGTATGAATGCATGAGATCTGGGCTGAATGCGGGAAATGGAGATTCTCCAAAATGTAGAAAAGTGGCTTTGCTAAAACCTCGGCGCTTTTATGCCTGACACCTTTTCAACAAAACTGGATGAACCAGTGCACTAGTACAAAATGCAAATCCAAAAACAATCCAGTTAAACTGATCAGCAGGATTCCTGAAAAATACACAGCGCTTTTAAAAGACTAGCCAATTTAGGTCGACCGCTAAAAGGACAAAACACCATAACTGCATGTAGTGAATGGCCCGGATTAAAACTGCAGCTACACACAAACATCTGTCTACGGAAAAGCTGCCTTTATTATTTACAACTGCTTCAAATGTCTTACTGAACCTTCTACAGTCTTTGCGAAAATCCTCATCATCTTCTGGCTGCTCCCGATTAGGGGTCGCCACAGCGGATCTTTCGTCTCCATTGCTCCCTGTCTTCAGCATCCTTCTCTACCACACCTGCCACTTTCATGTATCTTCTCTTTGGCCTTCTTCGTTTTCATTTGCCTGGCAGCTCCATCCTCAACATTCTCCTTCCAACGTGCTCTGCATCTCTTCTCAGGATGGGCCCATACTAGCCTGGGCCCGCCCATCCTAAGTGTGATGCAACACGAGGACCTGTTGCGAACTTAGTCTGGCAAGGCAAGCTATCTACAGCTTTTCCAAGCTCCCGAAAAATCGGGAGCCAATCAACTTTGAGCATCTCCAACGGCCCTGGGTAGAGGCGTGTTCAAGGCAGTGACGCAGTAGAACTGCGACTGGAAGCCATAGATTGTTTACAGAATCTATGCCGGAAGCGCTTCATTCACGAATGCTGTATTGAAAGCATTCAATGGGAAGTTCTCATTGAAAACGGAGCAAAGAGCAGCCCTGGAGGTATTTATTGAAAGGAAGGACGTTTTCGCCTTGCTTCGGTAAGAGTTTAATAATAGGATGTCTATGGTTTAATCTACCAGTTAGCCCCGTCGCGTCACATACGTCAGAGGAAAGAGTGATGTGATTGGTTTAAGCTTCGTCACAGCCTTTTCTGGCTTCGACCAGTAGCAAACTGAGGCATTTCAGGGAGGCGGGTCAACCACGCACTTTGGGAAACGGTTGGGCTTAATAGCTTTGCCAGACCAAATGCTCGCAGAGCTTTGAAGTCGCGTTAGCCAGACTAGGCCCATACCATCTCAGTCTCATCTCTCTTAGCTTCATTCCCAAGCTCTCCACATGTGCAGTCCCTCTGATGTGCTCGTTCCTTATCCTGTCCAACCTCCCATCTAGGGCTGGGCGATAAAATGATAACGATACGTATCGCGATAGACACATACTTGATATCAATAGAAAATGCGTTCGATAGAACGTTTCGATAGAATGTTTTTTTTTTTTCAAGAAACAAGCGTTAGCCAGAGCCCTCTCTGGTTTAGGTCCGCTTTCAATCAACTGTTGTTGCGAAGCAAGCTTGGTTGCATGAGCAAAGGCATTCGTCCTCTGGTGCCTAGCAACGCATAGGGAGTGACACGCTGATAGCCAATCATGTAACAGTATCGCGTTTGGTTGCGCCATCTCGTTGTCTCGTGGTCGTGTTTATTTTTTTTCCAGAAACAGCGTGGCCAAGAAAAGAAAGATGAGTGCCGGAACGAGCGAGGAAATTGTGGATAAAGTCAGTAAGGTCAGATGTTACAGATGTAAAGTCTTAAGTCTACCTCAGTTTTACTTTAATTTCTTCTATGTTTACAAAACACTATTTTTATTTTATTAAACCTTCAATGAAAATATACTTGAATAGTTTAAGAATAGTCTAAGTCTACCTCAGTTTCACTCAATTTCTTTTATGTTTATAAAGCACTGCATATTTTTATTTATGTTTTTAAATGTTATTCACCAGAGGGTGAACTTTTTTTGCACTAAACTTGCAGTAAAAAATTAAAAATATGACAGTCCTTCTCACATAGCAGGTTTTGCTATGTTTACATTTAACACTTTGCTCATGTTTTTATAACACTTGAGTTTTTTAAGCACTTTATTATTGATAATTGCTCAGTTTTTGTTGTGATCGTAACATTGAACATGCGTGTTGACATTCCTTGCTTATTGGCTGTCAGAGGAAGTTTAAGTTTAAAATAAATGTTTGAATTTAGTATTGTTCCCCCCTGGTCCTTATTTTAAATAGGTCATAAAATGTTTCAATAATTATCGATATCGACCAATATGAAACACTTATATTGTGATACAGATTTCAGCCATATCGCCCAGCCCTACTCCCATCGCAAACCTTAACATCCTCAACTCCGCCACCTCCGACTTTGCCTCCTGTCTCTTCGTTAAGGGTACGGTCTCCAATCCGTACATCACAGCTGGTCTCACTACTCTCTTATACAGCTTACCTTTCACTTTTGCTGTGACTTTCCGATCACAAACCAGTCTTTGCGAAAATACAAATTAAAAATAAAACAGCGGGAAAGGAGAATTGTGACAAATGAAAACCAAAAATCACAAAACGTGCACCTGCAGGAACTCTGGTGTGTGCGTGTGTCTTACCTGGGTAGTGTTTGGGGCTTAACTCCAATTTGTGCGACAGCTGCATTGATCCTGTAGTGTTGTCTATCATGTAGACCAACACTGAGCCACTAAAACACACACAAACATCATTTTCCTCCATGTTACAAGAAAAAATCCAGATTTTGCAGGTGAAAAATCTCACACCCCCCTCTTTAAGTGCAAGTCAATCTCCCTGTTAGCACCACAATTTCATAACACACTTCCTCTATTCCACTGAGGAACTCTGCACGCACAGCTGCCCCAGGTGTCATCAAAACACTGAAAAGAAACGCGTGACACTTTTACACGCGTCATTCTCCTTCACCGATTGCGACACTTTGTACATGTGAGCCTCGTCTGCTGTTTAGCACATGATGTATTCAGCACATTGCTCTGCTTTTAATTTTAAGACGTGCTTAGATTCACAGGCTTCCTAAGGCCCACTCAGTCACATCTGCACCACAGGAACGAAGTTCAGAAACGACAATCAAACTCCGATGCAAGACTGCTTGGATTTGTTTCGGAGAGGTACAGGATTGGTCGAGTTCATCTTTTTAGATCTTTTGACACGAATGACCTTTTTAAAAGGAAGTCGTTTACCATACATGGTGATTTGTTTATGCAAATGAGCATGGATGTGTGATAAACGCCGATTTCCTAATGCGAGATGCTACGGAATCAATTTTGTGCCAAAATGTTCATACAATACTTTTGAAATATCAAACAAAAAACGACAAATCAAAATACAAAAAAAAGTCAATTTTTTTTTTAGACTGGCAAACAAATTATTCATGTAATCGTGCAAAATATCAGTCTATTACTCTTCAGAAACCTTTTATTTTTGTTCCGCGGCTTTCTCAGTTTTGTTTGACGTAATTTATTTTGGTTGCGATTCCAGCTCTCTCGTTTGCGCTCCCTGACTTTTTGCTTGCAGTTTTGGCACAAACTTCACGTGTGGGTGGGCTGTCCAGGAACGCATTCCCATTGGCTAACTTGTGTTTGACTGACAGCTCCACTCAGCCATTCCCCCGGAGGCTGTTGCGGCCATTTCCTACTCAGATTTTGGCGGACTGTTTGACGAGTGACCGATCCATTGACGATAAACAAGGATCGAGTGGACTTCAGTGGCGACTATGATATTACACTCGTCAAACAGTCCGCCAAAATCCGAGTAGGAAATGGCCGCAACAGCCTGCGGGGGAATGGCTGAGCGGAGCTGTCTGTCAAACACAAGTTAAGGCCAATTTATGCTGACAACGCAGTCCTCGCAGATAGCGTCGCAGATGGCGTCTGCATAGCCCCCCCACCTTCGCATAGATGGCGTCTGCATAGTCCCCCCACCCCCCACTCTACATCCGCTGTACACGCACTTCCGCTTCCCTACTTTCCCGGTTTGGTTTGTTTTCACTACTGCCATTTTTAAAAACACGAGCGAAGATGGAGCAGCACGAAGAGCGGTTGATCGAGGAAGTACGTACATCTATACGACTCCAGTTCTAGTCATTATAAGTAACCGGAGGATAAACACTCCACTAACCACACCCAGCAACTACTCCTAGCGATTTCGCAACTTCGCGCCCCCTTGCCAGGGATCCCAGCAGTAATTGAAAAAAACAGAGGAATGTAAGAAACTATCAGCAGGGGTCAAGGGGGCTGCAAGCCCTTTGCAGGGTGCAGGGGCAGCGCCCCTGCTGGGGGTACAGGGGGTGAAGTCCCCTGAAGCTGTTGAGATTTTAACATTTAAAGATGCTATAGAACACATTTTTTACATAGATTTAATATAGAAAAGCAACAGAATTTAACAATAACGTGTATCTATTTGATGCCATATTTTGTAATCAATGACATAAGTGGCAAAAAAAATTGTTATTTATAAAAATTAGACGAAAATGTAGCTTTGAAGAATATACTTCTTCTAACCCGGACACTGTTCCGCTATCTCTTTTATGGACGATATCTTTTTTCCACGACATATTCAGGGCTGTGAAATTGTAAATAACAAATCTGAGGAAAAGGGGGGTCTGGGGGGCACAGCCCCCCAGCATAAGCTGGGGGTCTGGGGCCCACAGGGCCCCAGACACCAAGCCATTTTAGGTGTTATATGGTGTATTCTGAGCATTTCCTGCAAGTGAAAAATTGATCTCAACAAGTAAATATTTGACTAGTCTTGGTCTTCATTTTGCCATATAAAATACCTATCAACAGTTTTCTCTTTTAAAATGAAAGATCCATGTAAAATACCTTGAAATATCTAATAAGTGCCTATGCATTTTATCTCTTAATCAAAATAAAAGTAAAAAAATGTGGAAATAATTTAAAGAAATGTTAATAAAAGAAAACTTTGATAGGCCTTTCAAAATGACTTTGTGAAAAATCATGCTCAATATTTAAGTGAGAGATACCTGTTGTCTTCCAAATTACACTTAATTCTTGTATTATGTCCTGGCTTTTTCCAAGAATCTCTCACAATGTCTCTTGTCTACAGAGCAAAAGTTTAAAAAACCTAATGTTTCTTATCTAATATATTATTTACATCTTTTCTTTTACTTCTGGCTCCTTCTATTCTTCTTTGCATCACTCCCAGCTATTTCTTTCAATTCATCTTTCAGTAAGGCTATTAGTTATTAGTTCTATAGTATTTGCATTCCTCTATTAAAGCTATTTACAAAATGTTCATAGTCTGTCAAACAGCATCTAATGAAAGTCTTTTCATTTTCTTTTCTTTAACACCATCTCTTTCAGTTTTGCAAACTTGTTCTTTTTCATCTTTTCCTTCAGTCTGTCTGTGTGTTCTTTTCTAGCCCTCTCTGCATCTCTCTCAAACACCTCCTTAGCTTTCCTTTTTGATGGCATCTTAACTATGTCTGATCTTGCACCCTGTAAGTACAAAATTCACGTACGCAGTGCCAGGTCACGCAATAGCTATTTTTAGCTCTGTCATGCACTCCTGAGCAGTGTTGCCAGATACTGCTGACGTTTTCCAGCCCAAAATATGTTCAAAACCCACCAAAATGCACTTGAAACCACCCAATCTGGCAACACTGCTCCTGAGTCGCAGTCAAGACGTGTTCCACGCTCAGCTGGCATAAAACTCCGCGAGTCCGGCTGTATTGAGCCGCCGGTCTCGTGCAAGGCAATTAAAACCGACTAGACCCCCCCCAATAATTTAATGCAAAAATAGACGTTTTGTGATGATGATATTTTCGCGACAGAATCCGCGGAAATTTCACAGCCCTGCATATTGAATTAAGTTCAACGCATTAGAAACAAAAAGCACAAACGGAGTTAAAACACATTTTCTAGCAAATGGGCGCAGCCATATTGTTTTCTCGTTCTATCGCGTACAGTCTCGCGGTATTTACATCAATTTAACTTCCGAGTGTTCCCGAATGTCAACGAGAACAAACGAAGCTGACAAAAACATCGCTAAACAAGCAAACCAAATCAGAACGTATTCTGCTGGTCATTTTACTTAAACAAACATATGGATATACAAGGAGATTTAAAAAAAAAACCCACCACCACTTTGGCTAGAAAAATAGAGGAATTCCGCTAAATAGCGGACGTCTGGGATCCCTGCCTTGCGTTGTGGCGGTGAATAACATCGCGCACGCCTATTACTCCCTGCTCAACGATAAATTACAACTGTCTGCGAAAAGCTATCTGCGAAAGCCTTGTCGCAAGAGCATGCAGAGGCCCTTAGCCAATGGGAATGCATTCCTGGACAGCCCACCCACACGTGAAGTTTGTGCCAAAACTGCAAGCAAAAAGTCAGGGAGCGCAAACGAGAAAGCTGGAATCGCAACCAGTTAATCAGAACAGCAGTTTCAGCAAATGTGTTTAGGTTACACACGCACACCACGTGATATGCTTTGTGGACTACAGAAGTGAATCAGTATGGAATCAATTTTGTGCCGAAATGTTCATACAATACTTTTGAAATATCAAACAAAAACGATAAATCAAAATTAAAAAAAAAAAAAAAAAAAAAAAAAAGTCAATTTTTTTTAGACTGGCAAACAAATTATTCGTGTAATCGTGCAAAATATCAGTCTATTACTCTTCAGAAACCTTTT
Source organism: Neoarius graeffei (assembly GCF_027579695.1). Lineage (NCBI taxonomy): Eukaryota > Metazoa > Chordata > Actinopteri > Siluriformes > Ariidae > Neoarius > Neoarius graeffei. Next base: position 14,905,563 of record NC_083580.1, read on the forward strand.
ATTTTTGTTCCGCGGCTTTCTCAGTTTTGTTTGGCGCAATTTATTTTGGTTGCGATTCCAGCTTTCTCGTTTGCGCTCCCTGACTTTTTGCTTGCAGTTTTGGCACAAACTTCACGTGTGGGTGGGCTGTCCAGGAACGCATTCCCATTGGGTAACTTGTGTTTGACTGACAGCTCCACTCAGCGATTCCCCCAGAGGCTGTTGCGGCCATTTCCTACTCGGATTTTGGTGGACTGTTTGACAAATGACCAATCCATTGACGGTAAACAAAGATCGAGTGGACTTGTGTACTACTGCAACACATACAACACATTTGTCCCGCACTTACACTTTGCTGAATTAATTCAATATCATAGTCGCCACTGAAGTCCATTCGATCCTTGTTTACAGTCAATGGATCGGTCACTCGTCAAACAGTCCGCCAGAATCCGAGTAGGGAATGGCTGAGCGTAGCTGTCAGTCAAACACAAGTTAGCCAATGGGAATGCATTCCTGGACAGCCCACCCACACGTCAAGTTTGTGCCAAAACTGCAAGCAAAAAGTCGAGAAAGCTGGAATCGCAACCAAAATAAATTACCCCAAACAAAACTGAGAAAGACACGGAACAAAAATAAAAGGCTTCTGAAGAGTAATAGACTGATATTTTGCACGATTACACAAATACTTTGTTTGCCAGTCTAAAAAAATGCACTTTTTTTTTTTTTTGATTTGTCGTTTTTGTTTGACATTTCAAAAGTATTGTATGAACATTTTGGCACAAAATTGATTCCATAGATGCCAGAATGTACTGGCTCACTGAAACTGGACAACTCAAGGTGTGTGTGTGTGTGTGTGGGGGGGGAATCTCCAAATCAGAAACAAGTCAGGTCCTTCATCTTGGACGGAAAAAAGTCCTTGCAACTTAAAATAAAAGTTCTTTCTAAACAAAAACAACCCTCAAATTATAATGTCATAGCCCTGAACCACACAGTCGTCCAAATGTTCTGATTTAATATGCTAAAATTGCAGGTGTTCACTGTTCTGTCACTACTAAGGAGTCATTCAGCCAAGGTTTGTGTGTGACGTAGAGCGACCCACATCTTCAACGTAATTAAACAGACAAAACAAAAGCAAGTACTGCATATGCACTCGTACCTTGCACAGCCGAAAGTCATCAGTCTGTATTTGTTGTTCACTGCTACACACGTGCCATCTGTCACATCTGCTGCCCAAACGCCCTGCAACTGCTACACACACACACACACACACACACACAATCATATAATTACTATACAGAATAAACATGTCTAATTATACACATACCATTTCACACACCTACATCCAAGTACAGGTAAACGCTCAAATTCTTGTTGGCGGTAATTGAGAGATGAAACGAGATGCTCATACATGTCAACCTATACGGAATGTCCGTATTTTATACGGATTTGATTCAATAAACGTAGTATACGGGCATATAAATAAAGTTAAACGGATTCTTTAAAAAAAAAAAAAAAACTTCAATATTTATTTAGAGCTATAATCAATTCCCACGATGATAAAAGAACGCATAACATTTACAAATGTACTGTACACCACACACAGCCAGTAAAGAGTCTTATTAAATCACGCGCTATCTTGTGGTAGCGAGACTTCGTTCCACTTTTGATCATGCGCACACCGCATTGCGAGAATCCCGCCAACCGGGAAGTCATAGACGCCGGCTTCTGCGTAGAATCATACGTCATCCTCGCCCGAGAATAAAGATGCCTCATTCATGTGCTGCGTTTAACTGTACCAACAGGTTTACCGTCCAAACGAGATCACATGGGATTACCTTTCACAGGTGAAACTGGAAAAATACTTTTCATTGTATTTGGTCATTATAACGTAATTTTACGAACAGATTTTCCTGACTTTGTGGCTAATATGAAGTCTCGCGCATAATAGCCGCTCGGTGAAACCTGTCTCCAAACAACGAAGTATTTCCTTCGTAACTACGCTGATAACACTGTGTTTTTGTCAAACATTGAAGCTTTGTATTCATTCTGAAGGTTTATTGTTATTAATATTGAATAAAAAGTAACTGGGATACATCATTGTTGATTATCATTCAAATTTTAGGTAAATTATTTTAATTTGCATCTTATACGGATTTTAGAAGGGAAATACGGATTTTGGAGGTTGGTTATACAGGTTTGATTGACCAAAGGTTGACATGTATGGATGCTAATGTCGCGGATAGAGATTAGGCTAAAAACATTTTTGTATTCCTTTTAAAAAAAAACCCCAATCAACTGTGAGCTACTGCTCACTTACGTATCCCCTCGCTCTCACTTGTATCAGAATGCAAGCAATCGAAGGAATAGGACACTTATTATGAATGCTGACTTCAACAAGTAACAAGAAGACAGTCATCTCTATCCCCTGCCCCATATACCAAGTTTCAAGATATTGTCACATTCTCCCCCCCCGTAGGTTTCTGCTGCAGGAAACTAACCGGGCAGGAAACTAACCCTGCATCTTTACACCAGGGTTTCCCCAGGTTTGACCACCATGAATTTAAGACCTTTTTAAGACCACTTAAATGAGAATTAAGACCTACATCGCACCCATTACGCGGTCGCAGAACACCAGATCAAATTCCCAATAATGACAAATGTTTCAAGTAAAAATACTTTTATTATAAAGGTTATATACTTAAGTCATTATGTGCATTGCTTGTCGAATCTTCACATTCAAGACAAGCAAGACCGAATTTTGTTATGCAAGACGTTTTGTTTTTTCCACAGGAGAATGTTGTAGTGACTTCCGAGCCTTAAAGAGTTCGCTTATGCCCTCATTCGAGCTGTACGAGTGGTGTTCCGTAATTGTTTTTAAAATCCAGAGCACCTCTGCCCGAAGTGTCGGGGTTCCACCGACACCCATCATGCCACTGCTCGGCCCTTGTGTTGTTGCTAGCCTTGCCGATGATGTCTGGCTTGGCTGATGCTGCTGACGTTCGACAGTGGTGCTCGTGCCAACTCCAGGTGCATTCGGAGATTGAACCGTGCAGAACTGAGCGATGGGCTGGTGGCGGTGGAGGGCAGATGCAATGTGCTTTGAGCTCTTCATGTGAGACTCTAAAGCGAAATGACCTATAGTGGACAACTTGAAGGCCTTTCGACAAACACAGCATCTTGCTTCAACGTCGCTTCCAGGAACCTCCCTCACCCAATCATGATATCTTTCATCTGAAAGCCACTGCTGATTAAAACGACACTTCCCCATGCTGTGATTCGCGGAGTCTCCTCTCCACCACGGACTCCGACGATTGCGCCGGCGCGAAAATGTATCAATATTGTTTCTTCCTTTGCGCATACTCCAAGAAATTCACTGATGTTACGCAAAACCCACGTTTTCACATTGTAGAATAGTATGAGTAAATTTAAGACCTTTGTTTAAAAAATTAAGACTTGGACAAAGCAATTTAAGACTTTTTAAGGCCTTAATTTTGGAATATTAAATTTAAGACTTTAAGACCCCGCGGCTACCATGTTACACTGACCTCAGCAGCCCATGGCATAAACCCGTCGTACCTTTGGTCCAGGTGAGCTAAAAATGTAAATTTCTCACATTTCTTAGGGTGCTTTCACACCAACAGCAGTTGGTGCGCACTAAACAGTCCATTCGAACCAAAAGCTCTTAGTTCGGTTCGTTTTCGTCGGTGTGAAAGCATCAATCGCACTCAGGTGCGCACTAAATCAAGCGGACCGAGACCTCCAAAAAGGGATGGTCTCGGTCCGCTTGATTCCGCACCAAATGTCAACCTCTGGTGCGGTCCCTCTGGTGAGAATGCGAACCTGGACCAACTCAGGTCTAAACGAACTATTCGAAATGCATCGCGGGAGGAAGGAAGGAGTAAACATCCCACGCACCGCCAACCATGGCCAAACGTGGGCTAAGCCAAAAGTTCAACCCAGATTGTTCTCCAGCTGCAGCCGTGACTCATTCCGGAACTGGATATTTTGGCAGAAATGGGTAATGTTGACGATATAAAAAGCAAGGACCAGCGCAAGAAACAGTGTGCGAACGTGTCGCTCCATTGTGAAAGTTCAAATTGGCGCCGATTTCCACCGGAAGATGACGAAACGTCATTCAGACCAATTTGGTTCGTTTGCATGTGTGAACGCGGACCACACGCAGTCCGTATGCTACAATGTAACAATTTTACTGCCTGGTGCGGACCAAATAATCGAACTAGCGGTGTGAAAGCGCCCTTAGTCTCAAAAAGCACATGGACATTACTTAACACACATACCAACTTTCAAGACCGTACCACTCGTGGTTTTTAAGTTCTGCTCCAGAAACAAAACCTCCCCCTAAGACTAACCTGAGAGATTAAGTCTGAAATTGTTTCCATGGAAACTTGAAAAATTAAAATTTCTTAGTATGAAAACGCACATCTACATCACTAACATGTATACCAAGTTTCAAATCTGTATCAGAAATAGTTTTAGATATATGCTCCGGGAACGAACATTGCTCTTAGAAACCGAGTCAAAATCTATTTAAATGTAAAAACTTGAAAAATACTTTTCTTTTCAAAAATCCAAAATAGCAAAAGGCACCAGTTCACATGTTGCTTGATATGTATACAAAGTTTCGTGAAGATATCTTCAGTAGTTTTAAAAGATATAGCCCGGAAACGAAAACGTGGCCGGACCCCGTTTCTATATCGCCAGTTATACATGATAATGGAGATCTTGCAGTCACGTGACCGGAAAGTACATAGCCGCCATCTTGTCGGTAAAAAACACAGCTGAATACTGCTGCACTCGTGTACAGAATGGATAAATTTCAACCGACGGACTACACGGCTCATTTTTCTAATGAACAGATAACTAGATATATGTCTAAAATAAACGATCTACAGATTAGTGACCCTTATGGCTTACCGGACGGAGTTTTCACGACCGTGTCAGTGGATGTTGAACTGCCAGCGGAATACCCAGACGTGTATAATTACCTCATCAACTTTCCCTCGCTGTTCAGTGGTGAAGCACTGCGTGCTTATAAATCTCTGGACAGTTATCTTTACAGAAATTCAGGATTTGTCAGGGACTCAGATGTGGCATCTTGTAAACAGGAAAATAACAATCCTCATTGGACGGGTAAGTCACTTAAGTATTGAGTATAGCACTGACCAGCCGATTATAGAATAGAATAAGGTAATTCCAAATCGTCCATCTTGTTTACCATGGATCTGGCGTTGGAGAGGTAGAGGCTTGGCAGTGGAGATTTGAGTGGCTGTTTTCTGAGCTTAGTCAACAGGCCGGCTCTGCAGCCTCGCTTTTGCTTCCGCTCCCGGCGCCGCCTCCTTCGCTTTGCTTCCGATAACAATCCACGGAGACCCCGCTGGTCTCGCTATCTCGTCCGGAATGTTGTGCATGCGATGGAAATCGCTACAAACCGTCATTTTCTGCTGGAAGCCAATGTCCAGTAAGTCCATACGGTTGTAGTGGATATTGAAGTCCGGTACAGACGAACAACACGCAAAAATACACACACAAAACATAAAAAAAACGTGCACAGGTAGGGAGAGCTTGTAGCCGCAGCCGTTGTAGTAGAATTGTATATAGTAGGGTTTTCCAGAAAAAAAGGTAGAAGTAGAAGGCGGAAATATGGCGTTTGACCGACAAGATGGCGTCTGTCACAATCTGGATCGGCTGTGACGTCACATGCAAGTGCTCCATTGGTGCATTTATGTAATTTTCACATACAATCAATCTATAAATAAGAATTGTGAGCGGTAGAACAGCCCCAAAGACTAGATCAACTGTGAGCTCCTGCTCACTTGCGTATCTCCCCGCTCCGCTCTCGCTTACATCAGAACGCAAGCAATCGAAGGAATAGGACACTTATTATGAATGTTGACTTCAACAAATAATTAACCCTGAAACAAGTAAAGAGCTGTGTTCTCTCCTCAGGGATTTCAAACAGCATCCTAGTAAACTGTCATTCTGAAATCGCATTTTTGCTTCTTGAAATAGCATCAAAATCCACCTTATACGTTTCGTAAATACATTGTCGGTAAACAGGAAGTTGACGTGCGACAGACCTGAAATCGGTAGACATGGTATAGAACCCCAAGCTGAAGCTCGATACCAAATATCAAGCAGTTATGATTTGTAGTTGCTGAGAAAAAAAAAGTGTTACAAAAATTTTGTAAATCCACCCTATATGTTTCGTAAATACATTGATACCCCTTTTCCACCAAATCAGTTCCAGGGCTGGTTCGGGGCCAGTGCTGGTGCTGGTTCACAACTTGTTCAACTTGCGAGCCAGCTGAGAACCAGTTTGCTTTTCCATAGCTCGTGGTGCTAAGGGAAGCCACGTCATTACGTCGCTGTATACGTCAGTTACGTCGCTACGTTTGCATAAACCTTGGCGCGAATATCGAAGCAAAAACAACACGGAGGAAGAAGCAGCAGCAACAACAATAATAATAATGGATGACTACGCGTTTGTACAACTGCTGCTTCTCGTCGCTTAAAAATGGCGACCTTTCATGGTCTTGTTATTGTTGTTGGTCTTAACAACTCCGCCCCCCGCTGACGTAAGCGGTTCTTTCCTCTGGCCCAGCAGAGAGTTGGTGTTAGCCTGGAACCGGTTTTTCTGGCCCCAGAGCCAGTTCTTTGTCAGTGGAAACAGAAAACCCGGTTCCAAACTAAGCACTGGCCCCGAACCAGCCCTGGAACTGCTTTGGTGGAAAAGGGGCATCAGTCGGTAAACAGGAAGTCGATGTGCGACAGACCTGAAAATAGTACACGGTATAGAACCCCGAGCTGAAGTTTTGGTACCAAGTGGCTATGATTTGTGCTTGATGAGAAAAAGGGCGTTTCGGACGGACGGACAGACAGAGGTAAACCAGTATTACACCCCCCTCTTGGAGCAGGGGTATAATTATTTAAAAAAAAAAAAAGGGGGGGGGAGAAATGGTCACTCCTTGAGAGTTTTTTTTTTAACACTAAAAAGTGTTTGTTTGTTTTTTTTTTACACAGTGATATTAGCTGGAAAAGTTGTGCCAGATATCATCTTATGACGTGTTCACACAAGTTTCACATGATTAAGATCAAAAGCACATACACACGTACGTAGCTTTTCAAGATAAGACACTGGATATGAAGCTGAAAAGAATCCTCCCCCCCCCAAAAAAAACCATCCGATTTCAAACCGCGACTCGTGCTGCAGCACAGGGATGAAAGTGCTATCTGTCCACTTCTGCATACATGCGCTCCCTGACCGCTACAACTGGCTAGCATTGCTGTAAAAGACAGGGGAGTGAGAATATGTGGTCCATCCCACACAACCAGCATGGCCAATTTTGCTCTCTTGGGTGCCACGGATGGCTGGGGATAAGCATCAGGATTTGAACTTGTGACCTCCGGATGATGGTGTGATTTAAAACAAACAAACAAAAAAAACCCGCTGATGTCACAGCACGAACCAGCGAAATGCCCTCTGCTGCTGTTACACTTGTGTGTTATGAATGTTCCCGGAGCATCATGACTGCTGCTCCAGTTTCTTATTCGATGATGTTTGCGACGAACTTCCGCCTTGCTTTTCCTGTTGTGCTCGTCACAGTGCTGCTCCTGGATCCACCATGCCACCCTCACTTGATCGAGGAAATAAAATGGCTCGAGTTTATTCATTTAGAAGAGGAAGGAAGTTGAGCAAGTCTCTTCAATGCTGGAACGTGGGAGCTAGAACACGATTCGGTCTTTATCCAGCATCCGATAGATCTTCTCAACCAGTAAAAGGCTCTCGTTAATTTCTTCGCTGTTCTCTCAAAGCTGCCGAAAGGTTCGTTCTGTGGTGGCATCACGAACACTACCGGCTCCCGCGCAAAGTAGCTCAACACGACATCACTTCAAAATCACGGCCAAGAAGCTGTTTCACCGTGAACGCAGAGTACAGCCTTCCTCGTCGTCAGTTTTACTAGAACGTGAGGGCTTGTTTGTCAAATTTTGATCCACTACCTCCGACTGCGCTCGCATTCCTGCTAGACGGGGCAGTGCCTTCAACAACATCACGTCATTTCCATTTTCACTTCCCTCATTTTGTTTGTGTGGTTATAGAAAGCATGATTATAGCAAAATCTGCAACGCAGTCTGCGATCGACAGCGTCAGGAATGCTTTAAACAGATCTGAGACGAGACGTGCTTTTAGGCTGAATCCCATTTCACCCCTTGGACCAACCCCTTGGCCCTTCCCCTCCATTTTGCGCGTTCACGTGAAGGGGTAGGGGTATCCCAATCCCAGTTAACGCGGAGGGGTAGGGGAAGGGGTAGGGCTTCTGTACCCCTCCAAACGGAGATTTTCCTGGAGCTGACTCCGAACGAAGGGGTTTGAGTGATTTCCCACAATGCCATGTGGATTTCAGCGAGATTTCATGCGGATTTCAGAAAGATGGCGGTTCCCGCGGCGAAAGATTGTCATAAATGTATTTTCTTCATTATTTACGTGTTTTAAGTTGTTATCCAGAGGAAACACGCCGCTTGATTCGCTTTCGAGCTAAGAATGAGCAGCGATTTCTGAAATCCAAGCTGCTGCTAAAAAGCTTTGGGAGTGAGTATTGTTTTCGGTTGCTTGACTGCGTACGTTTTGTTCTGTTATTCTCGCTTTTATTGTTTACATGAGTGTTCTGACACCTCATTCTGTCGGATGTGGTGCACGAAGCGCCAAAGATATCCCATTCAGTGGTGTTAGTTAACAAATCACACCCTGCCAGCAGAGATTTCTGGTTCTGCCTCTGGCTCTGACTGTAGCGGCTGGTCGCAGCCAATGACGCATTTGGTCGCGTTTTGCTAACGTAAACGCTGACGGAGGTACGCGATGACGTATGCGATCGTTGAAGGGCTATCCCAATACATAGGGGTTGAATTTCAAGCCCTATCCCTTGTAGCTCAGTTTCAAGGGGAAGGGCCAAGGGGAAGGGGGAGGGGGAGGGGTAGAAATTAGAATTGGGATTGGGCCTTAGATGTGCGCCAAGCAACAGGAAGAAAAACAGCAATTCGTACGCAACTGATAAACACAAGACGCTATTTATTTTTCACCTTCTACTGGTTCACAGAAGCGAAGCTTGGAAATTCCCTGGTCAAAGTTAAACCTTGATAAAGTTCTCACCTCAGTGGAGAACCTGTTCGCGGTTGGCGTGATGAAGCCGAGCCTTCCGTCATCGAGCACGACCGCAAAGCCATCTAACGTCATACAATATTCCATTTCTCGGACATGGACGCCGTTCAGATCCAAACAAGGCCCACCTAACACACACACACACACACACACACAGATCCTTTACATGAACAAAATCATGTGACTGAAAAAAAAAAAAAAAAGCAAAGTGGATAATGGATTTAAGCACTCATCAGCCGGGTTAAATGCATCAGTGTTGAGTACCTTGTTTAAAAAGAAGTGGATAAAAGCTCACCGCGTGATGACTGCAGGTCCAGAGAGAAAGGAATGGTGCTGAGGTTTACAGCTCTCTGGCCGTTACACACTCCATCCCAGTGCAGCATGTGCAGATAGCCATCAGCCGTACACACCAACAAATCTTCCTGCAGAGACTGAAGACTGTGCGAGACAGCGAGAAACTATTAGTTACACCAGGAATGTGGATTAAATCAACATACAAATTAAGTCTCCACATCTGGTTTCCTCCAGTAAAAGGTTTGTAAAACACACATCCATATTTTACGCTTATAGCTGTGTTTAATTAAGTGTTCAGCGTGTGAACCTGGTAATAGGAGCCTCCAGGTCGACTGGCTTCTTCATTTCCACACTGAGCGCAGGAGCACATTGTTCCTCTTTATACCCGGGAGTAACCTTCACACGCGCACTACCCCTACACACACACGAACAAATGTGTTAGAATGGAAGTATTGAAACAAGTTTACGCCAAAACGCATCATCATTCTTCTTATTATTACTACTACAACATTGTTGTACCTTTGCTTCGTCTTAAAGTGCATATCCTGGACCAATTTCTTTTTTTTTTTCTTTTATATGAAAGTACGTCCCTTTACACACTCATCCAGAAGGGTAATTTTGCACAAGGCTATCTGTCTACAGCAGAAAAAAATAAAATAAAACACGTCTGGGAAAAATCCCAACGGAGTCTGGAGCCAGATTCGTGACGTTACCTGCGGAAGCGCGAGCAGGCTGCGCGAGCTTTGCACGGTTTCAGTGCACAGCCTGTGTAGACCAAGCGCTCCCATTTCTCTCTCATTGTCCGGTCTTTTGGAAAACGATGAGTGCTAATCCCATCAAGATTGGTGTTGCTACACCCTCCTACGATACATCTGTTAACCATTTTAATAATTACGCGATAACGTTGAAGAGATTTGCAGAAAACCACCAGGTCGTTTTCTCATAAACAAACCAGCGCTGACGTAGGATTCAGAGGGAGGCGTCCCACACGCGACGTCACGAAAATCAATGTTTGCCAGGAAATCCAAATGCCAAGTTTTTTCAGAGGCGGACCAATTCGCCTCAAATGGCTTGATTTCAACTGAATTTTTCTGGTATTGCGCAAGGTAAAAAAATTGCACAAAATGCAAAATGTGACGGATATTTGACCAAAGTTTAAGATTAGTGCTGTCAAAAATGTTGCGTTATTAAAGCGTTAACTTGACTCAATTTTAACGGCGATAATTTTTTTATCGCGAGATTAACGCTGTGACATGCTGTAGGTTTTTCATAAGCTTTTGAAACTGCCAGGAACTTGGAACAGAGACTTTGCTTAGGAAAACGATAGCAGCTAGACTGTAATGCCACGCCCCGCACAGCCAGAGTCCTCTGCCCTCCCCCGAAGAGCCACGGTGCTCGGCTTAGGTTTCGTTTTCCCATCGGTGGCTCCAGCCCGACTTTGCAGTGGCTGTGACAAGACGTGTTATGCTCTGCAATAAAATAAATAAATAAATAAAAAATTAAAAAAAACATTGGTACAACCAGTGTTCGAACTATGCTGATATTTTCGGGGGGTCCCTTTTTGTCCCCCTTGGGGGGTGGGGGGGGTGGGGGGTGTGTGTGTGTGTGTGCTTGCGCTTGTCTCAGAGCCATCGCGCGCTCACTTCGGATATGCAAATGCTTCCCGTTACACACGATTGCTATGTCAATAAACATCATTTTGCCAATATTTTAGAGACCCCCCAACATTTCCAAAATCATGTTTTCAAGGGATCTCATGTCTGTTTCAGGGGACCTCGGATCCCCCGAGTACCCCCGTAGTTCGAACGGTGAGCAAGCCCATTCACTTTTTTATGCTGAGAAGAGAATTACAATGGTTTTTCATGTGACAAAAATGTGCGATTAAATTGCGATTAATCGCGAGTTAACTATGACAGTCGTGACATTAATCGCGATTAAATATTTTAATCGCTTGACAGCACTATTTAATATAAAATAGGAGAATTACATTGATCTTGCTCCTGAATTTACCCGTGATATGCACTTTAACTTCTAACTTAACGAAGAAGAAATGAAGCAAGCTAAGCTACACCAACATGGCAAAAGTATCATCGGATGCTACTTTTTTTTTTATTGAACCAACTTCATGCCAAGTCAATACCATCTCAGTGATCAATATGACCATCAAACGGATAAAAAGAATGTTCAGCTTAACTGTTTACGAAAAACAACCCCTAATCATTACAGTCACGAGTGCAAAACCAATTTCAGGAAAATGAAGCAGCGCCAGAGTGTAAGCCAGTGTTCCTCAACCATCTGGTGGGCAAGAAATCCCCCCCAAGTCAAAGCTAATTCTTACTCATAGCAGGGTACAATTGCTGGGTTGCATCCGATATCACATCCGCCTCATGAAGCTACGGTCACACTACAGCTCGCGATGCTTTATGATAGGTTATCGATGAAAATGAGGCGTTTCGGTGGCAATATACACGCGAACTAAAAGTTGTGGTCACACAGCAGGTGAATACTTAACGGTCACACCTTTGCGCACTTCGCTCACGGAGCGCACCGTGTGTGCACTCTTGGGACCCAGTCGTTATGGGAAACACCTGATACTGATTTGCACGCACAGATACAGACGCTGTTTTCACAGAGGCTTTGCGAAGTATCACCATTACCACGGTCACATGTCTCTAGCCATGTTTATAACACTTTAAATACTCTGCTTTATGATTCTGCTTTGCTTTCGTTTTTGTAAATATCACGCCTGTTAATAAACACTCTTCCTGCACTTAGACGGCGGGAGACGGAGCTATCTTGTGTCCCGATCCGCAGATCTTTAACTCAGCCACGTATTAAAAAAAAAAAGTATATGCTCTTCCTCCATGCTCTTCCAGGTTTTCATCTGTGTCCGTGTAGAACGATGTCTGCAGCACCAGGTAGTTTGAGATGTCCGGGAACGCAATAGATGGATAATTTTCCAACTTGTAAGAAAAATATATCTTTGTTAGCACGTAAAGATCTAATCCCATTGAGTGGCTTCTATATCCACTCCTTGGTTTTAATAACTTGCTTGTTTGCTGGACACAAACATGGCAATCAGTTCTTGCGTTAATTGACCAGACTCCACTTTTGGATCATTAATCCCTTCTGACTAAGAACTCCCTGCATGCATGGTTTGGCTTCTGGTACATCCATACAGTTTTAAATACAAGACCTACAATTATAAACAGTGTGAATTTATTGCATGTATTTAATTCCTGGACTCCCATCTGTAACAGGGAGTGATCTTGCATCCCATTAATACACTTTACAATAAAAGAGCTTCACGACTGAAAAGCTGTTCGATTCAGAAACCAGTGACGTTATCACCACACGACTGAAACTAGCTGTGGTTCTGCTGTTATTTCAACAGAATGTTACACCAAGTGTTATTCCGTCACTAGAACTTTCATGTCTGGAAGCTCGGCACTTCTTGTGCCTGACTTTTGCACATCGATCTGGATAAGCTGCAGTAACCGTTACTTAAAGGTCCCATGGCATGAAATTTTCACTTTCTGAGGTTTTTTAACGTTAAAATGAGTTCCTCTGACCTTCTTAAGTCACCCCAGTGGCTAGAAATTTCATAATGTGTAAACCAAACTATGCCCAACATTTGAGAATGGCGCGTCAAAACGGCGCGTTGATAAGCTCTTCCCTTTACTACGTCAGCAAGGGAGATGATCCCCACGCCCCCCCCCTCTGGATTCCCACCCACTGTATGGATTGCCCACCCAGCTCAAAAGTTGCCACCAAACATGGAAGTTGCGCTGTACATGGATGTGACAACACAGAAAAGAGTCTGTTTTTACTGCCGACGGGAGAGCCCCTGAAGACGCAGTGGCTTAATTTTATTTACTTCAATAATACGCCGTCGAGTCTACCTAAGACGGTGTATGTTTGTCGGAAGCATTTTCCTGAAGAATGTTTCCACAACTTGGGACAGTACAGGGCAGGTTTTGCACATCAATTGTCACAGAAGCCTGGGTCCGTACCAAGCATCCCTGCCGCATCAGCCACAAACACCGAACAAGTAAGTGTATAACTGTTAAGTCGTTTTGCCGTGTTTTAAAATCGGTGCCACGTGAGCCTTGCAACGGCTACGTTAGCTGTGCAGCTAACCGCTTCCTGCAGTTAGCCAGGTACTCTGCGCTACAAAACCAAAGCATGCAGCATGCTCTGTTATAATAGCCAATCAAAACAGTTTTTACAAAGACACCCACATTCTTTTTTTTAAGTCACTCGTTCATTTTATTTGTTTGTTCAGTAAAAACCCAAACATTTGTTGAATTTATTTTATTTCCTCGCGTCGCACCTTAATGACGTCAGCGCGCGGTATTTTTCCCTTCGCGGTTTGTTCCTTCTCTCTCGCCATAGTAAGACACCCACATCCGCTTGTTCTGACCCACTGGAGGTAGCGGCACAGTGCTGTTAGCCAATCAGAGGTAACATGTTTACATGTCATGAATATTAATGATAAGAGCTGAAATCCTGTCGTTCTCCCGCCACCCGCTCCTCCACCAAACTAGAACAGCCTGAAACAGGAGAACCACAGCATTTTTTTTTTCACCAAAACCGGCTCACAGGGCATTCATTCATACTAGAGACCACCGCACAATTAATGAAAAAACGATGCCACGGGACCTTTAAAGCAAAGCTACTGCCCAACACTGCTCGCTAGCTCGAGTCCCTGAGGAAACGGGGATTGTTCACTATTTGATGTGCAGACGGGGACCTGATTTTCAAATTGCATGATAGACTACAAAAACCAAATCGAATAGCGACGCAACGCTGATTCACGTCACACAAGCAGCTCTGTCTCTCACACCCCCACTGTACGCTACTGCGGTAAATTCATTCATCACAGTGATTTTTTTTTTTTTCACAGCACGTGTGACATGTACATTACAATTTGTCTACAAGTTTGTTTTAAACTCAAAGCAGCTTTGATCACAGCAGCTCGCTCGCAGGGACTCGTATGGAGGAAAATGTGCAGAGTTTAAGGCTAGATGTGCAAATGTGTGGAAGGAGTCTCCAATTCGAGGAGCTGGCTTTCTGGGTTCTCAGTAAGATGATGAGCTGCATTTTTCTTTTTTGTCTCGTCATCTTCAGACTGGCAAGTACATGCCTCAACATCTACTGTTTCCCTATAAAAGGCACTGGCTCCAAGTCAGAGAGAGAGCGAGAGGAGAGAAAAAAAAAACAAAAAACACGTAAACGGAGCTGAACGAGTTCTGACTTGACAATGAAAACTTCAGCTCTTCTCTTGATGTGCTTCTGAGAGAGAGAACTTTTGAAGAGGAAAACAGATCTCTGTGTCTGTGTGTGAACGCTTTGGAAAGTGAAGATCAGTGTGTGGAACAGAAGAGACGAGAAGGAAGAACAGAAAGACGACACCACAGAAGAGAGATCGGGGGAGGAAAAAAAAAAAAAAAAGAAAATTTCGCTCTGTAAATCACAAAACATTTCATAAACAAGTGTTGCCAGGCAAAACAAACCTCGCCCGGTAGCACTTATATGATGAAGATGAAGGAAGGTCTCGCGAAAAAACGATTTTGACCTTTCTGGTGACCTTGAATGTGAACATACAGTGGTGGGCAAAAGTTTACACACCCCAACAGAATGTTTTGTTTCTTGGCTATTTCTAAGAGAAATTGAATGATAATACACAAAAACCTTTATTTCACTTGTGGTTAATGGTTGGCTGAAGCCATTTATTGTCAAGAAAATGTTAACTCTTTTTAAACCATTATGACAACAAAAAAACTACACAAATGACCCTGATCAAAAATTTACATACCCCAATTCTTAATACTGTGTATTTCCCCCTTTAACATCAATAACAACTTGAAGTCTTTTGTGATAGTTGTCAATGAGTCTCTTTATCTTTTCAGACGGTAAAGCTGCCCATTCTTCTTGGCAAAAAGCCTCCAGTTCCTGTAAAGTCTGGGGCTGTCTTGCATGGACTGCACGTTTGAGGTCTCCCCAGAGTGGCTCAATAATGTTGAGGTCAGGAGACTGAGATGGCCACTCTAAGGCTACGTTCACACTGCAGGCTGAAGTGACTCAAATCCGATCTTTTCGCCCATATGTGACCTGTATCCGATCTTTTATTGACAATATGAACGACACAGATCCGATTTTTTCAAATCCGACCCAGGCCGTTTGGATATGTGGTCCAATTCCGATTCCTATCCGATCTTTTCATATGCGACTTCAGTCTGAACCGCCAGGTCGCATTCATCCGACTTACACGTCATCAACAAGCCACAAACGTCACTATTCTGCGCTGAAGTAGGCGGCGGGTCTCTCAAAAAAAGTTACAACAACATGGCGCATAATCACGGGCGCAGATAGAGGGTGGGACTCGTCCCACCCAGATTTAAATTCACTTCGTTCGGTCCCCCCCACTTTGCATAAGGCAAACCTCACGGAAAAATCAAAAGACTAATTACCATTCGGTTTATTGAGGTGCACGGCAGTGTATACATAGTTGCAACAACTCACATAAAACAAAAAGACTGATATTCGGTTGGTTGAGCTGCGCAGACTGCACAGGTTGCGAGCTCGAGCTTGGTTGCTATGGTTACTAACAAGTTTGACAGGCATATCGGGGTTGGGGTTGGTTTGCTGGCAGCTTTGTCCCCCCCAGTTTTTTGTCCCTCCCAGTTCAAAAAACGTATCTGCGCCCCTGCGCATGACATCAGTGCGAGGGACGCTTCGGGCTGTGAAGGTTCTGAATCTTCTCAATGGAAGGACGCAGAGGTTAGGGAGCTGATTTCCATTTGGGGGGATGCAGCTATTCAAGCTAGATTGGATGAGTCATACCGCAACCGGGCGGTTTTACTTCCGTAAACACTGGCCATGCTCACTGCGTGTGACGTCGTCGTGTCCTGCAATGCGCATGCGGAACACTTTTAGGTCGCTTTTCGTTCATACTGAGGATCACATACAAGTCGCATATATTTGTTAATGTGAACGACCTCACAAAAAAATCGGATTTCACAAAAAAATCGGAATTGAGCATTAAGCCTTGCAGTGTGAACGTAGCGCAAGACCTTCACTTTATGTTGTTGTAGCCACTGACAAGTTGATTTGGCCTTGTGTTTTGGATCATTGCCGTGCTGGAATGTCCAAGTTCGTCCTATGCGCAGCTTCTGGGCTGAGGCGTGTAGATTTTCCTCCAGTATTTTTTGATGTGACTGCATTCATCCTGCCATCAACTCTTACCAAATTTCCAGTGCCTTTGTAGTTCACACATCCACCACCATGTTTCACTGTGGGAATGGTGTACTTTTCATCATAGGCCTTGTTGATTCCTCGCCAGATGTAGCGTTTAGTGTTGTGCCCAAAAAGTTCAATTTTGGTCTCATCACTCCACACAACTTTTTGCCAGAAGGTTTGGGGTGTGTCTCTGTGCAGTCTGGCATATCGTAGACGGGCTTCTTTGTGGCATCTGCGTAGAAGGGGCTTTCTTCTGGCAACTCTCCCATGCAGCCCATTTCTTCTCAAGAGTCTCCTAATTGTACTCTTTGAAACATCCACATCAGCTTGTTTCAGAGAATCTCAAAGTTCACCAGATGTTATTTGGGGCTTCTTCTTTACATCACGCACAATTCTTCTAGCAGTGGTGGGTGAAATTTTTCTTGGTCTACCTGAACGGGCTTTGGTGTCTACAGAGTCCCTGACTTTCCACTTCTTGATTATCGTTTGAACAGTGCTGACTGACATTTTTAATCGCTTTGATATTTTCTTATATTCCTTCCCTGATTTATAAAGTTCAACTACCTTTTCACGCAGGTCCTTTGACAATTCCTTTGATTTTCCCATGGCTCAATCTCAAAGATGACGCGCAGCACTGGATGAGGGATAAAAGGTTCTCTCAAAAGTCCAGCAATTTACTGACTTTTATTTTCACCCACTAATTGGAAGAAAACAGATCACAGGTGAAGGTAGTTGCCTTTAATTGCCATTCAGTCCTGTTTATGTCAAATTGTGTACAGGTTTTCAGACCAATTCACAGGGGTATGTAAACTTTTGATCAGGGTCATTTAGGTAGTTTTTGTTGTTTTCATGGTTTTCAAAGAGTAAATGCAGTAATGAATGCAATAAATACCTTCAGCCAACCATTAACCACAAGTGAAATCAAGGTTTTTGTGTATTATCATTCAATTTCTCTTAGAAATAGGCAAGAAACGAAACATTCTGTTGGGGTATGTAAACTTTTGCCCACCACTGTACTTGGCCAATAAACATGGTTCCGATTCGGATTCTCATTCGCACACCGTACTGCTCTCAGCCAATCAGAACACATCTGAATGAATATGAAGGAAGATATCGCAGGAAAAAAATAAAAATAAATAAATTGACCTTCTTGGAGACCTTGACCAGATGACCCTCAAAATGTTGGAGGTTCTATTTGAGACCAATGCCAATATTAACAAAAACAAACAAACCCCACCGAAAACAATACCTCGCCCCCTGGTCAAGTAATACTGTAACTCCTTTCGTAATACGGCCAACATCTCGTCTTATTTTTCGCTTTCCTGCGCAGACCGTCAGTTTGCGAGGAATTCGTTTCCACCCATGCGGCCTTCACCAATTTATTAAACACTGCAGGCAAAATTACTATTCGAATTTTTCAAAAGCGTCACGTGAATGACACTAAAAAGATTTTAACTGTGGCGCGCACACCGCATGTAAATGACACTTCTGTATTTATGTAAGCACATAAAATAGGGACAGTTGTGTTTTTAGAAGCGCTGAGAGAACAAATAAAGAAGAAAAGTGTACAAGTAAGGAGAGATCACTCACTTTGGATAGATGGGCTCGTACAGATACTTTTCATCCCCGCCTCCGACAATGTCGAACAGCAGCACGTATCCGTTAGCAGCCTGGAAAAAAAGGCCAATTATTAATGAGCGGCTAAATAAATAATAAGCCGGTGTGGATTACACACAGACGCTAAGAGACTGAGCAGGAGACAGTGATGCATACTGACAAACACACACACACCGTGTCCTCAACGAAAGACACAGTCTTCTACAGAACAATGCGACACAAGGCACACTGTTCCCGTCGGAGAGAACCTCAGGCTGGTACACACACACACACCTGATGTCTTCCCTTTATAAGCACTTCCCTTATAAAGTTCAAACAATACTAGGAACCAAGGCAAATAAAAATGTCCAAAATAAAATTAACTAACTAAAGGCCAATTTATGCTGACAACCCAGTCCTCGCAGACAGCACCGCAGATGGGGTCTGCGTAGCCCCCGCACCTTTGCAGACGCTCTGCGCGCACCTCCCAAAAATTGTGACCACCGCAGAAGCCTCGCAGACAGCGTCGCAGACAAGAGGGCTCTGATTGGTCCACTCTACATCCGCTGTACACGCACCTCCGCTTCCCTACTTTCCCGGTTTGTTTTGTTTTCACAACCGCCATTTTTAAAAACACGAGCGAAGATGGAGCAGCACGAAGAGCGGTTGATCGAGGAAGTACGTACATCTATACGACTCCAATTCTAGTCATTATAAGTAACCGGAGGATAAACACTCTACTAACCACACCCACCAACTACTCCTAGCGACTTCGCGCCCCCTTGCGTTGTAGCGGTGAATAACATCGCGCACGCCTATTACTCCCCGCTCAACGATAAATTACAACTGTCTGCGAAAAGCCATCTGCGAAAGCCTTGTCGCAAGAGCATGCAGAGGCCTTAACTCAGGGCTTTTCAAAGTGTGGGGTGCACCTCCCCTAGGGGGCGCCAGAGTTCTTCAGGGGAGGGGCGCAATGTCAGGAAAAATAAACCAGAACAAGTTACTATTGCGGACATTTAGCGAACTTCAGCTAGCCTTTGCCAGAGACAAAATGGATCGATTTTTAGTACCTAAAGCTACAGTGAGTGAGGAGACAGTCTGGGCCAAGCAAAAAAAGAAGGAAGTACCGGTATGACCATGATTATTTAAAGTTTGGATTTTCATGGACTGGATCTGAAGATGCTCCACTGCCACAGTGTGTTGTCTGCCAAGAGGTGCTAGCTAACGATGCTATGAGATGTTTAAAATGTGTAAAAAAAGATGTTTTAATAAAGCTCATATGTTTAAAATGTGTAAAAGAAAAAAAAAAATGTGTACAAAAACGATTTTTTTTTTTAATTACGAATGGAACATTAAAGGAGTACGCCACCCCCAGGTGAAACTGAGTCAGTCCCTGCAGTCCCTAGAGTTGGATGAGTGAGCCAAAGCGTTTTGTAGCCGACCCAGCCATTATCCTGATCTGGAAACGTCCCGGTTAGCTTTAGCTTAGCGTAGTCGCTGTAATCCGGCGTGTCCAGCTAGCATTATCGTTGCAAAAGTGAATCAAATAACTCAAGATTATTTCTCATGACCTGTACATTCACATCGAGTACACATATCAATGCAAATTAACACGAAGGGATTTACTAGACCAATTTATATCTGGAACTATTTTCGGCCACAGCACAGGCAAAGCACCGCTGCAGGCGCAAAGACACCACGCAGCACCTGAAAACCCTGGTTTCCCTGGTAACACTGGTGTATTGACGGAAGTTGTGGTGCCTTTGTGCCTGCAGCGGTGCTTTGCCTGTGCTGTGGCCGAAAATAGTTCCAGATATAAATTGGTCTAGTAAATCCCTTCGTGTTAATTTGCATTGATACGTGTACTCGATGTGAATGTACAGGTCATGAGAAATAATGATAAGTTATTTGATTCACTTTTTAATGCTAGCTGGACACGCCGGATTACAGCGACTACGCTAAGCTAAAGCTAACCAGGACGTTTCCAGATCAGGACAATGGCTGGGTCGGCTACAAAACGCTTTGGCTCACTCATCCAACTCTAGGGACTGCAGGGACTGACTCAATTTCACCTGGGGGTGGCGTATTCCTTTAAGTATAGCAACAACAAAAATTGTAAGGGGGGCGCTGTTGTTTATTTGCTCTCTGAGGGGGGGGCTGACTCTCCCACACTTTGAAAACCCCTGCACTAACTAAAACCACTACTCCCGGGTGTAGTGGTTAGCACAGTCACTTCACAGCAAGAAGGTTCTTGGTTCGAGCCCAGTGGCCGATGGGGGCCTCTCTGTGTGGCGTTTGCATGTTCTCCCCATGTCTGCGTGGGTTTCCCCTCACAGTCCAAAGACATGCCGGTTAAGCTAATAGGTGGCTCTAAATTAAATCGTCTCTATGTGTCAGCCCTGTAATGATCTGGTGACTTGTCCAGGCTGTACCCCGCCTCTCGCCCATAGTCACCTGGGATGGGCTCCAGCTTGCCCGCGACCCTGTACAGGATAAGCAGCTATGAATAAAGGATGGAAGGAACACACTACTCCCCCCCCCCCCCCCTTTTTTTTTTTTTTGCCATTTCTCAATTCCCATCCACTAGCTAAGTCTCCATTATACCACATCTAGGAGGGCGAAACCTAGCATGGGAATCCACCATGTACATTTTCTAACCTGCTGCTCATGCTCACACAGAGAAAGCACTATCGACCCTCTTCTACATTAAATCAAAGTCCTTCCCATACCACGTGGCGCACAGGGCGGCGCCGATCTCCGTTTCCGTAGCCCTCGGCCTCTTGCCTATTACATAGCTAGGGTTACAGTGGGGGGCGGGTCCTCTGGTAACCATGAGAGTTTGACTCCCCACTCGCATCTGTATTACAGCGTGCCTTGCCAGACGGCAGTAGGTACCGTTTTTATGATTGTCTTTGGTATGACCCGACCGTGAGTAGAACTCGCGATCTCCCGATCGAAAGGCGGACACGCTAACCACTAGGCCAACTCACGGTCCCCTCTTCTACATACATGCCTGATATACTGTGGCATGGATGGACAGGGGAAAGAGCGTGCCCCTCCCACCCAGACAGCACAGCCGATTTTGCCTTCCAGATGACTGTCGCAAGCTTGATTACTGACGATGCCACGCAGACATTATTGCTTCTCCGACAACGTTCGTTTTATTGTTCTGCATTTTAACTTCAGACTTAGTTTTTTCATAGAAGTTGATTTATAAGCAGCTGAACACTTCCTGGAGTGTCTTGATACTGAAATAAAAGCTCAACATCTCTTTTCCCCTCACAGGATAGAAGAGATAGATATACACCCAGGCGATGTGCACCCACTGTAGCCTCAGATTCCTGTTCTTTGGCGGTGTTCTGCCGTAGCTGACCCGCCTCGAGGTTTGCAGTGCTGTACATTCCAAGCTGCTCATCATGGTTGTAAAGCGTTCGCTGATTTACTTTCGGCTCGAACCAGTTTGACCATCCGCCTCGTTACCAAAGGCATTTCTGCCCTGATGCGAACACCACTTGACCTCGTCTCTGAAGGAGTTTAGGCTGATTAGATAACTGCAGCCGTTCTGAAAGTGCACGGCGAGAGTGCGTTTTTATTGAAAATGTATTTTATAGAAAGTAAAATACGGTGGAATCGCACCAAACCACGCCATTAGTAAATGTCTGAACCCTCCCCCACGTAAATCCAGTCCAACCTGAATACAGCTTTAGATGGATGCACGGTACGGGTCAAGTATGGACGCCTTCTAAGTCAATGTTTTTTCTTTATTTTTATTAAATGAAGAGACACTTCATATCTGAAAGTAGTGAGTGATGGATGTCGTCATTTCTCTAGACTTAGCTGAGCGGTTCATGATATAATACGGATTACTACAGTTGTGGAATAGGGCTATTTACCATTTGATCTCAAATGCATTAAGCCGGCAAGAAATTTCACTAACTTTTGACGAGGCACAACTGTTAATTGAAAAGCGTTCGAGATGACCACCACATGAAGCTGGGCAAGATGATGCTAATAGCGTGCAAAACTTTATCAAGGTAAACGCTGGATACTTGGAACAAATCTAAAATATGAAACTTTAAATAATTGACCATGGTCCATATGTTATTTCATTGTTTTGAGGGCATCAGTTTTGTTCTACAACGTAGGGCCCATTTACACGAGGACGCCGTCGGGTAAAAACGACTAAATATTTTATCGGAAGTGCCTTTCGTCTACACGGGGACGGCGTTTCCGAGGCTGAAAAACGGAAAAAATTGAAAACGCCTTCCGGAGTGGATAAGTTAAAAACAGCCCCCGTTGCATATCCGTCTAAACTACCCAATATGTGAAACTCTGCTCGGATCTGCTCACGTCGGGTACGCGTTTACGTCATACACATGTCATATACTGTACATGCAAGCCTGGGAAGTAAGAAAGTCAGTAAAAAAGTAAGAGCATGTCTGATTACATCGATCCAACGGACCTTCAAGCTGCTCTGGCAGCTTTAATAAACGTCCAGGAGTCCTTCGAACATCTATACCGAATCTGCACATATACCGTTAATGAACAGAGGCGGGTATAGCATGCTCTTACTTTTTTTACTTACTTTCTTACTTACCATAGCCAGAGTAGTCAAAGTTTTCGCGGCGCAGATGTGCAGATCAGACAAGACGGAAGACGTTGCGCATGCGTGCAGACATAGCGGTCTTTCACAGCACCACCTAGCCGCCTGGCATGCACATCCAATTGAGTTCCACACATTTATGCGTCACCGTATAGACGCAGATTTCCTCCTTGAAAACGGTCGTGTAGACGCGGAAAAAAGTGAGAACGAAAACGGACTTTTGCGTTTTTGTTCCAGACCGTCCCTGTGTAAAGTGGGCCGTAGAAAATGGTCGAAATGCAGAAAAACTGAGTAGGTGTGTTCAAACTTTTGACAGAGGCTGTATACTGTAGAACTTGCACAAAGGCACCAAGAACAGCACATTGTAAGGAAACACAAAAATAGACTTTGGGGGGGTGTTCGCGCCGTTGTTCCAGAAAATGGATCATCATACTGTAATAATGGACAGATAATGGCTGAATGAATTAGTCAGCCACTTGTCCGCAATTATGCTGTCAACCAGAACTGTCAGTCCTTTCGTTAGTATAATGCCTATTCTCTCTCTCACACTTTTCACAGAAGCTTTCCTATTCGCTTAATTAACAATTATTCGCCAAGGGTGACGTGAATATCGCTGAAGAATAACCGAGAAGTCGTCAAGGTTATTCACCGCTATTCAGAGCCTGAGGCAGATTATTTTAGTACAAATACACAGGTGATTATTTAAAAAATAAATCAATTCATTTCAAATCAACGCCCAAGTTATATAAAATACTTTATTTTGAAATGGATAAAACAAGACATGGTCATCACTATCCCCTGCCACAAGCATCTTATGAAGACCTTCACACTTACACCCTTATAAGCTTTAATATTGACTTGTGTCGTAAGTGCTATGACCCTTTCGTAAAACACTACCCAGCTTTTTTTTTTTTTGTGGCTACTGCCTCAAGGCAAAGTGAGGCAGTAGCCACTATGTCATAGTGTTTATAAGAATGCAGTGTTTTTCCCCAGAAAAAAATAAAAGCCCTAAATTCTTGCATGATAATACACAGACAATTGAGCGCCAACGGTGCGAAAGCGAGTGCCGAAGGCGCAAAGAGAAACTAGGTGGGTCTGGTGTAGGGCTGTAACAATATGCGTATCGAAATCGAAATCGCGATACGCAGAGCCACGATCCGTGTCGCGATACAAGAAGGCAGAATCGCGGTACACCCTTTCAAACTTCTCCTCAGCCCAAAAACAGAGGTGCTTCCAAACTTCAATTTATGAATACTTTACTTTTTATTTAAATTACATTTTAAACTTACTTAAATTACTTTTATTTTTTATATCTATTAGTAAGTCGTTTTTTCGCCGACCTGCGACAATCTTCTGCGAGTCACGCAACGTCCACCCTCGCCACTGGCAGAGCATTAATTTCCTTTAAGCGGTCGCCATTCTGGTTGCAACGCGGGGAGCGAATCTGTAAACAAGCAGCTCATTGGCTGGCTAGGTGTGCCACAAGCCAATCACAATCACTTGACCGGAAAGGCATGCAGTGTTGCCAGATTGGGCGGGTTTAGGTGCTTTTTGGCTGGTTTTGAACATATTTTGGGGTGGAAAACGTTAGCAATATCTGGCAACACTGAAGGCATGTCGGCTTGGGCGGAAGCCTTCTGCGGCAGTTACATTTTGACACGCGAGCAGTGTTTCACTATAAAAATTCCGTAATTTCCATCTGTTTTCCGCGATCACAGAAAATCATTGGCCCTATGAGAGTGAGACAGTGAGAGAGCCACCCCCAAAAAAAATCTTCACGGATTTACACGATTTGGAAAAATGACTTTTTCAGAACCGATAAAAAACAGAGCTTCCGGCTCAACAGTATTATTTTGAGAAATAAAACAGTCTTTGGATATACATTTGTTCATTTTTGCATACATATTACACATTCTCTGCAGTGGTCTGAATTATTTGTTATTAAATAGCTAATGTAAGTAAGTAAATGTTAAGTCAAATTTACTACTTTAAAAATACATTTTTAAAAAATCGTGGGTGTATCGAATCGTGGGTCAAAAATCGCGATACGAATCGAATCGAATCGTGAGTTGGGTGTATCGTTACAGCCCTAGTCTGGTGGCATGCTCCCCTGGAAAATTTTTTGAAAATAGATGCTCAGGTGCATTTTCAGGGTCTCAGAGGCTTTAGATACATGATTATAGGATAGAGTTTACCAGTGTTTCAATGATTTCTGACCTAAATAGTATTATGTATACACGGCATGGTGGTGTAGTGGTTAGCACGGTCGCCTCACCGCAAGAAGGTTCTGGGTTCGAACCTAGCAGCCGGCGAGGGCCTTTCTGTGCGGAGTTTGCATGTTCTCCCCGTGTCTGCGTGGGTTTCCTCCGGGTGCTCCGGTTTCCCCCGCAGTCCAAAGACATGCAGGTTAAGCTAGCCACACACTACGCCGATTTTCAGCGTACCGAGCCAACTGAAGTCGCGAGTCAGGCGTAAAGACTAGTTTTCGATGGTACCGACTCATCTCACAGCCGATTCGAAAAACTAATCGGGAGCCAGACTGATCGGCGAGAGTCTCTAGCAATAGCCAATCATATCTTTCGCATATAACACGTGACATCATTAAACACAATTTCTAGCGCGAGAAATACGTGTCGGTAGCACCTAATGCAGGTATATACTGTAATTCCATAGACTGAAGCTTTATCCATAGACACAGTGGGCTGGAAAGCCACTCTGCTCAAGTTGTGTGGCTGAATTCCAAATCGCTTTAACTCCCCTATATACAGTAAGTGCACTATTTAAGGTTGGAAATAATAGCTCATGCAGCCTAGATAGTGCGCTACATATTCCATGTTGTGTCATTTGTAATTCAGCCTGTAGCATCTTCAAGTGTTGGATTTAACAGTAACTATATCCAATAGCCAATCACAAAGCTATTGTCACGTGATATTTAGCGGAATGTTTATGATGCTTAGTTCGCATAATCTCGTTTGGTGTCGCTTCAATCGCGACTGCACTCGTCAACAGTCGTGAGTTAGTCGGGGATACGTGCGTGCCCTGTCGGGAGTCGGCTCTGAAATGGGTCGGTCGGTTCGGTACCGCGTGGATCGGCGTAGTGTGCGGCTAGCTTTAGGCTAATATGGGATGGCCTTGGGCTGAGGTGGCCTTGAGCGAGGCACCTAACTCCCGACTGCTCCCCGAGCGCTGTTAGCGTGGCTGCCCACTGCTCTGGGTATGCGTGTGTGCTCATTGCTCACGTGTGTTTTCACTGCTTCAGATGGGTTAAAAGCAGAGAGGAAATTTCACAAGTGTGTGAGAAATAAAGTTGTGCCTTCTTTCTTTTTTCTTCTTTTACACGTTTGAAATTTCACCTTAAAGTTCAACATGCAAGTTAAACTTTTGTTATAGATTACTTAGATATACGATGGATTGAAAATCTACGGGGATTCCTTAATTATCTATGATCAAGTCGTGTTGTAACAAAAATGCGCGTGAAAATATGAACAGCGGTTTGCTCCATCTTCTCCAATCCAATGAAGAGAATCGATCATCATGACCTCCTGTTGATCACAAAGGGATCTGAACCTCAGACCTGCCACCTTAAAATAAGTTGCTGTCTTACTATAACTGTAATGATTTAGAATGTTTCTGATGCAATTACCGTAATATATGTATAACTAAGATACACTGAAAAGAAAAGTAAAGCAACTGCATATTATAAAGTTTAAATTTTGGCACTTTATTAAATGGACTATGGATTTAAAGGAAAAGAAAACTTAATTCATACATTTAAGTTTGCAGAAATATTATGTACTTATTAACACATTCTCTTTATGAAATGTGTTAAGTGTCAAATGCCGCATAATTTCTAATAATAACGATAAGCATATTTGGCAGTGTGAGGTCACTGTGACCCTTAAACAGAAGAATAATCCGGAACCTTCTTTTTTTAAATGGATCCCAGTGACATCACACTGCCAAAAATGCTTATGATTACCATTTGAAATAATGCTATATTTGACACATTTGGACAACTTCACTTCGTGAGAGTGTTTATAAAGTACGTAATCTTTCTGCAAGCCCAAACTAACGAATTCAGTTTTCTACTCCTTTAAAGCAGATTAATTCTCCTTGGCTTTTGCTTGGCCCGACGTTGGGTAACCCTCTCATAGTCCATCTCGCGGTCATCCATGCTGATGTGGATCAAATTGTCCAGCGAGTGCTTTTTTTCGATCAAAATTGACGACGTTTGTCGTCGTCGTGACTGTTGTCAGGTTTTGTGCGCCATCACTCACATGGGTTTGTTGACGTTTAGGTCAACCAATCTTTGATCGAAGCCATAATAATAGACTAGGTCAAACTTTTGTGAATAAAGTCAGCCGGCTTTGTCCGTCTGGTGGGGGACAACATCGGCAGCCAATGAGATCGCTTATAATGAATCGGAAAATTTCAGGAAGTCTGACGTTTTCTTTCGATATTTTTATTGGACGGTTTGAACATGTGCTCTTGACATAGCCAACAGATTAGTTTGTTTACATCATACCACATGGACACATTACTCTGACAGAATCAACACAAACATTGGAAAAGAATACCACTTGTTTAATACACATCAATCAGTATGTAAATAGATCTGTTATTTGCTCTCCTACATATCTAGTTACTTGTGGGTAGGAAATTTAACGCATCGGTATAAATCTAAGCGTATCGGATTTTAACTAAAGCGACTAAGCGTATCGGGCCCGATACGCTAAAACGCTTTGGGGAAAACCATGGAATGAGTAACAATAGTGAAGCTTCGTAACCAATCAGCAACTTATCCTAATCAGGTTCGATTACCCAGTCTACTTCTTGATAAACTTCGGAACCAGAAACGAAAAATGAGAGAAACCTCGTAGTATCGTAAGATAATCGGCAGATAAAAAGATAAATGAAATTCACCTCATGGGTCCCCAAGGCTACGGATTCGATATCGAGTAAGTGATGTTTATTTTAAGAAAATGCACCTTTTGATTATCACAGCTTTTGTTTGGTCCTTCTGAAAGGTTTTCTAAGTTTTTCTTTAGCTTTTTGGCAGATATACTGAAAAGCCGATATCAAACTTCTGCTATTCACTTTAATTTTTACTTTTATTTAAAGTGTCTCTACACTACACTTGTGAAACAAAATGTGCTCATTAGTCCTAAATAATGCTTCCAAGACCATTCATGAACAAGTGCTTTCTTACTATTTTGAAAACAGATCTAGTTCACAGCACTGTGTTTTGAACAAAACAGTCACCAAAATACTCCAAGCCCTGATGCTGCTCACAGCTTGGTGATGCTTGCAAGATATGAGGCCCAAAAAAAAAAAAAAAAAAAAAAAAAAAAAAAAGGTGTGTTTCAGGTAACATATCTCATTATCTCTAGCCGCTTTATCCTTCTACAGGGTTGCAGGCAAGCTGGAGCCTATCCCAGCTGACTACGGGTGAAAGGCGGGGTACACCCTGGACAAGTCACCAGGTCATCACAGGGCCGACACATAGAGACAGACAACCATTCACACTCACATTCACACCTACGGTCAATTTAGAGTCACCAGTTAACCTAACCTGCATGTCTTTGGACTGTGGAGGAAACCGGAGCACCCGGAGGAAACCCACGCGGACACGGGGAGAACATGCAAACTCCACACAGAAAGGCCCCCGCCGGCCACGGGGCTCGAACCCAGGACCTTCTTGCTGTGAGGCGACAGCGCTAACCACTACACCACCGTGCCGCCGTTTCAGGTAACATGAAATACTAAAATAAGGTCGGTAGGTAGGAAAAAGGTTTTTTTTTCCTTCATTTTTTATTTTGTTCGAAAAAATTAACACAAGTAAACATCTTACAAAATAGTATTTTGGCACAGAATCCTTTATACCACACATCATAATAAAATAAAAGTGTTTTAAATCTTTAAACGAATTAAAAAAAAAAAATATCGCAAGAGTTCGAGTTATGATCTACGGAAGCGTATTGCTGCCACACTCAAAAAATTGGCTTAGAATCAAGTAATTACGTGAAAAGATATTGTTAACAAAGTTATCACGGTTTTACAATATATTTATCATGTAATAACATATCACGTAATTTCATGATACGAAATTATCACGTTATTTCATGATATTTTCATGTAATAACATGAAAACACCTCATCAAGAAATAACGTGAAAATAATGTCCTAGGCCAGGCTACTTCCATTAAAAGCAGACGGCCTCGCCTAGCCTACTGTAGAACTTGGGTCGAGCAAAAACACCGAGCAAAAACATGGCTGAATCCTGAATGACTCCTATTTGTATAAATAGGGGCAGCGCTCGAAACTAACGGTGTCCCGATGTCCCGGGGACCATAAAAAATGTCATCGGGACACAAAATTATCATATCTGGGACAATCCCGGGACAATGGAAAAAAATAGATCTAGAAAAAAAGTTCGACATTAATATTATTTACAAAGCCGTAACACATACGTAGACATTCACCTAATTTGTTAATTTTAAAACGTTAACAGCGAAACATACATAGTAGCTACACTTTCGATGCACCTGCATCCGTAGGCTACAGAGCAGCGCATTCTGTTCTAGAATCTTCGGCCGGAGTCCGCATTATATGGACTTGGAATGGAATTGCTACCGCACACGCTGCGCCGACTCTTGCCAGAACAAAAATGCTGAAGTGGTTGAAGCGGACCGACCGCGGGGAAGAAACTGAAAGCCCAGACATAACGTCTCCGGGACCTTCAGGATCCAAAGTGTCATCGCCTGGTCTGCAGGCAACGCGAGCAACTGAATGAACACTGTTAGACACGTTATAAAATACAACAGGAATGATGTGGATGATATTGACGGAAGATACCGTTCAACAGAATAAGTGAGTTTTCTTGGTGTCTTTCTAGTTCAGAAAGTTTAGTCAGTCAGCAGCACAACTAGGCTCGGACCTGCTGGCACTATGCTGATGGTGCTAACATTTACACCCATGTTTCGGCAGCGAAAGTTCATAAAATGGATAACGGAAAGTTCATAAAAATGGATAACGGAAAGTTCATAAAAATGGATAACGGAAAGTTCATACAAATGGATAACGGAAAGTTCATAAAATGGGTAACGGAAAGTTCATAAAAATGGATAACGGAAAGTTCATAAAATGGATAACGGAAAGTTCATAAAATGGATAACGGAAAGTTCATAAAAATGGGTAACGGAAAGTTCATAAAATGGATAACGGAAAGTTCATAAAATGGGTAACGGAAAGTTCATAAAAATGGATAACGGAAAGTTCATAAAATGGATAACGGAAAGTTCATAAAAATGGGTAACGGAAAGTTCATAAAATGGGTAACGGAAAGTTCATAAAATGGATAACGGAAAGTTCATAAAAATGGGTAACGGAAAGTTCATAAAATGGGTAACGGAAAGTTCATAAAATGGATAACGGAAAGTTCATAAAAATGGGTAACGGAAAGTTCATAAAATGGGTAACGGAAAGTTCATAAAAATGGATAACGGAAAGTTCATAAAATGGGTAACGGAAAGTTCATAAAAATGGATAACGGAAAGTTCATAAAATGGATAACGGAAAGTTCATAAAAATGGGTAACGGAAAGTTCATAAAATGGGTAACGGAAAGTTCATAAAAATGGATAACGGAAAGTTCATAAAATGGGTAACGGAAAGTTCATAAAAATGGATAACGATCTCATCTCATTATCTGTAGCCGCTTTATCCTGTTCTACAGGGTCGCAGGTAAGCTGGAGCCTATCCCAGCTGACTACGGGCGAAAGGCGGGGTACACCCTGGACAAGTCGCCAGGTCATCACAGGGCTATGGATAACGGTAATGGTGAAAATGATAAGTTGGCCTTATAAGTGCCCACAGATATTCAAGGTATAAGTAGATGAAATGAACATAAAAGGGGTCTTATTTTCAGCTAAAGTGTACTGCAGATGTAGGGAGTTGAAACATTTTCTGAATGAGCTAGTTGGCCCCTTTAAATAAACGGGTATCTATTATCAGTATCAGTGAGATCGCCAAAGTTTAATAAACTGAAAATGCAATAACTGTAATTTTGAAGTAGATGATGTATAGGACATGTGTCGCTTGTGTCTTGTGACTTATTGTAAAAATGATATAAAGGGTTCAAAATCACATAGTTACAAATATAATAGTAACTTCATATGATAATATTAACCACTGGTTATTTCAGAGAGGAAAAAAATGGGGACACTATTGCTTCCATTCGGGACAATACAACACAGAATTCGGGACCACTGGGGGACACAAAGAAAAAAAGTTAATTTCGAGCCCTGAATAGGGGACTACATAGGCGGC
The DNA here is from genome assembly GCF_027579695.1 of Neoarius graeffei. Lineage (NCBI taxonomy): Eukaryota > Metazoa > Chordata > Actinopteri > Siluriformes > Ariidae > Neoarius > Neoarius graeffei. The sequence continues at coordinate 14,936,779 of NC_083580.1, forward strand.
AAACTGTAGTGTTTTTCCCTGCCATGGAAGTGCACTTGTATGGACCCTTTTCAGTCACATGACCCTCGTAAACGCGACCGCCATTTTGGACATGTAGTGGACTTCGGCTCAAATCGGTTTGAATGCGAGGAAGGCGACAAACATAAAAGAAAAAGGAGCGAGATGCAGAAAACTGTATTTACTAGTTTACTGTAATTATGATCTGGCAGCTATTTACACCGGATCCAGTGTAAATAGCTGCCGGAGCCAAGGTCCGGCCGGGCCGCGAGCGAGCGCGCGCCGGCTCCGCGGCCGCCAGCTCCGGCCGGGCCGCGAGCGAGCGCGCTCCGGAACCTCGGACGTTGGCTCCGGCGGCTATTTACACTGGATCCGGTGTAAATAGCTGCCAGATCATAATTACGGTAAACTAGAATGGAATGTTAACAGCAATGTAATGCCTTTTCTGGCTAATTTTATTCGTCTTACCTCCAACAAAGTGGTCACTACACAAGCGTTGGTATGCCGCTATCCGTCTTCTCCGTCGGTCAGCATCTACCGGGATCCGATAAAATGATAACCCTTGCCTTGTTTGTTGATGGTTACTACATCCAGGTGCACAACAATATAGTGGCATGATGGAAGTCTTGCTGAAAATAAACACTTTCTTTGCTGCCGTTCCTCAATGCTGGCTGTGGTAAACTACTGGTAGTACATGTCCAAAATGGCGGCCGCGTTTGTCGTGACGTCACGTGAAAAGGGTCCATACTGAAGAGGAAGCAATTTGCATTACAGCCTTGAATGAGGATTCAAAATGGCGCCTTGGCTCAGTTTTGCCTTCCTCCTTCAGTATACAAGTGCGCTTCCATGTTTATGCAGGAGGGCTGATAGAAATGGCGAAACATTTTACTTTTTATCGTTTCTTTCACAACTTGAATGCGTTGAAACAAAAAATTATGACAAACTAACGCCGCTTACACTAAAATATCGAGGGAAATTTGTAATAAAAACTTTACGGTCGGCAATTTCACCGCCGAAATTCTCGGTCGGTCGGGTTACCGGAAACACACTATTTTTTTTTAATTTGGCCTGAGGCGAGTATCACTGATAACATGAATATACGCTATATTTACTGTTAGGACATGGGATCAGAAAACTATTTTATTTATAAGCAGGAGCCACATGGACCCATAGGGTACCTATTTTTCAGGAGTATGAGCACGCAAAAGTTTCATTGATGAAACTTTCATTGAGAAAACTTGTCCAGATTGAGGCCACTTGTACAAAAGTCCAATAATGAAAATCAAGGGCCATAACTCTGAAAATAATTTCTCGTAAATCAGTTTCGAACTCAACTTGGATCATGAACAGTAATGTGAGCACGCAAAGTTACGTAGTTTCTGAGAAAACATGTCCAGACTGAAACAGACGGACAGACTCCATTCCTACATCTCCCTGCGCACTTTGTGGCGAGGGATAATTAAAAAAAAAAAATCCCATCTCATCTCATCTCATTATCTCTAGCCGCTTTATCCTTCTACAGGGTCGCAGGCAAGCTGGAGCCTATCCCAGCTGACTACGGGCGAAAGGCGGGGTACACCCTGGACAAGTCGCCAGGTCATCACAGGGCTGACACATAGACACAGACAACCATTCACACTCACATTCACACCTATGGTCAATTTAGAGTCACCAGTTAACCTAACCTGCATGTCTTTGGACTGTGGGGGAAACCGGAGCGCCCGGAGGAAACCCACGCGGACACGGGGAGAACATGCAAACTCCACACAGAAAGGCCCTCGCCGGCCCCGGGGCTCGAACCCAGGACCTTCTTGCTGTGAGGCGACAGCGCTAACCAAAAACATCCCAATTCCACTTTAACTTTTGAGTAGTTTTAGACTAAACTTCGTGGCACCTTGAGTGATTTTAGGAACAGCATTTTTTCGTAACTCCTCACTTAGTGACAAATCGTGTGCTGATTATCGAGCACGCAATTTGATATTGGCCGATAATTGGACAGCTGACCGGGATCAAGGTCAGGTTTTTTTTTTAAATCAGGGGTTTGATAACTGCTAGTTTAAAGGATTTGGGTACATAGCCAATCCTAAGAGAAGAATTTATTATTTTTTAGAAACAGTTCAATTACTTCAGGTATTATTATCTGTTTGAATAGACGTTTTGAGTCTAGTTCCTCTCGAGGTTTCTTCCTCATGTTGTCAAGTCAAAGTCTAAGCCCTTCCCACGCCACATGGGGCATAGGGCAGCGCTGATCTCTGTTTCCGTAACCCTTGGCCTCTCACCTATTACATAGCTAGGGTTACAGTGGGGGGCGGGTCCTCTGGGAACCACGAAAGTTTGACTCTCCACTCACATCCGTATTGCAGCGTGCCTTGCCAGAAAGCAGTAGGTACCATTTTTATGATGGTCTTTGGTATGACCCGACCGTGAGTAGAACTTTCGATCTCCTGAACGAGAGGCGGACACGTTAACCACTAGGCCAACTCGCGGTCCTAAGAGAAGAATTTATTTTTAGAAGCGATTTAATTACTTCAGGTATTATCTGTTTGAATAGACGTTTTGAGTCTGGTTTCTCTCGAGGTTTCTTCCTCATGTCGTCTGAGGGAGTTTTTCCTTGCCACCGTCGCCATAGGCGTGCTCATTGGGGATAGGTTAGGGATAAAATTAGCTCATGTTCAAAGTCATTCAAATTCTGTAAAGCTGCTTTACGACAATGTCTATTGTTAAAAGCGTGATACAAATAAACTTGACAAAGCGATTGGCTGCTGTTTTGCCGAGTCACTCGAGAGATTTGGACTATTTCTCGATAATCATCTCCGTATTTATGCTAAACTCTGAATATTTTACCTTCGTCCTTTTTTTCCCCCAATCCAAGTTCGGCACATTTCAATAGTTTCAGCTTTTAAAGTGGAAGAGACAACGTTAAGCTCCTTGAACAGGTACGTACACAGCAGGACTTGAAATGCAGTTGAAGCGGCACCTCAAAATAAGCTTGACCTTCTAAAACCACCGTGGCTGCTGAGTGTTTCAACTTCTGCAAAACAGTTCATCAGAACAGCAGTTTCAGCAAATGTGTTTAGGTTACACACGTACACCACGTGATATGCTTTGTGGACTACAGAAGTGAATCAGTATGGAATCAATTTTGTGCCGAAATGTTCATACAATACTTTTGAAATATCAAACAAAAACGATAAATCAAAATTCAAAAAAAAAAAAAAGTCAATTTTTTTAGACTGGCAAACAAATTATTCGTGTAATCGTGCAAAATATCCGTCTATTACTCTTCAGAAACCTTTTATTTTTGTTCCGCGTCTTTCTCAGTTTTGTTTGGCGTAATTTATTTTGGTTGCGATTCCAGCTCTCTCGTTTGCGCTCCCTGACTTTTTGCTTGCAGTTTTGGCACAAACTTCACGTGTGGGTGGGCTGTCCAGGAACGCATTCCCATTGGATAACTTGTGTTTGACTGACAGCTCCACTCAGCGATTCCCCCGGAGGCTGTTGCGGCCATTTCCTACTCGGATTTTGGTGGACTGTTTGACAAATGACCAATCCATTGACGGTAAACAAGGATCGAGTGGACTTGTGTACTACCGCAACACATACAACACATTTGTTCCGCACTTACACTTTGTTGAATTAATTCAATATCATAGTCGTCACTGAAGTCCATTCGATCCTTGTTTACAGTCAATGGATCGGTCACTCGTCAAACAGTCCGCCAGAATCCGAGTAGGGAATGGCTGAGCGTAGCTGTCAGTCAAACACAAGTTAGCCAATGGGAATGCGTTCCTGGACAGCCCACCCACACGTGAAGTTTGTGCCAAAACTGCAAGCAAAAAGTCAGGGAGCGCAAACGAGAAAGCTGGAATCGCAACCAAAATAAATTACGCCAAACAAAACTGAGAAAGACGCGGAACAAAAATAAAAGGTTTCTGAAGAGTAATAGACGGATATTTTGCACGATTACACGAATAATTTGTTTGCCAGTCTAAAAAAAAATTGACTCTTTTTCTGTATTTTGATTTGTCGTTTTTTGTTTGATATTTCAAACAAATTTGATCAAACAAAATTGATTCCATAGCATCTCGCATTAGGAAATCGGCATTTATCACACATCCATGCTCATTTGCATAAACAAATCACCATGTATGGTAAACGACTTCCTTTTAAAAAGGTCATTCGTGTCAAAAGATCTAAAAAGATGAACTCGACCAATCCTGTACCTCTCCGAAACAAATCCAAGCAGTCTTGCATCGGAGTTTGATTGCCGACTGATATTTTGCACGATTACACGAATAACTTGTTTGCCAGTCTAAAAAAAAATAGACTTTTTTTTAAATTTTGATTTATCGTTTTTGTTTGATATTTCAAAAGTATTCTATGAACATTTTGGCACAAAATTGATTCCATAAATCAGAAGCCATTTTTTTTTAAGGTAACTAAAGTAGTCAACCATCACACTTGATTTAAAACACCTACTGTGCAAACTGAATAAAAATGTTCTGTGATGTCTGATTAATTAATACCATGTTGGTGAGCAAGTTTGTTAGATTTTTTTTTTTTAAACCAGGTTAGTTCAAGCTGACAAGAAGGCTACAGTACTTCAAATACACTCTTTACAACCATGGTGAGCTGGAAAGCATCTCAAAATATCAAATCTTAGGCTACATCAGGAGATAACAACATTGGGTAACACATTCCTGTCAGCCAAGAACAGGAATCTGAGGTTACAATGGGCATGAGCTCATCGAAACCGGACCGCTGAAGACTGGAAAAACGTCATCTGGGTCAAAGCGTCAATTTCTGCTGCAATATGCAGATGGTAGAGTCAGAATTAGGAGTCAACAACATGAAGACATGAACCAACTCTGGCTTCTCTCAACAGTTTGAGGTGGTGTAGGGATGTTTCCTTTTATACAGTTAAACCGAATTTTAAAATAAAAAGCGCTCCTCAAACACACACTTGAGTGCTGAACCAGTTTCAGAGCTTCATGAGCCACGTCTTGTGTCGACTTTGGCGCAGAGACGAACAAAAGACGGCCAAAACACTTTGGCACCGTCTCCATGGCAACCGCACGGAGAAAAACAGGAAGCGGGAATAGTTATTACCCACGATGCCATGCGGACAGACGCTCCAGATGGATGCCGTGATGGAGGAATGCAGAGAGAAAATGCCTCCTCTCACTCACTCCTACTCATCCATGCAGACAGAGAGAGGGGAAAAAAAAAAACCCACACAGCATCAAAAGTAAGGGTGCATGTACATTCTACGGACATAGAAATATGTGGAAAAACTAGAAGGGATGGAAACAGAAGAGGTATTGAGGACCTTTTTCAAGGAAAAAGGAAGACAAAGTGAGAGAGCTAAAGAGAATGAATAGTGGGAAAAAACCTGCGGAATGAGCATGAAATGAAAACGGCATTTTTTTTTTAGGAACAGAGAGAAAGATAGACAAACACGTGAGTGTAAATTTCCTGCAGAGTTCGAGTGTCAGGTGCAGAAACTAAAGTGCATGTGAGAGAGAGAGAGAGAGAGAGAGAGAGAGAGAGAGAGAGAGATCGATTCCTGTATAGGCCCCTTTCACATGACGTCACCGCGCCGCGAGATTTTGTTAGGCGCCATGTTGGAAGACCAAGTACATGCACTCACAATATAAAACAAAGTACGAGCGAGAGTAAAGTGACACGATGGATGATAATTCTGGTTATGTGCGTACATTACCAGCTGCAGAAAGGGCACGGTATGTGGAGAAACTGGCTGTGATAGATGGGTTTGACGCATATGATAAGACTCGCGGCAAGGGAGAATGGAAACATAAGGAGGACCTGACACCAATTCTGCCGTCTGTTTGCTACCCAGACATTGTAAACTATTTGTTGTTTACACCCAGTGCCTACACTCAGTGTTCGAACTATGCCGATATTTTCGGGGGGTCCCTTTTTTTCCCTTGGGGGTGTGTGTGCTTGCGCTTGTCTCGGAGCGCGGATCTCCAAACACATGAGAAGCCTATTTTACGCACATATCACGCGGACTCCACACCTCCACACACGCATCGCGTCTGAAGTCATAACTCATCAGGGGAAATCGTGTCCGCATTGGCATGTTCAAAAAACAACCTCGCGTCAGTGATACCACACGCAAGGAAAAAAAAAAAAAGTCAGGCTACTCAACAACCAACCTGGCAGCAGCGAGCAAGCCCCAAACCATCCTAAATTATTATTATTATTATTAAATTGTAGAAGTCTGGGAGGCTTGCTCCTCATACAGTTATCAACTTGGGGCCAATTTAGCTTGTTTTAAATCTGAATTTCTTGCGTTTGCTTACCTCAAAGTGTCCGCAGATCATGCACAGACTTATCCATTATATCCACAGTTTTTTGCCAAGTCTCACACAGGTTTCTTTCAAGTCTACTGTTGGGCCAATAAATCATAAACAAATCTGAGCTGTTTTATTTAAGTCGTTTGCCACGCCACTTTATTCTCGTGGGTTCACATATCGCTGCCGTTATTATCCCCTTATCACGAGTTTGTTGGTCTTCCAAAATGGCGCAGGGTCTGTTTACTTCCGGTTTCGGGTGACGTCATGAAAGGGGTCTATATGCTTTTTGAACATCCCATTCAAGTTAATCCCTACTTTACGTTTTTACATCCATTCTTCTGGGAAGGGTTTCCACTTGATTTTTAAGTGTGGCTGTGGGGATTTGTTCATTCAGCCACAAGAGCATTGCTGAGTTCAGGCACTGATGGTGGGAGAGGAGGCCTGGGGTGCAGTTAGCATCCCAATTCATTCCAAAAGTGGTCAGTGTGGTTGAGGTCAAGGGTCTGTGCAGGGCAAGTTGGGTTTCCATGGACCACGCTTTGTGGCAACAGTTTGGGGAAGGCTCACGTAGGGTGGGTTGGTCAGGTGTCCACAAACTTTTAGCCATGTACTGTACAATCAATCCACAAAGCAGAAAATGTAGTCAGAGGACTCTTTCTGCTTTGGATGGAAGTTCCTCATGTGGGGCCCATTTACAGTTGAACCTCAAAAGGTGCTTTCAGGCCAAATGGTTCTAGGGACTTACAGATACCTCTTTTCAACCAACAGGGAACAGGTTCTTGAACTGGTTCCATTCAGGATTCTTTGAACCTTGGTGCCAGCTAGCAAACTGGCCCACGTTTTCACCAGTTCTGAGTGGAACTGTTGTAATCAAGGATGCATCATGAACATTCCACAATGCACAAAGGAAGCAAACAGGAGTAGCAAGATAGCAGAGCGTATTCATTACTTGCAAGGTTTTGTTCTGTTATCGCAGATTTGTTTTCGGTCTATACTTTTCTGAAGATGTATCCTTTTCCGTTTCATTCTCCATTGCTGCGCTCTGCTTCGTCTCCAAACTAATGACACACCTGTTGACGTCACGGTTCGCTCTGGAAAAATAGCCGTGTGTTGGTGCCAGTTGGGAACCAACTTTTCAGGTTCCGAACCAATTTATTTTTGATAGAAAATGGGTACCTCCCCATTGGGGAGCTTCCCTGAGAACTACATACTTTCAAATGGCTTAGGTGATGTAAGCCAGCTTGCTAGCGTAACGCTAACATTTCCTGCTTGCAAAGATTTTTCATCTCTATTTTGCTTAGACACTTCACAAATCCATGCATTTCCTCCATTGCATAGACAACCCCGATTCCAAAAAAGTTGGGACAAAGTACAAATTGTAAAAAACGGAACGCAATAATTTACAAATCTCAAACTGATATTGTATTCACAATAGAACATAGACAACAAATCAAATGTCGAAAGTGAGACATTTTGAAATTTCATGCCAAATATTGGCTCATTTGAAATTTCATGACAGCAACACGTCTCAAAAAAGTTGGGACAGGGGCAATAAGAGGCTGGAAAAGTTAATGGTACAAAAAAGGAACAGCTGGAGGACCAAACTACAACTCATTAGGTCAATTGGCAGTAGGTCATTAACATGACTGGGTATAAAAAGAGCATCTTGGAGTGGCAGCGGCTCTCAGAAGTAAAGATGGGAAGAGGATCACTAATCCCCCTAATTCTGCGCTGACAAATAGTGGAGCAATATCAGAAAGGAGTTCGACAGTGTAAAATTGCAAAGAGTTTGAACATATCATCTACAGTGCATAATATCATCAAAAGATTCAGAGAATCTGGAAGAATCTCTGTGCGTAAGGGTCAAGGCCAGAAAACCATACTGGGTGCCCGTGATCTTCGGGCCCTTAGACGGCACTGCATCACATACAGGCATGCTTCTGTATTGGAAATCACAAAATGGGCTCAGGAATATTTCCAGAGAACATTATCTGTGAACACAATTCACCGTGCCATCCGCCGTCGCCAGCTAAAACTCTATAGTTCAAAGAAGAAGCCGTATCTAAACATGATCCAGAAGCGCAGACGTCTTCTCTGGGCCAAGGCTCATTTAAAATGGACTGTGGCAAAGTGGAAAACTGTTCTGTGGTCAGACGAATCAAAATTTGAAGTTCTTTATGGAAATCAGGGACGCCGTGTCATTCGGACTAAAGAGGAGAAGGACGACCCAAGTTGTTATCAGCACTCAGTTCAGAAGCCTGCATCTCTGATGGTATGGGGTTGCATTAGTGCGTGTGGCATGGGCAGCTTACACATCTGGAAAGACACCATCAATGCTGAAAGGTATATCCAGGTTCTAGAGCAACATATGCTCCCATCTCAGGAAAGACCTTGCATTTTCAAACATGACAATGCCAAACCACATACTGCATCAATTACAGCATCATGGCTGCATAGAATAAGGGTCCAGGTACTGAACTGGCCAGCCTGCAGTCCAGATCTTTCACCCATATGCCCCTTTTCCACCAAAGCAGTTCCAGGGCTGGCTCGGGGCCAGTGCTTAGCTTGGAACCGGGTTTTCGGTTTCCACTGACAAAGAACTGGCTCTGGGGCCAGAAAAACCGGTTCCAGGCTAGCACCAACTCTCTGCTGGGTCAGAGGAAAGAACCACTTACGTCAGCGGGGGGCAGAGTTGTTAAGACCAACAACAATAGCAAGATCGCGAAAGGTCGCCATTTTTAAGCGGTGAGAAGCAGCAGCTGTACAAACGCTAAGTCATCCATTATTATTGTTGTTGTTGCTGCTGCTTCTTCTGCGTGGTGTTGTTGCTACGATGTTCGCGCCAAGGTTTATACAAATGCAGCGACGTAACGGACATATACAGCGACGTAACTGATGTGGCTCCGCTTAGCAACCCGAGCTATGGAAAAGCAAACTGGTTCTCAGCTGGCTTGCAAGTTGAACGAGTTGTGAACCAGCACTGGCCCCGAACCAGCCCTGGAACTGATCTGGTGGAAAAGGGGTAACAAAAAACATTTGGCGCATCATAAAACGGAAGATATGACAAAAAAAGACCTAAGACAGTTGAGCAACTAGAATCCTACATTAGACAAGAATGGGTTAACATTCCTATCCCTAAACTTGAGCAACTTGTCTCCTCAGTCCCCAGACGTTTACAGACTGTTGTAAAGAGAAAAGGGGATGTCTCACAGTGGTAAACATGGCCTTGTCCCAACTTTGAGATGTGTTGTTGCCATGAAATTTAAAATCACCTAATTTTTCTCTTTAAATGATGCATTTTCTCAGTTTAAACATTTGATGTCTCATCTATGTTCTATTCTGAACAAAATATGGAATTTTGAAACTTCCACATCATTGCATTCCGTTTTTATTTACAATTTGTACTTTGTCCCAACTTTTTTTGGAATCAGGGTTGTATGCACAAAAGCCTAGACTTCACTGTTGGACTATTTGTCCATGTCCATCCCCCCCCCATTTTTTAATGCTAAGAGCTTTTTACATGGCTAATATTTTACATGGATTTTTTTTTTTTTAAATGGTGGTTGGAGGTGCTGCATTGACTCGTGTTCAACCAATCAACATACAGTTACGTCTCAACCAATCATTGTGCACTTGCATGGGTTCCTCTTGTGCTGGGAGAGTACCTACTCTGAAGGAGGAACTAAAAAAAAAAAAAAAGGGCATTCTAAGAACTATGATTATCTTCAGTCCTGCAGTAGAGAGACAGACACAAAAAAGGGAAACTTCCTCCAGTCCAAAAGCACCTACTGAGACTCAAACTATTCTGGAGAGACTGTGTGGTCTTCAGTTTCTGCTTACAGCTGCATTTCTTGTATTCTAAAGAAACTCTCCATTCCAGGACATGGAAGAAAAATTTGTAAAGATGCTAAATTTTCAGAACGTTACACGACAGGAATATAAAAGGCTCTGGCTTGAGACGCCTCAGAATTGTGTGTGGTGTCTCTACAGTGGTACCCCAGATTTGGGAAAGGTTTGACAAGGCTGAGGTGGACCTCTTTGTTGATGCCAAGTCAACTCGTTGTCCACTGTGGTTCTTTCTGGCCAGGCAGGACATCCTATTTCGGCAGGAAGAACTGGCCCATGGCTGACCTCACCATGTCCTGTATTCTTATCCACACTGCCCAAGGTGCACAGTCCTACTTGCTGCCCCAAGATGACCAGCATGACTGAGTTTCACTATTGCTTTCACCACCCCGCCCCCTCATAATCCAAACAATTTGTCAAACTTCCTCCCTGAAGATGCACCAGTTCCTCATACTTATTATACCTCAAGTGTGAAACAGAATGCAATTGCAGAATACATACGCAATTTTGGTTCCGTGAACCCCAGATAACTGCCAGGGTTACTCGTCATTCAGAACCAGTGCCAAGCTGGCAAGAAATCTAGGAGAAGGTTCCAGAGAAAGATGACTTTATGACCATGGTATTTATTTCAAAGACTGTGTGGGGAAGGTCTCGGCAGTCAAATCGTGTACCCGGTTTATTCTCAGCGAAAACACGGACTTGACATTCAAAAGGGGGGAAAAAAAAAAGTCTTGAAAGTAAAGGCAGAAATACAAACCCAGATAATGATCCAATTACTTGAATGTGAAATTACAAAATCGTCGTCAAGGAGAAAAATCTAATGAATATTTGCAGTCAAGTGTGTGTATAAAACTGACTATACACAGCCATTCAGCCAGGCCTGACACGTTCCTCTCACACCGCTTATGGCCTGTGATGCAGTAATGCTCAATCTCTTTCAAGATGTTAGGACAGAAAATAAACAATGACTAATATATTTGCAGTGGCCAGTGATGATCCAATAGCACCAAATTACTGGTAAATTGCTGACAGCTTTTTCACACATTCCTAAACTACTTCTGAAGCTGGATGCAGTCCAATGTACTCGACACTGGGACCAATTTTAGATTGCTTTCGCAAACATTACTGAGGGATGTAAACCAGAGTAAAACTGGGGGTAGGAAGAGACAAAAACCCAAGAACTAGGATCAAAGTAAAAAGCAGAGGTGGACAAATTGGTAGTCTGGGTATCCGGGACAAGCCAGGCTCATGTCTGGATTAGACTGAGTGAACAAGGTTCAACAACTGGGGAAGGGGGGGGAACCCAACCCAAATTATGCCCCTTTTCCACCAAAGCAGTTCCAGGGCTGGTTCGGGGCCAGTGCTTAGTTTGGAACCGGGTTTTCCGTTTCCACTGACAAAGAACTGGCTCTGGGGCCAGACAAACCAGTTCCAGGCTAGCACCAGCTCTCTGCTGGGCCAGAGGAAAGAACCGGGGTGGAGTTGTTAAGACCAACAACAATAACAAGACCGCAAAAGATCGCCATTTTTAAGTGACGAGAAGCAGCAGCGGTACAAACGCTAAGTCATCCATTATTATTATTATTATTATTATTATTGTTGTTACTGCTGCTACTTCTTCCGCGTTGTTTTTGCTTCGATATTCGTGCCAAGGTTTATGCAAACGTAGCGACGTAACTGACGTATACAGTGACGTAATGACGTGGCTTCCCTTAGCACCGTGAGCTATGGAAAAGCAAACTGCTTCTCAGCTGGCTTGCAAGTTGAACGAGTTGTGAACCAGCACCGGCCCCGAACCAGCCCTGGAACTGATTTGGTGGAAAAGGGGTATTGGTGTACATGGATGACAGATCAGCATTTCCCCTCCCCCATTTTCTCCATAATCTCATCACCTCCCAGCTCTCCTTATTACACAACAGTGTCAGTCCATATCTAATCAAGTCGTAGTGATGGTGATGCCACTCCATCACTGATCTTTTTTTTTTTTTTGGTGGTGGTGGGGTTTGTCTCCAGTTCCCACAGTCATCCGAGTGACAGCCATTTTGGATTCCAGCCTTGGCACGTGTCATGACGTGCCATCCCCCCTTCCTTGAAGTACACTACCGTTCAAAAGTTTGGGGTCACCCAGACAATTTTGTGTGTTCCATGAAAAGTCACACTTTTATTTACCACCATAAGTTGTAAAATGAATAGAAAATATAGCCAAGACATTTTTCTGGCCATTTTGAGCATTTAATCGACCCCACAAATGTGATGCTCCAGAAACTCAATCTGCTCAAAGGAAGGTCAGTTTTATAGCTTCTCTAAAGAGCTCAACTGTTTTCAGCTGTGCTAACATGATTGTACAAGGGTTTTCTAATCATCCATTAGCCTTCTGAGGCAATGAGCAAACACATTGTACCATTAGAACACTGGAGTGAGAGTTGCTGGAAATGGGCCTCTGTACACCTATGGAGATATTGCACCAAAAACCAGACATTTGCAGCTAGAATAGTCATTTAGCACATTAGCAATGTATAGAGTGGATTTCTGATTAGTTTAAAGTGATCTTCATTGAAAAGAACAGTGCTTTTCTTTCAAAAATAAGGACATTTCAAAGTGACCCCAAACTTTTGAACGGTAGTGTACTTTTCCCTTTATAACCAATATATGCGCATATGCTATGAAGATAATTGGTGCATTTATGTAATTTTCACATACAATCAGAATCTGTAGATCAGAATTGTGATGGGTAGAACAGCTACAAAGACGAGGTCAACTGTGAGATACTGCTCATGGCAAGTCACAGTGCAGTGTAACGCATACAGAGGAAGGTGCTGAAAGTGCTATTTGCTGCCTTCTTCATACATGATCTCACGGATTCCCTCTATTGCCCAACATCACTGATTGACATGGAAGAGAGAGATCAGAGTATGCAATCCCTCCCACCCAGACAGCACGGCCAATTTTACTCCCTTGGCCCTCGGTCACGGGCTGCTATCGCACCCGCCATACAAGTCTGATGTAAGAGTCACCTCCTGGTTAAACATGGCAAGATAAAAACGAAGCAGCGAGGCAGACTGGAGTATCTTTTACATGCGACTCGAGCGCAGAAGACCACGGCCCATAGCGGTCTCCCAAAAACCTGGCTTTTTTTGTATAGCCAAGACAAATGTGCTACATTAAAAACTTGGCTAAAAGAGGATGAGCATATACTTGCTAGTATCCCTTAGTCTGTATTAATGCACTAAACAAGCAAACTAGCTTCCCACTTTTTCGCCTGATCAATAAGGTCACGCGGTTGAATAACACACTGGAGCTTTTACATGCCGAATAAGCTAGCTAATACGATAAGCGAGCTGATTCGGAGAATATAATCTCTCAACGTGAATTACAGCACAAACAGATATGCTCATCATACTCCGCGTCTTCATCCTCTCCGTTACAGAGTGCCAAGATTCTTTTCTTTTCTTTATCTGCACATTCCACATGCAGAAACACCTACGTTGTTCACCCTTCACAAATTCATCACGATGGTTTATTACACCGAGGAGCAATCCTGAAAGGAGAAACACTTTTGTGCTGAAAAGAGCAGGAGATAAACAAAACGAAGCAGCGTTCCACAAGTCCGTACATGTTTCAAGGCATGCAGAAAATGCCAGACTCGATGTAACGTGTGCACATGAAAAGGAGAGACTTCTTGTCATCTTTCAATCTCGGCTCTTGAAAACAGCATCAGGCCATCCTTAAAAAAAAAAAAAAAAATCCGTTTCCTGTCCACCGGGTGAGCAAAAAAATTTTCAGTCGGGAGGGAGGGATTGTTTTTTTTTTTTTTTAATATAAGAGTGATTCCACGCTTATGGGTACTGAAATGGGGACATGAACTTATTTTTAAAAATTCACCTAAAACCATTTCTTTTTTTACCATCAGGTCACAAAACATGTAATCTTTAATGAATGATATGTTAAAAGATAACTTTAATTTTCTGAGATGTAATAAAAACATATTTATATGCCAAAGTCAGAACGTAACAGAAGTGTTGTGGACATATATATTCTCAATTTTAACAATGTAGAATTACTTTTTGAAACATAGGAAGGTGATGTTTTAGCAAATATAATTAATAAACATGTGTAGTAGAATAAACATACACATTCTTTCAATAAGATTAACATGGTATATAGCTAGATTGTAATTAATTTGTAACAGACGCGAGATGGACAATCGTAACAGAAGTAATGGAACAGACATCATTTTGGAACTCATAGGCTTGACTTTGGCATATAAATATGTTTTTATTACATCTCAGAAAATTAAAGTTATCTTTTAACATATCATTCATTAAAGATTACATGTTTTGTGACCTGATGGTAAAAAAAGAAATGGTTTTAGGTGAATAAGTTCATGTCCCCATTTCAGTACCCATAAGCGTGGAATCACTCATATATAAGAAATCGCAATGCTATGTTTGCTTTTTCTTTCAGTACTTTATTACAAAAGCAGACACATTTAATAAAATATGACCGTTTAATCAACTGAAACTTGTACAAAAACTAAGGCCCTGTCCACACGGCAACGGATTCAGGTGACTCCGATACAATTGCTTATCGTTTAGGCCTGGCGTCCACACGGCACCGGCGTTTTGGGTGCCCAAAACGCAATCTTTTTGAGAACGGGTTCCAGAGTGGAAAGATCTGGCAACGTTGCCGTTGTGAAGTCATCTGGATGAGTAGAACGGATTTGTTTAAGATGACGTCACAACCACATGACTGTCAGTTCTTCACGCCGGGTAGAAGTGTAACGAACTCGATGCGAGTTGTCAACAAATCCTATAACTTGGTTCATGAAATGCGCTTACAAAATATTTTCACTGTGAATATTTATTGTGTAATGGTGCAAAGAGAGAGAGAGAGAGAGAGACTCTGCCCTTAGGGCAGAGTCAATCCTGCCAGCAAAAATAGGGAAAAAAAAAGGAGCGATCTCACCTCTTCAGATGTGGGTTTAAGTCCTACAATACATTCCTCAAAAAGGGCGTAGAAGAAATTAATCCATCAACGTGTATCATTCAATTTATTCCGGACCATTAAAGACGCCGCCTTCTGCGTAGAATCATACGTCATCCTCGTCGCCATATTGGATAGGTCAAAGCGGAGAATAAAGATTCATGTGCTGCGTTTAACTGTACCAACAGGTTTACCGTCCAAACGAGATCATATGGGATTACCTTTCACAGGTGAGAAACAACAAATTAATCCATCAACGTGTATCATTCAATTTATTCCGGACCATTAAAGACGCCGCCTTCCGCGTAGAATCATACGTCATCCTTGCCGCCATATTGGATAGGTCAAAGCGGAGAATAAAGATTAGCTGCGTTTAACTGTACCAACAGGTTTGCCGTCCAAACGAGATCACATGGGATTACCTTTCACAGGTGAGACTGGAAAAATACTTTTCATTGTATTTGGTCATTATAATGTAATTTTACGAACAGATTTTTCTGACTTTGTGGCTAATATGAAGTCTCGCGCATAATAGTTTATGCGCATGTGTCCTTACTTCTTCTATTGTTCTGGTGTCTCCGAAGGGACCGTCTTACAGCGCCCCTAGAGGTGTGGCATGTGTATTGCATCGTTTTCAGCAAGCGTTGCGTTGCCATATGGACCTGATATTTTACTGATTGTTGCCCATTTGGACGCGATATATTTTTAAATAACATCTCGTTGCCGTTGTCGTGTGGATGTAGCCTAAGTTAGCATTTTAAATGCTGCCTGCAACATTTGCAAAACTTTTACAAAGGTACTTAAAATGTCCGACACACGGACTTTTTGTAGTTCTAAATCGACCGTTAGGCCTAGTTCGGATGAAATTACACTATTAAAATGATCACTGAATGATTTGTTTTTCTGAATCTTTACTATTTTGTTGTTCGCTAGAATACCATTTTGCGATTTCACACTTAAGCAAATGTTTGCAAACTCCGGATCTGCTTCCTTCATGGTGGCTGCCATTTTTTTGTGCCGCACGGTGCATGCGCAGAGCTGATTCAATTCTATATTCTACGCGGAATGCAGGGCTTTCCACAAGCGCCGGCTACTTTAATGACTATTATTTTTGTAGCCCACAGGCTCTAAATATTAATTTTCGATTTTAATAAAATTAAATGTTTATCTAACGGACTGACAATAATGTCAAACTGAACCGCACTCATTTAAGTTGTGATTCGTGCTGTTTGTACCGATAATAACCACAAATTCCCCGCCGACTTCGTTGATCAAGGGAGAGGAACTCGTCTGCTGCCCCGACATGCGGTGTGTGCGCGCGCACTCGGCGGAGGCAGTCGTGTGTCGGGGCCGTCGGAGGGAACAGAAGCAGAGATGACGCTTATTTTGTCTCCGGTAAACCAGTCTTCTCTCGTTCAATTACGTGCTGGCATCAAAAGACACCGTTGGTTGTAAATGAAACCAAACTGAGTGGTTGGAGTGTATTTTCATACACAAATGGAGAAATGTTCGCCGAGTGTTTAATTGTGTCGCCCCACTGCAGACCGTTGTCGTTGTTAATTCATAGCATGCTCAGCTGCGTGAATGTGTCATGCACTGAAAGAGATTTACAAGCCAGGAACGCCTCATGATGCAATACGCAAGAAAAGAAAGAAGATTTACTGCCATTTTACTTTGTATTTGAGTAAAGTGAATAAATAAACGGTCTGTGGAAAATACATTTAATCCTGGGAACTGCGTGCACAGGAGTTTATTTTGTGTTTACTCCCCCCCCGGCTGGCTACTTATTTGTCATGACTGGCTAGTATGAGCCTTAGTGGAAAGCTCTGGGAATGCAGAAATGTCAAGTTCGATTTTAGATTTACGAACCCCCCAAAAAAGTCAAAAAACCAGCGTTAAAAAAAAATTTCAACCGCACAAACGGCACTCACCCGGCCGGTGGACCAGAAACAGAACGTTTTTTAATAATGGCCTCAGGCTCCTGAAAGCTTTTCCTTCACGACACTGAGAGATTAACTTTGCTTTATTGGCGTATTGACTTCCGCTGATGTAAACACACTTGCGGAACCCAAAACAGTTCAACGCTACTTCATCCTGCACCACATGGCGATTGAGCAGAATGATAATCCACCACTAAAATAACCACAAAGATTTGCAAAAGGCGCTACTAAATAACTTCTGCAGTCGTGAAAGTATTCACTTGATTAAACAAACTAACCTGAAGCTTAAAAGAAAATCAACTGCTCTTCAGCAGCTGAATAAAAACCGTGAAGTTTCTCCAACACACCATGTTTCACCCTGTAGCTCACTGCTGCATGCAAACTGCTGAGGAAATCGTTTGTGCATGGTTTCTCAGCAGTGCGAGAGTTCCCCAGGAAGTGGAAGTGTTTAGCTAGAGCGTGCCTGAAGTGAGGATTAAAGACGTTCACAGTATTAGGAGAGTCATTTCAATGCTCGACATTTCATCCTCATTGAGCACGGGAACTGCTCTTAGTTAACGTTTTTGTTTATTTCTTCAAAGTTCATCAATCTCTACTTGATTTATGACTCTGTGCTCGTCTCTTAGGCATGTAAAGATGTAGCATGTGAAATCATATAAACGTATGACTATTTGAACCAGTGAAATAATAACGATCCGCAATTATCAGGCTGTGTAAGCTTAGTTTTTCTAACCATAACTGCGTTTAGACAGAAGAGGGGCGCAATAACACTAGTGGGAATGCAGGCAACTTCACTGTAAGCGGAAGTAGCACAGCTCTAATGCCGTGGAGAGAGAGAAAAAAAAAAAAGAGCTGTTGTGCAAACTGATTTAACAAGAAATCAGAACTCTCTTTACAGACTGGTGAAAGCGAAAGAAAAGAGAAGCAAATGAGGTAGTACAAATGTTCATTTAAAAAAATAAAATAGCGCCCGCGCCCCCCCATTTTATTCCAACCTTTACAAATGTGGGTAAATTACTGTTGGTTACTAAGAAAAAACAAAAACAGGTTTGTTAATTTAAAGAAATGCATGCATGGGTTGGTAGCTTGTAATATTGACAGCCTGTAAGAAAAGTTTCAGGCATGTTTGACCATTTATAAGAAAGTTGTGAGCGTTTTTGTATCGCTGCTCTAATGCCACCAGTAGGCTGCCATGTTTCCTGTTGGAAGGGCGATGCGTGATGCCATTTGGGCGCAAGGCTGAGTGTCGCTCTTCAGTACTGAAGGGGTGAAGCAAAAGGTCTACCAAGGTGACCGTGTCAATTTTTTCACTATACATCTGAAATCGTGCATTAAACGAGATGCAACCCTGACTTACAGACAAACCTGAACTTTTTACCTGTTAAACGAGCCTGAAACGGTGTCATATTTGTATGGAAAAAAAGCGGAAATATTGCTGGAAACGCACGAGCTGCTTTACAAATGGTTTCCGTAAAATGTGAGGTCACTTAAGGCCAATTTATGCTGACAACGCAATCCTCGCAGATGGCGTCACAGATGGCGTGTGCGTAGCCCCCCCCCCCCCTTCGCAGACGCTCTGTGCGCACCTCCCAAAAATTGTGACCACCGCAGAAGCCTCGCAGACAGCGTCGCAGACAAGAGGGCTCTGATTGGTCCACTCTACATCCGCTGTACACGCACTTCCGCTTCCCTACTTTCCCGGTTTGGTTTGTTTTCACGACCGCCATTTTTAAAAACACGAGTGAAGATAGAGCAGCACGAAGAGCGGTTGATCAAGGAAGTGAGGAAGTACGTACATCTATACGACTCCAGCTCTAGTCATTATAAGTAACCGGAGGATAAACACTCCACTAACCACACCCACCAACTACTCCTAGCGACTTCGCGCCCCCTTGCGTTGTGGTGGTGAATAACATCGCACACGCCTATTACTCCCCGCTCAACGATAAATTACAACTGTCTGCGAAAAGCTGTCTGCGAAAGCCTTGTCGCAAGAGCATGCAGAGGCCCTTAGAGTACATGGCCCTATTCGACAAAATGGACCAGAGCGTCAGCGACATTTCTTCACCGATTTCCTTGAGTATTTCGAACAATGCCACGAATAGCGATGATGATAAACAAGGAACCCAACAAACAAATCAAGCCGCTTAGCTGCATCAGCAATTATTCCTTTTATGCCCAAAGGAACTCAAAATAACATATCGCGCTTAATAAAAAGTTAAGGAAGCCATAAAGTGTTTTCTTACCCTTTGAACTTCTCTTTGCGGACTACTGACCGTGTTTGTCTTGTCTGCTTTTTAGCCGAAGATCGTGGGAACCGCACCTGGATTCGGCGCTGGCTTGTACAGTATTCCTAATGCCCGGTGCATCCGAGTTGTTTGAGTGAAACAATGTTCTTCAAAATGTTCCGAGCACATGAGCTGCGAATGCGCCATTTTTGCACCCAAAAAGGACCATTCCAGTCAGCCCCTGGGCAGCAAATGGCATTTATCAAATTACCTTCTTACCTTTTTGTTCTTTGGGAATTGATGCAAGCTAGTTTTTTTCACTTGTGTCATTGTTGCATCCTCAGGTAATGCTCACATAAATCCTATTATTAGTAAAGCAGTGGTTTTTTTACCACCCTCTTTCTGCATTGCTGCAGGGATTGGACTGTCTACCACGGTATTCCGGTAGGCTAGCCTGGTGACATCTTGAAGGTTTTTCATGAATGAGTCAAGAGCATGAGTCTGGTTCGCATTGCCGGCAGTAAGTCAGACCTGTTCCCAGTGCATGTTGGACTCCGGCAGGGCTGCCCTTTATCACCGGTTCTGTTCATAATTTTTATGGACAGAATTTCTAGGCGCAGCCAGGGGCCGGAAGGAATCCTGTTTGGGAACCACAGGATTTCATCTCTGCTTTTTGCGGATGATGTTGTCCTGTTGGCTTCTTCAAACCAGGACCTTCAGCATGCACTGGGGCGGTTTGCAGTCGAAGTGGCTGGGATGAGAATCAGCACCTCCAAGTCAGAGGCCATGGTTCTCGACCGGGAAAGGGTGGCTTGCCTTCTCCAGGTTGGTGGAGAAGTCCTGCCTCAAGTGGAGGAGTTTAAGTATCTCGGGATCTTGTTCACGAGTGAGGGAAGGATGGAGCGTGAGATCGACAGGCGGATCGGTGCAGCCTCCGCAGTGATGCGGTCGCTTTACCGGTCTGTCATGGTGAAGGAGCTCAGCCAAAAGGTGAAGCTCTCAATTTACCGGTCGATCTATGTTCCGACTCTCACCTATGGTCATGAGCTTTGGGTAATGACCGAAAGAACAAGACCGCGGATACAAGTGGCCGAAATGAGTTTCCTTTGCAGGGTGGCTGGGCGCTCCCTTAGAGATAGGGTGAGAAGCACAGTCACTCGGGAGGAGCTTGGAGTAGAGCCACTGCTCCTCCACATTGAGAGGAATCAGCTGAGGTGGCTCGGGCATCTTTTTCGGATGCCTCCTGGACGCCTCCCTGGGGAAGTGTTCCAGGCATGTCCCCCCGGGGAAGACCCAGGACACGCTGGAGGAACTGTCTCTCGGCTGGCCTGGGAACGCCTCAGTGTTCTTCCCGAGGAGCTGGCCGAGGTGTCTGGGGAAAGGGAAGTTTGGACTTCCATGCTCAGACTGCTGCCTCCACGACCCGGCCCCAGATAAAGCAGAAGACGACGAGACAAGACGAGAGTCAAGAGCATGCTAAACATGCTAACGAGCGCTTATGCTGCCAGGACTCACGCACTTGCCTCTTTGACAGATTTAGGTAAGTCAGATTGAATGCAGATCCGTTTGTAGGTAGTCGAGCAAGGTTACAGTCTGCAGAACGAGGCCATCACGGCAGCGCTACTTGTACCGGGGATATAAATATGAAAAGTTGCCTTCCTGTATTCAGTCACGTAGGAGTACATCAGCTGTTCGCTCTTCCCTCGCTGATAAACAGCGACATCAGTATCTTTCCCCCTCCACATTTTTTTTGTTACAGAAAGGGAATTTCAATCCCCCCCCCCATATAAACTTTTAATGAAAATCTCCAGCCAGGGGCAGCTTCAAGTCTTACTCGCTATGCAGCGCTTCTGTGTCTTGCACCCAAAGAACGTCAGAGCATTGCCGGAAATGATCGGGGTTTTTTTTCCTGATTGGTTAAAATATCTTCAATGGCGGCATCCATGAAATCGTCCATGACGGGGGAATTCTGCATAGAAACTGACTTTCGGAGATGGGTATCTTAGTTGTATGAGCTCCTTATTTTCAATTATTCGCATGAATCGTTAGTTTATACATCAATCTATCTTCAAAACTGTATTTTAACTCTTTTCCTTTAACAAAAGGAATTATTTAAGTTGACGTCGGAAGAATAGGAAAATAAACTATTTTTTTTTTGGTGCTAAAAATTTTTTTTTTCCCTCCACAAAAATATCTTGGGAAATTTGACTCCTGAACCCAATATTGAATTGTGAACAGGGTGCATTATTACATTCCCAGTGTCTCTGCGTGTCAAATCTCCCATCATCTTCCACTTTTTGTCCCCCTAAACATCTCTCTACATCTTTTTCTAGCTGTCCTTTCCCTCCCCATGTTTGTCTTTCCTTCCCCATTAGTATCACGCATAGCATCTGACTGTAGTTCTTTGCCTCCCCCATCTGCCTTTCTTAAATCTTTGTTAATCCATCTTTCCATCCTTCTCCCACTCGCTCCTTTTCTCCCCAGCTGTCTTAGGCCATGTACACACGTAGCCGGGTATTTTTAAAACCGAACATTTCCCCCCCCTCCGTTTATAAAAATGTTTTATCCACACCACCTCGTCTTCGAAAAAAATCCCTTCCACACATAACCGAACATCTGCGTTTTCAATCACATTCATAAGCATTCCAAACCTGTAGATGGCATTATTTCCCCAAATCCTACCCCCTAATCACATCAGAATAGCCCTCCGTTGGCGTCACTTCCGCCTAAACATAAAACATGGCGCCAAGCTCATTCGTCTGGACAGACTCGGAGACAGAATTGCTTCTAAACACAATTTTGGAGTCTAAACTTCAAAAGACGCAAGAAAACGTTGATTGGGAATCTTGTCAGTAGTTGGGCTTCTAAAATTAAGCATGTAAATAGCACCTGCACAATAATTAACACTTTCAAGGCACTACTCCGATCCATTACTCTTTGTCCATGCTTAATCTGGCTTCTGCAGTAAACTAAGATCGCATGTTTGACGTCAGGGCAGATTTGTTGTCATTTTTTTGGCGCAGATTGTGACGTTCTAAAACGCAAAACTCCGGTTATCTCTCGCTACACGAAAAGGCATACACGGAGTTTTCAAAAATCTTCACTTTGCCCGGAGTTTTTTTAAATATTCGTTTTTGATGTGTTTTCATGTGGATGACAGGCCAAAACGTAGAAAAATATCTTCGATTTAGCAGATACCCGGCTACGTGTGGACGGGGTCTCACTCTCCCCTCTCCCGCCTGCCTTTCTCTCCCCGTCCCACTCCCTCAGTTTCTCTCAGATTTTCTTTTGGAATGTCCGTCATTCTCTCTCGTGGTTCCCTCCCAAGTCTGTCTTTCGCCATGTCTCCTTGTCCCCCAAAACACATGTACACACTTTTAAACCACCAAAAGTTACCTTTTAGAGAGGAATGAATGGCTGTATGAGGAAATATTACACCTACAATCTAAAATTAGTAGAGAAACATTCCAGTCATTTTACAGCCCTACATAATTCAAGAGTACAGGTTTCTCTCGCTGTCCCAGTCTGAGCTTCAACATCCTCCTTTCATTCAGCAGTCAGCATTCCTGTCATTCTCTCCGGGTACTGCAATGAGAACCATTTCCTTCTGAGAACAATTTCACTTTAATAAAAGACCGATTGCATCCCAAACCTTTGTATCACTTTATGACTTTTCCTTTAGCACGAAAGTAACGTTTGAGTTTTTGGATTTTGAAATTTCTCGGAGAGGGGAAAAAAAAAAAACCCTAAAAATATTTAGGAAAAAAAAAAAAAAAAGGTGTTTAATAACATGGATTGATGACTGTACTCTTGCTCCACTGTGCCGATTAATCAAACAGATTTCAAGGTTGTATCCCAAACCACACAACACACCAACAGTTCAGTATGACGGCACAGATTAGGGGTGAACGGAACCACTTTCTCCAAGGCTGTTCGAATCTCTGGGGCCCGCTTGCTCGAACTTGTTCAAATAATGAAGAAAAAAAACCAATAACGCAATACGGTTGCTACCAGCAAGTTTAATAATCAACAAACGTTTACCATAAAGTGTTCGCACGCTAGCTAAAACCCAATCAAACACCTCCTGCCAGATACAATGCATCTCCTGATTAGCCAATCGCAGTTTAGCAGACTTCTTTCATGCCTCAAGTTGGGGCTTCACCATCCCTGGGTCCGCCGTCAATCCTGTCAAGGCTCAACGTTAAATGTTTCTATGGAAACGGATGGAGCCTTCTGTCCATTTCACCAGCGTGCGTACACGTCTTCTGAAAGCTAACGGATACAGGTGGACGGAATGAAATGGCACCACTGGAAACCGCAGGCGCAGTGTAGCCGAGCGCTCAAGTGAGAACGACGAAGAAATTTTAAAACCTCTATATGATGCTACTTAGCTTCCGTCTCAACTGGTACATTATTACGACCTTCGTCATCGTCATGTTTATTGCATTCGGAAACCCCTCACTCTGTGCTGCCCTCTAGTGGATATACCGCTAGACATCCATGCTAACGTATTTTATTTTACCAACTTTATTGGACTGTTACAAAATAAACATAAAAAAAGAAAGAAAGAAACATAAAAAAAAAAAAAACATAAAAGTAAGTCAGCCCAAAGGGGAGAACGCAAACGGGCGACCCATGCAAGGCGTTTCCCCAAAAGGTATAAAAGAGAAAAATCATACAATTAAAATTAGACTAAACTGATCTGTGGCAACCACAGTCACGGTACACAGACCAAGTGCATGAAAAGTCCGTATTATAGGTGGAGGTCAGTAATTCAAAGTACAGCTCTAACAGGGATGATTTGAAAACAGGGAGGCTACGGAATTTATCTGGGGAAAAATATTTACATACATAGTTCCATGGTTTAACAGTCCTAAAAGAATGAGGCCTGAGAAGTTCAAGTTCTGCAGTGAGTAGGTTTTAAAATTAATTTTGGGTTTTGGGCCCTAGACCGGTCATGAGTTACAAAAGACACGTAGAGGTTTATGTTCAAACCTGTTTGGCCATTAATGCATTTATATACAAAGACTAAGTCTCTAATTTCCCTATCATAAGTCAGAGGAAGCAAGTGCAGGCTTCTGAATCTGTCTGTCTGTGTAAGTAGCATCCCCAATACGCTGTTGTAGTATCCAGCGTGTTGCACGTCCTTGGACTCTCTCTAACAGGCTTCTAAAGCTAGCCGCACACTACGCCGATTTTCAGCGTACCGAGCCAACTGAAGTCGCGAGTCAGGCGTAAAGACTAGTTTTCGATGGTACCGACTCATCTCACAGCCGATTCGAAAAACTAATCGGGAGCCAGACTGATCGGCGAGAGTCGCTAGCAATAGCCAATCATATCTTTCGCATATAACACGTGACATCATTAAACACAATTTCTAACGCGAGAAATACGTGTTGGTAGCACCTAATGCAGGTATATACTGTAATTCCATAGACTGAAGCTTTATCCATAGACACAGTGGGCTGGAAAGCCACTCTGCTCAAGTTGTGTGGCTGAATTCCAAATCGCTTTAACTCCCCTATATAAGTGCACTATTTAAGGTTGGAAATAATAGCTCATGCAGCCTAGATAGTGCGCTACATATTCCGTGTTGTGTCATTTGTAATTCAGCCTGTAGCATCTTCAAGGTGTTGGATTTAACAGTAACTATATCCAATAGCCAATCACAAAGCTATTAAGTTGTCACGCGATATTTAGCAGAATGTTTGTTATGATGCTTAGTTCGCATAATCTCGTTTGGTGTCGCTTCAATCGCGACTGCACTCGTCAACAGTCGTGAGTTAGTCGGGGATACGTGCGTGCCCTGTCGGGAGTCGGCTCTGAAATGGGTCGGTTCGGTACCGCGTGGATCGGCGTAGTGTGCGGCTAGCTTAACACTACGTTCAGACTGCAACCTGAAACGACCCGTATCCGATTTGTTGTGAAATCCGATTTTTTTGTTAGGCCGTTCACATTACCAATTATATGAGACTTGTATGCGATCTCCAATATGAACGGAAAACGACCCAAAAGTGTCCCGCATGCGCAAATTGACACGTAATAAGCACATCTACGTAATACGGAAACAAAAAAAAAAAAAAGCGCACTCTTCAAGTTTGCAAGTAAAGCATGGAGATGAGGCGAGACCTGCCGATGTGGTTTTTGTGGCGGCGGCGGAACTCACACAATCTGATTCATGTGGGCAGCAGACTAATGAGACCGAAGGTTAGAGCCCTGCACTCCCGTGGGAGTCCCGCGGGACCCGACGCAAAGCAGTGCGGCGCGGGACAAATTTTGAAAGCTCATTGCGGGCGCGGGCGGGAGGGGGGAGTGCACATTGCGGGCGCGGGCGGGAGAGGTGATAAGCTGCAGTCCCGCTAACTAAAAACATGTTTAAAATAAAATTTATAAATTATTAATTTATGTCTATCATATATAATTTGTGCTGGATATATTTTATTTGGCATTAATAAAAACATTTTAAGATGCCTAAATTTGCGGATGTGGTCTAATCTCGCGTATGTTTCCGATTCCTTTCCGCTCTTCCGTGTTTGAGATCTCCGATCATGGCAGAAGAGCAGAGCTCCTCTAGTGAAGCTCACAGTGCTTCAGAAGAAGTGCTGCTTTAAAAAGAGGTACATTTACCGTTAAAAAGTCAAGAGTATTAGTCCTAAGTATTAAAAAGTATTAAAAAGGACTGTGTATCGCACAGATTGTTCAATTTAAAGCGAGAAATAGACAGTGTATAATCTGAGGAGCTGGTTGTGGTTGCGCAGCATTTCATACGAGAGGAGAATGAAATCGCGGTTGGAATCATAACGCCACAGACTCGGAAGTGCGAGTGCGCAAAGCGAGAGCTGTCAATCATGAGCGCATGCAGCGCTCAACTTGGAAATGTGTCAGCAGAATGTCAGAGTCTAAACAATAAACTTACAATAAATGAAGGATCGGTCAGTGGAGAGCTCAGCATGTTTAATTCCTCAAGCCAATGACAGGAACTTTCGTGAGAAATAACGCGAACGTCTGCATCATGCGGGATTTGCGGGCGGGGAGCGGGACAAAATATGGCAGGTGCGGGGCGGGAACGGGACTGAAAATCATAATTCTTTGCGGGAGCGGGACTGCACAATGCGGGCACGGGCGGGAGCGGGACTGAAAATTCTGTCCCGCGCAGACCTCTACAGAAGGTGTCAAATTACTGGAAATTTCCAGAACAATCTTATAATCTTGTAATACAGGATGGTTTAAGTTATAAATCAGTTATAGAAACTGTTTTATTTAATCAGACTAACAGATCAACATCCAGGTCCCTACCAAATCCACCATTAGCTTGATCAATTCTATAAAAGTCTATTTAAATTCTGAAAACTGTACAAATGTTGTTGTTTTCCACCAAAGAGGCGGGATTAGCCAACGCAGAATAGTGACGTTTGTCTCTTGTTGATGACGTGTAGGTCGTATGAATGCGACCTGTCCGGTCAGACTGCAGTCGCATGTGAAAATAACGGATATGCATCGGAATTAGGACCACATATCCAAGCGGCCTGGGTCGCATATGAAAAAAAAAAAAATCGGATCTGTGTCGTTCAGATTGTCAATAACAAATCGGATACAGGTCGCATATGGGCAAAAAAAAAATCGGATATGGGTCGTTTCAGGGTGCAGTCTGAACGTAGTCCAAGGTTGACACTAGCAAGGGACCATACTTCAGATGCGTAACAGAGCTATGACTTGACAAGCGACAAATATAAAGTCCTCCTCACTTGAATTTCCGTCAGCAAGGGACAGGATCTTTTTAGAAAGCCAAGCATTCGGTTAGCCTTGTTGACTATTGAGCAGACGTGCGAATCCCATTTTAAATTACTTGAAATAACCACACCCAGGTCTTTTTCTTCATCAACTCGTTGAAGGCACGTGCTGCCCAGGTGGTAGTCGTGAATGATTGGAGTTTTTTTCCCCGAGTGATGGTCAATATTTTGCACTTGTTGGCAAAATAAATGATGTATGGAAATACGTGGGCAGGGATGGTTGGCGACATCGTTCGAAATGGACGCGTTTATTTTCGTATGTAAAGGCAGCAATTAATGAGCCTTAACATTTCAGAGTATTTTTTACCCGTGACTCAAAATCATACAGCCCAAAAACAAAATCCTACACACTGCAGCTTTAACATGAGGGTGGTGTATGAAGGAGTTAAAAAGAAAAAGAAGCCTTTGTCACATGTACGCTCAAGCACTGAACACCGAGCGCACACATACCCAAGCAGTGGGCAGCGATGCTACAGCACCCGGGGAACAGTACGGGGTTCGGTGCCTTGCTCAAGAGCATTTCAGCTCATGTCTGCCCCATGTTAACCTAACCGCATGTCTTTGGACTGTGGGGGAAACCCATCCAGACATGGGGAGAACATGCAAACCCCACACAGAAAGGCCCCCCGTTGGCCACTGGGCTCAAACCCAGAACCTTCTTGCTGTGAGGAGACAGTGCGAACCCTAAGCATATCCTTTTAACTCTGCATATTAGAAAACTGAACCATCAACAACCGTCATCCAGGGGGATTGATGCTGTCCATTTTGACCTTACTGGACCCACCTGCATGTGAAAGACATGAGGGATAATTACAGCAAGAACTGACTTCAATTTGAACTGAGCACGAGCGCGTGCCTTGGAGCGTTTTACCCAAAATTCATCCCGCACCCACACAGAACCTTATAAACACCAAGGAAACAAACTCGTAAACAAAGAATAGCCTTGCTCACTTGTGCAGGTTGAATTAGTCAGCCCATCTGTCTCTGGCAAACTCTACAGAGCAACAGAAACTGCTGACGTCATCAGTTACACAGCGCCAAAAGCAGCAGGTTTCTGAAAGAGGAGGAAATTCTGAAAGTGTGTCAGAGAGCCAAGTATTTTGTGGTGAATAAGCGTGATGAGGTTTGAGATTTAGTTTAGTTACTTTGGACTGTAAAGTGCAAAACACATTAATAGACTAGAAAAGCACTCGGAGAGCGCAGACCTCCGCCAAGAATCCTTTAAAAAAATCCGGGATCCAGAAGTGATCCGGATCACCGCCAAAATTGAATGGATTGTTACTTGTGCCCAGTCACACCTTTGGAAAAAATTTCAGAGCAATCCGTTCATAACTTTTTCCGTAATGTTGCTAACAACAAACAAACAAACAAACAAACCAACACTACCGAAAACATACCTCCTTGGCGGAGGTAACAAAATAAAAACGGCACCGACTAACAAACCCCCCACACACACCCCAAAATAAATTCTGTTGGGGGACAAAACCACCCACATCCAGAACCGCTTCAAAGCCAAGGAGACACCAAAACAAGACAAACAAAAAAAAAAAAAAAAACACAAGAGACAAAACTATTTAAAAACTAGAAAGCACTCGGAGAGCGCAGACCTCCGCCAAGAATCCTTTAAAAAAAATCCGGGATCCAGAAGGTGATCCGGATCACCGCCAAAAATTGAATGGATTGTTACTTGTGCCAGTCACACCTCTGGAAAAAATTTCAGAGCAATCCATTCATTACTTTTTCCGTAATGTTGCTAACAGACAAACCAACAAACAAACCAACCGTACCGAAAACATAACCTCCTTGGCGGAGGTAACTAGAAAAGCACTCGGAGAGCGCAGACCTCCGCCAAGAATCCTTTAAAAAAAATCCGGGATCCAGAAGGTGATCCGGATCACCGCCAAAATTGAATGGATTGTTACTTGTGCCCAGTCACACCTTTGGAAAAAAATTTCGGAGCAATCCGTTCATAACTTTTTCCGTAATGTTGCTAACAGACAAACAAACAAACAAACAACGCTACCGAAAACATAACCTCCTTGGTGGAGGTAACTAGAAAAGCACTCGGAGAGCGCAGACCTCCGCCAAGAATCCTTTAAAAAAAAAAAATCCGGATCCAGAAGGTGATCCGGATCGCCGCCAAAATTGAATGGATTGTTACTTGTGCCCAGTCACACCTTGGAAAAAATTTCGGAGCAATCCGTTCATAACTTTTTCCGTAATGTTGCTAACAGACAAACAAACAAACCAACCAACACTACCGAAAACATAACCTCCTTGGCGGAGGTAACAAAATAAAAACGGCACCGACTAACAAACCCCCCACACACACCCCAAAATAAATTCTGTTGGGGGGACAAAACCACCCACATCCAGAACCCGCTTCAAAGCCAAAGAGACACCAAAACAAGACAAAAAAAAAAACACAAGAGACAAAACTATTTAAAAACTAGAAAAGCACTCGGAGAGCGCAGACCTCTGCCAAGAATCCTTAAAAAAAAAATCCGGGATCCAGAAGGTGATCCAGATCACCGCCAAAAATTGAATGGATTGTTACTTGTGCCCAGTCACACCTCTGGAAAAAAATTTCAGAGCAATCCGTTCATAACTTTTTCCGTAATGTTGCTAACAGACAAACAAACAAACAAACAAACCAACGCTACCGAAAACATAACCTCCTTGGCGGAGGTTAAAAAAAAAAAAAAAACACGCACGCACACGTGTATGTATGGTGTAAAAATTAAACACATTTTCCCTGCAAGGCTGACAGTTGCTTTAGACATGCACTGCAAAAAAAGGCCTTTCAAAAATAAGAAATAAAAGATTAAAACAAAGCACATTTGCTTGAATCAGGTGAAAAAAAATCTGCCAATGGAACTAGTCAAATTTGACTTGGTAAGATTTCTTAAAGGAAGATGAAAAATCTAACCTGTTTTTAGATGAAATATTTCCAAAATAAGATTGGGGAACTTATTATGCGAGATCTGATTAACTCAAAATAGTTCTTATAACAAGATCGTACTTCTTACATTTAGCCATTCAAGTCATTTTTATTTATTTCATTTTCAGGGTATTTCACTTAAATTCATGACAAAGTCTTAGCAGTAAAAACTGAATTTAAGATAAATATACTAATATTAGGATTGTTAAATTCTACAACTAAGCATTGCTCGCTTAAAAGATTCTCCTTTTGTGACCTGTAATTAGTAAAATACTCTAGATATGAGACCAGAGACTATCTTGAATCAAGTTGACGACACGTGTAGCATTGCAACAAGTTTATTTTTTTTCCCATTTCAACATTCAAACATCTCTTAAGATTCCACTTCCCCAGGACCTCAGGCACCAAAAAAAAAAATCTACGCATTTTGACTTACAGTGCTTACACAATGCCAAAGCAACAGTGCATTTTGGGGGCACTGACTATTCATGTGTACGAGGGGTTTACAAGATCAGGCACAAAAAAAACCACTGAACTTAACTCACAGCATTCCAAAAAGACCTCACTAAAACGCCCTCCACTCACTCGTAGCCTTTTTGAAGGCATTTGTCTGGTCTAGAGTAGGGATGTTAACCGATGACCATTTGACCGGTGGTTGACCGAATCAACGTTAACTGGTTAATTTTTTTTTTGGTTGTCGGTGAAAAAAATAAAAAATAAAAAAAATAAATCGTTTTGAAGCTGCCGATTTTAGAGAGGAGAACCTGGAATTCTGTGTTTGTAAACGCTTGGGGCGTGCCATGCGGTGTAAGGACGACAGCTGACAAATCAGAAACACCCATTCAGTCATGTCCCGCCCCAGTTAAAGACAGCTGACAAATCAGAAAACACCCATTCAGTCATGTCCCGCCCTCCCGCCCCAGTTAAAGACAGCTGACAAATCAGAAGCACCCAGTCAGTCATGTCCCGCCCCAGTTGAACACAGCTGCCACCAGTGTTGCCAGATTGGGCGGTTTCCCGCCCATTTGGGCAGTTTTAAGTGGATTTTGGCAGGTTTTGAACATATTTTGGGCTGGAAAACGTCAGCAATATCTGGCAACATTGGCTGCCACTCGGCGAGAGAAAAGTGTAGACACAGGCTTTTTAGCTTACAAATTACTATTCTGTTTTTTTTTTTTTTAATTATTATTAGAAAGCACATCGAGTTTAGTCCTGCCTTGGCCAGTGCATTCTGAAAGTATGTTTCGGTCTGTAGCCAACAATGCATGTTATTGCAGATCATATCTCTCCACACAAACTAAAGGCGCAGATGCCGGCTTTTTCATGGACTGTAACGGCATTTGCTTATGTAGTAATTTTAATACAGAATTTACTCTGATGAAATTATTCAGACACTCCAACGCCCCCCCCAAAAAAAATTGGATCTGCACGAGCCATGAAAAAGGCGCGCCGTTTGCATCCCTGTAAACTCAGGTTAACCGACTTTAACCGGCTAATGAGGCTCGGTGGTCGGTCAAGATTTTTTTTTTTAGTTTTCGCCATCCCTAGTCTAGAGTCTGTACAGCATCTAGAAGGAGCTCACTCTGAATGACTGAGAAAACAGTCGCAGCAAACTTAGGATATGTAAGGTGGAGTTGAATTGTAATGAAAGATTCAAAGATTTCAGTAAAGTTCATTTATTCCCAAAACAAGCATGCTTTGTTTTGTTTTTTTCTTGAAACAAGATGAACCGCATTTGACAAATGTCCAAAATGTACTTACTTGTTTTAAAAAAAAACTTGTTTTATTTTCAAAGGTGCTCCAAATAAGACCAACACATTTTGTCTATACAAGATTTTCAAGATGGACTGTCTAAAAACTAGCCTTTCTAGCTAAATGAGGTTTTGCTTGTTGGGCAATTATGTCTTATAATAAGGGTGGCCAGATGTTTTGACTTGAAAATAGACAAACTTCCTACGATTTTTATTTTTTGCAGTGTGGCGAGTTTAGATCTTGAACGTGGACCTTATTTGTAAAGAACTTGACTAAACCTCTCCATCACTAACTGATAAAAGCAATGAATCTGTGAAAGAACAGCAACACCACCCTAAATAATAACTATGCTTATGAATACCTGACTCTAATGCTTGCAAATATTACATCATGCCATCCATTTTAGAATGGCTTCAAATAAACGGGTACATTTACTCATTAACAAACACCCTTTACACACACTTCATCCTCTCGTTTCAGTATAAAGAACACCGGAACATCTAAAACAAAATGCAACAATAACAGGAAGTGCGGGCATCCTGAGAGGGTTACGCATGCCATTTCTCTCCGACACACACACACACACACACACACACACACACATTGATTATTGGCTCTGGCAGGGGAGGGGAGAGAACACACCCCGCAATTGTGTTGACGTTTTGTAGGTCCAAGTTGAATCCAGTCACAATGTACTGTTATGAAACAGAGTGGTTTCTTATTCTCTACATCAACACTCGCCTGCTTTGCTTCACACTACTTTCATTTTAACAGATGTTCCGTTTTTAAAGGGCAAGCTCATAATGGGTTTAACATTTGCTGTTTTTATGACCATGATTACTTTTCCATACAGAGCAAGCAAAAAGAAGAGAGGAGAAAAAAAAAAAAAGTCTACCCGAAACACAAGCAAAACAACTAGGTTGTCATTTTGACAATTGTTCATAAAGTATTCTTAAGTGCCATATAATTTAACTCCTTTATGTATTAACTAAAGGAGTATTATGCCGCTTTTCCACTACAAACGCGGCTGAGCCGTGCCGTGCTGAGTTGGGCTGAGTCGAGCTGAGCGGGGCTGTTGGAGTTGCATTTCGACTACAACCGCGCTGAACCGTGCTGGCTGGAAGTGGGTGGACACATTGGGTGGAGTTAGCGAAAGTGGGTGGACGTCAGGTGATGTCGTTAAGCAGCGCAAACAGTGACATCAGTGAGCTTTTAAGCGGTAGTCTCACGACCCGAATAGTAAACAATAAACATGAAGTCGTTAGTGTTGCTGGTCTTGGTGCTGTGGCTTGTTGTCACCGACAACGCGGACAGATACTGGCAAGAGCGTATAGATGAGGCGAGGCACATAAGGCTTCAGAAATTCTCGTAATTCGTAATTCTTCTCCTTCCGGGTTTGCGGTGTTTACAGATCCCAGCGTGCTCGCGGGGCGTGTGTGGGCATGTGAGGACACTCCTCCTCACCAATCAGTGCACAGGGGAGTGTCTGCTCACACCCCCAGCCTCACTCGGCTCGCTTTGGCTCGCTTCAGCCCCACTCCAAAACGGTGCGAGTTTTAGGGGCTAAGCAGGGCTGAAGCGAGCCGAGTCGTGCTGTTTTTTGGTAGTCGAAACGCGAGCCGTGTCGGGCTGAAGTGAGCTGAAAAAGGGTAGTGGAAAAGGGCCATTAGAACAAACGTGAGATCCCTTCATGAGATCCCTGGTGGGTTTTTCTGGACATTCTTGTTGATAAACCACCGCGTGCTACAGTATATACAAACCAGAGAAGTTCTGGATCCACCAGTGAGCCCATTTAAAGAGCTCTCTGATGCATGGACTCCGTATATTCCGATGTAATTTGATAGCACTGTTAATTCTTAATCCTTTTCTTTTTTAAATTACGCAAATAAATTAACTGATAAACTACTCAGGTATTGCCTCCAAAACTTGTTTTAAACATCTTGACTTTTTTCCTCCCGTTCATCCAATAAGAAGATTTCCATTCATCATTTTATTTCTCTCATCATTTTCTGCGTTGACATACCTTTTTGTTTCGACAGGACTGACGCATTAACCTTGGATGCTGAAAATCTTCAGGACAGGGGTCCCAGATGGGATGATTTATTATAATTAGGGCTGGGACGATTACCCGACGCAATAGACGTTGTCGATTATAAAAATTATTTGACGTGGAATTTTAGTGGTGTCGACACATTGTGTAAAACCACACAGGGTAAAAATGTTCATGGAATAGGGATGGCGAAAACTAAAAAAAATCTTGACCGACCACCGAGCCTCATTAGCCGGTTAACCTATGAGTTTAAAGGAACAGTCCACCATACTTCATCTCATTATCTCTAGCCGCTTTATCCTGTTCTACAGGGTCGCAGGCAAGCTGGAGCCTATCCCAGCTGACTACGGGCGAAAGGCGGGGTACACCCTGGACAAGTCGCCAGGTCATCACAGGGCTGACACATAGACACAGACAACCATTCACACTCACATTCACACCTACGGTCAATTTAGAGTCACCAGTTAACCTAACCTGCATGTCTTTGGACTGTGGGGGAAACCGGAGCACCCGGAGGAAACCCACGCGGACACGGGGAGAACATGCAAACTCCGCACAGAAAGGTCCTCGCCGGCCATGGGGCTCGAACCCAGGACCTTCTTGCTGTGAGGCGACAGCGCTAACCACTACACCGCCGTGCCGCCCCAGTCCACCGTACTTCCATAATGAAATATGCTCTTATCTGAATTGAGACGAGCTGCTCCGTACCTCTCCGAGCTTTGCACGACCTCCCAGTCAGTCAGACGCGCTGTCACGCCTGTTAGCAATGTCGCTAGGCTCAGCATGGCCAATGGTATTTTTTGGGGCTGTAGTTAGATGCGGCCAAACTCTTCCACGTTTTTCCTGTTTACATAGGTTTATATGACCAGTGATATGAAACAAGTTCAGTTACACAAACTGAAACGTAGCGATTTTCTATGCTATGGAAAGTCCGCACTATAATGACAAGCGTACTAACACCTTCGGCAGCGCATTGATACAGAGCTCAGATATCAATGCGCTGCCGAAGCAAATATGTACAAGAATTAAGACACCACGAGTTGTTTGATTCGACTTGCAATTTCCGACCTCAGAGTAGGAAAAACCAAAGAAACTGCCCCAACTCAGAATTCCTACTCGGGAAGTGTCCTCAACCTCAAGTTCAGCAAGCGACCACAAATCAACACGGCTGCTCAAAGGGCCAGTGGTAAACAAACAAAGTAGCACCTCTTGCCTTTGGATTAAGGAAAATCTGCTTCACCCACAGTGCACTGGTTAACTTGCTGCTGACAAAAGATGAACACTGAGGTGTCCAGGTTTATATCGATCCACAATACTTAAAAACCATTATGAACCTCAACTGCACGTTTGCATCAATGCAGCACCACGACTACTTTAATCCGCGTCCCAGTTTGGCAGATTTAAAAAAAAAAAAAAGGCAGACGATTGGCTTTATGGAGGAGGAGGAGGAGGTGTGCGCACAGTCATCTTTGGCATTACAGACTTTCCACATAGATTTCTATTCAGGATTATTTAAGCAGTTTGGTCCTCCCTTATAACGGACATTACGGGTTGTTTTACAATCAGGGTACAAAGTTTGTCTCACAGGGGTCCAAAATTCAAATTGATTCAAACTGGTTCTTGTACCAGTTTTTAAAAGGATAGTTCGGGATTTTTGACATGAATCTGTATGGCATCCCCATCAATAGTGTCGTGCAAACACACTGACTCACCCCTGACAGCATCCTGCGAGTCCAGTTCTTGTCCAGACGAAAGTAGTCCGGCAAGTTTGTTGGGGTCACGAAAGTAAAACGTTTTTCGTCTCAAAACAGTGTGTGTTCAAAAGAGTGATATATTTGCATCACAAAACCGTTGCCAAATAAAAAGTCAGACCTCGAAATCGCTTGGCACTATTTTCTCTCCCTTCTTATCACTGCGCGCTGCCGGCTTCATCCAGCTGCGGCTCCAGCTTCAAGGATAAGCTGGAGCCGCATAAGTAGGAGTCCCGGCGGGTGGTTAGCATTCGATTCGTTTATATCCCGACCTTGTCAGCTGTCAGATTTATGTTAATGGACCCGGTAAGCTGGTAAATAATATTTATTTATTTTTTTCTTTACCAAATTCTAACAGAAAACGAGAGCGCCCGAAAGGGAAAACCGAGCCGAGCCGCCTCACGGCTGTAATGCAAATTGCTTTCCTCCTCAGTATACAAGTGCGCT
The DNA here is from genome assembly GCF_027579695.1 of Neoarius graeffei. Lineage (NCBI taxonomy): Eukaryota > Metazoa > Chordata > Actinopteri > Siluriformes > Ariidae > Neoarius > Neoarius graeffei. The sequence continues at coordinate 14,972,824 of NC_083580.1, forward strand.
TCCATAGCAGGGAAAAAGAAACTACCACTGCTGCCTATGTAGTGTCCTATTTATACAAATAGGAGTCATTCAGGATTCAGCCATGACACGGAGCAAAAACATGGCTGAATCCTGAATGACTCCTATTTGTATAAATAGGGCACTACATTGAACCCCAAGTCACACTTAGGCCATGTACTTATATGCTACTGTACAACATGCAATCTTTCTCAAAACGATCTTTTCTCCGTGAAAACATCCCAGCAACACCACGTGACAATGTGTCTGATCATCAAATACGTTATAATTACTCCAAAAACATTCCAATCATAGTAGATACACCGCCAGACGGTGCAAAAACAATCCGAATTGGCGTTTTCCAGACCGAGGCGCCATGTTGTTTAGTTGTTTACTTGTCGCGGCTGCTCTCGCGAGATTTGACATGGGTTACATACAAGGTCAGCTGACTTGTAGAGCGAGATTTCTCGAGACTGAATGACCTTTCACCCACCGGCGCGGGAGCTTTTGACAGAAGTAGTTCGCGAGTTGTTTTTGTTGACACTTGGGCATTTAAAGAGGTCATCCCGCGGCACGAAACGGAAGAAAGCCAAAGACTGTCCGGGGCAGAAGAAGATTACTTCTTTCTTTTTTGATGTTGACAGACAATTCATTACAATTTCCCTCTCGGATAGCCTCAGAATGTCCCATTGTAGCCTCAATTTTTCAAAGGCTTCGCATGGTGGGGGACGGGGGGGGTGGGAGACGGACGGACAACCGACACCATCTCCCCCCCGCTTCGCTCCCTCGCCATGGTGAGCGCCCTCATACTAAATTTTTCTAGAAAAAACCCTGCATGTGTATGGTAGTTTTGTGTAATCTGCTATAAGATAAAGAAAAGTAGCAAAAATGTTATCAAAGACTCCTTGTCAAAAAATAGCTGATAGAAATAAAATTCCAACAGTTAAGAAATCGTTAGTAGTCCATAACATTCACCTAATGTTATAGCATGTTCATGAACTATTTAGGTTTTTTTTCCTAAGTAAATTAAGTGTAGCTTTAAGCAGGGCTGGGAGAAACAAATCAAGTGATTCTCGGAGAGGACTTTTTTTTTTTTTTTGACAATTCAGAATCCACTACTTCCGTAGTGCTTTTAAATATAAGGCTGTAAGCTTTGTGTTAGTTGTCTCTAATATTTATGTCCCAATATCTTGACCACATTTTAGGATGAAAATTATCATTTTAGATATGTTATTTTGTATTGAAAAATTAGCTGTCTCGGAGAGGACATTTTTTTGACACGATTACATACTAAGGCCAAAAAAAAAAAAAGTGTGTTTCCGGTAACCCGACCGATCGAGAATTTCCGCGTCGAAATTGCCGACCGTAAAGTTTTTATTACAAATTTCCCTTGATATTTTAGTGTAAGCGGCGTTAGTTTGTCATAATTTTTTGTTTCAACGCATTCAAGTTGTGAAAGAAACGATAAAAAGTAAAATGTTTCGCCACTTCTATCAGCCCTCCTGCATAAACATGGAAGCGCACTTGTATACTGAAGGAGGAAGGCAAAACTGAGCCGAGGCGCCATTTTGAATCCTCATTCAAGGCTGTAATGCAAATTGCTTCCTCTTCAGTATACAAGTGCACTTCCATGGCAGGGAAAAACACTACATTTTGCCGCCTATGTAGTCCTCTATTTATACAAACAGGAGTCATCCAGGATTCAGCCATGTTTTTGCTCGGTGTTTTTGCTCGACCCAAGTTCTACAGTAGGCCAGGCTAGGCCGTCTGCTTTTAATGGAAGTAGCCTAGCCTAGGACGTTATTTTCACGTTATTTCTTGATGAGGTGTTTTCACGTTATTACATGAAAATATCATGAAATAACGTGATAATTTCGTATCATGAAATTACGTGATGTTATTACATAAATATATTGTAAAAACGTGATAACTTTGTTAACAATATCTTTTCATGTAATTACTTGATTCTAAGCCAATTTTTTTTTTTGAGTGTGGCAGCAATACGCTTCCGTAGATCATAACTCGAACTCTTGCGATATTTTTTTTTATTCGTTTAAAAATTTAAAACACTTTTATTTTATTATGATGTGTGGTATAAAGGATTCTGTGCCAAAATACTATTTTGTAAGATGTTTACTTGTGTTAATTTTTTCGAACAAAATAAAAAAATATTAAGGAAAAAAAAATTTTCCTACCTACCGACCTTATTTTAGTATTTCATCTTTTTTTTTGGCCTAATTTGATCAAAATAGTCTGAAAACTTACTGGCATTCAACATTAAAACTTAACTATGTTTCCAATGATATGGAACCAAATTTGTTTTATGGTATAAAGAATGATGTAAGTGCATCCCTTTTGGAGCTCCCTGTGGTCAAAAAAGCACTTTTTCTAAATGACACGAGTAATTTTGCTAAATGAGACATATATTGCCATACATTCACCAAAAATAACGTTATCACCAAATTTTTTTTTGCATGGTAAATAAAGCTATCACAGGGCTACAATAAACAACCAAGTTTATTTAGACTACGTTCAGACTGCACCCTGAAACGACCCATATCCGATTTTTTTGCCCATATGCGACCTGTATCCGATTTGTTATTGACAATCTGAACGACACAGATCTGATTTTTTTCACATGCGACCCAGGCCGCTTGGATATGTGGTCCTAATTCCGATGCATATCCGTTATTTTCATATGCGACTGCAGTCTGACCGGACAGGTCGCATTCATGCGACCTACACGTCATCAACAAGAGACAAACGTCACTATTCTGCGTTGGCTAATCCCGCCTCTTTGGTGGAAACTTGAGTGCGTTTTTTTTTTTTTTTACGTATTACGTAGATGTGCTTATTACGTGTCAATTTGCGCATGCGGGACACTTTTGGGTCGTTTTCCGTTCATATTGGAGATCGCATACAAGTCTCATATAATTGGTAATATGAACGGCCTAACAAAAAAAATCGGATTTCACAACAAATCGGATATGGGTCGTTTCAGGTTGCAGTCTGAACGTAGTGCAAGTCAAGCCTTTTGATATTGAAGATAAGTGTTAAACGTTATTTTTAGCTTGCGTACCCTGATTGTAAAACAACCCTTATAGTAATGGCATTTCGCAGATGCCCTTATCCAGATCGATCTACATCATACCCAGAACAGCCTGGAGAGCAGTAGGGGGTTAAGGTGCCTTACTCAAGGGCACTCCAGTCATTCCTGCTGGTCCAGGGAATCAAACTGGTGACCTTTTGGCCCCAAAGCTGCTTCTTTAACTATTAAAGACCAAGACCATTGCATCCCCATAACAGTTCTGACTTCCTGTTCCTGAGGCAAGTTGACCACAACCCTGTTTCATGGAAAAAAAAGTCACTCAACTTTAAGTAATCAGCACGTTCAATCTACACCAGTTAGTGCAGAGCGTGCAAGAGATGCTCATGATTGCACTTCCTTCTCACTTTATGAACAGCCGACTTAACCTACATCATTAATCATCTCCTCTTCATATTTTTAAGGACCAGTTACCTAGAACGTTTACGGGATGACTAAATGAATATATCCATGCTGACCTGGCAGTAAGCGAATGAATTCAGACCGATTAGCGATGCTGTAAATAAGTCACACAATATGACTTGTGCACAGTGTAAACAACATAACGTTAAGAGAAAACGAGTTCTAGGGTTTGTTTATACAACAGTAAGAAAACACTGAGGGAGGATAAAGATGAGAGCGCACACACACACACACGGCCTGAGGTCTGTATTTGGCACTAGCTTTGATCTCCACTTCCTGTCTCTCTACAACAGGACTCTAGCCTTACTATCTTTTACTTCTTTACAACATCTCAGTGAGTGAGTGAGTACACAAGACTAAACGTGAGGTGTGGTGTGATGAATCGCAGAGGATGTGGCGATTATAACTGCGTGTTAGTGGTTCTAAGCCTTTCCTTGACCACCTTTTCATGTTGCATAAAATGTTATTTGAAGAGGAGGGCCGGCTAAAAATAAGTACTGGCGGCTTGGCTTATTGGTTCATTTTCAACCCACAAGTCCCGAGAAGCAGCACGAAGATGTGAAAAAGGCTAGAAAGGCTGAAGCAGAGTCAGTTTAGAGGTTTGCATGTACATCACTGCAACCAAGTAACATTTAAAAAAGAAAAAATAACACCCCACACACACCATGTTGAACTGTTAAGGCCTCTGCATGCTCTTGCGACAAGGCTTTCGCAGATAGCTTTTCGCAGACAGTTGTAATTTATTGTTGAGTGGGGAGTAATAGGCGTGCGCGATGTTATTCACCGGTACAACGCAAGGGGGCGCAAAGTCGCTAGGAGTAGTTGGTGGGTGTGGTTAGTGGAGTGTTTATCCTCCGGTTACTTGTAATGACTAGAATTTTTTTTTTTTTATATAATGACTAGAACTGGAGTCGTATAGATGTACGTACTTCCTTGATCAACCGCTCTTCATGCTGCTCCATCTTCGCTCGTGTTTTTAAAAATGCCGGTCGTGAAAACAAAACAAACCGGGAAAGTAGTGAAGTAAGTAACATTTAAAGTGCGTGTACAGCGGATGTAGAGTGGACCAATCAGAGCCCTCTTGTCTGCGACGCTGTCTGCGAGGCTCACAATTTTTGGGAGGTGCGCGCAGAGCGTCTGTGAAGGTGGGGGGGCTACGCAGACACTATCTGCGACACCGTCTGCGAGGACTGGGTTGTCAGCATAAATTGGCCTTTAGACGAGACCAAGTGTGCGCACATTGTGAACTAAAAGTGAAAGCAGAGCACAGGGTCCAAACCAATGAGCATCAAACAAGTGTCTCTTAAGGGGTGTTCGCATGGCACATATTTGCATCGATGCTGCACCGATGTATTTTGTTGCGACATATCTTACACCGGTGTAAATTTTGTGAAGCGTTCACACGTCACAAACCTGCTTACCAGAGAGAAGCGTGTTAGCACCGGTGCAGCCCCACTTGCGTTCACACGGCAGTTTTTGCGACCGTGCTATACGATAGTAATAATGCAGAAATGAAATATGCACCGCGTGCAAATGTACTTCCTTTTCCCGGTTGTCATGGCATCACCAAGCGCTGGGAAAACAACGTGGATGAAGACACCAGTGTTGCCAGATACTGCTGACTAGGGCTGTAACAATATGCGTATCGAAACTGAAATCGCGATACGCAGAGCCACGATCCGTGTCGCGATACAAGAAGGCAGAATCGCGGTACACCCTTTCAAACTTCTCCTCAGCCCAAAAACAGAGGCGCTTCCAAACTTCAATTTATGAATACTTTACTTTTTATTTAAATTACATTTTAAACTTACTTAAATTACTTTTATTTTTTATATCTATTAGTAAGTCGTTTTTTCGCCGACCTGCGACAATCTTCTGCGAGTCACGCAACGTCCACACTCGCCACTGGCAGAGCATTCATTTCTTTTAAGCGGTCGCCATTCTGGTTGCGACGCGGGGAGCGAATCTGTAAACAAGCAGCTCATTGGCTGGCTAGGTGTGCCACAAGCCAATCACAATCACTTGACCGGAAAGGCATGCAGTGTTGCCAGATTGGGCAGGTTTAGGTGCTTTATGGCTGGTTTTGAACATATTTTGGGGTGGAAAACGTTAGCAATATCTGGCAACACTGAAGGCATGTCTGCTTGGGCGGAAGCCTTCTGCGGCAGTTACATTTTGACACGCGAGCAATGTTTCACTATAAAAATTCCGTAATTTCCATCTGTTTTCCACGATCACAGAAAATCATTGGCCCTATGAGAGTGAGACAGTGAGAGAGCCACCCCCCCAAAAAAAAAATCTTAACGGATTTACACGATTTGGAAAAATGACTTTTTCAGAACCGAAAAAAACAGAGCTTCCGGCTCAACAGTATTATTTTGAGAAATAAAACAATCTTTGGATATACATTTGTTCATTTTTGCATACATATTACTCATTCTCTGCAGTGGTCTGAATTATTTGTTATTAAATAGTTAATGTAAGTAAGTAAATGTTAATAAGTCAAATTTACTACTTTAAAAAAAACATTTAAAAAAAAAATCATGGGCGTATCGAATCGTGGGTCAAAAATCGCGATACGAATCGAATCGTGAGTTGGGTGTATCGTTACAGCCCTACTCCTTACAGAAATCAGAAGTAAAAATTCAACAGCTCTGTGCTAGAATGCATCATAATCTAAAAATCAAAATCCTTTCCACGCCATGTGGCGCATAGGACGGCGCCGATCTCCGTTTCCGTAGCCCTCGGCCTCTCGCCTATTACATCGCGAGGGTTACAGCAGGAGGCGGGTCCTCTGGTAACCGCAAGAGTTTGACTCCTCACTCGCATCTGTATTGCAGCGTGCCTTGCCCGATGGCAGCAGGTACCATTTTTATGATGGTCTTTGGTATGACCTGATCGTGAGTAGAACTCGCGATCTCCCGATTGAGAGGCGGACACGTTAACCACTAGGCCACTAGCTGGTAATGCGTCATAATTTACCCCCCCCACCAAAAAAAAAAAAACCATGAACACTGACTTGTTGAATCACTTGCCATGAAATGGTGGAAACGTGACGTTATGCTGAGAGCATATGCAAAACTACATCCGCTCTACAAACTTAAATGTCAAGGGTGCTTTAAAAACATTCAAATGAGACTCATGCCTGGGGGGAAAATCCACATACTCATCTGATATGTTGTTGTAGCTATTGTTCGGTGCTGAAGTGAAGTGAATTCGTTCATGAAGGGACATTTCAGAAAGTGAGAAGAGGGAAACTAGAAACGACAAGATAACAATGGGCATACACAGAATCCTTGTGTGTCAGCAGATTCCGGGAGCGATCAGACACTGAAGGTTAAAAATAACGTTCAAGATCGACAGGTCTGTCATTATAGTAACATGAGTGAATATTGTTTAACCTGTTTTACGTTACTTTATGTTGCTCGACAAGAAATTTGGCGATGCTTAAGGCCAAATGTTATACAGTAAGCCCTCAGTATTCGCGAGGGTTAGGGACCGAACATGGCCGCGAATAAGCCAAAATCGCGAATACTTGTAACCCCCCCCAAAACTGCTCACAAATGCTTATTTTGATGTCTAAAACACTCCCTATATCCTAGGCTATGATCCCAAACACTTTAGATACACTTCTGAGCCACTGCCGCAAAACTCTTCCCTTCCTTTAGCACAGCGGCCCCCAAGCCCCGGGCCGCGGACCGGTACCGGTCCGTGGGTCATTTGGTACCGGGCCACACAGAAAGAATAAATAACCTGCACTATTTCCGTTTCATTCATTATCTGAGTCTGAACGATGTTTGATTTTGAAAAATGACCGGATTCTCTCCGTTACATCCGTCTATAACTCACGCTTGACCAGAGCATGTGAGCGGAGTGGAGCGGCGAGAATTTCGATCCTCGCTCACGGAGGTGGTCGCTCCGCTCGCTCCCCGCTCAATGTCGCACCATGCCGCTTCGCCCGTTACCGCTCAGCGCTCCACCAAGATTGCATCCCGCTCCGCTCCACGCTCGCTCAAAAAATATGTGCACGCATGCGCGTAGCGGACGCGGAGTACTTCCCGTATCTCTGCCCTCTGTCCCCCGCACTTTTTACAGCCATTACAACCACTTAATTTTTAACACGTGGAAACGCGTTTTTCCGAGCCGCCTCTAAACGCATCATGAGCAGGCGGAGCGCAGGTGGCAAACAAACACCGCTGTCGTTCATTCTGAGCCACGTTGGGCATGCTTCAGACTCGTGATGTGAGCGGTCACGGGGCGAAACTGGAGCGGGCCATTGCCTCACTCCATCCTTCCCATCCTTGAAAAAAAAAAATAAAAATCCCGCTCCGCGCTCTTCAAAATTCGTCCGTTCCGCTCACATGCTCTGCTCTTGACGCATGTCAAGACGCTTATCTCAGCGACCAAGAATGTTGGAGAGAGGACATTACTCATGTTATGTTGCTGACGCGATGTTACGAGGATGCTGCTAATAAAGTTGCATACGAGTACACAGTGGATTCACGTTTATTACTATATTTAGAAAATACCACAGTTTATCCACCACACCTTAAAGGCTGGGCCGTGAAAATATTGTCTGACATCAAACCGGTCCGTGCTGCAAAAAAGGTTGGGGACCGCTGCTTTAGCATATCGAGAAGTCCTACCTTCTCCTGCAGTGTCATTACCTTCTTCTGGCGCTTAGGTTCCTTGGCAGGAGCCTTAGAAGATGCAGAGCGTTTAGGAGCCATTGTAGGGCGTAAAAATTATTCAAAAATACCAAGAATGCACAACACGTGAACAAGTCTGAACTACGGGAACCGCGAGACTGTATTGTACAATGCGCTCATTCGTATCAGCCAATGAGCAGCAGCCCGCCATTCAAACTTCAGCCAATAGCAAGCGAGCATTCGGCTCTGAGAATGTAGCAGTGTGTAAACGTTCGCAGTGCGTAAACGTTTGATATGTTCGCCGCAAATCGCTGAGATTTCCGCGAATGCATAGGAGATGTGTTCTATATAAAATCCCGCGAATATGTGAATTTGCGAAAACTGAACCGTGAATAGGCGGGGGTCTACTGTACTTTTTTTTTTTTTTTTAAGTTCTTCTCATGATCCTGAATCAGCTTTATTTCTAATAGAAACCAGGGTGTAATTATTTAAAGAGAGTGAGAAGAAAATTGCACAAAAATGAGAGCAATGAGACCTAACAGGAGCGTGGAGGAAGGAGAGATGGATGGAGCAGCAAAGCAGAAAGAGAAATATAAAAGGACACATTTTTCTGGATTAAAATAACCTTTAAGTAATATATAATAATACCAACAAAGCTGGAGAAAAGCGACTTAGATCTCCGTGTTGACATTTGATGGAAATGAGGGATTCGGTTTCTCAAAAGGTTCAAGTTTCGAGCAACTGCTCACACTTGTGTACACACACACACACGACTGGAAGATCACATGCTGTTGAAAGCTGAAGCTCCATCGCCCTGGTGAGAACAAAACCACTCTTCACCTTTCTTTACCACCACCTCTCTGCCTGCACTTACAAACAGCAAAAAAAAAAAAGAAAAAAGAAAAAAGCTTTTCTGATGCATTCTAATACACTGAGTCGACGTTATATGCACCTTAACCTCTGCATGCTTGCAAAATGCGTCACCATAGCAATTCGAAGCTTGCGAAGTGGCACATCAATTCATGAACCTATCATACACACCGCTCAGGGTTGTTTTACAGGTCTCAGCAACATTCATTCCAAATGTTCTTTGTGAACAAGACATTCTGTTTCCAAACCTATCATCATTAAAACTGCTCCTATGGAGCACTTGCATGTGATGTCACAGCCGATCCAGATTGTGACAGACGCCATCTTGTCGGTCAAACGCCATATTTCCGCCTTCTACTTCTGGTTCTACTTCTGCTTTTACTTCTACCTTTTCTTCTGGAAAACCCTACTATATACAATTCTACTACAACGACTGCGGCTACAAGCTCTCCCTACCTGTGCACGTTTTTTGTGTGTATTTTTGCGTGTTGTTCGTCTGTACCGGACTTCAATATCCACTACAACCGTATGGACTTACCGGACATTGGTTTCCAGCAGAAAATGACGGTTTGTAGCGATTTCCATCGCATGCACAACATTCCGGACGAGATAGCGAGACCAGCGGGGTCTCCGTGGATTGTTATCGGAAGCAAAGCGAAGGAGGCGGCGCCGGGAGCGGAAGCAAAAGCGAGGCTGCAGAGCCGGCCTGTTGACTAAGCTCAGAAAACAGCCACTCAAATCTCCACTGCTAAGCCTCTATCTCTCCAACGCCAGATCCATGGTAAACAAGACGGACGATTTGGAATTACAGCTGGAATTACCTTATTCTATTCTATAATCGGCTGGTCAGTGCTATACTCAATACTTAAGTGACTTACCCGTCCAATGAGGATTGTTATTTTCTTGTTTACAAGATGCCACATCTGAGTCGCTGACAAATCCTGAATTTCTGTAAAGATAACTGTCCAGAGATTTATAAGCACGCAGTGCTTCACCACTGAACAGCGAGGGAAAGTTAATGAGGTAATTATACACGTCTGGGTATTCCGCTGGCAGTTCAACATCCACTGACACGGTCGTGAAAACTCCGTCCGGTAAGCCATAAGGGTCACTAATCTGTAGATCGTTTATTTTAGACATGTATCTAGTTATCTGTTCATTAGAAAAATGAGCCGTGTAGTCCGTCGGTTGAAATTGATCCATTCTGTACACGAGTGCAGCAGTATTCAGCTGTGTTTTTTACCGGCAAGATGGCGGCTGTGTACTTTCCGGTCACGTGACTGCAAGATCTCTATTCTCTGGACTCGGCGCCGTCAGAGACCAGCAGTCTGAATGAAAGGAGGCTAACAGAGCGCTGGTGTGTCCCAAACCGCCTAAACAGCCGCCGCGACGCCACATAGCAACATCGCCCGGAACATCACGCCAAGCACTAAACAACCACGAATGTTAAATGAGCAACGAGCTCACTGCAGTCCACAGCTGGGAGCGCAGGCATCACCCACAGCGAACCGAAGCCTGGAGGGAACCGACGCCCAAAACTGGGTCCGGAGCTGCACCACAACCAGCGGACAAAAACACTCAAACAAACATCAAACCACACAAACAATAAATAAAATGAAAATAGAAAAAGAAAATAAAAATAAAATAAAAAAAGCTCTGGTGAGAAGCGGCAGCCAGAATGAGCACGATGTACTCTCAACCGGAAACGGAAACGAAAAAAAAAATGTAATGATGTAATCAAGCCGGAAGTTTTGTTTGTTTTGATAGCAATCAGGAAAGTTTGAAAAAAGTAGGCAGTAACCGTCATTTAAACTCGTTTTTGTGCAATATTTCGTTTGGAAAACAGTTTTCAAAATGGCGGCACTGACACCTGGCTGACACTTCACGTTTCGAAGTCTCGCACAAGTCCCGTGAAGATCGCGCGGATAAGCGACGCCTGCCGTGGACCAAACGAACTAAATTCAACACGGCTAAAAACCGAATAAGCCGATAAGTATAATATTTAATTGCAATTAGTTGCCAATACGAGTCATGACACAAGGTTACTAAAACCTAATTGAATAACACGTTAATTAAGAAATAAAGCAAGTTTAAAAACGACTCCAGTTCTCCTTTAAAGAAAGCTCAAATCCTCCAATTGTTACTGTTACAGCTTCGCTGTCATTGGGAGCGATACAGGAAATCTTTCCTGCCCCGAGCCATCAATTCACCTCTGTCTGACTGAGAGAACTCTGACCTCTCTGCTGTATGGTCCTGTTTATAACCCTGGTCCACCACCAGAGCTTGCTCGTTTACCGTCAGCCACTTTTGCAGTTTATTTTCTGTTCAATACTGAAACTCTTTCACAGTTTATCTTCATTTATCACAATTATTGTTTTTCGCATTCACATGTACAAAGCACGTACAGTTGAACTCAAAATTATTAGCCCCCCTTAAATTTTGGAACATTTTCCCAAATATCCTCCAAATGTTTAAAGCATTGATAAAAATTGATATACACAAACAATCACCAGTACTATTCAGATGTTTGTGGTGCATTTTGGAATATGAAATTAGTTTTAGGCTGTCTTTATATGAAATATGGTAAAAATGAGTTGGTCAAAAATATTAGCCCCCATGTGGATTCTTGCTTTTAAAACACAGTTAATTAACCAATCAGCTTTTAAACAACACCTGTGCAATCAATTGGCTTCCTAGCAACACCTGTAGTCAATTGGCTCCATTCAACAGTTTAAAAGGACTCCAAGGAACAGGGCATTTGAATGAATGAGGAGGATTACTATTTGTCACAATGCCGAAGACTAAAGAAATAAGTCTTGAACTCCGACAAAAGATTGTGGAGGCTCATGACAAGGGCCAAGGCTACACGGCCATTTCGAAGAGGTTTACAGTCTCCAGAACTGCAGTTCGGTGCATCATTGCCAAGTACAAGGAGACAAATTCGGTCAAGAACAAACCTGGTCGTGGACGCAAGTGTAAGATCTCAAGAACTCTGGAAAGAAAAATTGTCAGAGATGTCCGTAAAGAGCCCCGTACATCTGCAAAGGAAATTGTTGCTGACCTGGCCTCTTCTGGAGTTTGTGTGTCAAGGCACACTGTTGTGAGGTCTCTTCATCGGAATGGGCTTCAGGGCTATCGTCCCAGAAGAACCCCCTTACTAAAACATCATCACATCAAAGCCCGACTAAAGTTTGCCCGTGAGTACTTGAAGAAGAAAGATGAGTTTTGGAAGTCTGTGCTTTGGTCAGATGAGACGAAATTGGAGCTGTTTGGGCATATGGACTGGCTATGTATGGCGAAGAAAGGGAGAGGCCTTCAACCCTGTGAACACAGTTCCCATAGTTAAACATGGTGGTGGCAGCATCATGCTGTGGGGCTGTTTTGCAGCCTCAGGTACAGGCAGTCTGGTTCGGGTGCATGGCACCATGAAAAAGGAAGATTACCTAAAAATACTGAAGGAAAACATGCAGAAGTCTGCTCTCACTTTGCGCTTAGGTCGTCGTTGGGTCTTCCAGCAAGATAACGACCCAAAGCATACATCTAAAATAGTCCAGCAATACTTCAAGGATACCAAGACCAACGTCATACAGTGGCCTGCACAGAACCCAGATCTCAATCCAATAGAAAACCTGTGGCAAGTGCTGAAAAAGAACGCCCATGCACGAAAACCATCCAATTTGGGCCAGTTGGAACAGTTTGCAATGGAGGAATGGGCCAAAATTCCTCAGGAGACCTGTGCCAACCTAGTGAAAAACTATTCCAAGAGGTTGTTGTCAGTTGTGGGTCAAAAAGGGTACACAATTGACTACTAATGGTCAGGGGGCTAATAATTTTGAACATCTCACTTTTGCTGTTTTTGGTTGAAACTCAGTGTGATAAGATATCGTAATGAAACTTGTTGGACAATGTCTTCATAGTGCATTTATTTCAAGAATAAAAACATTTGTTGTCAATGGTCATTTTCATGGAGAAATCAAGAATTATGTTCAATTCCACAAGGGGGGCTAATAATGGAGTTCAACTGTATATAGATTTTTTTTATATCGTTACATTTTTATCTGTATATTGCATAGTCGATTTGTTCTTGGGATTTTTTTTTTTAATAAAAATTCTATGTTGTTCTTTCCGCATGTCTAATACCTTACTGCTGCAACAAAACTTCCTAGCTTGGGATCAATAAAGTAAATCTAGCTCAATCTATTTGTTGTTCTGTCTTTGAAGGATATTTCAGACACAGCTTTTCCGTAACATCTCTTCCTTAAAGGGGAACAGAGGACAATATATAGAGTAAATAGAGATCTTGCAGTCACGTGACCGGAAAGTACACAGACGCCATCTTGTCGGGCAACAACACCGCTGAATACTGCTGCACTCGTGTACAGAATGGATCACTTTCAACCGACGGACTACACGGCTCATTTTTCTAATGCACAGATAACTAGATATATGTCTAAAATAAACGACCTACAGATTAGTGACCCTTATGGCTTACCGGACGGAGTTTTCACGACCGTGTCAGTGGATCTTGAACTGCCGGAGGTGGAATACCCAGACGTGTATAATTACCTAATCAACTTTCCTTCGCTGTTCAGTGGTGAAGCACTGCGTGCTTATAAATCTCTGGAGAGTTATCTCTACAGAAATTCAGGATTTGTCAGCCCCCCTAAGATGTGGCATCTTGTAAAGAAGAAAAAAACTATTGTCATTGGCCGGGTAAGTCACTTAACTGATGCTAGATATATCAGTAGTATCTAGCATAGCACTGACCAGCCGATTATGGTTGAATATTTTATATTATCAGTTAGATCAAGTATCAGTAGTCTATCACTATTACTGTATATATGGTAAACCTGCTTAATGAAATAAAAACGTATTTGTCCAGTTTAATTTCCTTAGTTTTTACCTTAATTAGCAATACTGATGAATCATAATTCTTAGAATTAAAGATGTGTGAGCATATATATTTATTTACAAGTCCCTATAAGGATTGATCCTTATATTTATAAGGATTTACTACTAAGACAGTGGTAAATTCTTATAAGTTCTTTACTGTTTTTTTTCGTACCACACCGCTAAAGACCCCACCCCAACCCTCTTTTCTCAGGCTCCCACTTCCCGGAATTTTTTTTATTAGAGCAAGTCATAAACTTATGCTGCAAATAACCACATGGATATACTGAAATAAATACATGACGAACCTGAGATGAAATGGTCACTGCACAGGCGCCAGTGATCGTTCCTTCCAGTCGGTATCCATGCCTTGTTCTTGTTGTTTGGATCAGCCCGGCCGATAGCAGCAATCCATTTTGCGCGCCTGTCAGGGTCCCGTGGCAGCCTATGAAACTTTCTTCCTGTTTTCTGACCTCTCCTGTTGTGGCATTTATATGCCATGCAAGTATCCGGCATTGTGGCACGGTAATTTTTGAATATTTCGGCAAAAAAAAAAAAGTCAGCGTCAGAAAGGCGGCGGAAATATGGCGCTTGACCGCCAAGATGGCGTTTGTCTACAATCTGGAGCGGATGTGACGTCACGTGCAAGTGCTCCATATAACAATAAAACACACATTAACGAACCTTATTCAAGACTTACAAAAGTTTTTTGTTCTAAGGTTGGAAAGTTATAGTGTTTTGAAAGTAGCTCGAGCAAACTATTTCCGCAGTTTGAACAGCCCGCCATGATATTAATTTTATCCCATCAGAATGCACGTTCATTTTCTCTGCGTAACACTCATGACGTATGTCTGTGCCCAGTTGTGTTGGCTCATTGAGGTTGGGAATAGCACGTGTGAATCGGAAAGTAGGATGAATTGTAAGTGATCGGCTACACAATGCCACAGTGTGTTGCTTTCGGGTGTAATAACAGGACCGATGGAAAGCGTAACGATCCTCCAGACGTGTCTTTTGCGGGATCTCTTCGTATGATTCGACAGAGCTGTCGCTTTCACTTGATGCGCCCGACGCCATGATTACACGCTTCTCTCCTAGTGCAGTGGGTAGGGCTGACGTCACGGTCTTTTAAAAATGGCGACTCTTGTGCCGTTTAGCGTGCCGACTATTATATTTACAAATACCAAGATACTTCGTTGTTTTCTAGTATATAAATTTGATAGAATACTTACCGTAAGAATACGTTACTTTGTCACATCAGCAACTGTATATATTATATTTGGTACCCCTTTAAAAACATCAGTATTTATCGCATTGTCATGATTTCCCCCCACCACCACCAAAAAAATAAATCAAAATTATTCCATCTAGCACGGCAGCGTCAGAACATTGTTTTGTTTAGTTCTGGTCAGTCAAGTCGTGTTGCTCTAGGGGTGGGTTTCCCAAAAGCATCATAGCACGAAGATCGTTAAATGGTAGAGCGAGCATCACAATATACACTCCCTCTCCTAGTTAAGAGGCTTTTGGGAAACCCACCCTCGTGCATTTAACAGTAGTCATACATGATAAAGTTAGGAACTTGCTAAGTGTAGCAGATGACACAGCCAGAGTGTTTCAGTGCAGTCTGCATCACTGGAGCGGAGAACCTGAAGTTACTGTCGTATGATTTTACAGTGGTGCTTGAAAGTTTGTGAACCCTTTAGAATTTTCTATATTTCTGCATAAATATGACCGAAAACATCAGATTTTCACACAAAGTCCTAAAAGTAGATAAAGAGAACCCAGTTAAACAAATGAGTCAAAAATATTATACTTGGTCATTTATTTATTGAGGAAAATGATCCAATACTACATATCTGCGAGTGGCAAAAGTATGTGAACCTTTGCTTTCAGTATCTGGTGTGACCCCCTTGTGCAGCAATAACTGCAACTAAACGTTTGCGGTAACTGTTGATCAGTCCTGCACACCGGCTTGGAGGAATTTTAGCCCATTCCTCTGTACAGAACAACTTCAACTCTGGGATGTTGGTGGGTTTCCTCACATGAACTGCTCGCTTCAGGTCCTTCCACAACATTTCGATTGGATTAAGGTCAGGACTTTGACTTGGCCATTCCAAAACATTAACTTTATTCTTCTTTAACCATTCTTTGGTAGAACGACTTGTGTGCTTGGGGTCGTTGTCTTGCTGCATGACCCACCTTCTCTTGAGATTCAGTTCATGGACAGATGTCCTGACATTTTCCTCTAGAATTCGTTGGTATAATTCAGAATTCATTGTTCCATCAATGATGGCAAGCCGTCCTGGCCCAGATGCAGCAAAACAGGCCCAAGCCATGATACTACCACCACCATGTTTCACAGATGGGATAAGGTTCTTATGCTGGAATGCAGTGTTTTTCCTTTCTCCAAACATAACGCTTCTCATTTAAACCAAAAAGTTCTACTTTGGTCTCATCCATCCACAAAACATTTTTCCAATAGCCTTCTGGCTTGTCCACATGATCTTTAGCAAACTACAGACGAGCAGCAATGTTCTTTTTGGAGAGCAGTGGCTTTCTCTTTGCAACCCTGCCATGCACACTATTGTTCAGTGTTCTCCTGATGGTGGACTCATGAAAATTAACATTAGCCAGTGTGAGAGAGGCCTTCAGTTGCTTAGAAGTTACCCTGGGGTCCTTTGTGATCTCGCCGACCATTACACGCCTTGCTCTTGGAGTGATCTTTGTTGGTCGACCACTCCTGGGGAGGGTAACAATGATCTTGAATTTGCTCCATTTGTACACAATCTGTCTGACTGTGGATTGGCGGAGCCCAAACTCTTTAGAGATGGTTTTGTAACCTTTTCCAGCCTGATGAGCATCAACAACACTTTTTCTGAGGTCCTCAGAAATCTCATTTGTTCGTACCAAGAGTACACTTCCACAAACATGTGTTGTGAAGATCAGACTTTGATAGATCCCTGTTCTTTAAATAAAACAGGGTGCCCACTCACACCTGATTGTCATCCCATTGACTGAAAACACCTGACTCGAATTTCACCTTCAAATTAACTGCTAATCCTAGAGCTTCACATACTTTTGCCACTCACAGATATGTAATATTGGATCATTTTCCTCAATAAATAAACGACCAAGTATAATATTTGCGTCTCATTTGTTTAACTGGGTTCTCTTTATCTACTTTTCGGACTTGTGTGAAAATCTGATGTTTTAGGTCATATTTATGCAGAAATATAGAAAATCCTAAAGGGTTCACAAACTTTCAAGCGCCACTGTAGGTGTCCAGAGGAAGGCGAGGAAATAAAACTATCCACATACACCAAGAACAGTCAAACCACCCTCACATGCTATTTGGTTTCTTATACATATGCATACTGAAGGTCCTCACGTTTCACTGGCACATCAGTAGCAACTCACGAGTGCATCTAAGGGACAGATTTGTCAAAAATTTTTCCATTTATCAAAAGAAAAAAAGGACGTGCAAATCAATCATAATATTTAAATTCACAATCATGTTTCACCACTCGCTTCCCTTTTCCAGATTGCTGTCTCTATTGTGCCTCTTTTTTTTTTTTTTAATCCCTCATATTCAAGTGTTATGTTCCTGAAATCCTAACATGTACGAGCGTGTCCGTTTTAAGAGTCAAATATATGAAGATTCAGGTCACACAATCTGTTGTATTAGATTACAACGAATGCTGGCTAGAAAATAAGGACCTAGAAACCTCATGCTAGAGTGAACACACTCTCTGAAAGAATAAGAAAAATAGGTACCCTATGGGTCCACGTGGCTTAGAAATAAAATAGTTTTCTGATCCCATGTCCATACAGTGAATATAGCATATATACATCAGGCTTTCGTCTAAACGGGGGAACAGGGGCGCTGCGCCCTCTTACTCTCGGCGTGCGCCCCCTTACCGACTCCGTGAAAACATCCCAGCAACACTACGTGACAATGTGTCTGATCATCAAATACGTTATAATTGCTCCAAAAATATTCCAATCATAGTAGATACACCGCCAGACGGTGCAAAAACAATCCGAATTGGCGTTTTCCAGACCGAGGCGCCATGTTGTTTAGTTGTTTACTTGTCGTGGCTGCTCTCGCGAGATTTGACATGGGTTACATACAAGGTCAGCTGACTTGTAGAGCGAGATTTCTCGAGACTGAATGACCTTTCACCCACCGGCGCGGGAGCTTTTGACAGAAGTAGTTCGCGAGTTGTTTTTGTTGACACTTGGGCATTTAAAGATGTCATCCCGCGGCACGAAGCGGAAGAAAGCCAAAGACTGTCTGGGGCAGAAGAAGATTACTTCTTTCTTTTTCAATGTTGACAGACAATTTGTTACAATTTCCCTCTCAGATAGCCTCAGAATGTCCCATTGGAGCATTTTTCAAAGGCTTTGCACAGCTGGGGGAGGACAACCGGCACCATCTCCCGCCCCCCCTTCGCTCCCTAGCCATGGTGAGCGCCCTCATACTAAATTTTTCTAGAAAAAACCCTGTACATGATATCAATAAATTTTAAAACTCAGTGAAAAACTTGCATCTCAAGCCTTTTTCTAGCTGTTCAATAGTAAGACGAATTGTTATACCGATGACATTGAGTAATACTGTCCTGGTTTTCTTTTCTATAAACCGTGCATTATACATATTAAATTTAAAGCTACAGCTCTTCAACAGGGCGGCACGGTGGTGTAGTGGTTAGCGCTGTCGCCTCACAGCAAGAAGGTCCGGGTTCGAGCCCCGTGGCCGGCGAGGGCCTTTCTGTGCGGAGTTTGCATGTTCTCCCCGTGTCCGCGTGGGTTTCCTCCGGGTGCTCCGGTTTCCCCCACAGTCCAAAGACATGCAGGTTAGGTTAACTGGTGACTCTAAATTGACTGTAGGTGTGAATGTGAGTGTGAATGGTTGTCTGTGTCTACTGGCCCTTTTCCACTACCCTTTTTCAGCTCGCTTCAGCCCGACACGGCTCGCGTTTCGACTATCTAAGAACAGCACGACTCAGCTCGCTTCAGCCCTGCTCAACCCCCAAAACTCGCACGGTTTTGGAGTGGGGCTGAAGCGAGCTGAGTGAGGCTGGGGGCGTGAGCAGACACTCCCCTGTGCACTGATTGGTGAGGAGGAGTGTCCTCACATGCCCACACACGCCCCGCGAGCACGCTGGGATCTGTAAACACCATAAACCCGGAAGAAGGAGAATTACGAATTACGAGAATTTCTGAAGCCTTATGTGCCTCGCCTCATCTATACGCTCTTGCCAGTATCTGTTGGCGTTGTCGGTGACAACAAGCCACAGCACCAAGACCAGCAACACTAACGACTCCATGTCCTCCATGTTTATTGTTTACTATCCGGGTCGTGAGACTACCGCTTAAAAGCTCACTGATGTCACTGTTTGCGCCGCCTAACGACATCATGTGACGTCCACCCACTTTCGCTAACTCCACCCAATGTGTCCACCCACTTCCAGCCAGCACGGTTCAGCGCGGTTGTAGTCGAAATGCAACTCCAACAGCCCCGCTCAGCTCGACTCAGCCCAACTCAGCACGGCACGGCTCAGCCGCGTTGGTAGTGGAAAAGCGGCATGTGTGTCAGCCCTGTGATGACCTGGCGACTTGTCCAGGGTGTACCCCGCCTTTCGCCCGTAGTCAGCTGGGATAGGCTCCAGCTTGCCTGCGACCCTGTAGAACAGGATAAAGCGGCTAGAGATAATGAGATGAGATCCATGATATTCGCCTCATCATTTGCAAGTGTCACCAAGCTGTGAGCAGCATCAGGGCTTGGAGTATTTTGGTTACCAAGTTTGTTTACTGTGTTTTGTTCAAAATACAGTGCTGTGAACTATATTTTCAAAACAGTAAGAAAGCATGTGTTCATGAATAGGCTTAGAAGCATTATTTAGTACTAACGAGCACATTTTGTTTCACAAGTGTAATGTAAAGACTCTTCTAAAAATAAAGTAAAAAATTAAAGCAAATAGCACAAGTTTGATATCCGCTTTTCAATATATCTGCCAAAAAGCTCAAAAACACACAAAACCTTTCGTTTGACCTTTCAGAAGGACCAAACAAAAGCTGTGATAATCAAAAAGTAAATTTTCTTAAAATAAACACCATTTCCTTGATATCCAATCAGTACTCTTGGCGAACCACGAGGTGAATTTCGTTTAGCTTTTTATCTGCTGATTATTTTCCCATACTATCAAGTTATAACGAGGTTTCTCTTATTTCGTTTCTGGTTCTGATTGGTTCCGAAGTTTATCGAGAAGCAGAACGGGTCATAGAACTTGATCAGGATAAGCGCCGATTGTTACGAAGTTTTGCTAGTGTTACACTCATTCTTACAACACGAAGACACCGTGGCTTCACCACTCGTTCTTGTGTACCTTTGATAATACGAGATCACGAGTCGCCGTTCTGGTGATCGTCTTGCTTATGCGCAGTGCGCTATTGTTACACTCAGTCTTACAACATGATATAGTGGCTACAGCCTCGCTTTGCCTCTATGAGGCAGTAGCCACCAAAACGCTACTTCCTAATGACTTTCATAAACGAAAATATTTCATTTGATTTGATCCATTCTTCGGTTGTGCAAAGCTCTACAAGTCTCCCTGATAAACTAATCAGAAGCTGACATCCTCTATAAAATAAAATTTAAAAAAAAAAACCCTTTCAGGTATTCATGTACCCACTCAATTTCCTCGTAACTCACTCTTCGAGTTAAATTGTGTTAGTTTTCACACCAAGTTCACTCAGGCTTGGCTTGCTTTTAAAAAAAAAATAATAATAATAATAATAATAATAATAATATGATCTGACCACCCATTATGAGAACGGAGTGAAATTTTAAAGGAACAGTCCACCGTACTTCCATAATGAAATATGTTCTCTGAATTGAGACGAGCTGCTCCGTACCTCTCCGAGCTTTGTGCGACCTCCCAGTCAGTCAGACGCGCTGTTAATCCTGTTAGCAATGTAGCTAGGCTCAGCATGGCCAATGGTATTTTTTGGGGCTGTAGTTAGATGCAACCAAACTCTTCCACGTTTTTCCTGTTTACATAGGTTTATATGACCAGTGATATGAAACAAGTTCAGTTACACAAATTGGAGTGAAGGTATCAATGCGCTGCCGAAGCACGCAGAAGGCGTTAGTACGCCTGTCATTATAGTGCGGACTTTCCATAGCATAGAAAATCGCTACGTTTCAATTTGTGTAACTGAACTTGTTTCATATCACTGGTCATATAAACCTATGTAAACAGGAAAAACGCGCAAGAGTTTGGTCGCATCTAACTACAGCCCCCAAAAATACCATTGGCCATACTGAGCCTAGCTACATTGCTAACAGGAGTGACAGCGCGTCTGACTGCCTGGGAGGTCGCGCAAAGCTCGGAGAGGTACGGATCAGCTCGTCTCAATTCAGAGAAGAACATATTTCATTATGGAAGTACGGCGGACTGTTCCTTTAAACGGAAAACCTCTTTTCCCCTGTGCATCACTATACTCACTCATCTCCTGCTCATTTTAATGGTCCCCAGTGAAAATAAACGAGAGTAAACGATCATTCTCGGAAGCAGCCAAGACAGACAAATGCAGACGTTTATACAGACACAAAGCTGAGATATGGATACAGACTGTGATTACACAGAAAGGTACAAGGCTAGACTGAACCTGAAAGATGAAGTGATTTAAGTACCACTTACCGCCACAGCGATCATGGAGTCGTCTGGCTTCCATTCGGCCTGCTGATAGAAACCAAACTGAGCAGCTGCCTTCTCCGATTCGATATAACTCACTATCAGAACGCTGGGCTAGAGAGAGAAAAAAAAAAAAAAGAAAATGTAACATTCAACTACTCCCAAAGACAAAATTGATTTTTAACATCTACAAAAAGAAACACTGAAAAGGAAAAAAAAAGGTTTTATCTTACTACATTAAAGATTCAAAACTTTCTGAAACCAACATCTGATCAGCTACTTTCAATCAGTTTGTAACCTATTCAGATAGAGAAATTTATTCATTTTATTAAAAAAAAAAAAAAAAGATAATGCCTCAGAATTGCGCATTGTGACATTTGTGACAGAATTGCGCATTTTCTCGTATTCTACTTTGTATCCTCATAACACTTTGTCACAGTCCCTTCTTTTTTCTTTTAAATTTATTCTGTTGTACTGCCATGACCGTCTCATATCATCTCTAGCCGCTTTATCCTGTTCCACAGGGTCGCAGGCAAGCTGGAGCCTATCCCAGCTGACTACGGGCGAAAGGTGGGGTACACCCTGGACAAGTCGCCAGGTCATCACAGGGCTGACACATAGACACAGACAACCATTCACACTCACATTCACACCTACGCTCAATTTAGAGTCACCAGTTAACCTAACCTGCATGTCTTTGGACTGTGGGGGAAACCGGAGCACCCGGAGGAAACCCACGCGGACACGGGGAGAACATGCAAACTCCACACAGAAAGGCCCTCGCCGGCCCCGGGGCTCGAACCCAGGACCTTCTTGCTGTGAGGCGACAGCGCTAACCACTACACCACCGTGCTGCCCTGTCATGACTGTCTATTCTACAAAATAAAATCAATCGTTCTTTTCTACCGTCTTCATAATGCTTTCTATAGATGACTTGCAACCACGTGATCAAAACGTGCTATGTCATGAGCGTCCGCCATGATGGTGGATATACAAAGCAGCTAAGATGGCAGCCGCTGAAAGCGCGTCTGTAAACAATACCGAATTCTCAGCATTACCACAATTTGAACAGTCGAGCGAAGATTTGATACAAAAGAGGTGTGTGAGGGATTTTGGCCCATATTATTGAAAAAAAGCCAGACTTTTCTGAAGACGCTTCTACCGACCATCGAGTACGAATACAGGTCTTTTCGTCCAATAGTGAAGACATTTCGTCTAAAGCTTCTCTCATATGCACTAATCAATTATTTTATATTTCAGGCATTTGTTTCTTCAAAAAAAAAAAAAAAAAGGGGGATTCTCAATGGAATTTGACTGAAGCAAACCACATTTTGTAAAGCAAATGAGTGCCACAGTATGTGCGCTATGACACCAAAGAGCGTACTAAAGCCAGGCGCACACGGGCGACGTCTCATAGCAAGCGTATTGCGATTTTTGGACGCAAGTTTCCCCTTTCGGGTAGCTGCATGTGCACGTTATCTGCAACCAGAGGGAGATTTGGGAACTGGGATGCAAGTCACGTGACTACTGCGTGGGCAGGGATTGGCTTAGCTTTTGGAGGAGATTGCTTCGTTACCACAGACACGCACACGCGGTGATATCTCTGCAACAAGTCAGCGACTGGCAATCTCTTGTTGCAGAATATCAAGCATGTTTGATACCGGTGATCTGCCACAAGAAAAAAATAAGTGAATTAAATCGCTGTTGCAAATAGACCCCTTCGCAGTAAACGTCATTCATACGTAAGCGGAAATTGCGCGCGCAGCCTGGACCCAAAAAAGACTCAGAAATGCCTAGTTGTTGTGTTGTCGGGTGTCAGAATCGTAGCAGTAATGGGGTTAAAATGTTCAGAATTCCAGCAGGATCTCACCCATTCCAAAAAAATCGCCGACGTCTATGGCTACAAGCCATCAAACGTGTAGACTGGGATGAAGGCACCATCAAAAATGCGCGGGTTTGCAGCGCCCACTTCATCACAGGTAAGATCAGGCTATTTATTAAATCTTTCTTTTTTATTCTTTCTAGTCTTCGTTTATTGATGCAGCAAAATACTTTGGTAACGTTTGTCTGATTAGCTGGGTCATAGTTACACAATGTAATGAATATTGTTGGCATGTTAACTTAGCTTTGCATGCAATTGTGTTTGTAGGAGAGGTCTCGCTTGACTCAAGCAGTCCAGATTTTGTGCCATCATTATTTGTGTATGCTGAAAATCACAATTTTAAATCAAGGATGGAAAGGTAAAATTGTGTGCCCTCACTCTAAATGCCAACTTACGTTGACTGCTCTAACCTAGCTCCCGCCCCGTTCAGTTTCATTTCTGCTCTCTGCCTCTCGCTTTTTACGCAGCTCTGATTTCTCTTCGCTGCACTCTTTACACTATCATTCCTTTCATGCCATTACCTCCTGCAAATTGCTGTTTAGTGTTGGGATTTGCTGTTGTAGCTAAAGCCACATTGCCATCACATCACTGGCATAATTTGATTAAAACAAAATGAATATGAATGTCCCATTGTTAATCAAGTTGTACATGCCCGCACATAACAATCATATGCGTCTAAAGACTTGTATGCACCAAGTTTTTCGTGGGTGTACACTGAAGTCTTGTCAATAAGGTACGAGTATATATCTGGCCATTGTATACCAGGGAACTTACTAACATCGTCCGTCCACTCTCCGGTAGGCGATGTCCACTTCTCATCTCATCTCATTATCTCTAGCCGCTTTATCCTTCTACAGGGTCGCAGGCAAGCTGGAGCCTATCCCAGCTGACTACGGGCGAAAGGCGGGGTACACCCTGGACAAGTCACCAGGTCATCACAGGGCTGACACATAGACACAGACAACCATTCACACTCCCATTCACACCTACGGTCAATTTAGAGTCACCAGTTAACCTAACCTGCATGTCTTTGGACTGCGGGGGAAACCGGAGCACCCGGAGGAAACCCACGCGGACACGGGGAGAACATGCAAACTCCACACAGAAAGGTCCTCGCCGGCCATGGGGCTCGAACCCAGGACCTTCTTGCTGTGAGGCGACAGCGCTAACCACTACACCACCGTGCCGCCCACGATGTCCACTTGTTAGAGTTAACTTATTTATGTAGCGTTCTCGATCTTGTAACGACAATTGTTTTGCATAATCTGACAGCTCATAATGCCGGTCTATGGGCAGCGCCATTGTTTCTGGGTCCAGGCTGCGCGCGCATCCTGGCAACGGTCGGTTTGTTTACAAACATGCGAAGGGGTCTATATCCACACACTAAGCAATTTTTCACTTGCGTCAAAAAGTTGCATGATCAGGCAACGGATGAAAAAAAAAAAAAAACAACCCCGCCCGTATGAGCCAGGCTTAAGGGGGGTTACCACATAGACCCGTGCCACTTGCTGACCCTGGGATGAGTCAAGTCCCTCGTCATTACAGGCTGCTTGCTTGCATGTCTATGTTTCAAGCTGGATCATATTAAATCTTCAGGCACAGAGCAACGTTGTCGCAAGGACTTCGTTCGCGAATCCCGGGCCGAGGCGCGATCCTACCAACCAGAGACTGCTTTTTCGAAGGGGGAGGCTTAGAGGGAGGTGCCTGTAAAATTTGGCTTTGCTGAGAGCTCCACTGGCAGAGTTATTAATTTTTAAAAGTTGGCTGGATCGTATTAAATTTTTTTAGACGCTGAGCAGCGTTCTCACAGGGCTTTTGTTCGCGAACACCGGAATACCTGAAACATAAAATAATTGATCGTGCGTATGAAAAAGGCTTTGGATGAAATGGTCATTGGATGAAGTGTTCTAATCCCCTCGTCTCCTCTCTGTACTAAGCCTCAGAGTTTCCTCGCCCTCTTTCTGAAGCACGGACAGAATTCTAAAAAATTTTTGTTTTTTTTAAAATATCAGAACGTGTCATGATCACAAGTACTGTTGTGACCACAACCATATACAGCACAAAGAACGCTTAAAGCAGCAGCAGAACAGGGCTGCGCACACGTGATTTTTGTATGGACTGTTGCTTGACCCTCACATTCATATATCTACCAACATGGCCGACATCCGGGTTTCTATTTTGCTTTGCTGTCACTTGCAAGTCAAGGATTCGGTCATAGTCCCTTTTAATTTATTCTGTTGTGCGGTCATGACTGTCTATTCTACAAACTAAATAGAATATGTATAATATTATTTGTCTCTTTTCTACATCTTTAAAATACTTCCCATTCTATCATATTCCCTCCTTTTCTTTTATAACGCATTCTATTATATTGTCCCAACTGTCTATCCGACTCTATATTGTCATGATCAATGCTGTTCTGTGACCATGCATCCATTATCTGTAGCCGCTTATCCTGCCTGCGACCATGCATCCTATTCTCTATGTTCTCTCTCGTCACATTCTGTTCTGTTCCCTCCCAAGTTTTTCTACTCTTTCAGTCCTGGGAATGACTCTGAACTGCAATTAGTGGGGAGTCTCAGGTCCAGGAGGACTTGAGTATTGGGGAGAGTGAAGTTACCCCTTAAATCACCATTGCTCCCAGGTCCGCTCTGACCCGCAGTGGTAGCACCTACCTGGGTTCCAGCTATGGGTTAAATAGTACATCACCAACAAGGCACTGGCAGCAGGGCGCTTTTCAGTGCAATGTGGCAGATGAACCCAACAGGGTCAATGAGCCACTCAAATGGCCAACGGATGGCATCACTCAACAAGGCAACAGTCAATAAAACTAAATCAGATCAAGTTTATTCGTATAGCGCTTTTAACAATAAACATTGTCGCAAAGCAGCTTTACAGAATTCGAATGACTTAAAACATGAGCCAATTTTATCCCTAAATCTATCCCCAATGAGCAAGCCTCTGGCGACGGTGGCACGGAAAATCTCCCTCAAACGACATGAAGAAACCTCGAGAGGAACCAGACTCAAAAGGGAACCCATCCTCATTTGGGCAACAACAGACAACACGACTATAACAGTTTTAAAATGACGTCAGTTTCATTGAGGTTATAAACTCTTCATTGATGGAAGTTATATCCATAAACAAACCCAAAAAAAAAAAAAAATCGTTTGCCATGTCCTTGGTCACCAATTCCACTAGGTGTTGAACATAGAGGCGTGGAGTGATACAAAATGGTAAAACATCCCAGTTTGCTTATACTAAATAATCTCTTGGAATGCCACTCGTCCAATCAAATTACTGGACCAGAACTAACCATCGTATAAAGCAAATATCTCGGGGTGTGTGGATTTTTTCCCCCCTTCCCCCAGTTATATGAATCACTGACTGCACAAAGTTTGAACAGACTGACAGATTTTGGAGGGGTGATGAAAGCACACAAAGGCGTGTTTAGAAAGGGAACAGCATGCAGGAAAGTAAACAAATGTCCCATGTTTGCGCTTAACTAGCGGCTAGACATGTAGTTTATGGGGATGAGACATGAAACGTTGAGACACTGATCTTTGGGCTTCAACGATACCATTTTTTCCAGAGAATAAAAAAAAAAATACTTGTCTTTTAGTACTCACTGATACCGATACAGTATAATATGACTGAAGCTTGCAAGAAAAGTATGCATTTATGGATGGAGACTCACAATGAACTGCCAACATGTAACTCCTAAGCTCGAGTAAAACATTATGAAAGTCAGTCATTTATCTGCGGTTATGCTAATGAGACACTGGACATAACCTGCTGCTCCAATTGTTTGGTGAAGCTCGCTGCAGTCATGTCATGCAATAAACTTGACCCCCCCATGAAATAGTGTATCCTTGGGAAGACTGTGCGACATTGGTACGACTTAGAACATTGTACTTCGGCTCCAACACATTCAGGAGTCAACAAAATTCTACATGAAATGACAATTTCAGTATGATTATCATTCACTTATGCAATTTTTCTTTAAAAAAGATGTTTGACTAGAGTGCTCATGTTATAAGAACTGCTTTTCATACTGCCTTTTAATATTTTTGCCCACTGAGTAGATTTGATTATATTGGAAGGGTATCCTGAAAGGGGTGGCCACTGGGAACTCCATAGGTCTCCTAGGGGACTTCAACACTCACATGGGGAATGATGGAGAAACCTGGGGGGGGGGGGGGGGGGGGGGGGGGATTGAGAGGAACGGCCTGCCTGATCTAAACCGGAGTGGTGTTTCATTGTTGGACTTCTGTGCTAATCATGGATTGGCCATAACAAACACCATGTTCAAGCATAAGGTGGTTCAATAAGCGTACCTGGTACCAGAACACCTTATGCCAAAGATTGATGATCAACTTTGTGGTTGTATCATCAGATCTGTGGCCGCATGTCTTGGACACTCAGGTGAAGAGAGGAGCAGAGCTGTCAACTGATCACCTAGTGGTGAGCTGGATCAGATGGCAGGGGAGGCTGCCAGACAGACCTGGCAAACCCAAGCATGTGGTGAGGGTGAACTGGGAAAGTCTGTCAGAGTCCTCTGTTCATGAGGAGGTCTATAATTCCCACCTCTGGAAGAGCTTTTCGTGCATCCCTGGGGAGGTTGGGGACATGGAATCTGAACAGACCATGTTCAAAGCCTCCACTGTAGAGGCAGCTGGTTGGAGCTGTAGCTGAAAGGTTGTTGGTGCCTGTTGTGGCAGTAACTTAAGAACCCACTGGTGGACACTGGTGGTGAAGGAAGCAGTCAAGCTGAAGAAAGAGGCCTTTTGGGCTTGGTTGGCCCAGGGGTCCCTTGAGGCAGCAGGAAGGTACTGGGAGGCCAGAAGCATTGCAGCTTTGGCAGTTGCTGAAGCAAAAACCCAGGTGTGGGAGGAGTTTGGGGAGGCCATGGAGGACTTTCAGTTGGCCTCAAGGAAATTCTGGCAAACTGTTTGGCAACTCAGGAAAGGGAAGCAGGGCTTGCCTTAGACTGAGCGCAGCTGAGAAGGAGAATTGCTGACCTGAACTGGGGATCTTGTCAGGTGGTGGAAGGAGCACTCTGAGGAACTCCTGAACCACTCCTACACATCCTTCATAGAGAAGGTAGAGTCTAAGGACTTGGGTGGGGGAGAGCTTCACCCACATCTCTGACAGAGGTCACTGAGGCAGTCAAGAAGCTCCTTGGTGGCAAGGCTTGGAAAAGGCTTACCACCGTGTCTCCAGAGGGCTCTTATGGGGGGCACCGTGGGAATATGGGGTCTCGGGGGCCGTTGCTACGAGCAGTCCTGTCCTTGTACAACCAAAGCATGAGCTGTATTCAAATTTTCAGTACAAAGTCAAAGCACATTCCCAGTGGGTGTTGGACTCCACCAAAGCTGCCCCTCATCACCGATCCCGTTTGAGATGTTCATGGATGAGGGGTGAGGAGTGTCTAGCTTGGGAACCTCAGAATTGCATCTCTGTTCTTTGCAGATGATGCAGTTCTGCTGGCTTCTTCAGAGCGTGACCTTCAGCAAGCACTGGGATGGTTTGCAGCAGAGAGTGAAGCAGCTGGAATGAGAATCAGCACCTCCAAGTCTGAGGCCATAGTCCTCTGCCAGAAAACAGTGGAGTGCTTCCTCCAGGTTAGGAAGGAGTTGCTGCCTCAAGTGAAGCTGTTCAAGTATATCAGGGTCTGGTTCACAAGTGATGGTAAAATGGAGCATGAGATGGACCGGCATCAGCAGTAATGTGGGTGTTGTACCGGCCCGTCGTGGTGAAGAGGGAGCTGAGCTGGAAGGCAAAGCTTTTGATTTACCAATCTATGTTCCAACCCTCACCTATGGTCATGAGCTTTGGGTAGTGACCGAAAGGATGAGATTGCAGATACAAGCAGCTGAAATGAGCTTTCTCCATAGGGTGACTGGGCTCACCCTTGGAGACAGTGTGAGAAATTCAGACATCCGGCAGGATCTTTGAGTAGAGCCACTGCTCCTTAATATTGAAAGGAGTCAGCTGAGGTGGTTCAGGCATCTGATGAGGATGCCTCCTGAGCATCTTCCTTTGGAGGTTTTCCAGGCACGTCCAACTGGGAGGAGACCTTGGGGAAGACCCAGAACACACACACACACACACACACACACACACACACACACACACACACACACACAAAATCTCTCATCTGGCCTGGGAGCACCTTGGGATCCCCCAGGAGGAACTGGAAAGCGTTGCTGGGGAGAGGGACACCTGGAATACCCTGCTTAGCCTTCTGCCGCCGTGACCAGACTTCGAATAAGCGGAAGAAAATGAATGAATGGATGGATGGGTGGGTAGATTTGAGCATATGATGCTGGTACCAGCATCAGTGCATCCCTAATTAACTCAGGAACAGTCTGATGGACAAGACTGTCCATTTAGGAAGAGTTCAGAGGCAGGAATAAAGAGGACTGTTCCAGGACCATTTCAGTTAGGGAGATCGTGTGGATTGAGAGAGACAGAAAGATATCGATCCAGAACCTGTTTAACTAGTGAGATCCAGTGTTACTCCAGAGCACACTGATCTAGGGTCAGTTCAACAGAAGCAAGACACAGAGCACCGAGTGGATGGATCAGTTACACAGAGGAGACCTGGTGCAGGGTCAGGTCACTAACACATCACATGCAAACCAGATGCCCAGTCTCATTGGATTTGCTTGGCTCAATGTCTGCGAGTGAGAGCAAGCGCGCAAGCCTTCAGAGTTGAAGCCATCAGCAGTAACAGAACCACATTTTTCCTGGAGCATGCTCATAATGAAAAAGCAAGGACTACTCAGGGTTCCCACTGGCACTCGTCATTGACAAAAGTAATCCATCAGTGACGAAGAGAAAATTACTAGCAGTCGTCACCATGACAAATGGATTATCCATCTTCATCATCATAAGTCATGTTTTCTAGAAATCCCTCCATAAATCCCTCAGTTTGCTAAAATCCAACCCCAGTGAAAAGACGGTGGGAAGCCAGAGTGTAAACAATGAGCATGTGCTTATGACAAATAAATAAATAAAAAAAACTACACAATGACCAAATGGGTGCCAAGCTTTTGACCAATCGCAGTGCATCTTAATCAGCTTCATGTGGTGGTGTAATTATCTCTGCGTGAACCAAAAACAAATGGCACAGTCTAAAGCTGAAAGTTTTTTGGGCGGGCTTCTTCAAGCATACCCACAAAAATACTAGTCTACTAGTAACGACCAAACTGCATGATAAAACAAACGTACGTTATCGTGAGCCTGAAATTACAGCACTCAAGTTTAACAAGTGCCATGCAATTATTACTTCTCAGAAGGAACACGCAACACAAGCAGAGACGTGTATGAGAACAACTTTACATGACTATCACTATAACGCAGCTTTCTGCACACAAACAGTTGACTGATTTAATGACTAATATTTTCTAACATTTGCTCTCCTAAAAATCATTTGGCTATCCAATCTAATGTGCTAGCTAGAATGACAGGGAAAAGAGTCTTAACTAAAAGTACCATGCATATGGATAACCACAGCAACCACGACCTGCAGCTCAGGACCCATTTCTCGGGCTGTAGAAAATGATGCGCAAACCATGATACATGTACCCCTTTTCCACTAAATCAGTTCCAGGGCTAGTTCATAACTCGTTCAACTTGCGAGCCAGCTGAGAACCAGTTTGCTTTTCCATAGCTCGTGGTGCTAAGGGGAGCCATGTCATTACGTCGCTGTACATGTCAGTTACGTCGCTACGTTTGCATAAACCTTGGCATGAATATCGAAGCGAAAACAACACGGAAGAAGCAGCAGCAGCAACAATAATAATGGATGACTTCGCGTTTGTACAGCTGCTGCTTCTCGTCGCTTAAAAATGGCGATCTTTCGCGGTCTTGTTATTGTTGTTGGTCTTAACAACTCCCCCCCGCTGACGTAAGCAGTTCTTTCCTCTGGCCCAGCAGTGTGTTGGTGCTAGCCTGGAACTGGTTTTTCTGGCCCCAGAGCCAGTTCTTTGGCAGAGGAAACAGAAAACCCAGTTCCAAATTAAGCACTGGCCCCGAACCAGCCCTGGAACTGCTTTGATGGAAAAGGGGCAATGGAGAACAGACCAGGAAGGAGATAGAAAAAGAAATAAACAAAAGCACTGAGCATGACTGTGGGTGTTTTTGATGAAAAGTAGAATAACTGAGCGAAAGGAGAACAAATGTGCCTGGGTGTGGAATAAAACAGTGTAAGAAAGTAAAACACACACGTATACACTCAGGAATGTTTTGGAAGGGCAAGCAAATTCTTTTTGTGGCCTTCCTGTTCCTCTCTCTAACCGGCCAATCAGGGACAACAAAGGAGGGTAGAAAAAGGAAGTGTGCTTCGGTGTTTCCTATGGGACTTGAATCAACAAACTCAGACTGGTATTCTTTTCTCAGACTATCGGAGACATTTGCAGACCGAAAAGGAACGCTTTCCTGGGAAAATAAAAAAAGTCAAATATGTAGTTGCTTAGACTGCGAGACGGAGTGCCATTACTTCACAACACATCCTGTGTGTACAAAATCTAGCAGTTAAATAATACAGAAAAGGCTCCATGCAAGAGCAAAAATGCATATGAAATGCATATAGACACTAGACAGAATTTCCTTTTCTGGGGAGAGAGAGAGAGAGAGAGAGAGAGAGAGAGAGAGAGAGTGAGTGAGTGAGTGTCACGATACAAAATACTGGCGATATGAATTTTGCTGCTCCAAAGAATGTTTACTAAATAGTCGAACATCGGAAGGTAGTTATGGTAAACCGCACCACGGCTTGACCACGGCCTGAAATGGAGGTTAAAGGATATGGGACATGAAACATAAATGCACGCTATATCAGTTTCTTTCCATTAAAAATATGAATTAATTGCATCAACAAACACAAAATCATCTATTAAATTCAACAAAAATGTTTTTTTCGTGATGATTATATGGCTGTCACGTGATCATACGTCACAAAAACTTTCAGGCACAGCACAAGCGGGTAGATGAATGGAGAAGTGGATGACAAGAAAATTGTTATAGTCTTTAAAGTACACTGAACATCATGGTGTATTGTGCTGCTTATGGTTGCAATAATTCCAATGGGAAATGCCCTGGAGTAAGTTTTTTTGCATTCCCCAAGGACCTGAAGCTGAGGAAAGTGTGGGCTCACCTGCGCATGTGCAGTAGGCTTCGCGCATGCGCAGTAGGCTTGGTAGGACAAATCCAAGAGGTAGGATAACTTTATAGAACACCTGTTGAAAAAACTTTGCACCTACTGTTTCCCACAAACTGTGTTCGGACCATTTCACTGAGGATTCTTTCAACATTAATACTCAGGTACTGAGCGATATTAATTCATGAAACATGAAACAGGAAGTATAAGGATGAGAAAAAAAAAAAAAACAGTTTAAATCGGGAAGCTGCGCACATTTGCGCCAGGCTGCACAAATGTGCGCAGCTTCCCAATTTAAACTGTTTTTTTCTCATCCTTATACTTCATGTTTCATGAATTAATATCGCTTTTTTTTTTTTTTTTTTAAATCGGATCTGCGCAATTCAGCCGTGAAAAAGGCGGCATCCGCCGAAAGGCGCGCTGTTTGCATCCCTGCACGGAGGCCAGGGGACAGGGCAGGAATATTTTTGTTAGGGATGTCCCGATCAGGTTTTTTTTGCCCTCCGATCCGATACCGATCATTTGATTTTGAGTATCTGCCGATACCGAGTCCCGATCCGATACTTCTTATAATCCATAAAAAATAAAGACAAGGAAAGAAACGGATCCAGGACGTTCCTCATTTTTTATTTAACACCTTATTTTAACATTCAACAACTCCGTTAGCAAACAGAGCACTTACATGAGGCAGTTTCAACAATAAATAACAAATTTAAAAAAATAACCTTAAAATACCTGGCAGGAATGTAAACAAATAAAAAAAAATAAAGTGCCACAGTGCCGGTAATTTGCTTTTAAGAACACATCTCACAGTGGTGTACAGTAATTTCAATTAAGGAAATGAACGTTTTTCTTGATGAAAACAGGCATTTCTACCCTTTCAGGTTTGAGCCCGTTTCTTTTGTCATCCAACGAAAAAAAAATGATCTCATGCTTTGCTTTCCGCTTCGAACTGCTTCCGTGTTCAACTTTGCCGGCAACAGGCAGCCAATAACCAATAGCGTCTCCGCTACAAAGTGATGTCATGCCGCACGCGTTGGTGTTGCTGTGTTGAGACAAGAGGTCTGGTCTCACTCTGTGCCAATGCATAGCTATTGATGTGTTAAAAATGAGAATATATTATATAAATATATATCCGATCCCTGATCGGGAGGCAATGCCCGATTCCGATCGAGTCTGAAACCATGTGATCGGGCCCGATTTCCGATCACGTGATCGGATCGGGACATCCCTAATTTTTGTTGATATGAGTGATCCGGTGCGATTTCGCGACCCCCCTGTTGAAGACCTCTGCGCTAAGCGTCTGAAAGCCGAGGTAAGGATTAGTATTATAATTTTGGGTGTATCAATTATTGATTATCATAATTCTGACTCGTTTCGCCATTTTGAATGTTTTCATCTCGGACTCTGGAAGCATTGTATCTCAATCAATCTCGAAAAATATCTCGAAAATCTCTAAAAAAAAAAATAGCTTGCAACGGACTTTAGCTAGATCTATGATGAACTTTCAATGTATGATACAAAAATAATACTTCTTTCAACAGATCATTAGCCTTTGAGCAGAATTGTTTTTAACTTACCAGGAAGTGTTATCCAGCCAACCGCTTTCAGTTTCATGGGGATTGAATGAACTCTCACTCTCAGAATCATCTGACCCGTCAGAGTAAAGACAAGATCCATGTTCATGTGAATTTCCAGCTATCGGTTCGAATTGATAGGGTCTAACTTCACATCTCTGTGAAACATCGGGAATGTCACTGTCGATGGTGTCCATTTCGGTAACCTGTTTACATTAGATACCCAAGCGCTGGCTCCTTGGAAAGTTTTTGTGGCGTCATGGGTCACGTGACCACCCAGCTAATTAACAAATCCTTGTTTTACGCTGATGTATAAAAAAACTTGAATAATGTGGTGATTTTCACATTTTTGACGCCCTGCAGCGATTTAGATGGCATTTCTTATGTCCTTTATACATAATTATACCCAGAAAAAAATCCATGTCCCATATCCTTTAAGACCAATGCCTGTGTGATGAACTTGATGCAAGGTCACACTCGCATTAAAAATAAAGACAGACTCCGAAGCACGTTATATCTCACTTAGACATGGGGTAATCGTAATTATAACCGTAACTGATTGTAATCGATTACATTTTTTAATGTAATCGGAATTTTACTTAGGAAACATGCTGTAATTGTAATCGTAAATCATAAGTACAACAAAATTACATGATGGTAAAAATATAAGTGAGCATTGGTACCTTGTGTATACTGAACATCTTTGGTCCATTCACCTGCAAGGTCAGTAGACTTTAAAGGGGACCTGAAGGTCATTTTCAAACTTCTTTATTGGTCCATGGCAGGCGTCGCTTATCTGCCCGATCTTCATGAGACTTGTGCGAGACTTCCAACGTGAAATGTCAGCGCCGCCATTTTGAAAACTGTTTACACAGCGGCCGGATCGCCATCTCATTCCAATTTAGATTAATTTTGAGATTTGCCAGCTTTATCAGTGATGGAGATTATTCCATATGACTTCGAACCAACGTGGAGTAGAGAAAAAGTTGGAAAGACGACAGGATAAGGGCTAGTCCGTCGCGCTGGTATTTACGTCATTACTGTCGCACAATTAAAACGTGCCAGATCAGGCGGCTGGTGGGTTTTCAAAAATAATAAATACATATTATACTGAGCGCATTTCCCACATAATCCTCACCAAGGTTTCAGACAGCACTACAAAATGGCGTCCCCGCTACAGTATATAGTGAGTAGGGAGCGATTTCGGACACACGGAAACCTTCTGGCTTGATTACATCAGCATTCGAAAGAGGGCGCGCGCATCTTTTGACAACGTTGGCGGATGTTGGTCCCTTTGATTTCCGCTGTACGTTTTACTTCCGTCCTACGATGTCTCGCACAGGTCTCAGCGAATCTCGTTTACGGCCATTGCTTTGACATATGGACTGATATATTACAGAGCGCATTTCAAACACTCATAACTTGCTATAGCAGCGACAAAATAGTGATCAAAAATGCATTCCGATATTTAATAAAATGAGAAATAGAAAATTTCGGTAATAAAAAAAAATTGCCTTCAGTTCCCCTTTAACCATCTGGGGTTGAAGGGTATTTTCTGGCACTCTAATGATTTTGTCATCAATTTCAACAAATCTAAGCAGAATATTCAAAGTCATATGACATTTTTTTGTATTCAGCACAAGTTCAGCTACAACAATATCTCTCTAATATGTGTGTCATGATTAGGGATGTTAACCGATGACCGTTTGACCGATGGTTGACCAAATCAACGTCAACTGGTTAATTTTTTTTTGGTTCTCCGTTCAAAAAAAAAAAAATCAATCGTTTTGAAGCTGCCGATTTTGGAGCGGAGAACCTGGAATTCTGTGTTGTAAACGCTTGGGGCATGCCATGCGGTGTAAGGACGACAGCTGACATATTAGAAGGCACATCGAGTTTAGTCCTGCCTTGGCCAGTGCATTCTGAAAGTATGTTTCGGTCTGTAGCCAACAATGCATGTTATTGCAGATCATATCTCTCCACACAAACTGAAGGCGCAGATGCCGACTTTTTCACGGCTGAATCGTGCAGATCCGATTTTTTTTTTTTGGGGGGGGGGGGGGGGGGGGGGGCATTGGAGTGTCTGAATAATTTCATCAGAGTAAATTCTGTATTAAAATTACTAAATAAGCAAATGCTGTTACAGTCCATGAAACATAGGAAGTATGAGAAGAAAACAGTAAATCAGAAAGCTGCGCACATTTGCGCAGCTTCCGCGAAAACATGCGCAGCTTTCTGATTTACTGTTTTCTTCTCATACTTCCTATGTTTCATGGACTGTAACGGCATTTGCTTATTTAGTAATTTTAATACAGAATTTACTCTGATGAAATTATTCAGACACTCCAACGCCCCCCCTAAAAAAAAAAAAAAAAAAATCGGATCTGCACGATTCAGCCGTGAAAAAGGCGGCATCCGCCAAAAGGCGCACCGTTTGCATCCCTGTTTAAACTCCTAGGTTAACCGACTTTAACCGGCTAATGAGGCTCGGTGGTCAGTCAAGATTTTTTTTTTTAGTTTTCGCCATCCCTAGTCATGATCATACTTTATAATATAAATAAATAAATAAATAAATAAATAAATAAATAAAACACAGATAAAAGAAAAAAATGGCCTAAAAATGCAGTTTTAGAACTGTGTTGGAATGTGTGAAAAGCATGACCTTCCCCTTTTTATCGGACCGTTTTGGTCACTTGAGGCGATTCTGTTCAGTCATCGGAATGGATCAAGCACAAAAAAAAAAAAAAAAAAAAAACCTACTCCAATGATTTAAACAATTAATTGGCCATCAAAAAAAAATGATGTCCTATTGTTTTGGGATAAAGGGTTGGCAGTGAGAGAGGTATTCCTACATGTCAACTTGTACGGTTTCCCTGTATTTTGTACAGGAAATTTTAATTTTTTGTCTAATATGGCGTACACTGATTTTCATACGGGAAAATTACATTTTGCGCCATCCGAGATTTTTTCCGTTACTCCGAGAAAATTCTTAGCATCCCCCATTTATTTTTTCAAGCACGCATGCCCAATGAAATGTAACTATTTTCGATTTGTGGTTTTCTAGTTGCACGTGGTTTGCTTGGTTGAGCAGCCCTAACACACACGCCCAATGAAATGGAAATATTTTTGATTTGTGGTTTTGTAGTTACACGTGGTTTTCTCGGTCACTGATTTGTGGTTGAGCAGTCCTCGTGTGCACATCAAATTTGACGAGTTTCATCTTTCAAAAATGGCATCTGGAAACGCAATGGCCAAGAGAAAACGTGCTGGAACTGGAAAACATCTGAAGGAATGGAAACTCTGGATGGAGAATACAAAGGATGGATCCAGGAGTCTTCGAATGGCCCCCAATATTCGCTCCGTGTTCCGTGCAGAAAGCACATTAAGGTGGCAGCTTCAGGTTTTTATGACCTGAAATTGCATTTCCAAACCAAGGCACATAAAGACTGCATCGTTAAATGCAGGACCTTCAAGTCTATGGAGCAGCATTTTGGCGCAAGTCCATCGGCTCGGACTGCCCAGACTTCTGTGACGGCTGCAGAAGTTATGTTCTGCCAGTTTCTCGTAGAACACAACATCCCCCCCAACTGTAGCTGACCATTTTTGGAGCTAGTGAAAAAAAATGTTTCCCGATTCAAAGACTGCACAGGTAAGCATTTGTGGATTTTTTTTTTTTTTTAAGTTTTTACTGTTTGCATGTAGGAAAGCTTCCTCCATTATCATGATAATTTAGGGAAGCGATACTGGGAGGCACCGTTTATACAACGGCGACTGTAGTTACCCGGCGATTTTGCTTCCCTAAACATTTTAATTGCTGACAGACAATTTATCCTCCTGAGAACCAACCCATAGACTTGTGTCCTCTGTAGTTGGCATTTGTTTTACGTGCACACCCTCTTACTCTTTCAAGCTATTCACTTGAATCCTGGTGTCTTGTAAAGAGTGCATCCTTTTCTTTTTTTTGAAAAAAAATCTAATTTTTTTTTTTTTTTAACCCTACCTAGTAAGGAAATCACAACAAAAGACTTTTTTTTCTTGGTTGAGGATATGTAGACACAGATGACCAACACTCGTTACTACCATCAGTCATCAGTAAACTGGAAAAATATTGAATGAAGAGTAATGGTGGTAATGACCGTCTCTTTTAAACGTGTAGTAGGGGATGGAAGCAATTTAACACCATCTACATGCTTGCTGTGCTCAGATTTTCTTTTATTGACCAGGAAAATAATCTGTACTTGCCAGTGATGTACGTAGACCTAACCTTTTATTCATTTGTTGTTCACCCAGGAGTTTGCATGCAAACGAACGAAGACGACCATGGTCGTCAAAGGAAGTTTAGCCCCTGCTTATACAAATCCTGTCATCGAAAAAAATGTGCCAGCAGCCGTTTAGCCTTGAAGATGTCTGCGTAAATACCAGAATGCTGGATTTACCAGAACTTGCTTCTGGTAAAGCTTCAGCGATATTTGAACCTGTTGACAGCTTCATGAGGTAAGAATTTATTCTTTAAATTGTAAAATGGTGTGCCAGTTTGCTGAATCTGTATACCTGTTTAACAATCTAGACTGGAAGTGTGCAGTAATATGTAAATTATACAGGGATGTGATTTGGGGCTGGTGAAATTATCTGAAAATTTTAGCCGGGGATCTGGGGGCTGCAGGCCCCCATCTGGTCCAGGGCAGCGCCCTGGTGGGGGGACAAGGGGGGGCAAAGCCCCCCGAAGCTCCTGGGGGGGTTTTCTGACTTAAAAATTGTACTAAAATAGCAAGCAAACACACAAGAAAAAACTTGTCATGATTAACAAATTCAAGCCAATTTAATGGTCAACATGCAACTCTGAGCCCCTATAGTAAATTCAATGATTCTTAACTGACAAAAAGCCGAAACATGAAACCTAAAAATGTCATTCTAAATTAAATCATCTGCATTAGAATAAATAGAAAATTGTATAAGGAAAAACAAAATTTATATACTTTCAATTACTGTAGAAGTTGAACATACCTAAATGTGCCTTTTCAAACAAACATTATGCAATAGGGTATTAGGCAGAAAAAGAAATTTACCAGTCAAAAATAATATTTTATATAATCCTGATAAGCGCCGCAGGTGCGAAGACGAGCGCCGCAGGTGCGAAGACGAGCGCCGCAGGCGCGAAGTCCCTCTAGGGGGGTCTGGGGGCATGCCCCCCCAGAAAATTTTTGAAATTTAGACTTCATTTCCTGCATTCTAGAACATTTTCAGGGTGAAATGGCGTGTAATTTTTGATAAGAAATATTGCATATTTTTACTTTGTATTTTTTTCAGTTTCACTCCTGAATGTATCAGATGTATGTATGGTGTTTGATTTGGTAACAAAAGTGAAAAGAAAATAAACAACAATGAATTGTATATAATCTTTTGATCTAGTTACAGTATTTAATAAAAAAAAAAAACCAACAGTATTCTATTTTACCATACCCCAATGAACCCCCCTTGTTAATCAATGTATCACACATACCTTTTCTGTCTTTTTGTGGAAAAACGAATCAGTTTTTGTCACATTCAATTTGGGGCGTTTGTTGGGATTCATCTTGATCCAGAAGAGTGAGTCAGCAAAAAAAAATGCGGTTCTCCCGCCAAGAAAGAGGAAACTACAACGCAGGGTGTTTGGCAATTTTCGACCAATCAGAATTCGCGATTTATTCAGTCCGCATGTTACAAGATTCAGTGCGGGCCAAAATGGCGGAAACGATGAAATATTCTGATTTTTCATTTCAAGTTTTCAGTATTTTTCGTATTAAACTGTGTTTCTTACGATTTGTAAATGATGGCGGAACCACACACGGACTGGCCATCGGGAGTAGCGGGAGTTTTCCCAGTGGGCCGGTGGTTCAGTGTGGGCCAGCGGAGAAAAAAAAAAAAACAGTTGCGCGCTGGCCTTTAATATGATAAGCAATGTTAACAGTTTCTTTAACAAACTGTTAACATTGCTTATCATATTAAAGGCCAGCGCGCAACTGTAATAAGCAATGTTAACAGTTTGTTAAAGAAACTGTTAACATTGCTTATCATATTAAAGGCCAGCGCGCAACTGTAATAAGCAATGTTAACAGTTTGTTAAAGAAACTGTTAACATTGCTTATCATATTAAAGGCCAGCGCGCAACTGTTTTTTTTTTTTTTTTCTCCGCCGGCCCACGCTGAACCACCAGCCCACCGGGAAAACTCCCGCTACTCCCGATGGCCAGTCCGTGTGTGGGCGGAACATAACTGGATTTATCGGATGACATGTGGGAGTATTCATGTGCGAAAATTTTCGGCATTATCGTCCGTTTCAGTATCCGTCTGTGTGTATACTTGCCCGTTGAAATCGGCAATTGCCCGTCAAATTTACGGGTGGACGGGTCTCTGCCTAATACCTTATTATGCAACATAAGAATTCATCCACAAGTCTTCAGGAACTCTCAAAGAAAAAAGATGCTAGCATCCATGTCCAGTTCCAGCAGATCAGTCACTTTTTTTCTGCAGTTTCTACTCTAGCAATATCAACTTCATTACATAACTCTATAGTGTTCACTCACCAAAGGATAATCATAACTCCACAGTGTTCACTCACTTAAGGATATTCAGAACCCCAGTGTTCACTCACTTAAGGATATTCAAAACTACTGTGTTCACTCACTTAGGTTTCGTTTCTATCCCGGGCTCCAGCCCGACTTTGCACGCTCGTAGCTCGGGCAGGGGAGGTCCCAGCATCCCCAAACTTGACAGCCAGAGTCCTCTGCCCTCCCCCCAAAGAACCAGCGCGGGCAGGGCGCGCCAGCCCCGTGCCTCGGGACGTTATTCGCCCCGAGGCGAGCCGCGGCGCTCCGCTTAGGTTTCGTTTCTATCCCGGGCTCTAGCCCGACTTTGCACGCTCATAGCTCGGGCAGGGGAGGTCCCAGCATCCCCAAACTTGACAGCCAGAGACCTCTGCCCTCTCCCCAAAGAACGAAATCGCTGAACAAATGTCTCAGTCTTATGTCCAACGTCTGTAGCAACCTCTTTCTCCAACCATTTCCAGCGGAACTTGTTTTTCACTATTCTGTCGATTTCTTTAACTCGATTTGCATCTTTACGCTCGATCACGGAGGCTGCCATCTTTCAACTCTTTGTTTGAAGCGAGCTTACGTACAGCTATCTAACAAGCGCGTTCATTGGTTGTTACAGAGCGAGGGGCCAATCACGTACCTTGTTTCATCTCAATGACAGAATTACTGAAAGTCGGAACGAATAGGATACGAATGCAGATTTTTGAGCGAAAAATTGGAAAAAAAAATTTTCTTCAAATTTTGAGGTGAAAAAAGCGGAATTCCGCAAATTCGCGGAAAAATCACATCCTTGATTATAAATACCTCTGTAACTTTTATAATTACAAAAATGAACACGAATGCATATTTTCAGTGAAAATGACATCCCCCGGGCCAACATGGTTGGGTTTGCAAGTGACAACTGCAACACCATCATTGGCAGGAAAGATTCCGTTTTGACCAGGGTCCAAGCAAAAAGTCCCATCAAATCCTGCGCTCTGATTGGCTGGTGAGCAGGTCCGTATCCTATGGTACGGACCCCTGGTGACTCGCTCGTTCACAACATAGTAGAATTTGTCAACATTTCTCTTTTTTTGTAATAAGATTTATTTACCGTATTTTCTGGACTATAGAGCGCACCTGTATATAAGCCGCATCCGCTCTATTTAAAAAAAAAAATTTTTTTAAAAGATATACAAGCCGCACCGGGCTATAAGCCGCAGATATCTATGGTGAAAAATTAGATATTTACTGCATGTACAGAACGATTTTGTACTGTAAATGTACATGTATGTACCTGAACAGATTCTTTCCGAACAGTGCCTTTTAACACGGCAGCAACTTTGCTGATTAAAACGGAACAGAACCAAGAGAAAATAACCGGTATTTATTTACCTTCATTTCTCCTGTGTTTGAAACCACAAGTCACTTTAATCATCTTCGCTGGATTTGAAAATAATTACCAGTTAGTAATTTGTCGTGCGTGTTCTATCTGCTAAAGATCTGCTAATTCTTCTTTGCATTGATTTTCCGTCTATCTTATTTTTGATTCTACTTCTGGTTAGAGCGCCCCTAGCGGTGGAAGAAAAATCCACAGAATAGCCGCACCTTTGTATAAGCCGCATGGTTCAAAACCTAGGAAAAAAGTAGCGGCTTATAGTCCAGAAAATACGGTATAAGATTATCAAAAATCATACATTTTTGCCAGCATTTCTCAGGAGAATAGCATTAATTTTACAGCATGGATAGCGATAACGACAGTGTTCACAGCGAAAGCGAGTTTTACTACCCTGAGGAAGAAGAAATAAAAGAAAGCATTTCAGGAGAAAGTTAAAAACCTCTAACTTGCTAACGCCGAGCAAAAACACGGCTGAATCCTGAATGACTCAATTTTGTATAAATAGGGGACTACATAGGCGGCAAAATGTAGTTTTTCCTGCCATGGAAGTGCACTTGTACACCGAGGAGGAAGCAATTTGCATTACAGCCGTGAATGAGGATTCAAAATGGCGGCTCGGCTCGGTTTTCCCTTTCGGGCGCTCTCGTTTTCTGTTAGAATTTGAAAAAAATAAATAAATAAGCGTTATTTACCAGCTTAAGGTCAGTCCATATGGTGAAATACCGTGACCTCGGCCTTGAATGCTGACCTCGGCCCAGAAGGCCTCTGTCAGTACTTTCAAGACCTCGGTCATGGTATTTCACCATACGGACCGACCTTAAGCTGGTAAATAACATTTTATTTAATATGCACCAAAATTATCAGAATAGTACTCCAGTACTGTACTTATTCTACTGTTATTTCTGTTTCAGCATTGGCTGCATTTGCCACTTGGCAAATCTGTGTGTGAAGGCACTGCCATTTAAAAGTAGATGACCTTCTGGTGGACGTGTTCTACTTTTTCCACCACAGTTCAAAGCACATTCAGGACTTCAAAGAATTTCAGCAGTTTACAGAGGTTTGCTAACAGACCTATCGTATCGCAACAGTCTGCAACTGCCTGCTGAGCCACCTGCCAGCCTTGCGAAGCTACTTTGCCAGTCAAAGATGTTGAGAAACCGGGCAAAGTCAAGTTGATAAATGACAGGCTACAGGAACCCCTGACTGAGCGGATACTGTTCCTGCAGTACATTATGCCAGTGCTCAATCAGTTTAACATCCTTTTTCAAGGGGAGGATTGCATGGTTGGCAGTCTCCTACAGAAGTTTGCTGTGAAGTTCTTGGAGCTGAAGCATGTCAAGTCCTGCAGGAACTTTAGGGAACTTGATGTGGGCAACCAGGAGCTGCAGCAGTCTGATGACGAGCTGGCAGCGGGGCCTGCAGTCAGATCTCGCCTGGTGGAGCTAGAGGAAGACCTGGACACAAAAACTGTCCAGATTTTCTTCTCTTCTGTCAGAGGATTTTATGAGGCTGCTGCCAGGAAGACGATGGATAAATTTCCATTTGACAATGAAGTGTTAGCCAATCATGCAGTATTAGATCCATCTAAAAAGGAAGACCTGGACTATAGTGGTGTCAGTTTAA
The DNA here is from genome assembly GCF_027579695.1 of Neoarius graeffei. Lineage (NCBI taxonomy): Eukaryota > Metazoa > Chordata > Actinopteri > Siluriformes > Ariidae > Neoarius > Neoarius graeffei. Next base: position 15,016,626 of record NC_083580.1, read on the forward strand.
CTTCCTCTTTTGGCTTTGACCTGGAGCAGTTGGAGGAGGAGTGGGAGGACTTTCAGATGGTGCCATGCAGGGCAAATGATGGCAAAAAAAGTACCAAATAGATGTATATTGGGGAAAGGTCTTCGATGTAAAAACTGCTCTGGGTGTTGCCAGGTTTCCAATGCTGAAACAACTTTTTACTGCTTTGCTGTGCCTCCCACAGAGCAATGCAGATAGTGAGAGGGCGTTTTCATTGGTTAGGAAAATTCATACTGAGGACAGAAAAAACATGGCTGGCAACGGCGGATAGCACGGTGAATTGTGTTCACAGATAATGTTCTCTGGAAATATTCCTGAGCCCATTTTGTGATTTCCAATACAGAAGCATGCCTGTATGTGATGCAGTGCCGTCTAAGGGCCCGAAGATCACGGGCACCCAGTATGGTTTTCCGGCCTTGACCCTTACGCACAGAGATTCTTCCAGATTCTCTGAATCTTTTGATATTATGCACTGTAGACCATAGGTCGCGTTAACCGACAATTGTCCGTCATTGACGGATTTTTTTTTTTAGCTATGACGGAAAAATCTGAAGGCCGTCGGTCATTTTGACGGATGTTTACCGTTACCATTACCAATAACAATAATAGCCTAATAATAACAATAATAAAACACACAATTGAAATTATTGGCAAGTTGTGGCAGAGTTTTCTTACATACAGTATACATAGTCTTCACTGCCGTCACTTTTAATCTGAGCCGACGTCGCGGCAGTCGTGCATAGGGTACTCATGTATACACTGTAGCCACTGCGCAAGGCTGTTCCCCCATCGCGCTCCTGACCGCGCTCTGACTTTTCTAACCACTAGCACAGTGAGATGGATTAATGTTTCCCTTCTCTGCAGAAGACACGTCATTTTTGCTATTAAAAAAAAAAAAAGAGATGCATTGGGTTGTTTGTGTCGTTTCCCTGCCTGTACAATAGCGCTCATTTAGGCTAGTTGTTTTCTTGTTTTTAAAATGAAACAAAGGTCGATTTATTGTATTCTTCCCCAGCAAGCTTAGGAACATCACTGCTCGAATATCTGCTAAACTATCATTTTAATGAGAGCACGGGTAGACAAACTAACATTTAAACATAACTTCGTTTTATTTAAGACCTTCCGTGTCAGGTTCCAGGCTCCGCCGAGCCGCAGCTGCACCACTGGTGCAGAAAGACCGCATGCTGCAGGATTTCCTCCCTATGAAGAGAGTACTAGCAGGGTCGGGAAATCCAACTTTCAGAGGCTCTTGCCGGCTTCTGATCACTTCCCTGGGAGAAATGTTTCCCGACTTCAGAACTTTGGCTGAAGTGGCGCTGGTTATTCCAGTCTCCAGTGTCGCAGCAGAGCGCAGGTTCAGCCTTCAGAATAAAATTAAAACGTCAATGAGAAGTCGTCTGTCCGAGGCAAAGACGCAAAATTTAATGACAATTGCCTCGGCAGCAGTCTCCATTGACGACTTTGATTACGCACAAGCGAGCTCCCAATTTAAATCCATGCGGGCCAGAAGGAAGGTTTGAGCTCACGCAAACAGGTCAAATTAGGCCCTGTCCACACGGCAACGGATTCAGGTGACTCCGATACAATTGCTTATCGTTTAGGCCTGGCGTCCACACGGCGCCGGCGTTTTGGGTGCCCAAAACGCAATCTTTTTGAGAACGGGTTCCAGAGTGGAAAGATCTGGCAACGTTGCCGTTGTGAAGTCGTCTGGATGAGTAAAACGGATTTGTTTACGATGACGTCACAACCACATGACTGAATGCTTCACGCCGGGTAGAAGTGTAACGAATATCACCAGGAAAAAGCCTTACAGAGCACTAGTGAGAGTGAAACACGAGCTTGGATATTATTATTATTATTATTATTATTATGTTCAGTGTTAGTTCACAGTAGTAATGCAAGAAGCAGAATAGTGACAGTAATAGTGAAGCAAAAACATGCAATTGTACAAACACTGCAGCTCTACAGCAAAATATTCATTTATAAAATGGTCTGATTCTTAACACCAGTAGTGCCAATGATCTCATTGCGATGCGATGCGAGTTGTCAAGAAATCCTATAACTTGGTTCATGAAACGCGCTTACAAAATATTTTCACTGTGAATATTTATTGTGTAATGCCTGGTGCAAAGTGAGAGAGAGAGAGAATAGCCCTTAGGGCAGAGTCAATCCCGCCAGCAAAAATAAGGGGAAAAAAGGAGCGATCTCACCTCTTCAGATGATGGTTTAAGTCCTACAGTACATTCCTCAAAAAAGGGCGTAGAAAAGCAAATTAATCCATCAACGTGTATCATTCAATTTATTCCGGACAATTAAAGACGCCGCCTTCCGCGTACGTCATCCTCGTCGCCATTTTGGAAAGGTCAAAGCGGAGAATAAAGATTAGCTGCGTTTAACTGTACCAACAGGTTTACCGTCCAAAGGAGATCACATGGGATTACCTTTCACAGGTGAGAAACAGCAAATTAATCCATCAACGTGTAGTATTCAATTTATTCCGGACCATTAAAGACGCCGCCTTCCGCGTACGTCATCCTCGCCGCCATATTGGAAAGGTCAAAGCGGAGAATAAAGATTAGCTGCGTTTAACTGTACCAACAGGTTTACTGTCCAAACGAGATCACATGGGATTACCTTTCACAGGTGAGACTGGAAAAATACTTTTCATTGTATTTGGTCATTATAATGTAATTTTACGAACAGATTTTCCTGACTTTGTGGCTAATATGAAGTCTCGCGCATAATAGTTTATGCGCATGCGTCCTTACTTCTATTCCCATACGAAAAAGAACAGTAAAGAACTTATAAGAGTTTACCACTGTCTTAGTAGTAAATCCTTATAAATATAAGGATAAATCCTTATAAGGATTTATAAATAAATATATATGCCATGTATGATTTACTCCTGAAAGTGGCCCATTTTGCATTTTCCTCATACAAATTTTTTATGAAAATCTAGTATGTATGAAGTGAACATTGTGCATGGTTTTTACAGATAATGTGTATGATGAATTACACCGTCTTTGTATGCTTCATGTAATGTTTGTAGTTTTAAATTATATTTTACAGTTTAAAATGTATATGCCTTTTATATGTAAATCCACATATGTTTGTGTTGGATTTACATATAAAAGGCATGTACATTTTAAACTGTAAAATATAATTTAAAACTACAAACATTACATGAAGCATACAAAGACAGTGTAATTCATCATACACATTATCTGTAAAAACCATGCACAATGTTCACTTCATACATACTAGATTTTCATAAATTTGTATGAGGAAAATGCAAAATGGGCCACTTTCAGGAGTAAATCATACATGGCATATATATTTATTTATATTTATAAGGATTTACTACTAAGACAGTGGTAAACTCTTATAAGTTCTTTACTGTTCTTTTTCGTATGGGTTGTTCTGGTGTGTCCGAAGGGACCGTCTTACAGCGCCCCTAGAGGTGTGGCATGTGTATTGCATCGTTTTCAGCAAGCGTTGCGTTGCCATATGGACCTGATTTCTACTGATCGTTGCCCATTTGGAGGCGATATTTTTTTTAAATAACATCACGTTGCCGTTGTCGTGTGGATGTGGCCTTAGATTGTCACTTAAATCGTTGTAGTGGACTGTTCATATTTTAACTGCAATTGTCTTGCTACGTTGTAAAATAACAACATTGTTCATATGCTCGTTAAGGCACAACAGCCGCAATGTTTTTAGCGGAGGGAAAATGGGTTCACAAGTGACCGAACGTCAGAATCTCTGTTCATCTTTTTGCATCATAAATACATAAGGGTCAGTCCGTGAAATGGGGTTACCAAAATGTGACATAGAGGGAGTCACTTAAAACAATTTACAACTGAAACAAATTTTATTTCCATGAAGCATTGACCATATAAGAAAATAACACACAGTTGTTAAGATAACTCCTGCTCTACAATGTATGATAAAATCCATAAATATTTACCCGGTTGCTTATGTAACAAGGACACGAACAAGCTTTTAAAAATAAAGGAAAAATATTGATAAAATCAATTTTTTGCTTTTATTTGCTTACTTTAAACATTAACACTGAATAAGAATTCATTAGAAATATTAGTTCAACATCATAAACACTGAAAATATGAAATACCAGTATTTCACAAACTTCATAAAACCTCTAAGATTTGAACAATAACAACAGTCATTAACAGGAAACAGTTTCATCCTATATGGGGTAAATGAGATTATTGAATTCATTACTTTACTTAGTCACACTTATATCTGCACTTCTCTAGAGCACGTGTTGTGGTGTGTGAGATGCCGCGAGAAGTTATCTCGCATCAGTTCAGCTGACCTAGATTGAGTAAATAGGTCTCGCAGGTTGTGAACGAACCAGGAAGTGAGTGGACGCCAAGTTAGGATGTGAGAAAAAACATCGATAATTTCTTTTATTGCCGTTTGTTTAAATTTCTTTCTACCTACATCGTTTTATAGTATATTCTTCTTTATATTAAAAACATCAATCATGATTTCAACTCATTTTATCATTTTTTATAAGCCTGGTTTCTAACGTAACACGGTAGGACACCACAATGTTACGTTCACAACCTATTTTTAGTGGATGAATTCGAAGCTAAATAGTTTATAGAACCTTCTTAACTTTATTATGTGAGTGTAAAACTAAATTGCAAGTACCATGAAACTAATTTTATTGAAATTCTCAGAAAGTAATGAAGGTTTATTTAAGCTCAAAGTCAGCAAATATTCCATGTCACAAAAAACGTGTCATCCGTGTCCGGTCACAGGGGAAGAAAATGTTTCACATTTCTTTATTTCAAAAGAAAACTTCATTTTTTTATTTTTTTTATTTCTTCAAACAATATTTATGGATAATCTGCTAAATATTTCTTTAAATCATGGAAATTAAAGATGAAATGATTATGTAAACCCGGACCAATGAAAAGTAACATCATTTCATGGACTGACCCATAAATAAATGATTAAATAATACAAGCTTGTTCTGTGAATTAATTTTTAAATGAAAATGAGTCCATGAAAACACAAGTTATTAAATATATAGCATTTATAGCCTATATACATTGTCATTTAAAAGTTAAAATAAAATGACAGATAATAATGGACAATGACGGAATTTTTACGACCCTGTCCGTCAAAATGACGGACAATGAAAAAGTCTAACGTAACCACTGCTGTAGACGATGATATGTTCAAACTCTTTGCAATTTTACACTGTCGAACTCCTTTCTGATATTGCTCCACTATTTGTCGGCGCAGAATTAGGGGGATTGGTGATCCTCTTCCCATCTTTACTTCTGAGAGCCGCTGCCACTCCAAGATGCTCTTTTTATACCCAGTCATGTTAATGACCTATTGCCAATTGACCTAATGAGTTGCAATTTGGTCCTCCAGCTGTTCCTTTTTTGTACCTTTAACTTTTCCAGCCTCTTATTGCCCCTGTCCCAACTTTTTTGAGATGTGTTGCTGTCATGAAATTGGGCAATTCCATGTAAATGTCAACCTCACCATGCAAAAATAAAGCAACATGTAATACATCAAAACCACTCCCAGAGATATCACCTAAGCCTGTATTTTACAGATGTGAATAAGTTGAACCAATCTGTCACAAGAATTGTTCCCTTCGCCTTAATATGTCAGTCTTTCTTTCTTATAATGTAAAACCCAAGCTAAAATCAACTTTGATCATGTACAATTCTATATTATTGCCACAAGCCACAGAAATGTATGCTAAAATCCACAAAACAGCAAAACAATAGCCATCCTAAATATTATTTAAGAACTTTGATAGTTTTAGCTGATATTTAGAGAGTTTTTCAAAGGGTTATGGTGGTTAAATTGCTGATTTTCTAAACATATGCCATGTCTATTTCAGACGCGTCACATCCATAATGGAATTTCGTCACATCCATAACGCTGACTTTTCCTTCCGAAACTCTGCATGAAATGCAAAATATTTTAAACAAAGATTTTTTAATATTCACCTTGGACCCCTCTATCAAACGGATATCTCCATTTCGACATTAGGTTTACAATTTCACAGAGTTTGATAAAAATGTACAGTCACCCAAGAAAAGTGATACTTTTTCTGTCACATCCATAACGCATCTTTTATTGGCATTTTCTGGCATGCCCTAGATGTACTATGGGAATTGTTCTTGCTCTATCACTTCTCCAGTATGGTACAGCCTTAAAATATGCAACACCTGTTTAAATACTGGGGGACAATAAAACATGCACTGGGTCATTTGTTGCCATTTTGAGTTCAAGTGTCACGTCCATAACGTTGGAATTGCTCAATTTCAAATGAGCCAATATTTGGCATGAAATTTCAAAATGTCTCACTTTCGACATTTGATATGTTGTCTATGTTCTATTGTGAATACAATATCAGTTTTTGCGATTTGTAAATTATTGCATTCCGTTTTTATTTACAATTTGTACTTTGTCCCAACTTTTTTGGAATCGGGGTTGTAAATTACTGGGAAGATTTTCAATTTAACTTCATAATTTATTAATATTTTCACTTATCCTTGTTTAGATAACATACTTGATGTGGTTCAGTCATCTTTAGTTGACTTATTGATTTAATGTTAATACATTTTATTTGCAAAATTTACATCAATAATTCTGGTATTACTGATACAATGTATATTAAATAATTAAGTTTATAGTTCAGTCAGTCATTCTCTTTAGTCGATAGTTGTTTACTTGACTGGACATATAGTCCTTTTTAATTCAGTTGTTTTCTCTGGGATACAAAATTGCTTTTTTCAGTACATGCTTATTTGATCCCTTTAACTTGATGCAATGTGATAAATATGCCTATTACAATTAGTCTGGCTAATGCAACTTCAAAGCTCTGCGAGCATTTGGTCTGGCAAAGACATTAAGCCCAACCGTTTCCCAAAGCGCGTGGTTGACCCGCCTCCCTGAAATGCCTCAGTTTGCTACTGGTCGAAGCCAGAAAAGGCTGCGACGAAGCTTAAACCAATCACATCACTCTTTCCTCTGACGTATGTGACGCGATGGGGCTAACTGGTAGATTAAACTCTTACCGAAGCCGGTCGGGAGCAAGGCGAAAACGTTCTTCCTTTCAATAAATACCTCCAGGTCTGCTCTTTGCTCCGTTTTCAATGAGAACTTGCTCCATGTTCGTAATGTTTCTAGTGAATGAAGCGCTTCCGGCATAGATTCTGTAAACAATCTATGGCTTCCGGTCGCAGTTCTACTACGTCACTGCCTTGAACACGCCTCTACCCAGGGCCGTTGGAGATGCTCAAAGTTGATTGGCTCCCGATTTTTTGGGAGCTTGGAAGAGCTGTAAATAGCTTGCTTGGCCAGACTAAGCTCGCAACAGGCCCTCGTGTTGCGTCACGCTTAGGATGGGCGGGCCCAGGCTACATTACAATAGAAGTGTAGAATGTGGAATAAAACAATCGGTGCTTTGGATATTGGAATTTTTTCTCGTGTATAAGGGCTCATGGGTGTATGTAAGGAAAAAGTACTGATTTTGTAAAGACATGGGTAACTAAAGGTTGACACATATGAGTATTCAATGAGAAAGGTAAAAGATTTCCATTCCCTTCAATGAGAAGAGTGAAAACCCCTCCCACTGACAACTCTTAGTCCCATCAGGTTAAGTCCCAATGGGTAAGGTCATGTTTCTCCCCACATCCCAACATGGTTCTAAAACTGATTTTTACAACATCCTCATTTATCTGGGGGGCAAAGGATCCCTGGAGGAGTAGTACCTTTCTGGTTGGCCTATACCACCTAGGCGTCCCTGACTGGCCTCCCCACATCCAGCGGCATGTGACGCGCAACATATGGCCAAATCGTCATCAGCAAGTGGCCACAACATCTAGCCTAGCACATGCCGAAGACCGCATGCTGTGGCTCTTAGCACTGCCCCTAGTCTCGCAGAATGCAGCAGATCTAGGGGAGTAAACCCTGAAAATAAATCAGGACCAGTCCCCGCTTGGGTTAGCCCACTGGTCCTTAAGATAGCCTCTTAAGGCTAATTTAGGTGATTTGTGTTTCGTATGATTCCACTCCTAAATGTACCCTATGAGGATCGTAAGTACGAAAGAGGGCAGCCTGCTTGCCCACTGCACAGGGCCAGCAACCCTTTGCAGTGGAACCACTTACCCGCTACGGACCCATATAAGCAAAAAACATTTATCTGGGATTTGACTATTCAGTGTGTCTTGAAATTAACTCCTGTACTATTTTACTCAGTTCAGAGCCACAACCAACTCTGTTACACAATTATTCTGCAATTTTGCTCCCACTCCAAATTATACTCTCTAAACTCAAGAGACCAAAATTAACCATTTTGAGGAAAATACTTTTAACTCTGGAAAAAAACTGCTCAGTCATTTTTCCCCATGTATGCACTACAGCGCACACATCAACCGATCTGCTCATCAGAAATAGAAGAAATTATGCATGCTTTCGCATATAGTTTCTTGCACTTTAATGTACACTGGCCAGTTTTACATTACATTTTACATCAATAAGAGACTAATGAGCAATTCCAGCGTTATGGACGTGACACTTGAACTCAAAATGGCAACAAATGACCCAGTGCATGTTTTATTGTCTCCCAGTATTTAAACAGGTGTTGCATATTTTAAGGCTGTACCATACTGGAGAAGTGATAGAACAAGAACAATTCCCATAGTACATCTAGGGCATGCCAGGAAATGCCAATAAAAGATGCGTTATGGATGTGACAGAAAAAGTATCACTTTTCTTGGGTGACTGTACATTTTTATCAAACTCTGTGAAATTGTAAACCTAATGTCGAAATGGAGATATCCGTTTGATAGAGGGGTCCAAGGTGAATATTAAAAAATCTTTGTTTAAAATATTTTGTATTTCATGCAGAGTTTCGGAAGGAAAAGTCAGCGTTATGGATGTGACGAAATTCCGTTATGGATGTGACGCGTCTGAAATAGACATGGCGTATGTTTAGAAAATCAGCAATTTAACCACCATAACCCTTTGAAAAACTCTAAATATCAGCTAAAACTATCAAAGTTCTTAAATAATATTTAGGATGGCTATTGTTTTGCTGTTTTGTGAATTTTAGCATACATTTCTGTGGCTTGTGGCAATAATATAGAATTGTACATGATCAAAGTTGATTTTAGCTTGGGTTGACAGTGACATATTAGGTTGGTTACAAATTGGTTCAACTTATTCACATCTGTAAAATACCGGCCGAGGTGATATCTCTGGGAGTGGTTTTGATGTATTACATGTTGCTTTATTTTTGCATGGTGAGGTTGACATTTACATGGAATTGCCCTAATGTCAAAACAGACAGCATGAAAAATTCTAATAAAGGTTAGTTTTACTTGAAACATTCTTTTTTTTTTCTTCTTTATTTTCATCATTGAACAGAATTGCTCATAAAAAAGTGCCCAAATTTGTCCCCAAATAAATCAAAAGCACTTGTCCATAACAGAATTTGGCACAGTATTTGCTGTAATCGTGCTCAAGTAATCATAATTGTAATCTAAACTTTAGAAGTAATCGTAATTGAATTTCACATAATCGCCCCAAGTCTAATCTTGGTGGAAATAAATTTCTTCGGTGATACTGTTAGTGGATTTGATGCTGCAGTGGTTCAATTTGTCGCTCCAAAAATGTATTATTTTCTTTGCGTCAAGATCTCATGAGACGACGACAAAAAGCACTTTGCCTCCTTCTTCAAACTGAAAGCTACTAACAAGCAGTTAAACACGTAGTAAGAAAGAATACGCACAGACCACAGTGCTACATGAAATTAATACACCATATTGGGGAGGGTGTGATGGGACAGGACATGGTACAAGGTCTCACTTTTCCATCTGGTTCTCAGTAACACGTTGACCGGTTGTCCCCCCCCCCCCCTTAAGTAATGCTTGTGTAATCCTGAGGAAACGCACAAGTTATTTATATCACCAGCGCTGTAGATGCTTATTGGCCTGTGTCCCATTCTACCACATCGGTCCCCAGCTCCTTTAAATAGTGCAGTAGCTACGTGCAAAAAACTTCCAACACCACTCTCGACAAAAAGTGCTGAAAACTTAACGTCTCACTTTCAAACTGGACTCTCAAGTTACCACGATGTAATGACACCCCTGCCGTCCAATCCTAACTTAAAAACTGTAGTTTGTGCACCTGCTCTTTCGCTATAAATATGGGCAGAAAAGCCTGAATGGTTCCTGATGAGGAACAGATGCGCTGCTTCTAAAAGTGCCGTCTGAGTCACGTCTTCAGTCGCACTTGTGAGATGAGATTGCTCGACTTCGGTGCCTCGGCTTTGCAGCGGTGACACGAGCTTCCTCTTTTCAGGTTAAACAAACCATCTACGATATTTTATACATTCATACTTCCTTTGCTCTAAATCAAAGACATAAAAATTAGGAAAATTCAAAACTTCTACATCATGCGAATCCAGTTTTCTACCTAGTAGTCGTGGCCAATTCTCCAAGCCGACATCTACTTGCACTTATGTATAAAAGAAGCTGCCAAAGGACTTAAAAGTAGCGGCTGTTTTTCTCGCTCCTCTTCCTGCTTTATAAAGTGCATCAACCTGAAAAAACACTGACAAGAAAATCAGCAGTGAAGTGTGAAAGCGTCAAAATACCCTACATCACGATGACGACTAAAGCAGAAATCAATTCAATAGAATAGCCAGTGCAAAAGCCCAAGCTACACTGCAAAAAATAGCCTTTCAAGAATAAGAAATAAAAGATTAAAACAAAGCATATTTGCTTGAATCAGGTGAAAAAAAATCTGCCAATGGAACTAGTCAAATTTGACTTGGTAAAATTTCTTAAAGGAAGATGAAAAATCTAACCTGTTTTTAGATGAAATATTTCCAAAATAAGACTGGGGAACTTATTATGCGAGATCTGATTAACTCAAAATAATCAAAATAGTTCTTATAACAAGATCGTACTTCTTACATTTAGCCATTTTTATTTATTTCATTTTAAGGGTATTTCACTTAAATTCATGACAAAGTCTTAGCAGTAAAAACTGAATTTAAGATAAATATACTAATATTAGGATTGTTAACTTCTACAACTAAGCATTGCTAGCTTAAAAGATTCTCCTTTTGTGACCTGTAATTAGTAAAATACTCTAGATATGAGACCATCTTGAATCAAGTTGACGACACGTGTAGCATTGCAACAAGTTTATTTTTTTCCCATTTCAACATTCAAACATTAAAACATCTCTTAAAGTGCCATTCCACCATTGGATGTATTCTTTGGCATAAAATACAATGCATTTTATGACAACATGACTAGACAGAGAAATCTTTTAGCTTCAAAATGATATATCAAACAATTTTTTGACAACGACAAGTATATTAATTTTGCGACCAAAGTCACCTACCCTTTTAATTTCCGTGCGGTAGTGAAACGTGATGTCATCGGCAGGTTCCCCTTCTTGCGTACCACGTGTCGGTCTATTTTTAGACCAGGAAACCCCCAAAGTGAGAGAGTCATTTCTCCTCGTATATGGGGGCCAAAAAAATTGCGAAAAATTTTGAGTTAATCTTTCAGTTAGCTAGATTTATTGGTATTAGCTAGATTTATTGGTATTATTTTTATCGCGTTCTATCCGCCATTGCTGATAATATGTGCCACGTCACACGTCACGTGGTACACAAGAAGGGGAACCTGCCGATGACATCACGCGCGGAAATTAAAAGGGTAGGTGACTTTGGTCGCAAAATTAATATACTTGTCGTTGTCAAAAAATTATGTTTGATATATCATTTTGAAGCTAAAAGATTTCTCTATCTAGTGATACCATTTATACATGTTGTCAAAATATATTGTATTTTATGCCAAAGAATACATCCAATGGTGGAATGGCACTTTAAGAGTCCACTTCCCCAGGACCTCAGGCACCAAAAAAAAAAGTCTACGCAGTTTGACTTACAGTGCTTACACAACGCCAAAGCAACAATGCATTTTGGGGGCACTGACTATTTGTTTGTTTGTTTTTTTTGTTTGGTGCCTGAGCTTGTAAACCCCTTATACACATAAAAAAAAAAAACCTCACGAGTGAGTGGGAAAAAAACAAACCACTGAACTTGTCCTCCACTCGTAGCCTTTTTGAAGGCACTTGTCTGGTCTAGAGTGTGTACGGCATCTAGAAGGAGCTCAATCGTAAAGTTCATTTATTCCCAAAACAAGCATACTTTTTTTTTCTTGAAACAAGATGAACCGCATTTAACAAAATGTCCAAAAAGTACTTACTTGTTTTAAAAAAAAAAAAAAAAAACTTGTCTGATTTTCAAAGGTGCTCCAGATAAGACTTTAGGACATTTTGTCTATACAAGAATTTCAAGATGGACTGTATGAGGTTTTGCTTGTTGGGCAATATTATGTCTCATAATAAGGGTGGCTAGATGTTTTGACTTGAAAATAGACAAATAAACTTCCTAAGATTTTTATTTTTTGCAGTGTAAGGGTAAAGTCTGGAAACCAGGCACCGAGAGAGAGACAGACAGATCACTGAAGGTAAAAGAATGACTGAATCAAGAGTACACATCCGATGCGTCATGATGGAGACGTGTCAAGTTTGCAACTTTGAAAATCATCCATATGGAAAAGTTCCCAGCGTTTAAAGTCAACAGTAGAACTGGGACACTTATACGGAGTGGACAAAGAGAGAACTTTGGCCTTTTAACATCAGCACAGTGATAAAAGAGCATGCAAGATAAAAACAGAGCAACAGGGTTTTCTGGTGAAGTGAAGTGTACACTTCTGTGAGGAATGAAGAAATGTAGTGATTGAAAAGCCACGTGTACACGATGGTTCAATCTAAAAGTACCAATTATGACGAGTTGAAACTCCGAAACCTTAAGAGCAAAGAATTTGATGTTGACTCCTCTATAAACCTGGGCAAGTTAAAGGAGGATCTGTGGCGCAGTCAAAAGAATTTAAAATGGAGAAACACTGAATGTCTTCAATTTCACGTGACAATTTACGCCCTATGGCCTCAGATGTTGCCAAATTGTTTCATACAGGTTGCATAGACGAGTTGGCTAATACATCTGTGAGGAAAACAAAAAACACCAAACCACAGTGAGGCAAGTGGTAAAGAAAAAAAGGCAAAATGCTATCAGTCTGAAAATATTTCATGTGAGAAATATTTTACTGTTTTTCCTATCAAAATTCTATTTCTCGTTTTATTAAATATAGGAATACATTTTTGACTGCTATTTTGTCACTGCTATAGCAAGTTATGAGTGTTTGAAATATGCTATGGAATATAAACCAATCCATGTGTCAAAGCAATGGCCGTAAACGAGATTCGTTGAGACCTGTGCGAGACATCGTAGGACGGAAGTAAAACGTACAGCGGAAAATAAAAAAGGGACCAACATCCGCCAACGTTGTCAAAAGACGCGCGCGCCCTCTTTCGAATGTTGACGTAATCAAGCTGGAAGTTTTGCCCGTGTCCAAAATCGCTCCCTACTCACTATATAGCGGGGACGCCATTTGAGTGCTGTCCGAAACCTTAAGGCCAATTTATGCTGACAACCCAGTCCTCACAGACGGCGTCGCAGATGACATCTGCGTAGCCCCCCCACCTTCTCAGACGCTCTGCACGCACCTCCCAAAAAATTGTGACCACCGCAGAAGCCTCGCAGACAGCGTCGCAGACAAGAGGGCTCCGATTGGTCCACTCTACATCCGCTGTACACGCACTTCCGCTGCCATACTTTCCCGGTTTGGTTTGTTTTCATGACCGCCATTTTTAAAAACACGAGCGAAGATGGAGCAGCACGAAGAGCAGTTGATCGAGGAAGTACGTACATCTATACGACTCCAGTTCTAGTCATTATAAGTAACCGGAGGATAAACACACCACTAACCACACCCACCAACTACTCCTAGCGATTTCGCGACTTCGCGCCCCCTTGCGTTGTGGCGGTGAATAACATCGCGCACGCCTATTACTCCCCGCTCAATGATAAATTACAACTGTCTGCGAAAAGCTATCTGCGAAAGCCTTGTCGCAAGAGCATGCAGAGGCCCTTAGTGAGGATTATGTGGGAAATGCGCCCAGTATAATACGCATTTATCACAAAAACACAGGCATGCATTTATTATTCTGAAAACCCACCAGCCACCTGATCTGGCACGTTTTAATCGTGCGACAGTAATGACGTAAATACCAGCGCGACAGACTAATGTCCGAAAGCCTTCCCCTCCCCCCCAATTTAACCAAGGGTTCGAAGTCGTATGGAATAATCACTGATGAAGCTGGCAAATCTCGAAATTAACCTAAATTGGAATGATATGGCAACCTGGCCGCTGTGTAAACAGTTTTCAAAATGGCAGCGCTGACACTTCACATTTGAAGTCTCGCGAAGATTGCGCGGAAAAGCGACGCCTGCCGTGGACCATACGAACTACCTTCAACATGGCTGAAGGCCAACAAGTGTAATATACAGTGCCTTGAAAAAGTATTCATACCCCTTGAACTTTTTCACATTTTTCCACCCACGAACTTAAAATTTTTTTATTGAGATTTTATGTGATAGACCAACACAGAGTAGCACATAATTGTGAAGTGAAACGAAAATGATAAATGGTCTTCAAAATTTTAAACAAATAAAAATCTGAAAAATGTGATGTGCATTAGTATTCAGCCCCCCTGCGTCAATACTTTGTAGAGCCACCTTTTGCTGCAATTACAGCTGCAAGTCTTTTGTGGTATGTCTCTACCAGCTTTGCACATCTAGACACTGAAATTTTTGCCCATTCTTCTTTGCAAAATAGCTCAAGCTCAGCCAGATTGGATGGAGAGCGTCTGTGAACAGCAATTTTCAAGTCTTGCCACAGATGCTCAATGGGATTTAGGTCTGGACTTTGACTGGGCCATTCTAACACATGAATAGTCTTTGATCTAAACCATTCCATTGTAGCTCTGGCTGTATGTTTAGGGCCATTGTCTTGCTGAAAGGTGAATCTCCTTCCCAGTCTCAAGTCTTTTGCAGCCTCCAACAGGTTTTCTTCCAGGATTGCCCTGTATTTAGCTCCATCCCTCTTCCCATCAACTCTGACCAGCTTCCCTGTCCCTGCTGAAGAAAAGCATCCCCATAGCATGATGCTGCCACTACCATGTTTCACAGTGGGGATGGTGTGTGCAGGGTGATGAGCAGTGTTAGTTTTCCGCCACACATAGCGCTTTGCATTTAGGCCAAAAAGTTCAACTTTGGTCTCATCTGACCAAAGCACCTTCTTCCACATGTTTGCTGTGTCCCCTACATGGCTTCTTATGCCTGTCTTTCAACAATGGCTTTCTTCTTGCCACTCTTCCAAACAGGCCAGATTTGTGGAGTGTACGACTTATAGTTGTCCTGTGCACAGATTCTCCCACCTGAGCTGTGGATTTCTGCAGCTCCTCCAGAGTGATCATGGGCCTCTTGGCTGCTTCTCTGACCAGTGCTCTCCTTGCTCGCTCTGTCAGTTTAGGTGGACGGCCATGTCTTGGTAGGTTTGCAGTTGTGCCGTACTTTTTCCATTTTTGAATGATGGATTGAACAGTGCTTCTTGAGATGTTCAGAGCTTGGGATATTTTTTATAACCTAACCCTGCTTTAAACTTCTCCAGAACTTTATCCCTGACCTGTCTGGTGAGTTCTTTGGTCTTCATGATGCTGTTTGTTCTTCAGTGTTCTCTAACAAACCACTGAGGCCTTCACAGAACAAGTGTATTTATGCTGAGAGTAAATTACACACAGTAGGACTCTATTAACTGATTAGATGACTTCTGAAGGCAATTGATTGCACTGGATTGTATTTAGAGGTATCAGAGTACAGGGGGCTGAATACTAATGCACGCCAAATGTGAAAAAGTTCAAGGGGTATGAATACTTTAAGGCACTGTAATATACCATTACGAGTCACGATACAAGGTTAATAAAACTGAAAACGTAATTGAATAACACGTTAAGAAATAAAGCAAGTTTGAAAATGACTTCAGTTCCCCTTTAACATACAACAAAATTTGCTGTCTCTCTTAAAACAAACAGGGGCGGGAGGTACCCCATTCTCTCTCCCTCACACAAAAATCACCTACCAACTACAGTTTGGGCCAGAAATTAACATATACCCCTTTTCCACCAAATCAGTTCCAGGGCTGGTTCGGGGCCAGTGCTGGTGCTGGTTCACAACTCGTTCAACTTGCGAGCCAGCTGAGAACCAGTTTGCTTTTCCATAGCTCGCGGTGCTAAGGGAAGCCACGTCATTACGTCGTTGTATACGTCAGTTACGGCGCTACGTTTGCATAAACCTTGGCGCGAATATCGAAGCAAAAACAACACGGAAGAAGCAGCAGCAGCAACAACAATAATAATGGATGACTTCGCGTTTGTACAGCTGCTGCTTCTCGTCGCTTAAAAATGGCGATCTTTCGCGGTCTTGTTATTGTTGTTGGTCTTAACAACTCCGCCCCCCCGCTGACGTAAGCAGTTCTTTCCTCTGGCCCAGCAGAGAGCTGGTGCTAGCCTGGAACCGGTTTTTCTGGCCCCAGAGCCAGTTCTTTGGCAGTGGAAACAGAAAATCCGGTTCCAAACTAAGCACTGGCCCCGAACCAGCCCTGGAACTGCTTTGGTGGAAAAGGGGCAATAGAGTGACGTCATCTGGGATATGAATGTCACGGCAATATTTGGGCTTTCAGTAATTTCTTTGAACTGTTCTTTTTCCGTGGCAGAACGATTCATATCCCGCATTTCGCCCGTAGCCAGCTGGGATAGGCTCCAGCTTGCCTGCGACCCTGTAGAACAGGATAAAAGCGGCTAGAGATGATGAGATGAGATGTCGTAAGTGCTAGGACACCTTCATAAAATGCTACCCAGCTTTTTTCAGTAGTATTAGCACGCAAAGTTCCATTGATGTAGCTTGCGTCGTTTCTGAGAAAACTTGTCCAGATTGAAATAGATGGACTCCATTCCTATATCCCCCTGCGCACTTTGTGGCGAAGGATAATAAAAAGCAAATTAAAAATAAGCACTAGATAAAAACCCCTCTCTTACGTAAATAAAAGATACAGATTTCACTGTCAGGTGCTCAAGTGTTTGAGATGCATTGCCCTGCACTTACGATCAAGTTCCTTGTTGTGGTACATGGACGTTGTTCACTGTATGGTCGCAAAAGGCATCAAAAATGAGGTCGATGCATCACCACATTCTCTGAAATACGAAACTCTGCTTACTATAAAAATGTGGCATTACTGTTTCACTGGCTTCGGTATCAAGCGCAAACATTATATTTCATTGACCATGAAAGCTTCAAGCAGATATATTTTTGCCTCCTTGCCCAGCTGTAAACGTTACAATATGAACATAAATGCTTCAGAATAAGCCATAACATTAATCTTAAGTACTAATATACACAATTTTAAAAGCTTCTTTAACAAAATCTTAAATTTGACAATAAATAAAACTGTCATTAAAAGCATATACGCAGAACCATGGCCTCACTTTTTGTTTATAAATGCCTTGAGACCTCAAGAATAGTTTTAAGCGTTAACAATAAATCTAATAGAGTAATTTTTACGATTAAAGTGATTCATATAGGTAGCGGTCTGAGTGAATGACCTTGACATCTGTGGCATCACAGCAGGAAGTCTGTCGGTCTCATCGCCATTTCCGCGATACTAAGGCTACATCCACACGACAACGGCAATGAGATGTTATTTAAAAAAATATCGCGTCCAAATGGGCAATGATCAGTAAAATATCAGGTCCATATGGCAACGCAACGCTTGCTGAAAATGATGCAATACACATGCCACACCTCTAGGGGCGCTGTAAGACGGTCCCTTCGGAGACACCAGAACAATAGAAGGACGCATGCGCATAAACTATTATGCGTGAGACTTCATATTAGCCACAAAGTCAGAAAAATCTGTTCGTAAAATTACGCTATAATGACCAAATACAATGAAAAGTATTTTTCCAGTCTCACCTGTGAAAGGTAATCCCATGTGATCTCGTTTGGACGGTAAACCTGTTGGTACAGTTAAACGCAGCACACGAATGAGGCATCTTTATTCTCCGCTTTGACCCATCCAATATGGCGGCGAGGATGACGTATGATTCTACGCGGAAGGCGGCGTCTTTAATGGTCCGGAATAAATTGAATGCTACACGTTGATGGATTAATTTGTTCTTCTACGCCCTTTTTGAGGAATGTATTGTAGGACTTAAACCAACATCTGAAGAGGTGAGATCGCTCCTTTTTTTCCCTATTTTTGCTGGCGGGATTGACTCTGCCCTAAGGGCTATTCTCTCTCTCTCACTTTGCACCATTACACAAATATTCACAGTGAAAATATTTTGTAAGCGCGTTTCATGAACCAAGTTATAGGATTTGTTGACAACTCGCATCGAGTTCGTTACACTTCTACCCGGCGTGAAGCACTCACAGTCACGTGGTTGTGACGTCATCGTAAACAAATCCTTTCTACTCATCCAGACGACTTCGCAACAGCAACGTTGCCAGATCTTTCCACTCTGGAACCCGTTCTCAAAAGATTGCGTTTTGGGGCACCCAAAACACCGGTGCCGTGTGGACGCCAGGCCGAAATGATAAACAATTGTATCAGATTCACCTGAATCCGTTGCCGTGTGGACAGGGCCTAAAACACAGAGCTGACTGCGACTCCGATCTTCCATTTTGAGCTAATTTATCGCCATGCCACGCAGATGTGTTGCTGACGGGTGCAGCAACATGACAGAAGGCGGATTTACGTTGCATTCATGGCCCAAGAATGTTCAAACTACAAAGATTTGGACGCGTTTTGCGAGAAGTTCACGGGCACATTGGGCGCCTATGAAGTGGTTTCTCCTCTGCTCTGTACATTTTACTGAAGACTCGTACGAGACCTCTGATCTGTTGAGGAGCGTTGGCTATAAGCCCATATTGAAAGAGGGTGCAGGATCAACAATTAAAGGAAAAGAAAACTAAAAGAAAAGGAAAGGGTTTTTTTTTTAAAAAAAAAAAAAAAAAGGAAAGCAAGTTCAGTTGCACCAGTCCTCCCGGAGTGTGAGCTGAGGGTTGTTGGTAAAATCCGGGACAGAACACGATGTGACATATCGCTCGGGCAGTGACCTCCCCGCTGCTGTTGCTAAAACCAGTGACATACTGTTCTTTAGTAATTGCCTGAGCCGAGCAGGAATGGCGGAGTACTCAGTATGGAGAAAATGGAGAATGAGTGGAGCAGCAGTCTGATTTTTCCGCTGGATATGCTTGCCTCAGCAGCAACATCTCACCCTTGCATGGAAGAAGCGAATGAATGGAGAACTGAACGTCAGGTTGTTTCAAAACAATCGGCCACAAGCTCGACCTTCAAGAAGCGAGAACACAGACGGGTAAGCTCTGACTCTCATTTGGATACAAAACACTCGTTGTTTACCTGCATTTAGATTAATACATGTAACTTGTATTGTGTTTAAGTTACCAGTATAAGATAATTTAATTTGCTTCAGAATGTGATTGTCTCAGTTCATCTGATTATTTAATGAGCCTTTAACGTTTTATCAGTGTAAATGCATGCATGTACAGTATGTTGCACAAGTTATAACACCTACCCTGTTTTAATGACAGTCAACCCACAATCAATGAAGTCAAATCAGTCTTAGTTGAGCAAGTCGGTAACACTATTTCTTACTTTCACCATAAATGTTTATTTATATGACTTTGGTCTATAGCTGTAAAAGGCCTCGGCCTTAAAACCGGTTACCGCTGTGACGTCACACACACTCCGGGCTGGCTGGCTCAGCGGGGCAGCTCGAATGCCAACTTGGCGGTCAATTTAACTCTCAAAAATATATATATATATATTTTATTCCCATTTATACAGCATGCAAGAGTAAAGGATGAAGATACTATCCACTCAAATTTATTTAAAAAAAAAAAAAAGGGTTCTGCGTATCTCCTTTAACATTAACTTAATTTGCTTAATATTTTTTAAGCAAACATGAATCTTCAGGTGATTCATTTTAAAAGCCTGGAACATTTTTAAAGTTTAAAACTTTAATTTGAAAGCTTCAAGTCAAAACAATAGTCTACAGTTAATGGGAACAAGTTCTCGTTAACATACAAAAGTTTTTAAAAAGTTAACATGTATAATTTAAGTGAACTATAAACCGCTCGAATGTGTATAAAAAGATAGCGTTAGGTGCCGGGAGGGATTTTAATCACGTTATAAGGCCAGATTTTTCTCCACTGAAGCTGGCCTCATCAGTAAGTAGAGAGACCCCCACTAACTCTAAAGCTATGGTCACACTACAGCTCACGATGCTTTGTGATGGGTTATCGATGAAAATGGGGCATTTTGGTGGCGATATGCAGGTGAACACTTGACTGTCACGCCTTCACGTGGCCATGCTCGCTCGCAAAACCCAGTCATTATGGGAAACACATGGTGCTGATTTGAGCGCAATCAGCATGTGCATAAAAGGACACTTTTTACAGAGCCGTTGTGAAGTATTATTACCACCATCACATTTCTCTCTAGCCAGGTTTATAACCCTGCTTTGTTTTGCTTTTACTTTCGTTTGTTTTGTTACTCTGACCTGCTAAACACTCTTCCTGTACTTACTAGGGCTGTAACGATACACCCAACTCACGATTCGATTCGTATCGCGATTTTTGACCCACGATTCGATACGCCCATGATTTTTTTTTTTTAATGTTTTTTTTAAAGTAGTAAATTTGACTTATTAACATTTACTTACTTACATTAACTATTTAATAACAAATAATTCAGACCACTGCAGAGAATGAGTAATATGTATGCAAAAATGAACAAATGTATATCCAAAGACTGTTTTATTTCTCAAAATAATACTGTTGAGCCGGAAGCTCTGCTTTTTTCGGTTCTGAAAAAGTCATTTTTCCAAATCGTGTAAATCCGTTAAGATTTTTTTTTTGGGGGGGGGGGGGGGGGGGGGGGCTCTCTCACTGTCTCACTCTCATAGGGCCAATGATTTTCTGTGATCGCGGAAAACAGATGGAAATTACGGAATTATGGTGAAACATTGCTCGCGTGTCAAAATGTAACTGCCGCAGAAGGCTTCCGCCCAAGCAGACATGCCTTCAGTGTTGCCAGATATTGCTAACGTTTTCCACCCCAAAATATGTTCAAAACCAGGCAAAAAGCACCTAAACCCGCCCAATCTGGCAACACTGCATGCCTTTCCGGTCAAGTGATTGTGATTGGCTTGTGGCACACCTAGCCAGCCAATGAGCTGCTTGTTTACAGATTCGCTCCCCGCGTCGCAACCAGAATGGCGACCGCTTAAAAGAAACGAATGCTCTGCCAGTGGCGAGTGTGGACGTTGTGTGACTCGCAGAAGATTGTCGCAGGTCGGCGAAAAAACGACTTACTAATAGATATAAAAAAATAAAAGTAATTTAAGTAAGTTTAAAATGTAATTTAAATAAAAAGTATTCATAAATTGAAGTTTGGAAGCGCCTGTTTTTGGGCTGAGGAGAAGTTTAAAAGGGTGTACCGCGATTCTGCCTTCTTGTATCGCGATACGGATCGTGGCTCTGCGTATCGCGATTTCGATTTTGATACGCATATCGTTACAGCCCTAGTACTTACAGCCATGTACCGCCGCATACATGACAATATTTCACAAAGTCTCAGTGAAAACATCATCCTTATATGTGCGTGCTGATCGCACTCAAATCTGCATCAGGCGTTTCCCATAACGACTGGGTCCCTAGCACGTGCACAACGCGCTCCGAAGGGTCCCCAAATGTAAACGCACTTTTTACGTCTTGGCAAAGGTTAGGCTATGCCGAGCCACCGTGTTGGAGGCTCCTGCAAGCATTGGTGACATGGATTTGAAACAAATACATCTCAAGAGGCTTGACGAAGGTTCCCCGAGCTTCTGGAATTATTCCTAAACCCATCTGTCAGCATTCGCCACCTAGTTTGCCAACGAAAATATCGCCACCAAATCCAATACATGCGCTGAAATTTTTTGCGATGTTTTGGCCACTCACGAAACAGAGACGCACCAAAACAACTTGGAGAATATTCACCGTGCATCACACGACTGGTGGCAATGCTACCGATTTTTCAGCGCCAAGTATTCGCAAGCCCAACACGAGCTGTAGTGTGACCAGAGCTTAAACTCTTCACTCACATGCTCACACTATAACATTAACGCACTTCCTCTCTGAACTGCAATTTCGCACATTTCATGGTCGTCTTCATTCAATGAACTTTTATTACATGGTCTGGCTCAACACCGTACAGCTCGGCTATTTATTTAACCCACTGCACATATTCTCTTCTTGCACATTCATGTCATGACGTCATTATTCTCTGACCTGGCTTTTCATCTCATCATCTCTAGCCGCTTTATCCTGTTCTACAGGGTCGCAGGCAAGCTGGAGCCTATCCCAGCTGACTACGGGCGAAAGGCGGGGTACACCCTGGACAAGTCACCAGGTCATCACAGGGCTGACACATAGACACAGACAACCATTCACACTCGCATTCACACCTACGGTCAATTTAGAGTCACCAGTTAACCTAACCTGCATGTCTTTGGACTGTGGGGGAAACCGGAGCACCCGGAGGAAACCCACGCGGACACGGGGAGAACATGCAAACTCCGCACAGAAAGGCCCTCGCCGGCCACGGGGCTCGAACCTGGACCTTCTTGCTGTGAGGCAACAGCGCTAACCACTACACCACCGTGCCGCCTTGACCTGGCTTTTGTTTCCAAATTATTCCAGGTAATACTGTACAGCCTGGACTTCAAAACAACCCACGCACATACTCCGGTGGTTGACAAAAATACAGATAAGTCATGGACTACAGAAATATAATGAAAAAAGATAAAATACAGAGTGGTTACGGATTTTAATATAGATACATGATGGATGCTAGTAATTTACGGATTGTCACGGACGTTTCGGTATATTACAGATTGGTCACCGGTTTCATACGGATGATGCATCAGGGATAAAGTTAGAGAGTCTAAAACAAATGTTTGGACTGCTGAATTTCATAATTTAAAAAATCTCTTACCTACATTTATGCTTACTTTTAATTTACCATTTATATTTCATGGAAAATATCACCCATCAGTGAATAAAACATCCGTACTTTGTATTATGTTTATTTTCCGTGAATCCGTATTCCATGACCCGACTGTATTTTGTAAAACGGTGACGTAGGTGTGACAATTAATCGATCCGCGATCCATTTTCATGTCTCATTCAAAAATCGATTAAAACTTAATGAATCATGATTCATTTATGATTCACTGACCATACCTAATTTCATCCCGATAACCCTAGATGCATGACAGTTTGACAAACAGCATAATTTTGATCCGGTATCCGGAGTTGTGCGTGGGCGCTGCCATGTTTGTGGTTGCTATAGCAATCTCGCAAGATCCTGTCTGGACAAGGAATGTTGTGTCTCAAGAGGTAGTATTCAGTATTCACTTTAACATAAGTGAATCAAGTTGCAATCTCAGTGCCTTATGTACTCCCTGGACAATGAATGTTGGGTCTCGAGAGGTGGCATTCACTTTAGCACAAGTGATTCTGTTTTAAAAGACTGAGACAAAAGCCATCAAGTTTTCATGGCTTTTTTGTTTTGCTTCTTAGTGTTTTGCGGTTTGAAAATTAAAACTTGCCAAAAATGACTGAACTGTGAAAGTAACTATGAACGCATCAAAGTCAATGGAGTGACTGGAGTCTGAATAAAGAACACAAAGGCAACACTACTACTTTTTTTTTTTTTTTAATTGCTCTACATTTCTAGGCTGAAGGTTAAAGAACTGAAGTCATTTTTAAGCTTGCTTTATTTCTTAATTAACGTGTTATTCAATTACGTTTTCGGTTTTATTAACCTTATTGAGGTTTTTCACCCACGTGACCAAGTCATGTGATGCATCGTTAGGCTGCCATTTTGGACGTCACGGCTCGAATCAGTTTGAATGCGAGGAAGGCGACAAACGAAAAACATAAAAGAAAAAGGAGCGAGATGCAGAAAACACCTTCACTATCCAGCGACGTAGGGCATTTACAGGGCGAGCAGAGGGAGAGGTATTTGCAAAAATTGAGGTTAGCAGGCTTAGAGAACGACGTTTACCTGCTTCCACCAGGATTGTTCACTGACGTACAGAAGTACACCAAGCCCTCGTCTTTACCTGACTTCGGCCCACATGATCTGTATACCTATGTCGTTAAAAACCCATCGCCATACACAGGTATTGATCTGAAAGCGTATAAGAGTTTGGATACCTACAGATATTTTGTGTCAGGTTGGGTAACATGCCTACATCAGCGGGTCGTCCCTGGAGCCGGTGGTCGCCATCTTATTACAGCTAAGGTTTGTTCACATTTTCATTTACTTTCGGTCCTCAGGATAAACAAAATGTTATTAAATGTCATTGAAATAACTTCTTAGTCTGTTGAGACATGGCCCGTTATAAATTTGCTGTTACCAGGCAATGACCAAGAACTGTATTATTAGGGTTGGTGTCTGTGTTGTAGCAGTGTACTAGCAGCTAGCTGTTAGCACTAGCTAATGTCAACAACATAGTAGCTAGTATGTTACTGTAGCAATGTTTACGTTCAGTCATTTGGATGACTGTTAAAACCTTTCAGTCTCAAGTTTTTCCTTTACTGTATTTACTAGTTTACTGTAATTATGATCCGGCAGCTATTTACACCGGATTCAGTGTAAATAGCTGCCGGAGCGCGCTCCGGCTTGCTCCCCCTCAAATTAAGCAGCGCGCTCCGGCTTGCTCCCGGAGTGCTCCGGCCGAGGTTCCGGAGCGCGCTCCGGCTTGCTCCCCCTCAAATTAAGCAGCGCACTCCGGAACCTCGGCCAGAGCACTCCGGGAGCAAGCTGGAGCGCGCTGCTTAATTTGAGGGGGAGCAAGCCGGAGCGCGCTCCGGCAGCTATTTACACTGAATCCGGTGTAAATAGCTGCCGGATCATAATTACAGTAAACTAGTAAATACAGTAAAGGAAAAACTTGAGACTGAAAGGTTTTAACAGTCATCCAAATGACTGAACGTAAACATTGCTACAGTAACATACTAGCTACTATGTTGTTGACATTAGCTAGTGCTAACAGCTAGCTGCTAGTACACTGCTACAACACAGACACCGACCCTAATAATACAGTTCTTGGTCATTGCCTGGTAACAGCAAATTTATAACGGGCCATGTCTCAACAGACTAAGAAGTTATTTCAATGACATTTAATAACATTTTGTTTATCCTGAGGACCGAAAGTAAATGAAAATGTGAACAAACCTTAGCTGTAATAAGATGGCGACCACCGGCTCCAGGGACGACCCGCTGATGTAGGCATGTTACCCAGCCTTGAGACTGAAAGGTTTTAACAGTCATCCAAATGACTGAACGTAAACATTGCTACAGTAACATACTAGCTACTACGTTGTTGACATTAGCTAGCTTGACCTTCAAAATGGCGGACACCGGGGCGTCACGTGACCCTGTGACGTCAGGTGAAATACCTCAATATCGTGACTCGTATTAGCATATTATTATATTACACTTATCGGCCTTTTCGGTTTTTAGCCATGTTGAATGTAGTTCGTATGGTCCACGGCAGGCGTAGCTTATCTGCGTGATCTTCACGAGACTTCAAACGTGAAGTGTCAGCACCTCCATTTTGAAAACTGTTTACACAGCGGCCAGATCGCCATATCGTTCCAATTTAGATTAATTTCGAGATTTACCAGCTTCATCAGTGATTGAGTGTCAGTCCTGCATGATGTGGCGCAGTAGTAGACTCCGGCACGTCCGCCGTGAACAAGGCGCACCTGAGCTCAATTACGGAACTGTGTTTGCGCCTATTTAAGGACTGTGCTGATGCATTTGCATCGCGAAGTATTACGATACGCATGTACGCATTACCGAGCCTTTCTACCTGTTGTCTTGATTTCCTGTTTCACGATCCTCGCTTAGCCTTTGATGTACCGTGTGTGTCTCGACCGACCCTTTTGCCTGCATTCTCGTTTTTGATCTCGCCTGCCGTTTTGGATACATATTCTGCACTTGATTAAACTGTATACTTCTACACATACATCTGTCTCCTTCGTGTATGTGACATGGAGATTATTCCATACGACTTCGAACCAACGTGGAGTAGAGAAGAGTTGGAAAGACGACAGGATAAGGACTAGTCCGTCGCACTGGTATTTACGTCATTACTGTCGCACAATTAAAACGTGCCAGATCAGGCGGCTGGTGAGTTTTCAAAATAATAAACACATGCAGGTATTTTTGTGATAAATACATATTATACTGAGCGCATTTCCCACGGACAGGGCTAAAAAAAATGGCGTCCCCACTATATCGTGAGCAAGGAGTGATTTCGGACACACGGAAACCTTCCGGCTTGATTATGTCAGCGTTCGAAAGAGGGCGCGCATCTTTTGACAACGTTATGTCTTGTTTGGTTTTTATGACAGCAGAAATCTTCTCATTTTTATTTGATTAATATGCTAATAATATTGACAAAATACTACATTCATAAGTCTAAATTTCAGAATAAAAAAAACTAATTTTACAGAACTTGGTATAGACAGTATGTAACCACAATTTCTAGCAGCAATAGTAAGAAGGCTGTCAAAACACAGACTTCTTGTGCTATACAATGTGTTTTTATGATTCGTGTTTTGTTTATTTATTTTGTAATGTACATGCCCCTGGCATAGTTGCACCAATGCTATTGAAGAAGAAACCTTTATTTGTCACATGCACACTTCAAGCACAGTGAAATTCATCCTCTGCATTTAATCTATCTGAAGCAGTGAACACACACACCCAGAGCAGTCGGCAGCCACACCACAGCGCCCGGGGAGCAGTCAGGGGTTAGGTAACTTGCTCAAGGGCACCTCAGCCCAAGCCCGCCCACATTAACCTAACCGCATGTCTTTAGACTGCAGGGGAAACCAGAGCACCCGGAGGAAACCCACGCAGACACGGGGAGAACATGCAAACTCCACACAGAAGGGCCCTCGCCAGCCGTGAACCCAGGACCACCTTGCTGTGAAGCTACCGTGCTAACCACTACACCACTGTGCCACCCAACATACTGTATTGTATAATCTTTGTATACTTGATTTGATCTAAAAAAATTTTTTTTAAATAAATAAAGTCTTTTGACTACGTTGGCAGATGTCCGTCACTTTGATTTCCACTGTACGTTTTACTTCCGTCCTACGATGCCTCGCACAAGTCTCAGCAAATCTTGTTTATGGCCATTGCTTTGACATATGGACTGATATATTCAATAGCATATTTCAGACACTCATAACTTGCTATAGCAGCGACAAAATAGCAATCAAAAGTGCATTCCGATATTTAACAAAACGTGATATAGAATTTTGATTAAAAAAATATTTTTTGTCTTCAGTTCTCCTTTAACAGAATACTGGCAATGATTTACATTAGTTATAAAATAGAGGACCAAAAAAAAAAAAAAGGCTTTTGACAACGTAGGCAGATGTCGGTCACTTTGATTTCCGCTGTATGTTTTACTTCCGTCCTACGATGTCTCGCAGATGTCTCGGCAAATCTCGTTTACAGCCATTGCTTTGACATATGGACTGATGTATATATTCCATAGCATAGTTCAAACACTCAACTTGCTATAGCAGTGACAAAATAGCTGTCAGAAACGCATTCCGATATTTAATAAAATGTGAATAGAATTTTGATTTAAAAAATATATATACTTTGCCTTCAGTTCTCCTTTAACAGAATACTGGCAATGATTTACATTAGTTATAAAATAAAGAACAAAAAAAAGTCGACAATGTAGGCAAATGTCGGTCACTTTGATTTCCGCTGTACGTTTTACTTCCATCCTACGATGTCTCGCAGACGTCTCAGCGAATCTCGTTTACAGCCATTGCTTTGACATATGGGCTGATGTATATATTCCATAGCATAGTTCAAACACTCAACTTGCTATAGCAGTGACAAAATAGCTGTCAGAAATGCATTCCGATATTTAATAAAATGTGATTAATAGAATTCAAATTTAAATATATATATATATATATATATATATATATATATATATATATATATATTGCCTTCAGTTCTCCTTTAACAGAATACTGGCAATGTTACATTAGTTATAAAATAGAGGACAAAAAAAAAAGTCGACAACGTAGGCAGATGTCGGTCACTTTGATTTCCACTGTACGTTTTACTTCCATCCTAAGATGTCTCGCAGACGTCTCAGCGAATCTCGTTTACAGCCATTGCTTTGACATATGGACTGATGTATATATTCCATAGCATAGTTCAAACACTCAACTTGCTATAGCAGTGACAAAATAGCTGTCAGAAATGCATTCCGATATTTAATAAAAAGTGATTAATAGAATTCAGATTTTAAAAAATACATATATTGCCTTCAGTTCTCCTTTAACAGAATACTGGCAATGATTTACATTAGTTATAAAATAGAGGACAAAAAAAAAAGTCGACAACATAGGCAGATGTCAGTCACTTTGATTTCCGCTGTACGTTTTATTTCCATCCTACGATGTCTCGCAGATGTCTCAGCGAATCTTGTTTACAGCCATTGCTTTGACATATGGACTGATGTATATATTCCATAGCATAGTTCAAACACTCAACTTGCTATAGCAGTGACAAAATAGCTGTCAGAAACATTCCGATATTTAATAAAATGTGATTAATAGAATCCAGATTTAAAAAATATACATTTTGCCTTCAGTTCTCCTTTAATAGAATGCCAGCAACGATTTACATCAGTTATAAAATAGATGACCCCCCCTCAAAAAAAAAGCGTGATTCAAATCAAATCGGAGAGTCAAAATCGTGATTCGAATCGAATCGTCAGACCTCTATTAAATGCCCACTTTTCAAAACATGCATTTTATATTCTTGTTTTGCTTCTTTTTAAATTCCACTTATATAACTACGTTTTAAAGTTATTTTATCTTAACTGTTCAAGCACCAAAGCGAATTCTGTGTGGATGTGAACGGACTTGGAAATAAACTCGGTTCTGAACCCGATTTTGAAGCAGGGTTAGCGCTAGCTAGCTAACCCACACACACACACAAGAGAAAGTTATTAGCTACTCAGCCGGACTAACTAAAAAAAAATTTTAAACACTTTATATTTTGTGTTGAAGTCTGAGAGAAATGAACCCCCTGAGTATGATAGTGAAATGTTGAGTGTGAGAGAGCTAGCAGCAGGCTAAAGGGTGACGCGGCAGCCCTCAGTGTGCTCAACACAACCTCACCCCGCTGCTATTATAATAATAATAATAATAATAATAATAATGTGTGTTTCTCCTTCAGACTGAACTCACCCTGCTGAACCAGATACTGAGCTGTGTGTCGGACAGCACGGCGAAGTAAAAGCGCTGTGAGCTGGGCTGGATGTGGAAGGGCTCCTCGGCGCTCTGCAGCGGGCACAGCAGCCTCCGCGGCCAGCCGGTCAGAAAATACATGGCGAACACAAATAATCCGTGTCGGCGTTGAAAGCGAACTCCGAGCGCCTTCACATCCACACACAGGCCGACCCCGAGCTTCAGGCGAGCGCTTTAGCGAGTTAGCCGGTTAGCATATTCGCTAGCAGTCCGGGTCACTCCATGATGATTATCCGAGTTCATTATTAACATGGAACTGTAAAAATCCATAGCCATAAACAAGAAGATGCAGAAGAGCCGCTTTTGCAATTTATCCAAAGAGGAAAAAGTATAAATCCTTAACCCGACGCTATTTTTTTTTTCACGAAACAAGCAGCAACGCGAATGCAGCGTAACCCGAGCGACGTTTGTTTTGAAGCGAAGTTCGGCACTAATTTCTCTCGCGCGACGCCATCTTTGGCCTTTTTATGGTTCTCAAATCCGATTCGCTAATCCCCACATGAAAAGGCGGGGCTAGAGACCAAAACGGGCGGGATTAATCGCCATGCTTCGTTGTGAAACGTCATTTCCTGTACCAGCACCGAAAATGGATTAAGGACCCCACCTGGTGGTGAAAGACAGAACTGCTTCAGCTCATCTGATCTGCAGCCGGTTTCACTAAGTTAGACTATGGCCAAGTTTACATTAGACCGTATCTGTCTCGTTTTCTTCGCGGATGCACTGTCCGTTTACATTAAAACGCCTGGAAACGGGAATCCGCCAGCGTCCACGTATTCAATCCAGATCGTGTCTGGTCCGGTGCTGTGTAAACATTGAGAATACGCGGATACGCTGTGCTGAGCTCTAGCTGGCGTCGTCACTGGACAACGTCACTGTGACATCCACCTTCCTGATTCGCTGGCGTTAGTCATGTGACGCGACTGCTGAAAAACGGCGCGGACTTCCGCCTTGTATCGCCTTTCATTAAAGAGTATAAAAGTATGAAAATACTGCAAATACTGCCCATTGTGTAGTTATGATTGTCTTTAGGCTTGCCATCCTTCCACTTGCAAGTGGTAAGTGATATGCACTGGGATCACACACACAGCGGCTCAGTCCCGAATCACTGCTCGTGCGCTTCACTCGCACGCTCTGTGAGCTGCGCAGGGCCGGAGTGCGCACCCTCCAGAGGGCACTCGCTGTTCAGGGCGGAGTGATTTGGAGCGCAGGATGCCTGCGGAGCCGAGCGTATCCGTGTATTGGTGTTGTGTGCACGCAAATCGTGTATTGGTGTTGCTGTGTGCACGCTAATCATTTTAAAAACGTTAATCTGATGATCCGCTGATACGGTCTAATGTAAACCCCACCTATGACTTTAACTCAGCCCATGTTTACATTAGACCGTATCAGCGGATCATCAGATTAACGTTTTTAAAACGATTAGCGTGCACACAGCAACACCAATACACGATTAGCGTGCACACAGCAACACCAATACACGGATACGCTCGGCTCCGCAGGCATCCTGCGCTCCAAATCACTCCGCCCTGAACAGCGAGTGCCCTCTGGAGGGTGCGCACTCCGGCCCTGCGCAGCTCACAGAGCGCACGAGTGAAGTGCACGAGCAGTGATTCGGGACTGAGCCGCTGTGTGTGTGATCCCAGTGCACATCACTTACCACTTGCAAGTGGAAGGATGGCAAGCCTAAAGACAATCATAACTACACAATGGGCAGTATTTGCATCAGTATTTTCATACTTTTATACTCTTTAATGAAAGGCGATACAAGGCGGAAGTCCGCGCCGTTTTTCAGCAGTCGCGTCACATGACCAACGCCAGCAAATCAGGAAGGTGGATGTCACAGTGACGTTGTCCAATGACGACGCCAGCTAGAGCTCAGCACAGCATATCCGCGTATTCTCAATGTTTACACAGCACCAGATCAGACACGATCTGGATTGAATACGTGGACCCTGGCGGATTCCCGTTTCCAGGTGTTTTAATGTAAACGGACAGTGCATCCGCAAAGAAAAGGAGACAGATACGGTCTAATGTAAACTTGGCCTTAGACAGCGGGTATAGAGGGCTCAGAGATGATGCTAAAAATAGTAACACTGCGCGTGCGCGGCCATCTTGGAAGTCACTCGCGCCAGAGCGCTCATAGAGTACACATCATAGAGTACACATTTAGCGATTCGTTTCCGCGTTAGAGGGCTTAAAAGCTTGGATTTTTTAAGAATTTAGACATCTGAAGTGATGGAGCACTACTGTGAAAGTTTGGATAAGCAGGCACGGGAGCGTTATGCTCAGAAGGTACGTTTCATTGGGAATGTAGATCCATACACTGTTAGTGAGAAGGAATGGAAAGCTGACCCCAGCTTGTTGCCGCATTTAACATACATAGATCTTGTGAACTATCTAGTGGTTCACCCAAGTCCATTTTGTGAACTAAAGGATTTCCAGAACTACAAGAGTATGGAAGCATACGATAGATTTGTGTCCGGTTGGGTCCGCGATATGTCGGTGTTTACTGCTGAAGATGGAGAGACAAAAGTGATCAGAGGGAAAGTGTTACACTCGCAGAGACTATCCCAGCCTAGTCTAAACCCCTGGATAATATTTGACAAGAGACATGCTATTTTGTGTGCACATTGCAACTGCATTGCTGGACTTGGGGAATGTTGCTCCCATGTTGTTTTATGTTGAAGCGGCCACGAGACTGAGGGAAAGAACGACGGTCACACAACAGCCGGCATACTGGATGCTACCGGTAACTATGAAATTAAAATAACTATTTTAGTAACTATGAAATTCAAGATAATATTAACCTACCTGTCACAAAGTGATCAAAACAAATCCGGATACAGTCAAGTTGTCCTAAATTTGATCGGTTAATGGCAGCCAGCCACTGTCGTCTCCTCCGCTCGCTTTTCTCCTGTGCTGCAATTCCCTGGTTAGTCACGACTTTAGGGAGTCTGTGGAAGCTTTTGCCACCCTTTTCCCCCCGGCTACTACAGCCAACAATGACGCACGTATTCGGCATTGTCACCCCTTTTTGCTTCGCTGGACAACAACAATGCACTGATACAGCGACCTTTGACTTCCAATATGGCTGCCGCCGGGTGCGCGCTGACGTCTAACAAATACTGTTGCACAAAGCAGTTAAGACTCCGACTATCTTAAGTCGTACTATGCTGCAAAGGATTGTGGGTATTTTAAGACTCTTTTCAAAACAAAAAAATGGCGGACAGTGGTCGTTCAGTGCCGTTTAGCCACTCGGAAAATCTGGCTATATTAGAGGAATTTAATTCCTACAAAGACGTTTTATTAGGCAAATTCAGCGAAGAATGTAGCAATAAAAAAAAAAAACATGAAGTGTGGGGAAAAATAACGTCGTCTGTGAATAGTGTTAATCCATCTGCGAGAAGAGATGTTGCTGCCGTGCGTAAAAACACCAGTGTTGCCAGATTGGGTGGTTTTAAGTGCATTTTGGCGGATTTAAACATGCTTTGGGCTGGAAAACGTCAGCAGTATCTGGCAACACTGAAAAACACCCCCACTGGAGGAGGGGGTTTGAAGAAACTAAAAGTAACCACCGAAATGGTCAACATTTATGGCGACGAGTCGCCCTTATTCTGGGGAGTGAAAGGAGGAAAGGAGAGCGGAGTAACCGGCTTCGCCAGACCCAGCAGCAACTCCCTTAGCAACGTTGAAGCTGAGGCTCCTTCACCCTCGGAGTTGTCATCACCCAGTACCTGCGTGGATGGGACACTACACGAAGAGCCTACCAAAAGGAAAGACTGCAACTTAAATTGAAGAGACTCGCGCAGATGGAGGAGTGATGTAGTAATGTGTGAGTGTATATATGAGAGAGAGAGAGAGAGAGAGAGAGATAAGTGATGAGTGGTGATGTAATTATATGCATAAATGAATTGATATTTATATATATTTATAAGTAATAAAATGAATAAGCTGGCATTACACTTTGTTCTTTATTGAATACTTTATAGTTAGATTATAATAGCCTAAATTTGTGTCTTACGTACTTGCAATGTACTTCACTGCCTTAACATTTCAAGCTTTCTTGTAGTTATTGACATTGATGGCACTTATGGCTTGACTGTTTTTTTTTTTTTAAAATTAAATTTTATAGCCCTTAGACCCATATTAGACTGGGGGGAGGGTGTCTTACTTTTTAAGCCTAAAATTAGACTTAAAAAATTAGTCTCAACTTTTGTGAAACTGTCTTACTTGCATTAGACTGGTCTATAAAGAAACTTAAGACCAATCTTAACCCATAGACCAGTCTAAACTACTTTAGTGAAACCGGACCCTGATCTGATCTGATCTCATCCTCTCCAGCCGGTTTCTCCTGTTCTACAGGGTCGCAAGCAAGCTGGAGCCTATCCCAGCTGACACACAGACACGGACAACCATTCACACCTACGGTCAATTTAGAGTCACCAGTTAACCTAACCTGCATGTCTTTGGACTGTGGGGGAAACCGGAGCACCTGGAGGAAACCCACGCGGACACGGGGAGAACATGCAAACTCCGCACAGAAAGGCCCTCGCCGGCCACGGGGCTCGAACCCGGACCTTCTTGCTGTGAGGTGACAGCGCTAACCACTACACCACCGTGCCACCCCCAAAGGGATCAATAAAGTTTTATCTAATCTAATCTTATGAAATGCCTCTCTGCATTTAACCCATCTGAAGCAGTGAGCACACACACCCAGAGCAGTGGGCAGCCATACTAACAGCGCCTGGGGAGCAGTTAGGAGTTAGAAGAAGCAGTAGTGAACACACACACACACACACCTAGAGCAGTGGGCAGTCCAGAGCACCCGGGGAGCAGTCAGGGGTTCGGTACCTTGCTCAAGGGCACCTCAGCCCAAGGCACGTCAACCTAACTGCACGTCTTTGGACTGTGGAGGAAACTGGAGCACCCGGAGGAAACCCACGCAGACACGGGGAGAACACGCAAACTCCACACAGAAAGGCCCTCGCCGGCCGCTGGGTTAGAACCCGGAACCTTCTTGCTGTGAAGCAACCGTGCTAACCACTACACCACCGTGCCGCCCGGTGCCTCACTTAAGGGCACCTCAGCCCAAGGCACGTCAACCTAACTGCATGTCTTTGGACTGTGGGGGAAACCAGAGCACCCAGAGGAAACCCACGCAAACACGGGGAGAACATGCAAATTCCACACAGAAGGGCCCTTGCTGGCCACTACGCTCAAACCCAGGACCTTCTCGCTGTGAAGCAACCGTGCACTTACATCACCATATTATTTTATTATAATAAAATCAATTTTATTCTTTAATTCTAACTCACATTGTACTATATTGTAGGTTCCTTCAAGCGTATACAGTGCTCAGCGTAAATGAGTGCACCCCCTTTGAAAAGTAACATTTTAAACAATATCCCAATGAACACAATTTCCAAAATGTCGACAAGACAAAGTTTAATATAACATCTGTTTAACTTATAACAGGAAAGTAAGGTTAATAATATAAACTTCGATTAGGCAGCACAGTGGTGTAGTGGTTAGCGCTGTCGCCTCACAGCAAGAAGGTCTGGGTTCGAGCCCCGTGGCTGGCGAGGGCCTTTCTGTGCGGAGTTTGCATGTTCTCCCCGTGTCCGCGTTGGTTTCCTCCGGGTGCTCCGGTTTCCCCCACAGTCCAAAGACATGCAGGTTAGGTTAACTGGTGACTCTAAATTGACCGTAGGTGTGAATGTGAGTGTGAATGGTTGTCTGTGTCTATGTGTCAGTCCTGTGATGACCTGGCGACTTGTCCAGGGTGTACCCCGCCTTTCGCCCGTAGTCAGCTGGGATAGGCTCCAGCTTGCCTGCGACCCTGTAGAACAGGATAAAGCGGCTACAGATAATGAGATGAGAAACTTCGATTACACATTTTTCAGTTTTACTCAAATTAGGGTGGTGCAAAAATGAATACACCCCACAACAAAAACTACTACATCTAGCACTTTGTATGGCCTCCATGATTTTTAATGACGGCACCAAGTCTTCTAGGCATGGAATGAACAAGTTGGTGACATTTTGCAACATCAATCTTTTTCCATTCTTCAACAATGACCTCTTTTAGTGACTGGATGCTGGATGGAGAGTGATGCTCAACTTGTCTCTTCAGAATTCCCCAAAGAAAATAATTTCTTTACACCACAAAGGTGAAGGCTACAAGCAGATCAGCAAAGCTTTACTTATCAGTCAGAATACTGTAGCAAAAGTGGCACAAAAATTTAAGAAAGATGGAACTGCAACCATCTCACAGAGACGTCCAGGTCATCCGCGGAAGTTAACACCTCAACAGGAGTGTCTTCTGATGAGAAGGGTGGAAGAAAATCAGCATGTAAGTTCACTGCAGTTATCTAAAGAAGTAGAAAGCCAAACTGGGGTGACTATTTCCCGTGACGCAATACGACGTACACTGCAGAGGAATGGCATGCATGGATGCCGTCCATGAAAGAAGCCTCTCCTAAAGCCCAGGCACAAAAAAGCCCGCCTAGAGCTTGCCAGGGCCCATGCTGACAAAGATGAAGACTACTGGGACTCTATACTCTGGAGTGATGAGACCAAGAGAAATGTTTTTGGAACTGATGGCTTCAAAACTGTATGGCGTCGCAAAGGTGAGGAATACAAAGAAAAATGCATGGTGCCTACAGTGAAACATGGTGGTGGCAGTGTCCTTATGTGGGGCTGCATGAGTGCTGCTGGTGTCGGGGAGCTGCATTTCATTGATGGTATCATGAATTCACAGATGTATCGCTCTATACTGAAAGAGAAGATGCTACCATCACTCGGTGCCCTTGGTCGTCGTGCACTTTTCCAACATGACCAAACACACATCTAAGGCCACTGTTGGATTTCTGAAGAAGAACAGGGTGAAAGTGATTCAGTGGCCAAGTATGTCTCCTGATCTGAACCCAATCGAACACCTATGGGGAATTCTGAAGAGACAAGTTGAGCATCACTCTCCATCCAGCATCCAGTCACTAAAAGAGGTCATTGTTGAAGAATGGAAAAAGATTGATGTTGCAAAATGTCGCCAACTTGTTCATTCCATGCCTAGAAGACTTGGTGCTGTCATTAAAAATCATGGAGGCCATACAAAGTACTAGATGTAGTAGTTTTTGTTGTGGGGTGTACTCATTTTTACTTACTTACGCCTCTTCGTCCCCGGTGGGACATAAGGCCGCCACAAACTGCTTCCACCATAGCCTATCCCTAGCCCTATGTTGTGCCTCTCCTAAGGTAAGATGGTTCTCCGCGAGTTCTGATGTTATTGTGCGACGCCATGTTGTTCTTGGCCTCCCAGGTTTTCTCTTTCCAGGAGGAGTCCACCTTAGGGCTATCTTGGCGGTACGGTCAGGCTCCATACGGAGGACATGCCCCAGCCACCTCATACGCCTGCACTTGATATCATCCGTAAGGCATCTGGTCTTTGTCGCCTTGAAGAGGTCTTTGTTGCTTATTACGTTCGGCCAGTAGATACCGCATATTCTTCTAAGGCATCTGTTGTTAAAAGCATCTAGGTGCTTCATATCACTTTGGACGACTCCCCAACACTCTGAGCCATAGAGGAGGACAGACTTCACGTTGCTATTATAAATGCGGATCTTGGTTTTCAATTTGAGCTGTTTTGACCTCCAGATGGGGCGGAGGGCTGCAAAAGCACACTGTGCTTTCCCCAACCGCGAGTTGATGTCTTTATGGGTAGCCTCATTTGTGCTGACAATGCTTCCAAGATAAGTAAATTGGTCTACCTTCTCCAATGGCTCTCCATCTACTAAGATTGGCTCGGTTGTGGTTGCGTTGATATATAAGGTCTTGGTCTTGGTGGTGCTGATATTCAGGCCGGTCTGCTTGGCAAAATGGCTCAGTCTGTTGGTCTTCTCTTGCAAATGCCGATGGGTGGTTGAGAGGACAGCTAGGTCATCTGCAAAATCCAGTGATTCGAGATGGTAAAGAAGGGTCCACTGTATTCCTCTTGGCTTGTCTGAGATGGTTTTGCGCATGATCCAATCGATTGCGAGGAGGAAAAGCATGGGCGAGATGATACAGCCCTGTCTAACACCAGATTCTACCGGGAACCACTTCGACAATTTACCGTCAACAATTACACTGCATTCAAAGTGATGGTAGAACAGCTTGATCACAGCAATCAACTTGTCGGAAACTCCGTATGATTGTAGTATTTTCCATAAGGTGTTACGATGGAGACTATCGAATGCCTTCTGGAAGTCGATGAAATTGATGTAAAGGGGGGGGGGGGGGGGGAGTTCCATTCGAGGCACTGCTCTATGATATTTCTGATGGTGAAGATTTGATCAATGCATCCTCTTCCCTTTCTAAACCCCGCTTGCTCTTCCCTTAGCCTCTTGTCAATAGCAAGATCTATTCTTCCCAGAAGGATACGACAGAAGACTTTGGATGGAACAGACAGCAACGTAATTCCTCGCCAGTTGTCACAGAACTGAAGGTTGCCTTTCTTTGGAAGTTTTACAATAAGGCCTTTCATCCAGTCCTCAGGGATGACGTTTGAGTCCCAGACAGAGTGGAAAAAGGTCGTAAGAATTTCAGTGGATGTATCCAGGTCCGCTTTTAGCATTTCCGCATGTATTTTGTCTATTCCACAGGCTTTTCCATTCTTCAGAGCGCTGATAGCAGATCTTACTTCTTGTTCACTTGGAGGACTGACATCGATGTCTAGGAGAGCTTCCAATGATTCGATGTTAGCAGTAACTTCTGGTTCTGGTCTATTGAGGACTTCTCGAAAATGTTCTTCCCAGCGTGCTATTCTTTCTCCCTTGGTGCTGATATTACTGCCATCTTTGTTCTTTAGGGGCGTAGACTGGTTGACCTTTTTGCCACAGAGCTTTTTGGTGATCTTGTAGACAGTGCTTCATTCCCCTCTAGCTGCAGCATCCTCAGCTTCTTTTGCAAGTTGGTCCACAAAGTCCCTTTTGTCTTTTCGTGCGCTTTTCTTTACCTCACAGTCTTTGATCTTGTACTCGGTTTGAACCTGTGCCCACAGTCTAGGTGATTTGGTGTTAAGCATCTTGGCTTTCAGGTCCTTTCTCTCCTTTATCCTTTGCCATGTTCTAGGTGTCAACCATTCCTTATTTCCCTTTTTCTTATATCCTAAAATGTTAGTAGTGGTCTCCACATATATATGTTTTATATCGCTCCACTCGGTTTCCACGTTACAGTCATCTTTAGCATCAGCGAGGGCAGCAAAATGGTTTCGAAGTTCTATCGTGAACTGGCGGCTGGTCTTGGGGCACTTCAGTTTTGAGACATCGAGTTGCCTTCTCGGGGCTTCATTTAATGTTTCTTTGCGGAGTTTCAGCTTGATGTTCGCTACAAGTAGGTGGTGGTCGCTGTTGACATCTGCACCACAGTATGCTCTTACATCTTGTAGGGATCTCCACCACTTACCATTAACTGCAATGTGGTCGATCTGATTTGTAGTCTTACCATCAGGGGAGTTCCATGTAGTCTTATGGATAGTCTTGTGCGGGAATATTGTACCGCCGATTACACAGTCATTCTTTAGACAAAACTCTGCAAACCGCCTACCATTGTCATTCATTGTTCCGCATCCATGCTTACCCATGCACCTTTCGAAGTTGGTGTTGTTGTTACCGACCCTGGCGTTCATATCACCCATCACCAGCAGGACATCATGCGCTGGAACTCTGCGGATTGCAGCTTGTAGTTCATCATACCAACGATCTTTGTCATCATCTTCGGCTTCATTTGTTGGTGAATAGCATTGTAAGATGGTCAGCTTGGAATGCTTAGAGTTGAAGTGTGCTCTGATCAATCTATCACTGATGGGCTCCCACTCCAGTAAGGTTTTAGATTTCATCTTAGACACTATGATCGCGACTCCATGCTCATGCTTGGTAGGGTGTCCTGAGAAAAGCATAACTGCTCCATTGCTTGTTACTTGCTTGCCTGCGCCTGTCCATCTGCATTCGCTTATTCCAAGGATGTCTAGCTGGTATTTCTCCATCTTGTTGAGGACTTGAGCTGTCTTAGATGTTGCATACATGGTCCGAACGTTCCATGTACCCAGGCGTATCTTGTTCTTAGGCCCTAGTAGATTGTGCATCGCACTTCTGACTTCCGGTAGGATTTCATCAGCAGTGGTCATTCTGCCAGGAGGATGGCATAAATCCACAGGTGGGCCGTCAGCATTAGTTTCTACAGTTGCGTTGGTTTCCGTAACATAAGAGTTTTACAGGGTTGGGCTGTTAACCCAACGCCAAACCCCCAACCTGGAGGACCAGGGAGTCACTCTTCATCTGGCTCCTACCCTTCGACCTGTTCGGCATGGGTGACTCTAACAGGAGCCTCAGCGCTCCAGCCGACATAGCTCTAGGGGTCACTGGGGTACTCATTTTTGCACCACCCTAATTTGAGTAAAACTGAAAAATGTGTAATCTAAGTTATATTATTAACCTTACTTTCGCGTTATAAGTTAAACAGATGTTATATTAAACTTTATCCTGTCAACATTTTGGAAATTGTGTTCATTGAGATATTGTTTAAAATGTTACTTTTCAAAGGGGGTGCACTCATTTACACTCAGCACTGTAGATCTGTGTATTACACATGCAATATGTATTACTTGTATTATTACAGTTGTATATGTATTATCATTAATTTTGCTTTTTTCTAAATTTGAACTCCTAGTATAGTTACGCTAACTTAGGAGTATACTTAAAGACTGAGGATTACATATTACACGGAAATTACTCTCAGTGAACGAGATCTCACCAATCTATCTAAAAGACTCTAAAATCTGAATTATAAATCAGAATATAAATATAAAATCTATACACACACAAACCCGTGAACCATAAATATTTATTTCTCTTTACAGACTAACTGCAATACCATTCTCGAAACATATCAAATAAATCACCTGAATCTGGTCTGAAGTCTTCTGGGAATGATGAGTAAGCAAGGTCAACATATTAAATTAAGATTAAATTGTTATATTACATTTATTCTATGAAAGCAAATTCTAAAGGAGACTGAATTAAGCTTGCGTAACATATCAGATCAGCATGAGTTAGGCTCAAAGTATCTACAGTCTGTTGCATAAATCATGATCGATGTTCACACAGGCTTGTATAGTGTCAGTCCTTCTTTTTGTCCGAGACTGCTGTCGTCCCGTTAGCTGTACACACGTCTGCGTTTCCGTTGCATTCGGTCTGAAGAAGGAAACAGAAGAAGAAAATAACACTCCTTAGATGTGACACATCATGGCAGTAAGATATAGAGCTCAGTCTGCCATAACACTCAGGGTTTAGTGCATGAAACTGAGATTGGCTTGTCTGAGGACACTTGGTTCAGAATTTAAAAAAAAATAATAATTATCAGAAAGAACCCTGGGTTATTGAATACATCAAATCACCCAGAGGGTCCCAGCTCACCTTCTCAGATTCCCTCGAAAATAAATTCACAGGCGCTCCGATACCAAACTTACAGAGAAATCCCACATATTAGATCTGTACATGGGCGTCGCCACCATTGAATGTGACGCGGACATGTCCCCTTCACATTTCATAATTCTTTGTTTGGGCCCCCCCACATTTAACATAAGATATTGGTTCACCCAGCACGTGAAAGAATCCATTCCACTTGATCGATAAGAGAATACACAGACCACTGAAAATCCACTCCGGGTTTTCCAGGCGTTACCTACAACAACTCACCGCACAAGTGAAGTGAATCTCAGCGCAAGCAGAGACATTTTGGTGCAAGGTGCAGGCTGCTCAAAAGTGGAGGAGGTGATGTCAGCCCCACTGCCACCTCACAATGGCTAGCTTTTGCTAAAACCTTATTCTTTTGTTATCTGCCCTCAAAATTAACCCTAGGTCACGTTAAATTAATGCTCAACTAAACAATGAAATAAGCTTAGCCTAATGGGGTATTCTTGGTTGATGATGAATTGTTTGCAGTATTTGCTCCTCCCCAGACACAATGGACATAAGGAAATTCTTTACAAAGAAGCGGAAAGTCAGTCAAAATATCCCCGCAGGACAGGGTTTTTTTGTCCCAATGGAAGTGTTAGTGCAGTTAGCTGGCTCGTCAATGTTAGGAGATGTATCAGCTAGCTTAATGTTAGCTATCATTTAATTCAAACCCAGTAGGCCTGCCTTACTGTAATGCCAAGAATGAAGTCAAGTCTGCTCTGATATTTATTGATTCCCTGTTGTGATTTGAAGAACTTATTTTGTCGGTCTTTGCCAGTTTTCTGGAAAGTAACATGGGAAATCAGTGTATGGGGAAGGAAGAGTAGAAAGGAAAGCAATGGAGAGAGATGGAAGTTATTCCATCAGCAGGTTAGTATGTATCCAAGATGGCAGCTCAGGTGTTTTAGCGTTGTCTCTGTGTTTTTGTCATCAAGTTTGTTTTGTCAACGCATTTGTTGATTGTTTTGGAGCCGCTTTTAGCACGCAATCAGTGCAACTGTTTTATTTGACTGCAAACGCTAGTGTTTAATTTGTACTATGTGGATTACTGGGCTGCTTTATCTGCTGAGCGCTCTCGCGCTAGCTGGACCATTAGTGGAGTCGGCGTCTAACAATGGGCCGAATGTTTTCCTATGGACTACTCTGCCAAAGGCGACTACCATGTCATATTCAGATAACGAACATAACTTCACATCACCTCGTTGGATTACTGGGCCTCTCTGTTGGTCAACCGAGAACCCGTACCAACGACATGGACCGCAAGAGATATGTTCACCTGGTCTCAACTCTGCTGCTTGTAAAACACAGGCGGAGGTTACCACCAAGCCGCCAACACCGCTATCCATCAAGGACTGTTTGGATGATCATCTTGTTACTCCTATCAGGTAACATTCACCCCAACCCGGGCCTTGAGCTGACACAACTTCAAAACCCAGTCGAACTTAAAAGTTCTGGATTACGCTTTATTCATGCCATTGTGCGCAGCTTAATTGGTAAAATTGACGTTATTCGGCTGTGGCCAAAACTGACTGAATGTAGGGCTGGGCGATTTTACGATTACGATGTTATTCACGATATAAAATCTCTACGATTAGAAATTAGACACGTACGATATGCCTACGATAAGCCTACGCCTTCAATAAAATTACTTCATCCGAAGTTTTGACAGACACGCGAATAGCCAATCATAACTAAACAGTACCGCACGTAACCAATCAGGTGGAAGAGAGCCACATCAAGTTAGGTTGCGTGCACACACAAACACACACACGTGTAGCAGCAACGCACAGCATGGCTGTGGTGAAGTTTGCAGGAGCACGGCATTTCTCCAACAAAGCGTGAAACAAAGCGATTATAAAAATGAGCGAGAAGCCGACTGACCGGAGTTCTGAACAGGAAAGTCAGAGCACTGCCCTGGAGGACATCGTTGAAAAGAAGGGCCAGAGATCTTCGGTTGTG
Source organism: Neoarius graeffei (assembly GCF_027579695.1). Classification (NCBI taxonomy): domain Eukaryota; kingdom Metazoa; phylum Chordata; class Actinopteri; order Siluriformes; family Ariidae; genus Neoarius; species Neoarius graeffei. Next base: position 15,059,580 of record NC_083580.1, read on the forward strand.
TGGAGGTATTTTGGATATTTAAAATCGGACATACAACAAAGGGTTACACAAAACCTTAAACACACTGACGTACAGGATTGCACTTTTTCTCTCCTTGCAGCATAAGGTTTACACGTCAATATGTCTTTGTTTATTTGAAAGCTGCTAGAATTTGCACAAATGATTAACAATGGTATATAGTTTTTATTTTTCAGTTTCAGTTTATTCATTTGAATAAAAAGAACAAAAGAATGTGCATCCAGTTTGTTTTGGTTCTGTGAAACTTGAAGGCTTGTTAAGCTATTTTTGTTAATTAGGAAGGAACTACTAATTTGTAATGTTCATATTTTGAGCAGAAAATTAAAGAAAATACAAAAATGGTGATTTGATTTATATCGTGATGTATATCGTTATCGAAAATTTTGAAAAAATATATCGTGATATAATTTTTTCTCATATCGCCCAGCCCTAACTGAATGCGATATTGTGGTTCTGACTGAAACCATCAACCTCGAATGATATGATACACATCGGGGGATATAACGTTTTTAGATCAGATTGCGTAAGTAAAGGAGGGGGGGTTGCAATCTTCGTCAAAAACACCTTGAACTGTTCCCTCATCAAATCACTCAGCAAACCAAAATCCTTCGAATTAGCAGCCTTAAAATTAAATCTCCCCAGCGGTGCTGAGCTGGTGGTAGTAGGCTGTTATCGCCCACCATCAGCCTTACCTGAGGCCTCTACTCTTCTCCTGGACACTTTAAAAAACTTGTCCGACGGCGAACTTATTCTCTCGGGGGATTTAAATTGGGACTAGCGGTCACCATCTTCCAATGCACTCAAGGACATCTGCGATGCTGCGCATCTTACGCAGCTGATACAATCTCCGACACGGCTTAACCCGAAGCGTATGGACAAGTCCACTCTTTTGGACATCATTCTTACAAATGCGCCACAAATATTCTGCTGTTGGAATATTTTGTAATGATATAAGTGATCATTGTACAGTAGCATGTGTAAGAAGCTGTAAACTTCCTAAAACCAAGTCACGGTTTATTTTTAAAAGGAATTATAAACGTTTTGATGAGCAAGCCTTCCTTCATGATGTATTTCATAGCGACTTAAATCTTGTTTATGAAATGGTGGATGTTGAATGTGCTTGGAACTTTTTTAAAAACACTTTTCTGTCCTTAATTAATAAGCATGCACCTATGAGAAAGTTTAGAATAAGTGGTAAAGATAACCCATGGTTCAATAATGCTATAGCAGATATCAGGGAAAGAGACACTGCCTGGGTTAAAGCTAAAATAAGTAATGAGACTAAACACTGGGAAGATTACAGAGCACTGAGAAACAAGTGTACTAGACTGATAAAAAAAATGCAAAAAGCGAATATTACCTTCATCTAATACAGGGGTTCCCAAAGTGTGGTGCGCGCACCCCCGGGGGTGCGCGAGCTGCCACTAGGGGGTGCGCAAGATAAAAAATGTAATGGCGATTTTTAACTCTTCTTCTACGCCGTAACGGTTCTGCAGTAGTTTGTGGCTTCATTAATTAATTCATTCATTCATTCGCGATGCTCAACTGGTTGAAATCGGCAAAACTAAATGCCGATCGGCAACTAAACATCGGCAAAGACTGGGAGATGTTGAGAAAGATTTGAGGCTGAGACTGTCTTCAATTACCCCAAACATCGGAGAGCTCTGTGCCAAGATGCAGGCCCATCCGTCGCATTAATATTGGTATGTATTTGGCCAAATGGCATTGATCTTGCTAAAAATATATACTGCTACTGAAAATAGGACCTATATAGCCTACTGACCCACCCACCGTCTGTCTGTCTGTCTCTCGCTGCAGACTGAGCCGCCAGCGCTGCACTTCACAATCAGATGGATCCTCTTCTTTATCTGTTCCTGATATGCTCCTTAATTGTTGTATCTCTTTAAAATGCATATGCTCATAATTATCATTGCTATTTTTACTGTTATTATGTGTTAACTTTTTTGCAAATTAAATTCATTCTCAATTCATTTTCATAACCTTGTAATGACAGGGTTATGTTGCTAGTGTTTTAAACACGGATGAAAATCATATATTTTCCCCATATCTGGCTGGTAGACTACATGCCTCGATGTGATCTTCCTTTGTAATGAATTTGCGCATTTACCGTGTTGCAACGTTTTAAAACTGTTACATTTCAATCAAATTCTACCTAATTCAAATACGAGAGTGCATAATATGTTAATGTGATTCGATGTTCTCATTCGAGCACGACGTGCTGCCTTTGTAAGAAAGCTTTGGTGTTTTTTTTTTTTTTCCACCTTTGTGGTTTCCTGCAGGTGTGGCAAACGATGTTTGTTATCATTTAGCACGATTAAAGATGCTTCCCTTATAAGAAAGCGTGTGTTTTTTTGAAACTGGGGAACTGGGGGTGCGTCAACCTGGTTGGAGTATAGAAGGGGGTGCGCGGCCAAAAAAGTTTGGGAACCACTGATCTAATAGATAAGAATTTGAATGATCCTAAAAAATTTTGGAAACTGGTTAAATCAACTGCTGGTGATATGGCGCCACCCACTCTACCCGAGTGTCTAAAAATCAAATCAAAATGATGTAAAGGGTGAACAAAACATAGTAGATGCTTTTAATGAACATTTCATTGATGCTGGTGTACAGGCCCAGTCTAGTCTCACTGGAACTTATGGGGACTGTCAAATCTCCACTGTCAATAGACCTTTAATTTTTCACTCCTTTCCACTGTCCAGGTGCACAAAGCCTTGTTGAACCTGGATTGTAAGAAATCTGCCGGGCCAGATCAGATTGAGCCTTACTTTTTAAAGACGGCTGCAGGCTTAATTGCTGGGTTTATTGCAACTATCTTTAACCTTAGTTTATGCAGTGGGGAAATTCCAAACTCCTGGAAGTCAGCATTTGTTCTTCCATTATTAAAAGGAGGTGATTCTTCCTGTTTGGACAATTACCGTCCTATCTCCAGGCTGTCTGTTACTGCTAAATTATTTGAATCCATTGTAAACGAACAAGTTAAAACTTTCTTGTCTGATAATAATATTTTCTTCCCCAATCAGTCTGGTTTTAGACAGAGTCATAGTACAATAACGGCAGTAATGTCAGTTACAAATGATATAATTACTCCTCTGGACAACAAAAAAAATCATGTGCTGCACTATTTATAGATTTAACAAAAGCATTTGATACTGTTGACCATTGTCTTCTTCTGTATAGATTACAGGCTATAGGCTTCAGTAACACTGTTTTAAACTGGTTCTCCAATTATTTAACTGGGAGAACTCAATGTATTGCAATGGAGCACTTGCATGTGACGTCACAGCCGATCCAGATTGTGACAGACGCCATCTTATCGGTCAAACGCCATATTTCCGCCTTCTACTTCTGGTTCTACTTCTGCTTTTACGTCTACCTTTTCTTCTGGAAAACCCTACTATATACAATTCTACTACAACGGCTGCGGCTACAAGCTCTCCCTACCTGTGCACGTCTTTTATGGTTTTTGTGTGTATTTTTGCGTGTTGTTCGTCTGTACCGGACTTCAATATCCACTACAACCGTATGGACTTACTGGACATTGGTTTCCAGCAGAAAATGACGGTTTGTAGTGATTTCCATCGCATGCACAACATTCCGGACGAGATAGCGAGACCAGCGGGGTCTCCGTGGATTGTTATCGGAAGCAAAGCGAAGGAGGCGGCGCCGGGAGCGGAAGCAAAAGCGAGGCTGCAGAGCCGGTGTTCTGTAAAGTTATCCTACCTCCTGGATTTGTCCTACCAAGCCTACTGCGCATGTGCGAAATCCAGGAGGGTACACCGGCCTGTTGACTAAGCTTAGAAAACAGCCACTCAAATCTCCACTGCTAAGCCTCTACTTCTCCAACGCCAGATCCATGGTAAACAACACGGACGATTTGGAATTACAGCTGGAATTACCTTATTCTATAATCGGCTGGTCAGTGCTATACTCAATACTTAAGTGACTTACCCGTCCAATGAGGATTATTTTCTTGTTTACAAGATGCCACATCTGAGTCGCTGACAAATCCTGAATTTCTGTAAAGATAACTGTCCAGAGATTTATAAGCATGCAGTGCTTCACCACTGAACAGTGAGTGAAAGTTGATGAGGTAATTATACACATCTGGGTATTCCGCTGGCAGTTCAACATCCACTGACACGGTCGTGAAAACTCCGTCCGGTAAGCCATAAGGGTCACTAATCTGTAGATCGTTTTAGACATACATCTAGTTATCTGTTCATTAGAAAAATGAGCCGTGTAGTCCGTCGGTTGAAATTGATCCATTCTGTACATGAGTGCAGCAGTATTCAGCGGTGTTTTTTACCGACAAGATGGCGGCTGTGTACTTTCCGGTCACGTGACTGCAAGATCTCTATAGGAGAATGTAAATCCACTTTACTTACAGTCAAAACAGGTGTGCCCCAGGGGTCAACCTTGGGACCCATCTTGTTTTCTATCTATATAAAATGATATGTGCATGGGTTAAGACCCAGCAAAACCCCACCTTTATGCGGATGATACAATTCTTTATACATCTGCCTCATCATTAAAAATAGCAGTAGATTCTTTACAACATGCATTCAATTCCTTACAGTTGAAACTTGTCAAATTAAAACTTGTGTTAAATGCTAAAAAAACTAAGTTCATGATTTTTGATCGTGCACACTCTTCTCCTGAGTATACTCTTTCAACACTAGACGGCACTCAACTTGAGAGGGTGACCTCTTATAAATATCTTGGAATCTGGCTTGATGACAAGTTATCATTTGGAGTTCATATAGAGAGTATACTGAAAAAACTTCGTCCTAAATTAGGTTTTTATTACCGTTTAAAAATTTTTTTCCCTTTTACTGCTAGAAAAAGATTAGTACTGAGCACTTTTCTGCCAGTGTTAGATTATGGAGATATAGTATACATGCATGCTTCATCATCTTATCTGAAAAAAACTAGATGTTGTTTATCATTCTGCTTTGAGGTTTCTAACTGGTGCTGCAGCAAGAACTCATCACTGATTTGTATGGTATGGTGCGGTGGACTTCATTACATCTTAGAAGGAAATTTCACAGCCTTGTATTCATTGCAAAGGCTTTAATGGGTAAACTTCCTCAGTACATTTGTAATTTATTGTCACACCGCACTAATACTTACAGTACACGCTCATCAGTAAAACTCCTCCTTCAATCTCCAATAACACGGACAGAGCTTGGCAAATCTGCCTTTTCCTCACATGCTCCAATTGAATGGAACTCACTACAAAATATCTTAAAGCTGGACTCTATACCCTCCCTCAATGTTTTTAAAAATCTTTTAAATTCAGTTCTTTTACAACAGTGTCAATGTTTTTCATAATTTCTTTTTAGCCCACACTCCCATATATATATATATATATATATATATATATATATATATATATATATACACACACACACACATCTTTTTTCCTTCTTTTGTCTCTTTTCTGAAATGTTTTTTGTGTAACCTGTTGGTCTGTGTTTATTTTATTTCCACTCTTTTATAATATCTGTATGTGTATTGCATGTCTACTGTATGTGTTTATGGTTTACGTGTTTATGTGTTCTATCGTCTATATGTTGTAATTTTTTATTATCTTAACTGCTGCCACCTTGGCCAGGACTCCCTGGAAGAAGAGATAATGTATCTCAAAGGGACATTCCTGGTAAAATAAAGGAGAAATAAAATAAAATAAAAAATTCCAGGTGGATTGTGAAGGAAAGGGGGATAAAAGTTATGAAGTGGTAGAAATTATGGTGGCACCAATATAAGGAGTTATATCTATAACTATTTGTTATACTAATCTGTAAATGCTACTGTACAGGGATGCAAACACAACCATGGTCAAAAAAGAGTGAGGTAGCGTGGCGACGCGGACCCCCCAACACCACCACACACACACACAAAATATCAGTCAGACTTCATTACGGTCCATCCCGACACAAACGAATTTCGCTTCGCTCTCATTGACTTTGAAAGGAGGCGAAATTCGCCAATGTTTTTGCTTAATTTAGACAGCCTAAGTGACTGTAATGTTGTGGCTACCACGGACGGATGTATGCACCACGAACTCATAACACACACATGGGTTACACATTACCATTTGATCACTCGATGTTCTAAAATAGCAGCTAGTCAGGTGCTAACGGTTAGCATTTTAACTAAGCCAGACAGCCACAAGCTTTAATAAGACCAATTCTTGCACGTATAGAACGGTATTACAGCACTTAAATATTATCTAGGAACAAAAAACAATAGTCATTAACCCATATAGACACTACGTTGAGAACATATACAGTCATCATGCAACTCCTCAAATAACATTACGTTTTTCAGGCGTTTTTTACCCCAAGGATAGGTCATGGCTAATATGGTTAGATGAAGGAGGCTAGGTTACGAGAGAAAGTTAAAATAAATATATATGTGATTCCACGCTTATGGGTACTGAAATGGGGACATGAACTTATTCACCTAAAACCATTTCTTTTTTTACCATCAGGTCACAAAACATGTAATCTTTAATGAACGATATGTTAAAAGATAACTTTAATTTTCTGAGATGTAATAAAAACATATTTATATGCCAAAGTCAAGCCTATGAGTTCCAAAATGATGTCTGTTACATTACTTCTGTTACGATTGTCCATCTCGCGTCTGTTACTAATTAATTAGAATCTAGCTATATACCATGTTAATCTTATTGAAAGAATGTGTATGTTTATTCTACTACACATGTTTATTAATTATATTTGCTAAAACATCACCGTCCTATGTTTCAAAAAGTAATTCTACATTGTTAAAATTGAGAATATATATGTCCACAACACTTCTGTTACGTTCTGACTTTGGCATATAAATATGTTTTTATTACATTTCAGAAAATTAAAGTTATCTTTTAACATATCATTCATTAAAGATGAAATGTTTTGTGACCTGATGGTAAAAAAAAGAAATGGTTTTAGGTGAATTTTTAAAAATAAGTTCATGTCCCCATTTCAGTACCCATAAGCGTGGAATCGCTCATATATATATATATATATATATATATATATATGCACAATTATTTTAACACTTACGCTTTGATTGTAGACGAGTAAATGACTTCCACTTCAACGCTGATCGTTTACTCCCAGTCACTGAGGCTCCAAAGAAATACACACTAGTAGATGAAATTCAGCAAGTTGATAAATGAACACACCTATCTGAGGAAAAGCCCGGGAGTCACGTTCCTTAGCAACCAGATTGCCCAGCCATCGGTTCCATCCACTGACAGTGTAGCAGCTAGCAGTTTGTAACGGAACGCTGTTGAATATTATAATAGTAGCCAGCAGCTACACTGTCTATCTTACTATCTCTGCTGTCAATGGTTCCATATATCCACCAGGGGGAACCAAACGTTGTATGGTCTGCACAGTACTCGGATCTATCATTACTACCAGAGTGGATTACCGGAGAGCAACCCCCCCCAAAAAAAAATCTTCAGATCTGCACGAATTACACAAGTCGCCCAAAATGCCGGGGAAAAAGCGGAATGCGCCGAAAAGCGCGCTGTTTGCACACTTGACTGTAGTACCACTGTTGCATGTAGGTTGACAAAACTGCACTTGTTCATTGTGTGAAGTTCTCTTTTGTGTCGTTGCTTGACACAGTGTGATTTTGTTACGAAGTTTGCATGATACCATGTCATGCCTGTTCATTGTGTGAAATGAATATTCTTATTTTTAAACATACAGTTGAGTGTCATTATTGCTTGGCACAGTGGCATGTTGTGTTACATTTAAAACTAAATTAAAAAGGAAACACAAAAAAAGTAAAATGCACCCATAAAGTCATTGTTGGTGATAAATTGTGTCACGTTCATCTCATTATCTTCGGCAGAGCAGTGGGTTTAAAAACAGGCTGATGAATATATGGACTAGTTGAATGAGGACTTATTGTTGAGTCTCTAAAATGGTCATTGAATTAAGTGACTTGTTGGTAAAATTAGGTGTTTAACAACCTGTTAAAAATACACCAGAATGCAGGAAATGGCATCTAATTAATTAAACATTTCCTGGGAGAGGACCCCCAGACCCCCCACCAGTGTGTCCCCCCCCACACACACACACACACACATTAAAAATGCTTCTGATGCCCCCGGGTCTGTGTATCTAATAGTTTTGAAACTAAAGTCTTTGAAATTATAATTAAATTTCATGCATTTTGTTGAACGCAAGACCAGTTACGTTGTATGGTTTGGAGACAGTGGCACTGATAAAAAGACAGGAGGCTGAACTGGAGGGAGCAGAGTTGAAGATGCTGAGATATCCATTGGGAGTGACAAAGTTGGACAGGATGAGAAAGGAGTATATGAGTGGGACAGGACATGGAGGACGACTTGGAGACAAAGTGAGATAAGAGAGGCGAGATTGAGATGGCTTGGAGACATACAGAGGAGAGCTCCAGGGGTATATTGGGAAAAGAATGCTGAGATGGAGTTGCCAGGTAGAAGGAAAAGAGGAAGACCAAAGATGAGCTGAAGGAGGACATGAGAACGGTTGGTGCTACAGAAAAAAAAAAAGATACAGAGGACAGGAAGAGATGGAGGGACGTTATCCACTGTGGCGACCCCTAATGGGAACAGCCCAAAAAAAAAAAAAAAAGCCGTCGTCAAACAAATTAATTTCGGTCCAAATTCTGACAGCTAAAGCTCCTTTGATTGGCACGTACAGTGACTCGGGCTAACTTTTTCTGTAAAATTACAAAAAATTAATCAAATCAGGTCCATCTTATGTACTTTTCGTCCTACAAGACTCAAAAAAATGGCAGAAAATTCCTAACACGTGGAATAGCAGCACTCGTGAATTTTTTCGGGGGAACCTCAGAGAGTGAGCCAGGAAATTTCTGATATGAAATGACTCCCCTTCTTTTTCCTCTCCCCAAGAACCCAGGGGTAATGACTGTATTTTAACACAATAACACTCCAGTGCATGTTGAATATAACCTTACCTTGCTAGGTTGGTTTGTTTGCCCGCCCTTTGTATCATTTGTTCCTGTTTCCTGCACTGCCGTTTTGGTCCAGAACCGGCTGATGAACGGAGCGATGAACGGATAGACGATGGGCTCCAGGAAGCGTTTATAAACCCACAGGAGGACGGGGATGACGATGCAGGGGATACACACCATGACTGCAGCTCAGATTCACACTGAAGGGAAGAAATACGGCTGGTTATAACCTTTTATTAGGTTCAGTGAAAAATGAAAGAAAGTGACTTCTTTAATCGCAGACATATCGTTAGAGGATCTTCACCATGCCATCTGACATGGAGAACACATCTGATAGTTCAAGATAATAATAATAAGAAGCAGTGTAACAACAAATCAAGAGCACACATTACATCATGATCTGGATTTTGTGTCATGTGACCAGATTACACTGGATGCACAAAAGGTTATTTAAAACCTCAGAGTCCTGAATAATAAAAATAATTATTAGATAGAACTTTATTGATCCCTTGGGGAGGGTTCCCTCGGGGAAATTAAAATTCCAGTAGCATCATTATAGGATCAACAGAGAACAGAATAGAAAAAAAAAAAAGAGAACTTCTAGATCAGGGATTCCCAAACTGTGGTACATGCACCACTGGTGGTACTCGAGCTGCCGCTAGTGGGTACGAGAGATTAAAATGGCAATGGCGGATCTATGGTTTTAAAAAAGTTAACTTGCTAACTAATAAATAAACAAGTCATACATAATTTTAAATTGGTTTTTTTATTATGTTAGACAAGAAACCATTCGTCACTTTTCAATTGTGGATGTAAGTTTTAATTGAAAAATAAATACAGGCTGGCCAACATATATCCACATAATTTCCTGTCAAATATCTGGCGCCGGCGCCTAGCATAATTTTGTCTTTTGTGGAAGATAATGCTAAGATGGAAAACTGGCTAAAAACAGGGAAGTTATTAAGCAATAAAACCAATGAAAAAGAAGAGGCGACAGAAACAGAGAGAGAGAGAGAGAGAGAGAGAGAGAGAGAGAGAGAGAGAGAGAGAGAGAGAGAGGGGCAATCGAGCAGGAGACAGGTAGTAATGATGGAATGCGGGAGAATGACGTGGAGGGAGATGGAGCACAGAGCGTCAAAAGAGTGAATGAGACAGGGCAGACGTGGAGAAAAAAACGCAAGTACGATGAGTCATATCTGGGGCTGGGCTTCACGTGGATTGGCGATGCAGACTGTCCAAAGCCTCGGTGCGTGGTGTGCAGTGAGGTCCTGACTAACAGCACACCGTGAGCCTGTTTGTCCTTGTTCTTCATGTTTTATTGTTTTCCATACTTCTGAAGGAGAGAGCTCATAGACCTGTTACATGTTTTGACTTTGGTATTCTAATTTCATTAAACTTGGTGCCTTATATAAATAGAATGTGTTGCACTTTTTTACGTGTCGGGCATTGGGGGTACGCAAACAAAGTGAAGATGAAAAAGGTGGTGCGTGGAAAAATAAGTTTGGGAACCGCTGTTCTAGATAAATTAAGTCTTTAGAAAACTTCTAGATAAATAAATTAAAGTATTTACATATACAAATTAGGGCTGAACGATCTATCGTTCTCGACCGAAAATCGCGATCTCGGACAACACGATTTTGGGATCGTCAAAGCCGCGGTTTTTCTCAGCGCTCCTAAACTGACCCATGTTTTGTTTCATCAATAAATTGTCCTCATTTTTTACACTACAGACTAAAAAAATTACGTTCAGGAAAGCCTTGTGGCACTCAGTGTGAAAGAATTTTGTGAATATCTCCTTCCGTTTTCGTGTAAATCCCCGTTGTTTGGAGGGAGCGCTGTGAGGAAAAAGTGCGCTTTCTCTGTCTCTGTGTCTAAAGGCCTCTACATGCTCTTGCGACAAGGCTTTCGCAGATAGCTTTTCGCAGACAGTTGTAATTTATTGTTGAGCGGGAGTAATAGGCGTGCGCGATGTTATTCACCGGCACAACGCAAGGGGGCGCGAAGTCGCTAGGAGTAGTTGGTGGGTGTGGTTAGTGGAGTGTTTATCCTCCGGTTACTTATAATGACTAGAACTTTTTTTTTATAATGACTAGAACTGGAGTCGTATAGATGTCCGTACTTCCTCACTTCCTCGATCAACCGCTCTTCGTGCTGCTCCATCTTCGCTCGTGTTTTTAAAAATGCCAGTCGTGAAAACAAACCAAACCGGGAAAGTAGGGAAGCGGAAGTGCGTGTACAGCGGATGTAGGGTGGACCAATCAGAGCCCTCTTGTCTGCGGCGCTGTCTGCGAGGCTTCTGCGGTGGTCACAATTTTTGGGAGGTGCGCGCAGAGAGTCTGCGAAGGTGGGGGGGGCTACGCAGACACTGTCTGCGACGCTATCTGCGAGGACTGGGTTGTCAGTATAAATTGGCCTTGAGCGCGCGGGTGGGGGAGGGGCTGCTCGCTCTCTCACACACACAGGAGGGAGGGGCCCTGCAATAGCGACTGCGACAGCCACTGCATCACTCTTATTTCCCACAGGGGAATTGTTGGCTCTAGTTATAATTTATAATGCTTATGTACAAGGTGTCCACGAATTTATGATACCGGATAAAGTGAGTAGAATTTTTTTATGTACACAACATATATATATATATAAACCATACGTTTCTGGAAACTAGAGAAGGTAAGAAATCTAATACTGAAAACTACAAGTCTCTAGCTCTACTGGCTACAAAGTAATCGTCATTTAGATAATATGCTCCAGATGGGATCCGTTCTGCTGGAGGCACACTTGGATTCTCCGAGCAAAATGATTCATGACCCTGCAGCACTCCTCCTTTGATATAGCTTGGATTTCTCTGGTGATTGCTTCCTTGAGATCTGGAATGGTCCTGGGGTTGTCCTTGTATACCCTTGTCCTTCAGATATCCCCACAAGTAAAAATCTGGGGGGGTTCAGATCAGGGGAATGAGGCGCCCATTCTGGATTACGCCTACGGCTGATGAGACGACCAGGGAACTTGCTGTCCAGCCAGTCCAGAGTGACAGTGGCTGTATGAGGGGTGGCCCCATCCTGCTGGAACCACTGTATATTCCTCTTCACCCTGTTTGCACCTCTTCTCCTATTTCTGACACCTAATTCTTCCCAAAACTTGTGGAGGACCTCCAGGTAGCGTTCCTTGGTTATCATGACAGCATTCTCCTGTGCATCCTCGAAAAAGAATGGGCCAATTATGCCATGTTTCGATAAGGCTACCCATGCCGTACACTTCTTAGAGTGAAGAGGTCTTTGGAGTACTTCATTGGGAGGCTCTGAGCCCCAGAACACATTGTTCTTACTGTTCACATGGCCTTCCAGGGTGAAATGGGCCTCGTTCGAGGTCCAGAGGTCGTCCAGGAAGTCCGGCTCCTCTTCGATCTTCTCAGAGAACCATTGGCACATGACAACTCTCTTTTCTTTATCAGCAGGAGTCAGCTTTTGTTTGATTTGTATCCTATAAGGGTAAAGATGGAGGTCTTTGATCAGAATCTTCTGTACTGATGATTTTTTAGGCAGAGTTCCTGGGCCCTTTTACGGAGAGATTTCTTGGGACTACGTCCCACTGACTCCTGTACTCTAGCAATGTTTTCTGGAGATCTTACAGTGAGTTTTCTGCCAACTCTGCTACGAGACTTCTCCCTCATATCATCTATTGTCCCTGCAGTCTCAAACTTCTTTACCCAGCGATAGATCTGCATTTTTGTGGGGTATCTGTTATGATCATATTTTTGGCGAAACTGAGCGATTGCATATTTGAAGGAGTTTTTCTCAGTTTTTTTAACCACGCAGAACATTTTCTGTTCTTTGGTGAATGGCATTCTTGATGGGTGGCTGGGTTTCTTATCTTCTCAGCTCCTTAAATCTGAAACAAAGTCAAAATGTTAAAAGACAAAAAAGTTAGAAGCATTTTAGTCGGTATCATAAATTCGTGGACACCCGGTACATTCTTTTACAAAAGCGCAATATTTTGATGCTGCTGAGCCATTGATCAACCTTTTTTTATGTCTGATATGTTGTAGATGGGAAAAGTAAAAGAAGCAAAAGTTTACTTAAGAAAGATGGCTCTCTTTTTATTATTTTAAGTTATTATAACTTGTTCCTCAGGCACTCAATGTTAATAAACAGGCCTACATTTGAAATCTGTTGACCTCAGTTTTCATTCTTGCATTAGCTTTATGGAATTCATTGTATTAATTAATTTGCACTGAAACTTGATTTAAAGAAAAAAAATCGTGGTTGAAATCGAAATCGCAATATCTGCCAGAAAAATCGCAATTCAATTTTTTCTTAAAATCGTTCAGCCCTAATACAAATATATTAAAAAGATATGAAAAATATTTCTTTGCTTATCAGGTTTGTAGATTTTTCTTTTTTTTTTTTTACTACATTTGATACATATATATGTTATTTACCAGCTGGGGAGGTCCATATGGTGAAATACCGTGACCAAGGTCTTGAAAGTACTGACCGAGGCCGAAGTCACGGTATTTCACGATACGGACTGACCTTAAGCTGGTAAATAATATATATATTTTTTTCTTTACCAAATTCTAACAAAAAACGAGAGCGCCCGAAAGGGAAAACCGAGCCGAGCTGCCATTTTAAATCTTCATTCACGGCTATAATGCAAATTGTTTCCTCCTCGGTATACAAGTGCACTTCCATGGCAGGAAAAAAAAACTACATTTTGCTGCCTATGTAGTCTCCTGTTTATACAAAATTGAGTCATTCAGATTCAGCCATGTTTTTGCTCAGCGTTAGCAACAGTTACAGGATTTTAGCTTTCTCCTGAAATGTTTTCTTTTATTTCTTCTTCCTCAGGGTAGTAAAACTCACTTTCGCTGTGGACACTGTCGTTATCGCTATCCATGATGTAAAATTAATGCTATTCTCCTGAGAAATGCTGGCAAAAATTTCTTATTAAAAAAAAAAAAGATAAATGTTGACAAAAAAAAAATGCTACCATGTTTGTTGTTGTGAACGAGCGAGTCGTCGCCAGAGGTCCGTAAATGGGGTCCGTACCGTAGGATACAGACCCGCTCGCCAGCCAATCAGAAACACTTATTGCCAGGTATGTGGACACACACGAGGAATTTGACTCCGGTTTCACTTGGCTCTCATATTACAAAAACAGATAAAAAGCATATACACAAAACAAACAAACAAAAAAAAGGTGCAATAGGTGCATAGTGCAAACTAATCCAGGTAAGTCAAGTATGAAATAGATAAATAAATATAAAGTATATATAGTGTGCACAGAATGATGGTATGAGTGTGCAGATATTTTACAAGTGATATTACTCGTGTGTTTACATGCACATAGAGAAAATCTAATTTCTGCCGTTGCTCGACTGAAATCGAAGTTCTAAATGCCATGGATACACCTTAGCTAGGCTGAAATCGAACCGAACTTGATTTCTTGTAATCGAGCTACACGACCTAGATTATGCGATTTTAGCCGAGCTACTTAGTGCATGTATACCCTATCGAGCTACGTAGTCGAGCTACTTACTTCAGCACTGCCCCTTCCGGAAGTGACGAGTGACGAGACCACAAGTGGGAAACACAACAGCCTCGGTCGGCATGACAACAGTAGTAGCGAGCAGCAGAAGAGGTCAGGAGGAACAAACGAAGAAGAGAAAATGGCGAGCAGAAACGTGCACTTCTGGAGCAATGAGGAGACAGAGTTCATGCTCATTCAGCTTAAGGAGTTGAATATATTAAAATTCATGGACAGGAGAAAAACGCGCAATGGAGAACACGGAACTGATAACTTTGTTTACACTCTTGAATAGCTCTTCTTCATGACGACAACCGGAAGTGTACCAACACAATGGGGCGTGTAGCGCCACCTGTGGCTCGGGTGCACAATGTACCTCACACAATAGCTCGATTTTCTTGTGTGCATGTAGGATTGGATTTCTCTGGCACCCCTGCTGGGACCCTTAGCTCGATTACCGACAGTAGCTCGATTTCGATGTGCATGTAAACGCACTGACTGCAGGGATTCCCATACATAGATCATTGTGTGGCGCAGCGCCACACAATGGATTCCTAGCGCCACACAATCAGACTCGCGATTTTGAAAAAAAAAAATTCCGTTGCGTATCGTTCCGTTCATTCATAGTGCTCGCTCTTCTCGTTCACGCGCGCACACACCCACACACACAGACGGAGGGGCGTGTCCACAGGCCTGCCGTTGCACTAATTAAAAATAACGCAGACTTCCCGATTCGCCTTCCGACCCCTTATTTTAAAAGGTCGCCTACGTCGTGCTCGTGATGAGCTTTATCATAGCCTTCTTGGCTTAAAGGAAACGGACATCCCTGAGTCAGGCTATAAACCAATTCTGATGCAGACAGCAGCAGCTTGACGCGAGGAACCGGCCTTATTGTTTATCCCGCTTCAGCATTCATGCAAGTTATTAATAACGGCTTGACATTCACAATAAATAAGGATTTCCCACTAGCCTAAGAGCAATTCCAGCGTTATGGACGTGACACTTGAACTCAAAATGGCAACAAATGACCCAGTGCATGTTTTATTGTCTCCCAGTATTTAAACAGGTGTTGCATATTTTAAGGCTGTACCATACTGGAGAAGTGATAGAACAAGAACAATTCCCATAGTACATCTAGGGCATGCCAGAAAATGCCAATAAAAGATGCGTTATGGATGTGACAGAAAAAGTATCACTTTTCTTGGGTGACTGTACATTTTTATCAAACTCTGTGAAATCGTAAACCTAATGTCGAAATGGAGATATCCATTTGATAGAGGGGTCCAAGGTGAATATTAAAAAATCTTTGTTTAAAATATTTTGTATTTCATGCAGAGTTTCGGAAGGAAAAGTCAGCGTTATGGATGTGACGAAATTCCGTTATGGATGTGACGCGTCTGAAATAGACATGGCATATGTTTAGAAAATCAGCAATTTAACCACCATAACCCTTTGAAAAACTCTCTAAATATCAGCTAAAACTATCAAAGTTCTTAAATAATATTTAGGATGGCTATTGTTTTGCTGTTTTGTGGATTTTAGCATACATTTCTGTGGCTTGTGGCAATAATATAGAATTGTACATGATCAAAGTTGATTTTAGCTTGGGTTTTACATTATAAGAAAGAAAGACTGACCGTGACATATTAGGTTGGTTACAAATTGGTTCAACTTATTCACATCTGTAAAATACAGGCCTAGGTGATATCTCTGGGAGTGGTTTTGATGTATTACATGTTGCTTTATTTTTGCATGGTGAGGTTGACATTTACATGGAATTGCCCCTAAATAAAATGTTGTTATACTCGCGGGGATGCCTAGTTGATGCTATCTGAAGCATAAAATCTGAATCAGAGATGCACCGAAAGCGGCTGCCGATCGGAATCGGCCGATTTTCACGTGATCGGCCATGACCGGCGACTGGCCGGTCAAAATTAAAATATGCCGATTTTATGCTGATCAAAACTTGTGTATCACATAGAGATGAAAGTGGAAATACTCATAATTCGCAACTAAAAAGACTGCAGCTACATTGGCAGCTTGAACATGCTTTCTAGTGCGATTGTGTTGCGCTTGCGCAGAACAGTGTCAGTCCTGCGCGCCTAACGAGCTCCGGCGCACGCGCCGTTAACAAAAAAAAAAAATTCACTATTTGGATATATTATATATCCAAATATAGTGATTTTTTTTGTGCCAGATATTGGATGTGAAAAGAAGAAAACGTTTGTGGTTGTGTGAATTTCCCATTACAGGAATTAATACGTTAGCCTATTACCAAACATCTAGTTAGATTTGTACAAAGAGAGAGAGAGAAAAAAATTGTCTTTTTGTTTGTTTTACGACCTTGGTTGCACTTGATTCCATTGGAAATTACTCTACAAATACACATTTGACAAAGATGATAGAATGGCTATGGTATAAGTACGACTGGAAATTATTTTTGTATTTTGATACTGAATGAAGAAATGGGTTGTTCTATAAGGCATAAGTTTTCAGATCTAAATAGGCTTATGAAAGTGTGTTCCATAGCAGTAGGCAAATAATATATGAGGCGGAAGTTATTTTTGTGCCAGATATTTGATGGGAAACGAAAAAATGTTTGTGTGAATTTCCTATTTCAGGAATATATATGTTAATACCAAACATGAAGAAAGATTTTACAAAGAGCAATGTCTTTTTGTTTGTTTTCAACCTTTGAGGTGTTAAATTTATTACTGAAAATCTGGAAGAATGTTCTATTAAAGAAAAGATAAAAAGAAAAGAGTCTTTGTGTGTGCTGTGAAGTGGTTTGAAAAAATGAAATCGGAATCGGCCAAAATCGGTATCGGCAGGTCACACTCCATGGAAAATCGGAATTGGCCCAAAAAATTGCTATCAGTGCATCTCTAATCTAAATATTTTAAGAAACATCTTCATTAGCTTTATTGGCGAAGTAGATAAACCGTCACTGCATCACTGATACGCACACACACTGGCAGCTGAATTAAATGTTCTGATAGGGCATGCAGGCTTTGCACCAATTAGGGTAATGCTTTTTCATTATTGTTAGTTGCCTTGGTGTTACCTTAAGTGGTTTCTTACATCTAATTATGATATTTTATTATTATTATTATTGTTGTTGCATTATACTATTTATTTCATTTTAGTATTGGTTGAGGTAAGTGTTGAGTTCAATATTTAAAATAAAAGCCTCCAGCTTGTTTTTTGCAATTTATTCCTTGAATGTCAACTAAAGAATGATTGAAAGATCGCCACCAAAAAGGCAAAAATCTAAGGTAAAAACTAAACTTTAACTTCAATTTTGGTGAGTAATTTTCATAAATTTAAAAGACAGGTTTTCCACCAACATCAAGCCCAGCAAACTAATGGCCTGCCCTGTAATGTAAAGTTGGGTCGAGGAATGAAACCAGGCAGGGTTCTGGTAAAAACTGTTTTAACTGTCTTCTCTTAAAGAACTTAAAAGAATTTAGATTGAACTGAATAATCTCAAATGCTTCTTGTAGCTTTAAAATAGTCCCAGCAGGTGACTCTGAAGAAAAATACTGTGTGTTTGAACACCGCCTGCTGTAAACACTTTGCACACACCCCAATGACCGACTCCACCGACCGCCACGACACCACCGCGCACGAGTCCCTCGTCAGTACAGTGGGGCACCACAAATTGCTACCTGGTCTGTGGGAAACACTGGACTGATATATGAATCTGGATTTTAGCTGTTCATCACAGAAAGGATTTCCCTTTTGGTGCAATATGGTGCATAGTGCAAAGATGAAATAGTAACTATAAATAAGTATAAATATAATATAAGTAACAGTGAGCACAGAATGACAGTATGAGTGTGCAGATATTTTGCAAGTGATATTCCTGATGTATGAATCCGGATTTTAGCTGTTCATCACAGAGACAGGCTGAGGGAAGAAACTGTTCTTGTGTCTGGTTGTTTTTGCGTACAAAACAACCAGACACAAGAAGGATTTGATGGAAACCGCACTGCGAAAAAAATAAATGAAATTATTTATATAAATAAAGCTTTTTACTAGTGCTGTCAAGCGATTAAAATATTTAATCGCGATTAATGTCGCGACTGTCATAGTTAACTCGCGATTAATCGCAATTTAATCGCACATTTTTGTCACATGAAAAACCATTGTAATTCTCTTATCAGCATAAAAAAGCGAATGGGCTTGCTCACCGTTCGAACTACGGGGGTACTTGGGGGATCCAAGATCCCCTGAAACAGACATGAGATCCCTTGAAAACATGATTTAGGAAATGTTGGGGGGTCTCTAAAATATTGGCAAAATTATGTTTATTGACATAGCAATCGTGTGTAACGGGAAGCATTTGCATATCCGAAGTGAGCACGCGATCGGAGATCCGCGCTCTGAGACAAGCGCAAGCACCCCCTCCCCCCCAAGGGAAAAAAAAGGGACCCCCCCGAAAATATCGGCATAGTTCGAACACTGGTTGTACCAATGTTTTTTTTTTTTATTGCAGAGCATAACACATCTTGTCACAGCCACTGCAAAGTGGGGCTGGAGCAGCCGATGGGAAAACGATCGGGGGACCGTGGCTCTTCGGGGGAGGGCAGAGGACTCTGGCTGTGCGGGGCATGGCATCATGTCACAGAGCGTTAATCTCGCGACAAAAAAATTATCGCCGTTAAAATTGAGTCAAGTTAACGCGCTAATAACGCGACATTTTTGACAGCACTACTTTTTACATTATTTGCATTACATATATCCTTCAAGAATGGAAGAAATAATAATAATAATAATAAAAAAAATCATCATCATGTCGTAATATTCCTGTTTTTTTCAAAATATTCAGAATAGCAGACTTTTTGTCCAAATCTATGAAACATATTTAAAAAGAATCTTAAAACAGAATTATTGATCTTTGCTTTTGATTAACTCTCAATTTTATATTTTACACCTTATTTTTAATTACTATTATCTGAGCTATCTGTCTTATTATGCATCTTTTTTCCTCTTATTTTAAGTGTTTTAATCGCGCTTATTATCTGTATTTCTACACTTAGCATTTGAATCTTTCTTGGGGACTCCCTAAAGTGAATGACGCATGAAATGGAATGACGAATGACAGCTAGTGATTTGAACAATAAATGGTCCCTTGTCATTCAGATTCTTATAAATGAAATAACGATTGAAATGTAGGTGGAATGACATGCTTTCAGTTCATGAAATGGAATGACATTGTTTCTAAGTGGAATGACATACTTTTAGGTTATCAGTGATATCACCTTTTACAAATGGAATGACAGCGTTTCCAGGTGGAATGACATACTTTAAGCTAATGTTATCAGTGATATCCCCTTTTACAAATGGAATGACAGTGTTTTTAGGTGGAATGACATACTTTGAGGCAATGTTATCAGTGATATCACCTATGGACCCTTTTCACGTGACGTCACGACAAACGCGGCCGCCATTTTGGACGTGTACTACCAGTAGTTTACCACAGCCAGCATTGAGGAACGGCAGCAAAGAAAGTGTTTATTTTCAGCAAGACTTCCATCATGCCACTATATTGTTGTGCACCTGGATGTAGTAACCATCAACAAACAAGGCAAGGGTTATCATTTTATCGGATCCCGACGGAGAAGATGGATAGCGGCCATTAACAGACTGGCAGCCCTCAGCATACCAGCGCTTGTGCAGTGACCACCTTGTTGGAGGTAAGACGAATAAAATTAGCCAGAAAAGGCATTACATTGCTGTTAACATTCTGTGGCGGCGAGTGTGTAACCAAATAGGCTAAAATAACCCATTGTAACCTCTTTGTTCTTCTGTAGTAGCTATTAGCTAACGACATTAGCTAGCGTTGTGTTCCTTTGCTGTTGGTAGACTGTAGGACAGATCAGAGGCAGTGTCCTACAAACAGCGCTTAATTTGAGGGGGAGCAAGCCGGAGTGCGCTCCGGAACCTCGGGCGTTGGCTCCGGCAGCTATTTACACTGGATCCAGTGATCCGACACCTCTTTTGACTATGTAACAAAAATAATAATAATAATAATAATAATTAAATAAAAAAATGCAAGTTTATTTAGTGTTAATGTCTGATTTTGATATCTGTCTTGTTGGTGATTTCTCTCATGAAACGACATCCACAAAATATCTGCAGATGAACTTAATTTGCAGTGTTATTACAAAACATGCCCAGAAGCACGGCGCCCCGCACTGGAGCCGCTCATCCTCTGCGCTCCGGGACCTCCCACTTTACAAATTAAAGCACTGCCTACAAATAAGGGTTCAAAACAAGAGGAACATGTATTTGTCTCTTAAATCCAGGTCGTTCCCTGTAATCTGTAACACTGGGTTGGAGAAAGTAATGGCAAATAGCGAGTGCACAAACCATAGAAGGGAAACTGTACACAGCGCCAGGGCAGTGTGATGGTATGTCTACTTTTAGATTATGTTAGTTTATCAATGAACACACTTGTCACTCGACGAGTTTCACGTCTTTACGACGGATACTTAAATGTGTATTAGGTATTATTGTTGCAGTCTAAGCAGTCATTGTAGCAGCTGGATGAGCGAGAACCGAAAGGGTTTGTGCCATAAACCGTTTATTTCTGTACGGCGTTGCTAATGTGTCATTACTGTTGTTATTTCTCCCTCTGCTCGCCCTGTAAATGCCCTACGTCCCTGGATAGCGAAGGTGTTTTCTGCATCTCGCTCCTTTTTCTTGTATGTTCTCCGTTCGTCGCCTTCCTCGCATTCAAACCAATTCGAGCCGAAGTCCGCTACATGTCCAAAATGGTGGTCGCGTTTACGAAGGTCACGTGACTGAAAAGGGTCTACCCTAACCCTAGAAACAATGTCATTCCATTTGTTAATTTGATATCACTGATAACATTGCCTCAAAGTATGTCATTCCACCTAGAAACCTTATCATTCCATTTGTAAAAGGTGAAATCACTCACTACGTTTACATGCACATAGAGAGAATCGAATTTCTGCCGTTGCTCGACTGAAATCGAAGTTCAAAATGCCATGTATACACCTTAATTCGGCTGAAATTGAACCGAACTTGATTTCTCGGAATCGAGCTACACGACCTAGTTTATGCGATTTCTGCCGAGCTACATTAGTGCATGTATACCCTATCGAGCTAGTTGTCGAGCTACTTCCGGAAGTGACGAGTGACGAGACCACAAGCGGGAAACACAACAGCCTCGGTCGGCATGACAACGAATCATGACAACGGCATGAATCTTTTCTTTTTGTGGCATTGTTTGCACTGTTAAAATTTAGCTCACTTACTGTATCACCAAATACATCTGTACAGCTGTTGCATAGCTGTGAATTGTGTACATAAACAAGTCATTGTATTTGTGTGTGTGTGTGTGTGTATATATATATATATATATATATATATATATATATATATATATATATATATGTCCAACATCTGAAGAATGTCAATAAAAACAAAACAATTGAACTTTTTGTGTGTTTATTAAGACATAAGTTAAATTGTAAGCAAAAAAAAAATATTTTTTTGTAAGCAAAAAATGGACTTTAGAAAAATATTATTGTGCAAAATAAGTTGTCTTACAAAACAGTAGTCTGCGCCGGGCAGTTTGTAGCCATACAGTCTGTTAGAGCAAGCCTAACAGCTTGAACACGGAACTGCTAGTGTTGCCAGATTGGGGGTTTTAAGTGCATTTTAGCGGATTTGAACATGTTTTGGGCTGGAAAACGTCAGCAGTATCTGGCAACACTATAGCTCTTCTTCATGACGACAACCGGAAGTGTACCAACACGACGGGGCGTGTAGCGCCACGTGTGGCTCGGGTGCACAATGCACCTTGCACAATAGCCCGATTTCACTTGTGCATGTAGGATTGGATTTCTCTGGCACCCCTGCTGGGACCCTTTGCTCGATTACCAACAGCAGCTCGATTTGGACGTGCATGTAAACGTAGTGAGTGATATCACCTATAACCTAACCCTAGAAACAATGTCATTCCATTTGTTAATTTGATATCACTGATAACATTGCCTCAAAGTATGTCATTCCACCTAGAAACCTTATCATTCCATTTGTAAAAGGTGATATCACTGACAACATTAGCTCAAAGTAAGTCAATACATATAGAAACCCTGTCATTCCATTTGTAAAAGCTGATATCCCACCAAGCACCCACTTATCTTATCCTAGGGAGGTCTAAAACTAAAGATTTCAATCGCTATTCCATTTGTAAGAATCTGAATGACAAGGGACCATTTATTGTTCAAATTTACCATTTCATGCGTCATTCACTTTAGGGAGTCCTTCTTTCGGGACTCCACTTTTTGTTCAAATTTACTACCTGTCATTCGTCATTCCATTTCATGCGTCATTCACTTTAGGGAGTCCTTCTTTCTTGGCTTATCAGGGTTGTGGATTTTTGTTTTCATTTCTTTTTGCAATCTGTTTTTAAAAGCACTTTTTTTTGCTACATTTGATATATGAAATTATTTATATAAATAAAAAGCTTTTAACATTATTTGCATTACATATATCCTTTAAGAATGGAAGAAATAATTTCGTATTTAAAAAAAGTTACTATTTTTTAAAACATTTTGTGTGAGTGTATTGTTAAATATGCTGAAACAGGTCCTGAGGTAAAACAGTTCTAGAACAATCTAACTGGTGTTCAGTCCTAAAGTCTCGCGCGTGTAAAATTTTATTTATAATAAACCAATTAATCATAATTTTTATGTCTCTTTTATATCCATTAAAATATAAAAGGTCTAAAAGCTGCTTTTCAGATTTGTCACCAAGTTATTAATTTAAAATATTCGCACATCTCTGTTTTTTTTTTTTTTTTTTTAAGTCTGCTATGCAGGATTAGCAAACAAGCTAACACCGCTGTTACAAACCGCTGTCTGTCACCCGTATGAGAACAAATAACCGAATCCAAGGTATCGGATAGAATAGTGACTTATCCGTCTCACCGATAAGTTCTTTCTTTCTTTCCTTTCTTTCTTTTTTTTTTCTCCCCCAGTTACCTCCGTTTGCGTCGTTCTGCTGTTGCTGACGCGAATGAATTTCCGAACAGTAAAGAAACGAGTGAAAACAAATCCGTAATCAACTCATCAGCGCCCCCAGGCGGACAGGAGGAAAAGTAACCACCGGGAGAGAAAAGCCGAGTTGAACGCGAATTCTTTATGGAGCACCAAAAGGGACATGTGTAAACAAAAATAATAATAAATAATAAATAATTAAAAATTATATCTCATCTCATCTCATTATCTCTAGCCGCTTTATCCTTCTACAGGGTCGCAGGCAAGCTGGAGCCTATCCCAGCTGACTACGGGCGAAAGGCGGGGTACACCCTGGACAAGTCGCCAGGTCATCGCAGGGCTGACACATAGACACAGACAACCATTCACACTCACATTCACACCTACGGTCAATTTAGAGTCACCAGTTAACCTAACCTGCATGTCTTTGGACTGTGGGGGAAACCGGAGCACCCGGAGGAAACCCACGCGGACACGGGGAGAACATGCAAACTCCGCACAGAAAGGCCCTCGCCGGCCACGGGGCTCGAACCCAGGACCTTCTTGCTGTGAGGCGACAGCGCTAACCACTACACCACCGTGCCGCCCTAAAAATTATATATAATTCATAATATATAAAAATGCACAGCCCCGAAATAAATAGCACTATGCCAGTCACCGAAGAGAATCCATAATTACTGGAGCCTCTCAGTGCATGGTATATTAGATTTACAGTGGTGCTTGAAAGTTTGTGAACCCCTTAGAATTTTCTATATTTCCGCATAAATATGACCAAAAACATCATCAGATTTTCACACAAGTCCTAAAAGTAGATAAAGAGAACTCAGTTAAACAAACGAGACGAAAAATATTATACTTGGTCATTTATTTATTGAGGAAAATGATCCAATATTACATATCTGTGAGTGGGAAAAGTATGTGAACCTCTAGGATTAGCAATTAATTTGAAGGTGAAATTCGAGTCAGGTGTTTTCAATCAATGGGATGACAATCAGGTGTGAGTGGGCACCCTGTTTTATTTAAAGAACAGGGATCTATCAAAGTCTGATCTTCACAACACGTTTGTGGAAGTGTATCATGGCACGAACAAAGGAGATTTCTGAGGACCTCAGAAAAAGCGTTGTTGATGCTCATCAGGCTGGAAAAGGTTACAAAACCATCTCGAAAGAGTTTGGACTCCACCAATCCACAGTCAGACAGATTGTGTACAAATGGAGGAAATTCAAGACCATTGTTACCCTCCCCAGGAGTGGTCGACCAACAAAGATCACTCCAAGAGCAAGGCGTGTAATAGTTGGCAAGGTCACAAAGGACCCCAGGGTAATTTTTTAAGCAACTGAAGGCCTCTCTCACATTGGCTAATGCTAATGTTCATGAGTCCACCATCAGGAGAACACTGAACAACAATGGCATGCATGGCAGGGTTGCAAGGAGAAAGCCACTGCTCTCCAAAAAGAACACTGATGCTCATCTTTAGTTTGCTAAAGATCACGTGGACAAGCCAGAAGGCTATTGGAAAAATGTTTTGTGGATGGATGAGACCAAAATAGAACTTCATGGTTTAAATGAGAAGTGTTATGTTTGGAGAAAGGAAAACACTGCATTCCAGCATAAGAACCTTATCCCATCTGTGAAACATGGTGGTGGTAGTATCATGGTTTGGACCTGTTTTGCTGCATCTGGGCCAGGACGGCTTGCCATCATTGATGGAACAATGAATTCTGAATTATACCAGCAAATTCTAAAGGAAAATGTCAGGACATCTGTCCATGAACTGAATCTCAAGAGAAGGTGGGTCATGCAGCAAGACAACGACCCTAAGCACACAAGTCGTTCTACCAAAGAATGGTTAAAGAAGAATAAAGTTACTGTTTTGGAATGGCCAAGTCAAAGTCCTGACCTTAATCCAATCGAAATGTTATGGAAGGACCTGAAGCGAGTAGTTCACGTGAGGAAACCCACCAACATCCCAGAGTTGAAGCTGTTCTGTACGGAGGAACGGGCTAAAATTCCTCCAAGCTGGTGTGCAGGACTGATCAACAGTTTAATGAGGAAATGTTTAGTTGCAGTTATTGCTGCACATCATTCACCCAAGTCCCCTCACATTTTTCCTGCTGGTCCCAGGAATTGAACCAGTGACCCTTTGGGCCATGGCTGTCCCCATGAAATGGGCTTGGAAATGGGCTTCCATAAAATGCAGTTAAGCCTGATAAAATGTTTTGTGGTTTTTTTTTTTTTTTTGGCACCTCTGTGAGTCGGGGTTGCATTTTTTTCTTTGTAGTTGGAGAGTATGAAATTTTGTAGCTGTAGCACTGCAGAAATGTGATGAGCTCTGAATATTGGACAGACAAAAAATATCAGAATAATATAAAATCAATCATGGATGTGACACACCATTTTTTAATGAATTAATTTATTTATTTAAAGAATTATCTAGTAGCATATGATGGAGAAGACTCCTTGCGAGATAGTTTGTTACTGACTGAAAAGCTCAAGCAACGCTGCCAATGTGGTGAAGATTTTACTTTTCATTGTGGCACGTTGGCCTTGTGTTACTAATGAAAAATGATATCAAGTTGTATCTGGCATGGAATCTGGCTCTGTGTTCTCCATGCTCTGGTGATTTATACATGAATAAGTTTGTAGACTTTCTTCTATCGCTGTATTTGTGACCAACAAATGAAAAAGTTTTAGGAGTAAATTTCCAAAGTACGACATCCCTCAGAAGAAAATTACTCAAAAGTATTAATTTCACGCTGATTCACAATCAGGAAATGGACTTGTATGTGTGAAAGTGCCTTTAGGTAAGATTGAATTCTGCACAGCAGTGAGATTACTTCATTACTCATAATGGAAGTGTGGGTGGTTGGTTGGGTTTTGCATGTGGGTGGTGTAGTGGTTAGAGCTCTAACCTCACAGAGAAAAGGTTCTGGGTTTGAATCTGCCAGTCAACTGGGGCATTTCTGTATGGAGGTTGTATGTTCTCCTTGTGCCTGTGTGGGTTTCTTAAATTGCCTGTGAAACAGTAGAAACCTTTAGGGTTCTAAAAGAACATTTCTTTCCAAGACACGTGCATCCTCTAAGCCAGTGTTTCTCAACCACTGGGCCATGGAAACACCATCTAGTGGGCTGCAATTTTTTTTCCCAAGTTGAAGCTAATTTTTACTCATAGTAGGGTACAATCACTGGCGGCTCGTTAATAGGGGCGATTTGGGCGACGCACTCCCAAACAGGGAGGGAGATTTTTTTTTTATCTACTCCTACTACCACGGCAACAGTAATGTCATTGTCCAATCAGGCTAAGGTCGCGCCTGGTGTAGCCACGTCCTTTTGGGGCGATTTCTGTCAGGTTCAGATTTGCCCCAAAATCTCCCATTGACACTAATGGTACGTACGTTTTTTTCGAAAATCATGCTCCCAATGCATTTTCTATTAGGTTTTATGTGCTCGCACAAGCAGCGTGCTTACGTCATACGCCTGTTGCGCCGCGCAAGTGTTGCCAGATTGTGCATTTTGGCGGGTTTTGAACATAATTTTGGGCTGGAAAACGCAACTTGGCTAGCTGGCTGTGATGTAGCTCTTTTTTGCTACCCTTGCATTCTCTTCCACCCTGGAAGTAGCACAGCAGACGGTACAGTGATATCTGATATTTGAATTTACTAGGCAAAAGTTGTTTTTGTGTGTGTGTTACCAATGGCAGTTTAACATTGCCATGTTTTTGTTTTACCAATGGCAGTTTAACATTGCCATGGTTGGAATATTTCAGTAGCCTCAAGTTCTCTCTGACTTGGTGTAAATTAAGCATATTTTCAGTTTTTATATATTGTACAGTATTGGAGCCAGCAGCGCCTTACCTTTTTTCCAACTTGTTAAGCCAAGTTGCACTGACTACAAAACCTTGTGTAACCTTGTGTGTATATAGCTAAATAACTAAAGCCTTTTGTGTTCATTGACATGCTTGTAATACTTTAAATTTCCTTTTAAGGCATGGCTTTCTGGAGGAATTCTTGGGAAAAAAACTGCAGAATTTATTTAGAATTATTATTTGTTGTTAAAATGGTGCAATTCCATATAAAAAAAACCCCACATAATTAAGCTGCACATGTTTGTTTGATGGTTTTGCTTTTCTTCATCTTTTTCAAAACTTAAACACTTGTTTTGGATTTATATCCTGCCGCTTTAATTGCATTCTTTAGAATTGAAGAAATTAGAATATGTTTATAATTAAGAATTTGTGTCTACTTCTTATAGAATACTGGACTAATATGAGAAAATAAATGAGTAATGCAATATTAATTGATTGTGATGCCAGATGTTTTGCTTTGAAGGCTTCACAATGAATCTTCCTTAGTTTTAGCCTGGCAAGCCAGACTAAATGTGAATATTTGCCACTCGTAGGCAAAAATATTTTTGGCCGCTAGGTGGGTGGGTCTAGTTTACTAGGCTACCTTAGTTTGCCACCTTTAACTTGTTTAGTGTTGCCACCTAGTGGAGAGAAGAGATATTGTCTATATTGATATCTGAATTTACCAGGCAAAAACAAGTTCGGCCAATTGATTTGCTACCTAGGTCAATTTACTTCAGTCCTGTGGACATTTACGGTCCGTGTAGACATAACGGGGGAAAATTGCCCCCCCTGAAAAAAAATTCAGGAGCCGCCACTGGGTACAATTGCTGGGTTGCATCTGATGTCACATCCGCCTCATTAAGCTATGGTCACACTACAGCTCGTGATGCTTTACGATGGGTTATGGATGAAAATGAGGCTTTTTGATGGCAATATACACGTGAGCTAAAAGTTGTGGTCACACAGCAGGTGAGCACTTGACTGTCACGCCTTTGCACGCTTGAGTCTGGCGCAGCTTGGGACCCAGTCATTATGGGAAACACCTGATACTGATTTGAGTGCAATCAGCCAAGCAGATACGGAAGCTGTTTTCATAGAGGCTTTGCGAAGTATTATCATTATCACTGTAACGTTTGTTTCTAGCCCTGTTTATAACGCTGTTTAAATACTCTGCTTTTGTTAAAAAAAAACAATTGGAAGACGCTCTGGACACTTACAGTAATGCTTTTATGGCTGAGGACTACAGTTGACTTGCTAACTTTAGGACTGCAGTTGTCATGAACAGTTTTGCACTTAAGTTTCCATCAATGAACAGTTTATAACTGCAACAAAACAGACTTCGTGTCAAAACTATAATGATTTTCCTGGTTACACAGTTATACTTTGCGACTCTATAGGACACCGTTATGAATGAATGAATGAATGAATGCTTTATTTCAAACATGTCAAAGTAGTACAAAACAGAAGAGAAAAAAACAAACAAAAAAACAAAAACAAAAGAACAAATAACACTTAATTCAATTAAAAACAATGGAAACAATATTAACTTAACATGTTTGAAAAGGAGTAGGAAGAAGCATTAGCTTATTTAATCCTACCCCCTTTCCAATTAATTAATAATACTATTTACTTCCTGTGTGTGTATATATATATCTCATCTCATCTCATTATCTCTAGCTGCTTTATCCTTCTACAGGGTCGCAGGCAAGCTGGAGCCTATCCCAGCTGACTACGGGCGAAAGGCGGGGTACACCCTGGACAAGTCGCCAGGTCATCACAGGGCTGACACATAGACACAGACAACCATTCATACTCACATTCACACCTACGGTCAATTTAGAGTCAACAGTTAACCTAACCTGCATGTCTTTGGACTGTGGAGGAAACCGGAGCACCCGGAGGAAACCCACACAGACACGGGGAGAACATGCAAACTCCACACAGAAAGGCCTTCGCCGGCCCCGGGGCTCGAACCCAGGACCTTCTTGCTGTGAGGCGACAGCGCTAACCACTACACCACCGTGCCGCCTGTATATATATATCTATTATTTATTATTTATTTATCTTTAATGTTATTATTATTTTTATTTACTATTTTTAAATCACATACTCCTGAACACAAGTAATTAAACATATTTGCCTATACCAACAAAATAGAAAATAAGCAAGATAAACAAAGTAAATAAAAATATGTGCAAAAAGCCCTAGTGCTCGTCCCACCCTTCTTCCTCCCTGTACCTAGTGAATACCATGTGTTTGTCCCGCTGTTTGAATATACTCATGCTTGGACATTGCTTCAGCCCCCCCGACAGTCTGTTCCACAATTTCACTCCACATACTGAGATGCAATGTGTTTTTAAGGTTGTGCGAGCAAAAAGATGTTTAAAGTTCATTTCCCCCCTCAAATTATATCCCTCCTCTTTCTGAAAAAAGTTTTTGAATGTTGACTGGAAGTAGGTTGTTTATTGTTCTATACATGATTTGTGCTGTTTGAAAATGAACCAGATCTGTGAGTTTTAGTATTTTTGATTTTAAGAATAAAGGATTAGTATGTTCTCTATAACCAGTGTTATGAATTGTCCTTATGGCTCTTTTCTGCAGTATAGTCAGTGGTTGTAATGTGCATTTATAAGTATTGCCCCGCACGGTGGTGTAGTGGTTAGCGCTGTCGCCTCACAGCAAGAAGATCCGGGTTCGAGCCCCGTGGCCGGCAAGGGCCTTTCTGTGTGGAGTTTGCATGTTCTCCCCGTGTCCGCGTGGGTTTCCTCCGGGTGCTCCGGTTTCCCCCACAGTCCAAAGACATGCAGGTTTGGTTAACTGGTGACTCTAAATTGACCGTAGGTGTGAATGTGAGTGTGAATGGTTGTCTGTGTCTATGTGTCGGCCCTGTGATGACCTGGCGACTTGTCCAGGGTGTACCCCGCCTTTCGCCCGTAGTCAGCTGGGATAGGCTCCAGCTTGCCTGCGACCCTGTAGAACAGGATAAAGCGGCTACAGATAATGAGATGAGAAGTATTGCCCCAAATCTCTACACCAGGGTGCATCAGTTGCCCTCACTTTCATAAAATCTGATGCATTTTTGTTTTGGTGTTCCTTTTCACCAATAAAGACATCCTGTAGAAATTTTTTGACCATATTCAAAAGTCTAACGGTGGCGCCATGAGGTTCATTTTTTGCCAAAAAACGCTTATTTTATGTTTTCGCGTAAGGTTTGAATCACAATGTTGGACTCCATTTATTGATTTCTTGTGACCCAGAGATCATGTTAAGAACCTTTGTAAGGGATTGAGAAGCATTAATGTGATTTATAATACATTTGTATTGTTTAAAAGTAGTTGAACAATGATTCAATGAACAGCTAAAACTCAAACTGTGCTTGATAATATATTTAGAATATGTACTAAAAATGTGGATCTAAGATATTTGGTAGCATATACTCTATAAGGTGCCATAATGTTTCATGAAAAGTGATCGAAATTTTGTCATAAAAGTCATAAAATAGCAGCTTTTTCCATAACTTTGAGCTCCTGGTGCCACCATTAAACTTTTGAATTTTGTCAAAATATTTCACCCAGTGTGTTTTCTTACCAAAAGGAACATAAAAACAAAAATGCATCATGATCAGAGGAACTTTTCATTTTTAGGGGCAACTGATGCACCCTACTCTACACAATAATTTAAAGTGCTGATGACACGTTTTTGACATCTTTGGCGATGTTTTATAACATAAAAAGTAATTCCCGATGATCCATATATTAATTCACGAAGGCGCCTATTTTACAAGTTATGATAAAAAACGCGGCTATTTGGGCAAATTTGACGGGGCTGCAGCACCCAGGAGACGAAAGAGGAGGAGGAGCTATATGATGTCAGCGAAAGAACCTTCCTCCTAACTTACCAGTTTGTTGTTGATGCGGCAGGTGTTCAGTTTATCATTATTAGTATTTTTATTAGACATTATTATACATATATAGTTATTAAGCCTTCGTATTGTGTTGCCGGCTTTTGCTCCAAAACCCACAAGGATGGGGTAAGTTTATTCAAGTTTCCCAGAGATCCCGAGCTGCATGCGAAGTGGGTGAAGCAAGTCAGGCGCACTCGTGACAAGTGGGAGCCCTCACCAACATCTGTCCTGTGCTCTGAACACTTCGATTTGGATTGTTTTGACACCCTTCCCAGCTTAAAAGAATCTCTTGGGTGTGCAGTTCAGCACAAACGTGTGTTGCTACCATCAGCAGTGCCTACAGTATTCCGGAGGGGGTCTACTAGTAGCTATGCCGGATCCAGCAGTCGCCTGGGACAAGGCGACTCCTCCAAAGACAGTCCTCCTGTCAGAACATGTGTTGAGAAATGACATAAGATAAAGGTACGTAGAGCTATAGAGTGCTCCGACATGATGCTAAAAATAGTAACCATGCGGTCTGCGCGGCCATCTTGGAAGTGACTCGCTCCAGAGCGCCCATAGAGTACACATCATAGAGTACACATTCATGATAATCATAAATGTAATCATAAAGTCGGCGTGATATCAGTCATGTATTTGCTTGTGAAAGCTTGCGGCTTTCATGTAACTGCCGCTTAGCAACGAGAGGCAAAGGGTAAAGAGGGTAGGCTATCATAGATTCTATTCGGAAGAGATCAACACATGATTGCTTAAAAATTAGGTATTTTAACAATTTGCATCTGTTTTGTGATTATCGTGACACTTGTGTGTTATATAGAACTGTATGTCTTATCAGCACATCGAGGATCTTCCACCGGAGGCTTTAGCAAGTACTCACAGCAACACTACACTTTACCCTTTGCCATGCGTTGTTAGGGAACGGTAGCAAGTACCCCGATGACCGACTTCAAGAATATGTAGAAAAAATTTAGAAATTGTACTTTCCAAAAGTCATTTGAGCTTAGTGTATTGCATTTCCATTTATATTGTAGGTTCTTGCTGATGTTTTTGCGGAGTATGACGCAGCTGCTGAATCAGAAGCTGCAGAGTTTGTATGTACTAGTTGTGAACATTCACATTATTATCAATCTCATTTATTTAAAATCAGATAAAATCATGCCATCATGATCACTGCTTAAAGTACCAGTATTTGGTTGTTCTTTTGTTCAGAGGAAGAGCTAGCACTAGAGAGTTCACCGGCGTTTTCATGCGCCATTTCCATTGAGTAGAACAGCCAGTGAACCGCAGCGTGTTCTTCCGCTGACGTCACAGCATGGCCGCGAGCCACGGACCCAGTTTTCTTGCGCTGTGCAATTAAAAGTTGGATATTCGCGTAACAACAGCTTCTTTTCACGTAATTATAACAGAAATCTAACATGTTTGCCATGTTGTATAGTTTATTTAAGAAATTGCATAGAGTCATGTTCGTGTCATCAGACCTTTAAGTATGGTAATATTAGTGAGCTGTGAAGAAAGTGGAGTGATTTGTGGTCCAGAAAGTGTTTTGCCTTACTCAGTACTGAAATGCTCCGTGACAGTTTAGTTTGTACATGTTTTATGTGGGATTTCCATGTTATTTTATCGTCTACAATTACACCAAGAAATTTATTTTCATGTACCCTTACAATATCAACCCCATCTACATGTATTAGTGCTCGAGTATTCCTTTTACAATTCCCAAATAACATGAATTTAGTTTTATTAAGGTTTAAAGATAATTTGTTCCTGTCGAACCACTTCTTTAATTTAGACAGTTCTGCAGTGATCATCCCCAGAAGATCCTGGCATAGGCTCCAGCTTGCCTGCGACCCTGTAGAACAGGATAAAGCGGCTAGAGATAATGAGATGAGATGAGATGAACAGTTTTGGACCCAATACTGACCCCTGGGGGACACCACAAGCAATGTCCAAGCGTGAGGAAGTGTAATCTCCTGTCCCTTAAATAACTTTTCACCCAGTGCAAAATTATCCCCCTGATCACATATCGTTCCAGTTTATTGATTAATATGTCATGATTGATTGTGTCGAAAGCTTTCTTGAGGTCGATGAATATTCCAATTGCGTACTAATTGTGATCTACAGCGTTAGTGATTTCCTCAACCGATTCCATTAATGCCAGTGATGTTGAACTGTTTGATCTAAATCCGTATTGACTGTCAGAGAGTAATTTATGCTTATCCAGGAATTTGTCTAATCTGTTGTTGAATATTTTTTCTAGAATTTTTGAGAATTGTGGTAATAAAGAAACAGTTATAGAAGTGAGTTATTTATAATCATGCTGTCTGTTCTCACCCAGATGAGGATGGGTTCCCTTTTGAGTCTGGTTCCTCAAGGTTTCTTCCTCATGTCGTCTGAGGGAGTTTTTCCTTTGCCACCGTCGCCACAGGCTTGCTCATCAGGGATAAATTAGGGATAAAAGTAGCTCATGTTTGAAGTCTTTAATTCTCTGTAAAGCTGCTTTGCAACAATGTCTATTGTTAAAAGCGCTATAAAAATAAACTTGACTTGACTTAAATATGACGCCTGCTCATAAACACTCTTCCTGCACTTAGCTCCGGCTCCCACCGTCTATCTTGTAGTGTCCTGATCCCCAGATCTTTAACCCAGCCACTTATAAAAAGTTGTACTCCTCCATGATCTTCCAGGTTTTCATCTGTGTCTCCATGTAGAATGATGTCTGCAGCACCAGGTCGTTTGAGATGTCGGGGAAATCAACGGATGGATAATCTTCCAACTCGTAAGAAAAATCCTTCTTTGTTAGTGTGTAAGGATCTAATCCCATTGAGTGGTTTCTATATCTACTTCTTTTGAATGTACTTCTTGGTTTTAATAGCTTGCTTGTTTGCTGGACACAAACACGACAATAAATTCCGTTTCCGGTTGAGAGTACGTCGTGCGCGTTCTGGCTGCCGCTTCTCACCAGAGCTTTTTTATTTTATTTTTCTTTCTTTTTCTATTTTCATTTTATTTATTTATTTTTTCTGTGTGTTTGTGTAGTTTGATGTTTGTTTGAGTGTTTTGTCTGCCGGTGGTGGTGTAGCTCCGGACCCAGTTTTGGGCGTCGGTTCCCTCCAGGCCTTGGTTCGCTGTGGGTGATGCCTGCGCTCCCAGCCGTGGACTGCAGTGAGCTCGTTGCTCATTTTACATCGTGGTTGTCCAGCGCTCTGTGCTTTAATGCTTGGCGTGATGTTCTGAGCGATGTTGCTTGGTGATGTCGCGGCGGCTGTGCAGGCGGTTTGGACATATCAGCGCTCTGCATGGCGGAGCTTCTCTGCTCGCTTTGTGGATCCACGGCGTGGTGTTCGAGCGATGTTGCTGACGGCGTCACGGCGGCGGTGCTGGAGATGTGGGACTCGTTTTCGTGCGCCTTTTGGTGGGACTGTGGCTGCTACACCACTGGAATTACATCCTGACCCCTACTTGGTGGACTTTTTATTTATTTATTTGTTATTTTTTATTTATTTACTTTTTTTCCTTGTCTATAATTGTAAAGCGTCCTTGGGTTTCTTGAAAGGCGCTATATAAATTTAACTTATTATTATTATATTATTATAAGTTCTTGTGTTAATTGACCAAAAGACTCCACTTTTGGATCATTAATCCCTTTTGACTGAGAACGCCCTGCATGCATGGTTTTATGTCGGCTTCCGGCACATGCATGCAGTTTTAAATACAATACCTACAATTCAAAAGTTTGTTTTGTGTAATAGGGAGTGATGTTGCATCCCATTAATCCACTTTATAATAGATTATTAGATTCTAATAGAATAGATGAGCCAAAATAATTGGGGATCTTTTTTAATGGGCTCCGACTCGGTACAAGTATGAATAGGTGGGCCTTGAAGCAGAAAAGGTTGAGAACCCCTGCTCTAAGCCTCATAAGCAAACACAAACACTAATTAGTTCCAACAGATTTAGCTTTATTTATATTGAAAGTATGACACACAAAGACTTATCATATATACAAAACATTGTATAGACATCTCTACAATTTGAAATGCAAGGGCCTCGATCACATATACAGGTTAGGCAAGAATCATGTCCTAAAA
Organism: Neoarius graeffei; assembly: GCF_027579695.1. Classification (NCBI taxonomy): domain Eukaryota; kingdom Metazoa; phylum Chordata; class Actinopteri; order Siluriformes; family Ariidae; genus Neoarius; species Neoarius graeffei. Next base: position 15,094,998 of record NC_083580.1, read on the forward strand.
TAAACTTTAATAAACCTGTTTACATAAAGCATTGTACAAGTGTGGCACAACTTCGATTTTTTTTTTCTCATATATTTTCACAGAATAAATATGGTTCAAACTGCATTTTCACGACTACGGATAGTTTTTAATCCCATCATCCAGGGTACAAAAGACAAAGGAGACATGACACTGGTCAGTGTGAGAAGAAGGTGGGGTTTTTTTTACATTTAAATTGAATTTTGTTTGAAAATTATAGCTGATTATTTAATATAGTAACTTCATACTTATGCTAAAATACTGGAAAGTAGTGCACACCCTGCATATGATTAAAAAAAAATAGGCATGGATTAAAGTTTGTTTGGTTTAATGTCTGTAAAAAGATGAAAACAATTATTTTAATCATATTTACATTATAGAGATGATGTTTGGGTCATTTCGAACCTGAGAAAACAGCTGGCGGCTGTAACTTTGAACCAAAAGAGGAATTTTATGACACATTAAAAAAGATGTTAAATTTTGCCATTTTTTATATACAAACACACCTGCTAGCAGGAGGATCGCCAAACATGAAGTACTTTTGTGTGTCTGTTTTGAGTAATGATGTTCATATTGAGAAGAAAAAAAAAATAATAATAATCGTAGTTATAGCGTTATTACCATAGAATCTAAAAGTAAATCTGAGGACCTTCCATTGTTAAGTATTAAACAGAACAGGGACTTTAAGAAATGGAACAAAATTCAAATGAATATAACGTTTCATTAACATCAATGGTATGCATGTTAACGTTAATGTAACACTAAGTGTTTTGAATGCAAGATGACCATATATAGTAGGCTACATATTAATATTTACCGTACGTCACCGACAATAAGTTTAGCAATAGCTGTTAAAATATACACAATAACAATAGTAACATAATCTGACGTGTTTAGCATAACCATCCTACTCCAATGAAACTTTCGCTTTCGTTTGATACGGCAGTTTTACTGCGGATACCAATGCAATCAATCAAGCCAGCGTCTTTGTCAGTCATAAAACTAAAATACAATAACACAGAAAAAAAAATTAAACAAAACGAAATGATGAATTCATCATTCCTTCCTTATGAACACGTCTGAAAAGTGATATAGTGGTTGAAATACATGAAATGGGACCAGACTTGTATGTAACGATGCTCAGTGCATTGAACACTCACATTAAAAAGGAGCGGCTCATAATCTGCTCGTAAGCAGGTCGAAAAGTTTAAATTCACCACCAAAAAACACCAACTCAGCGAATACTCTTTTAAAAATGAGTGAGATATCCCTTTTTATATGAATCTCATTTGATTGGAATCTGAATATCTGGCTTATGACAGGATAGTAACAGGGGTTATCTTTTAATGCAGTGTTAACTGTCGTGGTCTTTTTTTACTCTGTAGTCAGAGTTGTGTACTGATTTAAAGCTAGACTGCCTTTCAGATTTTTCAAGTGTTGGTCATAAAAAGAGTTTTCCCCGACACCCAATTATTTTTGTTTAGTGGACCGAAAGCTACTGAATTCGAATCACAGACTTCCAATTTTATTAGTTTTTAAAAAATAGAACACTTAATGAATTTAGGGCCATGTGGCCCTAAATTCTCGGCTATTTTTTTCCTGCTTCACAATGACCCAATTCAAAATACTACGTCAATGCATGACGTGGTAGGCTTTCCCCGTTCATGCAAGGCATTGTGGGATACAAATTTGAAACAGGACAGAAAAATGGAGGACGCGAATGAAACGTGAAAGACCGACTACAGTAACGGAAAGTGAGAAGAAAAGACGTTATGTTATATCCGAAGGAAAGGAAACGCAGGACCAAACTAATAAATATCGGCGGTCAGCGAGCACCTCGGTGCGATCAGCTGTTCGTTTAGCAACAGAATGATGGAACTGTCAGCGCATGCTCAAAGGTAAACCTGTAGATGGCAGTAATGCAACACTGTGGATGCCAGCTGCCGTAAAACCCGAAAGAAGAAGGTAAACCTGCGCATGCGCACACGGACTTCCTCTGTTTACTTGACCGCACGAAGCGAGCGATTTCATGCACATTATTGGCTCAGGAATCCCCTCAAATTAAATAACTTCCCAGTCACAGAATGGCCTGGTTTTTAAGATATTACAGAAATAAATATATATCACAACGACCAAATTTCAGAGGGAACTAAATTTCACTGATTTTATGAAATCGAAAGGCCGTCTTGCTTTAATACCAACATTGCACACATCAGTATCCAGACCTCAGCTGTACAGATGTTACGTGAGAAGGACGTAGTTTGAATAAAACAGAGGTGTATCTCTGATACTGATCCCAATATCAAAATATGTTCAGTAATATGATGTGCTGGATCAAGTGCTATTTTATTACTTGTCATCTATTAAAGGTGGAAGTTATTTTGATAAGTGTTGCCAGTGATAATAACAACTAGAACTATTCAAGCAGTAATATACTGGTAATGTCACTGGCTTGCCATCTTCTCACTCATACCATATGTCATCATATCTTTAGACTGTCGAATGGTTTTTACATTATATAGTATTACACGACAGCGAAGAAAAAAAACATTTTCCATCCACATTCTGCATTTTCTATCCCTGATTTTTTTTCTCGTTTAAAGGTAGGCACTTGTGTTTAAAGGCTGTGGTCTAGAGGCCACTCAAAAGCCCCATCTTGAACGCTTGAATTTGAGAAAACCTTGGAGGCGTGAAAAATCACATGCAGGTAATTTGCACAATTCGAACAGGAAGCCTAGAAAATTGTATGACCTGTCACTGAATACTCAACATTGTCTACTGACATAAGTTTTGGACATAAGTCGTTAATTTTGAATACCGCCCTTCATGACTGACCTGATATTGACTCAATTAGTTTAGTCCTCAAACACTTACTCTAACACTTTCCTCATTAAGGACTCACATTTCTGGAATTATATTAGGGAACAATGTTTGAAATCAGTTGAGATCAGTTCATTTTTGAATACTGATAAAAAATTCTCAGTAGCGGATTCAGTCTTTTGAATGAAACCGTAAGGCACAAAAGCAGTCTCCTTGCTAGTAACTGCTCCATCCCTGCAGTGTGAAATACTGTAACGCAGTAGCTATTAGCCTACGACATACACTACCGTTCAAAAGTTTGGGGTCACCCAGACAATTTAGTGTTTTCCATGAAAAGTCACACTTTTATTTGCCACCATAAGTTGTAAAATGAATAGAAAATATAGTCAAGACATTTTTCTGGCCATTTTGAGCATTTAGTCGACCCCACAAATGTGATGCTCCAGAAACTCAATCTGCTCAAAGGAAGGTCAGTTTTATAGCTTCTCTAAAGAGCGAAACTGTTTTCAGCTGTGCTAACATGATTGTACAAGGGTTTTCTAATCATCCATTAGCCTTCTGAGGCAATGAGCAAACACATTGTACCATTAGAACACTGGAGTGAGAGTTGCTGGAAATGGGCCTCGATACACCTATGGAGATATTGCACCAAAAACCAGACATTTGCAGCTAGAATAGTCATTTACCACATTAGCAATGTATAGAGTGGATTTCTGATTAGTTTAAAGTGATCTTCATTGAAAAGAACAGTGCTTTTCTTTCAAAAATAAGGACATTTCAAAGTGACCCCAAACTTTTGAACGGTAGTGTATACAGTGCCCTCCATGATTATTACCTCCCTGTAAAGATTAGGGAAAAGGGTTAGAAAAAAATCCACCTTTTGATGACATAGCTTCAGCAAGCTGTCATCCATGACTTCCTGATTAACAATATGAGGTGACACAGAGTCCAAATTCCCTTCGTCATCCATCAATATGGGAAAGATAAGAGAAAACACACAAACCAAATGAGGGAGAAGTGTGTTGACCTTCATAAGTCAGGGAATGGTTATATAAAAATAGCTACTCGGCTGAAAATGTCAATTTCTACTGTTAGGGCAATGATAAAAAGTGGACACCAACTGGAACTGTTACAAACTTGCCTGGAAGAGAACGCAAGTTTATTTTGCCTCCACGTATAGTGAGGAGGATGGTTAGAGAGGAAAAAAAAATCTCCAAGGATCACTGTTGGTCTGTTGGTGAATTACAAGAAAAAGTAAAATCTTAAGGTTTCCAAGTCTCCAAAACCACCATCAGACGCCACAGATTATTTGGAAAGTATGCCAAAAAAGCCTTTTCTGTCAGTTAACCACAAACGTAAGCACCTGAAGTTTGCGAAACACGACTACAACTTTGCCTGGAACTGTGTTCTCTGGTCTGATGGAACAAAAATGGAGCTTTTTGGCGATAAACACTCAAGATGGGTTTGGCGTAAAAATTAAGATGGCTATAATGAAAAGAACCCGATCCCAACTGTAAAATATGGTTGAGGTTCTGTGATGTTTGGGGGCTGTTTTTCCTCCCAAAACCCTGGAAACCTTGTTAGGGTCCATGGCATCATGGACTCCATGAAATATCAGAACATTTTAAATCTAAATCTGGCTGCTTCTGCCAGGAAACTCAAACTGGGTCGTTATTGGATCTTCCAGCAGGACAATGATCTGAAGCATTTGTCCAAATCAAGACAAAAATGGTTCACTGAGCACAGAACCAAGCTTCTGCCCTGGCCATCTGTGGGCCGAGCTGAAGAGGAGAGAGAGCACCAGAGAGGGCCTCGGATCCTGGATGATCTGGAGAGATTGAGTAAAGAGGAACGGTCTCGGATGCCCTGCACTGTATCTCCAACCTTATAAAGTGTTATAGGAGAGACTCAGTGCTGTTTTACTGACAAGGGAAGGAGGTTGTACAAAGTATTAAATGAAGGAGTGACAATAATAATGGCACAAGTTTTTGTTGAAAATAATTATTTCTTGATGAGAGATATGTTTTTCTCTGAATAAATTTATTTCAATTAAAAGCTGGATTTTTCTCATTTTTTTCAGGGTGAGATGAAGCGACTTCACCAAAAGGTGGATTTTTTTTCTAACCCTTTTTACTAATCTTTACAAGGTGGGACAATAATCATGGAGGGCATTATATATATATATATATATATATATATATATATATATATATATATATATATATATAATCTCATCTCATTATCTCTAGCCGCTTTATCCTTCTACAGGGTCGCAGGCAAGCTGGAGCCCATCCCAGCTGACTACGGGCGAAAGGCGGGGTACACCCTGGACAAGTCGCCAGGTCATCACAGGGCTGACACATAGACACAGACAACCATTCACACTCACATTCACACCTACGGTCAATTTAGAGTCACCAGTTAACCTAACCTGCATGTCTTTGGACTGTGGGGGAAACCGGAGCACCCGGAGGAAACCCATGCGGACACGGGGAGAACATGCAAACTCCACACAGAAAGGCCCTTGCCGGCCCCGGGGCTCGAACCCAGGCAGGACCTTCTTGCTGTGAGGCGACAGCGCTAACCACTACACCACCGTGCCGCCATATATATATATATATATATATATATATATATATATATATATATATATATATGAGACCTGTAACTGTGCTGACTTCTGAATGTGAAATCTGACTGGAAATGCCCTGCCAAATGCTTCAACAGGTCATTAATGAAAATATTATAATTCAATCCAAGAATCTAGACTAATTCAGTCATTCACTCACTCATTCATTCACAGCGCCATGGTCATCCTAAATGGAAGCCTATTGATGTCACATTCAAATTATAATGAGTTGATAGTTTAAAACAACAACAACAAAAAAACAGCATTTTTAGGAGCGGTAGCATTTGTATGACACACACACACACACACACACACACACACACACACACACACACACCAGCAGGTCCTGTTCAAGACTTCTCCACAGGCGTCATGCTGATAAAAGTGCCGTTCTTCCCAACTGATTCGTCATCTTTAACGTTGACAGGAGAGTACATCGTGTCTGTCTTTGCTGAGCGCTACAGAAACAATGAATAACAATTTTATAACAATTCTATCATTTTTTAAAAAATATATATTTATACCAGAGTACTGTTGATGATTAGTTAGATGTTGATTAATTTTCTACACCAGCACTCAAATAACAGATCCAACTGCAAAGTCTATATTAACGCACCCATTCAAATACATTATCATTTCTATAGTAATATCTTACACACAGATTTGTATGCGAGACAGTCCACATAAATGGATTTAAAAACGATCATAGATATTACATCTTCCCTGAGGAGATGTTTATTCTTGTGATCAGACTATGATGGGTTGTGAGTGCATTCACGTTAAAAACCCAATCACTTGCATCACGCCCTTCAACGTTCAAGCGTGAAACTAGGTAGTCAAAAATAGTTTTAATCCAGTAAAATACAACCCCGATTCCAAAAAAGTTGGGACAAAGTACAGATTGTAAATAAAAACGGAATGCAATGATGTGGAAGTTTCAAAATTCCATATTTTATTCAGAATAGAACACAGATGACATATCAAATGTTTAAACTGAGAAAATGTATCATTTAAAGAGAAAAATGAGGTGATTTTAAATTTCATGATAACAACGCATCTCAAAAAAGTTGGGACAAGGCCATGTTTCCCACTGTGAGACATCCCCTTTTCTCTTTACAACAGTCTGTAAACGTCTGGGGACTGAGGAGACAAGTTGCTCAAGTTTAGGGATAGGAATGTTAACCCGTTCTTGTCTAATGTAGGATTCTACTTGCTCAACTGTCTTAGGTCTTTTTTGTCGTATCTTCCGTTTTATGATGCGCCAAATGTTTTCTATGGGTGAAAGATCTGGACTGCAGGCTGGCCAGTTCAGTACCCGGACCCTTCTTCTACGCAGCCATGATGCTGTAATTGATGCAGTATGTGGTTTGGCATTGTTGTGTTGGAAAATGCAAGGTCTTCCCTGAAAGAGATGTCGTCTGGATGGGAGCATATGTTGCTCTAGAACCTGGATATACCTTTCAGCATTGATGGTGTCTTTCCAGATGTGTAAGCTGCCCATGCCACACGCACTAATGCAACCCCATACCATCAGAGATGCAGGCTTCTGAACTGAGTGCTGATAACAACTTGGGTCGTCCTTCTCCTCTTTAGTCCGAATGACACGGCGTCCCTGATTTCCATAAAGAACTTCAAATTTTGATTCGTCTGACCACAGAACAGTTTTCCACTTTGCCACAGTCCATTTTAAATGAGCCTTGGCCCAGAGAAGACGTCTGCGCTTCTGGATCATGTTTAGATACGGCTTCTTCTTTGAACTATAGAGTTTTAGCTGGCAACGGCGGATGGCACGGTAAATTGTGTTCACAGATGATGTTCTCTGGAAATATTCCTGAGCCCATTTTGTGATTTCCAATACAGAAGCATACCTGTATGTGATGCAGTGCCGTCTAAGGGCCCGAAGATCACGGGCACCCAGTATGGTTTTCCGGCCTTGACCCTTACGCACAGAGATTCGTCCAGATTCTCTGAATCTTTTGATGATATTATGCACTGTAGATGATGATATGTTCAAACTCTTTGCAATTTTACACTGTCGAACTCCTTTCTGATATTGCTCCACTATTTGTCGGCGCAGAATTAGGGGGATTGGTGATCTTCTTCCCATCTTTACTTCTGAGAGCCGCTGCCACTCCAAGATGCTCTTTTTATACCCAGTCATGTTAATGACCTATTGCCAATTGACCTAATGAGTTGCAATTTGGTCCTCCAGCTGTTCCTTTTTTGTACCTTTAACTTTTCCAGCCTCTTATTGCCCCTGTCCCAACTTTTTTGAGATGTGTTGCTGTCATGAAATTTCAAATGAGCCAATATTTGGCATGAAATTTCAAAATGTCTCACTTTCGACATTTGATATGTTGTCTATGTTCTATTGTGAATACAATATCAGTTTTTGAGATTTGTAAATTATTGCATTCCATTTTTATTTACAATTTATACTTTGTCCCAACTTTTTTGGAATCGGGGTTGTATTTCGAGATGTCCTGAAAAATGTGAGAGAGGGAAACTGGATTAGTTAGTTCCTTAGCAAGGTCAAAGCGAGGTGTGCACTGCTTCAACTTAAAATGCACTTTAAATACTTTAAATTAATACAAATTTAAATTCAACTTTAAATGTTAAGCAAATTTCTAAACAATGTGGCCAAACGGAAATATAACACAGTTATAAGACTACAGTTAACAGTTATTCCATGAAATCAAGCCGTACATGAGCTGATAGCTGACGAGGCACATAGCACCGAGTTGGCTATAATCCATGTATGACGAGACTGAGTGGAATAACTGTCAACTGTAGTCTTATAACTGTGTTATATTTTCTATCCACATTCACTGGATTTTGAGAAACACAGCATTTTTATTGTTTTTTTTTGCAAATTCGATAAATAAAAACTTTGTACAAAACGTCAGACAAAATAATTTCTGCTTAGAATGTAAACAAACCGGCGAAATGACAGTAACAATTTGTGAAAAATGTGATAATAATCAGAATAATAATTCTTAAAAAATAATTTTAAAAAGATATGTTCTTACTATCAAATACTTTTATTCCATATTTTGTTGCTTTTTTTGTATTTTTTTGGGTTTTCTTCTTCTTTAGGGTTTTTTTCTGGCGGTTGGCAAACCAACTTAAAGGTACATAATCGCCACCGACTGGGCTGGAGTGTGGAACAGGAGATCTTGGGGGGGGGGGGGGGGGGGGGGACCCAAACAAACAAAAAAAATGTTCTTTTCGCTATTTCTGTTTCTTTTAATTATTTGATCATTTTTGTGGTTTTGTTTTTAAGTAGAATTTTTATTTTATCCTCAGTTGGTTCAGCAACACCATAGACGTCGCCAGACCCATTTTAGGGTAGCTCCAGCCACCCTATCTTATGGCAAAGCCACCCTATATTTTTTGCCCTTTTTTAAATTATTTATATTTTTATTTTTTTTCCCAAAAAAAACAAAGGCAGTAAAGCACTGAACATGAGCCATCAAGAACGCAAGTTAATCCGAACAACAGTTTCTGCTTGCTTATTTATTGTTTAATGCAATATTATTAATATCGTTATGATTCCTCCTCATTGGCTCTGTGTCAAGCGTCACGTCGAGTGGTAGGCTAGTAGGACTTAAAAAACTACGCGGGCATTCTGCAGCAGGCGCGGTGCGGGCTTCCATTGAGTTGGGTTTGCAGAGAGTCAGAATTCTATGCTTTCATTTGCAGACACACACGGTGAGATTGTAATTTGATGTCAGTGGTTTGCATTTGCTTAACTTTACCTAGGCTATATTGAGTCTTCTGTAGAATGTTTACATGATGATTTGTGAAGCACTTGCCCTCTTCAGTTTGCGCAGGAATGCATGACACCTACCATTGGTTTTTTCACATTTTTGTAGTTTAGCTGGTGAAGTTGCTTCAGCAAACAATTAAATGATGAAAGCAATTTTAAAATAGAATAGAAATGGTGGGAAGTGTGTCCCCAAGGTGTGATGCTCTTGAAATAATGAATTGATTGACAGCCTTAGTAGGTGCTCTGAAAAATGTTCGGCGCGCGCTGCGCGCGCACAATACCTTTTCTCCTCTGGGTGCTAAGCTACCCCTGTCTCTCAAACCTAGTGACGTCCCTGAGCAACACGCTCCGACATTTTGTTTTTCTCCACTCACAGTATATGAGCTGATAGCCTAGTAGTAGAGTAGCCAATCAGAGCACGCGATTACGCATATCCAGTGAATGTGGATAGAATAATAACGAATATACAAAGAGGACATCATGATAAACTTGCAAGGAATTAACACAAGGACTCTATCACTTTATATAAAAACAACAGAAAGACTGAGAAAGTTTCTTTATTATGGGTTTTCCTAAAAATCATGCCGTTGTATGATTAAAACAAGTAAGGCAATATCAAAAAGGGCAAATCCATAATCATAGACCAAAGGATGGAACAAGTCCAAAAAAAACCTGAGAGATGAAACTTTCTTGAAGTAAAATGTACACTTACATTTAGCAAGACTTCACAAGGAGACAGACAAACGTAGACAGAGAGTATACAGTAAACAGGCAAACTTGGTTTAAATGGAGAGCAGATGAACCCTGTAGGAAATAATTTGGCTTAAATAAACCAAATTTTGGTGTAAATTAGACCTAAATTTGACTTATTCCCTGTTCTTTCACCAAATTTTGGTTCACATCCTCACTCAGGTGACTGAATTTTGATCTAGCTTATACTCTCAGGAATGAAAAGCAATCCCTTGACAAATTTTGGTCTGGAGAAGTCTCCAGTCTCAGGTGACAAATTACAAGTACAGAGTTGTAAGCTTGAAACATTTCTAAGTGCCACCATATGAGAAAATGAGAATATTTTTGCCCAAAATCAAGCCAAAATTTTGCTAAAACTAGACCAACTAGATCAAACTGGTTAAGAAATGTATTAATGGGAGTTTCCCGCAATTTTTTAGAAATTATTTTACTTTTAATAATGCCATAGACAACAGGTTCACTAGACAAAGCAATATGTTACATTTACCAAGGGTAAGAACCGAGCTGGCTAAGAAATCATTTTATTATCATGGATGTATAATTTTTAATAGGTTACAATTATAGTTGATGATTATTTGACCTTTCCCGGATTCACTTGGATGCTCGCAGAGCGGTGGTCACGGGTCGAGGTCGGCTTTGATGGGTGGTTGGTTCGGTCTCAGCTTTTGGCCTTTGTTTCGTGGGCATCCGGGCGAATTCGGGAGGGGTCTATTCCAATATAATTATACTTTTATACATTTAATAATCCTTTTATATTTTAGCTTTTTTGTACTTATTGTTAGATTGAATGTTGAATATATATTGTAAATAATGTAGTCAAATTTTATTATAATTGGGTTTTTTTTGGTTTTTGTTTGTTGTAAGATGTATGTGTGTGTATAACAGGGCTCCTTTTGATAGCAGAGGCATTTTGCCACTGATTGGACTACCCTGTTGTTGTTTAAATAAAGGTTCCAAGCAACCAAAATTAGGCCAATATTTGCTTAAAACTAGACCAAAATTAAGCCAAACTTTAAACCAAAATTTGTCTAAGGGCCCGGCCAAAATTTAAACCAAATTTTGGTTAAGCTCATTTAAATATTCTAGCTCATTTTTAAGGTCTAATTTTGGTCAACATTCCAAGCCCAAAGTAGGTCTAATTTTGGTTAAAAGTTTGGGTTAATTTTGGTCAAACCTTCGCCAAAATATTTCGTAAGGGACACAACCAGGAAACAAACTACACTCTCGGAAAATAAAGTATATTATTATACATACTGGACACTTTTTTGATGGAATAAAAATGTGTTCTATTCCCTTCTAGCGGGTTTCATTCATTTGGTTTGATAGCATGCAATATCGTTAGCATATCGCTTATCCTACGTGTATTACATCACTCTACCCAATGGAGAATGAGCGTTGAATATGGTTTATGATATTGCATGGTTGTCAAGACAACATGACATCACATGTTGGAGCTGATGCGAATATTCAATGAGAGAGTTTTCTGCTGCGCATGAGCACGAGCATTTCTTTGTTCGCTGGGAAAGAGAAAGACGCGTTGAACACCTGAAAGGCTACCAAAACTTCATTAGATATTCTTCACACATATTTACAAGAGAAAAAAAACATACCAACGGACATCGAAAAACTGGAAAAGAAAGTGTGTATGTATAATAATAAAATTGGCTGGAATTGAGTCATATATCAGATATATTCCGTTCAGCTAGGATGATATTGAACGAGTTGAAGACGAGTTCAATATCATGCTAGCTGAATGGAATATATCTAATATACCACTCAATGGCAGTCAATATTATCTAACCTTTAGTGGTACAACACCTTGTCACTGGGGCAGGAGCCTCTAAGGTACTTATTTGTACGCTTTATATACTGCTAGGGAACATGTATGTACCTTTCTGGCCCTAAAAAGGTACACATAGTTACTGTCAGGTCCAATAATGAGCCCTAGGGAGTATATGAATGGAGATTGTACCTTGGGGGACAGAAATGGACTCCTACTGTACCCCATTTCTAACAGTGTAATAACAAAACAAGATGGAGACAGGACCAGGAGATATAGTGCGTGCTGAGGGGATTCATAACAAACTGATCAATCCCCTCATACGAGTGGAGGAAGAGCTACACTTTACGACACATCCAGTCCAGTCCAATCCAGTCTGAGATTTATCACAAAACACCAGTATGGACTATGAAATGAGGCTCGAAGTGGTTTCCCCGTTTATCTTGGATGACTTATAGTAAATACTAAACATCTGCTGTAATTTTGCTGTGAATACATTTTGAGCAGAACACACACTCACACTGCGGCATTGTGGGAAATAAAGCACCTGTCAGTTTAAAGTCATGTGTCTGGAGTGTGAGGTTGTGAATACCACATGATGTTAAGAGGTCACATTCTTCTGTGGGTTACAGGAACTTATAGTGTGTAACAGAAAGAAAATAAGGTAGTGAGAGTAATAGAGGGCTTTCTGAGAAACTGTCATAGTTACATATGTACATACCACACACACAAACCCCCCTTTTGTTGTCATTCTCACTGTCTTTCTCACCCTCTCATTCTATCATTCTCTCTCTATCACAAAAACAGACTCCTTACCATCTTCTGGTAGCTGTGCATGAGGAGGAAAAGGCCGATCAGTAACAGCATGACTCCCAGACCCAGTAGGAAAAAAGGGAAGATTGGAACGATTTTCACAATCAAAAGCAGGTTCTGTAGCTTCTGAGCTGATGCATCGTCAATCAAGACGGACTAAAACACACACACACATCATCATCAAGCTAATCAACAATCGCAAATCAGACACCAACAGAAATAACACAGTGTCTTGCAAAAGCATTCATCCCCCTTGGTGTTTGTCCTGTTTTGTCGCATGGATGGCACTAAATACAGGCCAATTCTGGAGGAAAACCTGTTTGAGTCAGCCAGAGGGTTGAGACTGGGACAAAGGTTCACGTTCCAGCAGGACAATGACCCGAAACATCCTGCTAAAGCTACACTGGAGTGGTTTAAAGGGAAACATTTAAATGCCTTGGAATGGCCTTGTCAAAGCCCAGACCTCAATCCAATTGAGAATCTGTGGCATAACTTGAAGATTGTTGTACACCAACGCAACCCATCTAACTTGAAGGAGTTGGAGCAGTTTTGCCTTGACGAATGGACAAAAATCCCAGTGGCTAGATGTGCTAAGCTAATAGAGACATACCCCAAGAGACTTGCAGCAAAAGGTGGCTCTGCAAAGTATTGACTTTGGGTGGAGGGTGAATACCTATGCACACTCCAGATTTCTGTTTTTTTTTTTCATCTTAATTATTGTTTGTGTCACAATAAATAAAACAACCATTTTCACCTTTAAAGTGGTAGGCACGTTGTTTAAATCAAATGGTGCTAACCCCCCAAAAGTCCATTTTAATTCCAGCTTGTAATGCGACAAAACAGGACAAACACCAAGAGGGATGAATATTTTTGCAACACACTGTATACTGCAATAATTATAATATAACTATATATTATCATTTTTTGATCCCACATCGCTGTTGAATTCTCATTTCTGATTCGTCAGAAGGTGTTGATTAATTTTGCAGCATACACAGGGACTCGTATGGTGGACGCTACACGTGAACAAATGTCAAAAATAAAATGTATAATTGCTGATAAGTGTTCTGTAAGGAAATGTTTATTTCAGGGTTTCCAGTGAAAGAGTCTCCAGTGTCAGCACTTTGTAAGAGTTTGTATTTGTAACTGGAGTAATTGGAGTCTTGCAGCTCCAGGGCAAAACTGCAGCAGCAAATGCTAGACAAACAAGTGCCTAAAGTTGATGAACTAACTTTAGGCACAAGAATACAAATTGATTCATTTTCTTATTCAAATTTTCCTCTTAAATTTGAAAGCCATAATCACTTCTGTTACCTCGTTTATGAACATGACAGGGAAGATGGTGCTGTTCAGGTTTCTGGTCAATCTGCCGAACACACACACACACACACACACACACACACACACTGGTTTATTACGCTAGCCCAAAGGGGAACTGTCAGGGCTTTCTAGGTCTTCAGAGAAAGCCCAAACATATCAGCATTTGAAATGTTATATTTAATTTATTTCATTCTTTAATTTCTTTCATAATTTCATGATAATTGTTCTCTTCTAATTCTATTTTGGCTTCATTTTCTATCAAATTTGCTTCAGAAATGAAAGGGTTACTGTCCTGAAAACATTAAAACAGAGTTATCCAATGAGATATTTTTTGTTTGTTGTCTCTAGGCTGAGAAGAGTTTAGAGCTGGCTCACTCATTGGTTAGGACTTTATTGCCAGGACAGAAGGCCATAGCAGTGTATGTTTATGTAGGAAGTGACAGATGAATTAACCAATCAGATTTTGATTTGTAGTGAGAGGGACATATCTGTGACGAATCTCAGTCATCCAGGTACATAGTAATCTGTGGTTGGTTGAAGAGAGCAACTGGACTTGCTTGAAGATTCTTGAAAACGTTTCGCCTCTCATCCTAAAGGCATCCTCAGTTCTGTCTCTGTTCAATGATGGTCGTTCCAGGTTGACAAAAATGAACGATCCTCTCTGGCTAAGATGTCTGCCAGTTTTCTGGAAGTCCTCTCATAGGGATCTCATCCCAAAGTGCGTAGAAACATATCTGTGACGAATCTCAGTCATCCAGGTACATAGTAATCTGTGGTTGGTTGAAGAGAGCAACTGGACTTGCTTGAAGATTCTTGAAAACGTTTCGCCTCTCATCCGAAAGGCATCCTCAGTTCTGTCTCTGTTCAATGATGGTCGTTCCAGGTTGACAAAAATGAACGATCCTCTCTGGCTAAGATGTCTGCCAGTTTTCTGGAACTGAGAAAAAAAGTGAGAGGGACCAAAAATTTATTGCCCTAGGTCTACTTGAAGGCCAAAGCTAGTTAACCGTGAGTCGGCGCCGTCAGCGCAGCAGTGAAGTCACCTTCCAGCCGGTATAGCGTTCATCAGTAGTGTTAGCGAATGCTAATAAAGTGGTCAAGCCAGTGCTGTCGAGAGCAAATAGCACAGGCTAACGACCGAGAAACTAAGATTTCTGTCTCCAGATTCTTCTTCCACGCATGCTCGCTACAGTATTTTTCACTCAGACTTAAGTATTCATTTCCCTCAGTAATTTACTGAGTTACTTTTAAAATCAACATTGACAACTACGCACAACGGAGCGACCTGCCAGCCTGCTGCTAATCCCTTGCAAAATCCTTTGCCCTGTTGGTTTTTTGGTGTGTCTGGCTATGTTTTGGCTGAGCTGAAGTCCCCAGCTCTAATACTAACGGTTCACCACTGCTCTATCCAAATTATTATATCTCTCCTCCAAAAGTTAACCCCTACCATAACCACAGTATCAGATTTTACAAAAATGTATAAATACAAAACAGGTAAAATATACTGGAAGTGGAGAGTAAAAATTCTATAAAATCCAGACATTGTAAAAGAAAGATGTGTACTTACGGAAATCCTGCTATTCTATCGAGTTTAATGTTTATCTGGGCTCTTTTGGCAGCACGAACGGGAATACCTGTGGTCTACACACACACACACACACACACACACACACACACACACACACACACACACACCACTCTAAAATCTAGTTGTAATTTTAAAAGCAAAAAACAAAACCTATTTAGCCAATCGATTATTCAGTTAAGCAATATATATATATATATATATATATATATATATGCTTTAATAAGTGCTACGTACTATAACTAAGGTTACATTCCAGTACAAAGGGGTAAAAAGAATTTGAATATATTTAAAACATGTACATCTCCATCTGTATAGTTGTTATTTTACATACTTGTGACATCCATACTACTTTGATCAGGTATTAAACACTAAAATAAGATTATACACTCATGGCCACTTTATTAGGAACACCGATCCACCTGCTGTTTTCTGCAGTTCTCTAATCAGCCGATCCCTTGACAGCAGCACAATGCATCAAATCATGCAGATACAAATCAGGAGCTTCAGTTCATGTTCACTTCAAACATCAGAACGGGAAAAATTGTGATCTCAAAGTGTACTGTGGCATGGGTGTTGGTTTGAACCAGATGGACTGGTTTGAATATTTCAGAAACTGCTGATCTCCTGGGGTTTTCACACACAACAATCTCAAGAGTTTATACAGAATGGTGCGAAAAACAAAAAACACTGAGTGAGCGACAGTTCTGTGGGTGGAAACAAATGCCTTGTTGGTAAGAGAGGTCAGAGGAAAATGGCCAGATTGGTTTGAGCTGCCAGGAAGGATATAGTAACTCATGGCAACTCTTTACAACCGTGGTGAGCAGAAAAGCATCTCAGCATGCAACAGCAGAAGACCACATTCATTAGGTTCCACTCCTGCAGCCAAGAACAGGAATCTTAGACTCAGGAACAAGTTTCTATTAAAGTGGCCGGTGAGCGTATTTATTAAACTTTTTAAAAATTAATTCAGTTAAGTCCTTTCTAGCCATTGCAATGCAGTTGTGTGCAAAATAGCAGTGATATTTTTTTAAAAAATATGCGACAAAACACAGTTGTGAATTTGAAATGCGAAAAATGTGTTTTCATTTCAATTTTGTGAAAATTTGCTTTATTGAATTGTCTGAAGAACCACCTCATGCGAGCATAAAAACTTTTTTGCAATATTCGACAGTTTTTTTTTTCAAAATTCACGTGTTGTTTCCATTACTCATGTTTTTTAGTTTGAATTTTCAAACTGTGCTAATGGACATTAGCCGTGTTTCCATTAACCTGCTTAATGCGCAATTTGAAATTGTAAACTTTAAACAAAAAGTACTGGAAACATGTGAATTTTGAAGAAAAAAAAAACCCACTCTAAAATATCCTGGCTAAAGGACATTGAGAACTGAGTCAAAACCAAACACCATGTGTAAAATACAATAATTAACACTGTGTATTAGCATTTAAATTCAAATAAAGGTGTGTGAGAAGAATACATAGATTCAGACAGAGTTCCTGTGTGTAGGATAATCAGATTTACAGAACAGGTTCTTGGATGTTTATTTGATCCAAAGAGGAAATTTGCTCACAGGGTTCAGATCGAGGAAAGTCTGATGGAGTTCATGCACTGGTTTAATTCCCTCTATGGCATTGACATATTTATCATCAGCCAGATAGAAATGAGGGAAAGAAACGATGACCGGAGCACCTGGAAGAGAAGCACAGATTATTATAGTAGATGAAAAGATGGACAGGAGAGGAGAATGTAAGAGGACAGACAAGAGGTGGAGAAAAGAGAGAAGAGACGCATCATTAATTATGCTATCCACATTTACTGGATATGAGCAATTGTGTGCTCTGATTGGCTACTCTACCACTACGATATCAGCTCATATACCGTAAGTAGAGAAAAACAAAATGGCAGAGCTCATCAGGTCAGACATATCACTTTGGTATCAAGTATTTAAAAGAAACAGAAATAGCTAAAAGGATATAGTTTTTTCCTCTCCAATATCTCCTGTTCCACACTCCAGCCCAGTCGGCGGCAGTAATGCACCTTTAAGTTAGTTTGCCAACTGGCAAAAAAAAATGTAAAGAAGAAGAAAATGGCGGCACCTGTTACTTGAACCAACTGAGGCCGAAATAAAAACTCTACTCGAAAACAAAATCCCAAAAAATAAAAAAAGGAACAAAATATAGAATAAAATTATTTGATTTTAAGAACTTTTTTTTTTCAAGAATTTTTATTGTAGCATTTTTCACAAATTGCTACTGTCATTTCGACGGTTTCTTTACATTCGAAGCGGAAATTATTTTGTCAGACGTGTTGTATAAACATTTTATTTATCGAATTTGCAAAAATTAAAAGTGCTCTGTTTCTTAAAATCCAGTGAATGTGGATAGAATAAAACAATTATTCCACTCAAACTCATCACACATGGCTTATAGCCAACTCAGCGCTCCACGCCTTGTTGATTATCAGCTCATGTATGACTCAATTTCATGGAATGACTTTTAAATATAACACGCATAATTAGATTTAATAAAGCAATCTATAATAAATACAAATTACGTACCAGATAATGCACCAGTATCAATATAATATTATCCTGTCTATATGTGGGCACATGCAGTCAAGCTCAGACTTTCCTGAATTGAAATATGTTTCTCTTTTGCCTCTCAGTCACAAGTAAAGTAAAATCTGGTTACCTCCAAAAATGAAAAAGAGAAAAATGCATTTAAAGAGCGTCTTAGATATATAGAAATCTTCCAGTTCAGGTTGTATGGCATGCTAGCAACCTGATCAAAGCCTAACTTTCACCGTGTACGCAAAGGATATTTAACTAGCAAGATTTTAGATATCTTTACACATAATGACTGTCTTTACCACCATGTTTGTTAAACTGCCTCTCAGTGTAATCTTTGCACATAGATAGCCAGCTTCAATTTTCCAAATTCTCCCTCTCGGTGTGTGTTCTGGTTCCCAGCACTGTTTTCATGTCATGGGTTCTGTTTACATTACTGTCTTTACCCCGGCCTGTCATTACTTGTTACCCTATTGTGTTCGCCTGTTCTGTGTTTAATCTTTATTTTGTTTGTCTCCTGGTGCTTTGTCTCTTTGCGGTGTTTTACTACCCATTCATGCTGTTATGCTAAGCCGCGAGGTGTCTTATTTCAGGGTTCTGTGTGCCGTATTTCCTGTATGGGCCTTTGCCTGTTTTCCTTGATTCACGAACGTACACGTTGAATTTACACCCTCCTGCCTTGATGTTACACTAGGTAAAAATAAAAAGTAAATACAACCCCAAATCAGAAAAAGTTGGGACAGTATGTTGAAACTGAAATTAAAACTGAAAACAATGATCTGTAAATAATCTTTGACCTGTATT
This sequence comes from Neoarius graeffei, assembly GCF_027579695.1. Lineage (NCBI taxonomy): Eukaryota > Metazoa > Chordata > Actinopteri > Siluriformes > Ariidae > Neoarius > Neoarius graeffei. Next base: position 15,113,853 of record NC_083580.1, read on the forward strand.
GCACTCAAAACAATACAACAGCGCATTATTTGATGTTTTACCTCATGGATGTTATTGTTTTTGCAGATTAAACACATTACAATTTTGATTCTTGCAACACATTTCACAAAAGTTGGGACATTTATCACTTTGTAATGTTGCCATTCCTTCACACAACGCTTAAAAGATGTTTAGAGACAAGTAAAATCTGGTAACCTCCAAAAACGAAAAGGAGAAAATTGCATTTAAAGAGCGTCTTAGACATTTAAAAATCTTCCAGTTTAGGTTGTATGGCATGCTAGCAACCTGACAACTTGATCAAAGCCTAACTTTCACCATGACCAAGTGATGACGTATTTTAGTTGTTATTTTGTCCCATTCTTTCTGAAAACAGGTCTTAAGGTGTGCAAAAGTATGTCATATTTTTCATTTCAAAAATCACCACACATTCTCTAATGGGCACAGAGGGGACAGGCACCCTCTTCTTCCGCAGCCCTGCCTTTGTAATGTGTGCAGAATGTGGTTTTGCATTGTCTTGTTGAAATTTCCCTGGAAAAGATGTCATCTTGAAGGCAGCGTATGTTGCTCCAAAATTTCAATGTACTTTTCTGCATTAATGCTCCTTCACAGAAGTGTAAGTTACTTTGCCAAGGGCGCTGACACAACCCCATACCATGACAGACCCTGGCTTCTGGACTTGTTCCTGGTAACAGTCTGGATGGTCCTTTTTGTCTTTGGTCCGGAGCACACGGCGTCCATTTCTTACAAAAAAAGACCTGGAATACTGATTCATCTGACTACAATACATGTTTCCACTGTGTGATGGTCCATCCCAGATGCCTCTGAGCCCAGAGAAGTCGATAGAGCTTCTGGACACCGTTAACATAAGGCTTCCTTTTTGCACAGTAAAGTTTTAACTGATATTTGTGGATATAACTCTGTATTGTAGTGCTTGACAAAGGCTTGACAAAGTAATCCCAAGCCCATGTGGTTATATCAGCTCTAGATGAATGACGGTTCTTGATGCAGTGCCGTCGGAAGGATCAGAGATCATGGGTGTTCAGCTTAGGCTTGTGCCCTTGCCCTTCATGCACTGAAATTCCTCCAGATTCCTTGAATCGTTTAATGATATTATACAGCATAGAGGGTGAACTATCTAAATCCCTTCTTATCTTACTTTGATGAACTTTAAAAAAAAAATAAATTTGTGGCAGCGGGGATATGGTCGAGCGTCGGCTGTGAACGGCGAGGAGTCAGGTTGAACCAGTAGGTAACGTGTGACGAGGTGCGCCTGTGTCTAATTACTGGCTGCCTATTAACCTATGTCTCTGTGCGTCTTTCAGACAGCCAGGAACGAGAGACAGCGGTGACATGTGTGTGTAGTGTGTCTATGTATAGTTAAGTCACTGGAAAGTGTGGTGAAAAATAAAAAGAACACATTTGTTCTGAAGTCTGCTCCCAGTTCCTCTGTTTCCCTACATCAGAGGGTTGTTACACAATTATTTCCTGACACACTTGTTGACAAACTGGAGATCCGCGACCCATCTTTTCTCCTCGAAGACTAGGCCTTTCCCGGATACTGATTTTGTACCAAATCACGATTACAATCACCTGTCGACATCACCCGTTTCAAATCACATCATTATTGAATTGTTTTACCTCATTACTAGCCTTACATTTCCCCGTCCCAACTTTTTTTGTAAGTGTTGCAGGCTTAAAACGCACGAATGGATGTATATTAATAAAAGAAATGAAGTTGACCAGACAAAACATTAATTATCTTGGGTTCGTACTGTCTGCAATGAAATACAAGTCAAGGTAAATTTAGAAAATCGCTGCTTTCTTTTTTAGTTACATTTTCCATACTGTCCCAACCCTTTCTAATTTGGGGTTGTAGAACATTTCCATGTAGTTACATTGAATTGAAAGTGAACGGAGAGGAAAATTAGTACATTACAGTTGATTTTGTGGTCAAAGTCACACACTGAGTTTTCAGATTTTGGTATTACCATTGGCACCGTTTGCAAAATCATTCAAAAATATCCTGTTTTTCAGTTCCTCCTTCACCCAGAGCACATACTATTCTAGAAAGAACAGACTACACACCACACCATAGGTGTGACCTTCACTATATGGCCTTCACACCCCTCCAAAATTAGGCGAAGCTCATCGAATTTACAGAGAAAAGGAGTGAACAGTGAACAATTACAAACATCATGCAGTGTTTTATTTATTTATAAACACTTCTTTTTTTCCATAAAAACTAACACAAACGGCGGCACGGTGGTGTAGTGGTTAGCACTGTCGCCTCACAGCAAGAAGGTCCGGGTTCGAGCCCCGTGGCCGGCGAGGGCCTTTCTGTGTGGAGTTTGCATGTTCTCCCCGTGTCCACGTGGGTTTCCTCCGGGTGCTCCGGTTTCCCCCACAGTCCAAAGACATGCAGGTTAGGTTAACTGGTGACTCTAAATTGACCGTAGGTGTGAATGTGAGTGTGAATGGTTGTCTGTGTCTATGTGTCAGCCCTGTGATGACCTGGCGACTTGTCCAGGGTGTACCCCGCCTTTCGCCCGTAGTCAGCTGGGATAGGCTCCAGCTTGCCTGCGACCCTGTAGAACAGGATAAAGCGGCTAGAGATGATGAGATGAGATGAGACTAACACAAACTTCAAAATTACAAGTAAACTGACACCAAGGATGGGGTTTTTTGACACAACCACGACTTCACTCCCTTTTTTTGTGCAACGTAATCTTTCCTTAGAAGATAAACTTGACCACAATAACCATCTTCAGCATTGCTGTGACACAGAATTCTCGCAAACCTCTCCCCCAAGGGAGCTACCTTTATCATGATAATATATCTAAAAACAGTAAGATGCAACTAAGTTTACCGAGAAAATGATGAGTAAAAAGTAGTGGAGGAAAGGTTCATAGTGATGCAAATCAAAACCTGTTGCACAACTGAGGTTGTTTCAAATCCTCAAATTATATTTTATGCTCTTTCCCCCCCTCTGTGGCTTCCACTGGCTTCATTTTGCAAACAAACAAACAAACAAACAAACAAACAAACAAACAAACAAAAAACCCTCTTGGGCATCAGACATCCTCATAAGCTATATACCTTGAGTTCAAATTACAGACCAGGGGTGGGTTTCCTGAAAGACTCTTAAGGCCAAGAGCATCTTTAATTACCTCTTAAGCTCCATCATCAAGCTAACATGATTTTTCCCGAACAACATCGTAGCCAAAATAGTTCTTTAGTTTGCTCTGAACGTACGATGGACCTAGACCACTCGTTCACAACAAAGACCGTCTCCTAGACCCCGAAGCCGTTTGTTTTCAGGATAATGGCTGGCTGATGAAATTATTGGCTGGCTAGCTGACTCAGCCAAAACCTTAATGGCTGCTGCAGCCACCAAAATGTTTATGGCTACAAATGGCTGATACTGGACGTCACTGTGTGGCATATATCTGGGCGAACGGATCAAACAAATGGGGGGAATAAATAGCAAATTACCACAGGTCCCCTGGCTCTTACTTCATTGTAAATATAAATCTAGCAAGATTGTAGTTCAATGCTAATAATAAGCTAATCTGGATTGTTCGAGGAAGGCATCTAGCTATCTACTCTCACTAGCAATGACCAGTGAAGGACTGGCAGCTATCTTACTATGATGAAAGTAGAGTGGTGGAGTACTTTTTTTTTTTAATCAATCTCGAAGTATGTGAAACAAACAAACAAAAAATACCTTTACACTTTCCCTCAGCAGCGGCAAAGAATGCAGCCATCTCGTCGATATCGGAGTCGATTGATGCTCTGGGTGGGTTCCCGGGTTCCCCAGTGTATCGTGGGAACGGTGTGAGGGGCGGGAAGCCAGACAGGTAGTCACAACGGCAAGCTTGTGGTGGCTCTCTGTGCTGTGATATCAGTTCTAAATCTCTACAGTGTATGCCTATACGTCTCTATTGTGTTACTACTAGTGTGTACAGTTGATCATGTTTGTGTCACTTTTCTTGTAGCTCATGATGTGGATAAACCCATTATTTGATGTACACAATTCTTAGTGGCTCAGCCAAATTTTATTAGATAGCAGCTCAAATTGGCTTACAAAATTATTGGCTGGCGGCGGCTCAAATTCTAAATGGCGGTTTTAGCGGCGCCTGGCGGCGGCTTCGGGGTCTAGCGTCTCCTCACAGCCGAATACACAGAATGCGCATGTGCCTCTGAGGGACTCTCATAGGCTACATCCACACGACAACGAGATTTTTTTTTTTAAATATCGCATCCACATGGGCAACGGATCAGTAAAATATCAGGTTCATATGGCAACGCAACGCTTGCTGAAAACGATGCAATACACATGCCACACCTCTACGTGCGCTGTAAGACGGTCCCATCGGAGACACCAGAACAATAGAAGTAGACGCATGCGCATAACTGCGCATGCGCACAGTGACTATCCCTGTCACTGTCACACGCACACACTTTCTCACTCCCTATCCTATGGATATAGTCCCTTTAAATCACGTGCTCGTTTTTTGAATGGAGACGCGGAAAGAGGAATGAACGGGGGTAGATGGAAGCCGGTACGCCAACATTCTGATATCCTCCAGAATTCTTTAATGGTCCGGAATAAACATCTGAAGAGGTGAGACCGCTCCTTTTTTTCCCCTATTTTTGCTGGCGGGATTGACTCTGCCCTAAGGGCTATTCTCTCACTCTCTCTCTCTCTCTCTCTCTCTCTCTGTCTCTCTCTCACTTTGCACCATTACACAATAAATATTCACAGTGAAAATATTTTGTAAGCGCGTTTCATGAACCAAGTTATAGGATTTGTTGACAACTCGCATCGAGTTCGTTACACTTCTACCCGGCGTGAAGCACATGTGGTTGTGACGTCATCGTAAACAAATCCGTTCTACTCATCCAGACGACTTCGCAACGGCTCCGTTGCCAGATTTTTTCACTCTGGAACCCGTTCTCAAAAGATTTCGTTTTGGGGCACCCAAAACGCCGGTGCCGTGTGGACGCCAGGCTGAAACGATAAACAATTTTATCAGATTCACCTGAATCCGTTGCCGTGTGGACAGGGCCTATCAATGGGCGGAAACTGGTATTGAATCTGCTGCAGGCGTTACATTATTTTCTTGTATGTTGCAAATACATTGAGTTAATTATTAAATAAATATACAAAAATATTATGAATATATTTCAACGTTATGGAATTATGTATGGATATCGTAATGTCACATTGATATCGCCACATTTTAATCAAATTTAACTTCATTAGGTGAGAGATTATCTCATTTAGTGTCATAAGAGAGACAAATTTCTGCACCTCTAACATCGTGTGTGTGTGTGTGTGTGTGTGTGTGTGTGTGTGTGTGTGTGTGTGTGTGAGAGAGAGAGAGTGTGTTAGTTTTTGATCTGTGTGTATTGAAGGAGGTTGAATTCTCTCTCTCTCTCTCTCTCTCTCTCTCTCAGGCTTGTAGTACTCAAGTCCGACTCGTGCCCTAATTTTAAAGACTCATGACTTGACTTGGACTTGAGCACTGATGACTCGGGCTTGGACTCGGACTCGTGCATTAACTGCATTCGAACTCGTAAATTGGAGACAAGGACTCTGATTTTTTTCTTTATTTCTTGTAACATGATAACTTGGCATAAGATATTTATATCTACATTCATTTTTATACTTATTTTGTGCAAGAGAACGCACATTCACCTGTTCAGGAACAAACTAACTTTAATGGCGCTAAAATGCCTGGAGAGAAGCCCCTAGGATTGTCCGCTTTGCTTATACAGACTTCTCGTGCAGTGGGAAAAAATGCACTGCTATGTGGCCCATATGTAGAAGAACTATCGAGGAGACGACGGGGACGACCTCGAACTTCAATCATTACTTGGCAAGACTCCACCCAGAGAAGGAAGTGACACGTTGTGTTCATTGCTCTGTTGATAGCGGGACTTGCTTGGTGACTGATGAACTAGCTAGTGTTAACCTTCTCTCATGTTATTTGCCCTGTTGATAGTGGGCGGGGCTTGTGTCAGACTCATCGTGGATCGGTAGTGGACTCAACTCGAAATTTTCTTTAATGACTTGGACTTGGGTGGCACGGTGGTGTAGTGGTTAGCGCTGTCGCCTCACAGCAAGAAGGTCTGGGTTCGAGCCCCGTGTCCGATGAGGGCCTTTCTGTGCGGAGTTTGCATGTTCTCCCCGTGTCCGCGTGGGTTTCCTCCGGGTGCTCCGGTTTCCCCCACAGTCCAAAGACATGCAGGTTAGGTTAACTGGTGACTCTAAATTGACCGTAGGTGTGAATGTGAGTGTGAATGGTTGTCTGTGTCTATGTGTCAGCCCTGTGATGACCTGGCGACTTGTCCAGGGTGTACCCCGCCTTTCGCCCATAGTCAGCTGGGATAGGCTTCAGCTTGCCTGCGACCCTGTAGAAGGATAAAGCGGCTAGAGATAATGAGATGAGATGAGATATATATATATATATATATATATATATATAGGGAGAACATTGGTATTGTGGATAACGGTGAAATGAGCAAGCCTGGGGAACACATTTACTGAATTATTTTGCTTATTATTTGCTCATTCTTTCGTCTGCACATTTGTTCATTTAATTAAAAAAACACGCTTGGAATAAAAAGGTTATTGTCCAAAAAATGTAAAAAAGTTTCAATTATTAATTACCACACTATATATGTAATGCTTAACAACGATGCAATATATTAACATGTTTTAACTTTATATTTCATTGCTTTTGGTGAAAAATGAACGCCATGTGACCTCATTGAATGGATTTAGCAACTATTAATGCCTTTAGCAATTACAGTACAAATGTTTTTAGCAACTACTAATGCCTTTATTGGGGACGCACACTGCAAAGAAGCTCTTAGTAATGTTGCTCCTAAGAGACCTTCTTATGAGTGAGTTTGGGAAAACCATGTTCAGAGACAACATTTGTTGCTTAAGAGCGTCTCTAAATTTGCTCTTTCGCACTAAAGGGCAACATTATCGGGAAACCCAGCCCAGAATGGCAATTCAGGTCTTCAACTTCACAGAACCTCGCATGTCCTTCTCAATGATCTCACCACGAATCTACCTTTCTTCATCAAAATTCTCCAGACCTATCAGTTGGATAGCTAGTATAACACTTCTTGGTATTTCTCTGCCCTGGCATTTATTGTTTTGAGTAGGTTTTGAGATCCGTTTTATCGGAATAATCCACAATTTCCCAATCCCGTCCTGCATGTTCAATTCAGGAAAGGCTGTTAATTCGATGATTAGTTGAATCGGGTGTGTTGGGAGCCCTGAACACTGCAGGACATGGGCCTGGACACTCCAGGACCAGGGTTGGGAAACAGAGGACTCTACCACCTGTATAAACCAGGATTAGTGTATCAGGTCATGAATCCTTAGAAAAATTTCAAGTACTTTATTGCTGCGCCTTCAGCCATTTTAGAAGCTGGTCTGGGTAATAAAGTAATTTTGTCTCTGAAAATGACTAAATATAAATGTTATAATTGTCCACTTATTGTATCCTCCGTGCATTTAATGACTACACACCACTCTACTGGTCTAGTCACTAGCAAGTTTCCAACCTTTGTCATTACATCAGCTTACAACCTCTGCCACGTTGTGCAGATCCTGTTGAACCCTGCTTTCAACTTGTCCTTATCAGCGTCTCAGATTATTTGGAAATATATGCAACACCGACTTCACACCAGTGTGTTCAACCTTACCTTAGCAGCAAGCACAATGTTGGTGAAGCTATTTCCTTGGATATTCACCTCAAAGTATCTGAGCTACTATAATAGCTCTAGCTTACCAAAGGCGTGACCTTTGTCACAGTAGCATAATGTCCCATGACCTCAGCTAAATGTTCTCGAATTTTTTGGCCATCTGTTTCATTTCCCGTTATTTTTATCCAAGCCACATTACATGACACTGGAGCTCTGAGATTCCACTGTGTGCCCCATGACCTAAATAGCTCCTGAGACAATGATCATTACATAATGGCTCAATGGGAAATCTATAAAACAGTTTAAGCTCATTTAGGTTTTAGCTCACAGCAGACATTCCTGCTATTACAAAGACATTCGCACTGTTTCTGCACGCCCAATAAATTCATTTAATACTAAATTAGTACAGACAGTTGTACAGCTTCATGGAACGTTTACGTTTGTTTCCAAAGACAATCTGAAATGGATCATGTGTGGCCAAGGAATTTTCTTTGCTTAAGTCCATCCATCCATTATCTGTAGCTGGTTATCCTGTACAGGGTCGCAGGCAAGCTGGAGCCCATCCCAGCTGACTATGGGCGAGAGGCGGGGTACACCCTGGACAAGTCACCAGGTCATCGCAAGGCTGATACATAGAGACAAACAACCATTCACACTCATTCACACCTACGGTCAATTTAGAGACACCAATTAGCCTAACCTACATGTTTTTGGGCTGTGGGGGAAACTGGAGCACCCGGAGGAAACCCACGCAGACACGGGGAGAACATACAAACTCCACACAGAAAGGCCCTTGCCAGCCGCTGGGCTTGAAACCAGAACCTTCTTGCTGTGAGGGGACAATGCTAACCACCGTGCCATCCCTTTGCTTAAGTTTTTTTTTGTGTGTGTGTGTTTAAATATATATACCAACATTAATTAAATAAATGAATTGCTTATGTCAAGTTGCTGAACTGAATTGGAATGGTGTGTGGACGGAAATGTGAACTTTCCCAAAATACAATTACGCATCTGGGTGATACATCTCTTCCTTTACAACCTGAAGCACAATAGCCAATGACCTTAGAAAAAAAAAAGTGACTAATCATCAGGCTTGGCTATAACTTCTTATCTTAACTATAACCTAATAATTTCTTTTTTTTAGATAAAATCTGTATTCTTTGTTGTTATATTTATTGTTGTTTTTTAATTTCATTTAATATCGTTCTATTTTGGGGCGGCACGGTGGTGTAGTGGTTAGCGCTGTTGCCTCACAGCAAGAAGGTCCGGGTTCGAGCCCCGTGGCCGGCGAGGGCCTTTCTGTGCGGAGTTTGCATGTTCTCCCCGTGTCCGCGTGGGTTTCCTCTGGGTGCTCCGGTTTCCCCCACAGTCCAAAGACATGCAGGTTAGGTTAACTGGTGACTCTAAATTGACTGTAGGTGTGAATGTGAGTGTGAATGGTTGTCTGTGTCTATGTGTCAGCCCTGTGATGACCTGGCGACTTGTCCAGGGTGTACCCCGCCTTTCGCCCGTAGTCAGCTGGGATAGGCTCCAGCTTGCCTGCGACCCTGTAGAACAGGATAAAGCGGCTAGAGATAATGAGATGAGATCATTCTATTTTGTCAGGATACGCCAAATGGCCTCACAATCTCCAAATTTTTATGTATACCTGCCCTCATGTGGCGCTTTCAAAGGAAGCCATGGCCTAATGGCTAGAGAAGCAGCTTTGGGCCTGAAAGGTTGCTGGTTCAATTCCCTTGATCAGCAGGACTATCTAAAGTGCTCTTCAGCAAGGCACCTGCTGCTCTAGGTATGTTGCACATCACTCTCTATAAGACCATCTGCTAAATTCCTGTAAAGTAATGTACTTTTTGTCCTCAGGAAAAGACTAAAAACCTGATTCTCTCATTTATTACTACAAAAACACTCAACTGGTTTTAAAGTATATAACAGAGGTGTGACACTAGAAATCAGCATGACAGGGTTATATCAGAAACACTAGTAAACTACATACTGTAGTTTTAATAAAATCCTGAAGACTACTTGCATCATAACAGTTTTCCCAGTTGGATAATCGAATTGGTGCACTGCCACAGTGTTAGACGACATGTCATGCAAGAAAATAAGAAACTGATCAGATGGTGATCCTGTGACGTTTGGAAAACTTGTTAGTCCTCAAACTCTGAATGTATTATATAATTTATTACGTTGTTCTACACCAAGTTGCCAAATATCATTTCAGATCTAGAACATGTTCCTTCAGTGTAGAAGGTCACAAGACTGAAATAAATATCACATAACACACTCAGTCACATGCACACGTTTGCACGTACAACCAAACACACACACACACACAACACTAATAGAATGTGTTAGTGGGTCAAAGGGGACCGTTTTCCACCGTGTGTGTTGAACAACAAAGGTGGTGCCTGTGTAGTGTGTAAAAAAGGAAAAGGAACAATGGAATGGAGTTTTTAAAAAAAAAGATCATTGCAAAATTTATGATTGAAGTATAAATTCAACTTGCAGAGTGAAATGTACACACCATAATGACTGAGTGATAGTTACTACACATGTCTCTGCAAATGAAACCAAGGTCATACAACCTGAGGCCTTGGAGACACACACATGCGCACACACACACACACACACACACACACACACACACACACACACACACACACACACACACAGGTGGGAGATTAGATTTGAGCCAGGACCTCTGTGTCAGGTGACCAGGTTTAGAGAGAGATAGAGAAAATTGTCTGTGTGTGTGTGTACTTGCTACATGTTGAAGACTGGAATAAGTTTTTTTACCAACACGTAGGACATTTTTGGAAAGTGAGGACATTTTTGCTGGTCCTCACTTCTTCAAAAGGCTGTTTGAGGGTTAAGACTTAGTTTTAGGGTTTGGGTTAGAATTAGGTTTAGGTTAGGGTTAGGGTTATTGAGGGGCGAGGGAATGCATTATATCAATGAGTCATGGTCACATGCCTAAGCTCTGACCGAAGGTGTTTGGTTAAGCCTCGGTCACAACCAGCCGTACGTGCTCCTATGGCTGGTCTACGTGCAAAAAACGCAAGAAACGCACGGAGGGCGCGCATGTGACGTGCTGATTTTCGAGCCGTAGACTGGCCGCAGACCGGCCGCAGAGGTTCTTTGTCATGTCAAACAAACTCTACGGGCACTTACGTTTTTTTCAGGTTGCAAGACAAACTTACGGCCAACGTGTGTCTTTCTCCATGAACAAAAAAAAAAAACACAGCGATTTGGGAAACGGCAAAAATCGCACGGCCAAAAAATCGTACGTCCGGTTGTGACCTAGGCTTTAGAAAACCATATCTGACATACACATTTCACTGTAGCTGAATTACAACAACAAACCAGAAGGTAATGCATGGCTACCTGGTGCCACATCATTACTTGCTCTATAAAGAAACAACATATATATATTTACTAGTTAGGATTTAAAGTTGAGGATTAAAATTAGTGTTAGTGGGCACACCTGTGACTAGGACTTACAGTGGTGCTTGAAAGTTTGTGAACCCTTTAGAATTTTCTATATTTCCGCATAAATACGACCTAAAACATCATCAGATTTTCACCCAAGTCCTAAAAGTAGATAAAGAGAACCCAGTTAAACAAACGAGACAAAAATATTGTACTTGGTCATTTATTTATTGAGGAAAATGATCCAATACTACATATCTGTGAGTGGCAAAAGTATGTGAACCTCTAGGATTAGCAGTTAATTGGAAGGTGAAATTAGAGTCAGGTGTTTTCAATCAATGGGATGACAATCAGGTGTGAGTGGACACCCTGTTTTATTTAAAGAACAGGGATCTATCAAAGTCTGATCTTCACAACACATGTTTGTGGAAGTGTATCATGGCACGAACAAAGGAGATTTCTGAGGACCTCAGAAAAAGCATTGTTGATGCTCATCAGGCTGGAAAAGGTTACAAAACCATCTCTAAAGAGTTTGGACTCCACCAATCCACAGTCAGACAGATTGTGTACAAATGGAGGAAATTCAAGACCATTGTTACCCTCCCCAGGAGTGGTCGACCAACAAAGATCACTCCAAGAGCAAGGTGTGTAATAGTCGGTGAGGTCACAAACGACCCCAGGGTAACTTCTAAGCAACTGAAGGCCTCTCTCAAATTGGCTAATGTTAATGTTCAGGAGTCCACCATCAGGAGAACACTGAACAACAACGGTGTGCATGGCAGGGTTGCAAAGAGAAAGCCACTGCTCTCCAAAAAGAACATTGCTGCTCATCTGCAGTTTGCTAAAGACCATGTGGACAAGCCAGAAGGCTATTGGAAAAATGTTTTGTGGACGGATGAGACCAAAATAGAACTTTTTGGTTTAAATGAGAAGCGTTATATTTGGAGAAAGGAAAACACTGCATTCCAGCATAAGAACCTTATCCCATCTGTGAAACATGGTGGTGGTAGTATCATGGTTTGGGCCTGTTTTGCTGAATCTGGGCTAGGACGGCTTGCCATCATTGATGGAACAATGAATTCTGAATTATACCAGCAAATTCTAAAGGAAAATGTCAGGACATCTGTCCATGAACTGAATCTCAAGAGAAGGTGGGTCATGCAGCAAGACAACGACCCTAAGCACACAAGTTGTTCTACCAAAGAATGGTTAAAGAAGAATAAAAGTTAATGTTTTAGAATGGCCAAGTCAAAGTCCTGACCTTAATCCAATCGAAATGTTGTGGAAGGACCTGAAGCGAGCAGTTCATGTGAGGAAACCCACCAACATCCCAGAGTTGAAGCTGTTCTGTATGGAGGAATGGGCTAAAATTCCTCCAAGCCGGTGTGCAGGACTGATCAACAGTTACGGGAAATGTTTAGTTGCAGTTATTGCTGCACAAGGGGGTCACACCAGATACTGAAAACAAAGGTTCACATACTTTTGCCACTCACAGATATGTAATACTGGATCATTTTCCTCAATAAATAACTGACCAAGTATAATATTTTTGTCTCATTTGTTTAACTGGGTTCTCTTTATCTACTTTTAGGACTTGTGTGAAAAGCTGATGATGTTTTAGGTCATATTTATGCAGAAGTATAGAAAATTCTAAAGGGTTCACAAACTTTCAAGCACCATTGTAGGGTTCAAGGGTAGTGTTTAGAGTTACACTACAAAAGTCTTAGCAAGTAAACCTATCTTGAATATAGTATTTCCTATAATGAAATTACTATAAACCCGAAACGAGATTAAACTTAAGTCTAGACTTTAAAATAAGTTTGAAATAAGTTTGTTCTATTGGCAAATAAATTAAAAACATTTTAAGCTTCATTCAAGAACAAAAAAGTTTGGAATGTATAGGCAAGCTAAAATTGATTTATATGAATTTTGGAATTTTTTTTTAAGAAAGAAATTTAGTCATTTGGGTATTGAAGTATTTGAGTGTCAGTAATACAAATAGCTCACACATAGTTGGCCTTCGTTGAAGAAGAACAACAACAACTTTATCACACATACACGTGCGAAATTCATCTCTGCATTTGACCTATCTGAAGCAGTGAACACACACATGCACATTGAGCACACACACATACCCAAAGCAGTGGGCAGCCATGTTACAGCCATGTTACAACTGCATGTCTTTGGATTGTGGGGGAAACCAGAGCACCCACTGGGCTCAAACCCAGAACCTTCTTGCTGTGAGGCGACAGTGCTAACCACTACACCACCGTGCTGCCTGTGGCATTGTCCTGGTTAATGTTCAACTTAAATACTGATAACTGAGCTAAATCTAGCAGCCGGTGTTTGATATACTGTATGATGCATCCAATGACCTTCTAGGATTCAATGGTGAAAATAGCAATAATTGATATATATATCATAATAATTTATATATTTATTATAGGCTATATTCAGTTTAAAATGTTTTAATGTCATTCACTCCTAACCTAACTGTTATTAGTAATCAAGCTTTATAAATGACATTCACATCTATGAAATATTTGGAATTTTCTATGTATAAGTCACATTGTCAGCATGGTGTTGCATCATGTGAATTTCCTGCTTCTGGGAAAATTAAGTTCTCTCGTTCATTATTTTTGGTGATATTTTTAAAAATATTAAAATACTGACTGACAAGGTCGCGGTGAACATGCATTAATTCTATTAAAAAAATTCTATCCTGATACTCATGCAAGTGCAAGGTGTGGACATTGTCAGCTAGGAAGCTTTACTATAATGCACATTTTCTTAGTTTCAATATCAGACACAATTATAAATAGGAAAGTTTTTTAAAAAATGTGCCATTTTAAGCATTACAAGAGCTAAATTGCAGACCAGTTGTCGGTTTACCCATTAGTGTTAGATTAGAACTAACACTAATACAGCAGTGTTGGTAGCAGGAAGCGTGATAGTTGTTATTTACATTTTATTATAAACTATATGGGCCAGCTGTGCACCAGGCCTCCTCGCCCAACATCAGTGCCTGACCTCACTAATGCTCTTATGGCTGAAATCTAATGGAAAGCCTTCGCAGAAAAGTAGGATCTGTTATAGCAGCAAATGGTCACATGCCTAAGCTCTGATGGTCAGGTGTCCAAACACTTATGGCCATATAGTGTACATAGTATTACCTTTGCGACACACCGCCACATTTAAGACTCCGTCATCCAGGCATTTGTCTTTCTCAAGGCAGAAACCTTCATTTTCGGGATTGTTCTTTACACTGGCTAATACATCACGAGGAGGTGTGTACCGATATGCTGGAATCCCCTTGACCACCACTTCTTTCTCAAACAACATGTAGATTGACCTAAAAAAAGAAAAAAGGAATAAAAATGAGAACGTAATAAGACAAGAATAAAACATTACATCACTGTTTATGGACAGAGACACGACATTATTCAAATAGTACACTTTTTTAGTTGTTTGAAAATTTCATCTCATCTCATCATCTCTAGCCGCTTTATCCTGTTCTACAGGGTCGCAGGCAAGCTGGAGTCTATCCCAGCTGACTACGGGCGAAAGGCGGGGTACACCCTGGACAAGTCGCCAGGTCGTCACAGGGCTGACACATAGGCCAAGTTTACATTAGACCGTATCTGTCTCGTTTTCTTCGCGGATGCACTGTCCATTTACATTAAAACGCCGGGAAACGGGAATCCGCCAGGGTCCACGTATTCAATCCAGATCGTGTCTGGTCCGGTGCTGTGTAAACATTGAGAATACGCGGATATGCTGTGCTGAGCTCTAGCTGGCGTCGTCATTGGACAACGTCACTGTGACATCCACCTTCCTGATTCGCTGGCGTTGGTCATGTGACGCAACTGCTGAAAAACGGCGCGGACTTCCGCCTTGTATCACCTTTCATTAAAGAGTATAAAAGTATGAAAATACTGCAAATACTGATGCAAATACTGCCCATTGTGTAGTTATGATGGTCTTTAGGCTTGCCATCCTTCCACTTGCAAGTGGTAAGTGACTTGCGCACAGCGGCTCAGTCCCGAATCACTGCTCGTGCACTACACTCGCGCGCTCTGTGAGCTGCGCAGGGCCGGAGTGCGCACCCTCCAGAGGGCACTCGCTGTTCAGGATGGAGTGATTTGGAGCGCAGCCGCTGAGGAGGAAGCGATGAGCCGCACTGACACATTTCAACTTACGTGCCGAATTAGTCATGTGATTAGCGTATCCGTGTATTGGCGTTGCTGTGTGCACGCGAATCGTGTATTGGCGTTGCTGTGTGCACGCTAATCGTTTTTAAAAACGTTAATCTGATGATCCGGTCTAATGTAAACCCCACCATAGAGACAGACAACCATTCACACTCACATTCACACCTACGGTCAATTTAGAGTCACCAGTTAACCTAACCTGCATGTCTTTGGACTGTGGGGGAAACCGGAGCACCCCCACGCGGACAACATGCAAATTCCGCACAGAAAGGCCCTCGCCAGCCACGGGGCTCGAACCCGGACCTTCTTGCTGTGAGGCAACAGTGCTAACCACTACACCACCGTGCAGCCCGTTGTTTGAAAATAATAATTAAAATATAACTAACAGAGAACTAATAATACAGATCATTTAACTAATAATTTAATATAATTTATGAAAGAAATGTCATATCACATTGTACTCAAGAAATTTGGCTCTGCTCTAATTTCACACAGCATGTTAACATTTAGCCCACTTGGCAATGAAGATGAAATAGATGAATCAGCCCTAATATCCCCCCACCCCCAAGTCTTTGTTTTGTTTGCAGCTTTTGAAATCATGGGAAGTTATCAGTTTTCCAGACAGGAAAATATGTTATGAGATAACCCTAGAGCACAGTAAACAGTCAGTTCCCTTTTCCTGTTCAAAAAATTAAAAAAATTAGGGGAAAAGTCAACGAAAAGTCAACGGGGTGAAAACAGAAAACAAGCAGCCGTTAATGGAAGTGCTGAACTCACTACTTAATAATGTTGTGATCCAGTGACAGGCCTGCGATTTACATTTTATACCAGATGTAAAATTAATTATAAAATGTCATTTTTGGAAATATATTATCTGAAGCACATATTCATAAATCGTTACATCTATGCTTGTTGGTAATGATTCCTGTTCAGAAATGTTTCCTAAAATCTAATAATGCTCTGTGATAAAGCTCTAATAATGTTCGATAAATAACCCTTTAATAACTTATCATATTGAAAATGCGAGTGTCAACTATTCATTACAATCCCATGTGATCTACTGCACAAACTTTATACCTATTATTATTCTATCCACATTCATTGGATATGAGCAATCGTGTGCTCTGATTGGCTACTCTACTACTAGGCTATCAGCTCATATACCGTGAGTAGAGAAAAACAAAATGGCGGAGCATATTGCTGAACCAACCAAGGACGAAATAAAAATTCTACTCGAAAACAAAACCCCAAAAATACAAAAAAAAATAAAAGCAACTTTTATATGGAATAAAAGTATTTGATGGTAAGAACATATCTTTTTTTATTTTTCAAGAATTATTATTATTATTTTATCATTTTTCACAAATCGCTCCTGTCCTTTCGCTGGTTTGTTTACATTCTAAGCGGAAATAATTTTGTCAGACATTTTGTATAAAGTTTTTATTTATCGAATTTGCAAAAAATAAAGATAAAAATGCTCGGTTTCCCAAAATCCAGTGAATGTGGATAGAATAAAACAGTTATTCCACTCAATCTCGTCAGACATGGCTTATATCCAACTCAACGCTACGCGTAGGGTGACCATTTCCATAACACCAAAAAGGAGGACATTATTTGGATGGGGGGTCTGGGGGCCCTCCCCCAGAAAATGTTGTATTTCTTAGATGCAATTTCCTGCATTCTAATCAATTTTAGGGTGAATAATGGCAAATCCCATCTGATTCATAGCCCTCAAATTTTTATGTAAACCACAGTGGCAAGATTGAGAATGGATTATTTTTATGCAAGTCACTCAAGTTTGGTGAAATCAACATCGCAATGTTGTAGGGTTAAAGATTATGATTGTGGGGAAAAAAAGAGTAAGGTCAAAGCATTCATTGTATTTATTATAATTCATGTATTAGCTCTTAATTGGCTAGAACACCATATTTGTATTTATTAAAAACATTGTGGAGTTAACAAACCACTGAAATTAAACTTAAGGTGCTGAGTACCAAAAAGCACAACATTTGTAGATTCTCAAAGAACAAATAGGCAACATAACCAGCAACATTATAAAACGTTTTAAAACAGTATATCATGCTTCAGTCTTTCAGTGTCTTCAGAATTCGTAGGTGTCTTTGTGTGTGTGTGTGTGTGTGTGTGTGCAGAAGCGCAGCTTGTGAACAGGCAAGCCAAGCAACTGCTTGGGGCCCCCTGGCCCAGGGGCCCCCCGAGAGTCGGGGCCCAAGGGCTTATTTATTTTGATGAACGCTGGTCAGAAGGCGGGCAGCACGGTGGTGTAGTGGTTAGCGCTGTCGCCTCACAGCAAGAAGATCCGGGTTCGAGCCCCGTGGCCGGCGAGGGCCTTTCTGTGTGGAGTTTGCATGTTCTCCCCGTGTCCGCGTGGGTTTCCTCCGGGTGCTCCGGTTTCCCCCAAAGACATGCAGGTTAGGTTAACTGGTGACTCTAAATTGACCGTAGGTGTGAATGTGAGTGTGAATGGTTGTCTGTGTCTATGTGTCAGCCCTGTGATGACCTGGCAACTTGTCCAGGGTGTACCCCGCCTTTCGCCCGTAGTCAGCTGGGATAGGCTCCAGCTTGCCTGCGACCCTGTAGAACAGGATAAAGCGGCTACAGATAATGAGATGAGATATTGGTGATGAACACTGGTCAGAAGGGCCCCCTGGAAATTTTTGCTTGGGGCCACAACAGACTCTAGAATCGCCTCTGTGTGTGTGTGTGTGTGTGTGTGTGTGTGTGAGTGAGAGAGAGAACAGTCAGACTCTTTGAAGTAGCCTGTGCCTTTGACATGTCCATGGAGGAATTTTACTGTACAAAAAAACTGAAATATCAACCTCTAGACACGCGCCAGGAAGATCATCAAAGGATAGAGCGCAACGCGTTCTAGAACGCAACGCCTCGCGGTGCAGAGTTCGCATTGCATGCCAAAAAACATCGAGCCATAGACTCTTTATTGTAGATTACTAGTGTGCAGCACAGATCTGCAGTTTCCCTACAAAACGTTATTCTAGAACTCTGCTCTTCCAGTCTGGCAAGTCGATATTATATAATTCCGCTCATCGTCTCTAAAAGGAGGACAAATGTGCGTCCGGCTTGATGCTGCGCCGGACGCCGGACAAGACATTGAAAAGACGGACGGTCCGGCCTAAAGCCGGACGTCTGGCCACCCTAGCTACGCGCCTCATCGGCTATCAGCTCATGCACAACTCGATTTCGTGGAATAATTGTTAAATGACTTGTGCATAATTATAAAGCAACTGTAATATTTGCGAACAATAAAAGAAAAACATTTCAAGAAAAACATCACAATTAGGTGACATCTATCAAGCTGGATATGAAGAAATGTATTTGTAAATTGCTATACAGGGGCATCTATAAGAAATAAGAAATGGGGTATTCATTAAATTCAGTCAGTTTGAGAAAACGTTTGTACCCTATGACAGCTTGTGAGTTTACGATTATTTACGACTCACTCATGAGAACCTCAACTGATCGGCTTTAAATGGCAGATTACAGCAGTTTTACAGACAGATTGCACTGAAAAGTGGAGCTGCACATGAATTTATTGAAAATTATATGAAAATCAGTCAATTCATACAAATTAAAATCAATCCAAATCTAAAATAAATCCATAAATTAACACAAAAATGACTAGCTATTCAGTTTGATCAAAAGAAATGGCACCTGATAACAGAAGGAAGAGTTAGTGTATGTCTACGGTAGCCAACATGCAGTAATGGCTGAGCTGCATTATTGGAGAATAATGCCCTTACAAAGAGCTCTTTCACCATTTAGTCATATTTTTGACGTTTTCAACTAGGTAAGCTTTTCCTTTAATGGAGTTTTATAGGTGCCACTAAAGAGAAATCGGCTGTGCTGTGTGTACTGGTACTTGGTACTGTAATTTACATTTGATTGGCATTTATCAATGTATGAAGTACACAAGTATGAAGAAAATTTGCATTGCAGAAAACTCTTGTAAATCTGTTGGGAATTTTTAGTTAGATTCGTTAAACGGGGTCCGTCGGGTGCTTCATAAAATGACAAGGACACACAGCTTCCTGTAGCACTGAACTTCCTGTCATGTCAAGGTTAAACAGGTGTGCATACACCTGTCCTTGTCCTTGTTTTGGATATTTTATAACAAAACAGCTATCATATTTAGTAATGTGCTTTTTTTTTTTTAAATGTTCATATTTCAATACTGTGTTTATATGTGGTTTTGGACTTGATCTAGAAATAAGTGTATTGCATGATAATCATTTTAAATGTCTTAGAACTCATAAACAGGAATAATTTATCATATAATTTAGTTCACATGAAGCACTCGGTCATGACATTGATGACAAATGTTTATAATGTTTTATAATTGTAAATAAATATTACTATGCCTTTATAAATATTCACAGGCCACTATTAGTTATGAAGGCTGCACTGTAAAGAGCACGGCATTATAATAAATAAATAGTGACACTTCTGGTGCGACACGATTAGGCTATAGGTTATCGAGGAATTGTTTACAAGACATTGTTTGAGCTTTATGAAGTATTTTAGAGTTTAGAAACATGCCAACAAGGAATTATGACCACCTTATAGAGAAAATACAGTATAAATACAGTTATAATGGTTTATAATTTATAGACTACATATACAGTTGTGGTCAGAAGTTTACATACAGTGACATGAATGTCATCTTGGATATGAATGTCATGGCAATATTTGGGCTTTCGGTAATTTCTTTGAACTGTTCTTTTCCTGTGGCAGAATGATTGTACAGCATACATCTTTAATAATAATTAAAAAAAACACTAGAATTTGGTGCACAAATTTTAATTTTCTTTGGGTTTTCTGAAGCCAACACAGGGTCAAAATTATACATACAGGGTCAAACATTTACACACGCTCACTTAGATTTTTAATACAGAGGTGCTGAAACTTCCAAAATGTCTCTTATCTTGCCAAGGCCAAGGTCTCTTAACTTCCTGTTAGTGATCATGATTGACTACAGCTGGTAGCTTCTCTGTGCCTTCATAAAAAGGGTCTGGTTACAGCACTTATTGGATTGACCAGCACACAGTAAAATGTGAAAGTCCAAAGAGCTCAGTGCAGATCTGAGAAAGAGGATTGCAGATATACACAACTCCGGAATGTCTCTTGGAGCCATTTCTAAACAACTGCAAATTCCAAGATCAGTTCAAACAATTGTATCCAAGTTATTGTGAGGTGTAGTCACTTTGCCAAGCCACTTTGCTTCAAGAAAACCCAAACTGTCACCTTCAGCTGAAAGGAAATTGGTTTGGATGGTCAGGAACAACCTGTGAACCACCATGGCACAGCCCTGCCATGAACTGGAAGCTGATGGATCACTGTCTACAGTTCAGATCACCATGGACTAAGAGGCTGCTATCCAAGAAATAACCCCCTGCTCCAAAATTGACATCTTCAAGCTTAACTAAAGTTTGAAGCTGACCACACAGACAAAGAAAAAGCCTTCTGGAGGATAGCTGTATGGTCAGATAAGACAAAGATTGAGTTGTTTGGCCACAATGACCACCATGTACAGAAGGACACTGTACCAGCTGGTGGTGGTGATAGGATCATCATGCTCTGGGGCTGTTTTGCTGCCAGTGGAACTGGTTCATTGCACAAAGTGGATGGAATAATGAAGAAGGAGGACTACCTCTGAATTCTCAAGCATAAACCATCAGAAACTTGAACATGACTTGGGAGTTACAACAGGACAATGAACCCAAACATGCATCAGAGCTGGTTGTGGAGGATAAAGCAGGCTAACATTAAGCTTAAAACAAGTCCTGACTTCAACCCTGTTGAAAATATATGGACTGTGCTTATAAGTCGAGTCCATGCCAAGAAAAAAAAAATAATTGAACTCTACCAATTCTACCATGAAGAGTCGTGAAATATCCAACCAGAATTCTGCCAGAAGCTTGTTCATGGTAAACACAAATGTTTGGTCAAGGTGAATCTTGCGAAGAGATATTTCACCCAAATATTAGGTGTGCTGTATGTATATTTTTGACCCTGTGTTGAGCTCAGTAAACCCAAAGAAAATTAAAACTTGTGCACCAAATTCTAGTAGGTTTTTTTTTATTAAAGATGTATGCTGTACAATCATTCTGCCACAGGAAAAGAGCAGTTCAAAGAAATTACTGAAAGCCCAAATATCGCCATGACATTCATATCCAAGATGACATTCATGTAACAGTGAATGAAAGCACCTTTTTGTTTTGTATTTCTAAAAACACCATTCATGAAGGATAAAGGATGTAAACTTCTGAGCAGTTGATCCTCTTTCCGTCCTAAGGAGGATAAGGGTGAAAGCAAGCGAGCAGGTGAGTTCTTGCTGTCACAGATCCAAGCAATACAGGAACGAGTGTCATAAAGAGTCTTTCCATGCTGAACAAAGAAGGGATGGGGTGTGAACATTTAGGGCAAGGGTCTCACTGAAAATAATCTCTCAGTCATCGTAAAACTCAGAAAATGAGAATGACAGGCACCCGGGTTGGAGGATGTGGATAACAGTTATATAATAAACAAAAAGCTAAAAATACAAAATAGCTGGAGGGAAATAGGAGCTCTGATTTAACTTGAATAATTTGTGAACGTTTACTGGAGTTAGGTGCTGTCAATATTATAGTTTAATTTAGTGATTCTCAGAGTGGGGTTTGTGAAGCATTGCCCAGGGGTCCATGAGTTTTAAAATTTAGTTTTAGTAGTATCAAAGATATTGTTATTTATACATGTAATCATCTGTTTGATAGTCATTTGAATAGAATTTTATGTAATAGAAACCAAAATAACTTAAAATAACTTATATAAGTTATGCTTATAAATAACACATAAATAATTGAACCTAATATGTTCTGTTGTTAGATAGTTCAGAAATAAAAACACTTTGGCACCAATAAATAGCCAAAATATTATTGCACACATTTAAATAACAGGCTTAATATTTGAATAGTAGAACTGTGTCTAAAAAGTATGCAAATCCTTGGTTACTTGTTCATACTGTTTTTTTTTTTTAAACGACTGTGACTGCACATCGGTCACCATTGCCTGTTACGCTACATAGCCAAAAGTATATGGACACTTGACCATAATACCCAAAATAAGGCCTTCCCCCAAACAACAAACGCACAATTGTCTAGAATGCCTTTGTATGCTGTAGCATTACGATTTCCTTTCACTGGAATTAAAAGGCTGAACTTAACATATGTTCCAGCATGACAATGCCCCCGTGCATAAAGTGAGGTTCATGAAGATATAGCTTGCCAAAGTTGGAGTTGAAGAATTGAGTGGCCTGCACAGAGCCCTGACCTTAACCCCACTGAACACCTTTGGGATGAACTGGAAAACCAACTTTGTGTCAGGGCTTCTTGTTTGACATCAGTATCCAATCTCTTGTGCTCTTGGAGCTGAATGGACAGAAAATCCCCACAGCCATGCTCTAAAATCTGTTGAGAAGCCTTCTGAGAAGAGTGGAAGTTATTATAATAGCAAAGGGGAACAAATCAGCATTAATGCCCATGGATTTGGAATGGGATGTTCAATACTCAGGTATTCACATACTTTTTGCCAAATACTGTATATCTACCGTAAATACACAATGTAGCCACCATAGCCATGAACGTGATCTGTTATCTTCTGGGGTTTTCTCAAACAACAGTCTCTAGAGTTTACACAGAATGGTGTGGAAAAAAAACCCACTGACTGAGCAACAGTTCTGTGGGTGGAAATGTCTTATTTATAAGAGAGGTCAGAGGAAAATGGCCACATTGGTTTGAGCTGCCAGGAAGGATACAGCAACTCTCATAGCAACTCTTTACAACCATGGTGAGCAGAAAAGTATCTCAGCATGCAACAGCAGAAGACCACACTGGGTTCCACTCCTGCCAGCCAAGAACTGGAATCTTAGAATCAAGAACACGTTCCTATTAAAGTGGCCGGTGAGGGTATTCGTCACCTCATAGTTACATGCATTTCATAATATTCATTCATTTTTCTACTGAACCTCTGGCCCTGCATTGCACCTGACCCCTGCCCATCATCTTGCATGTGGTCAGCCCATAACATGGCTCCATGTTGCCATTTTGGGCTGTTTACCAGGCCATTGTCTAGTGCCAGTCCCAGCAACTGTAATGGGGGCAAGGAACACTTGGTCTTTTTTGTAACTTTGATGAGGGTCACTGGGATCATTCTTTGTCTGACTGCTCCCAGTGACCCCCATGAAAAGTCTGAGGCTAGGCCCCAGTAATCCTAATCCAACCCTGTTACCAGACTCACCTACAGGCCTGGCTCTGGGCTGCGCCCCAGTAATCCTAATTCAAGCCTGTTACCAGCCTCTCATCCACAGGCCTGGCTCTGGACTGGCTCCTAATAACTCTAATCCAACCCTGTTACCAGACTCTCACCCACAGGCCTGGCTCTGGGCTGGGCCCCAGTCATCCTAATTCAATTGTTACCAGACTCTCACCCAAAGACCTCACTCTGTGCTGGGCCCAAGTGACCCAAATCCAACCCTGTTACCAGCCTTTAACCCACAGGCCTGGCTCTGGGCTGGGCCCCAGTAATCCTAATCCAACCCTGTTACCAGACTCTCACCCACAGGCCTGGCTCTGGGCTGGCTCCCGATAACTCTAATCCAACCCTGTTACCAGCCTCTCATCCACAGGCCTGGCTCTGAACTGGCTCCTAATAACTCTAATCCAACCCTGTTACCAGACTGTCACCTACAGGCCTTGCTCTGGGCTGGGCCCCATTAACCTGAATCCAACCCTGTTACCAGCTTCTCATCCACAGGCCTGGCTCTGGGCTGGGTCCCGATAACTCTAATTCAACCCTGTTACCAGCCTCTCATCCATAGGCCTGGCTCTGGGCTGGCTCCCGATAACTCTATCCAACCCTGTTACCAGCCTCTCATCCACAGGCCTGGCTCTGGACTGGCTCCTACACTGTAAATAAAATTAGTCAAGCCGATTTAAAAATGTAACGCAACCTGCTGCCAAAGGATTTTGAATAAACTCAACTCCGGGCCAAATAGTTGTGCTGACTTGCTCTTTTAAGTCAACACAGATGGGTATTTTATGTTGACCTTACTTTATTTAGCAAGTTCAGTGCATTCAAATTGTGATGTTGAAATAAATTGAAATAATCATTCAAATTAACTTGGGAAAGCAAGTTGGCACAAAAAACATTAAGCTATCCTAAATTATTCTTTTTGGGGGGCTTTTTCCACCTTTATTAGATAGGACAGTGTAGAGACAGGAAATAAGCAGGAGAGAGACAGGGAGGGATTGGGAAATTACCTTGGGTCAGAATCGAACCCGGGTCCCTGGATTTATGGTATGGTGCCTTATCCACCTGAACCACAACACCCCAAAACATTCTTTTAATTTCACATAGAAGAGTATTTTATGTTGACTTGACTTGCCTTTAGAAGTTCAGTCCAACAAATTGTTTAGTTGAAATAAATTGAAATAATAATGCCAATTAACTTAGAAGAGCAAGTTGGCACATCATGGTTCTACGGTAAGTTGAGTTTACGCAAAATCCTTTGGCAGCAGGTTGCGTTACATTTTTAAGTTGGCTTGACTATTTTTTTTTTTACAATGATTTAGTGTGCATTAAATTTTTTAGTTAACACAAACCTCTCAACACTTAAGTTCTACTTCACTTTGCCTATTATTACACAAACAGAAACAAATACCGACATACAAGGAGGGAATTCCCTGGCCTCTGTTGAGGAAAGCTTAGTCTAGACTCCTATACAACGTCTCGTGTCAGTTTCCACGGACTTCTCACTCCACCCGACCGTTGAAACTTTCGAACTTGTGAAGTGCGCATGCGCAGTGGCATCGGTTAAGGGGCGTCAATCAGCACTTGAATATATAAGTTCACTTAACTTAATTTTCCAATTCCTATGAACTTGTGGTGGAGGAAAGGCGTCTCAACTATTTTTTTTAGTTACTTGAACAATTAGAAGGGAAATTTGTTCATTCAACTTAGAATCCTTTTTTTCACTCAACAATTCCACCGTGCCGCCCTACTGTAAAAAATGTAACTTGCAATGTAGTGGTTAGCGCTGTCGCCTCACAGCAAGAAGGTCCGGGTTCGAGCCCCATGGCCGGTGAGGGCCTTTCTGTGCGGAGTTTGCATGTTCTCCCCGTGTCCACGTGGGTTTCCTCCGGGTGCTCCGGTTTCCCCCACAATCCAAAGACATGCAGGTTAGGTTAACTGGTGACTCTAAATTGACCGTAGGTGTGAATGTGAGTGTGAATGGTTGTCTGTGTCTATGTGTCAGCCCTGTGATGACCTGGCGACTTGTCCAGGGTGTACCCCGCCTTTCGCCCGTAGTCAGCTGGGATAGGCTCCAGCTTGCCTGCGACCCTGTAGAACAGGATAAAGCAGCTAGAGAGAATGAGATGAGATGAGATTTTCTTTCCAATCCTTCATTTTGTTCTCCCGTCTTCTGATTGCTATGTGAGATCTCAGTTGTGTAACCTTTAATACAGTGGAAAAAGTGCATACTTACGCATGTGTTAATCTGTTACACTGTGTAGGAAGAAACCTATGGCCCAATTTCATGCTTATTTCAAAATATAGTCAAAAGGTTCAAATAGATAAAACTGCTAGTTATAAAAAATAAAATAAAATGCTGTTTCTTTGCATAAGAGCTGGCAGTATCCTTAACCTCCATTAACCACAACACACAGACACACACATGCACACAATTAATAGCGTATGCTTTGCCATACGCTTCATATACTTAATATAAGGCAGAAAGCACATCTGATGTCTATGCTAACATATTTCATCTCATTATCTGTAGCCGCTTTATCCTGTTCTACAGGGTCGCAGGCAAGCTGGAGCCTATCCCAGCCGACTATGGGCAAAAGGCGGGGTACACCCTGGACAAGTCGCCAGGTCATCACAGGGCTGACACATAGATACAGACAACCACTGACACTCTCATTCACACCTACGGTCAATTTAGAGTCACCAGTTAACCTAACCTGCATGTCTTTGGACTGTGGGGGAAACCGGAGCACCCGGAGGAAACCCATGCGGACACAGGGAGAACATGCAAACTCCGCACAGAAAGGCCCTCGCCGGCCACGGGGCTCGAACCCGGACCTTCTTGCTGTGAGGCGACAGCGCTAACCACTACACCACCGTGCCGCCCATGCTAACATGTATCTAAGCTAAATTCTCTGCATCATTTATTGTCTGCATTTTAAATTGTGTGCCATCTGGCTATCAAATCGATCATTTGATAAAGGTGTGTGGAAGAACACGGAACCTCACATCCTAAAGGAGGAAAGCTCAGTTTCAAACTACAACCTGCAATGCTGTAATTTCCTGATAAACAATGAGCATTTGATATTCGTGTGTGCATGATGTTCTCTGTGCTGCTGGCCCTCGGATCAAATTAATCCCACTGCAGCAATTACAGCATCCAACCCAACAAAGGAGAGGATGTGTTTCATGAAAAGAGCGATTGCTGTCACGAGAAGAAATTTCCTTTAAAAAAAAACAACAAAAAACTCTGACAACACTTAAGAAACACAACAGAGATCACATGCACACACAAATACACACTTCCAACACCACCATCGCTGCCACCGCATATACCATGTGTTATCATTTGAGTAAAATGTCAATTGTTTGAAAAAAAAAGTGAATAGTCATTGAACAGGATATTCAGAAAGATTTCAGTTTCATGGATTTCTCAAACAGCTAAAAATTAATTTTCTTAAACAACAACTTTAAATAAGGTATTTTTAGATAATATATATGAGAGTTTCTAATGTATTCGTTTTTGATAACTTCTGAGATAATAAAAAAACGCCAGGCCATATTGGAATCAATCAATCAATCAATCAATCAATCAATCAATCAATCTATCTATCTATCTATCTATCTATCTATCTATCTATCTATCTATCTAACAGTTATTCTATGAAATCGAGTCATACATGAGCTACAGTGGCGGCTGGTAGTCTTTCAAACAGGGGAGGCTGGTCGGTTACGATATTTCCAGATTTTAAAAGAAAAAACATCAATTTTGCCCATACTCTTGCCTCTGATCTGGCTGATTGTTGGCAGCGTCACAAACTGAAATAACAGGTTCTTTTGGCCCATTAGCCTACTGTCCAATATACATGATGGTGGTGTTGGGGGGGGGGTATATTTTAACATTTTATATTTTAAAATTGTTGCATGTTGTTTAAAAATTGATCATTATTGAAAGCAGCTCTTTGTCAGGAACCTCAGCAGTAGAGCTGGGTGCCACACATTTCATTCAATGACACTTTCCCTATATTTTACTTATTTTGACTGAGAAATGTTTTATTGACAATTTTGATAACCCTTCACTTTTAATCCAGGTCTGTAGTGTGAAATGTTCTCGGCTGTGTTTTTGTTTAAAAATGTTTTCCAAATTGTAGCTGTGTTTAATTCATATCCAGAAAAATATATATTCCAATATAATATACTCAGCATAAACATTTTAAATAGATTCTATATTTTTGGTCCATCCATGACATATTACTAAAGTAGCCTATTTACTGTTGTTGATGTGGGTCACTTGCTGTTAGCCAATTCACTTTCTCGTACCAGGAGAGCTGAAAGGAACGAGTATTATTCCCTACCTTTTTCACCAAGTCAATTTGAGGCGTTGGTCTACCCTGCTCTTTAATTTTAATTTTTTCCTCGAAAGGAAGACTGGCAAATGGCTTCGCCAAAATTAAATCAGCAATGCTCGGCATCCGTGCGCAGCTTTCTTGCTAGCTGACTAGCCCCCTCAAGTTCAAGTTCAGTCACTCAAATAAACGAAATTTCTGGAACTAAGATAGCAAACTTGACAGCACTATATTTACACTTTATTTACAATGAAAATATATACAAACTAAAAAAGCTGGTAGAAACCGTATGTAATGAATGAAATCGAAATGTAAGCTGATCTCTTACAATACACCACAGCACTTGCGAATCGCATGGGACTGAACTGAAATTCACCGCTGCCTGTCTATATTTGAAATGAGCTGTCAATCAAAGAAAATATCCGGCCGCTTTCACCAATCACCAGTCTCCTCGCGGAAACTGCCATGTCCCTCCCACTGTGAGGCTGGGAGTCCGTGGGCGGGCATTTTCGCAGTATTTGTCCAATAACCGTCTTGCATTTTGAGATTGAAAAGCACATCGCTCCCAAATGCCATTGAAGTCCACTGAGGCTGGGAGTCCGTGAGACTCTGTGGGCGGGCGTTTTCGCAGTATTTGTCCAATAATCGTCTTGCATTTTGAGATTGAAAAGCGCATAGCTCCCAAATGCCACTGAAGTCCACTGAGGCTGGGCTGCATCGCGCTGTCACGAGGGGGAAAAACTCACGTGCACATTAGGCGAACTGGGGAAAGTTATAAGGGAATGATTTCGCACTGTAGTGGGTTGAGCATATATATTTCTATGATTCTGGATCTGAAATAGCAATGTTGTAAGGTCGGCTATAACATAAGCCTAGCGCAATTCATCCTACACGATGTTCGTCATTTTTAGAGGAGGCTGAGCCTCCCTCGTTGTCTTAGAGCAATCGCCCGTGATGAGCTAATAGCCGATGAAGCACGTAGCACCAAGTTGGCTATAAGCCATGTATGATGAGATTGAGTGGAATAACTGTTTTATTCTAGGATTTTGAGAACCAGAGCATTTTTATTTTTATTTTTTGCAAATTCGATAAATAAAAACTTTATACAAAACGTCCGACAAAATCATTTCCGCTTAGAATGTAAACAAACCAGTGAAATGACAGGAGCAATTTGTGAAAAATGCTATTATAATAATTCTTGAAAAAAAAATAATGTTCTTACCATCAAATACTTTCATTGTTGCCTTTTTTTTTTTAGATTTTTTTGGGTTTTGTTTTCAAGTAGAGTTTTTATTTCGTTCTCGGTTGGTTCAGCAAAACACTCCACCATTTTGTTTTTCTCTACTCACGGTATATGAGCTGATATCTTAGTAGTAGAGTAGCCAATCAGAGCGTGCAATTGCTCATATCCAGTGAACGTGGATAGAATATATATCACCAAAACCAAAGACTTCATATATATCTGTGTGCAGCAGATACACTGTGATTAATAAGGAACCCACTTTACCTGCAAAGGTCTGGAGTGAATACATTCAACCGCTCCTCTTTCGTCAGCAATGGGTGGAAAGCACTACCATCTGTCCCATTAATCATGTTGCTCTGGTTTGTGCCCCAAAACGACGTGAACCTGAACAAACCCATATATAAAATCAGTTAAGCATCGGTAATATATAATCAGTTTGCTCACATATCTCTTCAACGTTTTGAAGATAATGTATTTAAATCCTGTTGTCTATTTATTGTCCAAAGACGTCTACCGCACGTTTATGTCTACATAATGTACGGTTGTTCTGTTTACATAGCTTTTTAAAAACATGCTTGACTTCTAATTTCATTATTGACTCTATTAGACACATTAAAAATGTATAGACTGGGACAGGAACTTGTGATATGGTGGTAAATAACATATGGTCTTGAACTTAAAAAGATCGCCTACTATGGGACATAGAATGCACCCAGTCAACATCTTCACAATATGAGCATGATTATTTATCATTATTCTACAGTGCTGTTCTTTAAACTGATTGGCTAGAAGGTGTTGATTCATTTCCTCTAACAGCAGCTCTGACGATAGTGTCAGCTGTAATTTGAATCACGGGTTTATAGCAATACGTTCATTCTAATATGTAATTATTTCTATAGTAACAGCTTACACAGAGACTTGTATGTTGGATGCTCTGCATAATCTAAACCTGATAATGGTTTAAATAAAACATTATTTATGAAAAATGAAAAATCTTTCTGTAAGGAAATGTCTAAAATTTATGGAAGGGGCCTTCAGTATCAGTTATTTGTAACAGAAGGTTTTCCATCACAGGAATGTCTTCAGGACAGAAGACTTTGCACTTTGTGGTTTCTCAATAACATGGCAAAAAAAAAAACGTGAGGGGAAAGCTGTATAAAGCCATTATAATGCACTTAACAGGAACTAACATTTCTGGACATTCCACAACATTAAAGTGCTGATGACACGTTTTTGACATCTTTGGCGATGTTTTATAACATAAAAAGTAATTCACGATGATCCATATATTAATTCACGAAGGCGCCTATTTTACAAGTTATGATAAAAAACGCGGCTATTTGGGCAAATTTGACGGGGCTGCAGCACCCAGGAGACGAAGGAGGAGGAGGAGCTATATGATGTCAGCGAAAGAACCTTCCTCCTAACTTACCAGTTTGTTGTTGATGCGACAGGTGTTCAGTTTATCATTATTAGTATTTTTATTAGACATTATTATATATATTTATTATGCCTTCGCATTCTGTTGCCGGCTTTTGCTCTAAAACCTACAAGGATGGGGTAAGTTTATTCAAGTTTCCCAGAGATCCCGAGCTGCATGCGAAGTGGGTGAAGCAAGTCAGGCGCACTCGTGACAAGTGGGAGCCCTCACCAACATCCGTCCTGTTGCCAGATACTGCTGACGTTTTCCAGCCCAAAATATGTTCAAAACCCACCAAAATGCACTTGAAACCGCCCAACTGGGCGGGAAACCTCCCAATCTGGCAACACTGCCAGTATTCCGGAGGGGATCCACTAGTAGCTATGCCGGATCCAAAGACAGTCCTCCTGTCAGAACATGTGTTGTGAAACGACATAAGATAAAGGTACGTAGAGCTATAGATTCTACATGATAATCATAAATGTAATCATAAAGTCGGCGTGATATCAGTCATGTATTTGCTTGTGAAAGCTTGCGGCTTTCATATAACTGCCGCCTGGCAACGAGAGGCAAAGGGTAAAGAGGGTAGGCTATCATAGATTCTATTCGGAAGAGATCAACACAATTCTAGACTCCCAGAAGAGGAAGAGCTAGCACTAGAGAGTTCACCGGCGTTTTCATGCGCCATTTCCATTGAGTAGAACCAGAGTAGAACAGCCAGTGAACCGCAGCGTGTTCTTCCGCTGACGTCACAGCATGGCCGCGAGCCACGGACCCAGTTTTCTTGCGCTGTGCAATTAAAAGTTGGATATTCGCGTAACAACAGCTTCTTTTCACGTAATTATAACAGAAATCTAACATGTTTGCCATGTTGTATAGTTTATTTAAGAAATTGCATAGAGTCATGTTCGTGTCATCAGCCCTTTAAATGCAACTACAAATGGACAAAAAAATAAATCACGTCTCGTTCCGGACTAAATGAACACTTGGAAATTATCAAATTCCTGAAGTATAAAAGGAATAAAACACTTAAGAATGTGCAGTTATTGGAAAATAATCAACTTCAGGATGGTAATAGTAACGCTGTTTGATTTCTGGAGTCATACTTATTTGTTTTTCAGTAACAGCATGCCATGTAGCATTTTATAACTTATTTAAAGTCTGTTTATAACTGTATCGTTATTTCCCTCCAAAATTCATGCACATAATAAACACAATGAACAATAAAGTTCCTAAATAAAACCTTTCTCCTCTTCCTTCCCTCGATTGTCCTGGCATGTTAGTAAAAATAGGAGACGATAAAACATCATTACTTTTCACCCTTCCAGGTATCAATACGGCCGTAGTCCAAGTAGTTATTTTCTCCAGTATAGTAAACAAACTCTCCATCATTACTTCCATTTTTCTGTGTGAAAACGACACAAGAATAAAAGCTTCTGTTTGAATGAATGAATGAATGAATGAATGAATGAACAGACGAAAAAAGAGTGATACATATAGTAATAATCATGTGATTATTCATAGTCCTTAATTTAAAGGCAAGAATGCAAAATAATTAAGTAAGTCAGAGCGAGTGATACATACATATAGCATGAGGCCGAAGTTTTCATCCACCTCAGGTCTGGAAGCATGCAAACGGGTGAGGAGTGGATCCTTAAAGCCCCACAGCAGCTCATCCACAGTGTGAGTCATAAACATGGTGGTCTTAATTGTAGTCATGTACATAGCAATGCCTGATCTGACCCAAAAACTCAAGTCCTTTAATTTACTCATCACCGCCTGGAGAAGAAGAAGAAGATGATGATGAAGAGAGAAACAGACAGTGTAGTGATAAAATGCTTTTTCGCAGTGGAACACTGTCCTGAATGCACATGATACCACAGCACTGTTTCATTCTTGAATCTGATTGCTCAGAAGCTGTTGATTAATTTAACATAGCAGCAGCTCTGACAGTGATGCCAACTGGATCATGGAGGACATCGAATATAATCTAAGATCAGTAATGGAATTAAATAACGGACTGATATTTAACAACGAAAAATCATTAGTTTGGTGACAACTTCTCCAAGGAGACATTTATCAATGATTTATGGAGGGAGTCTCCAGTATCAGTGCTTTAGGACTTTTCAGTTTGGTAACACAACAAGCTTCAAAACAGAACTCAAAAAGACATAAAAATATATTTAACAGTTATCCCACGAAATCGAGTTGTACATGAGCTGATAGCTGATGAGGTGCATAGTGCCGAGTTGGCTATAAGTCATGTGCGACGAGATTGAGTGGAATAATTGTTTTATTCTATCCACATTCACTCGATTTTGAGAAACAGAGCATTTTTATTTTTTGCAAATTCGATAAATAAACATTTTATACAAAACGCCCAACAAATTAATTTCCACTTAGAATGTAAACAAACCGGCAAAATGACAGTAGAAATTTGTGAATAAAATGCTATAATAATAATTCTTGAAAAATAAAAAATATATATTCTTTCCATCAAATACTTTTATTTCATACAGTAGTGCTTGAAAGTTTGTGAACCCTTTAGAATTTTCTATGTTTCTGCATAAATATGACCTAAAACATCATCAGATTTTCACACAAGTCCTAAAAGTAGATAAAGAGAACCCAGTTAAACAAATGAGACAAAAATATTATACTTGGTCATTTATTTATTGAGGAAAATGATCCAATATTATATATCTGTGAGTGGCAAAAGTATGTGAACCTTTGCTTTCAATATCTGGTGTGACCCCCTTGTGCAGCAATAACTGCAACTAAACGTTTGCGGTAACTGTTGATCAGTCCTGCACACCGGCTTGGAGGAATTTTAGCCTGTTCCTCCGTACAGAACAACTTCAACTCTGGGATGTTGGTGGGTTTCCTCACATGAACTGCTCGCTTCAGGTCCTTCTGCAACATTTCGATTGGATTAAGGTCAAGACTTTGACTTGGCCATTCCAAAACATTAACTTTATTCTTCTTTAACCATTCTTTGGTAGAACGACTTGCATGCCTTCGGGTCATTGTCTTGCTGCATGACCCACCTTCTCTTGAGATTCAGTTCATGGACAGATGTCCTGACATTTTCCTTTAGAATTCGCTGGTATAATTCAGAATTCATTGTTCCATCAATGATGGCAAGCCGTCCTGGCTCAGTTGCAGCAAAACAGGCCCAAACCATGATACTACCACCACCATGTTTCACAGATGGGATCAGGTACTTATGCTGGAATGCAGTGTTTTCCTTTCTCCAAACATAACGTTTCTCATTTAAACCAAAAAGTTCTGTTTTGGTCTCATCCGTCCACAAAACATTTTTTCAATAGCCTTCTGGCTTGCCCCCGTGATCGTTAGCAAACTGCAGACAAGCAGCAATGTTCTTTTTGGAGAGCAGTGGCTTTCTCCTTGCAACCCTGCCATGCACACCATTGTTGTTCAGTGTTCTCCTGATGGTGGACTCATGAACATTAATGTTAGCCAATGTGAGAGAGGCCTTCAGTTGCTTAGAAGTTACCCTGGGGTCCTTTGTGACTTCACCGACTATTATACGCCTTGTTCTCGGAGTGATCTTTGTTGGTCTAGCACTCCTGGGGAGGGTAACAATGGTCTTGAATTTCCTCCATTTGTACACAATCTGTCTGACTGTGGATTGGTGGAGTCCAAACTCTTTAGAGATGGTTTTATAACCTTTTTCAGCCTGATGAGCATCAACAATGCTTTTTTCTGAGGTCCTCAGAAATCTCCTTTGTTCGTGCCATGATACACTTCCACAAACACGTGTTGTGAAGATCAGACTTCAATAGATCCCTGTTCTTTAAATAAAACAGGGTGCCCACTCACTCCTCATTGTCATCCCATTGATTGAAAACTCCTGACTCTAATTTCACCTTCAAATTAACTGCTAATCCTAGAGGTTCACATATTTTTGCCACTCACAGATATGTAACACTGGATGATTTTCCTCAATAAATAAATGACCAAGTATAATATTTTTGTCTCGTTTGTTTAACTGGGTTCTCTTTATCTACTTTTAGGACTTGTGTGAAAATCTGATGATGTTTTAGGTCATATTTATGCAGAAATATAGAAAATTCTAAAGGGTTCACAAACTTTCAAGCACCATTGTATTTTGTTGCTTTTTTGCGTTTTTTGGGGTTTTGTTTTCGAGTAGAGTTTTTATTTTGTCCTCGGTTGGTTCAGCAATACGCTCTGCCATTTTGTTTTTCTCTACTCACGGTATATGAGCTGATATCCTAGTAGTAGAGTAGCCAATCAGAGCACACGATTGCTTATATCTGAAGAAGCCTTTCGGGTGAGAGATGAAACGTCTTCAAGAATTTCAAGCAAGTCCAGTTGCCTTCTTTTAGCACCTACGGGTCATATCCAGTGAATGTGGATAGAATATATATATGTGTGTGTGTGTGTGTGTGTGTGTGTGTGTGTGTGTGTGTGTAGTAAGGGATAACATGTACAGGAGACTATACACTGTATAGTATAGCGTATATAATAAAGAGGAAAGGAAATAACTTATTTCACTGATATACCACAACATTAAATGTAACTATAAATGGATAAAAAACATAGTGCCCTTCAGTAATAAATTAAATTTGTAATTGTTAGCACATTGCTGTGGTGTAAGAGGAATAAAACACTTTGGTGCATGCTGTTATTAGGAAGATAATCAACTGCTGTAACAGTAACAACACCTTCTTTGATGAGTTTCCTATAAAAGCACACCCTGTAGTGTTTTGTTCCGTATGTAAGATAAAGAAGAAAGAAGAAGAAGCCTTTATTTGTCACATGTACACTCAAGCACAGCAAAATTCCTCCTCTGCATTTAACCCATCTGAAGCAGTGAACACACACACGAGCAATGAGCGCGTGCGCACACACACATACCCAGAGCAGTGTGCAGCTATGCTACAGCACCCAGTAAGCAGTTGGGGGTTAGGTGCCTTTCTCAAGAACACTTCAGCTATGATACAGAGGGACAGGAAAGTGCTGTTCATCAATCAATCAACTCCCCTCACATTTTTCCTGCCGGTCCTGGGAATTGAACCAGCAACCCTTTGGGCCCAAGGCTGCAACTATTCAATTATTTGGTTAGGAAATCTAGAATGGGGGCGGCACTGTGATGTAGTGGTTAGCACTGTCTCCTCACAGCAAGAAGGTCCTGGGTTCGAACCCAGCGGCGAGGGCCTTTCTGTGTGGAGTTTGCATGTTCTCCCCGTGTCCGCGTGGGTTTCCTCCGGGTGCTCCGGTTTCCCCCACAGTCCAAAGACATGCAGGTTAGGTTAACTGGTGACTCTAAATTGACCGTAGGTGTGAATGTGAGTGTGAATGGTTGTCTGTGTCTATGTGTCAGCCCTGTGATGACCTGGCGACTTGTCCAGGGTGTACCCCGCCTTTCGCCCGTAGTCAGCTGGGATAGGCTCCAGCTTGCCTGCGACCCTGTAGGACAGGATAAAGCGGCTAGAGATAACGAGATGAGATGAGATATCTAAATGTGAGATTCAGGTTTTCTGGCCAAGATGTTATCAGAGTAGTATTATTACAGAGATGTTGATTGCTGCAACAACTGACTCTTTTGTTGGAGGCATTTCCCACCGTCTGAGTCTACCCAAGGTGTCTACTTCACACCAAAATGTTTTGATTTGAACCTACTGTTATCTCTTGTTATCTCGAGAACTAATGAGCACAGAGCACATGGGCTAAACACTCCATTCTCTGTTTCTTCAATGGCTTCAGTAAATCTACACACGGCTAATCTTTCCTGCAAAGTTCACTGGACATAATGTCTTTTGTGTTAACGTTATCTATACCAATCATAATACTAATGGCATTATCAGATGAGGACAGCCTGGTGCAGGCATGTTTGTGGGCTGATCAGCATCAATATTTTGCCAATATGTCTTAGTGAAACTATACTGACTAGCTGCCATAGTCACCCTCATTTAGCCACCATTGCTAAACATTGATATTTAGTAATACTGTTTAATAATGACTGGACTAGTGTTGTAATCTTGATCTCTTACATTCATCTAAGATGTGTCGACACAGTGCATAGAGACAGATTTTGCAAACTTACACAAGTCCAGACACCCAGAATCGTTACTACTAGACTTTTCTGGTTGATTTGGACATATGCTTCGGATCACTGTCCTGCTGGAAGATCCGATTACAGCCCAGTTTTAGTTTCCTGGCAGAAGCAGCCAGATTTAGATTTAAATTGTCCTGGTATTTCATGGAGTCCATGATGCCATGGACCCTAACAAGGTTTCCAGGGTTTTGGGAGGAAAAACAGCCCCCAAACATCACAGAACCTCAACCATATTTTACAGTTGGGATCGGGTTCTTTTCGTTATAGCCATCTTTCTTTTTACACCAAACCCATCTTGAGTGTTTATTGCCAAAAAGCTCTATTTTTGTTCCATCAGACCAGAGAACACAGTTCCAGGCAAAGTTGTAGCAGTGTTTCACAGACTTCAGGCGCTTACGTTTGTGGTTAACTGACAGAAAAGGCTTTTTTCTACCATACCTTCCAAATAATCTGTTGGCATGGAGGTGGTGTCTGATGGTGGTTTTGGAGATTTGGAAACTCCAAGATTTTACTTTTATTTGTAATTCACCAACAGTGATCCTTGGGGTTTTTTATTTTTATTTTATTTTTTGCCTCTCTTACCCTCCTCCTCACTGTACATGGGGACAAAATAAACTTGGGTTCTCTTCCAGGCAAGTTTGTCACAGTTCCAGCTGGTGTCCACTTTTTTCTTTTATTATTGCCCTAACAGTAGAAATGGGAATTTTCAGGTCAGTAGCTATTTTTTAATAACCATTCCCTGAAGATCAACACACTTCTCCCTCATTTGGTTTGTGTGTTCTCTGATCTTTCCCATGTTGATGGATGACTAAGGGAGTTTGGCCTCTGTCTCACCTCACATTTGTTCCCCAGTTAATCAGGAGGTCATGGATTACAACTTAAGTTCCTACACACTCCAATCAACTCAAATACTTGACAATTTAAATGGGAAACCTGTTTCAGTTACACTGTGTTCAGTATAATTTCCAGGGGTGCCAATACATTTTTGTTGAAAATAATTTTTTCTTGATGAGGGATTTATTTCTCTGAATAAATTTATTTCAATTAAAGGTTAGATTTTTCTCATTTTTTTCAGTGGGAGATGAAGCGACTACATCAAAAGGTGGATTTTTTCTAACCCTTTTTATTAATCTTTACAAGGGGGGACAATAATCATGGTGGGCACCATATTGATATAAATATATAATAGGGTGCATCAATTGCCCTCACTTTCATAAAATCTGATGCATTTTTGTTTGGGTGTTCCTTTTCACCAATAAAGACATCCTGTAACATTTTTTGACCATATTCAAAAGTCTAACGGTGGCACCACGAGGTTCATTTTTTGCCAAAAAACGCTTATTTTATGTTTTCGCGTAAGGTTTGAATCACAATGTTGGACTCCATTTATTGATTTCTTGTGACCCAGAGATCATGTTAAGAACCTTTGCAAGGGATTGAGAAGCATTAATGTGATTCATAATACATTTGTATTGTTTAAAAGTAGTTGAACAATGATTCAATGAACAGCTAAAACTCAAACTGTGCTTGATAATATATTTAGAATATGTACTAAAAATGTGGATCTAAGATATTTGGTACCGTATACTCTATAAGGTGCCATAATGTTTCATGAAAAGTGATCAAAATTTTGTCATAAAAGTCATAAAATAGCAGTCTTTTCCATAACTTTGAGCTCCTGGTGCCACCATTAAACTTTTGAATTTTGTCAAAATATTTCACCCAGTGTGTTTTCTTACCAAAAGGAACATAAAAACAAAAATGCATCATGATCGGAGGAACTTTTCATTTTTAGGGGGCAACTGATGCACCCTAATATATAAATAATATCCTATCCACATTCACTGGATATGAGCAATCGCATGCTCCGATTGGCTACTCTACTACTAGGCTATCAGCTCATATACTGTGAGTAAAGAAAAACAAAATGGCGGAGCATGTTGCTGAACCAACTGAGGATGAAATAAAAACTCTCCTTGAAAACAAAACCCCAAGAAAATACAAAAAAAGCAACAAAATATGGAATAAAAGTATTTGATGGTAAAAACATATTTTTTATTTTTTAAGAATTATTATTATTATTATTATTATTATTATAGCATTTTTCACAAATTGCTACTGTCATTTCGTTGGTTTGTTTATATTCTAAGTGGAAATAATTTTATCGGACGTTTTGTATAAAGTTTTTATTTATCGAATTTGTAAAAAATAAAAATAATGTTCTGTTTCTCAAAATCCAGTGAATGTAGATAGAATAAAACAGTTACTCCACTCAATCTCATCGCACATGACTTATAGCCAACTCAGAGCTACAGTACGTGCCTCATCGGCTATGAGCTCATGTACGACTCGATTTTGTGGAATGACTGTTTTATATATATATATATATATATATATATATATATATATATATATATATATATAAATTTGGACACCCCTACTGATTCATAGATTTTTCTGTTTCCTGATTATTTTCTACATTGTAGAACAATACTGAAGACATCAAAACTATGAAATAACATATGGAGCATATATGGAATTATGTGGTAAACAAAAAATTGTTAAAAAGCAAAATATGTTCCATATTTTAGATTCTTCAAAGTAGCCAGCGTTTACCTTGATGACGCTTTGTACACTATTGGCATTATCTGAACCAGCTTCATGAGGTAGTCACCTGGAATGCTTTTCAGTTAACAGATGTGCCTCATCAAAAGTGAAATTTTGAGTAGCCAGTTGACCTAATCCGCATGTCTTTGGACTGTGGGAGTAAATCAGAACATCCAAAGGAAACCCACATGAGGAGAACATGCAAGTTCCACCCATAAAGGCCCCAACTGACCACAAGCTTCGAACCCAGAACCTGATGCTGTAAGGTAACTGTGCTAACCACTGCACTACCATGCCACTCTTCATCGTATCAACTTTTTTTTTTAATGTAATCCAGTGTGCTCTTATTTTCATAATGCATTAACAAAATGAAATTTGTTGGGTAATGCTTGTGTGTTGCTATTTTGGTCATTAATTATTGTGCTGCATGAGTATGGGTGAAGCAGCGTTCATTTTTGAACCCATTTTGAGCTACTGCCCCGAGAGCCGTTCATACCACAGACACCAGGATAAGACAGTATTTTCCTGACTTCAAGGACAAGTTTATAATTATCCCAATTCACAATACAGTTTCATTGATACTGACCATGTATATTACCTAACCCTAACCCCATTTCACCATGAATAGGCTTCTTCACCCAAATACTAACGAAATACAATTAACTATTTTATTTGTACAAAAAAAAAAATAATAATAATACTAATAATAAGGGTTTGCATCTCATTTGTGGTTACTAAAGGTTAATTAATACAGAAAGGTTTATTGATGCATCTTTTAACTGCTCACAAGCTTCTATTTGAATCCAAAACCCATTATAACATTATTATAATAAGACATTTATTTCCATAATATTCTGCAGCATCTTCTGAAGCTTATTTAGGCCAGCCATCAAATGATGTTCTCAATATCAGCGATTTTGAGCGATACATTTACATATGTCTAAACATGGTTGCAAAGTTTCCACAAATAAGCAAAACTTCAATCTTATGCCTTGTTTTCTGTAATGCGCTATTATTGTGAAAAGAGAACTGCATGTATTTGAACTTACTATAGCTGGGATGTTGACAGTAGTTACTTGATCCACGCTCGGGTCTCCAGCTGACATTTCAGGCACAAACACAAATGTTTTAGGGGTGAGAGCAGAAACTTTGGTCCCATTTTCCACAAAGGTGACATTCACCTTGGGTCTGTACTCTCTAAATCAACACAAGACAATGCAACACAATATAACTCAATAAAACAATTCATCAGGAATGAAGTCAGTGTTAAGACAGACCTATTTTTTTGCACATTTTTTGTCGTCTTTTTTTTTTTAAGAAATAAATTTGACCAGGTCATTCAGCATTTATGTCTGAATTAAATTGGCAAAAGGAAGGAAAGGATAGGAATAAAATAAAAGTACCATTGATTGTGAACACGATCTTGAATATAATGCAACTCTGTTTTAGATCGTAAAGTTTTATTACTGTTATTTTTTTTAGAATATATAGCTGAGGCACAAGTGAATCTTCTCTTCAAGATTACAACTGATTACAGTAGGATCAAACTGATGTTCACACCAAGTTAATCAACTTAGATACCTGTATTATGTACATGGTAGGGCTGGGCGATATGAGAAAAAATTATATCACGATATATTTTTTCAAAATTTTCGATAACGATATATATCACGATATAAATCAAATCACCATTTTTGTATTTTCTTTAATTTTCTGCTCAAAATATGAACATTACAAATTAGTAGTTCCTTCCTAATTAACAAAAATAGCTTAACAAGCCTTCAAGTTTCACAGAACCAAAACAAACTGGATGCACATTCTTTTGTTCTTTTTGTTCAGATGAATAAACTGAAAAATAAAAAACTATATACCATTGTCAATCATTTGTGCAAATTCTAGCAGCTTTCAAATAAACATAAAAGACATATTGACGTGTAAACCTTATGCTGCAAGGAGAAAAAAAGTGCAATCCTGTACGTCAGTGTGTTTAAGGTTTTGTGGAACACTTTGTTGTATGTCCGACTTTAAATATCCAAAATACCTCCACACAACCGAAGATCTCTGGCCCTTCTTTTCAACGATGTCCTCCAGGGCAGTGCTCTGACTTTCCTGTTCAGAACTCCGGTCAGTCGGCTTCTCGCTCATTTTTATAATCGCTTTGTTTCACGCTTTGTTGGAGAAATGCCGCGCTCCTGCAAACTTCACCACAGCCATGCTGTGCGTTGCTGCTACACGTGTTTGTGTGTGCACGCAACCTAACTTGACGTGGCTCTCTTCCAACTGATTGGTTACGTGCGGTACTGTTTAGTTATGATTGGCTATTCGCGTGTCTGTCCAAACTTCGGACGAAGTCATTTTATTGAAGGCGTAGGCTTATCGTAGGCATATCGTACGTGTCTAATTTCTAATCGTAGAGATTTTATATCGTGAATAACATCGTAATCGTAAAATCGCCCAGCCCTAGTACATGGTATATATTTATACAAATGTCAAATATAAAATGCTTATAAAATATAAGCATTTATTACAAAAAAAAAACCCTCATAGTCCCAGAATGAATGAAAATTAGACTTTGATGTGATATTTCCTTCAATATTATATATTATTATACATACGGGACACTTTTGAATGGAATAAAAACATGTGTTCTATTCCCTTCTAGCGGGTTTCATTCATTTGGTTTGATAGCCTGTAATATTGTTAGCATATCGCTTATCCTATGTGTATTACGTCACTCTACCCAATGGAGAATGAGCGTTGAATATGGTTTATGATATTGCATAGTTATCAAAACAACATGACATCACACGTCAGAGATGTAAAACTTCCGTGCGAGCGAGCGACTGTGACAATTTGTAAACAAACATGGCCACCAGGTTTGCTTTGTTAAATTAAATACGGAAGGTTTTGAAAGAATTTTGAAAGAGAAAGACACATTCAACACCTGAAAGGAATGTATAATAATAATAATATTGGCTGGCTTTTTTTCATGGTATATCAGATATATTCCATTCAGCTGAATGGAATATATCTGATATACCACTCAACACCAGCCAATATTATTTAAGGTATTAAAATAGAAATTGTATCACTTCCATTTGCAGGATTTAAGCATCATTTCTCCCTGTGATTCAGTTGCAACGTTGATTTTTTTAAAGACTAAACTGAAATGCTTGTTCAATCAATAAAAGCTGCTTAAGTTCATCAGCGTTTGAAGGGTTGCAGATTTCATACATCAGCTGAAATGGCCTGAAGTGAAACCAGGAAGTGGAGTACCATTTACAGATGAGATGCTGTATCGGAAATCAGAAAGGCTGGGTATTTACAATGCTCTCAATAAATATAATAGAGCTGCTACATTGCAGATAACACACAAGGGCGTGTCCGTTAGTTCAAAAGTAATTAAGGCACTAAAGGCAATAATTCTTTTTATTGCATTGCATTTAGTCTTTGAAACGCATGTGCTTTAATTTTTCAGAGCTTCATAACGTTTTAACCAATTAAAGTCAATTAAAGCATGGCTTAGTGCAGTCAGATGTCAAAAGCATTTATGAATTATTTACCATTGAAAAACAGTTTTGCAATATGGTAGCTGGCAAATTAGATTTAACTGATCACTAATGACACACTCATTTAATCATTTTCTTGATGAACAGCTTTTAAAGCTATACCGCCTTTCAGATTTTTCAAGTGTAGGTCATGAATAGGATTTTCCCCAACACCCAATTACTTTTGTTTAGGGGACCGAAAGCTACTGAATTCAAATCACGGACTTCCAATTTTATTAATTTTTTTTAAACAGAACAATTAATGAATTTAAAGCCACATGGCCCTAAATTCTCTGCTATTTTTTCCTGCTTCACCATGACCCAATTCAAGATACTACGTCATGCATGACGTGGTGGGCTTTCCCTGTTCACGCAAGGCATTGTGGGATACAAATTTGAAACAGGAGAGAAAAATGGAGCATGCGAATGAAACGTGAAAGACCGACTACAGTAACGGAAAGCGAGAAGAAAAGACGTTGTGTTATATACGAAGGAAAGGAAACGCAGGACCAAACTAATAAATATCGGCGGTCAGCGAGCACCTCGGTGTGATCAGCTGTTCGTTTAGTGACAGAATGATATAACTGTCAGTGCACGGTCAAAGGTAAATCTGCGCATGCGCACATGGACTTCCTCTGTCTGCTTGACTGCGCGAAATGAGCGATTCCATGCACATTATTTGCTCGGGAATCCCTTCAAATTAAATAACTTCCCAGCCAGCCACAGAATGGCCTGGTGATAGTAACCTACTGTACAGTACTATAGTAACCTACAGTTCCTGTTCATTACACACATCTTCTATTTACTGTATGCACCTATTATATGTCTTTTATGTACTGACTTTATCTAATGTCTTCTTCTAATGTCTTGAACCAGAGAAGCAGCCTGATAGTATTTTGTTATACTGTAAAAACCCTGGATTGGTCTAATGACAATAAAGTTGAATTGAATTGAAGTCACTGAAAGGTACCAACTACTAACACTGCGTAATGATTTGTACATGTTTCTATTTCAATGAAATACAGTATATTGTGGCACAACAAATTGAAAAGTGAAGCAATCTGTATTCTTGAATAATAAGAATAATTTAAGTAAAATGTTGTATTAATGTTTGTCTTCATTAATCTGATGCAGTAAAATAGGTTTTTGTTTCTTTTAACTTAAACTCTTGAATCTGAAAGACTGACTGTAAATGTAAACACTAGCAGAGGTGGACAAAGTACCCAACTTCATCACTGAAGTCAAAGTACAGATCCCACTGGTCAAATGTTACTCTGATACAAGTGAAAGTTGTCCAGTCAAATTTCTACTTAAGTTAAAGTACTGGTACTTGCTTTTAAAAATACATTGTTGTATTATTGCCACAACGCTTACAAAACCTAACGCCGTTACCAAAGACAGAAATGTGAATTCACAAAATGAACGCATGCCGTGCATCATGGTGGTTTAACGTTAAGCTAGCTAGTCAGTGAAACCCCAGCTGACATGCTAGCAAACTCTTTTCAAACTCGAAATCATATTGGGTAGCTAACGTTACTAGAAAAGAAAGATTTCTACATTCTGTTTATTTGGCAGGATTATGCTAAAACATATTTCTGAAAGAACTTCAGATAAATTAACGTTATTCATGTTAGCGTAACTCCATTTTTACATGCTAACTAAGAGTGTCCAAGTTAACTAGCTGTGTGTAAACGTTAGCTGTGGACAAGGCGATGGCAACTTGGCAGGCAAATCCATAGAAAGTCATTTGACTAACCAGACTGCATAGCTACGTTTGCAACGTTATCGCTAGCTCTAAAAGCACAGACAACTTCGTTGCAAGCTTTCTCTTGGAATTAAACGTTTATATACCTCAATATGCTTCAG
The DNA here is from genome assembly GCF_027579695.1 of Neoarius graeffei. Lineage (NCBI taxonomy): Eukaryota > Metazoa > Chordata > Actinopteri > Siluriformes > Ariidae > Neoarius > Neoarius graeffei. The sequence goes on from NC_083580.1 coordinate 15,158,673, forward strand.
CAGGTTGGATGGCGAGTTTTTGTAAGTCGTGATGTAGTTCGTTTTCGGCAAACAAAGCAAACATTTAAAACAAAACGGATCTTTAATCCTTTCAGAAAACTGAAACATGGGTTCATGGCCCATGGGTGTGTGCATTCCACAGAAGAACCACCTCCTTCCATTCTGCCATCAACTGATTGTGTTAAATAATGCTGCTGAGAAATCATTGAACTTGATTTTATACAGTTTATGGACGTGACCTGACCCTAGTGATTAGTGATGGGCTGTCTCAGTGTCACCTGGGAAAAACCAATGACGTTTTAGAAAAGAAAAGGAAAAAAACATCCGCTTTCAAAGCCGCTTCATAGTAACAAGTAACGAGGACCTTGATACTGTAGAAATGTAGTGGAGTGAAAAGTACAATATTTGCCTTTCAAATGTAGTGAAGTTAAAGTCATAAGTTTCCAAAAAAAAAAATATTCAAGTAAAGTACAGATACTCAAAAAGTGTACTTAAGTACAGTACTCAAGTAAATGTACTTCGTTACTGTCCACCTCTGCACACTAGAAATGTACACACTGACCTGAGGAAACAGTGAGAGTATTCAGGAACTAATCTCAGATGGACCGAAAGACAGTGGAAATGTGTTGTTATCAGATAAGTCCACATTTCAGCTTGTTTTCGGGAAAACCGGACGTCGATTTCTCAGTGCCAAAAGTGAACACGGCCATCCAGTTTATCATCAGAGAAAGGTGTAAAAGCCAGCACTTGTGATGGTATGGGGGCATCAGTGACCACAGGATTGGGTGAGTTGCATGTGTGTGAATGTACCATCGATGTGGAGGTGTATATTGGGATTTTAGAGAGAGATACATGTTGCCATCAAGGTGATGTCTCTTCCAGGGAAGTCCATGCTTATTTGAGCAGGACTATACCAGGCCTCATTCTGCACGGGCTACAACAGTGTGGCTTCATAGACAGAGTGCATGTGCTTGACTGGCCTGCTGCCACTCCAGATCTGTCTCCTTTGAGAAAGTCTGTGGCATCATGAAGAGGAGAATCAGACAACGGCAACCACGGACTGTTGAGCAGCTGAAGTCTTGTATCAAGCAAGAATGGACAAAAAGTCCAATTGCAAAACTGCAACAATTAGTATCCTCAGATCCCATACAACTGACGTAACACAGTGGTAATAATGCCTCTGTATCAACTTTTTTTTTTTGAGTGTGTTGCAGGCATCAAATTCTAACTTCATTTATATTTACAAAACACAATTAAGTTGGTCAGTAAAACTATTGAAAATCTTTTCTTTGTGCCTGCCTTTAATAAAGCAATTTCAGTTAATTCATTCATTTATTTCAATCAGATTCTTATCATATGTGTTTTCTTATAACGAACTCCTTTTCACTGTTGTCTAAATATGTTATACACGTGTGTGTTTACCTGTAGGTGTACGGTCCCATGTGCGTGACACGTGGTTTCTCTCCAGCCATGAACTCATTTGGGTTTGTGACGTTGAAGAAGAAAAACTCCATGAACACAGGAGGAGGAGGATTCTTCCATGTCTGGAACACTTTACTGCCTTCAGTCAGAGTGATCTCCTACGACACAAACATCACATCATGACAGGTTCTTAATTTACTTTCGACTTACAATTTTAATGAAAAAGAATCTTACTAAAGCTAATGATCATGTTACATTAACGGCGTTTAACAAACACTCTTGATGCCTTGCTCAAGGGCACTTCAGCCATTTCGGCTGGTCCAGGGAAGTGAACTGGCAACCTTTCGGTCCCAAAGTTGCTTCTCTGGCCATGGCTTCCGTCATGTCAGTTAAATAACAAGAAATGAAATAGGTGCAATTATTACTAACATATCTTTGAGTCTTGTTGGAAAAAGTCTTGCCTTGAGTGTTATATACAGTATATGAAGTACCACAAGTACCAATGAGGGAAGACTCATGTGCCATCATGATTTTTTTTTTAACAGTGTAAGTCAGGCAGCTGAAAAGACCTCTTTTTTCTCAATCCCTTTTACTCTGTCTTTCTTTTCACACACACACACACACACACACACACACACACACACACACACACACACACACACACACACACACACACACACACACACACAGAGCACTTTAGTTGATGAGAGTCACGTGATGTGTGTGTTTTCAGACCCCCAGCTGCCATCACTGTCTCCCATAGCAACAATAGCACAGTGTACATGACCTACAGCACAACAATGCACTGTAGTGAGAACCCAAGCGTTCATAACAGCGACCAGAAATGTTCGTCAAGTTTTGGTGTTGACCAGTTTAGCTCACTGTGCGTATAAAAGAATACGACTGTTTCACATTTCTTGATGTTATTAATATCCTATCACATCACCATATCAGCACACTCAAAAGCTTTGTTTGCAGCAACTGTGTTGATGAAATTTGCATGCAAGAGACAAGTTCACACGCATGAAAAGGTTTCTCCAATCCCACGGATGGAAACCGCCAGAAGCAAACTAGGGTTATTCTGTGAAAAGAGACCCATCACAAACTTAAGTCTCTAAATTCCTGCTACCGAAAAGTGGCCAAGTATTCATTATGTGCGTTCCTCAAGAGATTCACAGTCGACAGAAAGAAGCATGGACAATAGATAGAAGAGAGAGAGAGAGAGAGAGAGAGAGAGAGAGAGAGAGATTTCTCTCTCTCTCTCTCTCTCTCTCTCTCTCTCTCATTCTCATGCTCTCACATTTCACTTATCTCTCTCTCTCTCTCTCTCTCTCTCTCTCTAGCTTTCTCCTTCTATTGCTTATCTCCTCTGGCTCTCTTTTATTCTTCATTTATTTACCTCTCTTTCTTCTTATCACTATCTCTCTCTCTCTCTCTCTCTCCTATCTACTGTCCATGTCTCTTTCTCTGAGCAGCAAGAATTTAGATGTGATGGGTCTCTTTTCACAGAACAACCCTAGTTAGAGAGAGAGAGAGAGAGAGAGAGAGAGAGAGAGAGAGAGAAAGGAGAGCTAAATAAATTAAGAGAAAGAAAGAAGGTACAGTGGTGCTTGAAAGTTTGTGGACCGTTTAGAATTTTCTATATTTCTGCATAAATATGACCTAAAACATCATCAGATTTTCACACAAGTCCTAAAAGTAGATAAAGAGAACCCAGTTAAACAAATGAGACAAAAATATTATACTTGGTCATTTATTTATTGAGGAAAATGATCCAATATTACATATCTGTGAGTGGCAAAAGTATGTGAACCTTTGCTTTCAGTATCTGGTGTGACCCCCTTTGTGCAGCAATAACTGCAACTAAACATTTGCGGTAACTGTTGATCAGTCCTGCACACCGGCTTGGAGGAATTTTAGCCCGTTCCTCCGTACAGAACAGCTTCAACTCTGGAATATTGGTGGGTTTCCTCACATGAACTGCTCGCTTCAGGTCCTTCCACAACATTTTGATTGGATTAAGGTCAGGACTTTGACTTGGCCATTCCAAAACATTAACTTTATTCTTCTTGAACCATTCTTTGATAGAATGACTTGTGTGCTTAGGGTCGTTGTCTTGCTGCATGACCCACCTTCTCTTGAGATTCAGTTCATGGACAGATGTCCTGACATTTTCCTTTAGAATTCGCTGGTATAATTCAGAATTCATTGTTCCATCAATGATTGCAAGCCATCCTGGACCAGATGCAGCAAAACAGGCCCAAATCATGATACTACCACCACCATGTTTCACAGATGGGATAAGGTTCTTATGCTGGAATGCAGTGTTTTCCTTTCTCCAAACATAACGCTTCTCATTTAAACCAAAATGTTTTATTTTAGTCTCATCTGTCCACAAAACATTTTTCCAATAGCCTTCTGGCTTGTCCACGTGATCTTTAGCAAACTGCAGATGAGCAGCAATGTTCTTTTTGGAGAGCAGTGGCTTTCTCCTTGCAACCCTGCCATGCACACCATTGTTGTTCAGTGTTCTCCTGATGGTGGACTCATGAACATTAACATTAGCTAACGTGAGAGAGGCCTTCAGTTGCTTAGAAGTTACCCTGGGGTCCTTTGTGACCTCATCAACTATTACATGCCTTTTAAACCAAAAAATTCTATTCTGGTCTTGTCCGTCCACAAAACATTTTTCCAATAGCCTTCTGGCTTGTCCATGTGATCTTTAGCAAACTGCAGACGTGCAGCAATGTTCTTTTTGGAGAGCAGTGGCTTTCTCCTTGCAACCCTGCCATGCACACCATTGTTGTTCAGTGTTCTCCTGATGAACATTAACATTAGCCAATGTGAGAGAGGCCTTCAGTTGCTTAGAAGTTACCCTGGGGTCCTTTGTGACCTCGCTGACTATTACACGCCTTGCTCTTGGAGTGATCTTTGTTGGTCGACCACTCCTGGGGAGGGGAACAATGGTCTTGAATTTCCTCCATTTGTATACAATCTGTCTGACTGTGGATTGGCGGAGTCCAAACTCTTTAGAGATGGTTTTGTAACCTTTTCCAGCCTGATGAGCATCAACAACGCTTCCACAAACATGTGTTGTGAAGATCAGACTTTGATAGATCCCTGTTCTTTAAATAAAACAGGGTGCCCACTCACACCTGATTGTCATCCCATTGATTGAAAACACCTGACTCGAATTTCACCTTCAAATTAACTGCTAATCCTAGAGGTTCACATACTTTTGTCACTAAGAGATATGTAATATTGGATCATGTTCCTCAATAAATAAATGACCAAGTATAATATTTTCGTCTCGTTTGTTTAACTGGGTTCTCTTTATCTACGTTTAGGACTTGTGTGAAAATCTGATGATGTTTTAGGTTATATTTATGCAGAAATATAGAAAATTCTAAAGGGTTCACAAACTTTCAAGCACCACTGTAGATAGACAGAGACCAGAATGAGACCAAAAAGAAAGATAGCCAGAGTAAGATAGGATAGATTGATAGATAGAGAGAGTAAGGGGGAGATAACTAGATGGAAAAAAGATAGAAACATGAAAGAGAGAATGAGCGAGAACGACTTTAATGATTTATTATAATTAGTGAATTTGAGAAGTAAATATAAACAGAGCCAGAGGAACACTAAGTAATACATGAACTCATACAGAGTGCAAACAGGATGTTTATTTAAGTACAACCAAGTCAACGACCTCCTTATGGTTTCATCAGCAAACATAACATTCAACGGCAATAATTAGCCCATTTCCTTTTTTTCTTCTTTTTTTTGGGGTGGGGGGTTTTATTGCTTAGTAAGGGCGTGTCTCAGCAACGGGAAATGTTGCACAACTGTAATGTTTAATATACAGTAAGCCTACACAATATAGCTTATTTTCAGATCAGTGAAGATGAGTTTTAAAAAATACTTTCAAAAAAAATGTATACACTTCTTTTACAGCAGGCAGGAATGTAACAGCAAATAAGTCATCTTTTTTCAGAAGAACACAACACTCATTTTCTCTCTGATCATGATCTCTACAACACAAATATAATTAAAAAAGACTTTTTATGCTCATTAAAAGAAGTGGATTAAACCTATGTAGTTTCGTGCTGGGGGGAGAGGGTATTTTTTCATGTTTTCACCACAAATTAAAAAATCTGACCATAAAATACGGGTTATGTAAATGTCTGGTATGTTTCCCAAATTTACCAGAATCCTTCCACTAGTGATAAAGTCCAGAAGGGAAGTTTATTTGCTCGGATAAAAGTTCATCACTCGCAGAAAGAGCATGCCTTTTTCTAATCTAATTTTCAAAATTTAAAAATGAGCATTAATTTTTGCTCTTTCTTCTATTAATTTCTGGGAAAGTAAAGCTCGCTTCTCTGCTTACACACCTCAGAATGCTCTTTTAGTTGGTTCTGCTTTTTATTAGGATGCAGTGCTGCAGCACAGCAACCTATGGGCTCCCCTAGGGGAGCCCATAGGTTGCAGTGCAAAGCACTGCAACTATTGTTCTTCTACGTATTTCTTCTTCTTCTTCTTCTTCTTATTGTTCCTACGCAAATTTTGATTTCGAATAACTCGATAACCGTACGTCGCACACAGACAAACAATATATCAAAACGTGCGGCTCGATCGGACTCGCTACGCTATTACTTTTCTCTACAGAATACGATTTTTTCGCGACGTAGTCGCGAAAAAATCGTCGAAAAAACCCCCATTAATTTCTATGGAATTAATTGAAAAAAAAAGCACTTTTTCAACGTTTTTCAAACGTCCGCTGCTCTGGCATGCTTTAACCTAGAGACGTGATTCAAACTCTAAAACGTAGGAAAACTTCTCCTCTGTGGATCTGGCATTCAACTTTTCTGCTAGGTTCTACACTTTCGGATCAGTCCCGGCTTAACCGCCATGTGGGTTCTGGGAGAAAATCCGGCTTTTGAATGGGTGTCTATTGCGTTACACACCAGTGAAGCTCGTTAACTTAGAGTGGAGAGAGGTTGAAAATAAAGCTCAAACTTTCTCACTTAAACTGTGTTTTTAGCCACAAATTTCACTCTACAGACATGATTTTCTCAAAAGTAGTAGGAAAACTTGTCCTGATTCACACAATGTGTCTACCTAAATGATAGGATTTACAGTTTTTGAATGACAAGCGTCAAACTGAGGACAGGGCAGCTGACAGGCCTCATTGACACCCATTATAAACGTGGGAGAAAAGTCACTCGTTTTTAAATCGCTCTAGTGTCGTTATTTTTAACACTACAGACAAAAAAATACATCATTTTATTCTGGAGACCCTTCTAGCGCTCACTGTGAAAGAATTTTGTGAATAGCTCCTTCCGTTGTCGAGTTATTTGTCATTGTTCGAGGCCTGGTCCTTCATAAAAAACAGTAGAAAACTCCAGCCCTTGTGTGTCTTAGCTCATTGACACCCATTATAAACATGAGAGAAAAGTCAGTCATTTTTAAGTCGGTCTACTGTCCTCATTTTTAAGACTACAGACAAAAAATTACATCAGTTTATTCAGGAGACCCTTCTAGCGCTCACTGTGAAAGAATTTTGTGAATAGCTGCTTTCGGTGTCGAGTTATTTGTCATTGTTCGAGGCCTGATCCTGAGCAAAAATCAGCCAAAAATTGACAAGATTGTGTCACTCTGTGCTTTCTCAGGCCCGTCGCCATGCCTACTGGGAGCAGTGAGTGACGGGGGGGGGGGGGGGCTGCTGTCTCAAGCACACACATAATCATTGCATTGAAACATCATTGCAGGTCACACATTCACGGCCAGCAAACATGCGTGACCGAATTGCTTCGCGCACTGCATCCTCTCACAATTTCCCCCGGGGAATTGTCCGGTCTAGTTATATTTGCTTTTTGTTTTAGTTTTATTACTCAAACTTCATTTTCAGTGCTATTTAATGGTCTATCTATATCGCCTTTATTTCTACAATTTTTATTTCTTTGTATCTGTTTTAACTTTGTACTCACTTATTTCAGCGGGCGAGTTATTTATTTCACCACAGACACATCTGTCCAGTTCATCAGGGTGCAAAAATATCCTGGCTGTGTTTCAATTTGCCAAGAATGTCTTTGCCCTTGATTCATGACATCCATATCAGTGTTTCAAAACCAACTTACAACTCTCTCTCAATCTTCTTCAACTGATGACTATTATATTCTCCTTCACTCTTAATTAGCTTTATGTTTATATACGTCTTTTTTTTAGTGATGTCTTCTTTTAATATTATGTGATATAAATACTTTGAGGTTCATTCCAGGTTAGCTGATATTTTCAGAGCTGCTATTATAGCAAATTAACAACGTCAACAGTGTATATGGTATAAGTAAAGAATAAAATACTTCAGGGTGTGCAATTACAGGATCAGGTGGTGTGATGTGATCCATTACTACCCAACAGTTGATTTTCCAATAACAGCACAGCCTGAAGTGTTTTATTCCTTTTATACTACGATATACCATCAGTAATGATTTTTCTCTGTACTTTTTTTTATTCCTTTATAATTATATTTAAGATTGAAGAACATCTATGAAACAAGTTAACTGTGGTTATCAACTGTTATAACATATTTAAACCATTTTTTTCCCCAACAAGCTCTTCTTTTTTCTCAGTCTTGAAGTTAATGAGACCGCAGCTTGTTAAAGCTAGACTACCTTTCAGATTTTTCAAGTGTAGGTCATAAAAAGAATTTTCCCAGACACCCAATTATTTTTGTTTAGTGGACCGAAAGCTACTGAATTCGAATCACAGACTTCCAATTTTATCCGGTTTTTTAAAAACAGAACAATTAATGAATTTAGAGCCACATGGCCCTAAATTCTCCACTACTTTTTCCTGCTTCACCATGACCCAATTCAAGATACTACGTCATGCATGACGTGGTGGGCTTTCCTCATTTGCGCAAGGCATTGTGGGATACAAATTTGAAACAGGAGAGAAAAACGGAGGACGCAAATGGAACATGAAAGACCGACTACAGTAACGGAAAGAGAGAAGAAAAGACGTTATGTTGCAAAGGAAAGGAAACGCAGGACCAAACTAATAAATATCGTCGGACAGCGAGCACCTCGGTGTGATCAGCTGTTTGTTTAGTGACAGAATGATGGAACTGTCAGTGCACGATCAAGGTAAACTGCGCATGCGCACACGGGCTTCCTCTGTCTGCTTGACTGCGCGAAGTGAGCGATTTCATGCACATTATTTGCTATGGAATCCCCTCAAATGAAATAACTTCCCAGCCACAGAATGGCCTGATATTTTGCGAGATATTACAGAAATAAACGTATATCACAATGACCAAATTTCAGCGGGAACTAAATTTCACCGATTTTATGAAATCGAAAGGCCGTCTCACTTTAACTCCTGTTAGCAATTGTTATAATGTATATAAACCATTTTTCCCTCAACAAACTCTTTTTTTTTCAGTCTTGAAGTTAATGAGACAGCAACTTGTTAAACCACAAAATGCAAAGCTTGCTGTCCTGAAGACTTTCCTGTGTCAGAAAACTGGAAGTTACAGTTCTAACTCGGACTGTGAAAAAGCACTAACACTGGGGACTTCTTTGAAATATGCTAACAAACAAACAAACAAATAAATAAATAAATAAATGGAAAGTTGTGCAGAGCACAATACTTGTGAAAATCACAGAAATGGAAGTTATGGCCGATTAGGTGTTTTTACAAGATTTGACTTTGGTGACCTTGACCTTTGACCTTGACCCACCAAACTAATGATGTCTTTGTGTGACCCTAGTGAGTTGTCCTGTGCAGTTTGGTGAAGATTGGTCAAGAAATGACGATGCTACAGCACCAAAAAAACAAACGGACAAACAGACAGATCAACATGCAACAAAAATCTCAGATTTTTGCAAGTAATAGATAGATAGATAGATAGATAGATAGATAGATAGATAGATAGATAGATAGATGGATAGCCAAAAAAACCCAAAAAAATTCAACATATCAATCATCGTACTTTATACATTTATACATCATTCAAATCACTGTGTAAGTTGTTACTATAGAAATGATAACGTATTAGACGGAGTCCATTAATATAATGCTTCTGTCGTGTCAGCAATGAAATCAGCATCGACACTTTCGGACTACACTTCCCAGAGTGCATAGCAGCATACAGACATGGCCACCACAGACTACAACATTCACACATGCTCAGTGCCACGTTCACAGTCATTGGACTCCTAATCATGTGCTCCCAGTTATGCTCACAGCTTGTACAAACAGACTTTGGACATTCCCTCGTAGTGAGATATTTACTCAGTATACTCACGCTGACGTTACCAAGCCTCAGCTCATTGTGATTGTTATCCGAGCTCACAATCCTGTTCCTAATTTCACGTTAATGATCTTTGGTCCATGTTTTGGAATCAATATTAAGAAAGAGCACTACCTGCACTTGCATTAGCTTACCTTTCCTGACAATTTCAGGTTTTCAGCTTAGTAAAATTACAACAACATGTTTGTGCGGTCTGGAAAACCACAACAATACTCAATTCAGAACCGATTTCAATTCAGAAATCAGTTGAAAATGAAAAAAACACCACCATCCATTATCTGTAGCCGCTTATCCTGTCCTACAGGGTCCCAGACAAGCTGGAGCCTATCCCAGCTGACTATGGGCGCGAGGCGGGGTACACCCTGGACAAGTCGCCAGGTCATAGCAGGACTGACACATAGACACAAACAACCATTCACACTCATGGTCAATTTAGAGCCACCAATAAACCTAACCTGCATGTCTTTGGACTGTGGGGGAAAATGGAGGAAACCCGCACGGACACGGGGAGAACATGCAAACTCCACACAGAAAGGCCCTCGTTGGCCACTGGGCTTGAACCCAGGATCTTCTTGCTGTGAGGCAACAGCGCTAACCACTACACCACTGTGCCGCCCCCACCACCAACAAATTTGTTTTTAATTAGGGCATTACCTACATTAAAGCTATTTGATATTGGCTACTCTACTACTAGGATATCTGCTCATATACCATGGGTAGAGAAAAACAAAACGGCGGAGCGCATCAAATCAGATATATCACTTTGTTATCAAGTATTTAAGAGAAACAGAAATGGCGAAATAAAATAGTCCCCCCCCCCCCATATCGCCTGTTCCACACTCCAGCCCAGTTGGTGGCGGTAATATACCTGGTCTGCCAACCGCCAAAAAAAAGAAGAAAAGAAAATGGCGGCGCGTGTTACTGAACCAACTGAGGATGAAATAAAAACTGTACTCGAAAACAAAACCCCAAAAATACAAAAAAAAAGCAACAAAATATGGAATAAAAGTATTGAATGGTAAGAATTAATTTTTAAAAATAATTATTATTATAGCATTTTTCACAAATTGCTACGTCATTTCACCAGTTTGTTTACATTCTAAGCGGAAATGATTCTCTCATTCTCATCTCATTATCTCTAGCCGCTTTATCCTTCTACAGGGTCGCAGGCAAGCTGGAGCCTATCCCAGCTGACTACGGGCGAAAGGCGGGGTACACCCTGGACAAGTCGCCAGGTCATCACAGGGCTGACACATAGACACAGACAACCATTCGCACTCACATTCACACCTACGGTCAATTTAGAGTCACTAGTTAACCTAACCTGCATGTCTTTGGACTGTGGGGGAAACCGGAGCACCCGGAGGAAACCCACGCGGACACGGGGAGAACATGCAAACTCCACACAGAAAGGCCCTCGCCGGCCCCGGGGCTCGAACCCAGGACCTTCTTGCTGTGAGGCGACAGCGCTGGAAATGATTCTGTCAGACATTTTGTGTAGAGTTTTTCTTTATCAAATTTGCAAAAAATAAAAATAAAAATGCTCTGTTTCTCAAAATCCTATTGTGGATAGACTGAAACAGTTATTCCACTCAGTCTCATTGTACATGGCTTATAGCTGATTCGGCGCTACGCGCTTCACCAACTATCAACTCGTACGACTTGATTTCATGGAATAACTGTTAAATAATAGATGTGTAAATGAGTAAAAGCTAGTATTAATAAAAGTATCAATAAAATGATCATCCTTTTTTGTTGCAAAGATTAATATCTACTTAAAGTGTGGAAAAAAAATATACTATTCCTTTGCATGACTTTAAAAGAGTAACATGTAAATACCACCCATCACCTTTGGAAAGACTGTGCCCTTGACTCATATCATGATATCCATGCTCAGAGGTCGGACCAAGTCATTAGCCTCTTTTACACTGCCTGTTCTTATGCCTTTACTCCGCCTCATGTTCTGTATAAAACATCCAAATGTGGAACAGGGGCTCTGTTTTATTCTAGCTCGGAGGCGGAAAGTAACATTGGTAGTAACCTAGCCGGACTAGATGTCTGTATAAAAGGGACAGCCGGCACAGCGGGACAGGGGTGTGATGTTTTTGACATTGACTTTCTTCTTTCCGAGACCAGCACGAATTCAAACATCTTCAGCTACAGAGAGAGGTCTGAGCGCCTTTCTGTTTCATATCACTTCCTACTGCTTTTCACTTTCTCCTCCAACATATTTCTGATCACACAAACACATGGCACTCCTCTCTTCACTCCTCTCTCTCTTGTGAGTACAGTTTTCTGTGACACTTTTTCCCCCAAAAAAGCCAACTCAGCTAAAAGACACAAACATGTTTTATATATACAGTATATATATATATATATATATATATTATATATATATATATATATATATATATATATATATATATATATATATAGAGAGAGAGAGAGAGAGAGAGAGAGAGAGAGAGAGAGAGAGAGGCTGTTACTTCCCTTAAATGTGAATTATTTAATAGAAGTGACTACATGTTGCATACGATGCTCAACAACTTTGCTTGTGTTTGAAGAGTGATATAAATGTACACGGCTAACAAAAGCACCTCAACATTCAGTTCACCAGCCATTGATTTTAAAGCAACGGTATGCTCAGAGTATTCATATTTCCAATATGTAGATACATCACCTTAGATGTGATGCTCCGTTGTGACACGTAACGCCTCTGGTTGCGGAACGCCGGCTCACAGTGTAAAAACACACACTGACCCGGCTTCATGCCGGATTTATTTGGTTCGGTGTAAATCACTAAAGCTGGAATCTTGAGGTGCCTTCTTTATACCAATATTACAGAGTATCTGTGTAAAAAGGGCTCCTCTTTTACAAGTCTTGGTATTCAAACTGAAGTCAAGCCTGATAAGAGAAGTCAGTCACAAAGTCAGTCAAAGACATGTTGAAAGGTTTCTTTAATTATGTCAAATTGAGTCAAATTTGTGACTTGAGTCCAAGTCACATGACTCGACTCCACAACATCGTCCAGTGTCCTGTGTAGTGCCCATGGCAGTATTCCAAATGATGGGCCGAAGTTGGACTAAAAAGTGAATTGAGTCAACAAGTGTATTTAGATGTTGAAAATGTCTGTTAATAGTTAAACATTAATATCACCTTATCAAAAATTTACAGCTATGATGATGAGAAAGCAGAGTCTGTGATGTGTTCTTTATGCAGTAAATGAAATTTTCTTACTTACAACATGAAATTTAGAGACAGAGGAAAGCTGTAAAGGTAAAATAAAAATGTAAGGTTAAAAAAAGTGTGTTTTTGATTTGTTTTGGTGTGTAGGGCTTTTTGTGTGATGTCTGCATGGGAATGTTTTTAAATCTCGAAGGGGACCAGCTATATATCCCCACAAAGAAAGACAAAACAAGAAGCCTTTATTTATCACAATGAAATTCTTCCGCTGCATTTAACCCATCTGAAGCAGTGAACACACACATGCACACACAAGTGAGCAATGAGCACGCACACATACCCAGAGCAGTGGGCAGCTATATACAGTGGTGCTTGAAAGTTTGTGAACCCTTTAGAATTTTCTATATTTCTGCATAAATATGGCCTAAAACAACATCAGATTTTTACAAAAGTCCTAAAAGTAGATAAAGAGAACCCAGTGAAACAAATGAGACAAAAATATTATACTTGGTCATTTATTTATTGAGGAAAATGATCCAATATTACATATCTGTGAGTGGCAAAAGTATGTGACCCCCTTGTGCAGCAATAACTGCAACTAAACATTTCCGGTAACTGTTGATCAGTCCTGCACACCGGCTTGGAGGAATTTTAGCCCGTTCCTCCGTACAGAACAGCTTCAACTCTGGGATGTTGGTGGGTTTCCTCACATGAACTGCTCGCTTCAGGTCCTTCCACAACATTTCGATTGGATTAAGGTCAGGACTTTGACTTGGCCATTCCAAAACATTAACTTTATTCTTCTTGAACCATTCTTTGGTAGAACGACTTGTGTGCTTTGGGTCATTGTCTTGCCGCATGACCCACCTTCTCTTGAGATTCAGTTCATGGACAGATGTCCTGACATTTTCCTTTAGAATTCACTGGTATAATTCAGAATTCATTGTTCCATCAATGATGGCAAGCCGTCCTGGCCCAGATGCAGCAAAACAAGCCCAAACCATGATACTACCACCACCATGTTTCACAGATGGGATAAGGTTCTTATGCTGGAATGCAGTGTTTTCCTTTCTCCAAACATAACGCTTCTCATTTAAACCAAAAAATTCTATTCTGGTCTCGTCCATCCACAAAACATTTTTCCAATAGCCTTCTGGCTTGTCCATGTGATCTTTAGCAAACTGCAGACGTGCAGCAATGTTCTTTTTGGAGAGCAGTGGCTTTCTCCTTGCAACCCTGCCATGCACACCGTTGTTGTTCGGTGTTCTCCTGATGAACATTAACATTAGCCAATGTGAGAGAGGCCTTCAGTTGCTTAGAAGTTACCCTGGGGTTCTTTGTGACCTCGACGACTATTACACGCCTTGCTCTTGGAGTGATCTTTGTTGGTCGACCACTCCTGGGGAGGGGAACAATGGTCTTGAATTTCCTCCATTTGTACACAGTCTGTCTGACTGTGGATTGGTGGAGTCCAAACTCTTTAGAGATGGTTTTGTAACCTTTTCTAGCCTGATGAACATCAACAATGCTTTTTCTGAGGTCCTCAGAAATCTCCTTTGTTCGTGCTATGATACACTTCCACAAACATTTATTGTGAAGATCAGACTTTGATAGACTTTAAATAAAACAGGGTGCCCACTCACACCTGATTGTCATCCCATTGATTGAAAACACCTGACTCGAATTTCACCTTCAAATTAACTGCTAATCCTAGAGGTTCACATACTTTTGCCACTCACAGATACGTAATATTGGATCATTTTCCTCAATAAATAAATGACCAAGTATAATATTTTCTTCTCATTTGTTTAACTGGGTTCTCTTTATCTACTTTTAGGACTTGTGTGAAAATCTGATGATGTTTTAGGCCATATTTATGCAGAAATATAGAAAATTCTAAAGGGTTCACAAACTTTCAAGCACCACTGTATGTTACAGCACCCGGGGAGCAGTTAGGGGTTAAGTGCCTTGCTCAAGGACACTTCAGCCCAACCTTCAGGCCATGGCTGCCCCATGCTATCCTAACCACATGTCTTTGGACTGTGGCGGAAACCGGAGCACCCAAAGGAAACCTGGGGAGAACATGGAAACTCCACACATAAAGGCCCCCTTCGACCACTTGGCTCGAACCCAGAACCTTCTTATAGGATCCAATAGGATATTTGGCTGAGTGTGTTGTTTTTTGTCATATGTTTAGATCAAAGTTTTTTTCTGCTTTGAAGAAAAAAAAATTCTTCAAAGACCAGGACAAAACATTATACATTACAAAGAAATTTCTCTTTTATGAAAACTATAGGATTGTTTGTTTGAGGTTTTTTTAGACTGTTGAGTTGTTTGATGTAGGTTCCCCCCACCAAACCCCCCTCCCCTTGATTGTATTTATTCTATCCAATGACAAGACAAATTCAATTGCACCATTCGTCCATCCATCCATCTCCCATACCCTTTTTCTCAGATTAAAGCACTTAATATGGTTTACATTCTCTAGGTCAAGGGAAGGGAATGACATGGAACAGATGTTTGCGGGTGTGTATGTGAAAACTTCTGGAGGAATGGAGTGTGAGATTGTGAAACAGGGTGCAGGGTCTGTGTTTTTTTCCAGCGAGGGGCAGGCAGGGCAGTTCACAGGGTTGGAGTGTGTGAATGTGGCTTTTTCATGGAAATGGGAATAGAGTTACAAATATGCCTCAGCCTCTCCCACACAGTCAGGCTGAACCTGAAAGACATCAATACTTCGAAACCAATAATCAGTTTTCCTCACCAATACGAACACCTTCACTTTACCCATACTGTAAATTTTACATCAGTGAAAGGTTTGAACCTCATTTATTTCTTTTTGAACATCATTTTGAATTGAATTTTTCTATCCAGGTTTTCGTATACACAGATTCAGCATGTGTGTGTAATGGAGAGGCGGATGTTATCCACACATTCATCAGGTGTTGATTCCTTTTCTCCAGCAACAGCACTGACAGTAGTTCCAGCTAAAAAAGTTTATATTAATGCGCTTTATTCTAATGTTATTGTTTTGTTTCGATAGTAACGTCACACAAACAGATATACACCAACCAGCCACTTTAATAGGAACTTGTACTTGATTCTAAGATTCCTGTTCTTGGCTGGCAGGAGCAGAACCCAATGTGGTCTTCTGCTGTTGCATGCTGAGATGCTTTTCTGCTCACCACGGTTGTAAAGAGTTGCTATGAGTTACCATATCCTTCCTGGCAAAAAGCTCGAACCAATCTGGCCATTTTCCTTTGACCTTTCCAGAGGCTCCAACTCTCCCGCCGTGGGCGGGAGATCTCCCGCTTTAGGGAACATTTAGAAAATCCTCCTGACCTCCTGCTGACATCATAAAAATCTCCCGCCCGCCCTTGCTACACATGATTAGTTAAAAAAATATATAACTTGATACGTTTATGTTGACGAAA
Source organism: Neoarius graeffei (assembly GCF_027579695.1). Lineage (NCBI taxonomy): Eukaryota > Metazoa > Chordata > Actinopteri > Siluriformes > Ariidae > Neoarius > Neoarius graeffei. The sequence goes on from NC_083580.1 coordinate 15,175,023, forward strand.
ATTAATAGCTGACTTTCCGCTTTTCGTGTGTCTGACATTGTATGGGTGGACTCAAGTGTGTACCCCACGGTATATGCCGATTCCCTGGTCGGTACACCGATCAGCATAACAGGGGGATTGGAGTGAATGCCGGAGGCATGCGCGGGCAGATTAAGCGCGCATATGAATTGAGCGGAATTCGGTACACCGGGGGTACACACTTGAGCCACCCAATGTCTTAGCAGTTACCGATAAAGCATACAGATGGCGCTATTAATGATACGCGCGAGAGAACGAGAAAACCAGCGACACTCAACCATTTTGTTTGTTTTTCGTGTCTGCATTTTGTCTGCATTTATCGCCTGCTCGTCTTTAACTTTATGTTCTCTTGAATGAGATAATGAAACGAAGTTCCGTTGGTGGAAATGGCGAAAGCCAAACTACGAAGAAAAATATCAGAAAATCACCAAGATAAAGTTCGGATCGCCCGTCGTGATGGTCGCCAGGGACGAATGGCGGGCTATTTTGGATGGCAGCAAGACGACCCTGTATCTGACCGGGTTAGATCACCAGACCAGACGTTAGATTCTAATGAACTTGTCTGACTTTTTTTTTTGTCTGACTTTTACTAACTTAGACTTAGAAATCAGTGGCGGCTGGTAGTCTTTCAAACAGGGGAGGCTGGTCGGTTATGATATTTCCAGATTTTAAAAGAAAAAACATCAATTTTGCCCATACTCTTGCCTCTGATCTGGCTGATTGTTGGCAGCATCACAAACTGTGAAATAACAGGTTCTTTTGGCCCATTAGCCTACTGTCCAATATACATGATGGTGGTGTTGGGGGGGGGGGGGGGGGGGGGTATATTTTAACATTTTATATTTTAAAATTGTGGCATGTTGTTTAAAAATTGATCATTATTGAAAGCAGCTCTTTGTCAGGAACCTCAGCAGTAGAGCTGGGTGCCACACATTTCATTCAATGACACTTTCCCTATATTTTACTTATTTTGACTGAGAAATGTTTTATTGACAATTTTGATAACCCTTCACTTTTAATCCAGGTCTGTAGTGTGAAATGTTCTCGGCTGTGTTTTTGTTTAAAAATGTTTTCCAAATTGTAGCGGTGTTTAATTCATATCCAGAAAAATATATATTCCAATATAATATACTCAGCATAAACATTTTAAATAAATTCTATATTTTTGGTCCATCCATGACATATTACTAAAGTAGCCTATTTACTGTTGTTGATGTGGGTCACTTGCTGTTAGCCAATTCACTTTCTCGTACCAGGAGAGCTGAAAGGAACGAGTATTATTCCCTACCTTTTTCACCAAGTCAATTTGAGGCGTTGGTCTACCCTGCTCTTTAATTTTAATTTTTTCCTCGAAAGGAAGACTGGCAAATGGCTTCGCCAAAATTAAATCAGCAATGCTCGGCATCCGTGCGCAGCTTTCTTGCTAGCTGACTAGCCCCCTCAAGTTCAAGTTCAGTCACTCAAATAAACGAAATTTCTGGAACTAAGATAGCAAACTTGACAACACTATATTTACACTTTATTTACAATGAAAATATATACAAACTAAAAAAGCTGGTAGAAACCGTATGTAATGAATGAAATCGAAATGTAAGCTGATCTCTTACAATACACCACAGCACTTGTGAATCCGCATGGGACTGAACTGAAATTCACCGCTGCCTGTCTATATTTGAAACGAGCTGTCAATCAAAGAAAATATCCGGCTGCTTTCACCAATCACCAGTCTCCTCGCGGAAACTGCCATGTCCCTCCTATGTGAGGCTCGGAGTCCGTAGGCGGGCATTTTTGCAGTATTTGTCCAATAACCGTCTTGCATTTTGATATTGAAAAGCGCATCACTCCCAAATGCCATTGAAGTCCACTGAGGCTGGGCTGCATCGCGCTGTCACGAGGGGGAAAAACTCACGCGCACATTAAAGTTACAAGGGAATGATTTCGCACTGTAGTGGGTTGAGCACATATATTTCTATGATTCTGGATCTGAAATAGCAATGTTATAAGGTCGGCTATAACATAAGCCTAGCGCAATTCATCCTACACGATGTTCGTCATTTTTAGAGGAGGCTGAGCCTCCCTCGTTGTCTTAGAGCAATCGCCCGTGTTAGAAATAGAATATTATTAGAAGAGCATTATCATCAGAGGGTCTACCATCGGCAATTTATAATAGTCATTATTGACATTAACATTGACTTTAGGCATATTAAACTTTGGTCTATAGTCACTGGATTTATCTAGATCTGTTACTATTAATAAGATTTAATTGACACGAAATGTGGTGAATCATTCATATATACACACACACACACACACACACACACACTGTATATACTGTATACACATCATATTTGTCTCCCGCCGAGCTACTCGCAGAGAGGGAGAATCTCCCTCTTTGCAATTTCCCAAGTTGGAGCCTCATGCCTTTCTTCTCAACAAGGCATTTGTTTCCACCCACTTAACTATCGCTCACTCAGTGTTTTTTTGTTTTTCACACCATTCTGTCTGTGTAAACTCTAGAGATGGTTGTGTGTGAAAACCCCAGGAGATCAGCAGTTTCTGAAATACTCAAACCAGTCCATCTGGCTCAAACCAACAGTGAAAGAAAGTCACACTTTGAGATGACAATTTTTCCCGTTCGGATGTTTGAAGTGAACATTAATAACTGAAGCTCTTGATTTGTATCTGCGTGATTGGATGCGTTGTGCTGCTGTTCTCTAATCGGCTGATTAGAGAACTGCAGAAAACAGCAGGTGGAGGGGTGTTCCTAATAAAGTGTCCAGTGAGTGTATATTAAATTATAGTGTAGAAGGATGGGAAAAGAGGTCAAATATTGTTTGTTTTTTTTTGTATGGGATACATATGTACCGTACAGGTCTAACCTTTTGAATTCCCTCGAAGGAACAGTGTTTATTTCTATTTCAATATTTAGGGAATAAAACACAACAGGGCGGTTCGTAATAGGAAAATGATCACTGAAAAGGTGATGTAATAGGTTACCACCCTGAAGCGTTTTAGTTGGCTTTTATACCTCTGGAATTTGTCAATGATTACAATACCTATTTTGCCCCTGTACACTTCCACAATGGATTTGAAATGAAGATGATCAAAGTGTAGACTTCCAGCTCAAGGGGTTTAACAAAAAAAAAAAAAAAATCACATTTTGATCACATTTCAGGAATTGCAGCTTTTTTTTTTTTACATAGTCCATCCATTTTTACAGGCTCAAAAAGTAAGTTGACAAACTAACAAAATTATATGTAAGATAATAGTTATCAAATCATGTGCAGTCAGTGACTGACTGAAGTCTGGAACCCATTGATATCGCCAAATGCTGAGTTTCCTCTCTTGCGCCAGGCCTTTACTACAGTTGCCTTCAGTTGTTGCTTGTTTGTGGGTCTTTCTGCCTTCAGTTTTGTCTTAATTAAGTGAAAAGCATGCTCAACTGGGGTGACCGACTCAGCCATTTAAGAATATTTCATTTCTTTGCCTTAACTTTTTAAGAAACTCTTGGGTTGCTTTCACGGTATGTTTTGGGTTGTTTCACAAAACTGTGAAGCATAAAATAAGGAAAATTGCATCACTGTCCAAATCAGGGGCGCAGATAGGGTTTTTGAACTGGGGGGGACTGAGCTGTCAGCAAATGATTCCATTCTGTGTATATATGTGTGTGTGTGTGTGTGTGTGTGTGTGTGTGTGTGTGTGTGTGTGTGTACACTACCGTTCAAAAGTTTGGGGTCACTTTGAAATGTCCTTATTTTTGAAAGAAAAGCACTGTTCTTTTCAATGAAGATCACTTTAAACTAATCAGAAATCCACTCTATACATTGCTAATGTGGTAAATGACTATTCTAGCTGCAAATGTCTGGTTTTTGGTGCAATATCTCCATAGGTGTATAGAGGCCCATTTCCAGCAACTCTCACTCCAGTGTTCTAATGGTACAATGTGTTTGCTCATTGCCTCAGAAGGCTAATGGATGATTAGAAAACCCTTGTACAATCATGTTAGCACAGCTGAAAACAGTTGAGCTCTTTAGAGAAGCTATAAAACTGACCTTCCTTTGAGCAGATTGAGTTTCTGGAGCATCACATTTGTGGGGTCGATTAAATGCTCAAAATGGCCAGAAAAATGTCTTGACTATATTTTCTATTCATTTTACAACTTATGGTGGTAAATAAAAGTGTGACTTTTCATGGAAAACACAAAATTGTCTGGGTGACCCCAAACTTTTGAACGGTAGTCACATGTTATTTCACCTCCCTCACTGCCATCACCAGGAACTACCTGCAGGCCAGGACAATGATAACATTTTAACATAGCCTATAGAAATCCAAAGTTTACACATTATCATCACGCACAGAAATTGCAAAACTAGTTTTAAAACCGCTAAGTTCCAACTGTTAACCATAGCGAGAGGCTGGGCTACATGTGTGTGTGTAAAGTGTAAACCAGTGCATCCTGACTTTCTAACTATGCCTGTGTGTTGCGTCAGCGGCAGTCAGTCAACAACTCTTCGCAAAGTTTCCTTATGAAACACTATGCTCGCTGAAATTATGGCAGGGAACGCCAGATTAAACATTAAAACTGCCTTCTGAGCACTGTATCTACAGGCTACCACCGAAAGAAGGAGGCTACCAGAAAGGCATCTCTACTCCGTACGATTTTACTTTCACTACGACATTACTTTGAACAGACTATCAAAAAATTGCAAGGTGATATGATAAAGTAAGGCACAGTTTACTTACAGTCGTTGTTTTTTGAAAAAACGATGCAATCGTTTTCTGCCTTTTGGCACCCTTCATCATGCCGTGTTGGGGTTCTGAACTAGGAGGAGCTGTCCCCGATATGCCTGTCAAACTTGTTGTCGGTAACCATAGCAACCAAGCTCGAGCTCGCAACCTGTGCAGTCTGCACAGTTGCAACTATGTATGTATTTCGAGGACCACAATGGAAATAAGTATTTTTACTTTTTGTGTTATCCTCCGCAATATTTATATTTATATTATATGTTCACATGTTATGTATATGTTTCTATTGCGAAATCAATCAATCAATCAAAACAAAAATGTACTGCTGTGCACCTCAATAAACCGAATGGTAATTAGTCTTTTGATTTTTCCGTGAGGTTTGCCTTATGCAAAGAAAGACAGCATAGAGGTTTTTTCCTCCCTATAAGTGGGGGGGGGACCGAACGAGGTGAATTTAAATCTGGGTGGGACAAATCCCCCCCGTCCCCCCCTCTATCTGCGCCCATGGTCCAAATACATATGGACCTGACTGTTTCAATAACAACACATGGTATGTTTTATTTATAGTTACATTACATTCTATTCCATTTAGCAGACACTCTTATCCAGAGTGACATACAACATACCCAGAGCAGCCTGGGGAGCAGCTGGGGGTTAGGTGCCTTGCTCAAGGGCACTTCAGGCATTCCTGCTGGTCCAGGGAATCAAACCAGCAACCTTTTGGTCCCCAACCCACTTCACTAACCATTAGGCCATGACATGCTAAATGTGGAATGTCCGTGAAACAATTTAGTTCTTGTTATCAATTATTTTCTAGCAGCTATCACCAGTTGTTCCTTCACCAGCCTCTTTTTTTTTTATCTCTCTGTTGAAGTTAACAAGACAAAAAATGCAGAATCTGCAAATCCCTGTGTCCTGAGATTTTTCCATGCTGGAAAACTTAAAATTACACATTTACCAGAGACGGTTAGAAATCTGACTCTGGAGGCTCCTTCAAAAATGAGAAACATCTCCACAGAAAACTTCACCATGCCAACAATTACACAGGGGTCACCAAGCTTTTTTCTCTGGGGGCCACATTGTCGTTCCTGACTGTGATGGGGGCTGGGGTCGGGTCAGCTATATCACATAGAATTGTATGACCCAGACAAATATGACCACCAGCAGGCCTCATTGTGTAGTAGAGATTACTAGCCTGGCACGGCCATCCCCACTACTATATCCCCACTACTATATCAACACTTGATTCCTGGCACATATTTGTTTATCTTTACTAGTGGTTTGCAAAAGTAGTAATCGAGTCTTCACACTTTGTTTTAATTTGAAATACCACTGATATTCCATTTATTTATTTTCTAATAAAAATAATATCAAAGCTGTCAAGGTAAGAAACATCTGCCTAGTTGAGGTGAGTGACACTGGCAAAGGTGAGTGGAAAATTATAAATTGTAGGTAGGCCTGTTGATATTATTAATAATATAAATAATAATTGTATGCAGCACTTAATAAAGGTCAAATAAATAGGCCTATAAAATAAATACATTTTAAAAAACAGTGAAATTATAATAATATGAGCAATAGCTCAATAGATCACAGCAGTTGCGCTGTGTCCTGCACGTCATTGCTGTCATCCATGGCCAAAGCAAAAAACTCGAATTCTGACACTTTCTCATTCAGCTGGTCATACACGTTGTCCCCCAAATCTTTGGTTCACCTGGTCATAGTAGGTGCGGAGAGACTCACCGCATTGAGCGCATCCTTCTTGTCAGGACACACCTCCTCGGCCACAGCAAGCATGCATACTTTAACAAAGTCCCCATCAGTAAACGGCTTTCCATGGGTAGCTAGTAGGTGAGCTACCTTATAGCTAGCTCGGACAGCAGCCTGGTTGATCTGGGTTTGGTGAAGGAATACATTCTGTTGTGCAGCCAGTCCGCGTTTCATCCTCCGAATCCTGTCTTCTCTTGTTTGCCCTCGCAAACTAGCATACTCTTTGTGGCGGGTTTCGTAGTGACGACGCAGATTATATTCTTTGAAAACCGACACACTTTCTTTACATACAAGATAAACTGCACGGTCCTTACACTGAACGAAAAAATAATCGGTGGCCCACTGTTCTTTAAAAACTCTGCACTCTCTGTCAGCTTTTCGCTGACCGCTAGCCATTTTGCTGTCCTGAACACTGACAGTTCTCTATGCGTGCGCTGCCTGTCACTGCTTGATCGCGAGCATATGATGAAAATTCGGAAAATATGAATAGTTCATTTTATAACTAAATATCAATTTTAATTGATAAAATCAACAAAATACAAGATGCAGACATGTTATTATTTGCCAAAAAGCAATTTAAAAAAATAGGCCATGACCACTTTTGGGGATTGCCTCATAGGGCCGGTTCAAGTGATGGGGGGCAGAGGGGCTGGGGGGCCGGTCAAAGGGGGGTGGCGGGCCGGATCTGGCCCGCGGGCCGTAGTTTGGTGACCCCTGCAATTACACATGGATTTTACATTCACCAGCCACTTCATTAGGAGCACCCATCCACCTGCTGTTTTCTGCAGTTCTCTAATCAGCCAATCCCTCAACAGCAGCACAATGCATCAAATCATGCAGATACAAATCAAGAGCTTCAGTTATTAATGTTCACTTCAAACATCAGAACACGACAAACTGTCATCTCAAAGTGTGACTTTCACTGGGGCATGGGTGTTGGTTTGAGCCAGATGGAGTGGTTTGAGTATTTCAGAAACTGCTGATCTCCTGGGGTTTTCACACACCACAACAGTCTCTAGAGTTTACACAGAATGGTGCAAAAAAATTGAGTTCTATGGATGGAAACGTCTTGTTGATAAAAGAGGTCAGAGGAAAATGGCCAGATTGGTTTGAGCTGCCAGGAAGGATATGGTAACTCATAGCAACTCTTTACAACCATGGTGAGCAGAAAAGCATCTCAGGATGCAACAGCAGAACACCACATTGAGTTCCACTCCTAGCCAAGCCAAGAACAGGAATCTTCGAATCAAGAACAAGTTCCTATGAAAGTGGCCAGTGAGTGTGTTTTATTACTAGCTTGAATTACAAGGTGTTTCAAAAAAAAAAAAAGTGATATAATTTCACAATCTAATAACTTTGCCAATTCTTGTTCAATTGACCTCAAATGTTAACAGCATGTGTGGAAACGGGTCAAAAGTTTATGTTTAATGTTTTTATCTTTTTAAGTATAGAAATGCCATTCACTGGAAAAGAAAAGGTGTTGTGTGTGTTCGAGTATGCTCGAACAAGACTGTGCAGTGTGAGTTTATGAGAGAATTCTCTAAAAATGCACCAACTGCAATGCAATGTAAAACCATGAAGAACTTAAAGAGAGTGTTAAAAAAGCAAAACCCAGCAGCTCTGGTATGTAGCATCAAACCAAAAAAGACATGCCCACACACATGCACACAAAAAGCTGGATGATTTTTCAGCATGTCAGTGTTATTATTATTATTATAACTGTTAGACGCTGTGGATAAGGGGATCCACCAAATGCCAATGTAAATATAAATGAGAAAGATTTCCACTTCTAGTCATACTTGAATGAATACTGCAGTCCTTAACTTTTCGTGTAAACCTCTTCAGTTACTGAGGTTCACCAAGTTCAATCAATTTATTATCAATTAAAGTGTCATTAAAATGAAGTGCCTTACCCTTAAAGCTCAGTGTAATTATGACTTTTCATTCCTGTACACACCGGTCTGAATAGCAAACAATAAATCCAGATATTCATCTCATCTCATTATCTCTAGCCGCTTTACCCTGTTCTACAGGGTCGCAGGCAAGCTGGAGCCTATCCCAGCTGACTACGGGCGAAAGGCCGGGTACACCCTGGACAAGTCGCCAGGTCATCACAGGGCTGACACATAGACACAGACAACCATTCACACTCACATTCACACCTACGCTCAATTTAGAGTCACCAGTTAACCTAACCTGCATGTCTTTGGACTGTGGGGGAAACCGGAGCACCCAGAGGAAACCCACGCGGACACGGGGAGAACATGCAAACTCCGCACAGAAAGGCCCTCGCCGGCCACGGGGCTCGAACCCAGAACCTTCTTGCTGTGAGGCGACAGCGCTAACCACTACACCACCGTGCCGCCCCCCAGATATTCATATTATGCCTAATTTATTAAAGCTAATGAAACTAACCCTATGTTAATCTGAATAGCTCTTAATAAACGGTGTTGAGCAGCTTGAATTTGAGCATAATATAAAGGGTATAATCTCATAGCAGTGGTGCATACGGGTGTGGCTGAAATATCTTCAGTGTTTTTATGACCGTCCACGAGTAGTTTTAATGTAAGAAGAGATCAAGTGAAAATAAATAAATTTTCCAAGAGGTTTGGTGATAGATTTATAAGCTTTTATAGGTGTTCACTTCCATGTGTGAGCAACTTGGATATACACTGCCAGGCCAAAAAAAGTTGCCGTTTGGATTTAAATAAGCAAATACATATGAGCCTTAGATTGAATAATTACTGCAGTGATTAATGTGTTTCAGCTAGTAACAATTCTTTTAACCCTAACTGATGCAGTGAGTAGCTTCTCATTTCTTCAACAAACATGTCCGAAGATGTATCCCGTGCTCATGGAAAAGATGTTACTGTGTTTCAGAAGGTCAAATTATTGGCCTGTGTCAAGCAAAGAAAACTACTATTTCAGGTCAGATATTTCGCTGACCCTTTGAGTTGGCCCCTCTGTTTGCGCTTATTTGGATGAAATAAATCAATTTCTTAAAGGGGTGCCATTAATATTGCACATCACAAAAACAAAGTGCTGGAAATGTTTGTGTGTGTGAACACAAGAATCAGATCTGCCAGATAACAATCAGACTAGTGACAGGTGTCAGGTGACCTCTAGCACCACTCATTTTTGATGAACGATTGTGCCACTAGTTTGTTCATTTTATCATTATTTTCCATGATGGACTTTCTTGCATATCTAATGTTTACATTTGGTCCTGATATGCATGCTGCATATGATGTTTCTCAAGATCTTTTACACAATTAGAGCTGAGATAGACTAGATACTCTATCTCGTCTGTTTTACTTTGAAAACTACCCTATAGGTTATATATTGTCACTATTTTATTGTTAGTGCTGTTTCAGTGTTATCACTCTTGGTGGTGCACGGTGAGCGGCACGGTGGTGTAGTGGTTAGCCTCACAGCAAGAAGGTCCGGGTTCGAGCCCCGTGGCCGGCGAGGGCCTTTCTGTGCGGAGTTTGCATGTTCTCCCCATGTCTGCGTGGGTTTCCTCCGGGTGCTCCGGTTTCCCCCACAGTCCAAAGACATGTGGTTAGGTTAATATGGGACGGCCTTGGGCTGAAGTGCCCTTGAGCGAGGCACCTAACTCCCAACTGCTCCACGGGCGCTGTTAGCATGGCTGCCCACTGCTCTGGGTATGCGTGTGTGCTCATTGCTCATATGTGTGTGTTCACTGCTTCAGATGGGTTAAATGCAGAGAGGAAATTTCACAAGTGTGTGAGGAATAAAGTTGTGCTTTCTTTCTTTCTTTCTTTCTTTCTTTCTTGTGCAACAGCTTACTGTTATTAGCTAGTTAGTACACTTTTTTTAATTTGTAATCTGTGTGAAATCTTGGTATGTTTGTACTAAGTCAGGGGTCATTAACTAGAGCTGATCAAAGTCTGGAAAATTTTTTTCCATCATTCACTCCAGTTGTTAAAACATGAACCAATGCGGCTTCTGTAGCAGATTCTTTATTGTGACCAATGACGTGCACCGATACAAGTTATTTTCCTGAAGACATCTCACAGATAAAGGAAGAGTTTTCTGACTTTCTTACCTTCTAATTGGTGAAATTATGACATGGCTTGCTCAAAATAAAAATGGACGACAAAAACAAAATGCGCAAAGATGACTGGTCAGAGAGGTACGCATATACAGTATTCTCTACTTACTGATCAAACCAAGCATCTCATCTGTTCAGAGTCCATGTCAAAAGTGGTAAAGTGAAAAGCTCTACTGGGAAACAAAGCTTAACTTTAAATTGATTCGTATCTATAGACACAAACTAATCACTATTGGTTCAGCGTTAAAAGGTCACTGTTGCTATCATTCAAGCATATCAGGTGAAAATTCAAATTCAATCCAAATTGCTTGAAACTGCTCTCAATGAATTCAGAATTGAATGCAGAGCAACATACTTTTTACAGAATTAAAATGTGCTTATCTGTTCTTGAGATCTTACAAATCAAAGATTGAAAAAAAAGGCTTAATTTATAGAAAACTGTCGTAATATTCTGTATTAGGATCACATGGTCCAAAATGGGCCTCATTAACCAATGAGATCAAAAGTTTTTTCTTAATAACTTTATTTTTCAAGATATTTACATGGAAACTGGCAGGCACATAGATGGTTGTATACTGAATACAAAGTTTGAAAAATAAGTAAAATTATGCAAATTAACATTTAATTAGTATTAATTATGCTAATTAGGTTAAATCGTTAAATCGGTACACGCAATAAAAAAGTTATAAAAGTTTATTTCTAATACCCTCTTTGTGCCTCTTTGTATTTCTCAAAAGTAAGGCCTACTAGTGTTTATATTAAAGAATATAAATGATAATATTCACAGCTTTCAAGGCGAACCGTGAAAAAACTGTGTGATCCACATCCGATAAACAATCCCAATTAATTGAACCTCACGTTTCTGACTTCCGTTTTTTTTTAAATATCATTTCAACCACTAAGATCTCAATATTTTTCATCAAAACAACTACAGTTATAGTTTAAAATAGTTATTTATTTACATGAATCAGTTTGATTTGAAAAAATAAGTAGGTAAAGCTATGAAAGCTCACTTCAAAGTCTCCCATGAAGCATAACATCAAAACTAGCTGACGGAAAATTTTGCTGAATACTTCATCAGAAACAGTGAGAGCGAGAGAACATCCCAATAAAAGTTACCTCACTGATATTCATGAGTAATCCAGTCAGAAACTGATCAGAAGAGAGAGAGCCTGAGCACTTTCCTATGACTCAGAAAGAAAAGCACGGGCAGTCTCCCGACGTCCCGCGAGCAGAGAATGAACTCTGTTGTACCAATTTCAACCTGCCGTTACTCCCAAAGTACTGAACAGATCTTAACGAGATACATTTCTTTGGAAAGCAGAATTTATAAGCTTTTTAATGATAGTATTTACAATAGAAAATATTCAAGAGTTAAGCAATGACGGGTTTGGAAACTTTGATGAGCGTCTGCATGCACAATTTTCACAGCACGGCCAGCGAGCGTCTGATATGCCTGTTAGTAGCTTATCTGGACCTTTTTATGTAGCTGAACCATCATAATTTTTAGCTGAACACCTTGGTCTAAGGTCTGAGACTAATATTAACAGCAAAGCAGATGACTAGTTATGAATTTATTTTCAAAACTTTTAAAATATAATGTTTCTGAAATACCCCCTAAAAGCCATGAACTTAGAAAAGCAGCCAAAATGTGTTCATCAGGTGTTGATAAATGACCCCTGAATTGCGAAGCTGCCTAGAGAGGGCACATTTGTGCAAAACTGTCAATAAGGTGGTCTGATTGTAGTCTCCAAACTGTAAACTTTGTTCAATTGCATGTGCATTTTTCATAGTTTTGTTTTTCTCTCATTCGAGAATGAAGAAAGCATTAAAATGAAGGAAATCTGTCTGAGTAAATGTGTCCCAACTTATTACTGCTACTGTACACCAAAGATAAAAAAAAAACAGGGGAAAAAAAGATTAAAGTGATTCACTGTTCTGGTTTCTTTTCTGAGGATCGATGCAGAATCCTATAACTGAGTACAGAGAAGGTTCTTGGTACAACTGAGAAGTTGAGAACTGTTAACTATCCAGGAAAAAAAACAACCTTGAAGACCATCCATCCATTATCTGTAGCCGCTTATCCTGTTCTACAGGGTCGCAGGCAAGCTGGAGCCTATCCCAACTGACTATGGGCGAGAGGCGGGGTACACCCTGGACAAGTCGCCAGGTTATCGCAGGGCTGACACAAACAACCATTCACACTCACATTCACACCTACGGTCAATTTAGAGTCACCAGTTAACCTAACCTGCATGTCTTTGGACTGTGGGGGAAACCGGAGCACCCGGAGGAAACCCACGCGGAGAACATGCAAACTCCGCACAGAAAGGCCCTTGCTGGCCTCAAACCCAGAACCTTCTTGCTGGGAGGCGACAGTGCTAACCACTACACCACCGTGCCGCCGCCCCCCCTTGAAGATCTTAATTTCTTAAGAGTGTACGAAAGATATGCTGTTATTCAGCGTCAATAGACTTCTACAGTAATGGTACCATGTGGCCATAAAGTGAAGAACCAGAAGAGTTTGGGTTAGTAAAAGTCCTCAGACAGCTTTTCTCCTCATGGCTGGCAGAATATATAAATCTGCACGTTGACACTGCTGTGTTCTTTGTGAGAAATCAATGATCACAGCAAACAACAAGAACTAGTCAAAAGGATTTTAAAAAGTACATTCAACTGTTCTCTTTCCTGGAGGAAAATAACTGACTTGTAAAATGCTTCTTTCATTTTATTTGTCATTGAAACCACATGCAAGAACTGCAAACATTTCAGCCAAAACCACTGATGTGCAAAGTCTTCAAAAGTGGGTCACAAAGAAGATGCAGGTATGCTTTGTAAAATGTTTGTAAGAACTTACCCCTTTCAGCTTGTTCTGTATTCGTGTGTGCAGATCTCCAGCCACGATGATGCTAATGCCTGCTATGAGCATCAGCACACCGATTACTATGGAGGCATAGATCAGACAGATCTTGCACTTCATCGTCCGAAATCAAGAAGATCCTCAAAAGTCAGAGACACTAAGGTAAAAAAAAAATGAAACTATAAACTCAAAAAAGCATAACAGAACCCTGAACTTTCTTAAAATACTCTATCTCTACTACATTCAAAAAGTCTACTACTGTACACTCAGTCAAAAACCATGTGTTGGCTCTAGTTCACGTGCAAGTCACTTGCGTTTCTGTTCCTCAAAAGAGTTAAAAGGAATTATGCAGAGCACATCTGGACAGAGTGAAAGAACAGTTCGAGATAGACAGACTTTAACTTCAAACGTTAAGCTTGAGTGAGTTCAGAAGTTTGTGCAATTTCAGAAATGTGCTATCTGAAAGACAAGTGTGCTCAGCCGGTCCTATGAATGAGTGGGGTGGGCAGAGGGAGGATCTAAACTGAGCCGTGTTGCCAGATACAGTAGGTGAAGGTTATGAGTTTGAAGCTTCTTTCATCAAGTTTCTCAGAATTGTTAGAACATGAGTGCCAGATGAACATACAGTTGCCAGAAACTCTTCAAGATTGAGTTAATCAGTCAGAGATACTATTTTGATGAACTGAAGTAGCCAAGTGGCCAGATTTGAGCAGTAATCAATAAAATCTGGCCCCTTGACTACTTCAAAAGGAGGAAATCCATACGAACTGGCCACTTTAATTCTTGAATAACTTGTTCTTGAGTCTAAGATTCCTGTTCTTGGCTGGCAGGAGTGGAACCCAATGTGATCTTCTAATGTCGCATGCTGAGATGCTTTTCTGCTCACCACGGTTGTAAAGAGTTGCTATGAGTTGCTATATCCTAACTGGCAAAAAAAGCTCGAACCAATCTGGCCATTTTCCTCTGACCTCTCTTATCAACGAGGAGTTTGTTTCCACCCACAGAAATGTCGCTCAATCGATGTTTTTTTGTTTTTCGCACCATTCTGTCTTTGTAAACTCTAGAGACGGTTGTGTGTGAAAACTCCAGGAGGTCAGCAGTTTCTGAAATACTCGAACCAGTCCATCTGGCTCGAACCAACAGAGAAAGAAAGTCACAATTTGAGATGACAATTTTTCCCGTTCTGATTTTTGAAGTGAACATTAATAACTGAAGCTCTTGATTTGTGTCTGCATGATTGGATGCATTGTGCTGCTGTCAAGGGATCGGCTGATTAGAGAACTACAGAAAACAGCAGGTGGATGGGTGTTCTTAATAAAGTGGCCGGTGAGTGTGTATATATAATATTCAATATTAACATGGATCAAATTTAACAGGAGTTCTGAAAGCAGAAAATCCTAAGAGCATGCCACAGAAATAAATTTGACTTTTATTCTAAATTCAGAATTGTAATACACGTTGTTGAATGACTTTTTTTTCTGTCCAAATTAACAGCCTTTAAAAATTATTAGTGCTGCCAAGCGATTAAAATATTTCATCGCGATTAATGTCGCGACTGTCATAGTTAACTCGCGATTAATCGCAATTTAATCGCACATTTTTGTCACATGAAAAACCATTGTAATTCTCTTATCAGCATAAAAAAGTGAATGGGCTTGCTCACCGTTCGAACTACAGGGGTACTCGGGGGATCCGAGATCCCCTGAAACAGACATGAGATCCCTTGAAAACATGATTTGGGAAATGTTGGGGGGTCTCTAAAATATTGGCAAAATGATGTTTATTGACATAGCAATCGTGTGTAACGGGAAGCATTTGCATATCTGAAGTGAGCGCGCGATGGAGAGCCGCGCTCTGAGACAAGCGCAAGCACCCCCCCAAGGGAAAATAAGGGACCCCCCGAAAATATCGGCATAGTTCGAACACTGGTTGTACCAATGTTTTTTTTGTTGTTTTTTTTTTATTGCAGAGCATAACACGTCTTGTCACAACCACTGCAAAGTGGGGCTGGAGCCGCCGATGGGAAAACGAAACCTAAGCCAAGCACCGTGGCTCTTCGGGGGAGGGCAGAGGACTCTGGCTGTGCGGGGCGTGGCATCATGTCACAGAGCATTAATCTCGCGATAAAAAAATTATCGCCGTTAAAACTGAGTCAAGTTAACGCGTTAATAACGCGACATTTTTGACAGCACTAAAAATTATTTAAAGATATTCTCCTTTAATCCATTAACATTTAAGGATTCTTTGGACAGTTGAGAGATTTAGCCTCCGAAACCTAAGACAGGCTATACACAGAATATATTTACAGTGCTTTACATACATAAGTGTTCACACCCCTTGTATTTTAATCTGAATTGGGATTATAGATGAAGAATCTCCACAAAACAGCCCATAATACTGAAGCAGGAGGAAAGCATTCAGATAAAAAGTTATGATTATGTTATATGTCACGTTTATGTGTAATAAAAGTGATGATTTCATACGGAAAATGTCAATCTTTGAACATCCATTAGGTCACCATTAAATCTATTATTTAAAAAAGTAAAGAAGTTGAACACATCATAGGTCTAAGGTCATTTCTCTCAGGGTCATGTGAATAAAAAAGGATTAAAGAAAGGGGGGGAAAGATCAATCTGGCAACGCTGAGTCAAGCATGTGTGAGTGTGTGTGTGTGGGAGGGACTGGGTGAAATGCCTGTGTGTATTTGGGGAAGTTCTGCAAGGTCACACACTCTGTATTCAGCTGGATTGTATTCACCATGTCTCTCCTTCTCTCTTTCACACACTCCCAGACACATGAGGAATAAAGTCATTGAAGTGTGTTAGGTGTACAGTGCTTTCCCATACAGAGCTCGCTCTCTCGCTGTCTCTCAGACACACACACACACAAAGCTCCTTGTGTCTGCAAATGTGAAAGAAATATTATGAGACAGTGTAAGGCCACAGAGAACAAAAGAACAAATCTGAATCTGACCTTCTCCCATGGTTGAATGTAATGCTTAGAAAAAAGATAGGAGGGAGAGAGAGAGATACAAAACCACTTCACTGTGTACACACACAGAGTGTAAACAGAGTGTACTGAAATTTTACATGCACACACGTGCATACGTGCAGACAGAGTTCTGAAGTTCCTCATGTCAGCAGCAGGGTGTTGAGTTACGAAGCAGTTACCATAGTGTGTGTGTGTGTGTGTGTGTGTGTGTGTGTGTGTGTGTGTGTGTGTGTGTGTGTGTGTGTGTGTGTGTGAGAGAGAGAGAGAGAGAAAGAAAAACTTTATTCATCTCACACTTGTGAAATTCCTCTCTGCATTTAACCCATCTGAAGCAGTGAACACATACATGCACACACACGTGAGCAATGAGCACACACGCATACCCAGAGCAGTGGACAGCCATACTAACAGCGCCCGGGGAGCAGTTGGGAGTCATGCACGGGCGCAGATAGAGGGGGGGACGGGGGGGATTCGTCCCATCCAGATTTAAATTCACCTCGTTCGGTCCCCCCCACTTATAGGGAGGAAAACACGTCTATGCTGTCTTTCTTTGCATAAGGCAAACCTCACGGAAAAATCAAAAGACGAATTACCATTCGGTTTATTGAGGTGCACAGCAGTGTATACATAGCTGCAACTGCGCAGACTGCACAGGTTGCGAGCTCGAGCTTGGTTGCTATGGTTACGCATAACAAGTTTGACAGGCATATCGGGGACAGCTCCTCCTAGTTCAGGACCCCAACACGGCATGATGAAGGGTGCCAAAAGGCAGAAAACGATTGCATCGTTTAAAAAAAAAAAAAAAAACGACTGTAAGTAAACTGTGCCTTACTTTATCATATCACCTTACAATTTTTTGATAGTCTGTTCAAAGTAATGTCGTAGTGAAAGTAAAATCGTACGGAGTAGAGATGCCTTTCTGGTAGCCTCCTTCTTTCGGTGGCAGCCTGTAGATACAGTGCTCAGAAGGCAGTTTTAATGTTTAATCTGGCGTTCCCTGCCATAATTTCAGCGAGCATAGTGTTTCATAAGGAAACTCTGCGAAGAGTTGTTGACTGACTGCCGCTCACGCAACACACAGGCATAGTTAGAAAGTCAGGATGCACTGGTTTACACTTTACACACACACACGTAGCCCAGCCTCTCGCTATGGTTAACAGTTGGAACTTAGCGGTTTTAAAACTAGTTTTGCAATTTCTGTGCGTGATGATAATGTGTAAACTTTGGATTTCCATAGGCTATGTTAAAATGTTATCATTGTCCTGGCCTGCAGGTAGTTCCTGGTGATGGCAGTGAGGGAGGTGAAATAACATGCATACACACTACCGTTCAAAAGTTTGGGGTCACCCAGACAATTTTGTGTTTTCCATGAAAAGTCGCACTTTTATTTCCCACCATAAGTTGTAAAACGAATAGAAAATATAGTCGAGACGTTTTTCTGACCATTTTGAGCATTTAATCGACCCCACAAATGTGAAGCTCCAGAAACTCAATCTGCTCAAAGGAAGGTCAGTTTTATAGCTTCTCTAAAGAGCTCAACTGTTTTCAGCTGTGCTAACATGATTGTACAAGGGTTTTCTAATCATCCATTAGCCTTCTGAGGCAATGAGCAAACACATTGTACCATTAGAACACTGGAGTGATAGTTGCTGGAAATGGGCCTCTATACACCTATGGAGATATTGCACCAAAAACCAGACATTTGCAGCTAGAATAGTCATTTACCACATTAGCAATGTATAGAGTGGAGTTCTGATTAGTTTAAAGTGATCTTCATTGAAAAGAACAGTGCTTTTCTTTCAAAAATAAGGACATTTCAAAGTGACCCCAAACTTTTGAATGGTAGTGTGTGTGTATGTATGTGTGTATATATATATATATATATATACACACACACACACACACATATATACACACAAAATGGAATCATTTGCTGACAGCTCAGTCCCCCCCAGTTCAAAAATCCTATCTGCGCCCCTGGAGTCATGTACCTCGCTCAAGGGCACCTCAGCCCACGGCCGTCCCGTATTAACCTAACCGCACGTCTTTGGACTGTGGGGGAAACCGGAGCACCCGGAGGAAACCCATGCAGACACGGGGAGAACATGCAAACTCCACACAGAAAGGCCCCCACCGGCTGCGAACCCAGAACCTTCTTGCTGTGAGGCGACCGTGCTAACCACTTACACCACCGTGCCACCGAGAGAGAGATTTGAAAATGGAAATCTGCCTGTTACAGTTTATCCATTTTTTTTCCAAAATGCATTGTAAGCTGAAAATGCTAGGGGTAAATGATACTACTGTGAAACTGGAGATGTCAGTGTGTCACGGGCGATTGCTCTAAGACAACGAGGGAGGCTCAGCCTCCTCTAAAAATGACGAACATCGTGTAGGATGAATTGCGCTAGGCTTATGTTATAGCCGACCTTATAACATTGCTATTTCAGATCCAGAATCATAGAAATATATGTGCTCAACCCAACTACAGTGCGAAATCATTCCGTTATAACTTTCCTCAGTTCGCCTAATGTGTGCATGAGTTTTTCCCCCTCGTGACAGCGCGATGCAGCCCAACCTCAGTGGACTTCAATGGCATTTGGGAGCTATGCGCTTTCAATCTCAAAATGCAAGACAGTTATTGGACAAATACTGCGAAAATGCCCGCCCACAGACTCCCACGGACTCCCAGCCTCAGTAGACTTCAGTGGCATTTGGGAGCTATGCGCTTTTCAATATCAAAATGCAAGACGGTTATTGGACAAATACTGTGAAAACGCACGCCCACGGACTCCAAGCCTCACAGTGGGAGGGACATGGCAAAGCTTTCCATGAGGAGACTGGTGATTGGTGAAAGCGGCCGGATATTTCTTTGATTGACAGCTCGTTTCAAATATAGACAGGCAGCGGTGAATTTCAGTTCAGTCCCATGCGGATTCACAAGTGCTGTGGTGTATTGTAAGAGATCAGCTTACATTTCGATTTCATTCATTACATACGGTTTCTACCAGCTTTTTTAGTTTGTATATATTTTCATTGTAAATAAAGTGTAAATATAGTGTTGTCAAGTTTGCTATCTTAGTTCCAGAAATTTCGTTTATTTGAGTGACTGAACTTGAGGGGGCTAGTCAGCTAGCAAGAAAGCTGCACACGGATGCCAAGCATTGCTGATTTAATTTTGGCGAAGCCATTTGCCAGTCTTCCTTTCAAGGAAAAAATTAAAATTAAAGAGCAGGGTAGACCAACGCCTCAAATTGACTTGGTGAAAAAGGTAGGGAATAATACTCGTTCCTTTCAGCTCTCCTGGTACGAGAAAGTGAATTGGCTAACAGCAAGTGACCCACATCAACAACAGTAAATAGGCTACTTTAGTAATATGTCATGGATGGACCAAAAATATAGAATCTATTTAAAATGTTTATGCTGAGTATATTATATTGGAATATATATTTTTCTGGATATGAATTAAACACAGCTACAATTTGGAAAACATTTTTAAACAAAAACACAGCCGAGAACATTTCACACTACAGACCTGGATTAAAAGTGAAGGGTTATCAAAATTGTCAATAAAACATTTCTCAGTCAAAATAAGTAAAATATAGGGAAAGTGTCATTGAATGAAATGTGTGGCACCCAGCTCTATGTTTGGCTCCCCAAGGTCAGTGCTTGTGCCTATTCCAGAACACTCTGCTGTTACTGCTGAGGTTCCTGACAAAGAGCTGCTTTCAATAATGATCAATTTTTAAACAACATGCCACAATTTTAAAATATAAAATGTTAAAATATACCCCCCCCCCCCAACACCACCATCATGTATATTGGACAGTAGGCTAATGGGCCAAAAGAACCTGTTATTTCACAGTTTGTGACACTGCCAACAATCAGCCAGATCAGAGGTAAGAGTATGGGCAAAATTTATGTTTTTTCTTTTAAAATCTGGAAATATCATAACCCATCAGCCTCCCCTGTTTGAAAGACTACCAGCCGCCACTGATTGGAATATATATTTTTCTGGATATGAATTAAACACAGCTACAATTTGGAAAACATTTTAAACAAAAACACAGCCGAGAACATTTCACACTACAGACCTGGATTAAACGTGAAGGGTTATCAAAATTGTCAATAAAACATTTCTCAGTCAAAATAAGTAAAATATAGGGAAAGTGTCATTGAATGAAACGTGTGGCACCCAGCTCTGTGTTTGGCTCCCCAAGGTCAGTGCTTGTGCCTATTCCAGAACACTCTGCTGTTACTGCTGAGGTTCCTGATAAAGAGCTGCTTTCAATAATGATCAATTTTTAAACAACATGCCACAATTTTAAAATATAAAATGTTAAAATATACCCCCCCCCCCAACACCACCATCATGTATATTGGACAGTAGGCTAATGGGCCAAAAGAACCTGTTATTTCACAGTTTGTGACACTGCCAACAATCAGCCAGATCAGAGGCAAGAGTATGGGCAAAATTTATGTTTTTTCTTTTTTCTTTTAAAATCTGGAAATATCATAACCGACCAGCCTCCCCTGTTTGAAAGACTACCAGCTGCCACTGCAGTATGTGTATATACAGTTGCAATCAGAAATATTCAAACCCCCAAAGATTTTAAGGATTTATCCCTTAAAGTTTTTTTCAAAGAGCAAGATTCTGCTTTGGATGACTTCTTTATGAGTTGAGTGATACATAAAATCAACATAGAAAAGGCATGATGTAGTATTAGTGTGTGTAACAGTACATTTTGTTAAGATAGCCATGTCACAATTATTTAACCCCTATATAATATTGTTGTTTTTACAGCTTTCTGACAGTTTTTATGGCCTAAAGTGGAGTCGAAACATAATTAAGCCTTTGGGAACTCTATAATGATCCTTTATTTGTGATGCATATATAAACCCCACCCATGAAAGTATTCAAGGTCAGTTGCAATCATGGGAAAGGCAAAGGCGCTTCCACCAAAGCTGAGAGAGGAGATTATTTCATCACACCTAAAAGGGGACTGGGTATAAGAAGATTTCCAAAAAATTTAACATTCCAAGAGACACCATTGGGAGCATTATAAGGAAGTTTAAAACTTACAGAACAGCTGCAAACCTGCCTGGCCGTAGAAGAAAGCCCAAAATTTCATCAAGGGCCCTTAGCCACTTAGTCAGGACAACTAAGAAAACCCCCCATTTGAGTGCAAGACACCTACAGGATGACATGATGAAGGCTGGTACAAGTGCTTCAGTGGCAACTATAAGACGTGCACTGAATAAACAAGGATTTCATGGCCGGACTCCAAGATGCACTCCACTCTTGACCATCAAAAGGAACATCAAAAGTCAACTAGAATATGCCACGAGGAATTTGGATAAGACTACAGAGTTTTGGGAGACAGTTCTATGGACTGATGAAACCAAACTGGAACTGTTTGGACATATGGACCAGCGGTATGTCTGGCATGCAAAAGGCCAAGCTTATGACCAGAAGAATACCATCCCCACAGTCAAGCATATAGGTGGGTCATTGACGATGTGGGGCTGTTTTTCTGTGGCAGGAACTGGCAATCTTGATCGTGTACCTGGCATCATGGATTCCCAGAAATACCAGGCCATTTTAAAGAGGAACGTGATGCCTTCTGTTGACAAATTAAACCTTGGTGATCAATGGAGTTTCCAGCAAGACAATGATCCCAAGCACACCTCCAAGTCAACCAAAGCTTGGTTGAGAAAAACATCCTGGAACGTCCTGGAGTGGCCTTCTCAGTCACCAGATTTAAATCCGATTGAAAATCTTTGGTGGGATTTAAAGAATGCAGTTGCAGCATGGAAGCCATCAAACATCACTGAGCTAGAGGCTTTTGCATGTGAAGACTGGGCAAAGACTCCAATCAATAGGTGTAAGAAGCTCGTCAGCACTTACCAAATACATTTGTTAGCAGTTATAAAAGCTAAAGGATGCTCCACAAAGTACTAAAGCTGGGGGGTGAATAATAGTGCACATCAGTGGCGGCTGCTGGTTTTTAAAACAGGGGAAGCCCATTTTACGCATTCATCGTAAAACCTGTAGGCCGGATATCAAAGCATAGAAAGGTGTGTCCCATTAGCATAGTGAACTAGACAACCCCACCTAGTGGCAGAAAGTATTTTTGCTTGTACATTTCATGTTATAGTCTGGCTTGCCAAGCTAGTGCCTCATATCCTTAATCAAAAATATCAAACATCCAAAAATCACTGGCTATTCAACGAAGAGCCTTGAACATCATACCCTGATATGCAACACAGAGTCTTTAACACAACACCCAGCTGTGCAACACATCCTTGAACATCTTCTGCAACACAATCTGGAAAGTCATAACCAGGTAGGCTATGCAACACACCGAACCTTGAATATTATACCCAGGTATAACCTATAACACAGCGCCCACCATTCTCTTAACATTACTGAACAATATACACACTTCAGATTCATGAACATTATATGATGCACACTATTTATACACAAATTCTGCCCTCCGCTCCTTTTCCAGAAAATGGTCTGTGACCCTGTCATACTAGCTGGTTCTGCTTTCCAGAGACTTCACCAATTTCTTCTCAATGGCTAGCAGAGCAAGACTACTTAAACGGTGTTGGCCCATTGTATTTCGAGTGAAAGACTTCACTCTTTTTAAACAAGAGAAGCTACGCTCTACTCCAGCTGATGTGGTGCCAATAGTTGCAACTAAAGACAGCAGCTTATATAGCTGGGGCATTGAACTGTCCAGCTCCATGTCTTTGAAAAACAACAGAGAATCACTCAGCTTGCCCAGAGTGCCCTGCAAGTCAGTGTTTTTGTACCAAACCTGCAGCTCAGACCGTAGTCTCCCTAAATAAAAAAAAATGACCATACATTTTCTCAACACTCTGGAATGCTTCCTCTGGAAACACCAGCTTCATTTCATCAAACCTTCCAGGGTTAACCAGTTCAAGGAAGCGCAGACTTTCCAGGTTTGCAAAACGACGAGAAATCTGTTCAATTATGTTATCAAAGATGGCCATATACAAATTTCTGTAATGCTCCTGTGGATCTGACAACGTGGAGCGGCGCTTTCTCAAGGGCACATCTCGAGGGTCTGTTGTCATATTTGCAGCTTTGACATACACAGCTTGAAAAGCCTCCTCTGACCTTTTCTCCACTGCAAAAGAAAGCAGGGCCTCTACTCTCTTTTTGCAGAAAAGGACATCCATGGCCTTGGCTTGCACAATGTCAAACACAACATCTGTCTCACAAAAGATGTCATAGTAGGACTGCAGCAGGAAGGCAAACTCAAAGTCCTCCATCCTCATCACATACCCCTTGGCACAGTCAACTGTATCATCATCCATGCTTTTATCAGCAATTAAGCTGTCAAAAATCCTGATCAAATCATCATAATTTTCAAGCACAGTGCCCACTATGCGGGAACTAAAATTCCACCTAGTAGGTGCATTTCGGGGCAGCCTTGAACATTCTGCAGATTCCAGACAAGATGTTCTTTTAGTTGATTTCGCAAAGAATGTCGCAAACCCAGACAACGTTGCAAAAACCACTCTTGCTTGAGGGATGCATTTAGCACCCTGGGACAACACCAAGTTCAGTCTATGTGCATAACAATGCACAAACATGGCACTAGGAGCTACTGCCCTGACTCTGGCTTGCAGGCCATTGAGAGACGATGCCATAACTGCAGCCCCATCATATGTTTGTGCCACAAGTTTTTCCTCAAAATTGTAAGCATGCATATTCTGCTGCAAAACCTCAAACACAGACTGAGCATCGCGGCCTTCTGACACATCAAAAAATCCAATAAAACGCTCCTGGATTGCACCTGCCCTATCCACATAGCGAACAATGACAGACATTTGGGCATGACAGGATATGTCTGTGGTCTCATCCACCTGCCAAGCAAAAAAGGGAGCAGCCTGCACTTCACTGGTTATCTCGTCAGAAACAGTGGCAGCAAGTGCATTGATCAGGTCATTTTGAATGGTGTGAGACATACCAGTAAACACAGCTGATGACTGAAAGTGTGTGGCTAGGACAGAGTCATATTTTGCTAATGTTTCAGTAAATTCTCTGTAATTCCTCTTGTTGTCTGATTCATGACTCTCATTGTGCCCCCTGAATGACAGTTCCTGACAGCCAAGCAATGAGGTAACATCTATCAAACGTTTCAGGAAGGCCCTGTTTTGAGTGACTATTTCATTATGCCTTGCACACTGTATACGAGCACCTTCATCGATGGCATGTTCCACCCTGACCCTCCCCAGACAGCCAAGTCTTGCACATGAAGTGACATTCTCATTGCTCATTTCATACCTTTTGCAAGCCCTTTTGAAATTCACCAGGTCCCCAAACTCATCTTTTGACCAAACTAAATTTCCCTGAGAGGGCTTCATCAAAAGACATGGCCAACAGTACATTTTATTAGTCACAGGAGACCCAGTCAACCAGTTCACATTTTCATACCAAGACACCTGAAAAGACCTGTTATGACCTGCTGATTTTTGAATGAGATTAAGCTTGGGCTTTGGTCTGCCTTGCTCTTTAATTCTCACTTTCTCCTCATATGGCAGAGTGTCAAAACGTTTTGACCAAAGCATGTCCACGACGTTTGCCATTATAGCAGATAGATACCAGCTGTTAGCAGCTAGCACTGCAGATCCCAATAAGGCTCAAGCTAGCCTACAACCACGTTGATTGAACTACAAATGAAATAAACGAGTGAATTCACAAATGATCAAACTGATAGAATGGATGAAAGTTAACGGAGCACAACGAGTAATATTTACATTTATTTACAGAGTAATGTACAGAGACATCAATGAGAAAAAATGTTTATATGAAAAGAAATTCGGACAGCACTTTGGCACACGACTACACTTTCTCAACATCCGCTAGGGACTGACTGATCATGCTTACTGTGTTCCTCGCCGACGCCAAAGTACAGCGACCGCCCTCCTCATGTCTTTCAAACACCACCTCCAATAATCCTTTATCAGCCCGGCTTCTTGGCCCTCCCATGTCCCGTTTACCCCCAGAGATACCCGGCTTCCCTGGAAGTGACGATTTTGTCGATTTTAACCAATAACAACTAGCCAAAATTGGCTGCTCAGAGCCGTCTCGTAGACTGCAACGGATACCCGGCTGCCAGCAAAGGTGATTCTCATAGCGAACTGCAAGTTCGTCAGACATCACTCAAATAAGTTACAGGATGACGTAGGGATAGTTATGAACGTAAATACAATCTTGGGCATATATTATGTTATGCAAGTTATTGTTTTAATGAGAATTCAACGTCGTAGACGCCGCAGTTTGGGGAGAGAATTTTAGGGGAAGTTCGGCTTCCCTTGTTGTCTCTGAGAAATCGCCCCGGTGCACATGCACGTGTGTAAAGTTAAGTCAGCTTCTGTTGTTAAAATAACTCAAATATGTATCAATAAACATTTTTTGTTGTTTAATGAGGTTTTTTTGTCATTTATTGTCATTATCTTTCATCCACATCACTATAATATCTTTTGAGGTGAGGGGGTTGAATATTTTTGATTGCAACTCTCTCTATATATTACATTACATGGCATTTAGCAGACACTCTTATCCAGAGCAACGTACAACGAGTGCAAAAGTCAGGTACACGAAGTGCTGAACTTCTAGACAAGAAAGTTCTAATGCCAACTGAATAAGTGACAGCAATACCTAGTGTAATATTCTGTTGAAATACCAATACTCAAACAGCCAAGGAAATAAAGTATAACTAAATAGAAAACTCAAAACGGCTAACCCTAGGCTAGACCAGACACAGCCTGGGTTGGTCTAGACCGAAACACAGTTACACAATGGGCAGGGAAGAAGGGGAGAGGTGCAGCCTGAAGAGGTGAGTCTTTAGTCTGCGCTTGAAGGTGGTCAGGGAGTCGGCAGTTCTGACCTCAGTGGGAAGGTCATTCCGCCAACGGGGAACCAGGACAGACAGCAGTCTTGAGTGGGCCAGGCAGGAGTGGTGAGGAGGAGGGGCCAGGCAACCAGTAGTAGCGGAGCATAGGGATATGCCTGGTGGGTAGGGGTGGATCAGACTCTGGAGGTATGCTGGCCCTGTGTGTGTGTGTACATATACTCATTACAGTGGCACATGTCAAGGGGTGGGATATATTAGGCACCAAGAGAACAGTCAATTCTCAAAGTTGATGTGTTGGAAGCAGGTAAAATTGGCAAGTGTAAGGATCTGAGTGACTTTGACAAGGGCCAGATTGTGATGGCTAGATGACCGGGTCTGAGCATCTCCAAAATGGCATATCTTCTGGGGTGTTCTCGGTATGCAGTGATTAGCACCTACCAAAAGTGCTGCAAGGAAGGACTGTAGCACAAACTGCTGAAAAAGTCTTTGTAATTTCCTTTCACTAGAACTAGGCACTGTTCTAGCATGACAGTGCCCCTGTGCACAAAGTGAGGTCCATGAAGACATGGTTCGCCCAGATTGAAGTGCAAGAACTCAAGTACCTTGGCCTCAACCCCACTGAATACCTTCAGGACGAATCGGAATGCTGAATGCTCACCTGACCTTACTAATGCTTTTGTTGCTGAATGGAAAAATCTCCACAGCCACACTCCAAAAGCCCTTCCAGAAGAATGGAGGTCCTTATAATAGCAAAGAGGAGACTGAATCTGGAACAGGCTGTCCAAAAAGAACAGGTCAGGTGTCAAGAAGCCTTTGACCACATAGTGTATGTGCATGAGTCAGAAAACCATAACACAGGAAATAAGATGCCAGGATTTTGTACAGGGTTAAGCAAAAAAAAAAAAGTTTTTAAAAGTTTTTCTCTTGCACTTGTACAGACTTCCTGTAGTGGTCAGAAAAGGAAGTGAAACATAAAATATGTGCTGATCTGTAGAAACGCTTGTCAGAGTTGCAGGTAGCATTCATTTGAGCTGATTCATCATGCTCCAAACTAGCCAAGAGTCAACTTCTACATCTAACATTTTAAGAGCTGAAGAACCCTTTAGGGTGCCAGATGGAAACAAGTAGCTTAATAATTTCTGGATTAACATCGTCACACTCAGTACTGACTACCATTATTGTGATTATACTTTTAGAAATGTATAATGATTTATAATTGCACTATCTGATGTTACCCAGAACAAAATGGGTTCCCTTTTGAGACCGGTTTCTCTCAAGGTTTCTTCCTCTTCTCATCTCAGAGAGTGTTTCCTTGTCATGGTCACCTTTGGCTTTCTCACTGGATCAAAATCTATATCCAGCTTTCTATAAAGCTGCTTTGTGCTTTTTGTGTACTGTATATTGTGGTATATACAGTATACGGTGTTGTTGGGCGGCATGGTGGTGTAGTGGTTAGCACGGTCGCCTCACAGCAAGAAGGTTCTGGGTTCGAACCCAGCGGCTGGCGAGGGCCTTTCTGTGTGGAGTTTGCATGTTCTCCCTGTGTCTGCGTGGGTTTCCTCCGGGTGCTCCGGTTTCCCCCACAATCCAAAGATGTGCAGTTAGGTTGACGTGGGGCAGCCTTGGGCTGAGGTGCCCTTGAGCAAAGTACCGAACCCCTGACTGCTCCCCGGGCGCTCTGGGCTGCCCACTGCTCTGGGTGTGTGTGCGTGTGTTCACTGCTTCAGATGGGTTAAATGCAGAGGATGAATTTCACTGTGCTTGAAGTGTGCATGTGATGAATAAAGGTTTCTTCATATAGTGTAAAAACGTACTTGAATTGAAGTATTTGCAGGCGGCACGGTGGTGTAGTGGTTAGCACTGTTGCCTCACACCAAGAAGGTTCTGGGTTCAAGCCCAGTGGCCAACGGGGGCCTTTCTGTATGGAGTTTGCATGTTCTCCCCATGTCTGTGTGGGTTTCCTCCGGGTGCTCCGGTTTCCCCCAAAGACATACAGGTTAGGCTAACTGGTGGTTCTAAATTGACCATAGGTGTGAATGTGAGCGTGAATAGTTATTTGTGGTGTACCCTGCCTCTCGCCCATAGTCAGCTGGGATAGGCTCCAGCTTGCCTGTGACCCTGCACAGGATAAATGGCTACAGATAATGGATGGAACTGACAACAGGATTTTAAGTACAGAAAAAATCCCATGCCAGAGCAGAATGCATACACACCAGTGGAAAAAGTGTATTGCTATTCATTAGTGACATGCAGAAAACATCCATACATTATCCATAACCGCTTATCCTGTACGGGCTCACAGGTAAGCTGGAGCCTATCCCAGCTGACTATGGGCAAGAGGCAGGGTACACCCTGGACAAGTCACCAGGTCATACAAAGGGCTGACACATAGATACAAACAACCATTCACACCTACAGTCAATTTAGAGCCACCAATTAGCCTAATCTGCATGTCTTTAGACTGTGGAGGAAACAGGAGCAAACCCACACAGACAAAACATGCAAACTCCACACGGAAAGGCCCTCATCAGCCGCTGGGCTCGAACCCAGGACCTTCTTGCTGTGAGGCAACAGTGCTAACCACTACACCACCATGCCGCCCATGCAGAAAACATTTCACACAAAAAGGCAAATCCTGCATTCCATTGCTCTTGATTTCTTTAATTCAAATTTAATTAAAAGAAGCAGTAGGGGATTGGTTTTTAAGAATTAAAAGCTGAATCTGTGTCAGAAATGAATTACTGACGAAACAATGTGAAATGGGGCGGCACGGTGGTGTAGTGGTTAGCGTTGTCACCTCACAGCAAGAAGGTCCGGGTTTGAGCCCCGTGGCCGGCGAGGGCCTTTCTGTGCGGAGCTTGCATGTTCTCCCCGTGTCCGCGTGGGTTTCCTCCGGGTGCTCCGGTTTCCCCCACAGTCCAGAGACATGCAGGTTAGGTTAACTGGTGACTCTAAATTGACCGTAGGTGTGAATGTGAGTGTGAATGGTTGTCTGTGTCTATGTGTCAGCCCTGTGATGACCTGGCGACTTGTCCAGGGTGTACCCCGCCTTTCGCCCGTAGTCAGCTGGGATAGGCTCCAGCTTGCCTGCGACCCTGTAGAACAGGATAAAGCGGCTACAGATAATGAGATGAGAATGACAATGTGAAATCCAATAAACAAACTGTATTAGTCTTCATCAGTAATGTGCAGAAAACGTTATGCACTGAAAAGCAAAATCTTCATTCTGTGGCTCTTACATTACTTGATCACTTGAAAAACAACCACCAGGAGATTGCTGTAAGCAAATTGCATGTTTACATCACAAATGAAAAGCAATAGCACAATTTGAACCATTTGTTCACAAGCTTGATTGTATTTCACTCTGGCATGGAATCTTCTCATTACATTACAATAATGGCATTTAGCAGACGCTTTTATCCAGAGCGACATACAACATACCCAGAGCAGCCTGGGGAGCAGTTGGGGGTTCGGTGCCTTGCTCAAGGGCACTTCAGCCATTCCTGCTGGTCCAGAGAATCAAACCAGCAACCTTTTGTTCCTAAAGCTGCTTCTCCACACTTAAAGAGGTATTGTACACTTAAATGTGTGATGGTGTTTTTTTGAGCCAGCAACTAAACAATATTGCTGTATTATGACAAAACATATCAACGCTGGTGTTAATATTGACTAAATTAATATTATAAATAAATCGGCATCTTATGGGTTGAAAATTGCTCAAATCGCTATCTACTGGTTTAAATCATCCTATACTTTGCAAGGTTAATGCTGACATAGAGTTCACCATTTGGTACTGAAATTTGGTCATGAAATAATAATAAAAAAAAAATGTTAATGCAATCTAACCAGAGTTGGGCAGTTCACCCCCCATTGTTCGCAAGCTTTAGCTGGCACGAGTGTTGTAATTTATGCTTCTGTAACAGCAACACTGTATAATTGTGCTTTCTGTCTGCTTTCACGGAAAGGTCTGTGGCTGTAAGGAAGCGTCACAACTTTTACCGTATCATTTTAGAAAAATGATAAAAAGTGGGCAAGAGGCTTGGGGGCCCACCCTTGGGCAGGAGTCCAAGCCTCTTGCCCACTTTTTATCATTTTTCTAAAATATTTCTCACCAGAGATATACAAAAAAGAAAAAAGTTCACATTTTGAATAGTATAAAAGTGCACATTCCTATATGGTTTGGGAAAGCCTGCAGTTTTAGCTGGCACGAGTGTTGTAATTTATGCTTCTGTAACAGCAACACTGTATAATTGTGCTTTCTGTCTGCTTTCACGGAAAGGTCTGTGGCTGTAAGGAAGCTTCACAATTTTTACCGTATCATTTTAGAAAAATGATAAAACGTGGGCAAGAGGCTTGGACTCCCGCCCAAGGGTGGGCCCCCAAGCCTCTTGCCCACTTTTTATCATTTATCTGCAGGCTTTCCCAAACCATATAGGAATGTGCACTTTTATACTATTCAAAATGTGAACTTTTTTCTTTTTTGTATATCTCTGGTGAGAAATATTGCTCTACAGAGGAACGTTCATATTGCAAATATACTTCATACACAGCAGTGTATACCTCCACTCCTGATAGCTTTGTAAATTAAATTGAACACAGAAAAATGATAAAACGTGGGCAAGAGGCTTGGACTCCCGCCCAAGGGTGGGCCCCCAAGCCTCTTGCCCACTTTTTATCATTTATCTGCAGGCTTTCCCAAACCATATAGGAATGTGCACTTTTATACTATTCAAAATGTGAACTTTTTTCTTTTTTGTATATCTCTGGTGAGAAATATTGCTCTCCAGAGAAACGTTCATATTGCAAATATACTTCATACACAGCAGTGTATACCTCCACTCCTGATAGCTTTGTAAATTAAATTGAACACAGAAAAAACAAAACCACTATTCAAGATGTGCATGCATGCTTGGTCATGTGACGTGTACATTGATCAATAGATATGCTATCAGGTTTTAATATAATCTGTTTAGGGAAATGCATGAAGGTAAAAGAAGTGTTAACTTTTTTTTTAGTTCTGGTGCACGTGCTTAGGGTGTGGTGTGAGGGCTGTAAATGACAGGGTAGAGTAAGAAAAGTGCCAGAATGCTGACTGACTAATGCTCATGCTTAACTGTACTGCATGGTCATGATCTATAGAGTTGCTTTGTTTTGATAGGAACTAATATACAATGTCACGCTGATGTCAGATGTGAATAGTTACATTTCGCCTGTACAGTACGGTGACTTTATTATAGTAATAATGATCATGATACTAGTAATAATGAATAATAGAACAGTACCCTTGATATAAACATGCATGTGTGTTGGAAAGACGGGTCAAAAATATCTTCTATACCTATCTGTTTTTGTATCTGTTCATTCTGAATAATGTATTCGTATTTGGTTACATCCCTCGTGTAGTGATGATCTGGGGTGGCTTAGCTATCTGTCTTCCAGCTGTTCATGCTCACCTTTGGAGCTTTTATTTTCTCTTACCCTGATTAGATTCTCATCTAACCTAGATTTTCACAGGAATAATAAATATCCTCTCCACCAAAAGAGGCATCCAAAGTCAGGTAAACAGCAATAAAACATCCACCAAGAACTGAATTTGAATCATATTAGAAGCTGTGGGTGGTAGAAATGGGCAACTGGACTTGCTTGAAGATTCTTGAAAACGTTTCACCTCTCGTCCAAAAGGCTTCCTCAGTTCTGTCTGACTAATAGGAATACTCCCTATTAGTCAGACAGAACTGAGGAAGCCTTTTGGACGAGAGGTGAAATGTTTTCAAGAATCTTCAAGCAAGTCCAGTTGCCCATTTCTACCACCCACAGTTTACTATGACCTGGATGATTGAGAATCTTCACAGACACATATTAGAAGCTCATACAGGACAGAGAATCATCACATATTGGAAAACAGGCCTGAAAACAATCAAATAAAGAAATGGGCAGCACTGGGCTTGGCAAAGATAAACTATATGGCCAATGACCAGAACTATATGTGCTTGTTGAACACCCGATCTCATCTCATCTCATCTCATCTCATCTCATTATCTGTAGCCGCTTTATCCTGTTCTACAGGGTCGCAGGCAAGCTGGAGCCTATCCCAGCTGACTACGGGCGAAAGGCGGGGTACACCCTGGACAAGTCGCCAGGTCATCACAGGGCTGACACATAGACACAGACAACCATTCACACTCACATTCACACCTACGGTCAATTTAGAGTCACCAGTTAACCTAACCTGCATGTCTTTGGACTGTGGGGGAAACCGGAGCACCCGGAGGAAACCCACGCGGACACGGGGAGAACATGCAAACTCCACACAGAAAGGCCCTCGCCGGCCCCGGGGCTCGAACCCAGGACCTTCTTGCTGTGAGGCGACAGCGCTAACCACTACACCACCGTGCCGCCCTGAACACCCGATTCCAGATTTATTATCCCTTTGCTCTTATAATAACTTTGTGCTCATTCAGTCATAAGAGCATTGATGAGGTCAGGCACTGATTTTGAGTGAGGAGGCCTGGCGAGCATTCAAAAGGTGTTCAATGGGGTTGAGGTCAGGGCTACAGTTGTGGTCAGAAGTTTACATACAGTGACATGAATGTCATGGCAATATTTGGGCTTTCAGTAATTTCTTTGAACTGTTCTTTTTCTGTGGCAGAATGATTGCACAGCATACATCTTTAATTAAAAAACAAACAAAAACACTAGAATTTGGTGCACAAGTTTTAATTTTCTTTGGGTTTTCTGAAATCAACACAGGATCAAAATTATACATACAGGGTCAAAAATGTGCATACAACACACTTAATATTTGGGTAAAATGTCTCTTTGCAAGATTCACCTTGACCAAACATTTTTGTTTACCATGAACAAGCTTCTGGCAGAATTCTGGTTGGATATTTCACGACTCTTCATGATAGAATTGGTAGAGTTCAATTAATTTTTTTTTTCTTGGCATGGACTCGACTTATAAGCACGGTCCATATATTTTCAACAGGGTTGAAGTCAGGACTTGTTTTAAGCTTAATGTTAGCCTGCTTTATCCTCCACAACCAGCTCTGATGCATGTTTGGGTTCATTGTCCTGTTGTAACTCCCAAGTCATGTTCAAGTTTCTGATGGTTTATGCTGAAGAATTCTGAGGTAGGTAGTCCTCCTTCTTCATTATTCCATCCACTTTATGCAATAAACCAGTTCCACTGGCAGCAAAACAGCCCCAGAGCATGATGATCCTACCACCATCACCAGCTGGTACAGTGTCCCTCTGTACATGGTGGTCATTGTGGCCAAACAACTCAATCTTTGTCTCATCTGATCATACAGCTATCCTCCAGAAGGCTTTTTCTTTGTCTGTGTGGTCAGCTTCAAATTTTATTTAAGTTTGAAGGTGTCAATTCTGGAGCAGGGGGTTATTTCTTGGATAGCAGCCTCTTACTCCATGGTGATCTGAACTGTAGACAGTAATCCATCAGCTTCCAGTTCATGGCAGGGCTGTGCCATGGTGGTTCCCAGGTTGTTCCTGACCATCCAAACCAATTTTCTTTCAGCTGAGGGTGACAGTTTGGGTTTTCTTGAAGCAAAGTGGCTTGGCAAAGTGACTACACCTCTCAATAATTTGCATACAATTGTTTAACTGATCTTGGAATTTGCAGTTGTTTAGAAATTGCTCCAAGAGACATTCCGGAGTTGTGTATATCTGCAGTCCTCTTTCTCAGATCTGCACTGAGCTCCTTGGACTTTCCCATTGTATTGTGTGTTGGTCAATCCAATGAGTGCTGTAAACAAACCCATTTTATGAAGGCACAGAGAAGCTACCAGCTGTAGTCAATCATGATCACTAACAGGAAGTTAAGAGACCTCGGCTTTGGCAAGATAAAAGGCATTTTGGAAGTTTCAGCACCTCTGAATTAATAATCTAAGTGAGCATATGTAAATTTTTTACCCTATATGTATAATTTTGACCTTGTGTTGATTTCAGAAAACCCAAAGAAAATTAAAACTTGTGCACCAAATTCTAGTGTGTTTTTTAATTAAAGATGTATGCTGTACAATCATTCTGCCACAGAAAAAGAACAGTTCAAAGAAATTACTGAAAGCCCAAATATTGCCATGAAATTCATATCAAAGATGACATTCATGTCACTGTATGTTAACTTCTGACCACAACTGTATGTGTGGCCAAGTTCTTCCACTCCAATATTAGCAAACCATATTTTCATGGATCTTGTTTTGTGCACAGGGACATTGTCATTCTGGAATAGGTTTGGGCCCCTTTGTTCCAGTGAAGGGAAATTTTAACAAAACAGTATACAAAGACAGTTTGGAGAAGACCCACATATGGCTGCGATGGTCAGGCGTCTGCATACTTCTGGCATGTACCTTAAATCCACAGGACATTTCAACAAATTAAATTGTCTAAATAAAATAACAGTTCTACAGAATGAGCCATTTGCTACCTACAGGCATGCCACGCAAAGTAGAACACAAAGTAGGACACTACCATTTATGAAATACACAGAAAGAAGGCACCTGTCAATTAAAGTGGCCACTGAGGTGAATGAGCATGTGGAAACCGACAAGGGGGTCACGCAGTTGTGGACTGGAAACAACAACAGATACTGATGGATAGAACCGTCCACCAAGATTTCAAGATCAGTCATATTAATCTGGAGATATTTGGTCCAGGGTGGCACGGTGGTGTAGTGGTTAGCACTGTCGCCTCACAGCAAGAAGGTTCTGGGTTCGAGCCCAGTGGCCAACGGGAGCCTTTCTGTGTGGAGTTTGCATGTTCTCTCCGTGTCTGCATGGGTTTCCTCTGAGTGCTCTGGTTTCCCCCCAGTCCAAAGACATGCAGGTTAGGTTAAATTGGTGGCTCTAAATCGACCGTAGGTGTGAATGCGAGTGTGAATGTTTGGTTGTCTCTATGTGACAGCCCTGTGATGATCTGGTGATTTGTCCAGGGTGTACCCCGCCTCTTGCCCATAGTCAGCTGAGATAGGCTGCAGCTTGCCTGCGACCCTGTACAAGATAAGCACTTACAGATAATGGATGGATGGATATTTGGTCAAAACTTGAATGAGTGAAATAGGTCAAGTCACAGTCGTATTTAAAAAAAAAACACTGTCCATTCTAATATAGAAAAAGGTAGATGCATCACCAAAATGAGGTTCCGTTTTACAGGTATACTGAAAAGAATAATGAGGTTCCGTTTTACAGGTATACTGAAAAGAATAAAGTACTGGCATGAATAAACCAGAGGAATAGGAGGAATAATGTTAAGTCCAATCAGTCAGCTATCACAACAAGTTGTTGAGGAGAAGAAAAATAAACTGACAATATGAAAAGAAAAAAAGAAAACAAATAATTACCCAACATCCAGAGAGTATACACAAAAAAATAAGTTTGAAATGATGTCAACAAGGGGCAGCACGGTGGTGTAGTGGTTAGCACTGTCACCTCACAGCAAGAAGGTCCTGGGTTCGAGCTCAGCGGCCAACGAGGGCCTTTCTGTGTGGAGTTTGCATGTTCTCCCCGTGTCTGCGTGGGTTTCCTCCGGGTGCTCCGGTTTCCCCCACAGTCCAAAGGCATGCAGGTTAGGTTAACTGGTGACTCTAAATTGACCGTAGGCATGAATGTGAGTTTGAATGGTTGTCTATGTGTCAGCCCTGAGATAACCTGGCGACTTGTCTAGGGTGTACCCCACCTCTCACCCATAGTCAGCTTGGATAGGCTCCAGCTTGCCTGCGACCATGTAGGACAGGATAAGCGGCTACAGATAATGGATGGATGGATGATATCAATAAGGTCTAAATGTCATAAACATTAACACGGATTGGTCACAAAGCACATCCAAACAATGGCCCGGAAGGATGAGCATTGTCTGCCAAGTAAGCAGATAGCATGCACTGGAATGTTCCAACAGCAGCAGAGATTTTTTTTTTTAGATTTTTTTTAGGCTTTTTTCACCTTTATTGGATAGGACAGTGTAGAGACAGGAAATGAGCGGGAGAGAGAGAGAGAGAGACGGGGAGGGATCGGGAAATGACCTCGGGTTGGAATCGAACCCAGATTTATGGTATGGTGCCTTATCCACCTGAGCCACAACGCCCCCCAGCAGCAGAGATTTCTGAAAAGAAAAAATTCTACCAGCGGCTGGAAAAGATTAGACAGAAGTAACAAAGAGGTACCACAATTCATGGTACCATTGGTCATGTGGGTCCTATTGTCATTCCTCCATATAACTTTGTATAAATTGAAATAAATTTGAAATGTCATTTCTTCTGGACCATGGTGTAACATGCAGCACATGTACAACAGCACAGTACACATGACTACATGAAAGAGCAAGTAGACAACAGTGTGACAAGTGCAAAATACATATAACATATACATAAGACAATAAATGCACATGTGCTTCTTCCGTTTGCGTCAGTAACCTCCAGGAAAACACCTCAGGTTTCCTCCTACCCCCCCAAAAAAAGTCAGTAACTGACAGTGGACTGGCAACATTAAATCCAGGTGGGTATTGGAAAAGGTCTTGCTTAGTTGTGGTGGGTTTCAAGATTTCAGTATTTATTGTCATAAACAACAAAATTGCATTTACACATGTTGTATGCATAAGGTTTCAAGATTTATTTTCTTTATGATTCGTCCATGTGGGCGTTGGGACGCGCCTTGGCTAGTCCATGTGGGCGTTGGGACGCGCCTTGGCTAGTCCATGTGGGCGTTGGGACGCGCCTTGGCTAGTCCATGTGGGCGTTGGGACGCGCCTTGGCTAGTCCATGTGGGCGTTGGGACGCGCCTTGGCTAGTCCATGTGGGCGTTGGGACGCGCCTTGGCTAGTCCATGTGGGCGTTGGGACGCGCCTTGGTTAGTCCATGTGGGCATTGGGACGCGCCTTGGCTAGTCCATGTGGGCGTTGGGACGCGCCTCGATTAGTCCATGTGGGCGTTGGGAAGTGCCTCGATTAATCCATGTGGGTGTTGGGAAGTGCCTCGATTAATCTGTGTGGACATTGGGAAGTGCCTCGATTAATCCGTGTGGACATTGGGAAGTGCCTCGATTAATCCGTGTGGACGTTGGGACGTGCCTCGATTATTCCGTGTGGGTGTTGGGACGTGCCTCGATTATTCCGTGTGGGTGTTGGGACGTGCCTTGGTTAGTCCATGTGGGTGTTGGGAAGTGTGTTGATTAGTCCAGGTGGGTGTTTGGAAGGGTCTTGATTAGTCCAGGTGGGTGTTTGGAAGGGGTTATATAGTCCTGGTGGGTGTTGGAAAGTGCCTTGATTAGCCCAGGTGGGTATTTTGCAGGGTCTTAATTAGTCCAGGTGGGTGTTGGGAAGGGGTTGTATAGTCCTGGTGGGTGAGGGAAAGGGTTTTGATTAAGCTAGTTGTGTGAGAGGATGGATCATAATTGGTCCGTGTTGGTGTTCGGGAAGGTCTTGATTAGTCCAAATGGATGTTGGGACATGTATTGATTATTTCCAGGTGGGTGCTGGAAAGGGCTTTGATTACTCCAGGAAAGTGCTGGGAAGGGTTGTGATAGGTTCAGGTGGGTGTTGGGGAATGTTGAGTCGTTTGAAGAACCTGTTTCTAATACCCTGTCCACACTACAGATTTTGTACCGACACGATACTACTTTCGTACCGCAACACCTGTCCACACTAGCAACTATACCGGGGTACTGTAGCGGTATAACTGTATCGGTACGAAACCCACAAATATATGGGTTTCGTACCGGTACAGTATCGGTACTGTAGCGCTTCGCTGTAGTGTGGACAGATGAAGCGGTTCTGTATCGATACAAATATAATGCGCATGCGCAATGAACCATTCCTACTTCTTCCGGGTTATTCATACAATACAATATGCACGTGCTTTCCAGCTGTAAATAAAACATCAAAATGGCTCAAAACGATCGTGGAGCTACATGGACCAAAGACGAAGTTATGTGTTTGTTGGAGCTTTGGGGAGACGAGCGATGCTCAACTGCCTCGCGCGTTTTATACGATTCGACTGAATAAATGACCACCAGAAATACAGACTGTACATTGACAACAAAAAGCACGCATACGTTGTTTCATCCGCTATATTCTCGGAAGGAAGTTACTCGGTAACCACGGAAACATTTCGCGCACGCGCATTTCAACTACCGTGAAAGAAAACTGCAAACATTTCTCACTAGTGTGGACAGATGCACTAAACTGTACCGGTATACTTTGTATCGATACAGTTATACCACCATCTGTGGGTGGTAGAAAAGGGCAACTGGACTTGCTTGAAGATTCTTGAAAACGTTTCACCTCTCGTCCGAAAGGCTTCCTCAGTTCTGTCTGACTAATAGG
The DNA here is from genome assembly GCF_027579695.1 of Neoarius graeffei. Taxonomy (NCBI): domain Eukaryota; kingdom Metazoa; phylum Chordata; class Actinopteri; order Siluriformes; family Ariidae; genus Neoarius; species Neoarius graeffei. Next base: position 15,213,709 of record NC_083580.1, read on the forward strand.
GAGTATCAGATATTTATCCTCTCCTGGATCAGAATCAGAATTCTGATGACCAGCTCATCTAAGGCTACGTTTACATTACGTCGAATCAACGGATCATCAGATTAACGTTCTTAAAACGATTCGCGTTTACACTAAAACCGTTAGCCGTGCACACAGCAACGCCAATACACGGATACGCTCGGCTCCGCAGGCATCCTGCGCTCCAAATCACTCCGCCCTGAACAGCGAGTGCCCTCTGGAGGGTGCGCACTCCGGCCCTGTGCAGCTCACACAGCGCGCGAGTGAAGTGCACAAGCCACGATTCGGGACTGAGCCGCTGTGTGTGTGATCCCAGCGCATATCACTTACCACTTGCAAGTGGAAGGATGGCAAGCCTAAAGACAATCATAACTACACAATGGGCAGTATTTGCAGTATTTTCATACTTTTATACTCTTTAATGAAAGGTGATACAAGGCGGAAGTCCGCGCCGTTTTTCAGCAGTCGCGTCACATGACCAACGCCAGCGAATCAGGAAGGTGGATGTCACAGTGACGTTGTCCAATGAGACGCCAGCTAGAGCTCAGCACAGCGTATCCGCGTATTCTCAATGTTTACACAGCACCGGAGCTGACACGATCTGGATTGAATACGTGGACGCTGGCGGATTCCCGTTTCCAGGCGTTTCCAGGCGGTTTAATGTAAACGGACAGTGCATCCGCAAAGAAAACGAGACAGATACGGTCTAGTGTAAACGTAGCCTAAGGTGTCATTGAGGCATCATGTTGGTGTGGGTCACTGGAGGCTGGGTGTGAACGGCGAGTCATCAGGGTGATCAAAGGATTGCCCGTTAGGGTAATCTGCTTAAAGAAATCCCTGAGAAAATTCATCACATACAAGCAGAAAGCATGATGCATGCAAGAGCAGGGTATTCCTGAGTTCAAATGGAAAGAATCAAAGAGAGTGGTGGGGGGAAAAGCAAATGGTATGATCCTGTGGGACTTCTACTTTAGGTCTTAATAGATAACTGATTAATAACAAACAAATATTGATAGTAGATAAAGAGCCAAAAAAAAAAAAAAGTCCCAGCACCAAATTATAATAAAATATTGGAGAAATGCAGAGGGTGAAAGAGCAGTCCAGAAGGTGTGTTTAAATAATAATTTGAGTATGTATGTATGTACTGTTTATTTATTACAAAGCATAAACTGGTATTTTTGTTTTGTGATAAATTCACAAAAATATATTCTTTCTATCTATCTTTCTGTATTAACATATTAATACAGTTACAAAATATTTTGTTTTATTTAATAAATAATCCAAATTCAAAATACAATTAAAAAAAAAAACCTCTCACGTTTATCTCTGAATGACTGTTTAACCAGAAAGACAGTTTTATTTAACATTTTTATTGCTCTGCTCTTATAACCCTCAAAACTACTACTGAATAATAAACTTAACAATAAGCTTTAGGGCTGATGATATCTGAATAATAAACTGAGATTGATAACTGAATAATAAGCTTAAGCTCTATAAACAGTGAAATTCTATCACTTTGTTGCAGTTTCAGTCTTGCAAACACATCCTGACACACACACACACACACACACACACACACACACACACAGTCTTATACAAGTTTAAAAAAAAAAAAAAAACATTCCCACTTGGTCTCACTGTAGACGTGGCCTCGTCCTGATTCCTTTGGTTAACGTGTTCCTCTTTGCGCTATCGCAAGTGAACATTGCCCTTCATGATCCTGATCAGACAGATTATCTGCACTAATATAAGCATGGTGCACAGAACTCGCTGTCACATACTCAAGATTGCGCTTCAAGAATAGACAAACAGAAAATAAATACAGCCGCTCTCCAGCATGGCATCATCAGGAATCACGCTCTTTGCACTTGCTGTGCTCGTGTCTCTAATCTGTGTTATCCAGGTAGGATATCCCTCATACAATATAGTGCCAATCCTCTATTAAGAGCTGCTTTTGTTTCACTAACGGATCCATTTTGACCAGGATAAACAAACTTACTGAAATCGAATGAATAAATAAGTGAATGAATAATATAATTTTAGTTTTTTTTTATTAGCATAATGTACTAATAAAGTCTAATATGTAGTGCCAGTGATTAAGAAAGAACAATAGTCAGTATGTGTGTGTCACCATATCAATAAAATCAATTGATTTTATTTATTGATTTTTTTTTGTGAAATGATTCATAGAAATATTAATTTAAAAAATTCAAACTAAAAATTTTTGCTTTTATGTTTTACATCGTGATCTTTGTGTAAAATTTCACATACTTGTATAGAGTATAAATTCAGAATTTTTTTTTTTTTAGAGTTCAGAAAATTGTAATATCTCTCTCTCTCTCTGATATCAGCCATAACATTATGACCACTGACAGTGCCTACCATAAGCATGCATACTCCCAGTGTTCAGTACTTACTGTAGTAACATTGATTATTTCATTACAGTGGTACCTGTTAAGGAGTGGGATATATTAGGCAGCAAGAGGAGAACAGTCAGTTCTTGAAGTTGATGTGTTGGAATCAGGACGAATGGGCAAGCGTAAGGATCTGAGAGACTTTGACAAGGGCCAAATTGTGATGGCTAGATGACTGGGTTTGAGCATGTCCAAAATGGCACATCTTCTGGGGTGTTCCCGGTATGCAGTACTTAGTGTCTACCAAAAGTGGTCCAAGAAGGAACAAACAGGTGAACCAGCAGCAAGATCTGGCTAAAACAGAAAGGTGTCAGCATTAAATATTTCAGCAGTTTGTGCTACATGGGAGGCGGCACGGTGGTGTAGTGGTTAGCGCTGTCGCCTCACAGCAAGAAGGTCCTGGGTTCGAGCCCCGGGGCCGGCAAGGGCCTTTCTGTGTGGAGTTTGCATGTTCTCCCTGTGTCCGCGTGGGTTTCCTCCGGGTGCTCCGGTTTCCCCCACAGTCCAAAGACATGCAGGTTAGGTTAACTGGTGACTCTAAATTGAGCGTAGGTGTGAATGTGAGTGTGAATGGTTGTCTGTGTCTATGTGTCAGCCCTGTGATGACCTGGCGACTTGTCCAGGGTGTACCCCGCCTTTCGCCCGTAGTCAGCTGGGATAGGCTCCAGCTTGCCTGCGACCCTGTAGAAGGATAAAGCGGCTAGAGATAATGTGATGTGATGTGTGCTACATGGGCTATCATGCGAATCAATGAGCCTTCGACACCCAGTCGCCGATTCACCAGTTGCCCTTCCTTGGACCAATTTTGGTAGGCACTAAGTACTGCATACCAGGGACACCCCGCAAGATGTGCCATTTTGGACATGCTCAGACCTGGTCATCTAGCCATCACAATTTGGCCCTTATCAAAGTCTCTAAGATCCTTACACTTGCCCATTTTTCCTGCTTCCAACACATTAACTTCAAGAACTGACTGTTCTCCTCTTGCTGCCTAATATATCCCACTCCTTAACAGGTGCCAATGTAATGAGATAATCAATGTTATTCACTTCACCCGTCAGTGGGTTTAATCTTATGGCTGATCGGTGTATATCCATACAATGTCTAACAAAATATGACCTGAAGTTGGCTTATTTTCAAATCTGTATCTGTCAAACCCCATGCTTTTTTTTCCCCCCTCACCCACCTTAGAAGTTGTGTGTATAGTATGAACAGACTATTCATAAAAGAATAATTCAATGCAATGCCTTCAATATTCAATACTTCACTCAATGTGCAATACTTGTGCAATAGCTTCTATGTACCATAGCCAAAACTACTTATGTCTAATAATTGTAACAATAACTGTGCAATAACTTTGCTCTTTACATATTATTATTATGATAACTGCTTGTAACTTTTATACCTTTTCATCCTTTCGAGATACTATCGATATATGGTTTATGTTTTACATATCTGTTTAATTTCGCAATTGCTTTTCTGAGCAACTGTCGATGTACGCAATTTCCCCTCGGGATTATGAAAGTATTTGATTTTGATTATTATTTCTGGCTTATTCAGTGTCCAATAAAACTTATAAAAGCTTTATCTTTTTAGCTATACACAGTAAGATTAAAAAAAAAAAATCTTGGGGAAAAAAAGTGAATGTGCTTAGTTTTTGACTCAATGCCAGTTTCCTTATCTGTTGATTTGCCTAATATCACTTTCTGTGAATGAATTTTTTTAACTGTCAAGGCAGTATTCAACTACCATTTCAAGTTATGCACTTTAAAATGAACAGAGAAATTCTGAAAGTACTTACTTGGTCATCTTGAACGAGGTTTACTCACACAAACATCAGTCTAATACCTCTGTCTTGGTTTCTGTAGGTAGAGACAGCTCCAGTAGTGGACACTTGGGCATCAGGACTCCTACACCGTGCCAAACGTTCGCTTCTTTGGCGCTGGAACACGTTGAAGGCAGTTGGTGTAACATGCAGAAATGATTACGAATGTGCCACAAATTACTGCAGGTAAGAAATGACACAAGTGACACTAATCATCTGTGAAATTGTTAATTCGTTTTCTAAAACAGCAGCTCTGGGAGAGGAGATGCAGTTCCAGCTCCAAGGTATATTAATGTCAAAGTTCTAAAATCCATCAGCGCTTATTCCTGTGCAGGGTCGCAGGCAAGCTGGAGCCTGTCCCAGCTGACTATGGGCAAGAGGTGGGGTACACCCTGGACAAGTCGCCAGGTTATCGCAGGGCTGACACATAGACACAAACAACAATTCACACTCATGGTCAATTTAAAACCACCAATTAACCTAACCTGCATGTCTTTGGACTGTTGAGGAAACCCAGGCAGACAACATGCAAACTCCACACAGAAAGGCCCCCGTCGGCCGCTGGGCTCGAACCCAGAACCTTCTTGCTGTGAGGCAACAGTGCTAACTACTACACCACCATGCCGCCTATTAATATTGTAGTAGCAACTTGCACAGGGATTTGAATGGAGGATGTGCCACTAAGGCAGATTAAAAAAAAAAAAAAAAGGTGACCATTGATATGTTAAGGTTTTTCCAAAGACATAATTTGTGTAGCATTTTTATAACAAGTCTGCAGCGTCAGCACTTTGTAACAGTCAGAGGTAAAGCTGTAACTAAGTCTTCTCGACATAAAGCTTTTCAGTTTCTCAGCAACCTGATGTTATTCTCTCTCTCTCGCTCTTATTAACCTCAAGAGGAAGAAGAATGGGAAGCTGATGAGGGTTATGTAATAACTTGATGAACACACATCTTTAGAATTTTCGGTTAATGATTAAAAAGTACATTAGTTTTAGCAATAAAATCATATAAATTCATATTTTAATACTACACATACTAAAGGTAATAAATAAAATAATACTTCCTGCTAATTTCGGAATTTTCCTGAAGGTAATTATCTTGTCACAGTGGTAAAACAACATGTTTACTTAATATGGTTGTCGTACAGTTACTGAACTTTGACTCAATAGCACTTGATAAGCACATATCAGGATATTAAAACATTTAACGAGTCGGCTGTAAAGAGAAATTAGAAGATTACTTTAATCTTATCAACATCTTTTCAGTCTTGCTATAAGCTGCAAGGAAAGAAAAAAAGTGTCTCAGTTCTCTTTTGTGGTTTGTAGGGCAGAGCTTCTTAAAACGTTTGCATATAGGGACTCCTTTAACTGGCGGCATTGGTGTAGTGGTTAGCGCTGTCGCCTCACAGCAAGAAGGTTCTGTGTTCGAGCCCCGTGGCCGGCGAGGGCCTTTCTGTGCGGAGTTTGCATGTTCTGTCTGTGTCCGCATGGGTTTCCTCCGGGTGCTCCGGTTTCCTCCACAGTCCAAAGACATGCAGGTTAGGTTAACTGGTGACTCTAAGGCCAAGTTTACATTAGACCATATCTCTCTCGTTTTCTTCGCGGATGCACTGTCCGTTTACATTAAAACGCCTGGAAACGCCGGGAAACGGGAATCCGCCAGGGTCCACGTATTCAATCCAGATCATGTCTGGTCCGGTGCTGTGTAAACATTGAGAATACGCGGATACGCTGTGCTGAGCTCTAGCTGGCGTCGTCATTGGACAACGTCACTGTGACATCCACCTTCCTGATTCGCTGGCGTTGGTCATGTGACGCGACTGCTGAAAAACGGCGCGGACTTCCGCCTTGTATCACCTTTCATTAAAGAGTATAAAAGTATGAAAATACTGCAAATACTGATGCAAATACTGCCCATTGTGTAGTTATGATTGTCTTTAGGCTTGCCATCCTTCCACTTGCAAGTGGTAAGTGATATGCACTGGGATCACACACACAGCGGCTCAGTCCCGAATCACTGCTCGTGCGCTATACTCGCGCGCTCTATGAGCTGCGCAGGGCCGGAGTGCGCACCCTCCAGAGGGCACTTGCTGTTCAGGGCGGAGTGATTTGGAGTGCAGGATGCCTGCGGAGCCGAGCGTATCCGTGTATTGGCGTTGCTGTGTGCACGCGAATCGTGTATTGGTGTTGCTGTGTGCACGCTAATCGTTTTAAAAACGTTAATCTGATGATCCGCTGATACGGTCTAATGTAAACCCCACCTAAATTGACCGTAGGTGTGAGTGTGAATGGTTGTATGACCTGGCGACTTGTCCAGGGTGTACCCCACCTCTCACCCATAGTCAGCTGGGATAGGCTCCAGCTTGCCTGCGACCCTGTAGAACAGGATAAAGCGGCTACAGATAATGGATGGATGGATGGATGGATGGATGGATGGAATCCTCAGTACAGATTTTTTTCAGTTAACGTAATGCAATTATTTAATGAATAGGTTCATTATTTAATAAATATCTATGAAAGTATATTGCACATTTATTGGAGCCATAAGTTTTGTTTGTTTATTCCCGACCGTTCTGTCAATACAACATAATACGGCCAAGTTACATTACATTACAGACATTTAGCAGACACTCTTATCCAGAGCGATGTACAACATACCCAGAGCAGCCTGGGGAGCAGTTAGGGGTTCTGTGCCTTGCTCAAGGGCACTTCAGCCATTCCTGCTGGTCCAGGGAATCGAACCAGCAAACCTTTTGGTCTCAGCCATGCTGTTATTTCTAAGAAGCCGCCTTTATTTGTCACATGCACACTCAAGCGCAGTGAAATTCATCTGCATTTAGTCCAGCTGAAGCAGTGAACACATGCATGCACACACACATACCCAAAGCAGTGAGCGGCTATGCTACAGCGCCCGGGGAGTAGTTGGGGGTTAGGTGCCTTGCTCAAGGGCACTTCAGCCCAAGGGCACCCCACGTTAACCTAACGGACTGTCGGGGAAACCCAAGCGGGCACGGGGAGAACATGCAAACTCCACACAGAAAGGCCCCCGTCGGCCACTGGGCTCAAACCCAGAACCTTTTTGCCGTGACAGTGCTAACCACTACACCACTGTGCCGCCCATCTAGTTATTCAGATTAAACCTGTTTAGTGACCAGCCCAAAAAGCTAATAACTATAGGAAGTCAATAAAAAAATCAGTTGTTATTTTGATAGTAGTGAGTTATTATATCAAAATACAAAATAATTTTTACATTTCTTAAAAAAAAAAGAAACCCACTGGCTATACTTCACAGTTTATGGGGTGCTTGGACCCCATTCTGAGAACCACTATCATAAGGAATGCTAGAAATAAAAAAAAAAGAAAGCAGTTTTGAAGATACAGTTAAGATTTCCAAGAAGTTATAGTTTACAGATACACTGAGACCTGTATACAGGCTTTTGTGAATAACAGTAAAGATACAGTTATGATCATAGGCGCATTTCATCCGATGATTTGGGCCAAGCCAATGGAACAATGAATACTGAGGACTATAAAAAGATTTCCATCCATCATGCTATGTGTGTGTAAACATAGCTAGGAAAGCTTTGCGTTCAGCACAAAAATGACCAATTAAACACTCTGAAAACACAATTTAGACCAACAATACTGTCTATGGCCAAGTTTGTGGACACCTGATCATCACACTTAGATGTGCTTTCTGAATTCTGAACTTCCCTTTCAAGATTTATCCCCCCCCCCCTTTGCTGTTATAATAACCTCCACTCGTCAGGGAAGGTTTTCCATTAGATTTTGGAGCGTGGATGGACAGATTTGGTCATATTCAGCCAGAAGAGTATTAATGAAGTCAGGGCAAGGAGGTCTGGGGCATGGGCAGCATTCCAGTTCATCCCAAAAGTGTTCAGTGGGGTTGAGGTCATGCTGCTACTCAAGATTTTCCACTCTAACCTTGGCAAACCATGTTTTTTAAGGAATCAACTTTGTGCACAGGGGCATTACCATGTTGGAAAATATTTGAGCTTCTGCGGAGTTCCAGTGAAGGAAATTGCAATGCTACAGCATACAAAGGCATTGTATCTAACCAACAACAAACTTATAGCTATACAGAGATCTATTTTGTGAAATAGTGCTGTGCGAGGGGCGGCACGGTGGTGTAGTGGTTAGCGCTGTTGCCTCACAGCAAGAAGGTCTGGGTTCGAGCCCCGTGGCCGGCGAGGGCCTTTCTGTGCGGAGTTTGCATGTTCTCCCCGTGTCCGCGTGGGTTTCCTCCGGGTGCTCCGGTTTCCCCCACAGTCCAAAGCCATGCAGGTTAGGTTAACTGGTGACTCTAAATTGTGAGTGAGAGTGTGAATGGTTGTCTGTGTCTATGTGTCAGCCCTGTGATGACCTGGCGACTTGTCCAGGGTGTACCCCGCCTTTCGCCCGTAGTCAGCTGGGATAGGCTCCAGCTTGCCTGCGACCCTGTAGAACAGGATAAAGCGGCTAGAGATAACGAGATGAGATGAGTGCTGTGCGAGATCACTTGGATGGGAAATGTACGTAATAACAGGCATAAAATTATGCCACTGCTATCAGCGTTGCGTTTATTGTGAAATCGGTTATAAAATTGATGCAATTCATTTGGAGTGCAGTTATTTTTGACTAATTATAGTAAGATAACTAAATTATGTGCCCTCTTATTTTTCTGTCTGTTCCTCCAGGGGAAACATCTGCACATTCCAGCACAAATCCTCTTCCTCCTAACAAGAATGATTTGAGATTCTCGTGAAAGAAAATGAAAAGAACATTCTGGAAGAGGAATGAAAAGAAAATGGACTTTTTTTTTGGAATAATAATAATAATAATAACTCTAATGAAACAAAAAAACTGGAAAAATAACTCCTGACTAAATATCTGAAATCTAATTAAAGCACAAATGCATTAGCACTGAAATCAATTTTTTTTAAATTTTGTATTTAATGAAGGATGTGTGAAAAAACAGACAAGTGACAAATGAAAGGAGAAAACCTGCTGTACTACGATGAAAGCCTTCCATCCCGATTGGCACGGTCTCTTCCAGGATGACTCCAGCCCAGCGAGATCATTGCAAATCTTATTCTATATTCATCACTCCAGTACAGTTCTACAGACTTATCCAACACATTCCTAAAGCACTTTATGCTTGTTTTTCCTTTAACTTGTCACTTCTCTGTATATCGGCTATAGTCGTTTAGCCAAGACAGCCTACTTTATTTCACAAAATACACTGAATCTATAAAAAAATAAACAAACACACACACACACGAGGCCCATTTGGTTTATATATACATTATAAAAGCCTTATTTTTTTATTTGTTAGCACTAGCAACTTTGCAGTCAAATAATGTAAATACTGTTTGTTAAAGTGTATTTGAAACATTCTTGATATTGTTACATTAAGAGTGCAATATGTTGGTTTTTTTTTTACTCTGGCTTTTGTTTTTAAGAAAACCTGAATGGAATAAATGGACAATGGAAACAAAACGTGTGCAAAAAAACCCACAAAAACACAGGTGTGAGTTGAATGGCATTAAAATTCATTAAAACAATTTCTGTGGATACCAGTTAAAATATTATATCACATGATTCAGTAGAACTGCGCACACACACCAAGACGTCTGACAGTTGGTTGCTCAATAAAGTGCAGCTGTAAAGGAGTGAAAATAACCAAAAGTTGTGCAAAAGAAAAATTATACAGTTCTGTGCAAAAGTATTAGGCACATGTAAAGAAATGGTGTAGATCAGGGGTGGGCAATTATTTTTTCCATGGGGCCACATGAGAAACAGAAAATTTTGTGGAGGGCCGGACCAAAAGGCTGAACTAAATTCTGCATAATATTAATTGTATTTCTTTATATAAAGTAGTAAATAACATTGTTTTTACAAGCTGGTAAGAGTATGGAAAAAACGAGGTTGCCTTACAAAAAATGTCATTTATTCAATCAAATTTCCCAAAACAATGGTTAACAAAATATGAACGTTTGTACCTTTTTTTTTTCAGTCACATTCACCCCAAAACACAATAAAGACATCACAATATTGTCTTTCTACTCCAAACATCAAGCAAGATACATCATATTATAATAATGATGCCCACATTTGGGCGGCACGGTGGTGTAGTGGTTAGCGCTGTCGCCTCGCAGCAAGAAGGTCCTGGGTTCGAGCCCCGGGGCCGGCGAGGGCCTTTCTGTGTGGAGTTTGCATGTTCTCCCCGTGTCCGCGTGGGTTTCCTCCGGGTGCTCCGGTTTCCCCCACAGTCCAAAGACATGCAGGTTAGGTTAACTGGTGACTCTAAATTGACCGTAGGTGTGAATGTGAGTGTGAATGGTTGTGTGTGTCTATGTGTCAGCCCTGTGATGACCTGGCAACTTGTCCAGGGTGTACCCCGCCTTTCACCCGTAGTCAGCTGGGATAGGTTCCAGCTTGCCTGCGACCCTGTAGAAGGATAAAGCGGCTAGAGATAATGAGATGAGATGAGATGCCCACATTTGTAGTCTAATCACCTCATTTGGTGTCTTTCAGTTTTTTATTTGTTCACTGAGAGAAATCTAGTCTCTGTTGGTCTTTAACGAGTGCATCAGAGTCAGGTTGAATGTCTGAGGTGGAGATGTGAAGCACAGCTGACAGATGATCATCAGTCGATTCGGTGTAGGTATCAGATCTACAGATCGGCTCGGGCTCCGGCGCCTGCTGGTGATGTCACACTATGTGATTGGCTGGACCGTTTGAAGGATGACATACAAGTTTGTGGTTGGTCTGGACAAATTACGGAAGTAGTTATCGCCGGATTAGGTTTCGTGGGATTTCATGTCATGTTCATGTCGCGTGCATTGCGTTTTTGTTGAACACGACTTCAAAATAAAAGCAATGCACATTCAGTCCATGCATGGGGTAAAATTAGAAAATACGTTTATTTTGTCATTTCTAATTAACCTTACACGGGCCGGTCAGAATGAACCAATGGGCCGGATGCGGCCCGCGGGCCATAAAATGCCCAGGTCTGGTGTAGAGCAAAAATGGATTAAAAAATAATGAAATGTTTCAACATAAAAAAAAATTAAATGCTATAATCAGTAAGTCGGCGGCACGGTGGTGTAGTGGTTAGCGCTGTCGCCTCACAGCAAGAAGGTCCGGGTTCGAGCCCCGTGGCCGGCGAGGGCCTTACTGTGCGGAGTTTGCATGTTCTCCCCGTGTCCGCGTGGGTTTCCTCCGGGTGCTCCGGTTTCCCCCACAGTCCAAAGACATGCAGGTTAGGTTAACTGGTGACTCTAAATTGACCGTAGGTGTGAATGTGAGTGTGAATGGTTGTCTGTGTCTATGTGTCAGCCCTGTGATGACCTGGCGACTTGTCCAGGGTGTACCCCGCCTTTCGCCCGTAGTCAGCTGGGATAGGCTCCAGCTTGCCTGCGACCCTGTAGAAGGATAAAGCGGCTAGAGATAATGAGATGAGATGAGAATGAATCAGTAAGTCGTAATAAATGAAACAAAGTCAATATTTGGTGTGAGACGACCCTTTGCTTTAAAAAAAAACAAAAAAACTGTAGTCTCAGGTCCAACGAGTGCAGTTTGATTATGAAATGAGCTGTAGGTTTTACTGAGCATCTTCCAGAACCAGCCGCAGTTCTTCTGGACACTTTGACTGTCACACTCGCTTCTTCATTTTGCCTCAAAACCCAGCAGCCTTCATTATGTTTTCTTTTTTAATCTGAAAAGCACTCTCTTATGGAATATGCTGCTCAGATACAAACTTTTTTTTTCCTGGTAACATTTAATTTTGTGCTGGAAAATGAACGTTTGGCCTCTAAATTTTTTTTTTACTGACTTGATAATATAACGTAGAAGTCCATCCATTATTCGTAACTGTTTATCCTGTGCAGGGTCGCGGACAAGTCGGAGCCTATCCCAGCTGGCTATGGGCGAGAGACGGGGTACACCCTGGACAAGTCTCCAAATCATCGCAGGGCTGACACATAGACACAAACAACCATTCACACTCGCACTCAATTTAGAGCCACCAATTAATCTAACCTGCATGTTTTTGGATGGTGGAGGAAACCCACGCAGAGACGGAGAGAACATGCAAACTCCACACAGAAAGGCCCCCGCTGGCCACTGGGCTCGAACCCAGGACCTTTTTGCTGTGAGGTGACAGTGCTAACCCCTACACCACCGTGCAACCCTAATGTAGAAGCCATAAAATAGAAATCTATAACAAAGTTCGTATGAAGGAGGAAAAAAAAAGGGGGGGGGGGGGTGCCTAAGATTTTTGCACAGTACTGTCTATTAAAACTTGTTGGAAAAATTCACAAGGTTTGACTGCAATTTGAAAAATCGAAAAGCTCTAGATTTCCCCTTTTAAAACTTTTCACCCCAAAATGGAGATTTTATGATGCCAGGTCGTTCCCTTACCTCTCTCATAATGTATTCACTGTATAATGAAAATAAATCGGGTGATAATACACACCCTTGTCAGACTCCCCTCTTGATCTTCACAAACTCCCCAAGTTCATTTTCATTTTATATTACTGACATTAATTTAAAAAAAAAAAATAAAGAACACAAGCCACAAATGAAGGCAACTTTACTAAAAGACTGATAAATGAAACCCACTGTTTGTAAACTACAGCGAAGGATCAGATTCACTCATCTCGTCGAACCTAAAGAGGTTTAAGCCAGTACGAATCATAAGCAGTAAACCTTCTGAGCGTCTCACTAATGTTCTATTTTTCTGATGAACGTAAAACAAAAATCAATACTTGTTCACTTAAAAGCAAAGTCACACTGACGGCAGCACCACATTTAGCAACAATCAGAATGAACACGAGTTATACAACAATGTACACTAGAAATTTCCCAACATTTAGAGGCAACCTTAGGAAAGAGTGTAATATTTATACACTAAGTAACTTTAAAAATGCACATTGATAAAACTTGCTGAATTCGTGCTGAGTTTATCTCAAGAAGAAAAGAAATATATCACAATGGAAAAATAACTTCGTTCCACCCGAATAAGTTCCAAATCTGTGCTCAAATCAGAATTTAAGGGAGTTGTACTCAATAACGTACAATATGACTTGGGTAGTCAATGACATGGACAGGCTTTAATTTTCAAACAAATTTTGCATACACTGTACACACACAATCTTGCCTATAAATACCCGGGGGAAATGATGGGAAAATTGTCATTATTGAAGATGCCACGCCTAAGCCAAAATCAACGTGAACAGGCCATCGGGATGTTGCGTGCCGGAAGTACACAGACAGAGGTCGCCCGGCACTTCGGTCTTCATCATTCGACCATTTCCCGTTTGAGTCAGCGTTACAGACAGACAGGGAGCACCTGGGATCGTCCATGCCCTGGTCAGCCTCGAGTCACGACGCCAGTTCAGGATCAGCACATCAGGCTAGCTCACCTCCGTGACAGATTCCTGACACCCTCAGTCACTGCTGCTGAGACCCCTGGACGACACAGACCCAGAATCTCCAGCATGACGGGCCGAACATGGACCAACTGTCACTTTGAATTTTTTTATTGTGAATTAATTCTTGAGTTTGACAATAAATGTCCTTTATCGATGTTTCAAGATGTGTGTGCATTACATACAATATCATAAATTTCAAATATATGCATGGATCTAAAGTGATATCGTGTTGAATTCCATTGTGCGTTTTTAAAGTTACTTAGTATATTAAGCCTATATAGATTATTATAATATTCGTCAGTGTATAAACCAACACCATTTGTTCATTGACACACAATTAGATTATGTTCAAGATTTTAAAAATGAGAGCAAAAACACCCCAAAATTTCAGCTAGAACTGATGAAATGTTTGCACAGGCTCCCAGTGGGAGTGTGTTGTTCGAGATTATGTACAATTTGAGGAATTTGTAGCGAACAATTTGCTATCAATAATTCCTTGAGGACTCAGAAATGGCACTATATTTATAATTAACAATTATTCGTCGAGGGCGGCACGGTGGTGTAGTGGTTAGCGCTGTCGCCTCACAGCAAGAAGGTCCGGGTTCGAGCCCCGTGGCCGGCGAGGGCCTTTCTGTGCGGAGTTTGCATGTTCTCCCCGTGTCCGCGTGGGTTTCCTCCGGGTGCTCCGGTTTCCCCCACAGTCCAAAGACATGCAGGTTAGGTTAACTGGTGACTCTAAATTGACCGTAGGTGTGAATGTGAGTGTGAATGGTTGTCTGTGTCTATGTGTCAGCCCTGTGATGACCTGGCGACTTGTCCAGGGTGTACCCCGCCTTTCGCCCGTAGTCAGCTGGGATAGGCTCCAGCTTGCCTGCGACCCTGTAGAACAGATAATGAGATGAGATTCACTTCACCTTCGACGAATAATTAATCTCATCTCATTATCTCTAGCCGCTTTATCCTGTTCTACAGGGTCGCAGGCAAGCTGGAGCCTATCCCAGCTGACTACGGGCGAAAGGCGGGGTACAAACTGGACAAGTCGCCAGGTCATCACAGGGCTGACACATAGACACAGACAACCATTCACACTCACATTCACACCTACGGTCAATTTAGAGTCACCAGTTAACCTAACCTGCATGTCTTTGGACTGTGGGGGAAACCGGAGCACCCGGAGGAAACCCACGCGGACACGGGGAGAACATGCAAACTCCGCACAGAAAGGCCCTCGCCGGCCGCTGGGTTCGAACCCAGAACCTTCTTGCTGCGAGGCGACAGCGCTAACCACTACACCACCGTGCCGCCCGGTGAAGTGAATATCAGTGATTATTATACATACAGGACACTTTCAATGCAATAAAAACACGCGTTCTATTCCCTTTTAGCGGGTTTCGTTCGTGTGGTTTGATAGCATGCGATATTGTTAGCATATCGCTTATCCTACATGTATTACGTCACTCTACCCAATGGAAAATGAGCGTTGAATATGGTTTACGATATTGCATGGTTGTCCAGACGACATGATGTCATACATCGGAGATGTTTCCATCTTGCACTAGCGAGCGACTGTGAATTTGTAAACAAACATGGCCGGCAGGTTTGCTTCGTTAAATACGGAAGATTGAGAGAATTTTGAAACAGAACGACGCGCTGAACACCTGAAAGGAATGTGTATGTAGAATAACTCGTCTTCAACTCGTTCGGTATCATGCTAGCTGAATGGAATATATCTGATGTACCACTCAACGCAAGCTGATATTATTTAAATATTCACTGAGCCTGAGACGGATAATTGTTTTAGTATAAATATGCAGGTGATTATTATTTTTTTAAAAATGTATTTCAAACTTCAAAAGCGGCACGCAAACGTAATAATGTTGCGACGCAGACTTGCGTCACTTATCTACGCCGACACATAAAATACTTAGTTTTGAAATCGCTAAAATAAATCACAATTCCACCTTACCTTTGAATAGTTTTAGACCAAACTTCGTAGCATCTTTAGTGCTTTTAGGAACAGCGTTTTCTTTCATCATTTGCAATTCTTCCTCACTTACGGTGACGAAGCGATTGGCCGCCGTTTTGCCGAGTCGCTCGAAGTGATTATTGAAAAATAGTCCGAAACTTCTCAACCAATCAGTGCGCACGATTTCCTGATAATCACGTGTGTATTTATACTAAACACAATTATTTACATTAACATAAGTACTCAAGGAATTAATGCTATTACTATACTGGAAATGTATGACATATTAGAGTTTTACGACTATCAATATAGCCTTCATGGAAAGTCTAAGTGACTGTAAGCGATTGTATTATGGCAGTGCATGCAAACATTTCCTGACTAAAACATACATTAAAGCTATTTCTGCTTGGCTTAGTTGCCCGTTATTTAGTTTCAAAAATATTAAGTCAAAGTCTTTCTACTGTGACCCACAGGAGTGAACAATACTGCATTCGCTTGCATTACTGAAGGGTTTCATGATCGGTTCAGTGCGAAGCTACTTTCCGCTCACACTGCATTGACATCTGGAAAAACATCCACTTCCTGTTGTGTTACGAGCTCAGCAAAGGCTGGCGTTCATCAGGAGTGCTCCGCTGTGCGAGACACACAAAGACAAGAACAGTTCAGAATGACAGTGCGGTGCAAGGTGAGAAAAATCGGACAAGGGGTCGGTTTTTCTGTAGAAAAAGCCACAAATGTGATGGAGTAACATTCAATGATTTGAATGTGTTAACCCACAGGAAGCAAGTTTATAATTGTTTATTCATTTGTTTTTAAGTGAAATATGGAACACACTCCTCATCTGCCTGATTGTCAATGCAAAATGCTACAATTTATGTGGATTAATTTTTTTTAAAGAGATTTTTAACAATTTATATTTGAATCTTGCAACTTTTCTACAACCAACGTTACCTGATCAAAAACAGATGAAATGCTGTTACGAGTAATAATGAGTTTAAAAAAATGCTCAAGTAAGAAAGATGATTCCCCCCCCCTTTTTTGTATTAATTATACCAATTATATATACACACTATATTAAAAGGTTTATAGGCTGCAAGTCAATATTAATTTAAAAAAAAACAGAAAAACAAAAACAAGAAGACAGAGTCATCTCTATCCTCCGCCTTATATACCAAATATATACCAGGTTTCGAGATATTATTTGTCACATTTTTCAAGTTTTGCTGCAGGAAACCAACCCTACCACTTTAAGCCTCGGTCACAACCGGCTGTACGTGCTCCTACAGCCGGTCTACGTGCAAAAAACGCAAGAAACGCATGGAGGGCGCGCGTGTGACGTGCTGATTTTCGAGCCGTAGACTGGCCGCAGACCGGCTGCAGAGGTTCTTTGTCATGTCAAACAAACTCTACGGGCGCTTACGTTTTTTTCAGGTTGCAAGACAAACTTACGGCCAACGTGCGTCTTTCTCCACGAAAAAACCCCCCAAAAAACGTAGCGATTTGGGAAACGCCAAAAATCGCACGGCCAAAAAATCGTACGTCCGGTTGTGACCTAGGCTTTACACTGACCTCAGCAGCCCATGGGATAAACCCACCGGACCTTTGGTCCAGGTGAGCTAAAAATAAAAATTTCTTAGTATAAAAAGGCACATATACCAACTTTCAAGACCATACCACTCATAGTTTTCAAGTTCTGCTCCGGAAACAAAACCTTCCCCTAAGACTAACCTAAGAGACTAAGTCTGACATTGTTTCCATGGAAACATGAAAAATTTTAATTTCTCAAATTTCTTAGTATGAAAAGGCACATCTACGGTACATCACCTTGTTAAGATGTATACCAAGTTTCAAATCCATATCAGGAATAGTTTTGGATATATGCTCCGGAAACAAACATTGCTATTAGAAACTAATTCAAAATCTATTTATGTAAAAATTTGAAATATATATATATATATATATATATATATATATATATATATATATATATATATATATTTTTTTTTTTTTACAAAGTTTTATGAAGATATCTTCAGTAGTTTTAAAGATATCGCCTGGAAACAAAAACGTGACCGGACGGACGGATCACCCACCAAACTTCGTTTGGGCTGGGGATTAAAACCCCCAAGCACAGTGTAATTACTTCCAGTCATACTTTGTTTTTGTGGCTACTGCCTCATAGTGGCAGAGCCACTGCGTCATCGTGCTGTAAGAATGAGCGTAACACTAGCAAAACTTCGTAACCAATCAGCACTGCTTCTGATCGAGTTTGATTACCCGTTCTACTTCTTGATAAACTTCGGAACCAATCAGAACCAGAAACGAAATAAGAGAAACCTCGTTATAACTTTGTAGTATCGGAAGATAATCGGCAGATAAAAAGATAAACGAAATTCACCTCGTGGTTCGCCAAGGCTATTGATTCGATATCGAGTAAGTGGCGTTTATTTTAAGAAGATTTATCTTTTAATTATCACAGCTTTTGTTTGGTCCTTCTGAAAGGTCTTGTAAGTAGTTTTGAGCTTTTGGGCAGATATTTACGCCAAGAATTCCAGCCATTCAACAAAAACTCAAGAAGGCAGCGAAGACAAATCTTTTGAGCGATCCGTTCGGTTTGGTTTACACTTACAAAAGTCCCACGTGGGAATAAATCCACTCTTTCGTAGAAAATAAGAGTAAGAGTATAATTGGTCAAACTTCTGCTATTCTCTTTAATTTTTTTTTGTGTGTGTCTTTATAATACACTTGTGAAACAAAACGTGCTCATTAGTCCTAAATAATGCTTCTAAGACCATTCATGAACAAGTGCTTTCTTACTATTTTGAAAACGGATCTAGTTCACAGCACTGTGTTCTGAACAAAACACAGTCATCAAAATACTCCAAGCCCTGATGCTGCTCACAGCTTGGTGACGCTTGCAAGTGATGAGGCGAGTATCACTGATAACATGTACTGTATATACGCTATATTTACTGTAAGGACATGGGATCAGAAAACTATTTTATTTATAAGCAGGAGCCACATGGACCCATAGGGTACCTATTTTTAACACACAGTGCCACCAATGATTATTTAAGCTGCATTTTAAATCTATGAGGATCTATATGCTCGAAGTTATTATTACTGTTATTTTTTTCCCCAGTTAGTAGAAATCAGATATTTACATTTAGATTTTTTTTTTTACATTACAAATTATATATCTTATTTGTTGCACATATCGTAATGCACTTTATTTCTTACCTCCTGACGACACATGAATATGATGAAGACGGCACCTAATAAGATGCCGAGACCAATAATGAAGAAAGGCACGTTAATCACGACGTCGGCCTGGGTGACCATGCTTCGAAGCTTTTTGGCTGAATCTTCATCGATTAGGATGCTCTGATAAGTGGAAAGAAAAGGTGTGGGTCATAACTCTGAGATTTCTGAGGTCACAAATCAAGGATTCACTCTGAAAACAGACTGAGATAACACTGGGTGGAGAATGTACAATTAAAAAAAAATATATATTTTTTTGAAAACTATTTCTTTGCAGCATTTCAATCAGTTCACGCCACTACAGAATTAATTGTGCTTAAGTAAATAACAGGTGACTAACTGCAATACAACATTACTAACTACTTATTAACTGAGCGCGAAGTCTTGACAGTCTACAAAAAGACCTTGGTCTGATATTTTCTCATAAAGACCGAGCAAGCGAGGTTAATAATGAGTTTATTATACAGCTTTTTTTTTTCTAAGATTAAATAGACGGTCATTATAATGAGGCATGATGCTGCTTTCAGTCACGTCATATTCGTAACGTAGTTGAGTCACGCATGCAGAATAAACGACTTGTGGTTTCAAAACTGGATTTCTGTTAGCAGTTAGCGGTTTCTGAATGCTCTTTGATGCTCATTTTTTTAATAACTTAGTGACTCTTGTTTGTGTTTTAGCCGTTTTTAATTTCCAATTAATTAATCTTTTTTTTTTTTGTCATTTTGCTTTTTTGCAACACTGACAGCCGGCACCTTGGAAAGAAAGTCCGTAATCGCCCACAGGCATTACGGGAAAGTTCTGCCTGCCAAGGAACCAATCAGAACGCACGGTTTTACCTGAAGTAGCTCATGCCATATAATAATAATAATAATAATAATAATAATAGACATTTATCAGATAATCCATCACACCATCAGAATATTATCAAGTGCTTATGGGAACCAAATGAGACACCGAAACTAATGCAAGGTGATTATATTCTGTACGTTTTTACCGGTTCTGCACACTTCTTTTACAGCTATATGTCTTCTCTGCATTTCAGCAAGACCTCACTTCATCTCATTTCCAACTGGATAAATTCAAATAAATGCCAAATATCTGCTGGCTGTCTTGCAAAGTGAAACACTACACTGCAAAAAATTGAAAACGGAATTTGAGGAGAAACTTACTTAACACTTGTGAAATCTTGCTGCATGGACAGATATTTTTACTTGATAAGACATCTTCGAATAAGTTGGTTGCAATCTAGAACTAGGTTCAATAATCTCAGGAATGGTGTCTTGTTTTCTTCGAAGAGGAAATGCTAGATCGTTTCAACTATTTTCACTTGCTAAGAGATCATTATTTACAGTGTATGATTCAAAAATTTACTTTGCATGACTTTGTGTGCAAGGTGAATCATTTGTGTGGAATCGACTCCAAAGCTTTGGGGATGACTCTTAATTTTCAGTGCCTGGAATCAGTGAATCGACTTCGATGTGAACTGAAAGTAGGATGGAGACGTGTTGACACAAAATGTTTATTAAACATAGACTATATCTATCTATCTCTCTCTCTCTTTCATTTAAATGTTTCCCTTTAAACCACTCCAGTGTAGCTTTAGCAGTATGTTCAGGGTCATTGTCCTGCTAGACTGTGAACCTTCATCCCAGTCTGAAACCTCTGGCCAACTCAAACAGGTTTTCCTCCAGAATTGCCCTGTATTTAGTGCCATCCATCTTTCCTTCAGCCCTGACCAGCTTTCTTGTTCCTGCAGATGAAAAATCTCCCCACAGCATGATGCTGCCACCACCATGCTTCATTGTAGGGATGGTGTTCTCAGAGTGTTGGGTTTACGCCACACATGGCGTTTCCCATGATGGCCAAAAAGTTCAATTTTTGTCTCATTTGACCAGAGAATCTTCTTCTATGTGTTTGGGGAGTCTGCCACATGCTGATGGGCAAACTCCAAATGTGATTTTTTTTTTTTTAAGCAATGACTTTTTCCTGGCCACTCCTCCATAAAGCCCCATTCTATGGAGTGTACAGCTTAAAGTGGTCCTATGGACAGATACTCCCATCTCCGCTGTGGATCTTTGCAGCTCCTTCAACGTTATCATTGGTATCTTTGTTGCATCTCTGATTAATGCTCTCCTTGCCCGGTCTGTGAGTTTTGGTGGGCAGCCTTCTCTTGTTAGGTTTGTAGTGGTGCCATATTCTTTCCATTTTGCTATAATGGATTTAATGGTGCTCTGTGGGATATTCAAAGTTTGGGATATTTTTTATAACCCAACCCTGATCTATACTTCTCCACAACTTTGTCTCTGACCTGTTTGGAGGCTCCTTGGTTTTCATGTTGCTTGCTTAGTAGTGTTGCAGAGTCAGGGTCCTTCCAGAACAGGTTGATTTATACAGACATCATGTGACTGATCATGTGACACTTTGATTGCACACAGATGGATCTTGAATCAACTAATTATGTGACTTATGAAGTGAACTGGTTGGACCAGCTCTTATTTAGGGGTTTCATACGAAAGGGGGTGAATACCTATGCACACTCCAGGTTTCTGTTTTTTCATCTTAATTATTGTTTGTGTCACAATAAAACAACAATGTGCACCTTTAAAGTGGTCGGCATGTTGTGTAAATCAAATGGTGCTAACCCTCCAAAAATCCATTTTAATTCCAGCTTGCAATGCAACAAAACAGGACAAACACCAAGGGGGATGAATACTTTTGCAAGGCACTGTATTATTTAAATGAGAAAATGTTCGTTTGGTAGACGAATCCGTCATTGAGCACCATGATCGTTTTCAACCCATGAAGCTGTCATACAAATGACCAACTTTTGTTCCAACGTATCATGAGATAATGCTTTCTGACAGGGCAGGAAATACCGGTATAGATAAATATAATCATAAATGTGTGATGCAGCTGGAAAACCAGATAAGACAGGACAAATCAATATGCCACGGTTAATAAACATGGTTCAACCAAGGACACTGCACTTTCACTGTTTCTCACATTCCCACAAATGATTATAAAATGAAAATATGACTCACATGAAAACACAATTTACAGTCTCTCATAATGTAATGTAATGTACAGAGCTCCCATACTTTACAGAAGGTTGTAGCAGTTTCCAATCAAATCTCCATCAAACCCCACAACGTGCTTCATACAGTCCAACTAATTGATAATCAAATTTGTTGCCGATTGTTTTTACTTGAGAATTTTAATCAATCAATGAGTTGTTGCAGTAATAATCTTAACTAGACTGCATTTCCGCAGAGAAAATGCAAAGTGTGCTTGCTGAGCTGTAGCAGAACAGCTATCATGCTGGCATGCCAACATGCTAACAACTAGCATACTAACATGCTAACAGTTAGCATACTAACATGCGAAAAGCTAGCATGTTAACATTCTAATGCTAACATGCTAATAGATAACATGCTAACAGCTAGCATTCTAACATGCTAATGATTAACATGCTATTTGTTAAAATTCTAATACTAAGGCTAATACAGCTATCATGCTAACAGGCTAACATGCTAATGGCTAGTATGCTAACTTTTAGCATGCTAACACGCTGAGAGTGACATGCTAACAGTCAGCATGCTAACATGCTCAGGCGAACTCGCTAACAGCAAACATGCGAACTCTGCATGCTACCATGCTAATCCTAACATGTTAACAGCTCTCATGATAACATGCTAATGGTGAACATGCTAACAACTCGCGAGCTAACAGCAGCCATGATATCGTAATGGGTAACATGCTAACAGCTAGCATGGTAACACGTGAATGCTTATATGCTAATTGCTTGTGTGCGCGCGCGTGTAAGTATTCCTAATAAAGTGGCCATTGAGCTGAAGTTGATTTGCTGTCAAAGTCTCAAATGAGCAGATCCTCGCCAAATGCATCATCACCTATGGGGGAAGGGAGGAATGACTCAGTCAAGCTTCCATTGATTAGCGGCAAAATGGAGAAAAATGGACGGATGAAAGGCAAGACAAAGACGAGTGCGGGTCAGAACCGATATCGTGCGTGTGATGGTGATTTGGCCTGAGGTGCCGTATGAAGTTTGGTGGATGTGTGGTGAAGTGTTACTGAGCAAAACTCCATTCATTTGAATGGGGCCAAAAATCAATGGAAGCCTATGGAGGTAAAAAGAGATGCGTGAAAACCAAGGAAAAGACGAGTGCAGGTCTCAGATGAGGGGATGGATCTGTGCGGGGACTTGGCCTGAGGCATCAAGTGAAGTTTCTTGAAGTTTGGTCACTTGGTTAAAAAAATTGATGGAGAGTGACAGCTTTTCTCCTGAAACACCATTCATTTTCAATGGGGCCAAAAATCAATGCAAGCCTATGGAGGAAAAAGGGATGAGCAAAAAGAAAGGAAAAATATGAGAGCGGGTCAGAACCGATTGCATGTATGTGTCGGGGGAGTTGGCCTGAAGTATCACATGAGGTTTGGTGCATTTGCGATGGAGCGTGTCCGAGTAGGACGATTCGATTCATGAGCCCTATTCATTCTCTATGGGAAAAAACAAAAGAAAAATGACAAGAACAAGAGAACGGGCGCGTTGATCCAAAAGCTGTATACAAGCACACTACACCACTTCGGGCCAGACATCTCAGAGTTGGAACAGTGTCTCTATCTCGAACGCCCTAGGAGGAGGAGTGGATCCAAAAAACGTGTTGGAATAAGGCAGCAAAAGTAAACTTAAGAAGAATAGTGTGCTTGCCAGGCAAGCTGGAGCCTATCCCAGCTGACTACGGGCGAAAAGCGGGGTACACCCTGGACAAGTCACCAGGTCATCACAGGGCTGACACATAGACAAAGACGACCATTCACACCTACGGTCAATTTAGAGTCACCAGTTAACCTAACCTGCATGTCTTTGGACTGTGGGGGAAACCGGAGCACCCGGAGGAAACCCACGCGGACACGGGGAGAGCATGCAAACTCCACACAGAAAGGCCCGCGCCGGCCACGGGGCTCGAACCCGGACCTTCTTGCTGTGAGGCGACAGCACTAACCACTACATCACCGGGCAAGCACACTAATAATCAAAATTTTGAAGTCATAAATCTTACTGATGTACCGTTCACTCATTTCCTTATAGACTCAATTACCGGTTTTATTCACTCCTAATGAAACATTTACCACCCCAAATCGGAAAAAGTTGGGACAGTATGTCAAAACTGAAATTAAAACTGAAAAAAAAAAAGTTTGTAAACAATAACAATGACTTTATTTATCACACATACGCTTAAGTACAGTGAAATTCCTCTCCGCATTTAACCCATCTGAAGCAGTAAACACACACGTGAGCAATGAGCACACACGCATACCCAGAGCAGTGGGCAGCTATGCTACTACAGCGCCCGGGGAGCAGTTGGGTGTTCGGTGCCTTGTTCAAGGGCACTTCAGCCCAAGGCTGCTCCATGTTAACCTAACCACATGGCTTTGGACTGTGGGGGAAACCGGAGACACGGGGGAGAACATGCAAACAGAAAGGATGAAGCCCCCCGTCGACCACTGGGCTCAAACCCAGAACCTTCTTGCTGTGAGGCGACAGTGGTAACCACTACACCACCATCTCATAATCTCTAGCCGCTTTATCCTGTTCTACAGGGTCACAGGCAAGCTGAAGCCTATCCCAGCTGACTACGGGCGAAAGGCGGGGTACACCCTGGACAAGTCGCCAGGTCATCACAGGGCTGACACATAGACACAGACAACCATTCACATTCACACCTACGGTCAATTTAGAGTCACCAGTTAACCTTTGAATTTCTCGTTCAAATTTTGAGGAATAAATCTTATATTGCTCAACATTAAGCCTGTTCAGTTTCATTTACCTAGATTATGTAGTTTCTGGGATATTTACATCTCAAATAATATATATATATTTTTTAAACACCCTGTACATTACACACAGAGATGAATGGCTTTACACAATGATATCAGCAGTGTTGCTTTAGAACAGTAAAACCATGAAGAACTTAAAGAGAGTGTTAAAAAAGCAAAACCCAGCAGCTCTGGTATGTAGCATCAAACCAAAAAAGACATGCCCACACACATGCACACAAAAAGCTGGATGATTTTTCAGCATGTCAGTGTTATTATTATTATTATAACTGTTAGACGCTGTGGATAAGGGGATCCACCAAATGGCAATGTAAATATAAATGAGAAAGATTTCCACTTCTAGTCATACTTGAATGAATACTGCAGTCCTTAACTTTTCGTGTAAACCTCTTCAGTTACTGAGGTTCACCAAGTTCAATCAATTTATCATCAATTAAAGTGTCATTAAAATGAAGTGAGCCTTACCCTTAAAGCTCAGTGTAATTATGACTTTTCATTCCTGTACACACCGGTCTGAATAGCAAACAATAAATCCAGATATTCATCTCATCTCATTATCTCTATCCGCTTTATCCTGTTCTACAGGGTCGCAGGCAAGCTGGAGCCTATCCCAGCTGACTACGGGCGAAAGGCGGGGTACACCCTGGACAAGTCGCCAGGTCATCACAGGACTGACACATAGACACAGACAACCATTCACACTCACATTCACACCTACGGTCAATTTAGAGTCACCAGTTAACCTAACCTGCATGTCTTTGGACTGTGGGGGAAACCGGAGCACCCGGAGGAAACCCACGCGGACACGGGGAGAACATGCAAACTCCACACAGAAAGGCTCTTGCCGGCCACGGGGCTCGAACCCGGACCTTCTTGCTGTGAGGCAACAGCACTAACCACTACACCACCATGCCGCCCCGCTTTACCTCATTACTCAGTCTACATTGCCCCGCCCAAATGTCTCGTCTCATCTCATCTCATTATCTGTAGCCGCTTTATCCTGTTCTACAGGGTCGCAGGCAAGCTGGAGCCTATCCCAGCTGACTATGGGCGAAAGGCGGGGTACACCCTGGACAAGTCGCCAGGTCATCACAGGGCTGACACATAGACACAGACAACCATTCACACTCACATTCACACCTACGGTCAATTTAGAGTCACCAGTTAACCTAACCTGCATGTCTTTGGACTGTGGGGGAAACCGGAGCACCCGGAGGAAACCCACGCGGACACAGGGAGAACATGCAAACTCCGTACAGAAAGGCCCTCGCCGGCCACAGGGCTCGAACCCAGAACCTTCTTGCTGTGAGGCGACAGCGCTAACCACTACACCACCGTGCCGCCCCCGCCCAAATGTATTTATTTTTATTTTTTGAAATGTGTTGCAGGCCTAAAACGCAGGAATGGATGTATATTAACAAATGAAATGAAGTTGACCAGATAAAACATGAAATATCTTGGGCTCATACTGTCTGCACTGAAATACAAGTCAAAGTAAATTTAGAAAATCACAGCATTTTTTTTTTAAATTTGTATTTTCCCTACCATCCCAACATTTTTTCCCCTCAGATTTGGGGTTGTTGTTCAGTAATGATAGTTGTGCTGTGTCTTACTCCACCAAATTGACAGCTTCTTACTAAAAGTGCCAAATAATATACTTTGAATGGAGATTCAGGTCTACACCCCAAACTGCATCTGACACACCAAGCAGAATGGTGTTTAAATAGCAGTGATACCATTGGTGTACTAAAATACCATATTTCATCCGACAACAGAGCAATGAACCAAAGCACTGCTCCAAATATGCAAGACCTATATTTAAACCAAAAGCAGTCAGCTGGAATTCTGTCATGGATTAGCTAGTTCATCACCTGATCTCAACCCGACGGAGCTGTTGTGGGGGCAGCTTGACTGTATGGTACAAAAAACTTCACCCATCAATCTAATCTGACTCATAGGAGTTGCTTCAGGAAGCGTTGTGCAAAATTTCAGAGGGAGATTACCTCAGCAAACTGGCAGCTAGAATGCCAAAACGTCTGCAAGGCTGTAACTCCTACCAATGGAGGACTCTTTGATAAAAGCACCAAATTGTTAATATGAATAGAAACCATCATCATTTCTAAGCTTTTCAATGTCTAGACTACATTTTTTATTCATTGTGCAACTTATTTAAATGTTTTAACTTTTGATCAGTAGTGCATCTAATCTGAATGGTGTCAGGTCGCCAATTCCAACCTGACACCATTACACCAGTTCTGACTCCAAATACTGACTTTCTATTAAATAAATGTCACGGCGACATACGGTATTATACAGTATTTTATTTCTTCATTTTTTAACAACAGAAACATTTTTCTACAATCGTTTTAAAGAAGAACTGAAGGCAAATTTTTTATCATCAAAATTCTATTTCTCATTTTATTAAATATAAGAGGGCGGCACGGTGGTGTAGTGGTTAGCGCTGTCGCCTCACAACAAGAAGGTCCGGGTTCGAGCCCCGTGGCCGGCGAGGGCCTTTCTGTGCGGAGTTTGCATGTTCTCCCCGTGGGTTTCCTCCGGGTGCTCCGGTTTCCCCCACGGTCCAAAGACATGCAGGTTCGGTTAACTGGTGACTCTAAATTGACCGTAGGTGTGAATGTGAGTGTGAATGGTTGTCTGTGTCTATGTGTCAGCCCTGTGATGACCTGGCGACTTGTCCAGGGTGTACCCCGCCTTTCGCCCGTAGTCAGATGGGATAGGCTCCAGCTTGCCTGCGACCCTGTAGAACAGGATAAAGCGGCTAGAGATAATGAGATGAGATTTTGTCACTGTTATAGCAAGTTATGAGTGTTTGAAATATGCTATGTAATATATCAGTCCATATGTCAAAGCAATGGCCGTAAACGAGATGCGTTGAGACCTGTGTGAGACATCGTAGGACAGAAGTAAAACGTACAGCAAAAATCCAAGTGACCAACATCTGCCAGTGTTGTCAAAAGACGCGTGCGCCCTCTTTCGAATGCTGATGTAATCAAGCTGGAAGTTTTGTTTGTTTTGATAGCAATCAGGAAAGTTTGAAAAAAGTAGGCAGTAATCGTCATTTAAACTCGTTTTTGTGCAATATTTCGTTCGGAAAACAGTTTTCAAAATGGCGGCACTGACACCTGGTTGACACTTCACGTTTCGAAGTCTCACACAAGTCTTAAAGATCGTGCGGATAAGCGACGCCTGCCGTGGACCAAACGAACTAAATTCAACATGGCTAAAAACCGAATAGGGCGAAAAGTATAATATTTAATTGCAATTAGTTGCCAATACAAGTCACGATATAAGGTTACTAAAACCGAAAACGTAACTGACGAAAACATAATGACAATGCTTGTTTTTTTCCAGGACACTTTTTATGCACACACTTTTCAACCACATGTGAAGCTCTGCTGCAAATGCATCTGCTTCAAGTACTGTTTTTTTTTTCCTGAACATATTTCTTGAACATACAGTGGTGCTTGAAAGTTTGTGAACCCTTTAGAATTTTCTATATTTCTGCATAAATATGACCTAAAACATCATTAGATTTTCACACAAGTCCTAAAAGTAGATAAAGAGAACCCAGTTAAACAAATGAGACAAAAATATTATACTTGGTAATTTATTTATTGAGGAAAATGATCCAATATTACATATCTGTGAGTGGCAAAAGTATGTGAACCTTTGCTTTCAGTATCTGGTGTGACCCCCTTGTGCAGCAATAACTGCAACTAAACATTTCCGGTAACTGTTGATCAGTCCTGCACACTGGCTTGGAGGAATTTTAGCCCATTCCTCCATACAGAACAGCTTCAACTCTGGGATGTTGGTGGGTTTCCTCACATGAACTGCTCGCTTCAGGTCCTTCCACAACATTTCGATTGGATTAAGGTCAGGACTTTGACTTGGCCATTCCAAAACATTAACTTTATTCTTCTTTAACCATTCTTTGGTAGAACGACTTGTGTGCTTAGGGTCGTTGACTTGCTGCATGACCCACCTTCTCTTGAGATTCAGTTCATGGCCAGATGTCCTGACATTTTCCTTTAGAATTTGCTGGTATAATTCAGAATTCATTGTTCCATCAATGATGGCAAGCTGTCCTGGCCCAGATGCAGCAAAATAGGCCCAAACCACAATACTACCACCACCATGTTTCACAGATGGGATAAGGTTCTTATGCTGGAATGCAGTGTTTTCTTTTCTCCAAACATGATGCTTCTCATTTAAACCAAAAAGTTCTATTTTGGTCTCATCCATCCACAAAATATTTTTCCAATAGCCTTCTGGCTTGTCCACGTGATCTTTAGCAAACTGCAGACGAGCAGCAATGTTCTTTTTGGAGAGCAGTGGCTTTCTCCTTGCAACCCTGCCATGCACACCATTGTTGTTCGGTCTTATCCTGATGCTGGACTCATGAACATTAACCAATGTGAGAGAGGCCTTCAGTTGCTTAGAAGTTACCCTGGGGTCCTTTATGACCTGGCCGACTATTACACGCCTTGCTCTTGGAGTGATCTTTGTTGGTTGACCACTCCTGGGGAGGGTAACAATGGTCTTGAATTTCCTCCATTTGTACACAATCTGTCTGACTGTGGATTGGTGGAGTCCAAACTCTTTAGAGATGGCTTTGTAACCTTTTCCAGCCTGATGAACATCAACAACACTTTTTCTGAGGTCCTCAGAAATCTCCTTTGTTCGTGCCATGATCCACTTCCACAAATGTGTGTTGTGAAGATCAGACTTTGATAGAACCCTGTTCTTTAAATAAAACAGGGTGCCCACTCACACCTGATTTTCATCCCACTGATTGAAAACACCTGACTCTAATTTCACCTTCAAATTAACTGCTAATCCTAGAGGTTCACATACTTTTGCCACTCACAGATATGTAATATTGGATCATTTTTCTCAATAAATAAATGACCAAGTATAATATTTTTGTCTCATTTGTTTAACTGGGTTCTCTTTATCTATTTTTAGGACTTGTGTGAAAATCTGATGATGTTTTAGGTCATATTTATGCAGAAATATAGAAAATCTTAAAGGGTTCACAAACTTTCAAGCACCACTGTATTTATAAGAATGTATAAGAGACATTACTGCTGTAGGTAGGGCTGGAGCGTCCCTGTAAAATAAGGTATTAGAAACTCCAGCACACACACATACATACAGTGCCTTGTAAAAGTATTCATACCCCTTGAACTTTTTCACATTTTTCCACCCACGAACTTAAAATTTTTTTATTGAGATTTTATGTGATAGACCAACACAGAGTAGCACATAATTGTGAAGTGAAACGAAAATGATAAATGGTCTTCAAAATTTTAAACAAATAAAAATCTGAAAAATGTGATGTGCATTAGTATTCAGCCCCTCTGCGTCAATACTTTGTAGAGCCACCTTTTGCTGCAATTACAGCTGCAAGTCTTTTGTGGTATGTCTCTACCAGCTTTGCACATCTAGACACTGAAATTTTTGCCCATTCTTCTTTGCAAAATAGCTCAAGCTCAGCCAGATTGGATGGAGAGCGTCTGTGAACAGCAATTTTCAAGTCTTGCCACAGATGCTCAATGAGTTTTAGGTCTGGACTTTGACTGGGCCATTCTAACACATGAATAGTCTTTGATCTAAACCATTCCATTGTAGCTCTGGCTGTATGTTTAGGGTCATTGTCTTGCTGGAAGGTGAATCTCCTTCCCAGTCTCAAGTCTTTTGCAGCCTCCAACAGGTTTTCTTCCAGGATTGCCCTGTATTTAGCTCCATCCATCTTCCCATCAACTCTGACCAGCTTCCCTGTCCCTGCTGAAGAAAAGCATCCCCATAGCATGATGCTGCCACCACCATGTTTCACAGTGGGGATGGTGTGTGCAGGGTGATGAGCAGTGTTAGTTTTCCGCCACACATAGCGCTTTGCATTTAGGCCAAAAAGTTCAACTTTGGTCTCATCTGACCAAAGCACCTTCTTCCACATGTTTGCTGTGTCCCCTACATGGCTTCTTATGCCTGTCTTTCAACAATGGCTTTCTTCTTGCCACTCTTCCAAAAAGGCCAGATTTGTGGAGTGTACGACTTATAGTTGTCCTGTGCATAGATTCTCCCACCTGAGCTGTGGATTTCTGCAGCTCCTCCAGAGTGATCATGGGCCTCTTGGCTGCTTCTCCGACCAGTGCTCTCCTTGCTCGCTCTGTCAGTTTAGGTGGACGGCCATGTCTTGGTAGGTTTGCAGTTGTGCCATACTTTTTCCAGTTTTGAATGATGGATTGAACAGTGCTTCTTGAGATGTTCAGAGCTTGGGATATTTTTTTATAACCTAACCCTGCTTTAAACTTCTCCAGAACTTTATCCCTGACCTGTCTGGTGAGTTCTTTGGTCTTCATGATGCTGTTTGTTCTTCAGTGTTCTCTAACAAACCACTGAGGTCTTCACAGAACAAGTGTATTTATGCTGAGAGTAAATTACACACAGTAGGACTCTATTAACTAATTAGATGACTTCTGAAGGCAATTGATTGCACTGGATTGTATTTAAAGGTATCAGAGGACAGGGGGCTGAATACTAATGCACACCACATTTTTCAGATTTTTATTTGTTTAAAATTTTGAAGACCATTTATCATTTTCGTTTCACTTCACAATTATGTGCTACTCTGTGTTGGTCTATCACATAAAATCTCAATAAAAGACTTTTAAGTTTGTGGTTGTAAGGTGGAAAAATGTGAAAAAGTTCAAGGGGTATGAATACTTTTGCAAGGCACTGTACATACATACATACACACACACACACACACACACACACTCTGGACCTAGTTGATGTTGTTCCAAAAGACAAACCATGATTGTGAAACAGCCGATAAAACAGAAAGCGCTTTCAACTAACAGATCTTATTTAGATATTTTGCCAAATTAAACGTTCACTTTCACGGTCCTATGTATTAAATAAGCATGTGGATATGCTGATTATGACCATAAGAAAGGAGATAAATCATCAGGTTTATGATGGTATATAACATCTTTGTCCTGTGTAAATAGTCAGTTCTGGATTTGTTGACTTTCTATGCACAATTTTAACCTTGATGCACTTGGCAGTAAAGGTAAATTGTGACCTTGATGGGTCCAAATGCCTGGAAGAGCCCACCCTGTTCTCTCTGAAATACCTCAAACACTCCAGACAAGGAAGTGATGCCGGAAAGCCTGGACTTTCTGTATAATACAAAAACAGCTGCCTGAGTGTCTGATGGTGCAAGACAATTGACAGCACACAGGGTAAAAGACACATGTCCTTGAGCTTAGTACATAAACACTACAGGTATTTGTGAACAATTCTTTTTCAGAGAATTCAAAAAGGAAGTGCAAGCAGCTGGATCCAAAAAAAAAAAAAAAAAAACCCCACTACCAAAAAAAAATAATAATAATTTTTCAGGCAGTGAAACTAATACATTCTACTCAACCGATGCTTATAATTAAAGAATACATCATTTAAAGGTGATCCAAATCTTTTATAGCCATTTGAGAAATCTGGATCAAGTAGGGAATGAATCCAAATACAACACAACCCCCAATGGCGTCCATAAAACTCAATATGCTTCTGCAAGTGACTGCTTGGGGCATGATCTACGACAACATTTTTCAAATCGGGAATTTCTTCACCATAGTTGATAGCTTTGGTTTTGTAAAATAAGTCAAGGCAAGTTAAGATAAGATACTCTGATGATATTTGGCACTGTTCTAAATACTAAAACAAGCTCGCTAGCTCTACTGAGCCAGCTAGCTTACTAACTTCTGTTATATAATGTTCGATGCCATCCCTGCTTTCAGGTTTGGAAGGCGTCTCCAAATTAACATGATTAGGAAATGAACTGGATGAATATTCGGCACTGACCCATGAAAATATACACAGTGGTGCTTGAAAGTTTGCGAACCCTTTAGAATTTTCTATATTTCTGCATAAATATGACCTAAAACATCATCAGATTTTCACACAAGTCCTAAAAGTAGATAAAGAGAACCCAGTGAAAGAAATGAGACAAAAATATTATACTTGGTCATTTATTTGTTGAGGAAAATGATCCAATATTACATATCTGCGAGTGGAAAAAGTATGTGAACCTTTGCTTTCAGTATCTGGTGTGACCCCCTTGTGCAGCAATAACTGCAACTAAACATTTCCGGTAACTGTTGATCAGTCCTGCACACCAGCTTGGAGGAATTTTAGCCCGTTCCTCCGTACAGAACAGCTTCAACTCTGGGATGTTGGTGGGTTTCCTCACATGAACTGCTCGCTTCAGGTCCTTCCACAACATTTCCATTGGATTAAGGTCAGGACTTTGACTTGGCCATTCCAAAACATTAACTTTATTCTTCTTTAACCATTCTTTGGTAGAACGACTTGTGTGCTTAAGGTCGTTGTCTTGCTGCATGACCCACCTTCTCTTGAGATTCAGTTCATGGACAGATGTCCTGACATTTTCCTTTAGAATTTGCTGGTATAATTCAGAATTCATTGTTCCATCAATGATGGCAAGCCGTCCTGGCCCAGATGCAGCAAAACAGGCCCAAATCATGATACTACCACCACCATGTTTCACAGATGGGATAAGGTTCTTATGCTGGAATGCAGTGTTTTCCTTTCTCCAAACATAACGCTTCTCATTTAAACCAAAAAGCTCTATTTTAGTCTCATCCGTCCACAAAACATTTTTCCAATAGACTTCTGGCTTGTCCACGTGATCTTTAGCGAACTGCAGACAAGCAGCAATATTCTTTTTGGAGAGCAGTGGCTTTCTTCTTGCAACCCTGCCATGCACACCATTGTTGTTCAGTGTTCTCCTGATGGTGGACTCATGAACATTAACATTAGCCAATGTGAGAGAGACCTTCAGTTGCTTAGAAGTTACCCTGGGGTCCTTTGTGACCTCACCGACTATTACACGCCATGCTCTTGGATTGATCTTTGTTGGTCAACCACTCCTGGGGAGGGTAACAGTGGTCTTGAATTTCCTCCATTTGTACACAATCTGTCTGACTGTGGATTGGTGGAGTCCAAACTCTTTAGAGATGGTTTTGTAACCTTTTCCAGCCTGATGAGCATCAACAATGCTTTTTCTGAGGTCCTCAGAAATCTCCTTTGTTCGTGCCATGTTACACTTCCACAAACATGTGTTGTGAAGCTCAGACTTTGATAGATCCCTGTTCTTTAAATAAAACAGGGTGCCCACTCACACCTGATTGTCATCCCATTGATTGAAAACACCTCACGCTAACCTCACCTTCCAATTAACTGCTAATCCTAGAGGTTCACATACTTTTGCCACTCACAGATATGTAATATTGGATCATTTCTCTCAATAAATAAATGACCAAGTATAATATTTTTGTCTCATTTGTTTAACTGGGTTCTCTTTATCTACGTTTAGGACTTGTGTGAAAATCTGACGATGTTTTAGGTCATATTTACACAGAAATATAGAAAATTCTAAAGGGTTCACAAACTTTCAAGCACCACTGTCTATACGTTATGAACCAGCTCCAACTAAATCCAGTAAATTCACTAGTTTATACTGTGCCTTATTTTGCCAGTCACATTCTTGACAAGTGATCATATGTGCAAAATATGTGCCAAAGCATACATTTTAGGTTAAGTGCAGAATCGTTAGGTATGGGAGACTGGTCTCTGTTCACACAGCATTTTAAGTCATAAATTGCAACACTGCTTTATGTATAAATGTATAATCAACATGGTTCCCTCTGGGAAGTCGTGACCTAATGGTTAGAGAAGCAGCTTTGGGACCAAAAGGTCACTGATTCGATTCCCTGGACCTGCAGGAATAGCTGAAGTGCCCTTGAACAAGGCACCTAATCCCAGGCTGCTCTGGGTATGTTGTACGTCACTCTGGATAAGAGCGTCTGCTAAATGCCGTGAACGTAATGTAATGTTTCAAGCAATGGGCACATCTTTGGATGTCTATTCATGAAGAACAGCTGTAACTTCAATTTAATTTGACATACTAATCTCAAACGCGATAAAGTATAAACAGCTGACAATCATAATTCACAGACCAATGAGAGTAGAAAAAACCCAGAGAACATAAGATAAACAGTGAGGTTAAGCACATAAGCAGCTGTTTAGATTGTGGCATGATTAATTGCAAGGTTAATGACTTCTTGACCATCTAAAAAAACGCATTCACAGGCTATCAACTGAGCTGGCCTACAGCGTGTGGCCACCACAGTACAGCTACATCGTGTCTCGTTATTGTTTTAGGTGGTTAAATAGTTAAAATATTAATCTGGAGCAAATAAAAGTGCATCATTCCTTTAAGAAAAAATTAAAACGAAAAATAAATAAATTCCCATCCCATCCGTTTGTTTTGAGGAAATCTGTTTCATCTTTGTACTTCTGGCTTTATCTTGGTGAGACACAAGTGCATGTTTCCTGATTTTAAGTGGCTATTGTACTATATTTATAATCATTTATAATCAATCACAGTGTTGTTAAGAGTTAAACAGTTTGTTCCTCTGTACAGAAAAAAAAGAGAAAAAAAATCCATGAAAGGAACTGCATTTTATTTTAACAAAACTTCACTGTAACTCATACACTACCGTTCAAAAGTTTGGGGTCACTTTGAAATGTCCTTATTTTTGAAAGAAAAGCACTGTTCTTTTCAATGAAGATCACTTTAAACTAATCAGAAATCCACTCTATACATTGCTAATGTGGTAAATGACTATTCTAGCTGCAAATGTCTGGTTTTTGGTGCAATATCTACATAGGTGTATGGAGCACTTGCATGTGACGTCACAGCCGATCCAGATTGTGACAGACGCCATCTTGTCGGTCAAACGCCATATTTCCGCCTTCTACTTCTACCTTTTCTTCTGGAAAACCCTACTATATACCATTCTACTACAACAGCTGCGGCTACAAGCTCTCCCTACCTGTGCACGTTTTTTATGTTTCTTGTGTGTATTTTTGCGTGTTGTTCATCTGTACTGGACTTCAATATCCACTACAACTGTATGGACTTACTGGACATTGGTTTCCAGCAGAAAATGACGGTTTGTAGGGATTTCCATCGCATGCACAACATTCCGGACGAGGAAAAAAAAAACATTCCGGACGAGATAGTGAGACCAGCGGGGTCTCCGTGGATTGTTATCGGAAGCAAAGCGAAGGAGGCGGCGCCGGGAGCGGAAGCAAAAGCGAGGCTGCAGAGCCGGCCTGTTGACTAAGCTCAGAAAACAGCTACTCAAACCTCCACTGCTAAGCCTCTATCTCTCCAATGCCAGATCCATGGTAAACAAAACGGACGATTTGGAATTACAGCTGGAATTACCTTATTCTATTCTATAATCGGCTGGTCAGTGCAGTACTAGTAATACTTAAGTGACTTACCCATCCAGTGAGGATTATTTTCTTGTTTATAAGATGACAAATCCTGAATTTCTGTAAAGATAACTGTCCAGAGATTTATAAGCAAGCAGTGCTTCACCACTGAACAGCGAGGGAAAGTTGATGAGGTAATTATACACGTCTGGGTATTCCGCTGGCAGTTCAACATCCACTGACACGGTCGTGAAAACTCCGTCCGGTAAGCCATAAGGGTCACTAATCTGTAGATAATTTATTTTAGACATATATCTAGTTATCCGTTCATTAGAAAAATGAGCCGTGTAGTCTGTCGGTTGAAATTGATCCATTCTGTACACGAGTGCAGCAGTATTCAGCGGTGTTCTTTACCGACAAGATGGCGTCTGTGTACTTTCCGGTCACGTGACTGCAAGATCTCTATAGAGGCCCATTTCCAGCAACTCTCACTCCAGTGTTCTAATGGTACAATGTGTTTGCTCATTGCCTCAGAAGGCTAATGGATGATTAGAAAACCCTTGTACAATCATGTTAGCACAGCTGAAAACAGTTTAGCTCTTTAGAGAAGCTATAAAACTGACCTTCCTTTGAGCAGATTGAGAGGCTGTCCACACGGCAATGGATTCAGGTGAATATGATAAAATTGTTTATCGTTTCGGCCTGGCGTCCACACGGCACCGGCGTTTTGGGTGCCCCAAAACGATATTTTTTGAGAACGGGTTCCAGAGTGGAAAAATCTGGCAACGGCGCCGTTGCGAAGTCGTCTGGATGAGTAGAACGGATTTGTTTACGATGACGTCACAACCACATGACTAGAACAAGCAGCACTCTCGCTGTTTTGTATGAACCACTGCATTGCATTCACTTTTGTATACAGCTTTTCTTTTAAATAAACAAGTAACTGAACCATTTCTTGAATTTCTTTTTTTTTATTGGATAAGACTGCTTTTCAAAATGTTCACACACAATATAAAAAGTTATATAAATTTTATAAAAATGCTTTTCAAAATGTTCACACACAATAAGAAAATTAAGTTATATAAAACTATGCACACTAATAAAACTAATTTGTACACACAGAAGGCACGATTTCCTCGCGTAGTCGCAGCCATCTTCTTCTTGTTGTTGTGTGTTTGTTCCTGTGAGTGCTTCACGCCGGGTAGAAGAAGGGGTTTATGCGCATGCGTCCTACTCCTTCTATTGTTCTGGTGTCTCCGATGGGACCGTCTTACAGCACACGTAGAGGTGTGGCATGTGTATTGCATCATTTTCAGCAAGCGTTGCGTTGCCATATGTACCAGATATTTTACTGATCCGTTGCCCATGTGGACGCGATATTTTTTTAAATAAAATCTCGTTGCCGTTGTCGTGTGGATGTAGCCTGAGTTTCTGGAGCATCACATTTGTGGGGTCGATTAAATGCTCAAAATGGCCAGAAAAATGTCTTGACTATATTTTCTATTCATTTTACAACTTATGGTGGTAAATAAAAGTGTGACTTTTCATGGAAAACACAAAATTGTCTGGGTGACCCCAAACTTTTGAACGGTAGTGTACACACACACACACACACACACACTATATGACCAAAAGTTTGTGGACACCTGACCATCACACCCACGTGTGTTGATGGGGCTGAGGTCAGGGCTCTGTGTGATCCACTCAAGTTTCTCCCCTTCAGCCTTGACAAACCATGTCATCATGGAGCTTTGTGCACAGAGGCATTGTCAGGCTGGAATATGTTTGGGCCCCTTAGTTCCACTGAAAATAAACTAATTCGACAGCATACAAAGACATCCCTATCCAGCTGTGTGCTTCCAAATGTGTACGTTGCAACAGTTTGAGAAAGACCAACATATGGGTGTATTAGTCAACTGTCCAAATTCTTTTGGCCAAACAAACAGTGTATACAAAACACCTAACCTTTGGAATAGTTCAACTGCTAAAATAAAGATTAATGTACATAATAAAATCAATCAATTACTAAAAACATTGCTAGACATTAGTCGGTTATAAAAGTCTATTACAAATATTCTGAAAATTTTACCTCATTAATGTACATCACAGGATAAACCAAAGTCCTGACATCACCAGTTTGGCTGTAAGGAGAAAAAGAAAGTGTTTTTGTTTACCACATAATTTCATATATGTTCCATGTGTTGTTTCATAGTTTTGATGTCTTCAGCTTTGTTCTACAATGTAGAAAATACTCAAAATACAGAAAAACCTACGCAGGGGTAGGTGTCCAAACTTTTGATTGGTACTGTATATAAACCTGTTATGTTACAACCAGAACTACAATTATAAAAATTAATCAATTGCTGGGTTTCACATGACGTCACATCTGCCTCATTAGTTATTCAGAACCTTAGCTGGTGGTCTAACAAAGCTCAGTTGACAAAGCGTTTGTACGGAGAAGATGCATTGGTTGCATGAAAAACTCCTTACGCTTGCGTTGTTTTACGTTGCTCGAATCGATCAAACCATGAAAGTGATAAAAGTTTCTTCAGGGTTCACCGTGAACGAATAAAAAAGGGTGAACGAACACAGGATTTCACAAAAAGACGTCGAGAAAGGTGGCTTTTGAACCTCTCACTGAAATCGAAGGGAGCCGAGTCGAAGCATGCTCGAGTTTGCAGTGATCACTTGGTGAAAGGTTTGTATCTCCCTCTCAGCTACGTCCTTAGTGTTTTCCAAGTACTTTTCTTGCTATGTGTCGTTACTTTACGGTACTTTTTTATGCGCTAAAGTCCCCAGCTGTTTCTTTGTTTCCTCTTCACAAAGTCCATATGCATGAAGCTCGCGACAAAATTCTTACCCAGCCATACAGTTACAACGCGCCGTGATCACTTCTTCTCCGTCTTGTTTAACTAAGCTCCAGGTCTTTAAAGGGGTTTCTGATGATCTTTGTGAACAATTTACGTGAGAGATAAGAGCCAACACAAGTGGGAATCAAGCGACCTGTTGTTTGTTTACACTTCAACTTGCAGCACTTTGTTGTAAAGACGCAAACGAAAAGCTTAAAAAAAAAAGGAAAAATACTTACACTTGGAAAAACAATACAGGATTCATTCGGCAGCGACTTGATACTGAGGTCCTTTACCCAGCCACGTACAAAAAAGTTGTAAGCCTCCATACTCTTCCACGCTTTCATCTGTTTTGCGGTGTAGAAGGACGTCTGCAACACCAGATAGTTCGAGATGTTGGGGAACT
This sequence comes from Neoarius graeffei, assembly GCF_027579695.1. Taxonomy (NCBI): domain Eukaryota; kingdom Metazoa; phylum Chordata; class Actinopteri; order Siluriformes; family Ariidae; genus Neoarius; species Neoarius graeffei. The sequence continues at coordinate 15,253,071 of NC_083580.1, forward strand.
CGACTGAAGGGTAGTTTTCGAGATCGTATGATAAATCCTTCTTTCCCAGACTGTAGGGGTCGATTCCATTGCACATAGCAATCTTCTGAATAGATCTAAAGCCAGCAGTGGCTTTGAGATCATGAGCATACTCTGATAACTTATCGCTAGTGGTTTGCACTACAGCAGCTGTTTAGACCACCAGCTATTTCGCTTCCGGTAAAACCACCAAGATATATATATAAAAAAAAAAAGTCACGTGACTGAAACCCAGCAATACCTTCTGATACGAGAATTGAACTGCACTGTGGTTAAATTAATTAACTGCATTAGCAAATTGTATGTATTAAATAGATTATTAGTGAATTATCTGCAAAAACAGCATTTCAGGATAAAATACTGATGGAACAAAAACAACTATACCAGAACAACTAAAATTTGGTTCATTTCTAACAATGCTTCGTAAGAAGCATTATGTTCTGTGAACAATTGCACGCTTTTTTTAAACCATATAGGATACTGTTATTTATTTGAAGCAAGTTATTAATAAAGTCACACTTTTATTTGTCATCACCCAAATGAGGATGGGTTCCCTTTTTTGTCTGGTTCATCTCAAGGTTTCTTCCTCATATTGTCTGAGGGAGTTTTCCCTTGCCGTTACCTTCCTTGCTCATTAGGGTTAAAGTTTATAAATTCATACTTTTAAATTTTACAGTACTGTGCAAAAGTCTTAGGCACCCTATTTTTTTTCCCCATACAAACTTTGCTATAGATTTCTATTTTATGACTTCTACATTATCGAGTCAGTACAAAAAATATTTTCGAGTTCCAAACGTTTGTTTTTCAGCACAAAATTAAATGTTACGGGGAAAAAAAAAAAGTTTGTATGTGAGAAGCATATTACATAAGAGACCACTTTTCAGATTAAAGGAAAACTGAAGGCAAATTTATCATAATCAAAATTCTATTTATCTCATTTTATTAAATTTAGGAATGCACTTTTGATCGCCATTTTGTAACTGCTATGGCAAGTTATGAGTGTTTGAAATATGCTATGTAATACATCAGTCCATTGTGACCCCTCACCGGATCCAGGGACACATGTCGGCCGAAACGAATCCAAGATAATCGCAAAAGAAGCTTTTTTTTTTTTTTTTGAAATTTGTGATTTTTGTTTTTTTCCATCATGTGCAAGTTGAGATCTTGAAGAATGCAATCAGTATTTCAGATAATAGATTGTTTTGTTGGAAAAGCATACATTTTTTGTTGCAAATTGTCTTGTTTTTGTCAGGACTGTAGCCTGCTGGGGGGTGTGGGTAAATTACCATATGGGCCATTCACATGATGATTTAAGTCTTTTGTTTTGTTTTTTCGCGAATCAGCTGTATGATCTGAGCTGAGCGCATGGCTACTTAACTGCATACAGGCATGTAATTTCACTATGGAATGAGTTACTAAACAGAGCGCAGAGGAGCCCCGCGAAGCAAACAGACGCACGTTATTTACATCGGAGATAACCATTTCTAGCAAAAAAAAACGCAACCTCGTTTTCCAGATTGAATGGAATACTTGAATGATCGGATGATACACGGACCGTTCTAGGATTACATTCCATCGGAGGCATTGGTGTGTGCAAGGCGCCGTTTCTCTTTCTGATGGGGTAAGTTTATTAATCTAAGGCTGTGTGGTTATTTTTGCATGTAACGGAGAGTGTTGTGGTTTGGTTAAGCCTAGGTCACAACCGGACGTACGATTTATTGGCCGTGTGATTTTTGGCGTTTCCCAAATCGCTGCGTTTTTTTTTGTTCATGGAGAAAGACGCGCGTTGGCCGTAAGTTTGTCTTGCAACCTGAAAAAAACGTAAGCGCCCGTAGAGTTTGTTTGACATGACAAAGAACCTCTGCGGCCGGTCTGCGGCTCGAAAATCAGCACATCACACACGCGCTCTCGTGCTTTTCACACGCGCGCTGTCGTGCGTTTCATGCGCGCTCTCCATGTGTTTCTTGCGTTTTTTGCATGTAGACCGGCCGTAGGAGCACGTACGGCCGGTTGTGACCGAGGCTTTACATGAAACTAGCATTGTGTTAGTTGTGTCATCATTGTGCTATCTTTCTTTCTTACGGTGTGAGTAATTTTTCAACCACAAAACGTTAAAGTATACTTTAGGACTTATTTTTGTACTTCATAATTGTGTTGGGCATACTTTGCATGGAAGGAAAATTGACGTGGTGATCTTTGTTTACATGAAAGTAGTATCGTGCTAGCTAGTAGGGGGTAGGGCTTTCCTTAATATCATGCAAATGAGCACCATTATGTGCCCGCCCTGCACCCAGAGTAGCTGAGATGAAAAACTTTGAGGGCGATTTTCTCCCTTTTCTGTTTTAAGAAGTATATATTTTCAAAAGGCCACACATTCTTCAACTATTGTCAGATCTCCACATGGAAGGCATCATTGGAAAGCTTAGAAACTGTACTTTCTGAATCTGTCAATAACTCAAAATGCCCCCGGGCAGACACGTGTCCCTGGATTCTGTGATCTGCCACGGTATGTCAAAGCGATGGCCATAAACGAGATGCGTTGAGACCTGTGCAAGACATCGTAGGACGGAAGTAAAGCGTACAGGCGGAAATCAAAGTGACCAACATCTGCCAACGTTGTCAAAAGACGCGCGCGCCCTCTTTCGAATGCTGATGTAATCAAGCCAGAAGTTTTGTTTGTTTTGATAGCAATCAGGAAAGTTTGAAAAAAGTAGGCAGTAATCGTCATTTAAACTCGTTTTTGTGCAATATTTCGTTCGGAAAACAGTTTTCAAAATGGCGGCACTGACACCTGGCTGACACTTCACGTTTCGAAGTCTCGCACAAGTCTCGTGAAGATCGCGCGGATAAGCGACGCCTGCCGTGGACCAAACGAACTAAATTCAACATGGCTAAAAACCGAATAGGCCGATAAGTATAATATTTAATTGCAATTAGTTGCTGATACGAGTCACGATATAAAGGTTACTAAAACCTAATTGAATAACACGTTAATTAAGAAATAAAGCAAGTTTAAAAATGACTTCAGTTCTCCTTTAAAAAAGAAAACATAATGAAGACTGCTGGGTTTTGGTGCAAAATTAAGACGCGAGTGTGACAAAGTGTCCAGAAGAACTGTGGCTGGTTCTGTAAGACGCTCAGTAAAACCTACAGCTCATTTCCTTATCAAACTGCACCCAAGACTACTATTTTTTTTTTTTTTTAAGCGAAGGGTCATCTTAAGGGACTTTTGCACAAAACTGTATACCTTTCTGTCAAGCTGCTTTTAAGCCGATGTCTATTGTTAAACACTATACAAATAAAATTCACTGACTATAGTGAAACTGTTGCAGTTACATGACCCTCTAGGAATTTGTATACTGGACATCGGGTCTATTTTCAGACATCAAACCCTGAGCTCGAGTAAGGGTTCGGGTTAAACACAACATTATGGGATATATTTAATCCTTGTTTGTGGTTAAACTTCTCTTCGCTGCTTTGTTTGCAGCAACACACTGAGCTGGTAATCCTTTGGGGGATTTCTTTTCATGAACACACACCTGAAGACTGGGTATTTTAAAAACTTCTGAAGTGAAATCAAACAGATGATCTCACATGTGTGGGCTATGCATGTGATATCATATAGCTCACAACAATGTTATGCAGGATATGGACGACCCACTTCCTGCGCACTTCCTCCCATTTGTTCTTTCGAATGCATGTTGTTGTTACAACATGCCTATATTCTCATTTTCGTTCTCTCCCACCCATACACACACCTTACAAAAACATGATATCCCTCACCCCACACACACACTCCTATACAGTAGCCCAGCAGTCTTTAAATATACTACTCAACACTTTCACTCCTTAAAAATCAGAGGTGGACAAAGTACCCAACTTCATTACTGAAGTCAAAGTACAGACCCCACTGGTCAAATGTTACTCCAATACAAGTGAAAGTTGTCCAGTCAATTTTTTACTCAAGTACCAAAGTACTCGCTTTTAAAAATATTTAAGTATTAAAAGTACATTTTCTGTCAACGCATTGTTGTATTATTGCCACAACGCTTACAAAACCTAATACTGTTACCAAAGACAAAAATGTGAATTCACAAAATGAACGCATGCCGTGCATCATGGTGGTTTAACGTTAAGCTAGCTAGTCAGTGAAACCCCACCTGACATGCTAGCAAACTCTTTTCAAACTCGAAATCATATTGGGTAGCTAATGTTCCTAGAAAAGAAAGATTTCTACATTTCGTTTATTTGGCAAGATTATGCTAAAACATATTTCTGAAAGGACTTCAGATAAGTTAACGTTATTCATGTTAGCGTAACTCCGTTTTTACATGCTAACTAAGAGTGTCCAAGTTAACTAGCTGTGTGTTAACGTTAGCCGTGGACAAGGCTATGGCAACTTGGCGGGAAAATCCATAGAAAGTCATTTGACTAACCAGACTGCATAGCTATTGCAACGTTATCACTCGTTCTAAAAGCACAGACAACTTTGTTGCAAGCTTTATCTTGGAATAAAACGTTTATATACCTCAATATGCTTCCGCAGGTTGAATGGCGAGTTTTTGTAGGCCATGATGTGGTTCGTTTTCGGCAAACATTTAAAACAAAATGAATCTTTAATCATATACATGTTAATTATATGTAGTAATCCTGTTATATTGTCACAAATTACATTGATTGAATGAAGTCTGAGGTATTATTCACATGTATTCTGTGTCTGAGTCGGAAATCTCGCCTTCTGCAGGCAAATCGTCCAGATACGGCTCAAAACGATAAGGCAAAATGCTTTGTCTTCATGTAATCCGACATGTCCAGTGTCAACCTCAAAAAGGGCCTCAGTTTCTGAAGACTGGTCAGAAAATCACTCTGTTTCGTCGGCCATAGCTGCATAGAAGGCCGAGCAATCGTTCTGCATGTGACGTCACGGCAAATATGGCGGCCACTGACAGCGGTTTGGTGCTTGGCCAGATTGATGCAGCTGCGCACAAAGAGTTTCGTTCTGTTGGTGGTTAGTTCGATCATCAAAGTGATCAGTGGTGTTTGTAGTTTTATTACAGAAACCTATTTTAGAACATAATTTTGCTGTCAGGTGCACTTTAAGAAAAACATTTAAGATAGAAGATTTCTACTATCGTTTTCTCTGCATCATGGCAAAATGATACTTTTTGAAGTATGAATTTCAAGACAGAGGAAGGAGAGAGAGCTTCAATAAGGAACGACTGTTTATAGCTATTACAGCAGAAGTGATTACCGGAACTGACTTGTTTCACAACATGTATTTTCAACATCAGCAATTAAACAGAATGAGGTCATTCATTAAAAACGCAATCTGGTACATGAGCTCATATATTTAGTTTCTCTTAACCAGTATTAATGCAGTCAAATATATAACTAGCTGAGCGTAGGTCATTTTATTACATTAGCTAGAGCCTTTTATTCTTGTCAATTAGGTCATACACTGGTGCTTGAAAGTTTGTGAACCCTTTAGAATTTTCTATATTTCTGCATAAATATGACCTAAAACATCATCAGATTTTCACACAAGTCCTAAAAGTAGATAAAGAGAACCCAGTTAAACAAATGAGACAAAAATATTATACTTGGTCATTTATTTATTGAGGAAAATGATCCAATATTACATATCTGTGAGTGGCAAAAGTATATGAACCTTTGCTTTCAGTATCTGGTGTGACCCCCTTGTACAGCAATAACTGCAACTAAACGTTTCCGGTAATTGTTGATCAGTCCTGCACACCGGCTTGGAGGAATTTTAGCCCGTTCCTCCGTACAGAACAGCTTCAACTCTGGGATGTTGGTGGGTTTCCTCACATGAACTGCTCGCTTCAGGTCCTTCCACAACATTTCGATTGGATTAAGGTCAGGACTTTGACTTGGCCATTCCAGAACATTAACTTTATTCTTCTTTAACCATTCTTTGGTAGAACGACTTGTGTGCTTTGGGTCGTTGTTTTGCTGCATGACCCACCTTCTCTTGAAATTCAGTTCATGGACAGATGTCCTGACATTTTCCTTTAGAATTCGCTGGTATAATTCAGAATTCATTGTTCCATCAATGATGGCAAGCCATCCTGGCCCAGATGCAGCAAAACGGGCCTAAAGCATGATACTACCACCACCATGTTTCACAGATGGGATAAGGTTCTTATGCTGGAATGCAGCGTTTTCCTTTCTCCAAACATAACACTTCTCATTTAAACCAAAAAGTTCTATTTTGGTCTCATCTGTCCACAAAACATTTTTCCAATAGCCTTCTGGCTTGTCCACGTGATCTTTAACAAACTGAAGATGAGCAGCAATGTTCTTTTTGGAGAGCAGTGGCTTTCTCCTTGCAACCCTGCCATGCACACCATTGTTGTTCAGTGTTCTCCTGATGGTGGACTCATGAACATTAACATTAGCCAATGTGAGAGAGGCCTTCAGTTGCTTAGAAGTTACCCTGGGGTCCTTTGTGACCTTGCCGACTATTACACGCCTTGCTCTTGGAGTGATCTTTGTTGGTCGACCACTCCTGGGGAGGGTAACAATGGTCTAGAATTTCCTTGATTTGTACACAATCTGTCTGACTGTGGATTGGTGAAGTCCAAACTCTTCAGAGATGGTTTTGTAACCTTTTCCAGCCTGATGAGCATCAACAATGCTTCCACAAACATGTGTTGTAAAGATCAGACTTTGATAGATCCCTGTTCTTTAAATCAAACAGGGTGCCCACTCACACCTGATTGTCATCCCATTGATTGAAAACACCTCACGCTAACCTCACCTTCCAATTAACTGCTAATCCTAGAGGTTCACATACTTTTGCCACTCACAGATATGTAATACTGGATCATTTTCCTCAATAAATAAACGACCAAGTATAATATTTTTGTCTTATTTGTTTAACTGGGTTCTCTTTATCTACTTTTAGGACTTGTGTGAAAATCTGACGATGTTTTAGGTCATATTTGTGCAGAAATATAGAAAATTCTAAAGGGTTCACAAACCTTCAAGCACCACTGTAAAACTCTGCTGCAAAGTCGTACATCATATTAATATGATTCAAGAATCTTTTTTTTTTTTAAAGCAAGACCGCTACGAAGAAAAAAAAACCTGTATGAAACTGAAATATCTCTGAATAATACTTGGTTTTTATTCTTCAAATTGTTGTAAATATATATTTCATACTCAAGCTAGTGTAGTTTCAGAAATTATTCTCAGCGTGAAATTTTGCATTTGGTAAAAACATCTCTCTTGGTTCACCAGATAGGGATGAAAGGGTTTGTGTTAATTCCCTCATTCATTTTAACTTGTACTGGAACTTATAATAGGCTAAGCCGTGTCAGATTCATCAAATCTCATTTACATCTTAATTTCATACAAATGTAATGTTCCTCGTTTTATTCTTTGACCTTGTGAATATACAAGTTCATATATTTGCATAACTGATGGAGTTATACAGTTCTTAGTAGAACACTCAAATAAGCAGGGATTATTTATTGGACTGCATTGGTCTGGATGTTGATCCACAACCCCAAGTTTAGTGTGCTGTAAATCATCAACTGTTTGAAGTTGTTCTGCCTTTCAGACCCTGGTTTATCACTGTAATGGTGTTCAGCAGTGGCTCTGATAAAATGCTCGTTGCACATTTCTGGCATGTCCGACTCCAGCATGGAAAATGACCTTCGACTTCTTCGACACCCAAATAAAACAGAGTGGCAGTGGTATGTGGGCGTTCGTGGTAGCTGGAAGCTGACTAGTCAGCACTGGGTCACATGCAAAAGCAGGTTTGACTGGAGAATTGGAAACACCAATCGTTTGGCTTATATGCATACCGCATACTGTATAACCCCGATTCCAAAAAAGTTGGGACAAAGTACAAATTGTAAATAAAAACGGAATGCAGTGATGTGGAAGTTTCAAAATTCCATATTTTATTCAGAATAGAACATAGACGACATATCAAATGTTTAAACTGAGAAAATGTATCATTTAAAGAGAAAAATTAGGTGATTTTAAATTTCATGACAACAACACATCTCAAAAAAGTTGGGACAAGGCCATGTTTACCACTGTGAGACATCCCCTTTTCTCTTTACAACAGTCTGTAAATGTCTGGGGACTGAGGAGACAAGTTGCTCAAGTTTAGGGATAGGAATGTTAACCCATTCTTGTCTAATGTAGGATTCTACTTGCTCAACTGTCTTAGGTCTTTTTTGTCGTATCTTCCGTTTTATGATGCGCCAGATGTTTTCTATGAGTGAAAGATCTGGACTGCAGGCTGGCCAGTTCAGTACCCGGACCCTTCTTCTACGCAGCCATGATGCTGTAATTGATGCAGTATGTGGTTTGGCATTGTCATGTTGGAAAATGCAAGGTCTTCCCTGAAAGAGACGTCGTCTGGATGGGAGCATATGTTGCTCTAGAACCTGGATATACCTTTCAGCATTGATGGTGTCTTTCCAGATGTGTAAGCTGCCCATGCCACATGCACTAATGCAACCCCATACCATCAGAGATGCAGGCTTCTGAACTGAGCGCTGATGACAACTTGGGTCGTCCTTCTCCTCTTTAGTCCGAATGACACGGCGTCCCTGATTTCCATAAAGAACTTCAAATTTTGATTCGTCTGACCACAGAACAGTTTTCCACTTTGCCACAGTCCATTTTAAATGAGCCTTGGCCCAGAGAAGACGTCTGCGCTTCTGGATCATGTTTAGATACGGCTTCTTCTTTAAACTATAGAGTTTTAGCTGGCAACGGTGGATGGCACGGTGAATTGTGTTCACAGATAATGTTCTCTGGAAATATTCCTGAGCCCATTTTGTGATTTCCAATACAGAAGCATGCCTGTATGTGATGCAGTGCCGTCTAAGCGCCTGAAGATCACGGGCACCCAGTATGGTTTTCTGGCCTTGACCCTTACGCACAGAGATTCTTCCAGATTCTCTGAATCTTTTGATGATATTATGCACTGTAGATGATGATATGTTCAAACTCTTTGCAATTTTACACTGTCGAACTCCTTTCTGATATTGCTCCACTATTTGTTGGCACAGAATTAGGGGGATTGGTGATCCTCTTCCCATCTTTACTTCTGAGAGCCGCTGCCACTCCAAGATGCTCTTTTTATACCCAGTCATGTTAATGACCTATTGCCAATTGACCTAATGAGTTGCAATTTGGTCCTCCAGCTGTTCCTTTTTTGTACCTTTAACTTTTCCAGCCTCTGATTGCCCCTGTCCCAACTTTTTTGAGATGTGTTGCTGTCATGAAATTTCAAATGAGTCAATATTTGGCATGAAATTTCAAAATGTCTCACTTTCGACATTTGATATGTTGTCTATGTTCTATTGTGAATACAATATCAGTTTTTGCGATTTGTAAATTATTGCATTCCATTTTTATTTACAATTTGTACTTTGTCCCAACTTTTTTGGAATCGGGGTTGTACATATAAAACACAAACAACACCCCCACCCCACATATAAAAAAACCACACAAACACACACACATACCTGAAGGCGGGAAGTTTCTCAATGAAGACGTTCACCTGAAGACGTTTTGCTGCTTGCACAACAAATCCAGTCAGCTTTGGAAAGAAAATTGATGCATGCATTAATAAATTTTTAGCAAGCGGTGACTACTTTCAAGAATCCAAGATGTAAAACATTTTGCTTTCTTTACACCTTTTTTTTTGCTTGCTGCATAATTCCACGTGTTATTTCATACTTTTGATGCCTTCAGCATCGTTCGACAATGTAGAAAAGAATAAAAAATAAATAAAACCATTAAGAAAGTGTATCCAAACGGCAGAAAATTTTTTCGAGACACCTTCTAATTCAATGATTTTTCTTTATTTTCATTAATTAAAAGACAATTCGTGTCTTAAAGTCTAGTCATGATGGACTGTCGTTTCTCTTTACTTACTGGAGCAGTTCTTGGCATAAAATTACTACAGGTGTCGAATACGGCTATTTTTATCGTTTACTATTTACTGATTGATGGTGATGCTGCCTTCCATAAATTTCAAATAAACATTCACTATGTCAACTTTTTCACGTGTGCCAAAATCGCTATCCGGGGCGAACAGGCCGAAAATTACCAATCCAAGATGGCTGCCGGTGGCCATATTGAAAATATTAATTTTTGAACTGCTCACCACAGAAGTATGTGCAATACCTCATTTTATGGGTTTTTGGGTATGGGGACCCGAGGTGGACAAAGTACCCAACTTCATTACTTAAGTCAAAGTACAGACCCCACTGGTCAAATGTTACTCCGATACAAGTGAAAGTTGTCCAGTCAAATTTTTCCTTAAGTACTGAAGTACTTGCTTTTAAAAATATTTAAGTATTAAAAGTACATTTTCTATCAACGCATCGTTGTATTATTGCCACAACGCTTACAAAACCTAATGCCGTTACCAAAGATAGAAATGTGAATTCACAAAATGAATGCATGCTGTGTATCATGGCGGTTTAATGTTAAGCTAGCTAGTCAGTGAAACTCCACCTGACATGCTAGCAAACTCTTTTCAAACTCAAAATCATATTGGGTAGCTAACGCTACTAGAAAAGAAAGATTTCTACATTGTTTTTTTGGCAAGATTATGCTAAAACATTTATGAAAGGACTTCAGATAAGTTAACGTTAGCGTAACTCCGTTTTTACATGCTAACTAACAGTGTCCAAGTTAACTAGCTATGTGTAAGCGTTAGCTGTGGACAAGGCGATGGCAACTTGGTGGACAAATCCATAGAAAGTCATTTGACTAACCAGACTGCATAGGTATTGCAACATTATCACTAGCTGTAAAAGCACAGACAACTTCGTTGCAAGCTTTCTCTTGGAATAAAACGTTTATATACCTCAATAAGCTTCCGCAGGTCAGACGGCAAGTTTTTGTAGGTCGTGATGTGGTTCGTTTTCAGCAAACATTTAAAACAAAACGAATCTTTATTCCATTCAGAAAACTGAACCATGGGTGCTAGCTATAGCCATGGGTGTTTGTGCATTCCTCAGAAGAACCGCCTCCTTCCATTCTGCCATCAACTGATCGTGTTAAATAACGCTGCTGAGAAATTATCGAACTTGATTTTATACAGTCTATGGACGTGACCCTAGTGATTACTGATAGGCTGTCTCAGTGTCACCTGCGAAAAACACCAATCACGTTTTAGAAAAGAAAAGAAAACAACATCCACTTTCAAAGCCGCTTCGTAGTCACGAGTAACGAGGACCTTGACAGAAATGTAGTGGAGTGAAACGTACAATATTTGCCTTTCAAATGTCGTGAAGTTAAAGTCATAAGTTGCCAAAAATAATAATACTCAAGTAAAGTACAGATACTCAAAAAGTGTACTTAAGTACAGTACTCAAGTAAATGTACTTCGTTACTGTCCACCTCTGATGGGGAATCCATTAGTGACAATATTTTCATGACTGAAGGAAAAAAGGGCACAAGCTATGGTCAAGGGTAAGGTAAAAAAAAAATAATAATAATAAAAAAAACACGCCAAAAATTGCAGTTTCACAGAAAACATGAGAAAAACAGAATAACCCTCATGATTTCAAACATGAAATCATGGAATTGGGAGACCTATGCACATAATTTAGGAGAGTATAAGAAAGCAAGCATTTGATTAATATAAAGAAATTGTATCTTCAGTCATACTATTATGATCAATGGAATGTCAAAGTGAAAAATGCAAAATAAAACTTATTTTAGTAGGTAGCAATATCCTGAGAGCCGAAATGTTTAACAGCCAACAAGACAACTTTTAACACCACATTATTACTGTTTGTGTGTCACATAAACCAGAGTCAGGAACATGAAAAATAACACAATAATAATAATAATAATAATACTGGCGGCCATCTTGGATTGGTAATTTTCAGGCTGTTCGCCCCGGATAGCAATTTTGGCACACATCCTAAGTTATTCCTTGGGGTCAAATGAGCCTATAACAGTTGAGTTATCCTCTTCTAAATGATGTGCATACACGTCTAAGCCAGGTCCTAGACTATGATTATCTATTCTTATTTTTTGAAGTAACATTTTGAAAATATTTGTTAAACTGTGTACCATACAAGCCCCTGTAAATTAGTCGTTATATTTACTTTTATTAAGTGAAATGAATGGAAGTGAATTAATTACTATAGAAATAATAAACATATTAGAGCAAACAATTATTATTATTATTATTCTTTTGGCTGCTCCCGTTAGGGGTCACCACAGCAGATCTGTTCCGCATATTTGATTTGGCATAGGTTTTACAGCGGATGTCTTTCCTGACCATCTATCCGGGCTTGGGACGGGCACCAAGTATGCACTGGCTTGTACAATCTCAGTGGCTGGGTATTTTATCTAACCTGCATGTATTTGAACTGTGGGGGACACCAGAGCAGAAACACGGGGAGAACATGCAAACTCCACACAGAAAGGCCCCCATCGGCCATCAGGTTCGAACCTGGAACCTTCTTGCTGTGAGTCGACAGCGCCGTGTCGCCCATTAGAGCAAAGACGGTAATATTGTGCATTTACAGTTTTAACTTTATGAATGAATGGCATCATACTTTTAAATACAAGCGTGTTCTTGTTACGTTGTATTAGCTATAAATAACTGTTCCTTCAACAGGCTTTCTTTTTTCATCCGTCTTGAAGTCTTTAAAAAAGCCTGCATTTTGTCATGATACAGAAATGATAAGGAGTGCATTAATTTACAGTCGACCTATGATTCTTCTTGCAGCCGGAACTACTACAGTAGTTCAGAACTACTGTCGGAACTACTATCAAACTAATTATTACATATGCTTATATATGATATTGAATGTCATTCCACTATTGTGCTCTTAGAACACTGTTAATATTTAACTACTAAACACACCTAAACAAGGATTGGTTACTAGGACAGCTGATAGCTTATTCTTATCACCTTGAGGTCCGTCTAAACTTGACAACAACCCGTCGACGGTTATGTTGACCATGTCAGTGCTTTTCATAAATCGGTACGTAAACAACCAAACATATCTGTGATTCCAAAGCCAAATACGGTATATTCCAGTTGAAATGACAGATAACCCACATTAGTAATACAAAACTGTAAGTACTTCCTGACAGTCGGTGATAAAATCCTATCTTCTTTCCTGTACACTGTAATGTAAAATACCATAATGACATGGCACACTGAGTGCTGATAAAAGTTAAATTGACGTAATATACTGACCAATCTCAAGACACAATAAAACAATTTTTCACACCAAGGTTCCTGTAATATTAAATAAAAAAAAAAATTAATATATTGCCAAGCTGGAACATGGTGGAGTTACTGAACAGTTTTGTGCACCAGCACATCAGATTAGGAAGAAGATTAAGATGACGATATATATATTATTTACCAGCTGAAGGTCGGTCTGTATCGTGAAATACCGTGACCGAGGCCTCTGGGCCGAGGTAAGTATTTAAGGCCAAGCTGGTAAATAATATTTATTTTTAAGCTGGTAAATAATATATTTATTTTTTTCTTTACCAAATTCTAACAGAAAATGAGAGCGCCTGAAAGGGAAACCATAGTCAGAACAAACCTGCTACAAGCTCGTTTTCGGCTTTCTCCTGAAATGCTTTCTTTTTTTTCGTCTTCATCGGGGTAGTAAAACTTGCTTCCGCTGTGAACACTGTCGTTATCGCTATCCATGCTGTAAAATTAATGCTATTATACCGAGAAATGCAAAAATAAATGCTGACAAAAAAAATTGCTACTATATTTGTTGTTGTTGTGAACGAGCGAGTTGCCAAAAGTCCGTAACCGGGGTACGGATCATAGGATTCCGGACCGCTCGCGAGCCAATCAGAGCGCACGATTTGATGGAAACCGGGCCGCGAAAAAAATAAACCATATTATGCTGGATTTAATTATTGGGTAATAATTTAGGTTTATGAATACTGGGGTGCAAAACAGTGCCAACAGTCTCATATTCAATGTTTCTTTTAAAATCTAATCTGATGAGTACAAAAGGGTACAAAACAAGGGGAAAAAAAATAATAATTGTAAAGCCTTTCTGTCAATTTCAATTTGTATCTCGAATGCTGCAAGAACATGCACATAATTATATACCGCCCTCTTGTGCTCAAAAAACGATGTACATTAGCTGTAGAACAGTAAAACGTTTGATGGAATGAAAATCTCTCTTAGGTCCCGATTTACTAAGATCGAAAATGAACAAGTGCTCGTTTGCATCCTGAAGTGATGAATCGTGTGCAGGCTGATTTGAAGCGGGACACGCCTACTGAAGCCATTTGTAGTGTCGCAATCTGAGCTGACGAATACGGTTTCCTTAAAAGCGCCTCATACTCATAAACGGCCAAGTTCAAGTATACTGAGTAATGTTAAATTTGAACTCAAATTATATAAAAGAGGTTAGAGTCTCGCTGTGACGCATAAGCTTTAGGACGCAGCATCTAGGTTTGCTCACAAAGCATGACAAGACACGGTGCTAATGTTAGAAAGCGGAGGTTGTGCAATGTACTAAATGCAGGGGTGCCAAAAAATGTTATACTTTTTTTTTTTTTAAAAAGGGGACAATTTTTCATAACCCGGTTTACCAAAAGATGCCAGTATCATAATACATGTACGTACTGGGTTAATGTCAATGGCTGTCTCATGCTCCTTTTTTGTGGGTCGCAACCCAATTATATCATCAGCAAACTTCTCATCAGCTTGATAGAAATGAGGAGAGGACATGATGATTGGCGCACCTGTGGAAAACAAGAAAGATAAAGACAGGCAAATGGAATAAGCGATAAATAAGAGATAGCCAAAAATGTCCTACATGCAAGTTTTTAAAAAATAAATAAATAAAAACCCACACTGTAGTGTCTTTGACATTGTTAATGGGTAAATGGCGTACAAGTGTAATATTTTTCTGTATAATGATTTTAAATATGTACTTATTTGTAACAATTATGCTATGTAATAATTTTATGTAATAATTTTAAATGACATCACATTAACCTACAGTATGCGCGTTAGGCCACACCAGTTTAATTAGTTGGTGCTCGGATTTTTTCAGGAAAAATATGAAGCGCGCGGGCGAAATAAAAATAAAATTTAAAAAAATGCTCTGATGGTAAAATTAGCGGTGGAAATAGACCAAACAATACAGGCAAACCAGTAAACAGAATTTCAACATACCTGTCAAAGATTTTACGCTTCTGTTCGCTGAATATCCTAACAATCACAAAACACAGGCTTTGCAGGATTCCCCTCCACAGGCATGCTTCTTCCACAAGTCTTTATCTAACGTGAAAGGGGCGATTTGATTGGTTTTCGGTGTCATGTGACCTTTTCTGTTGGCGGGAGTTTGATTTCGATTTTTTTTTTTTCATTTTGCATTTTTTTTTTCAAACGGCGATTCCGAGAACCAACTAATTAAATTGGTGTGGCCTTATGTGAATATATTTGTGCAGCAAAATACAATGAATTTTTCCACATGCACATTAACTAAACTCTTCTAAAAGCTACTTTGGTTAAGTTTAACCCCAATTCCAAAAAAAGTTGGGACACTGTTAAAAACAATGAATTATTTGCAAATCGTGAAAACATTATATTTAACTGAAAATAGTAAAAAAAGACATCATATCAAATGTCGAAACTAGAAATCTTATTGTTTTTTGAAAATGTATGTTCATTTTGAATTTAATGACAGCAATACATTTTTAAAAAATTGGGACGGGGCAACAAAAGACTGGAAAAGGTATGTAATGTTTAACTAAAAAAAAAAATTTAAACAACTAATTTGGTTAATTGGCAACAAGTCAGTAACATGACTGGGGATAAAAAGAACATCCCAGAAAGACTGAGTCTCTCAGAAGTAAAGATGAGAAGAGGGACCATCTGGCTTATCATCAGTGCACAGTTCAAAAGCCAGCATCTGTGATGATATGGGGTTGCATTAGTGCATGGGAAGCTACCATTAGCGCTGAACGATATACACAGGTTTTGGAGCAACATTCTGCCATCCAGGTGACACTTTTTTCAGGGAAGGCCTTACTTATTTCAGCAAGACAATGCCAAACTGCATTCTGAGCATATTACAACTGCATGGCTCCATAGTTAGAGTCCAGGGGCTAGACTGGCCTGCCTGCTTTCCAGATCTGTCTCCCATTGAAAACATTTGGTGCATTATGAAGCGCAAAATACGACAAAGGAGACCTCGAATTGTTGAACAAATGAAATTTTGTATCAGGTAAGAATGGGACAACGTTTCTCTTTCAAAACTATAGCAATTGGTCTCCTTAGTTCCCAAACATTTAGAGTATTGTTAAAAATAGAGGTGATATAACACAGTAGTAAACATGCCCCTGTCCCAATTTTTTTGAAATGTGTTGCTGATATCAAAATTCAAAATGAGCATATATTTTCCAAAAAAACAATAAAATTTCTCTTCGACATTTGATATGCTGTCTTTGTACTATTTCTAATCAAATATAGTGTTTCCACGATTTACAAATCATTGCATTCTGTTTTTATTGATATTTTAGCCAGCGGTCCAACTTTTTTGGAAATGGGATTGTATAATTAAAGAAAATATTTGGGCATGATTTTGTGTTTACGTTCATAAAACGTTGCAAAATAGGATTGCTTTAAAATGATTCAGCTCTTTGAAAAAACTTTCATCGATATATTCTGGTTTCTTCAAATGTGACGGGGCATTTGAAGACCCCAAATGTACCTTAATGACGCAATGACAAAAAGTCAGTATGCTCTTCATAAATATTGAAAGAAATTATTGATTTTGAGCCATGGATACTCTGGTTCAGTTTACCAATTGAGACTTTAATGTAATTGCATGGAAAATTCTTTAAAAAAAATTTTAATGGGGGAAAAAAAAAAAGGCTGATTGTACAACAGTGACTAATCGTACATGAATGCGTGGGGCTGTTTTCTGGTCAGTGGAAAAGGGCCATCTTTGGCACACATGTACAACAGTGACTAATCGTACATGAATGCGTGGGGCTGTTTTCTGGTCAGTGGAAAAGGGCCATCTTTGACACACACCTTGTTTGCAGCTGCTGACATTTAGCAGACCTGAAGCGAGACATTTTCCTCCCACGCAGAATCCAGCATTATCTGGATTAACTGTAATATTTGCAAAAACTTCACTGGGAGGGACAAAGCGGTAAGCAGGAACTCCCTTGACACTCCGCTCCAACTCAAACGTAGCATAGATTGACCTGAAAACCACATACACAACTCTGTTAATCATGTTATAATGAACTGAAGATAAACCTGCTTTTAAATGTCAATAACCAAAGTTATTCATGTGATAGAATCATACTTGATCCAATTAACTTAAAATAAATCGTACTGTGTTGTATCCTCGTTCATCAACGTTTCATTGTTATTTCTAAAAAAGCCGAGGTGTTTTCTCAGACTCAGTGCACACATTTACACAAATATCTTTCTGCATTTTCTTCATGCTCTTTGTAACGTGATATAGCGGCTCACGCATAGGCTGAAGTGTTAACTTTGCTGTAGCACTGCGTTTCTTTATTGAGTAAAGAACTTGAGTGATTTAAAAAAAAACACTGATCTATACAAAGTTAGTTTGCCTAATAATGAACAGATAGTAAAGAAAATAACCGGATATTCGTGAGAGATCGAGCTAACTGTGCAAACACCAAATAAAAACAGAATGTGATGATTTGCGAATCATGGAAACCTTGTATATGACAATCCTATACAGGGCTCGACATTAACTTTTAAACCCTGGAGGCAGTGGGGGTTAATTTCCACTTTCTCCCCAATATTATCACTTTCCCTCTATTTTGCAAGTACTACTTTTTTTTTCTTTAGGAAAACCATAGAATAGTTGTGAATTGCAACATAAAATGAAGATCACACATTGAGTTTAAGTTTGGCTATTGGTTACTTTTACTTGTAACAGACAACAATTTTATCCAAAATAGTTTTTCCTGCCTTAGTCGATTTTTCATTTCACTTGCGTGCAGCTGTTGTAAAGTTAAGTGTGTTTGTGTAGAACTCTCTCAGCTGTCTCTAGCGCTGTTGCCTCACAGCAAGAAGGTCCGGGTTTGAGCCCCGTGGCCGGCGAGGGCCTTTCTGTGTGGAGTTTGCATGTTCTCCCCGTGTCCGTGTGGGTTTCCTCCGGGTGCTCCGGTTTCCCCCACAGTCCAAAGACATGCAGGTTAGGTTAACTGGTGACTCTAAATTGACCGTAGGTGTGAATGTGAGTGTGAATGGTTGTCTGTGTCTATGTGGCAGCCCTGTGATGACCTGGCGACTTCTCCAGGGTGTACCCCGCCTTTTGCCCGTAGTCAGCTGGGATAGGCTCCAGCTTGCCTGTGACCCTGTAGAACAGGATAAAGCGGCTAGAGATAATGAGATGAGATAAATCTATAACAAAGTTTGTATGAAGAAAACAATAGGGTGCCAAGACTTTTGAACAGTTCTGCATTTGAGAATATTTATATATTTTTTTTGTTCTATCATCCACCTCTAGATTTAAAAAAAAAAAAAAAACACGTGCTGCGTTATGACAGGCAAGATAATGTTTGAGTTTAAAATTATTGTTTAGTGTGAAGGTTGTGCATGTTTTATACAGACCTGGCAATCTGCAACTGAATCAGTGCAGCTGGTCTGTCATGACGCAGCGCAGGTTTTTTTTTTTTTTTAAATAAACTACTTTGCACAGGGGAGCGGTCACGTGACCCGACGAAGATGGCAGCTTAGAAGTGAGGCTCTGATCATCCCTGCACAAAAATCTGTTTATTCCCCGGACAGTGGCTTGGAATTCAGATTCTCCACTCAGAGTTAAATATGTCGACATCTCACGCAACTAAGGAATGTGACATTTTGACCAGAGCTTGAAAACCAACCGCTCAAAACAAGAAAACGGCCCCGTCACCCGAGCAAGCAGATGCTAGTAACATGGCCGACATAGCGGATGTGCTAAGAGAGCTAAAGTCGCTCCGCTCCGAGTTCAGACTAAAACTGGATGGCATTAATACCCGCCTCGGAGAGGTAACCAATGCTATAACTGCATTAGAAGGCAAAGTGACTAAAGTTAAACAAGACGTGTCGGAGCACACTAAACGCATTCGAGAAGTGGAGGACCGGGTGATGGCGGCTGAGGAGGAACTTGAGTGTGCGGGTGGAGTTGGCTTCAACTGTAAAAAGGCTGTCATATTTGGAGATGAAGACCGACGACTTGGAGAACCGAGGCAGGAGGAAGAATCTGCGTTTGTTTGGTCTCAAGGAGGGTGCCGAAGGTATGTGACCTTTGCTGGATTTTATCCGAGAAATGTTACCGAAGTGGCTGGAGCTCACTGCGGAACAGACCCCGGTGTTGGAGCGGGTGCATTGCACCTTGGCGCTGGCAAAGCCTAACCAGCACAGAGCCGTCCTTATACGCTTCTGGAAATTTCAGGATAGACAGACTGTTTATCGTCTTTCATTACAGAAAAATATTCTACACGATGGAACTAAGCTCACTCTGGTACAGGACTTTTCAGCAGAAATGATGTGGAAACGTTGGGAATTCAACACGGTCAGAAAGTTGTACAGTGAGATGGGGGAATTTCGAGGATTCCAGTTAAATCCCTGCAAGATGAGAGTGGTTCATGACAGGAAGGTGTTCCTCTTCTCTTCACCGCGTGAAGCAGAGGAATTTCACCATGAAATTCAGCCTAAAGATGACCTCTTTCCTTCATAGTCAGCCTCTGATGACAGGTAACACCAGTAAGAGGTACAGTAACAGTGAGACGGACTAACGGGACTGGCAATAGGAATGTTATAAATGACCCGGCACTTTTTTTTTGGTTTACTAATGAAGGTATAAGTTCATTGTAAATTGTTTAAAATGAATAATCCATACGGAGTGTGAACCGGGTAAGGTCTTATTGAGCCCCCCCGTTTATTTTTTCCTTTCTTCTCAACTAAAGTTGTTAGTCTCATTGTGACAAAGACCAAGTTACTTTTTCTTCTTTTTTCTTACTTTGCTATTGAAGCTCATTTATGCAAAATGATTGCTGGAATGGGGGGGTAGGTAAGGGAGTAAATTTAATTTCAATTTATAATTTTTTTTTATATATAGACAAATCCGTCCCTTTGTGAACATCTGGGGAAAAACTATAATTTTGATTGTTGTAAGCGTTGTGCAGGGTTGGTGACGAGCTTAAAGACACACATTGACTAATTAACTGCTCCTCATGTAAATGTGGATCAGTCAGTGCGTTTACATGCACACAGAGAAAATCGAATTTCTGCCGTTGCTTGACTGAAATCGAAGTTCTAAATGGCATGGAAACACCTTAGCTCGGCTGAAATCGAACCGAACTTGATTTCTCGTAATCGAGCTACGCGACCTAGATTATGCGATTGTAGCCGAGCTACTTAGACTACGTTCAGACTGCACCCTGAAACGACCCATATCCGACTTTTTTGCCCATATGCGACCTGTATCCGATTTTTTCCACATGCGACCCAGGCCGCTTGGATATGTGGTCCTAATTCCGATGCATATCCAATATTTTCACATGCGACTGCAGTCTGACCGGACAGGTCGCATTCATGCGACCTACACGTCATCAACAAGAGACAAACGTCACTATTCTGCGTTGGCTAATCCCGCCTCTTTGGTGGAAAACAACAACATTTGTACAGTTTTCAGAATTTAAATAGACTTTTATAGAATTGATCAAGCTAATGGTGGATTTGGTAGGGACCTGGATGTTGATCTGTTAGCCTGATTAAATAAAACAGTTTCTATAACTGATTTATAACTCAAACCATCCTGTACCACATCGCCAGGTCTCGCCTCATCTCCATAGCAAACTGCACTGGTGTTTATGCACCTTGAGCCAGCGCTGAGAGAAGTTGCAGAATTCAGCTGGCTATACACAATCTAAATAAATATTTATAAAAATGTAGAAAAAGTTTATTAATATGACGAAATAAATATGTGCAAATTATTAAGCCTGAATTAAGAGTTTGGTAATACAGCGGCCGTATCCCAAATGACTGCCTACTGAAGCTCGAGTGCACTATATAGAGTTTAAAAATCCATTACTTCCTAGTAACATGTAGTGCACTTATATAGAAATTAGAGAGACATTTAGGAGTCAACCCTCGTTACCAGGCTACACGTTTTCATTTCAGTTCAGAAACAAAAACACACACGAGACCTCACACTTTAACACTAACCAGATAATTAAACAAACAAACAAACAAACAAACAAACAAGAAAATCATTAAAATTGAAGAGTGCGCTTTTTTTTTGTTTACGTATTAAGTAGATGTGCTTATTACGTGTCAATTTGCGCATGCGGGACACTTTTGGGTCGTTTTCCGTTCATATTGGAGATCGCATACAAGTCTCATATAATTGGTAATGTGAACGGCCTAACAAAAAAATCGGATTTCACAACAAATCGGATATGGGTCGTTTCAGGTTGCAGTCTGAACGTAGTGTATGTGCATGTATACCCTATCGAGCTACGTAGTCGAGCTACTTACTTCAGCACTGCCCCTTACGGAAGTGACGAGTGACGAGACCGCAAGCGGGAAACACGACAGCCTCGGTCGGCATGACAACAGTAGTAGCGAGCAGCAGAAGAGGTCAGGAGGAACAAACGAAGAAGAGAAAATGGCGAGCAGAAACGTGCACTTCTGGAGCAATGAGGAGACAGAGTTCATGCTCATTCAGCTTAAGGAGTTGAATATATTAAAATTCATGGACGGGAGAAAAACAAGCAATGGAGAACATGGAACTGATAACTTTGTTTATACTCTTGAATAGCTCTTCTTCATGACGACAACCGGAAGTGTACCAACACGATGGGGCGTGTAGCGCCACCTGTGGCTCGGGTGCACAATGTACCTCACACAATAGCTCGATTCCCTTGTGTGCATGTAGGATTGGATTTCTCTGGCACCCCTGCTGGGACCCTTAGCTCGATTACCGACAGTAGCTCGATTTGGATGTGCATGTAAACATACTGAGTGCTTCTCATTCATTTAGCAAAGATGGGAATGACGGGAACAATGTTCAGTGTTCCGATCTTAAAACACTTCAGTTGGGGAAGTGTGGGGGCGGGAAGTTGGGATATCTGGCATGGTATGCGGTTTGTTTTTTTTGTTTTTTGTTGTTTGTTTTCTTTTGTTTTGTTTTTTACACACTATCAAGGCTCCTATCAGCAGTGTCTTTGTTTACTTATTTACTCTAATTGGCAGGACAGAACTACATCTTGCTCATGAGACTAAAATACTAATATGTCTGAAATAAAAATTACTAATTGGAATGTTAGGGGGCTGAGAGAAATGACTAAATTGAAGCAAGTCTTAAACAGAATTAAACAACTTAAGTCCCAAATAGTTTTCTTGCAGGAGATACATTTAAGGGCAACAGAAATTGATAGATTAAAAAAAAAAAAAAAAAGAGAGAGATGGCCAGGTCAGGTCTTGTGTGCTCCATATAGTAATCATGCTAGGGGTGTACTTATACATAAATCTCTACCATTCCAAACCACTAATGTTATTTGTGATCAATATGGCAGGTACAGTGCAATGCAATAATGAGTACACCCCCTCTGAAAAACGACATTTTTCACAGTATTAAAATGAACACAAACAATATGTCCCAAACAGTTCCTTGATGATGTTTATTGCACTATGTTCTTACATTATAACTCAAGCAGAAAGGTGAAAAGATGCCTTAAATTACATATTTTTCTGTTTCCGTGAAAGTGGGGTGGAGCAAAAGTGAGTACACCCCACAACAAACTCAATTACATCCAGTACATTTAGTACTTTGTATGGCCTCCATTATTTGCAATGACAGCCCCAAGTCTCCTTGGCATGGAGTGCACAAGTTGACAACATTTGGCTACATCAATCTTTTTCCATTCTTCAAGGATGACATCTTTCAGAGCCTGGATGTTGGATGGAGAGTGAAGCTCAACCTGCCTCTTCAGTATTCCCCAAAGATGCTCTATAGGGTTCAGATCAGGTGACATACTTGGCCATGGAATCACTCTCACCCTGTTCCTCTTCAGAAAGTCAGCAGTGGCCTTAGATGTGTGTTTTGGGTCATTGTCATGTTGAAAAATGGCACGACGACCAACGGCCCGAAGTGATGGAAGCATCTTGGCTTTCAGTATAGAGCAGTACATTTGAGAATTCATGATGCCATCAATGAAATGCAGTTCTCCAACACCCGCAGCACTCATGCAACCCCACATAAGAACCCCCTCCATGTTTCACTGTGGGCACCATGCATTTTTCCTTGTACTCCTCACCCTTGCGACGCCAGACTGTTTTGAAGCCATCAGTTCCAAAAAGATTGATTTTGGTCTCATCACTCCAGAGTATAGAGTCCCAGTAGCCTTCATCCTTTTCAGCATGTGCCCTGGCGAACTCTAGACGGGCTTTTTTGTGACTGGGCTTTAGGAGAGGCTTCCTTCGGGGACGACACCCATGCATGCCATTCCGCTGCACTGTACGGCATATTGTGTCACGTGACACATTCACTCCAATTTCAGTCTCTACTTCCTTAGATACCTGTTGTGCACTTGCATGCCGATTTTCCTCAACTTTTCTCATTACAAGCCGCTCCTGCCTGGGTGTTAATTTTCTTGGCCGGCCTGTACGTCTCTGTACTTTGGCTGCAGTTCCATCTGTCTTGAATTTTTGGATCACTTTTGCAACCATGTTCTTACTGATAAGTAAGGCTTTACTGATCTTCTTGTAGCCCTCACCTCTCTTGTGTAAAGCAATAATCCGCTTTCTCAGATCCAGAGACATTTCCTGGCCATGAGGTGCCATTGCTGACAGCAGGAAATGGGAAAGGGTGGTTTGCTTTAGGTAACAGCCTTTTGTAGCCAACTGCCTAATTAACACCTGTGTAATGACTAATTAGACTCACCTGTGGTTAATTGTTTGTTCAGGTCCACATTGGTAGCCTAAAAAGCTGCTTTACTCAGAGCCCTTCAGTGGGGTGTACTCATTTCTGCACCACACAAATTTCACTAAAACTGAAATAAAAATCATTTAAGTTATATTATTAGCCTTTGTTTTGAGTTCAAAAGCTCAACAGAACCTGTGTTTAACTTAGTCTGGGAACATTTTGGAAATATATCTTTGTGTTCCTTGTCATATTGTGTGAAATGTTACTTTTCAAAGAGTGTGTACTCATTATTGCATTGCACTGTATATCATTATTCAAGGTAACGTATCCACATGTGGAATAAATTCGGTATGCATCTACGGTCCGAATGATGATATTCCAACATTTTTTCAGAATCTCTTCCTCACTCTGTCCACCTTGCAAGGTATGTACATTATCGGTGGTGATTTTAATTGTACTTTAGTACCCACAAAAGATCGCTCTACTAATCTTGACTCTACTCATGTACGAACAAGGAAAATATTATTGCAGTCTTGTAAAGATTTGAATCTGGTTGAAGTATGGAGGGAACTACACCCAGATGAAGTTGAATACTCCTGTTATTCGAGTACACATGGCACCCACTCGCGAATCGACTATTTTTTGGTCTCATTTGGACTTCTTTCAAAAATTAAAGGATGCTGGTATGATAGCATTGTCATTAGTGATCATGCAGCTGTATCATTAAACCTACATATAGATACATTTATCCATATCCCTAAGAGATGGAGATTTCCTGTTGAGTTACTGCAGGATGCAAAGTTTATAAAATTTGCTGAAGAACGCATTAACAATTACTTTGAAATCAGTCACGACCAGACTGACGCTTGTGTTAGATGGGAGGCATTCAAAGCATATATCAGAGGGGAAATTATTAGCTTTACGAAATCTAAAGCGAAACAACAACGTATGGAAATGGAGACAATTGAAAATCAAATTAGACTGTTGGAACAGGAATTGTATAATAATTACAGCCCGCAGAAAGCAAAGGACTTACAAATTATTAGAGCCAAATATAACAAATTATCCATAGAAAAAGTCGGAAAAAATTGAATGTGGCTTAAACAGTCTTACTATGATCAGGAAGAAAAATGTGGTAAACTGTTGGCTTGGCAACTTAAAAAAAAAAAAAAAGCAGTTGGACAGAGCAATCAACAGCGTCAAGACGCCAGGCGATGTGGCCTCAGAACCAGTGGAGATCAATAACATTTTTAGGGATTTCTATGAGGCCTTGTATACATCAGAGCGTTTAGATGATTTACACCGTCAAAATTCTTTTTTAGATCAATTGACGTTTCGGACTCTGTCAGAAAATGAGCGAAAGGAGTTGGATTGTAGTCTAACAACAAAGGAATTAGCAGAAGCCATCCAAAGTATGCAGAGTGGGAAAGCACCAGGGCCGGACGGCTTTCCAATTGAATTTTACAAGAGATTTGGGGAGAAACTTCTGGTCCCATTATCGGACATGTATAAGGAATCCTATATAGACCCCTTGCACTGACGTCACCCGAAACCGGAAGTAAACAAACCCTGCGCCATATTGGAAGACCAACAAACTCGTGATTAGGGGGAAATAACGGCAGCGGTATGTGAACCCACGAGAATAAAGTGGAGTGGCAAACGACTTAAACAAACAAATCTGAGCTGTTTTATTTATGATTTATTGGCCCAACAGTAGACTTGAAAGAAACCTGTGTGAGACTTGGCAAAAAACTGTGGATATAATGGATAAGTCTGTGCATGATCTGTGGACATGGCAGATTATTTCAAAACCCTGAAGCCTGCTGAAAGGAAGCGATATGTTGAGAAACTGACTCTGATTGATGGTTTTGTCCCTTGGCTGCGTTTATTACAGCCAGCCACTGACACATTTAGTGTGTCTAATGACTCGGGTGTTTTCGTTAGAATTTCATGCGCTTGGTTCATCAAACAACCTACAATGGTAAACTTTTGTGCTGTGTTAGGGTGTTCTACCAAAGCTGATGGGAAAGGTGAAAAGAAGTCTTTCTACAGAATACCAGCTGTGATTGAGACACAAGGGGAG
The DNA here is from genome assembly GCF_027579695.1 of Neoarius graeffei. Classification (NCBI taxonomy): domain Eukaryota; kingdom Metazoa; phylum Chordata; class Actinopteri; order Siluriformes; family Ariidae; genus Neoarius; species Neoarius graeffei. The sequence goes on from NC_083580.1 coordinate 15,279,093, forward strand.
CAAACCAAGGAGCTTTCTGCCAGGAGACAGAGAGAGTATTTAGCTGCTTTATGCAGAGCTGATCTGAATACTTCAAATCTACAACAGTAAAGAATACGTTCAGACCATTTTGTTACTGGTAAGTCACTAGGCTAGAGTGTTGTAGAACATTTTTTTAAATGTTTACTGAATAAAAACATCCTTAATTTTATCACATTTATGTTATATATTTCATTTCTTTCTTTTGTTTTAATTTTCCTCCCTCCATCCCTCTTTGGATTTTAAATATAGTTTTTCCCCATGTCCAAATAATTCAAAGATATATAAATAAAAACAGATAAGTAGTAAAAAAACTCTCGCTCGTAGTTTGTTTTATATTGTGAGTGAGTATGTATGTATGTATCCATGTATGTATGTACTTGAGGTCTTCCAATATGGCGCCCTAACAAAATCTCGCGGTACGGTGACGTCACGCGGTAGCCCTCTATAAAGGGAATACTCCCTCCGTCTTTGAGACTTGTGATAATAACTTTAATCCTGAAACCAAACAAACCACCAAATGAATGCTCCTCTTTCATGCCTATTAGTTTGATGGGGTGTGACATTAAAATACTTTGCAAGGCCTTGGCCAGAAGACTGGAGTCTTATCTACCCCATTTTGTTGACAATGATCAAAATGGCTTTGTCAAAAATAGACATGGATTTCGTAATATTCGGCGTGTTCTGAACATATTGTATGAAAAACACAACTCTAGAGATACAGCTGTGTTATCCTCAGACGCGCGTCAAGCCTTTGATAGGATCGAGTGGGGTTTCCTTTTTAATGTGCTCCCGCGGTTTGGAATTGGTGCTAATTTCCTGAGATGGATAAAGCTCTTGTATACAAGCCCAACTGCTGAAATATTGACCAATAATAATGTCTCTAAGCCATTTGCTCTCCATCGATCAACGCGACAAGGGTGTCCATTATCGCCTTTGCTATTTGTGTTGGCTACTGAGCCCTTGGCCATGGCCATAAGAGCTCATAAAGACATCACGGGTATAAGTATTGGAGGATATGAGCATCGCATAGCTTTATATGCGGATGACATGATTCTTTTTTTAACAAACTTAAAAGATAGTATTCCCCAATTATTACATTTGATGGAGACATTTGGAAACATATCAGGGTATGAAATAAATAATTCCAAATCTGCATTAATGTTCATCTCATCTTATTATCTCTAGCCGCTTTATCCTGTTCTACAGGGTCGCAGGCGAGCTGGAGCCTATCCCAGCTGACTACGGGCGAAAGGTGGGGTACACCCTGGACAAGTCGCCAGGTCATCACAGGGCTGACACATAGACACAGACAACCATTCACACTCACATTCACACCTACGGTCAATTTAGAGTCACCAGTTAACCTAACCTGCATGTCTTTGGACTGTGGGGGAAACCGGAGCACCCGGAGGAAACCCACGCGGACACGGGGAGAACATGCAAACTCTGCACAGAAAGGCCCTCGCTGGCCACAGGGCTCGAACCCGGACCTTCTTGCTGTGAGGCGACAGCGCTAACCACTACACCACTGTGCCGCCCCTGCATTAATGTTTTTGAATGAAAATGAAAGACTGCAACCTATTATAGATACACCGTTCACAGCCACTAAAGAAGGCTTTACATATTTGGGGATTAAAATCAGTCCTGATGTGAAACAAATAGTTTCTTTAAAATTATGACCCCCTGATGGACGGGGTGAGGGAGATGTTAAATCGCTGGACCAGGATGCCTATAACTATGATTGGTCGCATAAACATAATTAAAATGTTGGTCTTACCAAAGTTTCTATATCTATTTCAATCACTTCCGCTTCCTTTACCCAAAATCTTTTTTCTTAACATTATTAATATACTGAATCAATTTATCTGGAATGGTAAAAAGGCCAGGCTACAATTAAAACTATTATATTTACCATATGAAAGAGGTGGGCTTCAGCTCCCCAATTTAAAACCATTTCAGTGGGGTACTCTGCACTAGAGCCCTGCACTCCCGCAGGAGTCCCGCGGGACCCGACGCAAAGCAGTGCGGCGCGGGACAAATTTTGAAAGCTCATTGCGGGCGCGAGACGTGATAAGCTGCAGTCCCGCTAACTAAAAACGTGTTTAAAACAAAATTTATAAATTATTAATTTATGTCTATCATATATAATTTGTGCTGGATATTTTATTTGGCATTAATAAAAACATTTTAAGATGCCTAAATTTGCGGATGTGGTCTAATCTCGCATACGTTTCCGATTCCTTTCCGCTCTTCCGTGTTTGAGATCTCCGATCATGGCAGAAGAGCAGAGCTCCTCTAGTGAAGCTCACAGTGCTTCAGAAGTAAGTGCTGCTTTAAAAAGAGGTGCCTGGCAACGCCCACCCACGCTACATGCGCTAGGTGAAGGATCGGTCAGTGGAGAGCTCAGCTAAGCTCAGCATGTTTAATTCCCCAAGCCAATGACAAGAACTTTCGTGAGAAATAAAGCGAACGTCTGCATCATGCGGGATTTGCGGGCGGGAGCGGGACAAAATATGGCAGGCGCGGGTGGGAGCGGGACTGAAAATCATAATTCTTTGTGGGAGTGGGCGGGAGCGGGACTGCACAATGCGGGAGCGGGCGAGAGCGGGACTGAAAATTCTGTCCCGCGCAGACTTCTACTCTGCACACCAACAGGTTGTAGACACACCAACATTATCACAGTTTTCCCCTATATGGGGCAATAATTGTTTTACACCAGGGAGAGCAGATGGTGGATTTAGGATGTGGTTGAACAAAGGTGTTGCAAAATTTTTGGATTTATACACTACCGTTCAAAAGTTTGGGGTCACTTTGAAATGTCCTTATTTTTGAAAGAAAAGCACTGTTCTTTTCAATGAAGATCACTTTAAACTAATCAGAAATCCACTCTATACATTGCTAATGTGGTAAATGACTATTCTAGCTGCAAATGTCTGGTTTTTGGTGCAATATCTCCATAGGTGTATAGAGGCCCATTTCCAGCAACTCTCACTCCAGTGTTCTAATGGTACAATGTGTTTGCTCATTGCCTCAGAAGGCTAATGGATGATTAGAAAACCCTTGTACAATCATGTTAGCACAGCTGAAAACAGTTTCGCTCTTTAGAGAAGCTATAAAACTGACCTTCCTTTGAGCAGATTGAGTTTCTGGAGCATCACATTTGTGGGGTCGACTAAATGCTCAAAATGGCCAGAAAAATGTCTTGACTATATTTTCTATTCATTTTACAACTTATGGTGGCAAATAAAAGTGTGACTTTTCATGGAAAACACTAAATTGTCTGGGTGACCCCAAACTTTTGAACGGTAGTGTACGCAGAAGGTAGCTTGTTGTCATAATTAACTGTGTGAGAAATATGATATTCCAAGAAAGCACTTCTTTAAATACCTCCAACTGAAACGTTTTATTTTATCCACACATAAGCAATTGTCTGTAACCCCACTATCTAAAATCGAGGACTTGACTCTATCCCACATGGAGGGTAGAGGACAAATTTCACTGTTTTATGATTTACTGTTACAACATTCAAAAGAGTCATCTTGTAAAAAGCTGGAGGCATGGATAACTGATTTAAAGGAGGATATCCAGGAAATTGACTGGGAAAAGGCTTGTTTTAAGGCTCAGACCCAGTCGGTTAACACCAGATATAAGCTGCTACAATATAAGTGGTTAATGCACACTTATCTTACACCTTGCAGGTTGAATCATATATACCCTAATGTACCTGATATTTGTGTGAAATGCAGAGAAAAGGGTACGTTAATTCATTGCTTGTGGGAATGTTCAAAGATACACCAATTCTGGAAAAACGTATTACATTGCATCAGTCTCATAGCTGGTAGGGAAGTTCCGTTGCGAACCAAAATATGTTTACTGGGAATATACTCAGAGAACTTTGTTGTGTCCCAACGGCAATCCCTGCTCATTGACTTTGGACTCTTGCAAGCCAGGAGGATAACTGCATTATTGTGGAAAAGTACGGACGCACCTTCTATTGGAATGTGGACAAAAGAACTGATGTTCTGTCTCGCTTTGGAGAGACTTACATCTCATCTCATTATCTCTAGCCGCTTTATCCTGTTCTACAGGGTCGCAGGCAAGCTGGAGCCTATCCCAGCTGACTACGGGCGAAAGGCGGGGTACACCCTGGACAAATCGTCAGGTCATCACAGGGCTGACACATAGACACAGACAACCATTCACACTCACATTCACACCTACGGTCAATTTAGCGTCACCAGTTAACCTAACCTGCATGTCTTTGGACTGTGGGGGAAACCGGAGCACCCGGAGGAAACCCACGCGGACACGGGGAGAACATGCAAACTCCACACAGAAAGGCCCTCACCGGCCACGGGGCTCGAACCCAGACCTTCTTGCTGTGAGGCGACAGCGCTAACCACTACACCACCGTGCCGCCTAGAGACTTAGGCCCTGTCCACACGGCAACGGATTCAGGTGACTCCGATACAATTGCTTATCGTTTAGGCCTGGCGTCCACACGGCACCGGCGTTTTGGGTGCCCAAAACGCAATCTTTTTGAGAACGGGTTCCAGAGTGGAAAGATCTGGCAACGTTGCCGTTGTGAAGTCGTCTGGATGAGTAAAACGGATTTGTTTACGATGACGTCACAACCACATGACTGTGAGTGCTTCACGCCGGGTAGAAGTGTAACGAATATCACCAGGAAAAAGCCTTACAGAGCACTAGTGAGAGTGAAACACGAGCTTAGATATTATTATTATTATTATGTTCAGTGTTAGTTCACAGTAGTAATGCAAGAAGCAGAATAGTGACAGTAATAGTGAAGCAAAAACATGCAATTGTACAAACACTGCAGCTCTACAGCAAAATATTCATTTATGAAATGGTCTGATTCTTAACACCAGTAGTGCCAATGATCTTCTCATTGTGATGCGAGTTGTCAACAAATCCTATAACTTGGTTCATGAAACGCACTTACAAAATATTTTCACTGTGAATATTTATTGTGTAATGGTGCAAAGTGAGAGAGAGAGAGAGAGTCAATCCCGCCAGCAAAAATAGAGAAAAAAAGAGCAATCTCACCTCTTCAGATGTGGGTTTAAGTCCTACAATACATTCCTCAAAAAGGGCGTAGAAGAGCAAATTAATCATTATTTAATTAGCATTCAATTTATTCCGGACCATTAAAGACACCGCCTTCCGTGTAGAATCATAGGTCATCCTCGCCGCCATTTTGGAGAGGTCAAAGCGGAGAATAAAGATTAGCTGCGTTTAACTGTACCAACAGGTTTGCCATCCAAACGAGATCACATGAGATTACCTTTCACAGGTGAGACTGGAAAAATACTTTTCATTGTATTTTGTCATTATAATGTAATTTTACAAACAGATTTTCCTGACTTTGTGGCTAATATGCATCCTTACTTCTTCTATTGTTCTGGTGTCTCCGAAGGGACCGTCTTACAGCGCCCCTAGAGGTGTGGCATGTGTATTGCATCGTTTTCAGCAAGCGTTGCGTTGCCATATGGACCTGATATTTTACTGATTGTTGCCCATTTGGACGCGATATATTTTTAAATAACATCTCGTTGCCGTTGTCGTGTGGATGTAGCCTTACATATATTGTAAAAAAAAAAAAAAAGAATTTTGCTCACTTATGGAGACCTTATATGGACTTTCTGGAGACTCACAACCTTGAATTGTGATTAATTGCATAAGTTCTGCAATTTGTGCACTGCTGTGACCCTACTGAAATGTATTTTTGTTTTATTAATTATTATTACTTATTTACATTCATATAATTTTGTTTGTTTTATTTAATGTTTATCTGTTTTTTTTTTTGTTTTTTTCCTTTCTCTTATTATTATTATTGCCAGATTGGGGTATAATGTTTATGTTTAAATGTCAATGTGTAAATCAATGGAAAATCATAATTAAAAAATTTAATAAATAAATAAATAAATAAATAAGTGCTGTCAAGCGATTAAAATATTTAATCGCGATTAATGTCGCGACAGTCATAGTTAACTCGCGATTAATCGCAATTTAATCGCACATTTTTGTCACATAAAAGACCATTGTAATTCTCTTATCAGCATAAAAAAGTGAATGGGCTTGCTTTGTACCAATGTTTTGTTTTTTTATTACAAAGCATAACATGTCTTGACACAGCCACTGCAAAGTGAAACCTAAGCCGAGCACCGGCACGGGGCTAGCAAAAGAACCATGAGTGAAATGATCTACTGTTTGAGTTAGTCTACAACTTTTAATCAGAGAGACAGGTTACACAGTGACGGTAGGCTTGACATGCTTGATTATAATATAAAGTACACTATTATATTAAGTTTAAGTTGTTCGTTGATAAATATTGCATTGAATCTGATCTTTACTGTTTCAGCTCACTTAACACATTTTGTACTTTTACACTTTCTGCCTGTTGATGCGTCGCGCTGTCCAATCAGAGGCGGCCAAATTTGCATATTACAGGAAGGATTTCTGGGATAGCATTGAGTTTACAGTTCAGAGGGATCTGGCTTCTTTAGACGCTGTCTTCTTAAAACTGAATAAATATTTAAAAAGAGCCAAATGAGCCAGTCTTTTGAACGGCTCTTTTCAAAGAACGGATCACAAAGATTCAGATCCCATCAAAGAGCCATCAATCCCATCTCGACTAGCGCGCCCTGCCCGCGCTGATTCTCGGGGGGGGGGGGCAGAGGACTCTGGCTGTGCGGGGCATTACAGTCTAGCTGCTATCGTTTTGTCTCAGTTCCAAGTTCCTGGCAGTTTCAAAAGCTTATGAAAAACCTACATGTCACAGAGCGTTAATCTCGCGATAAAAAAAATTATCGCCGTTAAAATTGAGTCAAGTTAACGCGTTAATAACGCGACATTTTTGACAGCACTAATATAAATACTTTGCACAGGACTATGTTCCTCTGATAACAGAAACAAAGCTCCAGCTCTCTCTGCTCTTAATCTGTTCTGTTCTTTCAGGATTTATCGCGCATGTCGCTCTTTGTTGAGTTTTTTATGCCCGAGCTGTTTGAAACCAATCTGGTTTTTTTGGTGTCGAATAAGGAAGCGGCTTCAGCTGTAAGAAAATCAAAACACTTTCATGAAGGAGCTAACTTGAATGCGAGCAGAAAAAAAAAAAAAAACGAGATTCTTAAGCAAACTCTTCCATTTGTTTTTGGAAAATACATTTTAAATACAATCGTGAATTTCTCTGGAGTTTTCAGGCTGAGCTCCTCTCGTTGTATTCTGTAATCACTCATTTCCTCGTTGTTCTTGAAGCATTTGCTTCTATTTGTTAACATTTTTCTTGATAGCGGGGAGACGGTAATGCCTTTTATCTCTTTCTCTGTTTGAACAAGCAAAAACAGCGCAAAAATGAGCCATATTGAAGACAGATTAAGCCTTGCTTGCGTGAAAGACGGTGTCTGTCTGACCCCAGCTGTAATTATCACATGATGCATGACGTCATGCGCAAGGGATCTATAAACAGTAGGCGTACCATACAACAACAGCGGGGGTATATAAAATAACTTGCAAAGCAGTACATGAAACCGAGACTAAGGAAAATAGCCAAGACATAATGGCAGATACGTAGTGAGGCACGCTTTTAGGAACTGAAATAAAAGATCAAAAAGCCTCATTTTTGTGGTGCTAGTATGTAATATACGCTCATTCCAACTTGCCCCGTCGGGCACATCAGGGACATATCCCACTTGCCCGAATGCGTGTTTCACTTGCCCCAGGCAATCGGGCAGTCCTTAATGTCGAGCCCTGCCTATATTTAAGTGAAAATAGTTTGCAAATCACATTCTATTTTCATTTACAGTTGACACAGTGTCCCAAATTTTTTTTGGAAATGAGGGTGTAAATAAATAGGCCACAACTATCAAAAATAACCAGGGCTGTGATCATGTCTGCCACCTCGACTTGTCTGTGGGTTAGAGGTTGGTATTTTAGATACGATTTACTGAGTACATCAACGATTTGCAAATCAAACAGCAAAGCTGGAGTATTTTTTGTGAAATCAATACAGTAAACGGTAAATGCTTCTGAAATTAACACAGCACACTACCTGTACTCTACGCAGATCCTGTTATGCGTCAGTGACTGCTTTATTCACTCTCATACATGGTATGAGTGTGGCATATACATGGTATGGCATGGGAACTAAAGGCAAATTTTTTATCATCAAAATTCTATTTCTCATTTTATAAAATGTAAGAATGCATTTCTGACAGCCATTTTGTCATTGCTATAGCAAGTTATGAGTGTTTGAAATATGCTATGTCAGGGCTTTTCAAAGTGTGGGGCGCGCCTCCCCTGGGGGGTGCCAGAGTTCTTCAGGGGGGGTGCAACGTGAGGAAAAATAAACCAGAATAAGTTACTATTGCGGACATTTAGCGAACTTCAGCTAGCCTTTACCAGAGACAAAATGGATCGATTTTTAGTACCTAAAGCTACAGTGAGTGAGGAGACAGTCTGGGCCAAGCAAAAAAACAGAGCCTCCAGGATGTTGTGATTTGCAACTTCAGCGCAAATTCAACCAATCCCCGCGAATTCAGGGCGGTGTTGCAATTATATCCAATCACCGCAACTTTCCCGCAAATTTGACCAATCGTTGGCGTCGTCTTGAGGTGACGTCGACAAACTACCTTCCGCCTTACTTCTGTGTATACGTTCAAGAGAAACAGCATGCGCACAGTGTTGCCAGATTGGGCGGTTTCAAGTGCATTTTGGCGGGTTTTGAACATATTTTGGACTGGAAAACGTCAGCAGTATCTGGCAACACAGCATGTGTGAGTCAGTGTTTATATAGGCTTAAATTCTGTTATTGAAAGTGTGTTTTGTTTACAGTGAAGGACTGTGTGCACTTTACATTTTTTTTTTTACTTAATACAAGAAATTAATGGATGCCAACATTTTTGCCAAAATGGTATTTTATTTTCCATTGTTTAGGCAGCTTCAGCATCATACTGTGAGATTCTGTTCAAATTGTTTTTTTTCTTCTATGAAGCCTGAGCCATTTATTTTATTAGTTTATAATTATTGTTTAATTTAGTCTTCAGGAGAGACTGCCTGCACACAGTACTAGTATTAATAGTTTTTTTTCTTACATGAAAGCTGAGGCATTTATATTATATTTTAAAGTAACTTCATGTTGTGCTGTGAGGTTCTATGCACTTTAACTTTTGAACCAACAGGTGCATTTGGATCAGTAAAGCTTATTTTTCTGCATTTTTGTAGTCCTGGTAATCTTTTGTATTGGTAAAGTTGTTTATGGGACCATTTCTCAGTGTCTTTGTTTTTTTTATCAATAGTTTTTCAGTAATAACTTAATATTTAACATATCACTCAATTTTAATCACAAAAAGAGAAAACTGCAACAATTTCTCGCAACTTTCACTTCCTCCCGCAATGTAATCGCAACAAAAACCTAAAAAACACCGCAACTTTCAGCGCAATTTTTTGGAAAACCCCTGCAACATCAGACATTTTAGCCCGCAACAATCATAAAAAAGGCCCGTGAAATCCTGGAGGTACTGAAAAAAGAAGGAAGTATGACCATGATTATTTAAAGTTTGGATTTTCATGGACTGGATCTGAAGATGCTCCACTACCACAGTGTGTTGTCTGCCAAGAGGTGCTAGCTAACAATGCTATGAGATGTTTAAAATGTGTAAAACAAGATGTTTTAAAAAGCACAGATGTTTAAAATGTGAAAAAGAAAAAAAAATGTGTACAACAACCATTTTAAGTATAGCAACAACAAAAATTATAGGGGGGGGGGCGCTGTTGTTTATTTGCCCTCCGAGGGGGGGCTGACTCTCCCACACTTTGAAAACCCCTGCGCTATGTAATACATCAGTCCACATGTCAAAGCGATGGCCGTAAACGAGATTCGCTGAGACCTGTGCAAGACTTCATAGGACGGAAGTAAAACGTACAGCGGAAATCAAAGTGACCGACATCTGCCAACGTTGTCAAAAGACGTGCGCGCCCTCTTTCGAATGCTGATGTAACCAAGCCAGAAGTTTTCCTGTGTCCGAAATCGCTCCCTATTCACTATATAGTGAGGACGCCATTTTGTAGTGCTGTCCGAAACCTTAGTGAGGATTATTTACACCCTATATAGTGCACTCAAAATATCCCACAATGCATCACGAAAAGTAGTGTACAACCGATGGTCACTAACCAAAGCAATATATCCCATCATGCATTGTGGTCGCACTGAAAGAAATCAAATTAAAAGTCTTGAATTTGATTTAATAAAAGGCAGCAGCAAAGAAGAAAGGATTCAGCCTTGACTTAAAAGAACTGAAAGCTGCAGGTACTTTGTATTGATTAATGTGGGAAATGCGCTTAGTATAATATGGATTTATCACAAAAACACATACATGTATTTATTATTTTGAAACCCACCAGCCGACTGATCCGGCACGTTTTAATTATGCGACAGTAATGACATGAATACCAGCACGACGGACTAGTGTCCGAAAGCGTTTTTTTTTTCATTTAACCAAGGGTTCGAAGTCGTATGGAATAATCTCCATCACTGATGAAGCTGGCAAATCTCAAAATTAATCTAAATTGGAACGATATGGCGATCTGGCCACTGTGTAAACAGTTTTCAAAATGGCGGCGCTGACACTTTGCGTTTGAAGTCTCGCACAAGTCTCGGGAAGATCGCGTGGATAAGCGACGCCTGCCGTGGACCATACGAACTACATTCAACATGGCTAAAAACCGAAAAGGCCGATAAGTGTAATATATGCCAATACGAGTCACGATATAAGGTTAATAAAACCGAAAACGTAATTGAATAACACGTTAATTAAGAAATAAAGCAAGTTTAAAAATGACTTCAGGTCTCCTTTAACGAACGACAATATATGTAATCATGAGATCGTTTTCAAAGCTGATGGAAGAGCTAGAATGTAAAGTGTTTAATTTTTAATGCCATGCCCGCATCAAGAGCTATATTCACGGCACGAATAAGGTTATAAATAATGAAGGAATAAAAATGTATAAATGAATATATGAGTAGATAAACAGAAGAGGAGGCACACAAAACTAAACCAGCAAACAAATAAATTAACACAACTGAATAGGAGATATTTTAAAAAAGTACAAATTTAAATGCGTAAAATATTTCACAATGAGCAAGGTAAGTAGTAACATGGATTGTTTGAAAATAATTTGGGATTTAAAAAAAATAATCTAAAAAACTCTTTCTTGGGTGACCTTATCAAATACCACCTTCCCAAAAAACCTTTACTAAGTAATACCTTTGTTTGATGATATTAAAAGGTTTAATAAAAGAACAGTTCATGATTATTATTATTATTATTACAAATTTTTCATGTAAAGAAATATACTGTGGAATGTTACTTTGGAAATATTGCTGTTATCCTATCAACATTTTATTCTATCCACATTCACTGGATACGAGCAATCGTGCGCTCTGATTGGCTACTCTACTATTTAGTCTAGGACCTGGCTTAGACATGTATGCATATCATTTAGGAGAGGATAACTCAACTGTTATAGGCTCATTTGACCCCAAGGAATAACTTGGGACGTGTGCCAAAATCGCTATCCGGGGCGAACAGCCTGAAAATTACCAATCCAAGATGGCCACCAGTACTACGGTATTATTATCTCTCATCGCATTATCTCTAGCCGCTTTATCCTGTTCTACAGGGTCGCAGGCAAGCTGGAGCCTATCCCAGCTGACTACGGGCGAAAGGCGGGGTACACCCTGGACAAGTCGCCAGGTCATCACAAGGCTGACACATAGACACAGACAACCATTCACACTCACATTCACACCTACGGTCAATTTAGAGTCACCAGTTAACCTAACCTGCATGTCTTTGGACTGTGGGGGAAACCAGAGCACCTGGAGGAAACCCACGCGGACACGGGGAGAACATGCAAACTCCACACAGAAAGGCCCTCGCCGGCCACGGGGCTCGAACCCAGATCTTCTTGCTGTGAGGCGACAGCGCTAACCACTACGCTACCGTGCCACCATTATTATTTTTATTATTATTGTGTTACTCTTCATGTTCCTGACTCTGGTTTATGTGACACACAAACAGTAATAATGTGGTGTTAAAAGTTGTCTTGTTGGCTGTTAAACATTTAGGCTCTCAAGATATTGCTACCTACTAAAATAATAAGATTTATTTTGTATTTTTCACTTTAATCCAGCCACTGGGGGTGCATAAGCGTACGCTTGGTGCCAGTCCCAACCCCGGATAAATGGAGAGGGTTGCGTCAGGAAGGGCATCCGACGTAAAACTGTGCCAAATCTAACATGCGGATTGAAAAGATCCCCCCCCCCCCCCCCAAATCTGTCCCTCTGAGTTACGATGCTGACCTCTTCTGCTCCTCGGACCTGCCTGATCCATCCTGATGCCCTATGTCTGGCTGGAGTCTCATCACATCGCTCCTGTGGAAGACGGCCCCATATGGACAGTTGAAAGTCACACTTGGAAGACGCTCTAGACACTTACAGTAATGCTTTTATGGCTGAGGACTACAGTTGACTTGCTAACTTTAGGACTGCAGTTGTCATGAACAGTTTTGCGCTCAAGTTTCCATCAATGACGAGTTTATAACATCAACAAAACAGACTTCGTGTTAAAACTGTTAATGTTATAGTCATGTCTGTTGTTGCCCAAATGACAATGGGTTCCCTTTTGAGTCTAGTTCCTCTCGAGGTTTCTTCCTCATGTCGTCTGAGGGAGTTTTTCCTTGCCACCGTCACCACAGGCTTGCTCATTGGGGATAGATTAAGGATAAAATTAGCTCGTGTTTAAAGTCGTTCAAATTCTGTAAAGCTGCTATAAGCGGCAAGTTTGTTAAAAGCGCTATACAAACAAACTTGACTTTAAGTTAACATTCCATTGATCGTAATAGTATGACTGAAGATACAATTTCTTCATATTAATCAAATGCTTGATTCTTATACTCTCCTAAATTACGTGCATAGGTCTCCCAATTCCATGATTTCATGTCTGAAATCATGAGGGTTATTCTGGTTTTCTCATGTTTTCCGTGAAACTGCAATTTTGGCCAGTTTTTAGTGCGTTTTTTTTTTTAAATCTTGCCCTTGACCATAGCTTGTTCCCTTTTTCTTCAATCATGAAAATGATATCACTAATGGATTCCCCATACCCAAAAACCCATAAAATGAGGTATTGTACATACTTCTGCGGTGAGTGGTTCAAAATTTGATATTTTCAATATGACTACCGGCTGCCATCTTGGATTGGTAATTTTCAGCCTGTTTGCCCCGGATAGCGATTCTGGCACACATCCCAAGTTGTTCCTTGGGTTCAAATTAGCCTACAACAGTTGAGTTACCCTCTCTTAAATGATGTGCATACATACCTAACCCAGGTCCACTACTAATTAGGCTATCAGCTCATATACCGTGAGTAGAGAAAAACAAAATGGCAGCGCATGTTGCTGAACCAACCGAGAATGAAATAAAAACTCTACTCGAAAACAAAACACCAAAAAAGCAACAAAATAAAAGTATTTGATGGTAAAAACATATCTTTTTTTATTTTTCAAGAATTATTAGAGCATTTTTCATTTTTCATTTAGAGCCTGTTTGCCCCGGATAGCGATTCTGGCACACATCCCAAGTTGTTCCTTGGGTTCAAATTAGCCTACAACAGTTGAGTTACCCTCTCTTAAATGATGTGCATACATACCTAACCCAGGTCCACTACTAATTAGGCTATCAGCTCATATACCGTGAGTAGAGAAAAACAAAATGGCAGCGCATGTTGCTGAACCAACCGAGAATGAAATAAAAACTCTACTCGAAAACAAAACACCAAAAAAGCAACAAAATAAAAGTATTTGATGGTAAGAACATATCTTTTTTTTTTTATTTTTCAAGAATTATTGGAGCATTTTTCACAAATTGCTCCTGTCGTTTCACCGGTTTGTTTACATTCTAAGCGGAAATGATTTTGTCGGAAGTTTTGTATGAGGTTTTTATTTATCGAATTTGCTAAAAATAAAAACGCTCCGTTTCTCAAACTCCAGTGAATGTGGATAGAATAAAACAGTTATTCCACTCAATCTCATCATACACGGCCTCGTCGGCTATCAGCTCACGTACGACTTGATTTCATGGAATAACTTAAATATAATGCTAGTATAGATAATGGCATCATTAAAAAAAAAAATAGTACGTCCGCATGTTACTTGAAATGTGCGACAAGATCTTTAAAAGCTCATGATCCACGTTTAACAGAAATCTGTGACATTCCAAGGTGTCAAACGGTCACGTGATAATTACTTCTTTTAGAAAATGTGTACTCGTCTCACTTTATCTACGTATTTATTTATAAAGACGCCAACTTGTACACCTCGCACAAGCCCAAAACACAATGTTTTTGTTCTTTTATGACTTGCTCTCGCTTGTCTCTGGATTTACAAATTTAAACAGGTAGATATAAACTGCACTAGAGACGTGAAGACGATTATTACGCTTCAGTCTTCACCTGCAGAGATCGGATGAAAACATGTAGAGCTTCTCCGTCTTGGTGATGATCGGATGAAAGGTTGCGCCATTGGTCCCATTGATCATGTTGCACTCGTCTGTGGTCCACCAATCAAGAGAACTGCAAAGAGAGAAACAAGAAACACACAAGCAACAAATCAATCAGTGAATGCTTAGAAAACACACACACAGAAGCACTGGATTGGAATTAGTACAGCTGACTAAGAAAATTTGTGACCCCTCACCGAATCCAGGGACACATGTCAGCCGAAACGAATCCAAGATAATCGCAAAAGAAGCATTTTTTTTTTAAATTTGTGATTTTTGTTTTTTTCCATCATGTGCAAGTTGAGATCTTGAAGAATGCAATCAGTATTTCAGATAATAGATTGTTTTGTTGGAAAAGCATACATTTTTTGTTGCAAATTGTCTCGTTTTTGTCAGGACTGTAGCCTGCTGGGGGGTGTGGGTAAATTACCATATGGGCCATTCACATGATGATTTAAGTCTTTTGTTTTTTCGCAAATCAGCTGTATGATACGAGCTGAGCTCGTGGCTACTTAACCTGCATACAGGCGTGTAATTTCACTATGGAATGAGCAAGCTAAACAGAGCGCAGAGGAGCTGAAACACCGCGAAGCAAACAGACACATGGTATTTACATCGGAGATAACCATTTCTAGCAAAAAAAACGCAACCTCGTTTTCCAGATTGAATGGAATACTTGAATGATCAGATGATACACGATCAGATGATACACATCAGATGATAGAAGTTCTAGGATTACATTCCATCGGAGGCATTGGTGTGTGCAGGCGCCATTTCTCTTTCTGATGGGGTAAGTTTATTAATCTAAGGCTGTGTGGTTATTTTTGCATGTAACGGAGAGTGTTGTGGTTTGGTTAAGCCTAGGTCACAACCGGACGTACGATTTTTTGGCCGTGCGATTTTTGGCGTTTCCCAAATCGCTGCGGTTTTTTTTTTGTTCACGGAGAAAGATGCGCGTTGGCCGTAAGTTTGTCTTGCAACCTGAAAAAAATGTAAGCGCCTGTAGAGTTTGTTTGACATGACAACGAACCTCTGCGGCCGGTCTGCGGCTCGAAAATCAGCACGTCACACGCGCACTCTCGTGCATTTCATGCGCGCCCTCCGTGCGTTTCTTGCATTTTTTGCATGTAGACCGGCCGTAGGAGCACGTACGGCCGGTTGTGACCGAGGCTTTACATGAAACTAGCATTGTGTTAGTTGTGTCATCATCGTGCTATCTTTCTTTCTTACGGTGTGAGTAATTTTTCCAACCACAAAACGTTAAAGTATACTTTAGGACTTATTTTTGTACTTCATAATTGTGTTGGGCATACTTTGCATGGAAGGAAAATTGACGTGGTGATCTTTGTTTACATGAAAGTAGCATCGTGCTAGCTCGTAGGGGGTAGAGCTTTCCTTAATGTCATGCAAATGAGCACCATTATGTGCCCGCCCTGCACCCAGAGTAGCTGAGATGGAAAACTTTGAGGGCGATTTTCTCCCTTTTCTGTTTTAAGAAGTATACACTTTCAAAAGGCCACACATTCTTCAAATATTGTCAGATCTCCACATGGAAGGCATCATTGGAAAGCTTAGAAACTGTACTTTCTGAATCTGTCAATAACTCAAAATGCCCCCGGGTGGACATGTGTCCCTGGATTCCGTTATCTGACACATTTGATTAAAAAAAAACTTGAGTAGAAAAGCAGATCAAATCTTATTAAATTGTGGTTTTGTTTTGTGTTTTTTTTTTCATTTATTTGTAATTCTAGATAAGTTTACCTCTGGCCTCTCCATAAATCCACTCGAGCAAAGTCCTGATAGTTCTGTTTACCGGTATAAAACACATATTCGCCGTCGTCTGTGCCATTCATCTGAAGTTAAACACAAGTAAATCCAAATATTTTTGCAGCCAGTTTAACAAATGCAGTGTTAAAACAGTCAGTCGATCTGCTTAAAAATGTCTTACACCTTGCTCACACAGTGATCAAGTCGCTAGATAGTTACATGCCAAAAGTTTGGACACACCTATTCATACATGGGTTTTTCTGTATTTTTAATATTTTCTACATTGTAGAACAATACTGAAATAACATATGGAACACGTATGCAATTATGTGGTTAAAAAACAAAGTTTAATATTTTAGATTCTTCAAAGTAGCCAGCGTTTATCTTGATGATGCTTTGCACACAATTGGCAGTATCTTAACCAGCTTCATGAGGTAATCATCTGGAATGCCTCGTGAAAGTTAATTAGTGCCTTGTTAAATTTAATTAGCGTCGAATGAAGAACTCTATAGATAGACGGGCTGCTACAACATCATACAGGAAATTAAGCGCCGTCGCCTGAAATGCTTGGGACACGTTTTAAGAATGGAGCAGGGGCACATACCAAAGGCATCGCTACAGTGGACCCCTGCTGGGAGGCGTAGGCCTGGACGACCCAAAACAACCCGGCGAAGAACAGTCCAGACCGAACGTGAAGAGATGGGCCTTACATGGGGCGAAGCCCAAAAAGTAGCGAAGGATCGCCAAGAATGGCATCACCAGGTCGGGGCCTTATTTCCCACCAGGGAAGAAGAGGATAAGTAAGTAAGTAAATTTAATTAGTGCAATTTCTTGCCTTGTTAATGCATTTGAGAACAAACTGTAAATAATAAATAATAATACAGTAAATAGCCCTATCCCACAACCGCGAGTTGGCCTGGTGGTTAGCGTGTCCGCCTCTCGATCGGGAGATCGCAAGTTCTACTCACGGTCGGGTCATACCAAAGACCATCATAAAAATGGTACCTGCTGCCATCTGGCAAGGCACGCTGCAATACAGATGCGAGTGGGGAGTCAAACTCTCGCAGTTACCGGAGGACCCGCCCCCCGCTGTAACCCTAGCTATGTAATAGGCGAGAGGCCGAAGGCTACGGAAACGGAGATTGCCACCGCCCTATGCGCCACATGGCGTGGGAAGGGACTTTGACTTGACACAACTGCAGTAATCCATATTATGTCAAGCACCGCTCAACTAAGTAAAAAGAAACAACATCCATCATTACTTCAACACAGGAAGTGTCTTTTAATTAATAAAAACATTCAATCAGAAGGTGTGTCCAAACTTTTGACTGGTACTGTATATATACACACTGTAGCTCTGACATTATACAGTATAATATAACACAGACTTTCCTATACTAACATCCTGAAGTAATGTTCTACCACTAAGATCATTTTTACTGATTCCATACACACATGATCCATAAATAAAACACAAATCAACATTGAGATTTTCCAACCTTAGCCAGCGTGACCTTTAAAATACAGGCATTAGCACTTTTCTGACTATTAACTAACTTCTGCTTAGTAATATTTCTGCTTTTCAAAACATGCACCCTCACATGCACATGTTCTACAAGCACAAACTGTGTTTGCATTTATTTGCCTATATTAAAAAAAAAGAAGAACAATTTATACAACCCCGATTCTAAAAAAGATGGGACAAAGTACAAATTGTAAATAAAAACAGAATGCAATAATTTACAAATCTCAAAAACTGATATTGTATTCACAATAGAACATAGACAACATATCAAATGTCGAAAGTGAGACATTTTGAAATGTCATGCCAAATATTGACTCATTTGAAATTTCATGACAGCAACACATCTCAAAAAAGTTGGGACGGGCAGTCAGAGGCTGGAAAAGTTAAAGGTACAAAAAAGGAACAGCTGGAGGACCAAATTGCAACTCATTAGGTCAATTGGCAATAGGTCATTAACATGACTGGGTATAAAAAGAGCATCTTGGAGTGGCAGAGGCTCTCAGAAGTAAAGATGGGAAGAGGATCACCAATCCCCCTAATTCTGCGCCGACAAATAGTGGAGCAATATCAGAAAGGAGTTCGACAGTGTAAAATTGCAAAGAGTTTGAACATATCATCATCTAGAGTGCATAATATCATCAAAAGATTCAGAGAATCTGGAAGAATCTCTGTGCGTAAGGGTCAAGGCCGGAAAACCCTACTGGGTGCCCGTGATCTTCAGGCCCTTAGACGGCACTGCATCACATACAGGCATGCTTCTGTATTGGAAATCACAAAATGGGCTCAGGAATATTTCCAGAGAACATTATCTGTGAACACAATTCACCATGCCATCTGCAGTTGCCAGCTAAAACTCTATAGTTCAAAGAAGAAGCCGTATCTAAACATGATCCAGAAGCGCAGACGTCTTCTCTGGGCCAAGGCTCATTTAAAATGGACTGTGGCAAAGTGGAAAACTGTTCTGTGGTCAGACGAATCAAAATTTGAAGTTCTTTATGGAAATCAGGGACGCCGTGTCATTCGGACTAAAGAGGAGAAGGACGACCCAAGTTATCATCAGCGCTCAGTTCAGAAGCCTGCATCTCTGATGGTATTGGGGTTGCATTAGTGCATGTGGCATGGGCAGCTTACACATCTGGAAAGACACCATCAATGCTGAAAGGTATATCCAGGTTCTAGAGCAACATATGCTCCCATCCAGACGACGTCGCTTTCAGGGAAGACCTTGCATTTTCCAACATGACAATGCCAAACCACATACTGCATCAATTACAGCATCATGGCTGCGTAGAAGAAGGGTCCGGGTACTGAACTGGCCAGCCTGCAGTCCAGATCTTTCACCCATAGAAAACATTTGGCGCATCATAAAACGGAAGATACGACAAAAAAGACCTAAGACAGTTGAGCAACTAGAATCCTACATTAGACAAGAATGGGTTAACATTCCTATCCCTAAACTTGAGCAACTTGTCTCCTCAGTCCCCAGACGTTTACAGACTGTTGTAAAGAGAAAAGGGGATGTCTCACAGTGGTAAACATGGCCTTGTCCCAACTTTGAGACGTGTTGTTGTCATGAAATGTAAAAATCACCTAATTTTTCTCTTTAAATTATACATTTTCTCAGTTTAAACATTTGATATGTCATCTATGTTCTATTCTGAATAAAATATGGAATTTTGAAACTTCCACATCATTGCATTCCGTTTTTATTTACAATTTGTACTTTGTCCCAACTTTTTTGGAATTGGGGTTGTATGTATATGCGGTTATAATGTCAATATGCCACTGCTCTATGGTAGAAAAGGCTAAACTAGCTACATGGCGAAAAGATTTAAGAAAATCCGAATATTTCCGTATACTTCATTGTATTGTTGTCTTAACCCTTTGATGACTGACCCCTTGAAAATGGTTCCTCCAGGAACGATGATGTTTCATTTGTCAAGACAACGGAAAAACTAAAATACAAAAACAGAAAGATATGTCACAATGCTCTTGTGCACAAAACAAAATGCTCTTGTATTTGTATTTTAGTTTTTCCGTTGTCTTGACAACTGAAATGTCATGGTTCCTGGAGGAACCATTTTCAAGGGGTCAGTCACCAAAGGGTTAAACACTACATGACATTTACAACCTCATTTCCAAAAAAGTTAGGACGCTGGTTAAAAAAAATATATATATATATATACTGTATATATATATATATATATATATATATATATATATATTTTTTTTTTTTTTTTTTTTTTTTTTTAAATAGTACAAAGACAACATATCAAATGTTGAAACAGGAATCTTATGGTTGTTTGAAAAATATATGCTCATTCTGAATTTGATACCAATTTGACACGTTTGAAAAAAGCTGGGACAGAGGAATGTTTACCACCGTGTTGTATCACCTCTTCTTTTAACAACACTGTAAACGTTTGGGAACTGAGGAGACCGATTGCTGTCGTTTTGAAAGTGAAATGTTGGCCTATGTTTGCCTCTTATAGTATTCCAGCTTCTCAACAGATCGAGGTCTTTTTTGTCATATTTTTCCATTTCATAATGTGCCAAATCTGGACTGCAGGCAGGCCAGTTTAGCACCTGGACTCTTACTATGGAGCCATGCAGGTGTAATGCGTGTAGAATGCAGTTTTGCATTGTCTTGCTGAAATAAGTAAACCCTTCCCGAAAAAAGATGTTGTCTCGATGGCAGCATATGTTGCTCCAAAAGCTACCCATGTCATGTGCATTAACGCCCCCCCAATACCATCACGGATGCTGACTTGTGAACTGTGTTTCTACTTTTGATTCGTCAGACCTCAAGACACTTTTCCACTTCACCTCAGTCCATCATAAATAAGCTCAGGGCTCAGAGAAGCCAGTGGTATTTCTAGATATTGTTTATTTATTAGTTTTAACTTGTATTTGTGGATGCAGTGATGAACTGTGTTCGCGGATGATGGTTTTCGGAAGTGTTTCCGAACCCATACAGCGATTTCTATTACAGAATCATGTCCGTTTTCAACGCAGCGTTGCCGGAGGGCCTGTAGATCACAGGTATCCAATCTTGGTTTTCAGCCTTGTCTCTTAAGTAGAGATTTTTCCGGATTCTCTGAATCTTTTCATGATATTATCTGCTGTAGATGATGTGATCCCCACATTCTTTGCAATTTATGTTGAACATTATTCTCAATTTTTTTTTGCACTGTTTGCCCATGAAGTGTTTCACAGAGCAGTGAACCCATCCCCATCTTTACTTCTGAGAGACTCCGCCTCTCTGGGATGCTCTTTTTATACCCGATCATGTTACTGACCTGTTGCTAATTAACCTAATTAGTTGAGAGGTTTCACCAAATGTTTTGTTGTTGCTGCTGTGTTTTTTAGCATGACAACTTTCCCAGTCTTTTGTTGCCCCTGTCCCAACTTTTTTGGAAATGTGTCGGTGGCATGAACGTCAAAACAAAATAAATATCTTCAGTTTCAATATTTGATACGAAATATAGGGTCTCCATGATTTGCAAAGCATCACATTCTGTTTTTATTTAGATTTTACACAGGATCCCAACTTTTTTGGAAACGGGGTTATACCGTACCTTCAGAAACATTTCTGTCTTGCATCGAACTAAACAAAAACTCTAATTACTGGAAAAAAGTAGTTCAAATTCAAAAATTTCCTAATAATAATGTCTGTTAATACGGTTAACATTACATTACAGCTGGAAAAAAAAATTCTTGCAAGCATGGTTTGTCACTTAACAGGATTGTGAAAATCATGTTCCCATGTTGCTGTGATAAAATTAATTAATAAACCTTCAGTAGTTTATCATACCGTCAGTTTATCACAATACCTTGTAAAATAGCCCGAAGTTGGGGTCCAGAGAAAGATCAAACGTCTTAAGTTCTTTGAGTAACGGGTCCTCATAGCCCCAGAGCAGCTGTCCCACTTTCCATGTCCCAAAAAGTCTCTCATTTTTACTTTTCATCAAATCAGAGATTATACGGCTGAAGATGGAATTTTGAAACTTCTCCATCACTGTCTGGAAGAAAAATCACGCACACACCAAATACACAGTAACTGTGGTTTAATACAAACTGAGACCTCTGTTGGGTTGGAATTTGTGATTCATAATGAACATGAAGATATTGAGATCTACACTACTATACACTTTATTAGGAACACCTGTAGCTGTAAACCTGCTCATTCATGCAATTATCCAATCAGCCAATCATGTCGCAGTGGCGCAATGTCATGTTAATGTTCACGTCAAATGACCAAATGAGGAAAAATGTGATCTCAGGAACCATGGCATAGATTTTGGGACTAGATGGGATAGTTCATATATTTCAGAAACTGCTGATCTCCTGGGATTTTCACATAAAGCGGTCTCTAGAGTTTAGACAGAATGGTGGGGGGGGGGGGGGGGGGGGGGGCAAGAGTGCTCCGAGAGCACAATATCCCTCGGCCATAATTCTGCCATAACCCTGGCAAAATGCAAATGAATTGAACAAAATTGCAATATGCGTATTACCGACATATGACAAAGAACCTGGTCAAATTTCATGAAATTCCTCCAAAAAAATGTGAGAGGAGTTGATTTCAGAAGCCGAGTACCCTTCCCGGGACAGATGGACATCACCACGACATAATCCCCTTTCAGGCCTTTCGGCCAGCGGGGGATAATAAAAATTGAGAGGGAAGTTGATTTCAGAAAACAAGAACACCTTGATGAAATTGCCAAAGTACAAGTTTGTTAATAATCAAGGGCATAACTCTGGGAAAATTTGCCCAAATTAAATGAAATTTCAATATGTGTATAACCGTCATATAACAAAGCCTTTTGCCAAGTTTGGTGAAATTCCTCCACAAATTGTGAGAGGAGTTGATTTCAGAAGAACGTAGACCCTCATGAAATTGTCAAAGTACAAGTTATTTAAATCAAGGGTCAAAACTCTGGGAAAATTTTCACAAACTAAATTAAATCATCATATGCGTATTACCGTCATATAACAAGGCCTTCTGCCAAGCTTCGAGAAATTCGTCCAAAAATTGTGAGAGGAGTTGATGTCAGAAGGCGAGCACACCTTCATGAAATTGTGAAAGTACAAG
Source organism: Neoarius graeffei (assembly GCF_027579695.1). Taxonomy (NCBI): domain Eukaryota; kingdom Metazoa; phylum Chordata; class Actinopteri; order Siluriformes; family Ariidae; genus Neoarius; species Neoarius graeffei. The sequence continues at coordinate 15,302,073 of NC_083580.1, forward strand.
GTTGTTAATCAAGGGCTGTAACTCTGGTTAAACGTGACCGAATTTAACGAAATTGCAATATGCGTACTAACAACATATAACAATGCCTTTTGCCAAGTTTGGTGAAATTCCTCCACAAATTGTGAGAGGAGTTGATTTCAGAAGGTGAGCACCCTTCCCGGGACGGACGGATGGACGGACATAATCCCCCTTCGGGCCTTTCGGCCAGCGGGGGGATAAAAAGCATTCAGTGAGCAGCAGTTCAGGAGGAAACACTGTGATTAAAGAGGTCGGAGGAGGTTGGCCTGACTGGGGTCAAAGGTCTACGGTAAATCAGATAAGCACTCTTTACAACAGTGGTGAGCAGAAAAGCATCTCAGAACATTGAACCTTCAGGTGGATGGGCTACAACAGCAGAAGACCACATAAGGTTCACTCCAGTCAGCCAAGAACAGGATTCTGAGGCTAGGAACAGGAGTTTCTCTCATCTTCAGCTGTACAAAAAGGCGTTTACAGATTTTATGTACTATTTTCCATAACCTCCTAACCTTTTCTGATTTGGGGTTGTGTATATAAATGCCAAATTGGGGGGGAAAAAAGTTCAAAATCAAAAGTTGTACAAAATCACAGTGTAATGATAGCTAGATTCATACAAACTAGTCTTAAACCCTAATCTTAACCCTAAAGAGACACTGAACTGAGCTCATAATACAGCTCAATCATCACTCGTTTCTTTTTTTAAAATTCTAGATTGTGATAAAACCACATCAAATATAGATTTACGGTTACACAGTTATCAACATGTGATAATGTAATAGCAACAGATGACTAAGCGTGAACTAAGCGGCATTTCGGACACTGCCAGTGTCTCACCACTGCTGGGATGTTGACAGTCCTGATGATGTCATCTTCTGATCCTCGGGACATGTTGGGCTCGAAAATGTATGTTTTTGGGTTAACTGCAGCTACTCTGGTGCCATTGTACATAAAGTTCACTCCTTCCATAGGTCGATACTCTCTTGGGTGAGGGGGAAGAAAAAGAAAAAGAAAAAAAAAGCAAGTCAAAACCAGAACACAGCACATTGTAACCTTAAAGTCAGCTTCAGCAACTTGGCATGTGATTTGGTGTTGATGATTTAAAATGTTTAACCTTTAACAGAGCTTCCACAAAAATCATTTTTTAATTAGAGAGAGAGAGAGAGAGAGAGAGAGAGAGAGAGAGAGAGAGAGAGAGAGAACACCATGAAATTACATAAGTGTATGTAAATTTTTTACCTTTGCTGACTTCAGAAAACAAAATAAATTAAGACTTGTGGAGCAAATTCTTGTTTTTTTTTCTATTAATGATGTATGTTGTACAATCATTCTTCAGTTCAAAGACACCACTGAAAGACCAATATTGCTGTGTATGCAAACTTCTGACCACAACTGCATGCGCACGCACACACGTGTGTTCACACTTACACACAGCGCCCTCCACAATTATTGGCACCCCTCATTAAGATATGTTCTTAGGCTTCTAATAAATTCTTTTATTTTTTTAATAATGTAGGACAACAATGCAAAAAAAAAAAAAAAAAGAAAAATCCAACCTTTAATTCAAGTGCATTTATTCAGTGGGGAAAAAAAATCCCACATTAAGAAATAATTATTGGGGGCGTTGTGGCTCAGGTGGATAAGGCGCCATACCATAAATCTGGGGACCCGGGTTCGATTCCGACCTGAGGTCATTTCCCGATCCCTCCCCGTCTCTCTCTCCCACTCATTTCCTGTCCTGTCTCTACACTGTCCTATCCAATAAAGGTGAAAAAAGCCCCAAAAATATCTTTAAAAAAATAATAATTATTATTATTTTACATGAAATCATGTGTGCCACAATCATTAGCACCCTTATGTTAATACTTTGTACAACCCCCTTTTGCCAACAAGACAGCACTTAGGTGGGGTTTACATTAGACCGTATCAGCGGATCATCAGATTAACATTTTTAAAACGATTAGCGTGCACACAGCAACGCCAATACACGATTCGCGTGCACACAGCAACGCCAATACACGGATACGCTCGGCTCCGCAGGCATCCTGCGCTCCAAAATCACTCCGCCCTGAACAGCGAGTGCCCTCTGGAGGGTGCGCACTCCGGCCCTGCGCAGCTCACAGAGCGCGCGAGTGAAGCGCATGAGCAGTGATTCGGGACTGAGCCGCTGTGTGTGTGATCCTAGTGCATATCGGGTATGCGCGTCACTTACCACTTGCAAGTGGAAGGATGGCAAGCCTAAAGACAATCATAACTACACAATGGGCAGTATTTGCATCAGTATTTGCAGTATTTTCATACTTTTATACTCTTTAATGAAAGGTGATACAAGGCGGAAGTCCACGCCGTTTTTCAGCAGTCGCGTCACATGACCAACGCCAGCAAATCAGGAAGGTGGATGTCACAGTGACGTTTCCAATGACGACGCCAGCTAGAGCTCAGCACAGCGTATCCGCGTATTCTCAATGTTTACACAGCACCGGACCAGACACGATCTGGATTGAATACGTGGACCCTGGCGGATTCCCGTTTCCCGGCGTTTCCAGGCGTTTTAATGTAAACGGACAGTGCATCCGCGAAGAAAACGAGAGAGATACGGTCTAATGTAAACTTGGCCTTAATCTTCTCCTATAACATTTCACAAGATGGGAGAATACAGAGAGAGGGATCTTCGGCCATTCCTCTTTACACAATCTCTCTAAATCGTCCAGAGTCCTGGGTCCTCTCCTATGCACTCTCCTCTTCAGCTCACCCCACAGGTTTTCAGTTGGGTTGAGGTCTGGGGACTGAGATGGCCATGGGAGGAGCTTGATTTTGTGTCTGGTGAACCATTTTTGTGTAGATTTGGCCACATGTTTAGGGTCATTATCTTGCTGAAAGACCCAGTGATGACCCATCTTCAGCTTTCGGGCAGAGGCCAACAGATTTTGATTTTAAAATGTCCTGGTATTTCAAAGAGTTCATGATGCCATGCACCCTAACAAGGTACCTTTGGAAGAGAAACAGGCCCACAGCATCACCGATCCTCCCCCATACTTCACAGTGGGCATGAGGTGCTTTTCCACATACTCATCTTGTGTGTTACGCCAGACCCACTTAGAGTGTTTGTTGCCAAAAAGCTCTATCTTGGTCTCATCTGACCAAAGCACACGGTCCCAGTTGAAGTCCCAGTACCGCTTAGCGAACTCCAGACGTTTACGTTTATGCTTGTAAGTGAGAAAAGGCTTTTTCCGTGCATGCCTCCCAAACAGCTTGTTGGCATGTAGATAGCGCCTGATGGTTGTTACGGAGACTTTGTGACCCCAAGACGCTACTCTTTGATGCAGTTCTCTAACAGTGAGCTTTGGAGAACTTTTTACTTCTCTTACCATCCTCCTCACTGTGCGTGCAAGATAATCTTGCATCCTCGTCCAGGCTTGTTTACCACTGTTCCAGATGTTGTAAACTTCTTGATTCCTCTGACTGTAGATTTGGGCAGGTGTAGGCGAGTGGCTATTTTCTTGTAGCCATTGCCTGACTTACGAAGGTCGACACATATCTGCCTTACTTGAACGGTGTGTTCTCTTGTCTTTCCCATGTTGAAGAGTGGATAAGAGAAATAGGCCTCTGTGTCACATCATATTTATACCTCAGAGAAACAGGATGTGATGAATTACTAATTAAAGGTTCCTAGATTAGAGGTGGGCAAACTACGGCCCGCGGGCCACATCCGGCCCGTTGGCGTTTTCTATAAGATCTATATTTAATTTTCTATAAGATCTTATTTCTATAAGATCTATATTTAATATATATAAGCTTCAGTGTTATCACGTAGACAAGTGTTCTAGAGATCCGTCTTTCCAGTCAGTCGTATTCATGCGAGATTACATTTGCAGAGTGGTGCAGCGCGTGCCATGGAAGTCATTCTGGCGCCCGTGCCACTGATGATCTCGAGAACACAGGATAAAACTTTACAGTGAGTGGTCCTAAAAAAAGAAAAGTGGACAGTGAGTGCAGGGTGTTCAATAAAGAATGGACAACTAAATATTTTTTTGCTGAAGTCCGATCAAAGGCTGTATGCCTTATTTGCAAAGAAACCATTGCAGTTTTAAAGGAATATAACATCCAACCGCACTTTTCCTCCAAGCATGCTAATTATGCTAACAACCAGTCAGCGCAAGAACGGACGAATACAGCTCAGCGGTTGCTAGCTGGTTTGCAGGCTCAGCAAAACACCTTCATCCGACAAACTGCCATTCAAGAATCAAGCACAAAGGCAAATTATTTACTCGCATTTAAATTGGCCAAATCCAGCAAGCCTTTCTCCGAAGGGGAGTTTATTAAAGAATGTATGATCGAGACAGCAGGCATCTTGTGTCCTGAGAGCAAGGACAAATTTGAAAAAATCAGTTTATCACGCAGGACAGTGACTCGCCGCATTGAACAGATTGACGATGACTTGGCTAGCATGCTGAATAAGAAAGCGGAGTCATTCACATTATATTCCCTGGCCTTAGACGAGAGCAATGACGTGAGAGACACCGCTCAGTTGTTAGTTTTCATCAGAGGGACTGACGACCAGTTTGAGATTACAGAAGAGTTTTTGGCCATGGAATCGCTAAAAGGGACAATGCGAGGAGAGGACCTGTATGGCAGTGTGTCGGGGGTCATCGAAAGGCTCAAGCTACCATGGAGTAAGCTCGCCGACGTTACCACAGACGGATCACCAAACCTAACGGGAAAAAACACAGGACTGCTAAAAAGAATTCAGGACAAAGTAAAAGCGGATAATCCTGAGCAAGAAGTTATTTTCCTTCATTGCATTATCCACCAGGAAGCATTGTGTAAATCTGTACTGCAGCTTGACCACGTAGTGAAGCCAGTTGTCAAACTTGTCAACTTCATTCGAGCGAGGGGACTTCGGCATCGTCAGTTCATTGCGTTTCTGGAAGCAACTGACGCCGATCACCAGGATTTGCTGTACCACTCCAACGTCCGCTGGTTAAGTTTGGGGAAGGTATGCCAACGTGTATGGGAGCTCAAACAGGAGATCATCTCGTTTTTGGAGCTGCATGGGAATTCTGACAACTTTCCTGAGCTGAGTGACACAGCTTGGCTTTGTGATTTCGCTTTTGCTGTGGACATACTGACTCACATGAATGACCTGAACGTGAAGCTACAAGGGAAAGAGCAGTTTGTTCATGAAATGCACCAAAACGTCATAGCCTTCAAAACCAAGCTTGGTTTATTCTCAAAACAAATGTCAAAGAAGTCATTCACTCATTTCCCCACACTGGCTACGTTGACAGAGGCCCCTCGACGTGTGAAGAAATACACGGGATTACTGGACGACCTGCATAAAGAATTCTGTCGTCGGTTCTCTGACTTCAACAAAATTGACAAGTCGCTTCAGATGGTGTCATGTCCCTTCACACAGAACCCCGAAACGGCGTCACAGGAGTTACATTGATCTTCAGAGCGACCCCGTCTTGAAAGAAAAGTTCAACTCAGTTACACTGCGTGAGTTTATGCTTCACTGAGTGCAGACACATTTCCAAACATCCTAAGGATGGCGCAGAGGATGCTGGTGTTGTTTGGCTCCACATACGTGTGTGAGCAAACTTTCAGTGTGATGAACATAAACAAAGCACCCCACAGATCCCAGCTGAGTGATGAACACCTCAGATCTGTTCTGAGACTTCCCACAACAAAACTAACACCAGACTTTGATGCGCTGGCAAAGAAGGGCGATCAACAACACTGCTCCAACTAAAAGTGAATGTGAGTTTTAACACTTTCTCTTTTTAAAACTATGTTGGAGCTGTAATAAGATGGTACTCACATGTTTACAGACATAATAATATAAAAAGTATAATTCTTAGTAATTTTGGTTGTTGTGGGTGGCTGCTGTAGTGCTGGTGTTTGTTTTTAAGTACAACCCTGATTCCAAAAAAGTTGGGACAAAGTACAAGTTGTAAATAAAAATGGAATGCAATAATTTACAAATCTCAAAAACTGATATTGTATTCACAGTAGAACATAGACAACATATCAAATGTCGAAAGTGAGACATTTTGAAATTTCATGCCAAATATTGGCTCATTTGAAATTTAATGACAGCAACACATCTCAAAAAAGTTGGGACAGGGGCAATCAGAGGCTGGAAAAGTTAAAGGTACAAAAAAGGAACAGCTGGAGGACCAAATTGCAACTCATTAGGTCCATTGGCAATAGGTCATTAACATGACTGGGTATAAAAAGAGCATCTTGGAGTGGCAGCGGCTCTCAGAAGTAAAGATGGGAAGAGGATCACCAATCCCCCTAATTCTGCGCCGACAAATAGTGGAGCAATATCAGAAAGGAGTTCGACAGTGTAAAATTGCAAAGAGTTTGAACATATCATCATCTACAGTGCATATCATCATCAAAAGATTCAGAGAATCTGGAAGAATCTCTGTGCGTAAGGGTCAAGGCCAGAAAACCATACTGGGTGCCCGTGATCTTCGGGCCCTTAGACGGCACTGCATCACATACAGGCATGCTTCTGTATTGGAAATCACAAAATGGACTCAGGAATATTGCCAGAGAACATTATCTGTGAACACAATTCACTGTGCTATCCGCCATTGCCAGCTAAAACTCTATAGTTCAAAGAAGAAGCCGTATCTAAACATGATCCAGAAGCGCAGACGTCTTCTCTGGGCCAAGGCTCATTTAAAATGGACTGTGGCAAAGTGGAAAACTGTTCTGTGGTCAGACGAATCAAAATTTGAAGTTCTTTATGGAAATCAGGGACGCCGTGTCATTCGGACTAAAGAGGAGAAGGACGACCCAAGTTGTTATCAGCGCTCAGTTCAGAAGCCTGCATCTCTGATGGTATGGGGTTGCATTAGTGCATGTGGCATGGGCAGCTTACACATCTGGAAAGACACCATCAATGCTGAAAGGTACATCCAGGTTCTAGAGCAACATATGCTCCCATCCAGACGACGTCTCTTTCAGGGAAGACCTTGCATTTTCCAACATGACAATGCCAAACCACATACTGCATCAATTACAGCATCATGGCTGCATAGAAGAAGGGTCCGGGTACTGAACTGGCCAGCCTGCAGTCCAGATCTTTCACCCATAGAAAACATTTGGTGCATCATAAAACGGAAGATACGACAAAAAAGACCTAAGACAGTTGAGCAACTAGAATCCTACATTAGACAAGAATGGGTTAACATTCCTATCCCTAAACTTGAGCAACTTGTCTCCTCAGTCCCCAGACGTTTACAGACTGTTGTAAAGAGAAAAGGGGATGTCTCACAGTGGTAAACATGGCCTTGTCCCAACTTTGAGATGTGTTGTTGTCATGAAATTTAAAATCACCTAATTTTTCTCTTTAAATGATACATTTTCTCAGTTTAAACATTTGATATGTCATCTATGTTCTATTCTGAATAAAATATGGAATTTTGAAACTTCCACATCATTGCATTCCGTTTTTATTTACAATTTGTACTTTGTCCCAACTTTTTTGGAATCGGGGTTGTACCATGTGCTTTTGGGTGTCTGCTCCGCCCCTCATTTATGTCCCTGTCTGCTATTATAGGTGTATTATGAGCAGCTGACCTTACTTCTGCTTATATCTGTTCCTGGACTTTTGCCTGTGGAGGTTACTCTGATCTATGAGTGGCCTTTTGGAATATGAAAACCTGTTTGGAACCTGTGTTTTGATTTTTTGAGGACTGGAAATATTTCAGTGAGTGACTTTGAACCTGAAAACCAGTTTGGAGTTTTTTGCTTTCTTGAGCTGTTTTGTTTGATGTTGTGGGCTGGATGGATCCAGTGCCAAACCATTGAACTGCAAACATGTTGGCATGGTGTGGTACCCAAACTGTTGAACTGCAAACATTTTGGAATGGTGTGGTACCTCTCCTACTAATGGTGGTTGGTTGTACTGGCAGGCTGGAAGTGGATGGTTAAAAAAACCACTCAGGTGTAAATCTACGAGTTCAGTGAAATGTACAAAAATGATATGTACTGATATGTAATTTAGTTCAATTTAATGATATGCAATTTAGTTGTATGTATAAAATGATACAAATATACAAATACACTGGCATCCTACTCATCCTGGCAGCTCAAAGATGTAATTTAAGAATTAAGTGTGCTACTTTTCTTACTGTCACGTGTGTGTGTGTGTGTGTGTGTGTGTGTGTGTGGATTACTTTTCTGGATGGATCCAGTGCCAATCTATTGAACTGCAAACATTTTTCTGCTCCGCCTTTGTTGACTGAGAACTAAAATAAATGTCAATCTGATCTGCATTTGGGTCTCTGTCAGTGAAGGCCTTACAACAACACTAAAGCTTTTCCAGTTTATGTTCGATATGTATGAATTTGGTGCTGGCCCGGCCCGCCTGGCAAATTTCAAAAGTCAATGTGGCCCCTGAGCCAAAAAGTTTGCCCACCCCTGTCCTAGATACTCTGATCAACTTTATAAACTACAGTAGAAATGACAGAAATGCTTCAATTACATTTATTTTCTAGGAATTGTTTTGGTGCCAATAATTGTGGAACAGGTGATTTTATGAAAAATAATTATTTCTTAGTCAGGGATTTTTTTCATTTTTTTTTTAAATTCACTTGAGTTAAGGGTTAAATTTTCCTCCAATTTTCAGTGTGAGATTATGCTTCTGCAATAAAAATTGAATTTATTTTAAGGCTTTTAACACATCTTAACCAGGGGTGCCAATAATTGTGGAGGGCGCTGTATATACACAGAAACAAATTTTTGAAAAGCTGAAAACCTGAGAAGCTGGTATTCTACACTGTTTCGTTAAACTCCCGAAGGCTAAAAAGTCAAGCAAATTTAAATACACATGATCTTAAAGGTAGACTGCCTTTCATATTCTTCAACTGTAGGTCAGAAAAATTAATTTTCCCCGACACCCAAGTATTTTTGTTTAGTGGACTGAAAGCTACTGAATTCGAATCACAGACTTTCAATTTTATTAGTTTTCTTTTAAAATAGAACAATTAATGAATTTAGCGCCACGTGGCCCTAAATTCTCCACTATTTTTTCCTGCTTCACCATGACCCGATACAAGATACTACCATAAGTCATGCATGACGTGGTGGGCTTTCCCCGTTCACGCAAGGCATTGTGGGATACAAATTTGAAACAGGAGAGAAAAATGCAGGACGTGAGTGTGCGAATGAAACGTGAAAGACCGACTACAGTAACAGAAAGTGAGAAGAAAAGATGTTATGTTATATACGAAGGAAAGGAAACACAGGACCAAACTAATAAATATCAGCGGTCAGCGAGCACCTCGGTGTGATCAGCTGTTCGTTTAGCAACAGAATGATGGAATTGTCAGTGCACGCTCAAAGGTAAACCTGTCTGCAACACTGTGGATGCCAGCTGCTGTAAAACCCCAAAGAAGAAGATAAACCTGCACATGTGCACACGGACTTCCTCTGTCTGCTTGACTGCACAAAGCAAGCGATTTCATGCACATTATTTACTCAGGATTCAATTTAAATTAAATAACTTCCCAGCCACAGAATGGCCTGGTTTTGTTTTGGGTTTTTTAGATACTGTATTACAGAAATAAACATATATCACAATGACCAAATTTCAGAAGGAACTAAATTTCATCGATTTTATGAAATTAAAAGTCCGTCTTGCTTTAACTCTTATGTTGAACATGTTTGCTTCAATAAATAAATAAATAATAAATCAACATTTCATTTTTTGGTGGTATAAACACACAGGGGGCGGCACGGTGGTGTAGTGGTTAGCGCTGTCGCCTCACAACAAGAAGGTCCAGGTTCGAGCCCCGGGGCCGGCGAGGGCCTTTCTGTGCGGAGTTTGCATGTTCTCCCCGTGTCCGCGTGGGTTTCCTCCGGGTGCTCCGGTTTCCCCCACAGTCCAAAGACATGCAGGTTAGGTTAACTGGTGACTCTAAATTGACCGTAGGTGTGAATGTGAGTGTGAATGGTTGTCTGCGTCTATGTGTCAGCCCTGTGATGACCTGGCGACTTGTCCAGGGTGTACCCCGCCTTTCGCCCGTAGTCAGCTGGGATAGGCTCCAGCTTGCCTGCGACCCTGTAGAACAGGATAAAGCGGCTAGAGATAACGAGATGAGATAAACACACAGGTATGGTACATTCAATGATATAAAGAAGAAACCAAAAGAGAATTTAAAAACAGGTTTCTATTGCAGTCGCAAATACAAGATGTGACTTGCTGCAAAAATGTTACACATGCAGCTGAGATCCAGCTCCTCTCTGAGGCTGGCTCTTATTCGGTTCCGTTTTCATTGCTGAAGACGGAAAGTAAGAGAGAGCAATATTCTTTAACGAGTGTGTGTTAACACTTTCTCAAACACATTGAACATTTGAAGTCTAGCACCAAACAACAAAAATCTTTTCTAGTCATGTCGCTTTAATTTTGATTATTGATTTTTTTTTAATTCACATGCATCATTTATTCATTGAGCGTGTAGCTTCATTTCTGTACTTTCTTACCATGAACAAGTATTTCCTATTTGGTTTGGTTTCACACTGCGAATAATTAAACAAACCAAAAAGCAAACAAAATAACATCGATGGAACTCTTTTGTAAATTACGCCAAGTGTACAAAGAAATTTAAAGAGACATCACGTCAGCATGGAGAACACTGATTCAGCCCTCAATAATTTACTGGATAATTAGAAAAATACCAGGTTTAAAAACTGTGTATAGAATCCAACATTTATTTTCTCTTTTTTTGCTCATCAGTCCAAATATCCAGAGCTCCCTGCATTTCTGCAGAGCTACAGCTCTGTCCTTTGGCTCAGTTTAGCAGCTCAGATCTATTAAAAATTGCTGCCTGCTACCCAAAATTCACAAGACTGAGAACATTGAGCTTTCTGCTGTTAGACCGGGTCTGCTTTCTAACCGGACTGAGACCGTGTCGCTCAGATGCTCTCAGATTGCTTTACCCAAGTGTAAACATTAAAAGCTAGACGGCCTTTCGATTTCATAAAAGCGGTGAAATTTAGTTCCCTCTGAAATTTGGTCATTCTGATATGTTTATTTCTGTAATATCTAAAAATAAATAAATAAATAAATAAAATGCCAGACCATTCTGTGGCTGGTAAGTTATTTAATTTAACTTGATTCCCGAGCAAATAACGTGCATGAAATCGCTCACTTCGCGCAGTCGAACAAACAGAGGAAGTCCGTGTGCGCATGCGCAGGTTTACCTTTGAGCGTGCACTGACAGTTCCATCATTCTGTCGCTAAACGAATAGCTGATCGCACCGAGGTGCTCGCTGACCGCCGATATTTATTAGTTTGGTCCTGCGTTTCCTTTCCTTCATATATAACATAACGTCTTTTCTTCTCGCTTTCCGTTACTGTAGTCGGTCTTTCACGTTTCATTCACGTCCTCCGTTTTTCTCTCCTGTTTCAAATTTGTATCCCATAATGCCTTGCGTGAACAGGGAAAGCCCACCACGTCACGTATGATGTAGTATCTTGAACTGGGTCATGGTGAAGCAGGAAAAAAAAAAAAAAAAAAAAAGAGTGGAGAATTTAGGAGAATTTACAGCCACGTGGCCCTAAATTCATTAATTGTTCTATTTTTAAAAAAACTACCAAAACTGGAAGTCTGTGATTTGAATTCAGTAGCTTTCGGTCCACTAAACAAAAATAATTGGGTGTCGGGAAAAGTTATTTTTATGACCTACACTTGAAACATCTGAAAGTCAGATCTTTAAGTTGCCGAAACAAACCGAACCAAAGAGGAACCCGGGTTTGATTCAAAAGAAATGCATGAAAAGGAGCCTTATACATGTTAAAACTGCTCAAGGAATTAAGTTTTATGTGTACAAAGCTGCCTTCCACGGGTCATGTTTAAAAGAAGTGTTTATTAAAGTGAAGCTGCTTACCAGATCTGTGAGGGTCCCCCCCACACACACTACTAATGGCCCTTTTCCACTACCCTTTTCAGCTCACTTCAGCTCACTTCAGCCCGACACGGCTCGCGTTTCGACTATCTCAAAACAGCACGACTCGGCTCACTTCAGCCCTGCTTAGCACCCAAAACTCGCACGGTTTTGGAGTGGGGCTGAAGCGAGCCAAACCGAGCTGAGTGAGGCTGGGGGCGTGAGCAGACACTCCCCTGTGCACCGATTGGTGAGGAGGAGTGTCCTCACATGCCCACACACGCCCCGCGAGTGCGCTGGGATCTGTAAACACCGTAAACCCGGAAGAAGGAGAATTACGAATTACGAGAATTTCTGAAGCCTTATGCACCTCGCCTCATCTATACGCTCTTGCCAGTATCTGTTGGCGTTGTCGGTGACAACAAGCCACAGCACCAAGACCAGCAACACTAACGACTCCATGTCCTCCATGTTTATTGTTTACTATCCGGGTTGTGAGACTACCGCTTAAAAGATCACTGATGTCACTGTTTGCGCCGCTTAACGACATCACGTGACGTCCACCCACTTTCGCTAACTCCACCCAATGTGTCCACCCACTTCCAGCCAGCACGGTTCAGCGCGGTTGTAGTCGAAATGCAACTCCAACAGCCCCACTCAGCTCGACTCAGCACGGCACGGCTCAGCCCGACTCAGCCGCGTTTGTAGTGGAAAAGCGGCATAACACACAACATCAAGGGTCATTTATATGCAACAGTATGAATAAAAACGAAGGGACAAGCCAGAAAAACACACAGGCTGTGTTACAGAGCTACCAATAAAAAGGGGTAATAAAGGGTTGTATAAAGCCGAGATAGTTGATCGGCAACTGAAGAACTCAAGGAGCCTTTATTTTTGTCCATCAAGACAAGTAAATAGACAGTAAACAGAACATCGTCTTTATGTCATAATGTCCAGAGGATGGTGGGGTAAAAGAAGTTTGACCATGGTCAGGCATAAACAACAACCAGTTCAATTTATATAGCATCTTTTACCAACCCAATTCCACTGCTTGGGTTCTGCAACCCTAAATGCCCTGGAACCCATGGTGGAGAGTTTAAATTTGGGGATGGACAACAGAGCAGAAGATGAAGATCTGAGACTGCGAATGGTAGAGTAGGGTTGAAGGATTTCCATTAGATATTGAGGAGTGTAACCATGGAGTGCTTTAAAAGTGAACGGAATAATTTTATCCTGAATGCGATATAGAACAGGAGTGATGGAGGTTCTGGAGGACAGGGGCGATGTGTGCCGAGTGTTTAGTGTGGCTGAGGACTCTGGCTGCAGAGTTTTAAGTATAATAAAGCCAAACAATGGACTTGGCTAAAAGCATTACAATAATCTAATCACCATGTAATAAAAGCGTGGATGTGTGTTTCAGCATCCTTGGTGCTGAGTGCAGGACGGAGACATGCAATGTAGCGAAGGTTAAACCAAGATCAACTGTGAGCTGCTGCTGCTCATTTACGTATCCCCCCGCTCTCGCTTAGATCAGAATGCAAGCAATGGAGCACTTGCATGTGACGTCACAGCCGATCCAGATTGTGACAGACGCCATCTTGTCGGTCAAACGCCATATTTCCGCCTTCTACTTCTGGTTCTGCTTCTACTTCTACCTTTTCTTCTGGAAAACCCTACTATATACAATTCTACTACAACGGCTGCGGCTACAAGCTCTCCCTACCTGTGCACGTTTTTTATGTTTTTTGTGTGTATTTTTGCGTGTTGTTCGTCTGTACCGGACTTCAATATCCACTACAACCGTATGGACTTACTGGACATTGGTTTCCAGCAGAAAATGACGGTTTGTAGCGATTTCCATCGCATGCACAACATTCCGGACGAGATAGCGAGACCAGCGGGGTCTCCGTGGATTATTATCGGAAGCAAAGCGAAGGAGGCGGCGCCGGGAGCGGAAGCAAAAGCGAGGCTGCAGAGCCGGCCTGTTGACTAAGCTCAGAAAACAGCCACTCAAATCTCCACTGCTAAGCCTCTATCTCTCCAACGCCAGATCCATGTTAAACAAGATGGACGATTTGGAATTACAGCTGGAATTACCTTATTCTATTCTATAATCGGCTGGTCAGTGCTATACTCAATACTTAAGTGACTTACCCATCCAATGAGGATTGTTATTTTCTTGTTTACAAGATGCCACATCTGAGTCGCTGACAAATCCTGAATTTCTGTAAAGATAACTGTCCAGAGATTTATAAGCACGCAGTGCTTCACCACTGAACAGCGAGGGAAAGTTAATGAGGTAATTATACACATCCGGGTATTCCGCTGGCAGTTCAACATCCACTGACACGGTCGTGAAAACTCCGTCCGGTAAGCCATAAGGGTCACTAATCTGTAGGTTGTTTATTTTAGACATATATCTAGTTATCTGTTCATTAGAAAAATGAGCTGTGTAGTCCGTCGGTTGAAATTGATCCATTCTGTACACGAGTGCAGCAGTATTCAGCTGTGTTTTTTACGGACAAGATGGCGGCTGTGTACTTTCCGGTCACGTGACTGCAAGATCTCTATAGGACACTGTGGGTGGTAGAAAAGGGCAACTGGACTTGCTTGAAGATTCTTGAAAACGTTTCACCTCTCGTCCGAAAGGCTTCCTCAGTTCTGTCTGACTAATAGGGATATCGTATCAAGAAAGCACTTCAGAATTGCGGTTATCCCAACTGGGCTTTCCTAAAGAGCATAAAAAGGAACATAACTGACAAGAACGATAACAGGAACAAACGCAAGAACATTGTCATTCCCTACATTTCTGGTCTATCCGAGAAACTCAGGAGGATCTTCTACAAACACAACATTCCGGTACATTTCAGACCCAGTAACACCCTGAAGCAGAAACTGGTCCACCCTAAGGACAGAATACCCAGACACAAACAGGACAACCTAGTGTATGCAATTCAGTGCAGTGATGATTGCACGGACTCCTATATTGGGGAGACAAAACAACCGCTATACAGGCGCTTGGCTCAACACAGGAGAGCCAGCTCCTCAGGCCAGGACTCGGCTGTCTACATTCATCTTAACAACAAAGGACACTCATTTCAGGATTGTAACGTACGTATTTTAGCCAGAGAGGATCGTTGGTATGAGCGAGGAGTTAAAGAAGCCATTTTTGTCAACCTGGAACGGCCATCACTGAACAGAGGTGGGGGTCTAAGACATCATTTATCAACCATCTACAATGCGGTCTTGGACACTCTTCCCAGACGGCTGGGTGTACGCCAGGACCCAGCTGTTTTCGGTGACTCACAGGAGGATAGAGAGAGTCAGATTTCCATTGATCACCCTAACGGGCAATCCTTTGATCACCCTAATGACTCGCTGTTCACACCCAGCCTCCAGTCAGTGCGTTTACATGCACATCCAAATCGAGCTACTGTCGGCAATCGAGCTAAGGGTCCCAGCAGGGGTGGCAGAGAAATCCAATCCTACATGCACACAAGTTAATCGAGCTATTGTGTGAGGTACATTGTGCACCCGAGCCGCAGGTGGCGCTACACGCCCCATCGTGTTGGTACACTTCCGGTTGTCGTCATGAAGAAGAGCTATTCAAGAGTATAAACAAAGTTATCAGCAGTGTTGCCAGATACTGCTGACGTTTTCCAGCCCAAAACATGTTCAAATCCGCCAAAATGCACTTAAAACCGCCCAATCTGGCAACACTGGCAGTTCCGTGTTCACAAGTTCCGTGCTCAAGCTGTTAGGCTTGCTGTAACAGACTGTATGGCTACAAACTGTCCTGCGCAGACCACTGTTTTGTAAGACAACTTATTTTGCACAATTGTATATTTTTCTAAAGTCCATTTTTTGCTTACAAAAAAATTTTTTTTTTTTGCTTACAAAAAATATTTTTCTAAAGTCCATTTTTTGCTTACAATTTAACTTATGTCTTAATAAACACACAAAAAGTTCAATTGTTTTGTTTTTAAAAGTGGAACGAAGTCTCGCTACCACAAGATAACACGCGATTTCATAAGACTCTTTACTGGCTGTGTGTGGTGTACAGTACGTTTGTAAATGTTATGCGTTCTTTTATCATCGTGGGAATTGATTATAGCTCTAAATAAATATTGAAGTTTTTTTTTAAAGAATCCGTATAACTTTATTTATACGCCCGTATACTACGTTTATTGAATCAAATCCGTATAAAATACGGACATTCCGTACACTGTAAAAAAAGAATAGTCGAGAATACTTGAAATTTCAAGGCAACAGTCTGCATTAAGAATTTTATGTTTTGCCAACGATGTATGCCAATGATAATCCAAACTATGATAACACTTATCTTTATTAAGAATTCTTAATTAAGTCAATTTTAAATTCCTCATTCTGCCAACATAGATTTCTCTTTTTGCTGAACAGTGGCATTCCCAGTAGTACAAAAAGGCAATTGAGGTTATCACAATTTTTTGGGGGGCTTTTTTTACCTTTATTTGGATAGGACAGTGTAGAGACAGGAAATGAGCAGGAGAGAGAGAAGGATCAGGAAATTACCTCAGGTCGGAATCGAACCCGGGTCCCCGGACTTATGGTATGGCGCCTTATCCACCTGAGCCACGACAACATGAGCTTCAACCGGAGAGAGAACCACATTGCCCAGCCCTTGCATTTGTGAGAGGAAACCCCGTGTCTTGGTCATTAAGAGCATGTGCTGAATAAACACCTGTGGCAATTATGTATTTTCAATTCAGATTATTCACTATTGCATATTTACACATCATTGAGGTGCACCCTATCAGTTTGATGTGGATTTTTCTGTTCGTTAATAATTATTCATATTTTCTTGTCCATTCAATTGTGAACATGGAATTACTTGAACAAAGCATAATTCTATTTTTTAGAATTATTCACATCAAGAAAAATCCACATCAAACTGATAGGGTGCACCTCAATGATGTGTAAATATACAATAGTGAATAATCTGAATTGAAAATACATAATTGTCACAGGTGTTTATTCAGCGCATGCTCTGAATGACCAAGACACGGGGTTTCCTCTCACAAATGCAAGGGCTGGGCAATGTGGTTCTCTCTCCGGTTGAAGTTCATGTTGTTGTGGCTCAGGTGGATAAGGTGCCATACCATAAATCTGGGGGCCTGGGTTTGATTCCGACCTGAGGTCATTTCCTGATCTCTCTCTCCTGCTCATTTCCTGTCTCTACACTGTCCTATCCAAATAAAGGTGAAAAAAGCCCAAAAAAAAATTGTGATAACCTCAATTGCCTTTTTGTACTACTGTGAATGCCACTGTTCAGCAAAAAGAGAAATCTATGTTGGCAGAATGAGGAATTGAAAATTGACTTGATTAAGAATTCTTAATAAAGATAACAGTGTTATCATAGTTTGGATTATCATGGGCACATCGTTGGCAAAACATAAAATTATTAATGCAGACTGTTGCCTTGAAATTTCAAGTATTCTCAACTATTCTTTTTTACAGTGTATAGGTTGACATGTATGTGTACAGATGTATTTGGTGATACAGTAAGTGAGCTAAATTTTAACAGTGCAAACAATGCCACAAAAAGAAAAGATTCATGCCGTTGTCATGCCGACCGAGGCTGTTGTGTTTCCCGATTGTGGTCTCGTCACTCGTCACTTCCTGAAGGGGCAGTGCTGAAGTAAGTAGCTCGAATACGTAGCTCAATAGGGTATACATGCACTAAGTAGCTCGGCAGAAATCGCATAATCTAGGTCGTGTAGCTCGATTACGAGAAATCAAGTTCGGTTCAATTTCAGCCGAATTAAGGTGTATACATGGCATTTTGAACTTCGATTTCAGTCGAGCAACGGCAGAAATTCGATTCTCTCTATGTGCATGTAAACGCACTGACAGACCCACACCAACATGATGCCTCAATGACACCTTAGATGAGCTGGTCATCAGAATTCTGATTCTGATTCTGATCCAGGAGAGGATAAATATCTGATACTCCCTATTAGTCAGACAGAACTGAGGAAGCCTTTCGGACGAGAGGTGAAACGTTTTCAAGAATCTTCAAGCAAGTCCAGTTGCCCTTTTCTACCACCCACAGTTTACTATGACCTGGATGATTGAGAATCTTCACAGACAAGCAATAGGACACTTATTAGGAATATTGACTTCAACAAATAAACCCTGAAACAAGTAAGTAAAGAGCTGTGTTCTCTCCTCAGGGATTTCAAATAGCATCCTGGTAAACGGTCATTTTGAAATCGTATTTTGCTTCTTGAAATGGCGTCAAAATCCACCCTGTATGTTTCGTAAATACATTCAGTCGGTAAACAGGAAGTCGATGTGCAACAGACCTGAAAACGGTATGTATGGCATAGAACCCTCAAGCTGAAGCTCGATACCAAATATCAAGCAGTTGTGATTTGTAGTTGCTGAGAAAAAGGTTATGAAAAATTTGTAAATCCACCCTATATGTTTCGTAAATAAAGTCAGTAAACAGGAAGTCGATGTGCGACAGACCTGAAAACGGTATACATGGTATAGAACCCCAAGCTGAAGTTTGGGACCAAGTGGCTACGATTTGTGGTTGCTGAGAAAAAGGATGTTTCGGACGGACGGAGATACGGACAGACAGAGGTAAACCAGTATAAACCGGGGCGGGGATATAATAAAAAAAAAGACCATTTTAGACAGGGAGTTTATGTGATTTTCAAAAGAGAGGGCAGGATCAAAGATAACACTGAGGTTATGTATAGTGGGTGAAGGTTTAATGACAGTGCCATCAATGACCAGATTAAAACTACTATTGGAGGAGGTGATTGATTTGGAACCTACCAGTATTAAGTTTTAAAAAAAGTTAGCATTCACTCACAGCTCGAGAATGAGGGAGGCAGGGCAGATGTAGAAGGGCTGCAGCTGATGGAAATTTGCACATCATTTGCATATCAATGAAAATTCAAACCACGACATGATCATCTGGCCCAGGGGTAGCACATAGATAGTGAACAGAAGAGGACCTAAGACTGAACCCTGTGGGACACCACAATTGACTGATACTATCAAAGATTTGTACTTGGCACTGGAAATAAACTGCTGTCTATCTGTGAGCAGGGTTTCCCCAGGTTTGACCACCATAAATTTAAGACTTTAAGACCTTTTTAAGACCACTTAAATGAGAATTAAGACCTACATCGCACCCATTACGCGGTCGTAGAACACCAGATCAAATTCCCAATAATGACAAATGTTTCAAGTAAAAATACTTTTATTATAAAAGTTAGATACTTAAAAGTCATTATGTGCATTGCTTGTCGAATCTTCACATTCAAGACAAAAAAAATAAGTCTAAACCTGGAAGAAAGGAGCACAACGTAGGGTCCAAGTCCATGGCCTTAAAGGTACACAAAAATGCAATTGAGGTATTTCACCTGACGTCACAGGGTCACGTGACGCCCCGGTGTCCGCCATTTTGAACGTCAAGCTACATACTAACGCTGCAGACAGAGAGGGAGAACCAGCTTATAAAAAAACACGTTACAGACACCTAGAATAGATTAATTTGTCAGTAAGCACTCTATAAATAACCATGGTGTTTGCTTGTTGTGCTGTGGGCTGCCACAACAGACAGGGACAGCGTGCAGGACGCTCCTTTTACCGGTTTCTAGTGATGGGAATTTCGGCTCTTTTTCGGGAGCCGGCTCTTTTGGCTCTTCTTACTATAAGGAGCCGGCTCTTTCGGCTCCCAAATGGCTCCTGAGATTTTATTTTTGATTTAATTGCTGCAATTAACTAGTTAATTAATTACATTATTATTTATATTTTATCAATAGGATGTTTTCCATTTTATTTTTTAGTTTTTGTAGCCATTGTAAAGCTTTGTAAAGTATAGCAGTGTAACAACGTTCTAGCTATAGAAATAAAACTAACTTACCAATTAATAAATTATTTTCTCACAAACATAATGCAAAACCGTGTTATATTACCAATATAGAATACACAGCTGATTTTCCCCTCCTCAGGTGCCTCACAGACTCCTCTCCCCTGCGCTCCACAGCTTTAAGCATTACACCAATTTTCGTATTTTCGCAGCTGTGAATGACATCAACCCCCCCAACCAAAAAAAAGTAGGCGTACACCATGCTACTTTTTTTCCTTTGAATGGTAATAGACAACACAAAGACGCAATCGGACAGCAACTTTTTTTGTGAAAGTCTCTCTCTGAGGCACCTAAGGACAAAAAACTAATTCGGCTCCCCAACTCGGCTCCCACCGAAGAGCCGGCTCCCGTCGTTCACTTCAAAGAGCCGGCTCTTTGAACCGGATCGTTCGCGACCGACACATCACTACCGGTTTCCTACTGACCCGGACAAGAGGGCCAAATGGATTGCAGCTGTGAAGAGACAGGATTGGGAGCCAACAGAGTACTCCAGACTTTGCAGTGATCATTTCATTTCAGGTTAGTTTATCAGTTAACGCAATTTTGATAAAATATATAGCAAAAAGTAAATGGGTCAGTGTTTGTTAACCCATCTGAGCAGTGAAACAAGGCAGTGTTAATTTGTCTAGGGTTGCATGTAGCAGACATCAGACATAAAACGCAATAACAGAGGCTAGAAAGAAACGGGACACAGAAATAGACAAACAGGGCTCCATACCAAGGCTGGGTACAGTGTTTGTGATAAAAGACAGATCCAATTTAACACGAATCACAGCTTACTTTCTTGTTAAAATGTGCAAAGGTCTCCACCATCTCATACCGCCTTGCACTGAAGGACTTAAGCGTGCCGTCCAAAATGGCTGCGTCACGTGACTTGGTCACGTGGGTGAAATACCTCAATAGGCATACCAACACATTAATGCCAAAGGTGTGCACTCACCAGTCAAAAAGCCAAACTGAGGGCCTAACTCGAGGCCTAAAGAACTGTCTCTGAACTAATTATGACCATGCACCCAGAGATGATACTTAAAATAAAAGTGATGTGGGTGTATTTTTTTTTTAAATAAAATATCAAAACATTCACAACACTCTAAACAGACAAACTCTTTGTCTTATGCCATGTACACACGTAGCCGGGTATTTTTAAAACCGAACATTTTCCTCCCCTCCGTTTATAAAAATGTTTTATCCACACCACCTCGTCTTCGAAAAAAATCCCTTCCACACATAACCGAACATCTGCGTTTTCAATCACATTCATAAGCATTCCAAACCTGTAGATGGCATTATTTCCCCAAATCTTACCCCCTAATCACATCGCCTGTGCTCTTGGAGCAGTAGTTGGGCTTCTAAAATTAAACATGTAAATAGCACCTGCACAATAATTAACGCTTTCAAGGCACTACTCCGATCCATTACTCTTTAGCTAGCCGCACACTACGCCGATTTTCAGCGTACCGAGCCAACTGAAGTCGTGAGTCAGGCGTAATGACTAGTTTTCGATGGTACCGACTCATCTCACAGCCGATTCGAAAAACTAATCGGGAGCCAGACTGATCGGCGAGAGTCGCTAGCAATAGCCAATCATATCTTTCGCATATAACACGTGACATCATTAAACACAATTTCTAGCGCGAGAAATACGTGTTGGTAGCACCTAATGCAGGTATATACTGTAATTCCATAGACTGAAGCTTTATCCATAGACACAGTGGGCTGGAAAGCCACTCTGCTCAAGTTGTGTGGCTGAATTCCAAATCGCTTTAACTCCCCTATATAAGTGCACTATTTAAGGTTGGAAATAATAGCTCATGCAGCCTAGATAGTGCGCTACATATTCCATGTTGTGTCATTTGTAATTCAGCCTGTAGCATCTTCAAGTGTTGGATTTAACAGTAACTATATCCAACAGCCAGTCACAAAGCTATTAAGTTGTCACGTGTCGCTTCAATCGTGACTGCACTCGTCAACAGTCGGGGGATATGTGTGTGCCTTGTCGGGAGTCGGCTCTGAAATGGGTCGGTTCGGTACCGCGTGGATCGCCGTGGTGTGCGGCTAGCTTAAGTCCATGCTTAATCTGGCTTCTGCAGTAAACAAAGGTTGCACGTTTGACGTCAGGGCAGATTTGTTGTCATTTTTTTGGCGCAGATTGTGACGTTCTAAAACGCAAAACTCCGGTTATCTCTGTCTACATGAAAAGGCATACACGGAGTTTTCAAAAATCTTCACTTTGCCCGGAGTTTTTTTAAATATTCGTTTTTGATGTGTTTTCATGTGGATGACAGGCCAAAACGTAGAAAAATATCTTCGATTTAGCAGATACCCGGCTACGTGTGGACGGGGTCTTAGTTTCCCAGCACTTACTTCAACCATTTTACATTTTGTACCCTTGTAAACAAGGGAGGGAGAGAGATACAGAGGGGCATAGATAGATAAGAAACGAGGGAGATAGATGGGGAGAGAGATAGATAGATGGATAGAAAAGAGGTAAGCCTAAAGTCTCTTAAAGGTGCACAAAAATGCAATTGGCGTACCAATACATTGGTACAAAGGTGTGCACTCACCAGTCAAAAAGCCAAATTGAGGGCCCAACTCAAGGCCTAAAGAACGGTCTCTAAACTAATTATGACCATGCACCCAGAGATGATAAACAGACGAACTCTTTTGGCCCTTTTCCACTACCCTTTTTCAGCTCACTTCAGCTCGCTTCAGCCCGACACGGCTCGCGTTTCGACTACCAAAAACCAGCACGACTCAGCTCGTTTCAGCCCTGCTTAGCCCCTAAAACTCGCACCGTTTTGGAGTGGGGCTGAAGCGAGCCAAACCGTGCCGAGTGAGGTTGGGGGCGTGAGCAGACACTCCCCTGTGCACTGATTGGTGAGGAGGAGTGTCCTCACACGCCCACACACGCCCCGCGAGCGCACTGGGATCTGTAAACACCGCAAACCCGGAAGGAGAAGAATTACGAATTACGAGAATTTCTGAAGCCTTATGTGCCTCGCCTCATCTATACGCTCTTGCCAGTATCTGTCCGCGTTGTCGGTGACAACAAGCCACAGCACCAAGACCAGCAACACTAACGACTCCATGTCCTCCATGTTTATTGTTTACTATTCGGGTCGTGAGACTACCGCTTAAAAGCTCACTGAATCAGTGACATACAGAGCATCGTGGACGAGTTCGCGGAGCGCAAGGCTCGTCGTATGCCCTTCAAATAATGCGCGCAGTAGGCTATTGATGTTTTATTATGAGCCATGTACAGTATGTCGCCTAATGTTTTTTTGTTTCTGAGTTACATGTTCGTTTGAAGGACTTAATGTACAAAATAACATAGTTGCACCCCGTAGTGTTGAAATTGGTAAACACAGTGCATTCAGTGAGGTTTGCACCGCCCTCCTTTTATTTCTGACTCTTCCTGTCACCGTTGCAACCTCTGAGCGCTCATTCGTATGCCCTTCAAATAATGTGCGCAGTATAGGCTATTGATGTTTTATTATGAGCCATGTACAGTATCCTAATGTTTTTTGTTTCTGAGTTACATGTTCGTTTGAAGGACTTGATGTACTAAATAACATAGTTGCACCCGGTAGTGTTGAAATTGGTAAACACCGCAGCTGCGGACATTTTGTAGCCTAAAATGATGTTATGATAAGCTTTAATAAAGGGCCCGGTCATTTGCCCCGCCCCCGGCCCGGCTCTGACTTGTTCCGCCACTGTCACTGATGTCACTGTTTGCGCTGCTTAACGACATCACGTGACGTCCACCCACTTTCGCTAACTCCACCCAATGTGTCCACCCACTTCCAGCCAGCACGGTTCAGCGCGGTTGTAGTCGAAATGCAACTCCAACAGCTCCGCTCAGCTCGACTCAGCTCGGCACGGCTCAGCCGCGTTTGTAGTGGAAAAGCGGCATAAGTCTTAGTTTCCCAGCATTCAACTTGCTTCAACCATTTTACATTTTGAAGAATAAAAAGAAATGTAAATACTCCTAGTAAACAAGGGAGGGAGGGAAGACATAGATGTGGAGGTGGATAGATAAGAGACACAATGAGATAAATAGATAGATAGGAAAGAGGTATACAGATGGATAAGAGATTGATAGGAGAGAGCGATAGACATAATATAGATAGATAACACAGTGGTAGACAGACATAAGAGATAGATGGGGAGAGGAGAGGAAAGATAAAAAGATATAGATAGAATAGTGAGATATATAGATGGATAGGACAGACAGAGTGGTAGACAGTTAAGAGAGAGAGACAGACCGACAGATAGATAGGAGATAGACAGACAGGAGAGAGCGAGCGATAGATATATATGAGAGAGAGAGGGATAGAGACAGATAGATAGGAGAGTGGTCCATTTGTTTACTTTTCGTCGTCTTGTTTAGACTTTCGTCGAACATTATGACGAATCCACCACTTGCCTCGTTAACGTCTTTGACCAACTCCTTCGTTATATAAGGAGCAAGACCGAATTTTGTTATGCAAGACGTTTTGTTTTTTCCACAGGAGAATGTTGTAGTGACTTCTGAGCCTTAAAGAGTTCGCTTATGCCCTCATTCGAGCTGTACGAGTGGTGTTCCGTAATTGTTTTTAAAATCCAGAGCACCTCTGCCCGAAGTGTCGGGGCTCCACCGACACCCATCATGCCACTGCTCGGCCCTTGTGTTGTTGCTAGCCTTGCCGATGATGTCTGGCTTGGCTGATGCTGCTGACGTTCGACAGTGGTGCTCGTGCCAACTCCAGGTGCATTCGGAGATTGAACCGTGCAGAACTGAGCGATGGGCTGGTGGCGGTGGAGGGCAGATGCAATGTGCTTTGAGCTCTTCATGTGAGACTCTAAAGCAAAATGACCTATAGTGGACAACTTGAAGGTCTTTCGACAAACACAGCATCTTGCTTCAACGCCGCTTCCAGGAACCTCTCTCACCCAATCACGATATCTTTCATCTGAAAGCCACTGCTGACCAGTGTTGGGCACGTTACTTTCAAAAAGTAATTAGTTAAAGTTACTAGTTACTTTTCCCAAAAAGTAACTGAGTTAGTAACGGAGTTACTTTGTCATTAAAGTAACTAATTACCAGGGAAAGTAATTATTCCGTTACATTTTGTTACCCCCCCCAAAAAAAAATCAATCAAATTCAATTAATCATAATAAAAGTGAATGTTAAATGTGTTTAATGACTGAAATGGACACTTAACAGAACTAATCAGTAACATTATCTACACTATATTAATATTTTTATGGGACAATGTGAGAAGACATCTATCAAATTTAATATTTTTTTGTAGTTATTAAAATTGTTACTAATTACTGGCCACTGACGAGGACAAACGCTTTGTTCCTCGACGTAATGTGCATTGCACGTACACATTTTTGCCTTTTATTTCAAGTAATGAAAAGCAATGGCTGTATTTCCAATTTGAAAGCGCAGTCTTGGGCTGACCGCTCGCCATCGCCGTGTCTTCTGATTGAAATTGTGCGCAGTAGTGCAGTAGGCGTGGCCTACCTACGTATGTTGTCCAAATCTACTCTGATTGGCTTACTGTGCCGTTGTCTCGTGTCTCCCCGCCCCACACTAAAGCAGAGTAAAGAAAGGCTGAACGAGCAGCGTGCCAGATGAAAACAGCTTTAATAAAGTAACGCATAGTATTTTATTGTAAGTAACGGGAACGGCGTTATAACGATGTAAAAAGTCATTAGTTAGATTACTCGTTACTAAAAAAAGTAACGCCGTTAGTAACGCCGTTTATTTCTAACGCCGTTATTCCCATCACTGCTGCTGATTAAAACGACACTTCCCCATGCTGCGATTCGCAGTCTCCTCTCCACCACGGACTCCGACGATTGCGCTGGCGCGAAAATGTATCAATATTGTTTCTTCCTTTGCGCATACTCCAAGAAATTCACTGATGTTACGCAAAACCCACGTTTTCACATTGTAGAATAGTATGAGTAAATTTAAGACCTTTGTTTAAAAAATTAAGACTAGTGGCCCTTTTCCACTACCCTTTTTCAGCTCACTTCAGCTCGCTTCAGCCCGACACGGCTCGCGTTTCGACTACCAAAAACCAGCACGACTCAGCTCGCTTCAGCCCTGCTTAGCCCCTAAAACTCGCACCGTTTTGGAGTAGGGCTGAAGCGAGCCGAGTGAGGCTGGGGGCGTGAGCAGACACTCCCCTGTGCACTGATTGGTGAGGAGGAGTGTCCTCACATGCCCACACACGCCCCGCGAGCGCACTGGGATCTGTAAACACCGCAAACCCGGAAGGAGAAGAATTACGAATTACGAGAATTTCTGAAGCTTTATGCGCCTCGCCTCATCTATACGCTCTTGCCAGTATCTGTCCGCATTGTCGGTGACAACAAGCCACAGCACCAAGACCAGCAACACTAACGACTCCATGTCCTCCATGTTTATTGTTTACTATTCGGGTCGTGAGACTACCGCTTAAAAGCTCACTGATGTCACTGTTTGCGCTGCTTAACGACATCACCTGATGTCCACCCACTTTCGCTAACTCCACCCAATGTGTCCACCCACTTCCAGCCAGCACAGTTCAGCGCGGTTGTAGTCGAAATGCAACTCCAACAGCCCCGCTCAGCCCGACTCAGCACGGCACGGCTCAGCCCGACTCAGCACGGCACGGCTCAGCCCGACTCAGCCGCGTTTGTAGTGGAAAAGCGGCATTGGACAAAGCAATTTAAGACTTTTTAAGGCCTTAATTTTGGAATATTAAATTTAAGACTTTTTTAAGACTTTTAAGACCCCGCGGCTACCATGGTGAGATAGGATTTTAACCAAAAGGTCCAAAAGAAGGAGTATAAAAGAAGGAGCCCAAGCATCAGCAGAGGAAAAGAGGTCATTAACTACCCTAAGAAGCACAGACTCAGTACTGCGAGATGAGGGAAAACCAGACTGATATAGTTCATAAAGATTATTAGTAGCAAGATGTGACTGTAGCTGTGTGGCAACAACCCTTTCAAGAAGTTTTGTAGTATATGGTAGAACAACAGAATGACAACAGAAGAGTCATCTTTTTATTTTAGCAATTTCCATTAACAAATTATTTAACTCAGTGGTATATTACATTTAAGTTCATCTTTTTGGATGGTGTGAAATCCTAATTAACGGTTATTCCACAAAATCGAGTCGTACATGAGCTGATAGCTGATGAGGCGTGTAGCGCCAGGTTGGCTATAAGCCATGTACAACGAGATTGAGTGGAATAACTGTTTTATTCTATCCACATTCACTGGATTTTGAGAAACGGAGCATTTTTATTTTTTTTGCAAATTCGATAAATAAAAACTTGATACAAAACATCCGACAAAATCATTTCCGCTTCGAAAGTAAACAAACAGGCGAAATGACAGTAGCGATTTGTGAAAAATGCTATAATAATAATAATAATTCTTAGAAAAAGATTCATTCTTCCATCAAATATTTTTATTGCATATTTTGTTGCGCCTTTTTTTTGTATTTTCTGGGGTTTTGTTTTCGAGTAGAGTTTTTATTTCATCCTCGGTTGGTTCAGCAAAACGCTCTGCCATTTTGTTTTTCTCTACTCACGGTATATGAGCTGACAGCCTAGTAGTAGAGTAGCCAATCAGAGTGTGTGATTGCTCATATCCAGTGAATGTGGATAGAATAATAACTATGATACTGCTTTAAGTTTCAATGTTACATACCAATTGCAGAGTCAAGGCAATAAACACTACTCCTACTCACACTGCTCTACGTCAAATACTAATAAAAGTCTCTCATATTGTGTCATTTAGTACACGGCTGTAAAAAAAAGTACAAACAGTCAAGATTTTATTTCCAACAAGTGGAAAAGCTCATCACGTGTAACACCCATGACTACTCATTACCTGTACGTGTACGGCCCGAGCTCAATCACTACAGGTCTGTCTCCGGACAGCACTTCCTCAGGATTGCTCAGATTGAAGAAGTAAAACTGCATGTACACAGGCGGAGGTGGATCATGCCACACCGCAAAGGCCTCTGTCCCGTTTTCCAGCACCACTTCCTGTAGGTGAAAAGTCAGCAAACTTTTATGCACGTGATTAATATAATGAATTGTCAGCAGAGAAAGCACGGCACACCAGCAAACAGACACTAAAAATATAATACTAAGAAAATATTAACCACGTACGGTATCTTTCATTCATGATGGAAGATATTAACATTCATCAACAACTCTGATATTACAATCCTAGTTAAAATCTCATCTCATTATCTCTAGCCGCTTTATCCTTCTACAGGGTCGCAGGCAAGCTGGAGCCTATCCCAGCTGACTACGGGCGAAAGGTGGGGTACACCCTGGACAAGTCGCCAGGTCATCACAGGGCTGACACATAGACACAGACAACCATTCACACTCACATTCACACCTACGGTCAATTTAGAGTCACCAGTTAACCTAACTGCATGTCTTTGGACTGTGGAGGAAACCGGAGCACCCGGAGGAAACCCACGCGGACACGGGGAGAACATGCAAACTCCGCACAGAAAGGCCCTCACCGGCCATGGGGCTCGAACCCAGGACCTTCTTGCTGTGAGGCGGCACGGTGGTGTAGTGGTTAGCGCTGTCGCCTCACATAAAATATAAAATATAAAACATCAAATATTACGCCAAATCCTCTCTGCTTCTGAAAAACAGACTTGCTTAAGGATCTGATTTTAACAGTTTAAATGAATAAAGGTAAATAGTGTATATAGTGCCCTACTTGTGTAACAGATATTACACAATAGCTATGGAGAAGCATAAAGGTTAGAAGAGCAGCTTTGAGATCAAAAGGTCACAGGTTCGAGTCCCTGGACCAGCAGGAATGGCTGGATAAGAGCTTCTGCTAAATGCCTGTAATGTAATATTTGATATTCAGTTACACGTGCTGTGATATATTCAATCAAGTTGATGTTAATCTACAAATGGATTTATTTATTACACAATGAATACCAAGTGCTATAACAAACTAAACACTACAATCCCTATAGCTGTGATTTACTTACCCTTTTTATCTTGTTGTACAATAGGTTTTGGAAAACCTGAGCCAAAACCATAGCAATTCCAGCAATTAATATAAGAATAGCGAGCACCCCGGTGCTGTAGAGGCAACAAGACTTCATAATTATTGCAAGGTTTACAAACAGTATCAGCTCAAACACCCTGTCTGTTGTTTCGGTTCAGCAAACACTGGTCACAGCCTAATCCTTACTGCGCATGCGCACCATTTACACGCATGCGTATTGAGGCGCTCATCTAGCTCAGGACAGCGGCCATGATCATAAGGTCAATAGGATAAGCTAAACGTCCACAATATCTATCGCAGAAAAATATAAAAATGACACAAAACAATTAAGTTTAAACTCTGAATGCAGCCGTATTTAGCGATGATCAGTGCATTACTGTCTGAATTATGGGTGGACGTCATAACAGGCATTCAAAAATGAAACCAAAATGTCTGAGGCCCTTCCGGAACAGGCTCATTTAACTTTTGTGTCCTCCCTGTCATTACTAATAGGAGTTATTTGATGATTGTTAAAAAGAGAGTGATTGATGAGGTGATTCACACTTGGGTTGGGCTCGAAATGATAGTCGTGCCTCATACATTACATTGCACACATATATATATTTTTTTTCAATACAGACATATAGTAACAGCCCTGTGATGACCTGGTGACTCTAAATTGACCGTAGGTGTGAATGTGAGTGTGAATGGTTGTCTGTGTCTATGTGTCAGCCCTGTGATGACCTGGCGACTTGTCCAGGGTGTACCCCGCCTTTCGCCCGTAGTCAGCTGGGATAGGCTCCAGCTTGCCTGCGACCCTGTAGAACAGGATAAAGCGGCTAGAGATGATGAGATGAGATGAGATGAGACATACAGTAACAGCCCTGTGATGACCTGGCGACTTGTCCAGGGTGTACCCCGCCTTTCGCCCGTAGTCAGCTGGGATAGGCTCCAGCTTGCCTGCGACCCTGTAGAACAGGATAAAGCGGCTAGAGATAATGAGATGAGATGAGAGACATACAGTAACTGCCAACTTTAGATTTACAGTGTGTACAGCTTTACCAGTTCTGTGAACAAGTGGATTGGAGTGAAATATTCAGTTTGTTGACATTAAAATTTCAATCTAAAGAGGGAGCTTGAGCCAATTAATAATAAATATTATAAATATATTTATTAGCATGATATAATTGGGGATATTTTTTATGAAGATCAATAGTTACACCAGGGTCCAGCTTCTGAACAATTGATGTACAAATGTTAAATTATTACATTACCGAATATCTTTCTAGCTACAGGAATCAACTGTGCAGGGAATAAATGTTATAGACTGACTGCAGTTTGTCTACTGCTGACTGCAGTCACAGTGCTGTGGATCAAAGTCACCATCCTAACTACAAACACCAACCAACTACAGACCAGTTACAACACCCTGATTATAGAGAGAGACCAGTTACAACACCCTGACTATAAAGAGAGACCAGTTACAACAACCTGACAATAGATAGAGACCAGTTACAGACCAGATACAACACCCTGACTATAGAGAGAGACCAGTTACAGACCAGATACAGTACAACACTTTGACTATAGAGAGAGACCAGTTACAGACCAAATACAACACCCTGACTACAGAGAGAGACCAGTTACAGACCAGATAAAACACCTTGACGATAGAGAGACCAGTTACAAACTAGATACAACACCCTGATTATAAAGAGAGACCAGTTACAGACCAGATACAACACCCTGACTATAGAAAGAGACCAGTTACAGACCAGATACAACACCCTGACTATAGAAAGAGACCAGTTACAGACCAGATACAACACCTTGACAATAGAGAGAGACCAGTTACAGACCAGATACAACACCCTGACTATAGAGAGAGACCAGTTACAGACCAGATACAGTACAACACTTTGACTATAGAGAGAGACCAGTTACAGACCAAATACAACACCCTGACTACAGAGAGAGACCAGTTACAGACCAGATAAAACACCTTGACGATAGAGAGACCAGTTACAAACTAGATACAACACCCTGATTATAAAGAGAGACCAGTTACAGACCAGATACAACACCCTGACTATAGAAAGAGACCAGTTACAGACCAGATACAACACCCTGACTATAGAAAGAGACCAGTTACAGACCAGATACAACACCTTGACAATAGAGAGAGACCAGTTACAGACCAGATACAACACCCTGACTATAGAGAGAGACCAGTTACAGACCAGATACAGTACAACACTTTGACTATAGAGAGAGACCAGTTACAGACCAAATACAACACCCTGACTACAGAGAGAGTGTTAGGACTTGGACTGTTTTGGCCTCTAGAGGCCGCTGTTATTTCCTTTTCGTGTCTTGTTTATTTTGGCCTCTAGAGGCCGCCACTGTTCCTGTGTTTTGTGTTTTTGTTAATTGCCTGTTAGTCCTAATTATCTTCACCTGTGTCCTTAATTAGTTTGTGTATTTATACCCCTGAGTTCAGTCCTCTTGTCACGGAGTCTTTGTGCTGTTATGTTTATCTCCAGTTTCCTTTGTACTGTGTTTTGTGGATCTTCTGAGCTTTTGCATTTTTGCCTTTTTCTTTTTGAATTATACTCTTTGTTTTTGTTTTTTGTTTTTGTTTTGCCCTGGATTGTATATAGTGTACATAGTATAAATAAACCTTTTGTTACTTTTTCTACTTCCGCCTCACGCCTCTGCATTTGAGTCATTCCCCTGGTGGCCTAGTGGGGGTTTGCTGGATCATCACACCAACGAACCAGGTTCGAATCCCAGCAAAACCCTAACAGAAAGACTCCGTCATGACCGACTCAGCAGAGGCTGCTTCAACTGTCTACCCGGCCAACCTTCAGGGAATTATGGCAGCTCCGACACGCTTCGGAGCGACCATGGACGCTCATGGACGTACGCTCACCAGCCAACGTGAGGCCCTTGCTCGCCACGAGGAACTGCTTCAGCAAATTGGGAAAACCCTGGCACAGCTGACATCTCTGCCTGCATCTCCTGCTCCTGATCCTGATCCAGCTCCCACTCCTGCTCCAGTGCCTCCTGCCATGCTGCCTTCTTCACCTCGCGAACCCAGCCTTCCTGCACCACAGAGGTATGACGGCAAGCACAGTGAGTGCCGAGAGTTCCTTACCCAGTGTCAACTCACCTTTGAGCTTCAGCCTACCACCTACACTACGGATCGCCGCAAGATTGCCTTTGTGATCACCTTATTAGCTGGTAAGGCGCGAGCCTGGGCTACTGCTATCTGGCAAAGACAGGGACCTGAGTGCTTTGATTTCCAGCTGTTTTCTGAAGAGATGCTTCGGGTCTTCGATCAGGCAGACATCAGTACCGACGCAGCCCGAAAGCTCATGTCCATCCGGCAAGGAGGAAGCGTCGCAGATTACGCCATCTCGTTCCGAACACTCGCAGCAGTAAGTGGATGGAACGAGACTGCCCTGGTGTCAGCCTTCCACCATGGTCTGTCTGACCCCATCAAGGACGGTCTGGCCTCTATTGGATGCCCAAGTGACCTCGAAACCCTCATCTCACATGCTATTCGTCTGGACAACAGGATGAGAGAACGCCACCAAGCCTTGAGCCCCCCCAGCCTCCCTACCTCTACCTGGAGACCATCTACCTCCTTCAGTGACTGTCCAGAACCCATGCAAGTGGGTCGTACTCGCCTCTCCGCATCTGAGAGGGAGCGCAGAAGGAGGGACAAGTGCTGCATCTACTGTGGCAAGCCTGGTCACTTCCGAGCATCATGTCCCGAACTCTTGGGAAAAGGACCGCCCCGTCCAGCCGAGGGAGGGTTGTGACGGGGCCTACCCTCTCTCCCGGACTCCCTGGTCAAGGAATCTACATCCCGGTCTCCATCTCCTGGGGTGAGTCTGTCCACTCTTGTCAAGCTTTGATAGACTCAGGGGCGGCTGGGAACTTTATGGATATTCACTTCGCCCAAAGCATCAATATACCTACTGCACCTCTTGAAGTCCCTCTGTCTGTGTCTGCCATCGATGGCCAAGCGTTAGGTGATGGAAGAGTCACCCAAGTTACTTCTCCAGTCTTCCTCCAGTCTCAAGGTCACAAGGAAGAAATATCCCTGCACCTGATTCCTTCACCTGAGTTCCCAGTTATTCTAGGCCTTCCTTGGCTTATTCGCCACAACCCTCGCATAGACTGGGTAACAAGCCAGGTTGTGGAATGGGGCCCTGCATGCCATGCCTCTTGTCTGCTCTCTAGCTCTCCTGTGTCTCCTGCCGAGCCCCCTGATCTCACCGAGTTATCTCAAGTTCCCACAGAGTACTGGGATCTCAAGGAAGTATTCAGCAAGAGCAGGGCCGCCGTTCTTCCTCCGCACCGGGCCTACGACTGTGCCATCGACTTGCTCCCTGGGACTACCCCTCCTCGTGGCAGACTGTTTTCCCTCTCTCAGCCAGAATGCAAGGCTATGGAGGAATACCTCAAAGACGCCCTGGTCTCTGGGTTCATTCGACCCTCCACCTCACCTGCTGGTGCCGGCTTCTTCTTTGTCGGCAAGAAGGATGGGGGGCTTCGACCATGTATTGACTACAGGGGCCTGAACAAGATCACTGTGCGCAACCGATATCCCCTTCCGCTGATGTCCACTGCTTTCGACCTGCTCCAAGGCGCCACCGTCTTCACCAAGTTGGACCTACGGAACGCATACCACCTCATCCGTATCCGACAGGGAGACGAGTGGAAGACTGCCTTTAACACCCCGTCTGGGCACTACGAATACCAGGTGATGCCCTTCGGACTCACCAACGCACCAGCTGTTTTTCAGGCCCTAATCAACGACGTCTTAAGGGACATGATTAACCTGTACGTCTTTGTCTACCTCGATGACATCCTTATCTTTTCCAAGACCATGCAGGAGCACCGCCACCATGTCCGCCAGGTTCTCCAGAGGCTGCTACAGAACAATCTGTTCGCCAAGGCCCAGAAATGCGAATTTCATGTTCCCGAGGTCTCCTTTCTGGGATTTATTGTACGGACAGGCCAACTCCAAATGGACCCTGCCAAGACCCTGGCCGTCCGGGACTGGCCTACTCCCAAGTCCGTTAAGGAGGTTCAGCGGTTCTTAGGATTCGCTAACTTCTACCGCAAGTTCATCAGGAACTTCAGTTCTGTGGCAGCACCCATGTCAGACCTCACCAAAGGGACAGGTGGATCTTATGGCTGGTCTCCTCAGGCAGAAAAGGCGTTCAAAGACCTCAAGGCCCGCTTCTGCACGGCACCCATTCTGGTCCTCCCGGACACCTCCCAACCATTCATCGTGGAGGTGGACGCCTCGGACGGTGGTGTCGGCGCGGTACTCTCTCAACGTTCGGAAGGAAAGCTGCACCCCTGCGCTTACTTCTCCCACCGCCTGAGTCCTGCGGAGTCCCGGTACGATGTGGGGGATCGAGAACTGTTAGCGGTCAAACTGGCCCTTGAGGAGTGGAGGCACTGGCTGGAGGGAGCGCAACATCCATTCCTGGTTTGGACTGACCACAAGAACCTGGAGTACCTCCAGCAAGCCAAGAGACTGAACCCTCGACAGGCTAGGTGGGCCCTGTTTTTCAGTCGGTTTGACTTCACCCTCTCGTACCGTCCCGGCTCCAAGAACACCAAACCTGACGCACTGTCCAGGCTGTTCTCTGCCACTAACAGGGAGAATGAAGTTGGGCCTATTATCCCGGTGTCCCGGATTGTGGCCCCTGTCCGCTGGGGTATTGAGGAGGCTGTTCGACGAGCCCAACGCCAGGACCCCGGTCCTGGGACGGGGCCACCGGGCCTCTTGTACGTCCCACATCAAGCCCGGGCCAAGGTTCTCCAGTGGGGTCACTCTTCCCCTCTCACCGCCCACCCGGGAGCTCGGAGGACCCTGGACTTCCTGAAAAGACGCTTCTGGTGGCCTAACATGGAGCAGGAAGTAAGGTCATTTGTCCTGTCCTGTGAGGTTTGCACCAGAACCAAGAACCCACGACAGCGTCCCCAGGGTCTCCTGCATCCTCTGACCATTCCCCGGCGTCCCTGGTCCCACGTGGCAGTCGACTTCATCACGGGTCTCCCTGAGTCACAAGGTAACATGGTCATTTTGGTCATTGTTGACAGATTCTCCAAGGCCTGCCGCTTCATACCTCTGTGCAAACTCCCCTCTGCTCTTGAAACAGCGAAACTTATATCTAATCATGTCTTCCGAGTCTTTGGTCTTCCACAGGACATCGTCTCAGACTGAGGGCCCCAGTTCTCCTCCCGAGTGTGGCACGGGTTCTGCAAGGTCATCGGAGCCACTGCCAGCCTCTCCTCTGGGTTTCACCCACAGTCCAATGGTCAGACGGAGAGGCTCAACCAGGACCTGGAAACCACCCTGCGAGGCCTGGCTATGGATAACCCGACATCGTGGAGCACCTGGCTGCCATGGGCAGAGTACGCCCACAACACCCTGCAGTCATCGGCCACCAAGCTGTCGCCATTCCAGTGCCAATTCGGGTTCCAGCCACCTCTGTTCCTGGACCAGGAGGAGGACGCGGGGGTGCCCTCGGTCAACCAATATGTGAGACGGTGTCGCAAGACCTGGAGCAAGGTCAGGAAGACCCTCATACAGACCTCCAGAACCAACCAGACTCAGGCCAACCGCCACAGAAGACCTGCACACACTTTCCGCCCTGGGCAGCGGGTTTGGCTGTCCACTAAGGACCTTCCGCTGCGGGTGGAGAACCGCAAGCTTGCTCCTCGCTACATTGGCCCCTTCAAGGTGGTGTGCAGGGTGAACCCTGTCTCCTACCGGCTCCAGTTGCCCCGGACTCTGAGGATCAACCCCACTTTCCATGTTTCCCTGTTGCGGCCTGTACTGACGTCTACGTATGCCCCTGCCCCTAGGAACCCCCCACCCCCCCGCATCTTCCAGGGGCAGACTGTGTTCACTGTGCATCGCCTGCTTGACTCCCGCCGGGTCCGCGGCGGGTTGCAATATCTGGTGGACTGGGAGGGCTATGGTCCTGAGGAGCGCTGCTGGGTTCCTGCTCGGGATGTCCTAGATAAAGAACTGTGTCGGTCCTGTGGGTCCTGTTAGGACTTGGACTGTTTTGGCCTCTAGAGGCCGCTGTTATTTCCTTTTCGTGTCTTGTTTATTTTGGCCTCTAGAGGCCGCCACTGTTCCTGTGTTTTGTGTTTTTGTTAATTGCCTGTTAGTCCTAATTATCTTCACCTGTGTCCTTAATTAGTTTGTGTATTTATACCCCTGAGTTCAGTCCTCTTGTCACAGAGTCTTTGTGCTGTTATGTTTATCTCCAGTTTCCTTTGTACTGTGTTTTGTGGATCTTCTGAGCTTTTGCATTTTTGCCTTTTTCTTTTTGAATTATACTCTTTGTTTTTTTTTGTTTTTTTTTTTTGCCCTGGATTGTATATAGTGTACATAGTATAAATAAACCTTTTGTTACTTTTTCTACTTCCGCCTCACGCCTCTGCATTTGAGTCATTCCCCTGGTGGCCTAGTGGGGGTTTGCTAGATCATCACACCAACGAACCAGGTTCGAATCCCAGCAAAACCCTAACAGAGAGACCACACTGTAAAAAATGATTTGTTGTTTTAACTTAAAGTTAGTGCAAGGGTTGCCTTAAGGGCTGACTTAAAATTTTGAGTTCACTGAAATTAATATAGTAAGTTCACAACAATTTAACTTACTATGTGAATTCCTGTGAACTCAAAATTTTAAGTCAGCCCTTGCACTAACTTTTTTAAGTTAAAACAACAAATATTTTTTTTACAGTGCAGTTACAGACCAGATAAAACACCTTGACGATAGAGAGACCAGTTACAAACTAGATACAACACCCTGACTATAAAGAGATACCAGTTACAAACCAGATATAACACCCTGACTACAGAGAGAGACTAGTTACAGACCAGATAAAACACGATAGAGAGACCAGTTACAAACTAGATACAACACCCTGACTATAAAGAGATACCAGTTACAGACCAGATATAACACCCTAACTATAGAGAGAGACCAGTTACAGGCCAGTTACAACAACCTGAATATAGAGACCAGTTACAGACCAGTTACAACACACTGACTACAGAGAAAGACCAGTTACAGACCAGATACAACACCTTGACAATGGATAGAGACCAGTTACAGACCAGATATAACACCCTGACTATAGAGAGAGACCAGTTACAGACCAGATACAACACCCTGAGTACAAAGAGAGATGTATCATGGACAGGCAGTCAACTGACTTCATTTTATTGCCACATAACATTGCTGAGTCTAGACCTGACCAACTGAAGCAACTCCAGATCATAACACTGTGTAAAAACCAGTGGGTGTGGAAATGCTCTTGCCTTCATGATTAAACATAGTCATGAGTTCTGCAGTTGATTTTTAAAAATACACTTTGACTTCACCAAGCATTTAAGTTATTTCTGATTACGGTCAGTCAAGATTTTTTCCGACCACATTTCTTTCTTGAAGTTGATGGTTCACCACTGCCCTTCCAGGTTTTAAGAATGTGTTGGACAGTTCTTAACCCAATTCCAGTAATTTCAACAATCTGTTTAGTAGTTGTTGTTTTTTAATTTCTTGATACAGGCCAATAATTTGACCCTTCTGAAACACAGTAATGATCTTTTCCATGAGCACGGGATCCATCTTCCAACATGGCTGTTAAAGAAATGAGAAGCTACTCATTGCATCAGTTAGGGTTAAAACAATTGTTTCCAGCTGACACTTATTAGTCACTGCAGTAATTATCCAATCAAAGGCCCTTAAATATTTGCTTATTTAAATCCAAATGGCAATTCTTTTTTGAACAGGCAGTGTATTTACATAGAACTGTATGTTATTCACTGGGCTTTTATTCATTTACTCAGTTTGTCCATTGCAATATACTTCTGTGTTTTTTCAGGTACTGGTCATGTGGAAATGCTTTTTAGATATTGAGGACTGTTGTAAACAAGTATGCTGGAAATGATGGATGGTTTGACAGAAACTTATGACTGAATCAATGAATAACTGGCCTTCAGTAACAACATGACTTTCATTACAATTACACATTTACACATACACCAACGGTAGCCATGCTATTGCATTCATTATTGTTTTATGAGTAAAACAAATGTATGTATTATCTCCTTTGCAAAATAAATCCAGTCACCTCCAGAATTATTGGCACCCACCATGAAGAAAAGGTTGTGAAAAAAACTGTCAAAAAAAAAAGTGGATCAAACTCACACTAGAAACATGAGTGAAATCTAATATTTAACCCTCCACTGTATGAATTATGGGCAGCATGGCGGCTTAGTGGTTAGCATTGTCGCCTCACAGCAAGAGTGGCCTGTAGTTCGAGCTCAGTGGCCGGCGAGGGCCTTTCAGTGTGGAGTTTGCATGTTCTCTCCATGTCTGTGTGGGTTTCCTCCAGGTGCTCTGGTTTCCCCAACAGTCCAAAGACATGTAGGTTAGGCTAATTGGTGGCTCTAAATTGACCGTAGGTGTGAATGTGAGTGTAAATGGTTGTTTGTCTCTGTATCAGCCCTGCAATGACCTGGTGATTTGTCCAGGGTGTACCCCACCTCTCGCCCATAGTCAGCTGGGATAGGCTCCAGCTTTCCTGCGACCCTGGAAAACAGGATAAGCGGCTACAGATAATGGATGGATGAATTATTACCAATACATTAAAATGTTTTAATGTATTTTTATTACTTAATATGGTTTAAATAAAGGTAATTTTGAAACTGGGGTGGTACGGTGGTGTAGCAGTTAGCCCTATCTGGGTTCGAGCCCAGCGGCCGACAGCGACCTTTCTGTGTAGAGTTTGCATGTTTTCCCCATGTCTGCATGGGTTTCCTCCAGGTGCTCCAGTTTCCCCCACAGTCCAAAGACATGCAGTTAGGCTAACTGGCTTCTCTAAATTGTCCATAGGTGTGAATGTGTGTGTTTCCCAAACCCAGAAATGGGAGGGTGGTGGCAGGGAGGGCATCCGGCGTAAAATTATCTCATCTCATCTCATCTCATCTCATCTCATCTCATCTCATCTCATCTCATTATCTCTACACTGTAAAAAATGACTTTGGGGTGTTGTAAATAAGCTATAGTTAAATGTGTATAGTATACATAAAATTACAACATTCTGTCAGCTTCACTATAATATTACATAAACTACACTCAGTTGCCTAATTTTATTATGTAAAACATACTTGGAACGACACACGTTATTTATCATTAAATTCCTTGCAAGTTATATGCAGAATGTTAAGTATCCGGTGAAATGTATCCTAAATTTATATGTAATCAGTAGACATGCGCATTTGGCATGAACTAACGTTAGGCCCAGCACTCAAGTTCTCTGACTGAATCGAGAGAATTGAAGCCAAAGAGCAAGAGCTGTCACCGAATCATCATGTCATGTCATGTCATGTCATGTCATGTCATCGTGTCATGTTATTACATTACTGTATTGTTATTATAAATTCATGTTGAAAAAATTTGAAGCATGTTAGGTTTGAGAACAGGGAAAGATTAGTAGAAAAAAACATAATTTTAAAGGATTCATTAACATTCAGAAAGCTAGAAAAATGTATGTAAAAAACATTCGTAAGCTTTACATAAAATATTATAGTAAAGGATATTTGGAAAACAAACGTAAGATTTACATAAGAAAATTACGTGGAAATTGTTGCCACAATTTTTTTGCGTAAATAAGGTCATTTATTTTTTAGAGTGTAGCCACTTTATCCTGTTCTACAGGGTCGCAGGCAAGCTGGAGCCTATCCCAGCTGACTATGGGCGAAAGGCGGGGTACACCCTGGACAAGTCGCCAGGTCATCACAGGGCTGACACATAGACACAGACAACCATTCACACTCACACCTACGGTCAATTTAGAGTCACCAGTTAACCTAACCTGCATGTCTTTGGACTGTGGGAGAAACCGGAGCACCCGGAGGAAACCCACGCGGACACGGGCTCGAACCCGGACCTTCTTGCTGTGAGGCGACAGCGCTAACCACTACACCACTGTGCCACCCGAAAGGACATTTCAAATATATTAATTAAAAACACAACTTTTTTCTTGAGAAATCTTAATAAAATTCATACCCAAATATATACACTGCTAAAATAATATAAATCCAACTGTAATTTGGCTGTATGGTAAAAATAACATGGTAGTGACACAGTTCCAATTACTACCATATTTCACAAATATTTATGTGCAAGCTGGCAGAAATTACAAATACAAATATAAATAGTTGTTTTTTTACTTCAAAATTATGAAAAGTTATAAATATATTTTTAAAGTGTCCAATTTCATGGAAACCAATGGACACACTTCGGGTAGGTACATAGGTATTTACACGTTGTTGCCATGGAACTGAAGAAAATAAATACAATCCAGGAAAATTCTAGAAATTATTTTTTATTGAGAACGTGCGTGTACGGTGCGTCACGTGACCTTAGCGCATGCGCGTTAAGGCGCGGTAAACTCAGCTGATTCGATTTTTACTAGCAGTTTTGCAAACAAGGCTGTTGCTAAGCGAGCTAACTTTTGACACTTGTTTTTTTTACGTGCAAATAAACTTTGTAATACTTTACACAGGACTAAAGGTAAGCTCTGTCCAAAATATTCATAATTCGTATTACAGTTTAAAGTGTGTAATAACACCTTAATTAGGGCCTTAAAAGCCGTTAGCCTGACAACCACAGAGCAAAACAGTCGGATTAAAGATGCTAACTGTGTGAACTGAGACATTCATTAACCAGGTAATAATAACAGTACAGACTTTGTATCGAGTATTAATCATACAACCCCGATTCCAAAAAAGTTGGGACAAAGTACAAATTGTAAATAAAAACGGAATGCAATGATGTGGAACTTTCAAAATTCCATATTTTATTCAGAATAAAACATAGATGACATATCAAATGTTTAAACTGAGAAAATGTATCATTTAAAGAGAAAAATTAGGTGATTTTAAATTTCATGACAACAACACATCTCAAAAAAGTTGGGACAAGGCCATGTTTACCACTGTGAGACATCCCCTTTTCTCTTTACAACAGTCTGTAAACGTCTGGGGACTGAGGAGACAAGTTGCTCAAGTTTAGGGATAGGAATGTTAGCCCATTCTTGTCTAATGTAGGATTCTAGTTGCTCAACTGTCTTGGGTCTTTTTTGCCGTATCTTCCGTTTTATGATGCGCCAAATGTTTTCTATGGGTGAAAGATCTGGACTGCAGGCTGGCCAGTTCAGTACCCGGACCCTTCTTCTACGCAGCCATGATGCTGTAATTGATGCAGTATGTGGTTTGGCATCGTCATGTTGGAAAATGCAAGGTCTTCCCTGAAAGAGACGTCGTCTGGATGGGAGCATATGTTGC
Organism: Neoarius graeffei; assembly: GCF_027579695.1. Taxonomy (NCBI): domain Eukaryota; kingdom Metazoa; phylum Chordata; class Actinopteri; order Siluriformes; family Ariidae; genus Neoarius; species Neoarius graeffei. Next base: position 15,343,340 of record NC_083580.1, read on the forward strand.
TCTAGAACCTGGATATACCTTTCAGCATTGATGGTGTCTTTCCAGATGTGTAAGCTGCCCATGCCACATGCACTAATGCAACCTCATACCATCAGAGATGCAGGCTTCTGAACTGAGTGCTGATAAGAACTTGGGTCGTCCTTCTCCTCTTTAGTCCAAATGACACGGTGTCCCTGATTTCCATAAAGAACTTCAAATTTTGATTCGTCTGACCACAGAACAGTTTTCCACTTTGCCACAGTCCACTTTAAATGAGCCTTGGCCCAGAGAAGACGTCTGCGCTTCAGCATCATGTTTAGATACGGCTTCTTCTTTGAACTATAGAGTTTTAGCTGGCAATGGCGGATGGCACGGTGAATTGTGTTCACAGATAATGTTCTCTGGAAATATTCCTGAGCCCATTTTGTGATTTCCAATACAGAAGCATGCCTGTATGTGATGCAGTGCCGTCTAAGGGCCCGAAGATCACGGGCACCCAGTATGGTTTTCCGGCCTTGACCCTTACGCACAGAGATTCTTCCAGATTCTCTGAATCTTTTGATGATATTATGCACTGTAGATGATCATATGTTCAAACTCTTTGCAATTTTGCACTGTCGAACTCCTTTCTGATATTGCTCCACTATTTGTCGGCGCAGAATTAGGGGGATTGGTGATCCTCTTCCCATCTTTACTTCTGAGAGCCGCTGCCACTCCAAGATGCTCTTTTTATACCCAGTCATGTTAATGACCTATTGCCTATTGACCTCATGAGTTGCAATTTGGTCCTCCAGCTGTTTCTTTTTTTGTACCTTTAACTAGAGCTGTGCAATATATCGTATTTTTATCACGATATCGATATTGGTGTCAAACGATATCAAAATTCATAATATCGATATGAAACGATTTTTTGTCATTTGTCGAAAGGGACGTGCACAATATTTCTACAATGGCAATAAAACAACAATAACATTGACGTGACAGTAAGGTAAAACGAACCCTTCTGTCCCCTAAGGCACACCGTAGCCTTGCATACGTCATCCATTCTACTCCCGCGATATCTCCGCAACAGTAAAAAATCAGTTCTTCTGTTTTCATGCGTGTCGGGTGATTTGATATATTGATTTGTTAATATGTTGTTTGATTTGCTTGCTAATAGTTATAATAATACAATTAACATTATATTTACGTCATATTTTTGGATGTGGGACTGGGTAATGTAAAAATGGCATCTACGGAAGAAAACAAGCACAACAATATTAGCACATATCCAGCTTGCTAGCTGTGTTAGATGTGTTAAACCATGTGGATTTAAGTGGAATAATTGCGAGTCGTCCTGTGGTCAAGGCAGCGTTTTAAGGTAAGGCAGTTTGGTTATTAATGTTGCCCGCCGCGGCATGTTTACTTGGGTTCATTTGATTTTGACTTGTGCATCTGCAGCTAGCATCATGCTTTGAAGTAGGTTCTGCTAAGGACGGGTTTATTGCGCGATGTAGACGGACTCAGATGTAATTACATTGTTTTTAAAATTCCGTGCGCTTAAAACGGTGTCCCCCTGCTAATCATGTAGCCCTAATCATGTGTTGCTTTTACTTTTCGAGTGAAATATCTCTGCAAATGGTATTTCAATGCTGACATGCCAAAAAGATAGCGGAGTCCACATTTGGAAGATGAAGGAAGAGAAGCCTGATGCTTGAAAATAGATCGCTTAATCCACAACGCATATCTGTATTTGAGACATAACCTGCAACTAGTGGGGATGTTTTGGAATGACTGTGCATAGGGTGTTTTTGGCCACAGAACACTAACCCACAGTAGTAGGAGGACTACTGGGTTCGTGGATTTTGTCTGTTGACTGAGCGAAGCATGGTGTTTGCCTTGTGCCATTTCACGTAGCATCTAGCCGCAGTGCCACCTACACTTTCAGGGAATGTTTACATGCCGCTGAGCTATTTTCATGTATGTTAATTCTTAAGGACTTGTCTCTATATTGTGCGTGTTCACACACGGACTGGCCATCGGGAGTAGCGGGAGTTTTCCCGGTGGTTCAGTGTGGGCCGGCGGAGAAAAAAACAAAACAGTTGCGCGCTGGCCTTTAATATGATAAGCAATGTTAAGTTTCTTAAAGAAACTGTTAACATTGCTTATCATATTAAAGGCCAGCGCGCAACTTTTTTTTTTTTTTCTCCGCCGGCCCACAAACTCCCGCTACTCCCGATGGCCAGTCCGTGTGTGTGCGTGTTTAATGTTGGTGTCTTAACAACACACAAGCTTACGTTGTAGTGTGTGTGTGTGAGAGAGAGATTTTATCCTTGGTTGGCTACGAGCCAGTGTGGACGTTACGCAGTAATCACTGGTAATACCAGCGCTGGCTCCATCCTCTGTGATCGGAAATGTTGAGTGAGGAGAACGTGAGCCTTGTGCAGGCTATAGGACCTATGCAAAGTACGCGCTTGCACAGTAAATAGTTTAAGTAAAAGGCGTTTCAGGGTACAACGGGAAGGATTGACAGGTAGCCTATGAGGCCTGTACTATAAAAATGTGGCCCGGTGCCTCAGGTGTTGATGATCAGGGCTTTAAAAAAAGGTGTATAAATATCGTTTTAAAAATCGCGATATCGATATTTACTGAAAAAATCGTGATATTGATTTTTTCCAATATCGAGCAGCCCTACCTTTAACTTTTCCAGCCTCTTATTGCCCCTGTCCCAACTTTTTTGAGATGTGTTGCTGTCATGAAATTTCAAATGAGCCAATATTTGGCATGAAATTTCAAAATGTCTCACTTTCGACATTTGATATGTTGTCTATGTTCTATTGTGAATACAATATCAGTTTTTGAGATTTGTAAATTATTGCATTCCGTTTTTATTTACAATTTGTAGTTTGTCCCAACTTTTTTGGAATCGGGGTTGTACTATAAAGAGCAATAAACCGTAATAAATAAAACAAAGTCAATATTTGGTCTGAGACAACCCTTTGCTTTAAAAAAAAAAATAGTAGTCTGAGGTACAATCAGTGCAGTTTGATAAGGAAATGAGGAACTGTAGGTTTTACTGAGCATCTTACAGAACCAGCTACAGTTCTTCTGGACACTCTGACTGTCACACTCGCTTCTTCATTTTGCACCAAAACCCAGTAGCCTTCATTATGGGTTTTGTTTTGTTTTGTTGTATGAAGTGTCTCTTATGTAGGGGCAGCACGATGGTGTAGTGGTTAACACTGTCACCTCACAGCAAGAAGGTTCTGGGCTCGAGCCCAGTGGCCAACGGGGACCTTTCTGTGTGGAGTTTGCATGTTCTCCCCGTGTCTGCGTGGGTTTGCTCCGGTTTCCCCCATAGTCCAGAGACATGCAGGTTAGGCTAATTGGTGGCTCGAAATTGACCGTAGGTGTGAATGTGAGTAGTGTAAATGGTTGTTTATCTCTATATTGGTTGCCCTGTGATGATCTGGCGACTTGTCCAGGGTGTACCCCGCCTCTCGTCCATAGTCAGCTGGGATAAGCGCCAGCTTGCCCGTGACCCTGTACAGGATAACAGGGCTCGACATTAACTTTTAAACCCCCCCCCCAATATTATCACTTGCCCCCTATTTTGCGAGTACTACTTTTTTTTTTCTTTTTTTTTTTTTAGGAAAACCATAGAATAGTTGTGAATTGCAACATAAAATGACGATCACACATTGAGTTGAAGTTTGGTTATTGATTAAGTTTATTATTAAGTTTGGTCATTGGTTATTTTTACAACCCCGATTCCAAAAAAGTTGGGACAAAGTACAAATTGTAAATAAAAATGGAATGCAATAATTTACAAATCTCAAAAACCGATATTGTATTCACAATAGAACATAGACAACATATCAAATGTCGAAAGTGAGACATTTTGAAATTTCATGCCAAATATTGGCTCATTTGAAATTTCATGACAGCAACACATCTCAAAAAAGTTGGGATGGGGCAATAAGAGGCTGGAAAAGTTAAAGGTACAAAAAAGGAACAGCTGGAGGACCAAATTGCAACTCATTAGGTCAATTGGCAATAGGTCATTAAGGCTACGTTCACACTGCAGGCTGAAGTGACTCAAATCCGATTTTTTCGCCCATATGTGACCTGTATCCGATCTTTTATTGACAATATGAACGACACAGATCCGATTTTTTTCAAATCCGACCCAGGCCGTTTGGATATGTGGTCCTAATTCCGATCCCTATCCGCTCTTTTCATATGCGACTTTAGTCTGAACCGCCAGGTCGCATTCATCCGACTTACACGTCATCAACAAGCCACAAACGTCACTATTCTGCGCTGAAGTAGGCGGCGGGTCTCTCAAAAAAAGTTACAACAACATGGCGCATAATCACGGGCGCAGATAGAGGGTGGGACTCGTCCCACCCAGATTTAAATTCACCTCGTTCGGTCCCCTCCACTTATAGGGAGGAAAAAACGTCTATGCCGTCTTTCTTTGCATAAGGCAAACCTCACGGAAAAATCAAAAGACTAATTACCATTCGGTTTATTGAGGTGCACAGCAGTGTATACATACTTGCAACAACTCACATAAAACAAAGACTGATATTCGGTTGGTTGAGCTGCGCAGACTGCACAGGTTGCGAGCTCGAGCTTGGTTGCTATGGTAACCCACAACAAGTTTGACAGGCATATCGAGGTTGGGGTTGGTTTGCTGGCAGCTTTGTCCCCCCCAGTTTTTTGTCCCCCCCAGTTCAAAAAACGTATCTGCGCCCCTGCGCATGACATCAATGCGAGGGACGCTTCGGGCTGTGAAGGTTCTGAATCTTCTCAATGGAAGGACGCAGAGGTTAGGGAGCTGATTTCCATTTGGGGGGATACAGCTATTCAAGCTAGATTGGATGGGTCATACCGCAACCGGGCGGTTTTACTTCCGTAAACACTGGCCATGCTCACTGCGTGTGACGTCGTCGTATCCTGCAATGCGCATGCGGAACACTTTTAGGTCGCTTTTCGTTCATACTGAGGATCACATACAAGTCGCATATATTTGTTAATGTGAACGACCTCACAAAAAAATCGGATTTCACAAAAAAATCGGAATTGAGCATTAAGCCTTGCAGTGTGAACGTAGCGTATGAGGATGTCTCACAGTGGTAAACATGGCCTTGTCCCAACTTTTTTGAGATGTGTTGTTGTCATGAAATTTAAAATCACCTAATTTTTCTCTTTAAATTATCCATTTTCTCAGTTTAAACATTTGATATGTCATCTATGTTCTGTTCTGAATAAAATATGGAATTTTGAAACTTCCACATCATTGCATTCCGTTTTTATTTACAATTTGTACTTTGTCCCAACTTTTTTGGAATCGGGGTTGTACTTGTGACGGACAATAACAATTTTATAATTGTTTTTCTTTTTAAGCAAACTCTTCCATCCTCACTTCCGACTTTCTGTTTTTGTAAAATACATTTTAAATACAATCGTGAATTTATCTGGAGTTTTCAGGCTGAGCTCCTCTCATTGTATTCTGTAATCACTCATTTCCTCGTTGTTCTTGAAGCATTTGCTTCCATTTGTTAACATTTTTCTTGATAGCGGGGAGACGGTAATGCCTTATCTATTTCTCTGTTTGAACAAGCAAAAACAGCGCAAAAATTAGCCATATTGAAGACAGATTAAGCCTTGCTTGCTGGGGTATATAAAATAACTTTCAAAGCAGTAAATGAGACCGAGACTAAGAAAACAGCCAAGGCATAATGGCGGATATGTAGTGAGAGACGCTTTTAGGAACTGAAATAAAAGATCAAAAAGCCTCATTTTTGTGGTGCTAGTTCGTAATATACGCTCATTCCAACTTGCCCAGTCAGGCATGTCGGGGACATATCCCACTTGCACGAATGCGTGTTTCACTTGCCCCGGACAATCAGGGCGTCCTTAATGTCGAGCCCTGGATAAGCGGTTACAGATAATGGATGGATGGATTATATGGACACCAGAATCAGAATCAAGTTTATTGCCAAGTACATTCTCACATACAAGGAATTTGCTTTGGTGATTGGTGCTTGAACAGATAAAATAGAATAAGTTAGCAAAGACAAAAGTAGCTATCTACATAGTATAAAAATAGAAGAATCTGAAATATACAAATTTGAGAAGTGAACATATTTAGGGGTGTGTGCATGAGTTGTTGAAGTCCAAGCTGTACAGTATGTCCAGAATATGCAAAAATAGGTCACATGATGAAGATAGAGAAAAGACATGTTCAGAGTGCATGAGAGGAAAAGAATATGTGCAGTGGGTTAAATAAATAAATAGCCAAGCTGTACAGTGCGTGCCGGAATGTGCAATAAAGTTTCACAGAATGAAGTTGTATGACACGACCTTGAAATGTGCAGAGACGAAGTGCATTAAGACAAAAGAACTGGTGGTGGACTTTCGCCGGCGCAGAGCCCCTCCCATTGTACCCTTGAATATTCAGGGTGTAGAAATTGAGATTGTGGACTCTTATAAATACCTGGGTTTCCACCTCAACAAGAAACTTGACTGGACTGCTAACACACAGGCACTTTACAAGAAGGGTCCGAGCAGACTCCACCTGCTACAGAGGCTGAGGTCTTTTGGGGTGCAGGACACCCTTCTGAGGACCTTCTATGACTGTTGTCGCATCTGGTATCATGTATGGTGTGGTGTGTTGGTGCAGTAGCATTACAATGGCAGAGGCAAAGAAATTAAACAAACTGGTCAAGAGAGCTGGCTCTGTCCTGGGCTGTGGCCTTGACCCTGTGGAAGTGGTGGGGGACAGGAGGATGATGACAAAACTGTCGTCAATCCTGGGTAATGTCCACCACCCCTTGCATGGCGCAATGGCAGCCCTGGAGAGCCCACTGAGCAGCAGCAGGCTTATCCACCCACATTGTAAGACTGAGAGGTACCGCAGGTCTTTTCTTCCTTCTGCGGTTAGACTGTTTAACAACTCTTTGCGGTAGCCATGGTGATGATGATGCTGTGGGGGGGTTGGGTGGTAGGGGTGAGGGGGTTTGTGATGAGGGTGATGATGATGATCTTGTGCTGTTAGGATTTTTTATCCCCTCTTATGCTGCTATATGACTGCACTGTCTGTGTATTTTTTACTTTTTATTTATGTACTTATTTATTTATTTATTTATTTATTTATTTATTTAGTCGATTAGTAATAACACTTTTACTTTCATAACATCCCCCCTCTTGTATTTATCTTGTATATATCCTTTTAGTTTTAACTTTGGTCCTGTGTTTGTACGTATGTTGTCTATCCTTGGATACATGTTGATTGTGTGATGTACTGCTGCGACACATGAATTTCCCCACTGTGGGATAATAAAGGGCATACTTACTTACTTACTTAATGTTACAGATTGAAAGTGTGAGGTTAGTCAGTGGGAGTCTCTGACCTTATTGGTGAGACCAGCTGCAGTGGGGGAAAAGCTGGCCTTATGGCGTGAGGTTTTGGGTCTAATGGACCGCAGCCTCCTACCAGAGGGGAGTGATTCGAAAAGTTTGTTTCCGGGTCGAGAGAGGTCAGCCACAATCCTTTCTGCTCTCCTCAGGGACTCGTACAGGTCCTGAAGAGACGGAAGGTCCCAGCCAATCGTCCTCTCAGCAGAGCGAATGATGCATTGCAGTCTGCTCTTGTCCCTGGCAGTGGTAGCAGCATACCAGACAGTGATGGAGGAAGTGAGGATAGACTCGAAGATGGTGGTGTATTAGTCTGGCTAACGCGACTTCAAAGCTCTGCGAGCATTTGGTCTGGCAAAGATATTAAGCCCAACCGTTTCCCAAAGGCGTGGTTGACTCGCCTCCCTGAAATGCCTCAGTTTGCTACTGGTCGAAGCCAGAAAAGGCTGTGACGAAGCTTAAACCAATCACATCACTCTTTCCTCTGACGTATGTGACGCGACGGAAACTGCTTGAGTAACAGGAAGAAGATAAATACCTCCAGGGCTGCTCTTTGCTCCGTTTTCAATGAGAACTTCCCGTTGAATGCTTTCAATACAGCATCTACCGCTGTGTCAAAGGCTTGCCCCTGCTCCATGTTCGTAATGTTTCTAGTGAATGAAGCGTTTCCGGCATAGATTCTGTAAACAATCTATGGCTTCCGGTCGCAGTTCTACTACGTCACTGCCTTGAACACGCCTCTACCCAGGGCCGTTAGAGATGCTCAAAGTTGATTGGCTCCCGATTTTTCGGGAGCTTGGAAGAGCTGGAGATAGCTTGCCTTGCCAGACTAAGCTCGCAACAGACCCTCGTGTTGTGTCACACTTAGGATGGGCGGGCCCAGGCTAGTGGTGTATAAGTGCACCATCATTGTCTTTGGCAGGTCGAACTTTTTTAACTGCCGCGGGAAGTACAGTGGATGTAAAAAGTGTACACACCCTGTTAAAATGGCAGGTTTCTCTCATCTCATTCTCATCTCATTATCTGTAGCCGCTTTATCCTGTTCTACAGGGTCGCAGGCAAGCTGGAGCCTATCCCAGCTGACTACGGGCGAAAGGCGGGGTACACCCTGGACAAGTCGCCAGGTCATCACAGGGCTGACACATAGACACAGACAACCATTCACACTCACATTCACACCTACGGTCAATTTAGAGTCACCAGTTAACCTAACCTGCATGTCTTTGGACTGTGGGGGAAACCGGAGCACCCAGAGGAAACCCACAGGGAGAACATGCAAACTCTGCACAGAAAGGCCCTCGCCGGCCACGGGGCTTGAAGCCGGACCTTCTTGCTGTGAGGCGACAGCACTAACCACTACACCTCCGTGCCGCCCACAGGTTTTTCTGATGTAAAAAAAAAATGAGACCACGATAAATAATTTCAAAACTTTTCCCACCTTTTAATGTGACCTATAACCTGGACAATTCAATTGAAAAACAAACAAATCTGTTCGGGGGGGAAAAAACATGAAAAATTAAAAAAAACATACAATAAGCCGGTTGCATAAGTGTGCACACCCTTAAACTAATACTTTCTTGAAGCACCTTTTAATTTAATTACAGCATTCAGTCTTTTTGGGTTCACACTTGCCATCAATTAAAATGACTCTGATTCATGCCAAATAAAGTTCAGACATTTACTCAGTTGCATCCTCCAGCAAAAGCCAGCGTTCACAGAGAGCTTACAAAGCATCAAAGGGATCTCGTTGTTGAAAGGTATCAGTCAGGAGAAGGGTACAAAAACATTTCCACGGCATTAGATATACCATGGAGCACAGTGAAGACCGTCATCAAGAAGTGGAGGAAATATGGGACAACAGTGACATTACCGGGAACTGGACGTCCCTCCAAAACTGATGAAAAGACAAGACGAAAACTGGTCAGGGAGGCTGCCGAGAGGCCTACAGTAACACTGAAGGAGCTGCAGGAATTTCTGGCAAGTACTGGTTGTGTACTACATGTCACAACAATCTCCTGTATTCTCCGTATGTCTGGACTATGAGGTAGGGTCAAAGAAAAACATCCAGGCCCGGCTAGATTTTGCAAAAAAAAAAAACATCAACTCTCCCAAAAGCATGTGGGAAAATGTGTTATGGTCTGATGAAACCAAGGTTGAACTTTTTGGCCACAATTCCAAAAGGTATGTTTGGTGCAAAAACAACACTGCACATCACCAGAAGAACCCCATACCCACGGTGAAGCATGGTGGTGGCAGCATCATGTTTTTGGGTTGCTTTTCTTTGGCTGGAACAGGGGCTTTAGTCAAGGTGGAGAGAATTACAGTATGAACAGTTCTAAATACCAGTCAATTTTGGCCCAGAACCTTCAGGTGTCTGCTAGAAAGTTGAAGATGAAGAGGAATTTTATCTTTCAGCATGACAATGACCCCAAAAAAGTTTTGGAATGGCCCAGCCAGAGCCCAGGCCTAAATCCAATTGAAAATCTGTGGGGTGACCTGAAGAGGGCTGTGCACAAGAGACGCCCTCGTAATCTGACAGATTCGGAGCGCTTTTGCAAGGAAGAGTGGGCAAATATTGCCAAGTCTAGATGTGGCAGGCTGATAGACTCCGACCCAAAAAGACTGAATGCTGTAATTAAATCAAAAGGTGCTTCAACAAAGTATTAGTTTAAGGGTGTGCACACTTATGCAGCCAGCTTATTGTATGTTTTTTATGCTCCCCCCCCCCAACAGATTTGTTTGTTTTTCAATTGAATTGTCCAGGTTATAGGTCACATTAAAGGTGGGAAAAGTTTCAAAATTATTTTATGTGGTCTCAGGTTTTTCTGATGTAAAAAAAAATCATTTTAACGGGGTGTGTACACTTTTTTTTTTTTATATCCACTGTACATCCTCTCCTGTGTTTTCTTGGTGAGAGAGCAGATGTCTCCCACTTAAGGTCCTGAGTGATTATAGTGCCCAGGAAGCGGAAATACTCCACAGAGGTTACTGAACATATTGGCTGGCTTATTTTCTTCTATATCAGATATATTTCATTCAGCTAGCATTATATTGAACGAGTCGAAGACTATTCTTTTTCAAAATTCTCTCAAAATCTTCCGTATTTAACGAAGCAAACCTGGCAGCCATGTTTGTTTACAGATTGTCACAGTCACTTGCTAGCGTAGAAGTTTTACATCTCTGACGTGTCGTCATGTCTTGACAACCATGCAATATCATAAACCATATTCAACGCTCATTCTCCATTGGGCAGAGTGACATAATACACATAGGATAAGCAATATGCGAACAATATTGCATGCTATCAAACCAAATGAATTAAACCTGCTGGAAGGGAATAGAACACGTTTTTATTCCATTGAAAAAGTGTCCTGTATGTATAATAATTCCCGATATTTCACCCCGATGACATCACTCCCAGTGTTTTTTCCCACTAACTAGACGCATGTTGTCAAAATGGTGAACCGGTTCAAAATTAAAATTCTTTTTGATTAACTTGCGTGTTATTATTTTTTTGGATGTATCCATATAATATAAAGAATGTTACACGGTGGTGCAAAGATATGAAATTTGTCTTCTCATGTTGAAAATATATTTACTCGTTCGCTTCACTCACTTGTGAATATGTTCACCATACGAAGATAAACTTCATATCTTCATGCAACCATGTAATATCCTCTATATATTGACCTGATAATGTAGAAGTCACTGAACACATGCGCACAACAACTTTATTATAATATGTAGTACTGCATGCTGATGAAATTTGCATCATGCACACTATGTGTGGACCATGTCCGCAGAAGTACACTTCAGCCTGAAGACTTTCACACAGCACTGTACATTGGTGGTTAGTGGTGATACAACCCCGATTCCAAAAAAGTTGGGACAAAGTACAAATTATAAATAAAAACGGAATGCAATAATTTACAAATCTCAAAAACTGATATTGTATTCACAATAGAACATAGACAACATATCAAATGTCGAAAGTGAGACATTTTGAAATTTCATGCCAAATATTGGCTCATTTGAAATTTCATGACAGCAACACCTCTCAAAAAAGTTGGGACAGGGGCAATAAGAGGCTGGAAAAGTTAAAGGTACAAAAAAGGAACAGCTGGAGGACCAAATTGCAACTCATTAGGTCAATTGGCAATAGGTCATTAACATGACTGGGTATAAAAAGAGCATCTTGGAGTGGCAGCGGCTCTCAGAAGTAAAGATGGGAAGAGGATCACCAATCCCCCTAATTCTGCGCCGACAAATAGTGGAGCAATATCAGAAAGGAGTTCGACAGTGTAAAATTGCAAAGAGTTTGAACATATCATCATCTACAGTGCATAATATCATCAAAAGATTCAGAGAATCTAGAAGAATCTCTGTGCGTAAGGGTCAAGGCCGGAAAACCATACTGGGTGCCCGTGATCTTCGGGCCCTTAGACGGCACTGCATCAAATTCAGGCATGCTTCTGTATTGGACATCACAAAATGGGCTCAGGAATATTTCCAGAGAACATTATCTGTGAACACAATTCACCATGCCATCCGCCATTGCCAGCTAAAACTCTATAGTTCAAAGAAGAAGCCGTATCTAAACACGATCCAGAAGCGCAGACGTCTTCTCTGGGCCAAGGCTCATTTAAAATGGACTGTGGCAAAGTGGAAAACTGTTCTGTGGTCAGACGAATCAAAATCTGAAGTTCTTTATGGAAATCAGGGACACCGTGTCATTCGGACTAAAGAGGAGAAAGACGACCCAAGTTCTTATCAGCACTCAGTTCAGAAGCCTGCGTCTCTGATGGTATGAGGTTGCATTAGTGCATGTGGCATGGGCAGCTTACACATCTGGAAAGACACCATCAATGCTGAAAGGTATATCCAGGTTCTAGAGCAACATATGCTCCCATCCAGACGACGTCTCTTTCAGGGAAGACCTTGCATTTTCCAACATGACGATGCCAAACCACATACTGCATCAATTACAGCATCATGGCTGCGTAGAAGAAGGGTCCGGGTACTGAACTGGCCAGCCTGCAGTCCAGATCTTTCACCCATAGAAAACATTTGGCGCATCATAAAACAGAAAATACGACAAAAAAGACCTAAGACAGTTGAGCAACTAGAATCCTACATTAGACAAGAATGGGTTAACATTCCTATCCCTAAACTTGAGCAACTTGTCTCCTCAGTCCCCAGACGTTTACAGACTGTTGTAAAGAGAAAAGGGGATGTCTCACAGTGGTAAACATGACCTTGTCCCAACTTTTTTGAGATGTGTTGTTGTCATGAAATTTAAAATCACCTAATTTTTCTCTTTAAATGATACATTTTCTCAGTTTAAACATTTGATGTCATCTATGTTCTATTCTGAATAAAATATGGAATTTTGAAACTTCCACATCATTGCATTCCGTTTTTATTTACAATTTGTACTTTGTCCCAACTTTTTTGGAATCGGGGTTGTAGATGTAAGGGTTAAAATCTAATAAATAATCAAATCACTAGCTTGATAATGGAACTGTTAGGGTCGAGCAATGCATTAAATCACTCGGTCTTATCAATGGCATGATAAGAAGGATAATATAATGAGCTGTTACACACACACACACACACACTTGAAAGCAGATAGTCAACTGTATTCATAATTTTTTTTTTTTTTTATAATTTCAAGTCCGGCGGCATGGTGGTGTAGTGGTTAGCGCTGTCGCCTCACAGCAAGAAGGTCCGGGTTCGAGCCCCATGGCCGACGAGGGCCTTTCTGTGCGGAGTTTGCGTGTTCTCCCCGTGTCCGCATGGGTTTCCTCCGGGTGCTCCGGTTTCCCCCACAGTCCAAAGACATGCAGGTTAGGTTAACTGGTGACTCTAAATTGACCGTAGGTGTGAATGTGAGTGTGAATGGTTGTCTGTGTCTATGTGTCAGCCCTGTGATGACCTGGCGACTTGTCCAGGGTGTACCCCGCCTTTCGCCCGTAGTCAGCTGGGATAGGCTCCAGCTTGCCTGCGACCATGTAGAACAGGATAAAGCGGCTACAGATAATGAGATGAGATGAGAAATGAAATCTAAGGGGTGTTTTACTCTTTATAATCAGCTGACATGACTGTCACTGATGAGCCCGTGTGAATAACCATCTCTGAAAGAAAATATACATAAAAACACTTGAAGCCCAGTGTAAAAATTTATTGTTCAAAGAACGCCACTGTGTCAGACCTTCTACCTTAAAATCATTTTAATTCAGAATTAATTTTTCTCTCTAATTTCCTGTGGTAATACAGTCAAACCACAAAAATGAACTTATAATTTGAATTTTGTTTTGTTTGGTTGTTAGAGAATCCGGATAATGGTGATACACTGCATGGATCATGGCGTCTGTAGATGGTGTCCCATCTCCGGAGTCGACGGTCACTTCGTTGATGGCCAGTTCAGGACGACTGAGAAGCTCTTTGCACCCCGAGCCACTTCACACTATCAAATACAAAGACAGGCGTTACGAGTCGGCCTCTGATGCTCTGGATGCTTACATCGCTGATTTTCAATCATCTGTGTCCCCAGTGGGGCAGCTAGAGCTTCCGAAGGAACAGAACACACCTCGCCTGCTGAGCTCAGGATATAGAAACCGAGATGGTGGAGTAGATTATTGAATACTCAGAATTATTCATTATTTTTTTTTTTTTGTAAAAGCAGTGTGTTATATACAGTATGTTAAAGCTAGACGGCCTTTCGATTTCATAAAAGCGGTGAAATTTAGTTCCCTCTGAAATTTGGTCATTGTAATATGTTTATTTCTGTAATATCTAAAAAAAAAAAAATCAGGCCATTCTGTGGCTGGGAAGTTATTTAATTTGAAGGGATTCCCGAGCAAATAATGTGCATGAAATCGCTCACTTCACGCAGTCAAGCAGACAGAGGAAGTCCATGTGCGCATGCGCAGGTTTACCTTTGAGCGTGCACTGACAGTTATATCATTCTGTCACTAAACGAACAGCTGATCACACCGAGGTGCTCACTGACCGCCGATATTTATTAGTTTGGTCCTGCGTTTCCTTTCCTTCATATATAACATAACGTCTTTTCTTCTCGCTTTCCGTTACTGTAGTCGGTCTTTCACGTTTCATTCGCGTCCTTCATTTTTCTCTCCTGTTTCAGATTTGTATCCCACAATGCCTTGCGTGAACAGGGAAAGCCCACCACGTGATCTTGTATTGCGTCATGGTGAAGCAGGAAAAAGTAGCTGAGAATTTGGGGCCACATGGCTCTAAATTCATTAATTGTTCTGTTTTTAAAAGAAAACTAATAAAATTGGAAGTCTGTGATTCAGTAGCTTTCGGTCCACTAAACAAAAATAACCGGGTGGAAAATTCTTTTTATGACCTACACTTGAAAAATCTGAAAGGCAGTACAGCTTTAAATATGTTTTGTTACTTATATCATAAGTTATACAATAGTGACATGAGCTTTGTCAGTGAAGCTGCGCAAGATCTGATGAACTTTGTGGTATTTTCTATTCATAATTTTGTGAGATTTTATCATATAAATGTAAAACTCATGATCAGAAACTAATGAGATGTGTATGTTTTCGTCCCTTTTTACCTTACTAATTACATAAGTGAGATTATCTCGTATGAAGTCCAGCCACTCTGCTATTTCTCATTCTTTTCATCGCTTAGAAATTAGTGAATTAAAAATACTCACTATTACCACATGTAAACTACTGATGCTACACTAAAATGATGTATATAAAATACTAAAAAAAAGGAAGGCTGAGAGAAAAGGAAAGAAAGGTGCTATATAAAGGAGTGACATTGCTACTCGAATGTTTTTAATAGTTTTCTTGTTTTCTTTACAGTGCTAAGAGAAAGTCTTACAGACCAAGAGTTGTACTTCTTGAAGCTTCCCACTGCTTCAAAACGCAGGGAATCGGACCCTATCAGCATGACCACCGATGATCTGCTGCTACTTCCCGTTGACGGTTCTCTTCCTGTGACCCGCACTTCAGCTTTTCTCTCCCGATTAGAAAGTTCCAGGCTTGGGAAAAGCACTAACTCGAGTGCCTGGTCTCGATCCAGGCCTGCTGAAGCCCCAAATAAGTCATCAACTTGTTCTTCTGCATCAAGAACTCTGTGTGTGGACGATTTACTGATGGGAAGTTTGAAATTTAAGCATGAACCTCTCCACTCCAACTCTTTTATGTCCACAAAAACAAAGAAACAGCACTCTATTTCATCCCATCACCTTCCAAGATGGATGACCAGTTGCAAGTCAGAGATGGAATGTTCTGGCTTGACTAGCATTCCTGATCTGAAGTACCCAGCCTGGTTGGATGAATATGACGTTGATGTTAGGGCTCAGTGGGTAAACAAGCTGGAGCAGGACACTGGTGAAAGTCACGAGGAGCTGAAAAATCAAGAGAACCTCATAGGTCAAACTGGTGAAAATGGAGAGCCTTTTAGAGGTCTGTGAGATGAGGTGTTTTCATAATTAAAAACTATTTATTTGCCAAATGTAAAGTGCAAAATGTTTTGTCTTCTTTGTTTTTCTAATGAAATCTCTGCGCCTCTTCTCAGGCGATAAGATCGGCTCACTTATTCAAAGGGCGGAAGATGTGTTGAAGTCCCCTTCTTTGGGTTTCTACGGTTCAGATAAAGAGCAGCATGGCAGTCCAGGAAACACAGAGGAGCTTTTAGAGGCTGAGCGCTCATGGGACAATCTTCCAGTCACGTTGTAGGTCAATTTACACTGTCTTTTCAAAACATATGGTAATATATTATATGGAAATGGGTGTTTTACTGGGAAATACACCACTCGTATTTTAGTTCAATATCATGCTAGTTGAATGGAATATATCTGATATACCATGACAAAAAGCCAGTCGATAATATTATTATTATTATTATTATTATTATACATTCCTTTCGGGTGTTCAACATCATTCTTTTTCAAAATTCTCTTAAAATATTCTATATTTAACGAAGCAAACATGGTGGCCATGTTTGTTTACAAATTGTCACAGTTGCTCGCTAGCAGGGAAGTTTTACGTCTCCGACATGCGATGTCATGTTGTCTTGACAGCCATGCAATATCATAAACCATATTCAACGTTCATTCTCCATTGGGTAGAGTGACATAATACATATAGGACAAGCGATATGCTAACAATATTGCATGCTGCCAAACCAATTGAATGAAACCCACTAGAAGGGAATAGAACGCATGTTTTTATCCCATGGAAAAAGTGTCGTGTACGTAGAATAATTCCAGATATTTGACTCCAATGACATCACTCCCAGTGTTTTCCTACTGATTGGACACGCGTTGTCAAAATGGCAAACCAGTTCAAAATTAAAATTCTTTTAATTAACTTGTAGGGTTTTTTGGTGTGGATTTGTCCATGTAATATAAAGAACATTACACAGTGGTACGAAGATATGAAGTTTATCTTCTCATGTTGAAAATATTTTCACTTGTTCGCTTTGCTCACTCATGAATATATTCACCACACGAAGATAAACTTTTATATTTTCGCGCAACCGTGTAATGTCATATATATCAACCCTTACATTAACACTACTTAGACCTGTGTGTTGTTTTATATTATTGCAGGGCTTTTCAAAGTGTGGGGCGCGCCCCCCCCTGGGGGGCGCCAGAGTTCTTCAGGGGGGGCGCAACGTGAGGAAAAATAAACCAGAATAAGTTACTATTGCGGACATTTAGCGAACTTCAGCTAGCCTTTGCCAGAGACAAAATGGATCGATTTTTAGTACCTAAAGCTACAGTGAGTGAGGAGACAGAGTCTGGGCCAAGCAAAAAAACAGAGCCTCCAGGATGTTGCGATTTGCAACTTCAGCGCAAATTCAACCAATCCCCGCGAATTCATGGCGGTGTTGCAATTATATCCAATCACCGCAACTTTCCCGCAAATTTGACCAATCGTTGGCGTCGTCTTGAGGTGACGTCGACAAACTACCTTCCGCCTTACTTCCGTGTATACGTTCAAGAGAAGCAGCATGCGCAGTGTTGCCAGATTGGGTGGTTTCAAGTGCATTTTGGCGGGTTTTGAACATATTTTGGGCTGGAAAACGTCAGCAGTATCTGGCAACATTGCATGATGTGTGAGTCAGTGTTTATGTAGGCTTAAATTCTGTTACTGAAAGTGTGTTATGTTTACAGTGAAGGACTGTGTGCACTTTACATTATTTTTTTACTTAATACAAGACATTAATGGATGCCAACATTTTTGCCAAAATGGTATTTTATTTTCCATTGTTTAGGCAGCTTCAGCATCATACTGTGAGATTCTGTTCAAATTGTTTTTTTTCTTCTATGAAGCCTGAGCCATTTATTTTATTAGTTTATAATTATTGTTTAATTTAGTCTTCAGGAGAGACTGCCTGCACACAGTACTAGTACTAATAGGTTTTTTTTTCTTACATGAAAGTTGAGGCATATTATATTTTAAGGTAACTTCATGTTGTGCTGTGAGGTTCTATGCACTTTAACTTTTGAACCAACAGGTGCATTTGGATAAGTAAAGCCTGTTTTTCTGCATTTTTGTAGTCCTGGTAATCTTTTATATTGGTAAAGTTGTTTATAGGACCATTTCTCAGTGTCTTTTGTTTTTTTTAATCAATAGTTTTTCAGTAATAACTTAACTTAATATTTAACATATCACTCAATTTTAATCACAAAAAGAGAAAATCGCAACAATTTCTCGCAACTTTCACTTCCTCCCGTAATGTAATCGCAACAAAAACCTAAAAAACACCACAACTTTCATCGCAATTTTTTTGGAAAACCCCCCGCAACATCAGACATTTTAGCCCGCAACAATCACAAAAAAGGCCCGCGAAATCCTGGGGGGACTGGAAAAAGAAGGAAGTATGACCACGATTATTTAAAGTTTGGATTTTCATGGACTGGATCTGAAGATGCTCCACTGCCACAGTGTGTTGTCTGCCAAGAGGTGCTAGCTAACGATGCTATGAGATGTTTAAAATGTGTAAAACAAGATGTTTTAAAAAGCACAGATGTTTAAAATGTGAAACAGAAAAAAAGAAAAATGTGTACAACAACCATTTTTTAAAAATACGAATGGAACATTAAGTATAGCAACAACAAAAATTGTAAGGGGGGCACTGCTGTTTATTTGCTCTCTGAGGGGGGGGCTGACTCTCCCACACTTTGAAAACCCCCGTATTATTGAAAACTCATTTTTGGTCAAAACAGTTTTTCATAATTTTGTTTTTTGGCTTTTTCTATAATTGACATTCTGCCTCACATTTAACCTTTAAAATGCACATATTTTATGTAGAATGGTCACATTTTAATTATCCATTTTTATTATTTTCTCATGTTGCAGTAAGTCTCCAGTACCAGTAGGCTGCACTGTGGAGCAAATAACTGCTGATGAATCTCAGATGCATAAAAAAGAGAAGGTAAAAACAAATCTGTTGGTCTCTGCATTTCATAGCCTTGTTTATTCCCGTATGTAAGGACTCAGAAGGGGGTGTCATCTGTGTCAAAGAATTATGCACTTGCAACACAAGGGGAGGAATCATACTGTGGTTAAAATGGTTCCGTGGAGATGTACTCGATTTTCTTTACAGAACTGTATCAGCTTCTAGTCAGAAGAATAAAGTAACAAAATTCCGCTCAGAGTAAGAGTAATAAAAACAATTTAGACGGAGTAAATGGTACATTGTTTACACATATAAACAGCTTCATCTGCTGTTTTATGTTGTTCAGAAAGGAAATTTGGTTAACTCACAATACCGTTTGTAAAAGTTCTACTCCAGAAGTCTACACGGTTTCTTGCGAAACAAACCTTACTCAACTTTATAAAACAATGTAAGAGCACTTAAAATGTTGATTCAACTAAAGGGCAGGAACCTTACCAAGGCCATGTTAAAATAGTTTGGATGTGACCGATGTAAATTCTTAAATCAGCATTTTCAAGGTTACTGATCTTTTTATAATGATAATACATACTCAAATTCCTTTTTCCTAATGTGTCTCTCAGTCTTCAGGCTCATTCTCTTCAGGCTACAGCAGCAGGAAACACCCTGGTCCAGTTGAAGCCCTAAAACAAATGCTGTTCAACCTCCAGGCTGTGGAGCAGAGAGTAACACAACAAAAGGATGAAATACAAAACATTTCCAGCAGACCTGTCTCAGATCACCAAATACAAATCGAAAACCCTGACAACGATGAGGTACAGAAAACTCTACAAGTCCACTACCAAAATATAAGTGAATTTGAAAATGAATTTTACCAAACTGATTAAATTAATGAGTTAATTAGCGTATATAGCTATCACGTAAGGGGTATGTTGTCTTAACCCCTTCAATGCCCTTGGACGAGTCACGTACGTCATGAAATCTTTGCCCGCTGCGCCTTATGACGGAAGAATGTTTTAGGCAATGACTGTAATTCGTACAGTGGTGCTTGAAAGTTTGTGAACCCTTTAGAATTTTCTATATTTTTGTATTAATATGACCTAAAACATCATCAGATTTTCACACAAGTCCTAAAAGTAGATAAAGAGAACCCCGTTAAACAAATGAGACAAAAATATTATATTTGGTCATTTATTTATTGAGGAAAATGATCCAATATTACACATCTGTGAGTGGCAAAAGTATGTGAACCCCTAGGATTAGCAGTTAATTTGAAGGTGAAATTAGAGTCAGGTGTTTTCAATCAATGGGATGACAATCAGGTGTGAGTGGGCACCCTGTTTTATTTAAAGAACAGGGATCTATCAAAGTCTGATCTTCACAACACATGTTTGTGGAAGTGTATCATGGCACGAATAAAGGAGATTTCTGAGGATCTCAGAAAAAGCGTTGTTGATGTTCATCAGGCTGGAAAAGGTTATAAAACCATCTCTAAAGAGTTTGGACTCCACCAATCCACAGTCAGACAGATTGTGTACAAATGGAGGAAATTCAAGACCATTGTTACCTCCCCAGGAGTGGTCAACCAACAAAGATCACTCCAAGAGCAAGGTGTATAATAGTCGGTGAGGTCACAAAGGACCCCAGGGTAACTTCTAAGTGACTGAAGGCCTCGCTCACGTTGGATAATGTTAATGTTCATGAGTCCACCATCAGGAAAACACTGAACAACAATGGTGTGCATGGCAGGGTTGCAAGGAGAAAGCCACTGCTCTCCAAAAAGAACATTACTGCTCGTCTGCAGTTTGCTAAAGATCACGTGGACAAGCCAGAAGGCTATTGGAAAAATGTTTTGTGGATGGATGAGACCAAAATAGAACTTTTTGGTTTAAATGAGAAGCGTTACGTTTGGAGAAAGAAAAACATTCCATTCCAGCATAAGAACCTTATCCCATCTGTGAAACATGGTGGTGGTAGTATCATGGTTTGAGCCTGTTTTACTGCATCTGGGCCAGAACAGCTTGCCATCATTGATGGAACAATGAATTCTGAATTATACCAGCGAATTCTAAAGGAAAATGTCAGGACATCTGTCCATGAACTGAATCTCAAGAGAAGGTGGGTCATGCAGCAAGACAACGACCCTAAGCACACAAGTCGTTCTACCAAAGAATGGTTAAAGAAGAATAAAGTTAATGTTTTGTAATGGCCAAGTCAAAGTCCTGACCTTAATCCAATCGAAATTTTGTGGAAGGACCTGAAGCGAGCAGTTCATGTGAGGAAACCCACCAACATCCCAGAGTTGAAGCTGTTCTGCATGGAGGAACGGGCTAAAATTCCTCCAAGCCGGTGTGCAGGACTGATCAACAGTTACTGGAAACATTTAGTTGCAGTTATTGCTGCACAAGGGGGTCACACCAGATACTGAAAGCAAAGGTTCACATACTTTTGCCACTCACAGATATGTAATATTGGATCATTTTCCTCAATAAATAAATGACCAAGTATAATATTTTTGTCTCATTTGTTTAACTGGGTTCTCTTTATCTACTTTTAGGACTTGTGTGAAAATCTGATGATGTTTTAGGTCATATTTATGCAGAAATATAGAAAATTCTAAAGGGTTCACAAACTTTCAAGCACCACTGTATGTGCCACTGTGAAGTAAAAGTAATGTGCCATGTAAGGTACATAAAAGGTGTTTATGACGAGTAGTGTACGTCACAAGGCACAGCGGTAAAAGATTTCATGACATACGTGACTCGTCCAAGGGCACTGAAGGGGTTAAACATGCCCCAAAGCATGTATTGAAGTGTTTTATTAGCCAACGCTGACGATGTGTTATTTGTTAAAGCACCACGTACGTTTTGTCCATTTATAGTTATGTGGAACATCCAGGAAAAAGTTAGTAGTTGTTATCGCTTATGTAATAGCAGCTATAAACTGTCCTTCCTCAGTAGCCTTTTTCTCTCGCATCTTGGAAACCTTCAAGTTACAGCTTTACCTCTGAGTGTTACAAAGCTCTGACACTGGAGACTCCTTCCAAAATGTTACATACCATATAAAGATGTATTTGCGTCGTAATGCAGAAAAGGAGTTCATCGTAGCTCGCAGTGAAGTCAACATGCCTATCTCCAGATTCTCAACTATGTGTCAAAACTCAAGCCATAAAAAAGCACAAAAGAAATGTAGAATAGCTGTTCTAGCATTTTGAGATATGAAGATGTGCACGAAGAAAGCAAGATAAAGTTCTCCTTACAGTCCAAAACACATTATTTTACACGTTATTTGAAAAACAGCATGTTTTTCTTCTGTAGGAATTAACGTAATACAAAAAAGATCCTCAAGTTCAGTATAGATTTTATTCTTCTTTATCCAATACAGCCCTTTACTTTTACTACAAACTAGACTTTCTTCTTTGTTTTATGTTTTCTGTGCATCCTTGTTTGGTACGTGTGACACCGCCCCCTACTGTGCATATTTATGTCATCCATCCATCCATTATCTGTAGCCGCTTATCCTGTTCTACAAGGTCGCAGGCAAGCTGAAACCTATCCCTGCTGACTATGGGCAGGGTACACCCTGGACAAGTCGCCAGGTCATCGCAGGGCTGACACATGTACCCCTTTTCCACCAAATCAGTTCCAGGGCTGGTTCGGGGCCGGTGCTGGTTCACAACTCGTTCAACTTGCGAGCCAGCTGAGAACCAGTTTGCTTTTCCATAGCTTGCGGTGCTAAGGGAAGCCACGTCATTACGTCGCTGTATATGTCAGTTACGTCGCTGTATACGTCAGTTACGGCGCTACGTTTACATAAACCTTGGCGCAAATATCAAAGCAAAACCAACACGGAAGAAGCAGCAGCAACAACAACAATAATAATGGATGACTTCGCGTTTGTACAGCTGCTGCTTCTCGTCGCTTAAAAATGGCGATCTTTCGCGGTCTTGTTATTGTTGTTGGTCTTAACAACTCTGCCCCCCCGCTGACGTAAGCGGTTCTTTCCTCTGGCCCAGCAGAGAGTTGGTGCTAGCCTGGAACCGGTTTTTCTGGCCCCAGAGCCAGTTCTTTGTCAGTGAAAACAGAAAACCCAGTTCCAAACTAAGCACGGGCCCCGAACCAGCCCTGGAACTGCTTTGGTGGAAAAGGGGCAATAGAGACAAACAACCATTCACACCTACGGTCAATTTATGCCGCTTTTCCACTACAAACGCGCCTGAGTCGGGCTGAGCCGTGCCGTGCTGAGTCGGGCTGAGTGGGGCTGTTGGAGTTGCATTTCGACTACAACCGCGCTGAACCGTGCTGGCTGGAAGTGGGTGGACACATTGGGTGGAGTTAGCGAAAGTGGGTGGACGTCAGGTGATGTCGTTAAGCAGCGCAAACAGTGACATCAGTGAGCTTTTAAGCGGTAGTCTCACGACCCGAATAGTAAACAATAAACATGGAGGACATGGAGTCGTTAGTGTTGCTGGTCTTGGTGCTGTGGCTTGTTGTCACCGACAACGCGGACAGATACTGGCAAGAGCGTATAGATGAGGCGAGGCGCATAAGGCTTCAGAAATTCTCGTAATTCGTAATTATTCTCCTTCTGGGTTTGCGGTGTTTACAGATCCCAGCGCGCTCGCGGGGCGTGTGTGGGCATGTGAGGACACTCCTCCTCACCAATCAGTGCACAGGGGAGTGTCTGCTCACGCCCCCAGCCTCACTCGGCTCGCTTTGGCTCGCTTCAGCCCCACTCCAAAACCGTGCGAGTTTTAGGGGCTAAGCAGGGCTGAAGCGAGCCGAGTCGTGCTGGTTTTTGGTAGTCGAAACGCGAGCCGTGTCGGGCTGAAGCGAGCTGAAGTGAGCTGAAAAAGGGTAGTGGAAAAGGGCCATTAGAGTCACCAGTTAACCTAACCTGCATGTCTTTGGACTGTGGGGGAAACCGGAGCACCTGGAGGAAACCCACGCGGACACGGGGAGAACATGCAAACTCCGCACAGAAAGGCCCTCGTTGGCTACTGAGCTCGAACCCAAGACCTTCTTGGTGTGAGGCGACTGTGCTAACCACTACACCACCGCGCTGCCTGATATCACAATTATTTAAAGAAAATTAAGCACATAGTGTGTCAGCCAGATGTTCAAATGCGGACTGAAAATAGACTTTCAGAGCATACACCTGAAAGGAAATGCATACAGCTCAACTACATATGACACTAACATCGTCTGTTTTTGTTTTTTTGTTTTTTTCCAGGTTCCTCAACCAGGTATTGAAGATTATGATTTAGCTCCTGGTGGACAATCATTAAAAAGGTCAGTTAAGTGTTTTGAATGATTCATTCTATTTGCATTATAGCACAACACTGGTGAATGCTTGATACTGATTGGTCAGAAGATGAATAATTTAATAGCAGCTTGGACAATAGTGCAGGCTGTACGTTTTATATTAATGTGCTCATCGTTTCTATAGTAACAAATATAGAAAGGATTTGTTCTATATTGGATGTGGACGCAATTTTATGTAAAGAGATGTTTATTAAGCATTTTTGGAAAGAGTCTCTGGTGTCAGCACTTTATAACAGTCAGAGGTAAAGCTCTAACTTCATGTTTTCTGATATTTTGGGGGTTTTTTGTAATACGACAAGCTGCATTTTTGTCTTTTTAAAGGCTGGTTGATGGAATGACTGTTTAGCTGTTATAATGTAACTTATGACAAGACCTTGTTTCTTGAACGTTCCACATTAAACTTTAAAATAAACTTCTAAAACATCTAACATTTTGTTCTACATTTTGAGTGTTGATTAAAAATTGCAGTTGTATAAAAAGAATAACAAGTGGACAGAGTCATTTCTATCCCCCGCCCTATATACCAAATATATACCAAGTTTCAAGATATTATTTATCAAGTTTTTCAAGTTCTGCTGCAGGAAACTAACCCAACCTCTTTACACTGACCTCAGCAGCCCATAGTATAAACCCACTGGACCTTTGGTCCAGGTGAGCTAAAAATAAAAATTTCTCAAATTTCTTCGTATCAAAACGCACATACTAGTGCATCTCAAAAAATTAGAATATTGTGAAAAAGTTCAATATTTTCCATCAGTTATTTAAGAAAGTGAAAATGTTATATATTATAGACTCAATACACATTAAACTAAAATGTTTCAAGCATTTTTCTATTTTAATTTTAATCAGTATGGCATACAGTACAAAAACATAAAAAACCCATCTCAAAATATTAGAATATTTCATTTCGAGTTTGAGTAAAACAGTATGAACACAGTGTATCTCTTGGTCTAGTTCAGTACACCCAACCACAATCATGGGGAAGACTGCTGACTTAACTGTTGTCCAGAAGATGATCACTGATGCCCTCCACAAGGAGGGTAAGCCACAAAAGGTCATTGCTGAAAAGGGTGGCTGGAAAAGGTGCACAAGCAACAGGGATGGCCGCAGTCTTGAGAGGATTGTCAAGAAAAGTTGATTCAAGAACTTGGGAGAGCTTCACAAGGAGTGGACTGAGGCTGGTGTCAGTGTATCAAGACCCATCACGAACAGACGTCTTCAAGAAAGGGGATACAACTTTCGCATTCCTAATATCAAGCTACTCCTGAGCCAGAGACAATGTCAGAAGTGTCTTATCTGGGCTAAGGAGAGAAAGAAATGGACTGTTGCTCAGTGGTCCAAAGTCCTCTTTGCAGATGAAAGTACATTATGCATTTAATTTGGAAATCACAGTTCTAGAGTCTGGAGGAAGAGTGGAGAGGCACAGAATCCAAGGTGTTTGAAGCCCAGTGTGAAGCCACAGTCTGTGATGATTTGGGGTGCCATGTCATCTGCTGGTGTTGGTCCACTGTATTTTATCAAGTCCAAAGTCAACACAGCCATCTACCAGGAGATTTTAGAGCACCTCATGCTTCCATCTGCTGACAAGCTTTTTGGAGATGCTGATTTCCTTTTCCAGCAGGACTTCGCACCTACCCACAGTGCCAAAACTACTACCAAATGGTTTGCTGACCATGATATTACTGTGTTTGATTGGCCAGCCAACTTGCCTGACCTGAACCCCATAGAGAATCTATGGGGTATTGTCAAGAGGAAGATGAGAAACACCCGACCCAAAAATACAGATACGCTGAAGGCCACTATCAAAGCAACCTGGGCTTCAATAACACCTCAGCAGTGCCACAGACTGATCACCTCCATGCCACACCGCACTGATACAGTAATTCATGGTAAAGGAGCCCCAACCAAGTATTGAGTGTATAAATGAATATACTTTTCAGAAGTTGGACATTTCTGTATTGTAAATCCTTTTTTTGATGGATCTTAGGGAATATTCTAATAATTTGAGATACTGGATTTCTGATTTTCATGAGCTATAAGCCATAATCATCAAAATTAAAACAAAAAAGGCTTTAAATATTTCACTTTACATGTAATGAATATAGAATATATGAAAGTTTACCTTTTTGAATTAAATTATGAAAAAAAGGAACTTTTTCATGGTATTCTAATTTTTTGAGATGCACTAGTATATATTACTTAATCAACACATTTACCAACTTTCAAGACCATACCACTCATAGTTTTCAAGTTCTGCGCCAGAAACAAAACCTACCGCCAAGACTAACCTGAGAGACTAAGTCTGAAATTGTTTTCAAGGAAACATGAAAAATTAAAATGTCTCTAATTTCTTAGTATGAAAAGGCACATCTACATCACCTTGTTAACATGTACACCAAGTTTCAAATCTGTATCATGAATAGTTTTGGATATATGCTCTGGAAATGAACCTTGCTCTTAGGAACTAAGTCAAAATCTATTTTCTATGTAAAAATTTGAAGAAAAAAATTGTTGGTTTCTTTTTTTCAAAAATCCAAAGTAGCAAAAGGCACGAGTTTACATGTTGCTTGATATGTATAGAAAGTTTCATGAAGATATCTTCAGTAGTTTTAAAGATATGGCCCGGAAACGCAAACATGACTGGACGGATGGAACTAGGCTTGGCACAGTTATGGGAAAAAAACCGAACCGTACGATACGCCTGTTGTGGTGCAATACGCGTATAAACCGCGGTACCCCTATTTAAGACGTTCGCCAAAAAAAAAAGCCGAATGCCCGTATGAAACCACGTGGTTCTCTTTCGCGCGAACAGGGGTGATAGCGTTCCGGCGCCGCGCCGGATTTCCGGCGTACCGCGGCGCCCGGAAAAAAAAAAATCTAGTTCGCCCATTATTCTGTGTCATTCTGAGATGCGCAGATAGACAGTAAAGGGAATTCCGAATTCCCTTTACTGTCTATCTGCGCATCTCAGAATGACACAGGATAATGGGCGAACTAGATTTTTTTTTTTCCGGCGAGGGGAGGGGAGGTTTGTTTTAAACAATGCAGTGATTGGTTTTATTGCAATATTTTATAT
This sequence comes from Neoarius graeffei, assembly GCF_027579695.1. NCBI lineage: Eukaryota > Metazoa > Chordata > Actinopteri > Siluriformes > Ariidae > Neoarius > Neoarius graeffei. The sequence goes on from NC_083580.1 coordinate 15,370,517, forward strand.
TGGCTGTGTGTATTTTGTTATAAATCGTTCTAAGAATACAGTGGCACTTTAAGATTAGATAAGAAATCCAGCCATACGTTTCAAAACACTGCACTTTAATTTCAAGTGAAAAAATACATCCTCACTCTCAGGGATTAGAAGAGTTTTTGATTCGGTTTTTGTATATAGGTGGTTGGTTGGTCGCCACATAAAAGTTTAAGTTTTAACACATCTGTTCAAAAGTAAGCTTTAAGAACTCATTTTTATTTCTTCCAATTATGAAAACTCTGTATGTGACAAAAGACACCTGGTTCCTCTAGATGCCACAACATGGCAGCAAACACTCCTGACACTTTGTATAAATACTGTAGTAAATAAAAAAAGCTGTTGAAATCATCCATGTCTTCCCTCTTGCTGTTTCAAAATACTACCTGGCTTTTCATAAAGATTGTTCATAAAATGTGCTTATGTCAACTCAAACTCAGTTTGTGCATGATTATTTCATTGTAACTATAATTTTAACCTCTCTTAAATGCTGTATCCTAAACTATGTTTACTTAAGGTAAATAGTAGGCTATATGCCCAAATACAGAGTACTTAAGATTTTTAAAAAAAAACGCAATACGTATCGAACCGCAGACCTCAAACCACAATACGTACCGAACCGCGACTTTTGTGAACCGTGCCACCCCTAGATGGAACCCATTTCTATATCCCCCGCCAAACTTCGTTTGGGTGGGGGGATAAAACTCTTCTCCATATGCTGTTACTGAAAAATAATCAATGCCGCCTCGTCGCTGATTATTTTCTATAACAGCACATGGCCAAGTATTTTATTTCATTCCTTATTTCACACATCAACTTTTTTTTTTTTTTTTTAAGGTCTTGCATGTGTTGATGTTTTTACTTTCTTTGATTTTAGAGCCCTGCACCACCTTGGAAGGCTGAAAAACCTTGTGGCTGAAATGAACGAGAGAATGTCTGTAGATGGAGTATAGCACAAATGTCTTGTGATTTCCTCAGGGAATATCAAACTGACTGTTTCTATATGTGGGTCACGTTGAGTCTGATATTATGATTATTTAGTTTATTTATATTACTTTAACTGCAGTGCCTTATGATGACTTGTCTTTAATTAACCTCACTATCTCATGGATAGTACTGTATTTTCGAAACGTCTAATGTTCTGTCGTTTGCTATTGAATTACAAGGCATCATCGTGAGTGCAGTGTATTCTCATCCAGTAACTGATGATATTTTTAAAATATACAGTAAATATGGACTAATGGGTGAGAATACACTGAGTGATAGTTATGAGAATGACTAATGATAATTATCATTGATAAATTGTGTTCCATAGAATTTGTGTGTGTGTGTGTGGGGGGGGGGGTTAACACTGTTTTTAAAACAGTAGAGAGTTCATTTATATGGGATCGTAAAAAACAGTAAGCGGAATAGGAATTGTATGCTGTGAAAATAAATAAGCATTTGTTAGTACAACCTACAATATCTGTTCTACTTCACTTAGTTTTTAAGGCATGCTTTTTAAGTAAAGTTACCTAATTAGAATTTACAGTGTATATCAGAAATCTACATTATTTATTTATTCTACACACCTCTTAAGTGAATAATAAGTGGACGCTTCAGTCAAAACACTTAAGAGGTTGGTTGTTGATTTTTTTTTTTTTTTTGACATTTTATTTTTATAGCTAGATTTACCTAGCTAATAGCACATGGAATTTAAATAGCACATAGCACTGTCAGGAAGTGTAATGACCCTGAAAAAATAAAACCGTTACACGATAAAGTTAGAATTGTGTTCAGAGTAAGAAGACTGTTCTCACAAACACCCTGAGCTCCAGGAACTCCGGTTCCCAGAATCCCCAGTCCATAACCAAGTCCCCGCCCTGTTCTCCGTGTTTCATCCGTTACGTATTCATTCACTGTAGCGCTTTTAGTTCATTTCTACATCTTGTTTGCCTTCTGGTCTGTTTACATGTTTAATTTTTACTTTCATCCATTGGTTATTGTTCTCTGCTTATTATATACCTTTGTGCCTGTTTTCTTACTTTGCTTCCACCTGCTGTTTTTGTCTCATCTCATTTTTGATAATAAACCACTGTTTTATATCAACCTGCACGTGTCACCTCTTGCTTTGTCAAAACCTGGCAAACGCAGGTTACCGGTAAACAAAAATAGTTAGAAAACAATTAGATACTTTGCATAATACATTGAGAAGTAATATTTAAATATCTTTAATAAATTTAAATCAGGGAATTTCTTCTAGTGCATTTTTTTGGTCCTCCCATCTACACTGTGCATAACAAGAAAAGCAGAAAAATAAACTGCTTCTACTGGATAAACATGTGAGTATGTTGATTTTTCGCTGTGTTTACAAATGCTTAGTGATTAACTCTGAAAGCAGCATATGAACTCCTTTATAATAAATAAATATATATATATTACAAAACCCATACTTGGCATTCTGTCATAATATGAGATGTTAGGTGAAACCAGCTATTGTTTACGACAATTGTTTAGTAGATGTTTTAAGCAGGACATTTATTCCATGTGAGTAGCTAGGTTCTGACTACTGGCTAGCTGAAATTAGGTCTAATCAACACACACACAAAAAAAAAACTGACAGAAGGCACAGAAATTCTAAATCAATAATGTAAACAATATAAAATAACGGAGAGGTTCTGCGTTCTAGTATTTGGTTTAACACTAGATATGAGATATAATTACTTAAAGGTTTCAAATCTCTTTAAGGACTTAAAGTTTAGGATCAAAGTCTCTGTTTGTGAACTGTGTCCTCGATCAAGGTTTTCAAAAACAGTTCAGCGAGAAAAATCAATAGACAAAATATGATATGGCCAAAGTGTGAGTCAGAACCTCTCTAGACTACAAGGAGAGAGCTAGGAAAGGAAGAAAGTACAGCCGAGTAATCAACCAAGTAAATCAGCCAAGGCAGCACCAATGCATCGGCTAGTTTGCAGTACACTGATTGTTTTTCTGGCATTATTTGGATGCCATGTAAAGGGAGAAAGAGCTCAGCGAAGTGCCGACAGGCCCTATGAATCACTGTTATTTGTGGATAATGGACAACGCTGGGGCACATGGGGTCTTAAGGAAATGTGTCCAAGGGGTTACTATGCTGCAGGCTTTAGTCTTAAGGTGAGTGTTCAGTGTTTAGTTTTGTTTTGCCACTAAACACAGGTTTATTTATCAAATTACTTTCCATTTTCTCACCAATTACAACAGAAAAACTGTTGATATTATTTTCTTGATGCTTATTACAATTTTGATTGCCTTTTTAAAAGAATTTAGTCAACAACATTGAAATGCAACTTTAATGGGCAGCTTTAATGCAAATTTGTTACTAAATCAATTCTTACAACGCATACAATGTAACCATTAGTTTTAAAAGTGAACTATTTTTCTGTATGCCAAATATTGGGGACCAAGCAGCAAAGCTGCATCGGCACCCATGGTGTTTCTTTTTCTTCTTCTGGCTAGACAAGGGTGTCTATGGCAGCCTCTAGAACTGTATAGTAAAAAGTTTTGAAATTTGGGACACTGACTGGGGATGGTCCCATGATTCTTTTCACCAAGTTTGATATTAGACCCTTGAGCGCTCTAGCACCACCAACAGGTCAAGTTTGGAGGTGCCTGTATGCACGTAACTTTTGAACCATATGCCCAATTTTCAAAACCATTGGATTCCTTGGATCAAGCCGAATTCAATGCACCCCATGATGTCATTTTCTGCCATATTGGATTTTATCAAAAACCCTGAGAAGTTTTCACAGGCCACAAATTTTTTCCAGTCCTCACGAAATTTTGACCAAGCCTCACAAAATTTTTTTTGCTGTCTTGATGATTTACGAAAGCATTCACCCATTACAGCCAATCAAAATTAATGGCAAAGCTGCCAAACAGGAAGTGAAGTCATATCTCAGCAGCACTTTGATGTATTAAAACCAAACTTGGTACATGGACTCGGATCCCGATTTTGAAGAAGCACAAAAAATGTCATTTAACAAAAAATGCATTTTGGCTAATAACTGTTGATGTGTTTGCCTTTTAAAAAAAATGTGTCTGGTAATACCATGGGAGGTTCCAAGGCCAAGACATGGCAATTTATCATGTCAACCTAATTGATGCAGCTGCCATATTGGATTTTATCGAAAGGAATACAAAAATTTCACAGGCCACAAATTTTGTCAAACCTTCACCAAATTTAGCACAGATGATCTTTGGACCAAACCTCACAAAATATATCAGCTAAACCTATGTTCAAAAAATGTTTTGGTCATTTGACCACTGGGGGTATGCTGCAATAAGCAAAAGCATGTTTTTTCCCCCCTAATACCTTTTAATGTTTTGGCCTTATAAAAGTGGCTTTATACCTGATGATGTCTTAAGAGATCACAAGGACAGGACATGATAACCAATCATGTTGACCAAGTTTATGTGGCTGGCATATTGGATTTAATCAAAAACTTTAAAAAATTTTCAGTAGTCACAAACCTTGTTGAATCGTCACCAAGCATAATGCAGATGATCTGTAGACAAAGTCTCACGAAAACTATTAGATGAGGGTTTTTTTTTTTTTTAGTTTTAAAACCATTCGTCCCTTACAACCTATTGAATTAGGCACTGAAGCTTCCAAACAGGAAATGAGCTCATATTTCGGCCAACCTTTGGTCATTTGACATGAAACTTGCTGTGAAGGCATACAGTGATGACCTTGACAAAATGATGTAAAGTTTCCATGGCAACTGTGCCCTACTGGTCTGCTTGGCCACTTGCATCGGTGCTTGCAGCTACATTGGAATATTCATTCATTCATTCATTCATTTCCTTCTGCTTTTGTGGGTTGTGTGGGTTGCAGTGACAACAGGCTGAGAAATATATAATATTTAGTATAGAAAAATACAGTTAATAATATTTTCTATCGTAAATATGTGTTTTTAGGTTGCAGGTTACTGGGAATCTCTGCTAATTGGTGATAACACTGCACTAAATGGAATTCGTCTTCATTGCATTAATTCACCTAAAGGGTCAGGACCATACTCTGACTATGCCACAGTACAATCAGACACTGGAAGGTATGTGTTTTAAATCCCATTTCATTCTGTATTATCCCTGAGAAGTCTGGCCTTTTCCATTTCTTTGTTATTAAGTTTCTAACAATGACATTACAAAAGACAGTCTCTTGTCATCGAACCATAGTTGCATACACAACTAGTGTTCAATTTCACCCCTCCTAACTATCAGGCAGTGAGAATCACCTGGATGATGTATTGGAAGCATGTTCAGAGATGAACACTACAGTGTGAGAGGTGATAATTTTATAGGATCTGGAGAAAGTGCACAGTGGTGCCTAGTTAGCAGCAAAGCAGAAATCCTGGGTGCCCCTGAGGAGCAAATGCTCCTTGTTGGGTGGCATTTCCACCATAGACTATGGTGCTACTAACCAGTGGGCCAGCCTCTGGATAGACAAGGAAGACCTTCATGTCTTTCCTCCATAAAAGGTGAACAGTTGGTCAGAGTTGGCCACCATCTGGTTTAAATATTGTTTGATGCATTCTGGCCACAACAAGGAATGCTCTGCTTGCTTGCCTTCATAGAACACTGCAAGGTCTACTACTTCTTCTTCATCTTCTTCTGCTTCTTCTTTCGGCTGCTCCCATTAGGGGTCACCACAGTGGTCCGCATGATCCGCATATTTGATTTGGCATAGGTTTTTACACTGCATGCCCTTCCTGATGCAACCCTCCCCAATCTATCTGGGCTTGGGACTGGCACTAAGTATGCACTGGCTTGCGCAACCCCAGTGGCTGGGTATTTTACCTGCAAGGTCAATCAATCGATTTACAACAAAGGTCAATCAGTTGGGTTTGGTGGCCTTGGGAAACCATAAGATCACTTCAGAGTCATCTGGCCACCAATACATACAAGATGAGCTTCTTTCCAGAGCATGCAGTTTTCCTACTCTTTTTTGCTAAAGTGATTGCTAGCAAAGTGCACAGACTCATAAGGATGGGTCTTAATGGAGTCCAGCACAAGGTAGATCCCACAACAAGGTCTTAGTGGATTGTGGTGGATAGCAGCTCCGTGTCCCTGTCCGAAAGGTTGTAATTAGTTTATGAGCCCAAGCTGCTGTGTCCGTGGTGCTGATGTACTGCAGTGGTCACCTGTGAAAACAAAGCCACATCGAGGTCACTTCTCATTGTCACAAAGACGTATAGTAAGCAATGAGATCAATGATTGGCCAGTGCATCCTGTATCACTCTGCCACAATCAGCAAACCACAATCAACAATGGGTTGACTTAGTGTCAACAACAAGGTCCAATTGCACCATGTGAAACCTTTCCCAGATTTGGAACACCACATCTTGTGTGCAGATGCTACTCTCTTGAATGGCTACTGTACCAACGTACATCCCTTGTAGATGTGTTGCTCTCATGGATGGACCAGAAAAGCTTTTTTGGATGTGTAAAAAGCTGTCACACCTCATTCCATCCTAATGATTGATATGTCTGACTGTCACCACACTGTCTGAGAAGACCAACATGTGATAATGTGTCCAAAGTTACTACCACTGTGGCTGCCACAGTGCCAACCGAGGAAACAATCCTAGCATCCTCAACAGGAGGTGCACCTCTCAGAAGGCAGGAGAGTGTAGGAGTGGTGGCAGGGTTATGTTGAACCACTGGAGATGGTGGTTGCTCTGTTTAGGCAGAAGGCGTTGTAGATTTCCTCAAGAGCCAGGAGCTGAGTTCCAAAGACTCTTTGTGCATTGCTGACAACTCCTTCCAGGGCAGTGCAGCTGGTGTATCATGTTGAGATGCAGTAGCCAAGTATACACTTGATATTGTTTTCTTTAATGTAGATTGGAGCAGGTTCCTCACTACCTCTCCTGAAGTTGATAATTAAGTCCTTAGTTTTGTTGGTGTTGAGAGACAAACTGTTCTCTGAGCACCACATTGCTAGGCTCTGAACTCCCTGTAAGACGATAAGATGATTCATTATTGTCAGAGATCCCTTTGACTGGGGTGTCATCTGCATACGTTATGATAGTGTTGGTGTTGTAGACAGGAACACAGAGTCACGGAGAGCACTAGTGTTGAGTGCTAGAGTGCAGGATTGATGTGTTCAAAGTCTGAATGATTGATGGCATTTTGTCAGGAGCCATTTGTAAGGCCTAGGTCATGGAACTTGGAGACCAGTTTACTTTGGATTATTGTGTTGAATGCTGTACTTCATTTAGGGGAACGGCATTCTGATAAACATTTTCTGAAGGTGGGAAAGGGTAGAATGTAGAACAGAGGAGATAGCATCCTTTCTTGGCTTGGTTTGCATACTGGCGGTAATCGAGGGTGACATCGTACTTTTGATATATATCTGTGTCAGTGTCTTAAAGCACATTATGGTCATGCGGGTGATGTGGACTGAGTCACTGATGCTTTTGATGGCACTGGTATTATAGTGGCTGTTTTTCACATTTCACAACAGCCGTGAAATGTTTCAATAAACATAGTATTACAAATCACTACTTAAAGTATTTGGCTGGATTTTTTTTTCTTTTCAACCTTAACATTTTCAGATTTCAACAACCAAATACAGGAAAACATTTAACAGTATACATGTTTGTGTTGTATTTTTCCAGCTGGGGTACATGGACAGATATTAAGTGGTGTAAATCTGGGATGTTAAACAGTTTTCAACTACGTGTGGAACCTTACCAAGGAACCTTCTGGGACGATACAGCAGCAAATAATATCAAGTAATCACATGATCTTGATATTACACAATAATTTTAGCACACACATCTAGGCAACCTCAGCAAATTACATCTCAACAACATCATATGCAGTTTGTTTGCGAATGGAGGGAGAGTCTGGGTGCCGACTTGCCGCACTGTGCCGAGTTTCCCAAAAAGCATCATAGCACAAAGATCATCGTTAAATGGTAGCACGAGCAGCACAATGAACACTCTCTCTCCTAGTTAAGATGCTCTTAGCATTAAGAGGCTTTTGGGAAACCCACCCCTGATAGGTTTCATCATATATTATACTCAAAGATGACTGGCTAAAAGGAGCATATGAAAAAAATGAACACGCAAAAATGCTGGCATTTTCCCAATATACAGTACAAGCAACCTGCATGTGATGGTAAGATTTGTGCAATAAATTGCACATGATTTAATCCCACTTCTCCTTTTTAAATACTTTTCTCATGTATCACTTTTCTCAATATATCATCACATACAACTATTGTATATTAGACTAAATATATCAAACCTGCTTATTATTTACCAGGTTTAAATGCAGTAGAGATGATGAGGAAATAAAAGGCAAAGGAATGTCTTGGGGTGACTGGGGCTCATGGAGTGACCCGTGTCTAGGAATAGGCATCTGTGGAATCCAAACAATCGTAGAGGAACCAAAAGGCGTGGGAGACGACACAGCACTGAATGATGTGCGATTCTACTGCTGCGAATAAAGTGCAAAGCGGTGTGTGTGTGTGTGTGTGTGTGTGCAATGATTCTACAAATCTCTGGAGCTGTATTGAAGGGATATAGACCATTTTTCCCTGAAAGATTTTGTCTCAATGATGGTCCAAAATCACATTGGTCCAAAATCTCTCAAAGATGTTTAACTGGGTTGAAATCTGGTGACTGCCAAGACAGTTAAAGGTTTTTTCTTTTCATTTGTCATATTATATTCAGAAACTGCAGATGCTACTAAGTATTTTGTTAATCAGTTTCTTTGGGTGTTCATTTATTATTTCCTCTGAACCAGTGTGTGATGAGACAAAAAATAAAAAATAAACTAACAAAAGGTGGATCCAATATGTATGTTTCTTCATATTCTTTTCTTTCACTGCTCTCTTCAAGTACTGGCGCTAGAAGATCTCATCTCATCTCATTATCTCTAGCCGCTTTATCCTGTTCTACAGGGTCGCAGGCAAGCTGGAGCCTATCCCAGCTGACTACGGGCCAAAGGTGGGGCACACCCTGGACAAGTCGCCAGGTCATCACAGGGCTGACACATAGACACAGACAACCATTCACACCTACGGTCAATTTAGAGTCACCAGTTAACCTAACCTGCATGTCTTTGGACTGTGGGGGAAACCGGAGCACCCGGAGGAAACCCACGCGGACAACATGCAAACTCTGCACAGAAAGACCCTCGCTGGCCATGGGGCTCGAACCCGGACCTTCTTGCTGTGAGGCGACAGCGCTAACCACTACACCATTGTGCCGCCCAAGATTTAGTTTTCACACACACACATCACATTATCTCTAGCCGCTTTATCCTTCTACAGGGTCGCAGGCAAGCTGGAGCCTATCCCAGCTGACTACGGGCCAAAGGTGGGGCACACCCTGGACAAGTCGCCAGGTCATCACAGGGCTGACACATAGACACAGACAACCATTCACACCTACGGTCAATTTAGAGTCACCAGTTAACCTAACCTGCATGTCTTTGGACTGTGGGGGAAACCGGAGCACCCGGAGGAAACCCACGCGGACACGGGGAGAACATGCAAACTCTGCACAGAAAGACCCTCGCTGGCCATGGGGCTCGAACCCGGACCTTCTTGCTGTGAGGCGACAGCGCTAACCACTACACCATTGTGCCACCCAAGATTTAGTTTTATCTGTATTATTTCTTTCATCATTTTATTTCAAATTAAAACCAACATCACCATTCAAAACCGGAAAGTTTATTGACTGTGAGTATATTTAATGGGGTACCCCCACAGTACCCAGTTTCTGATACAGACCCATATCAGGGCTTTACATTAGCACCCGCCCACCCGCCAAATGCGGGTAAAATTCGGCTTTGGCAGGTAATGACTTTAGTCTCACTATCCACTTTGGTGGGTGGTTTATTCTGTGGTATGACAATATATTGTAAATGTAGTTTTCTCTGAAGGCATCTGATATAATAAACGCATTGCAATGTAATATTACGTGCCTACAACTCCCATGAGCACCTGCATAAACATTCTGACAACATGTTAGAATTGTTTAGAACGTTCGTTAACGTCTCAGATAAAATCAATGATACGGTAACCTGCGGTTAATGAACGAAGCAACAAAGTTGCTGACGACTGACAAGTGCAGTATGTGGCGGCATATAGCTGGCGGCATATAGCTCAGGTGGATAAGGCGCCATACCATAAATCCGGGGACCCGGGTTCGATTCCGGCCCGAGGTCATTTCCTGATCCCTCCCGTCTCTCACTCCCGCTCATTTCCTGTCTCTACACTGTCCTATCTAATAAAGGTGAAAAAAGCCCCCAAAAAAATCTTTAAAAAAAAAAAGATACCCTAACCATGTAGCCTATGGAACTAAGATACATTAACAATCTGGCATCCGTTACACCTACACAAAAAAAAATTCTGGGAAAAAAATCAGTGTACACCACCATGTTTTAGGCAAAGTTATCCAAGGCAAACATAACTTTAAACTTTCCACTCTATTGCTTTGGCTTATCGAATGATTTATTTTTAAAATCACAAACAAGGCAGGCTACAACTGCGCTGCTTCGAAAATGTCAATTTAACAGCTTCATGAAAGTGCGCTGATGGTTACCATGGAAACCCCATGTCTCCTGCACTGTGTTCCTCCACCGAGTCGCGCGCTCATTCGCTTTTGTGTTCTTGGTCTCAGAGCCGCGTGCACCAAACACACAGAAGACAGAACGTTTAACATAATTAACAATGCACTTTTTACGGAGACGTTTTAATGTTATTCTTTATTTTTTTATCCAGTTGAATATTTAGCGTACAAATGTATTTTCAGCTCTTAAAAATGACCGAGGTCTGGACCGCGGGGGCCTCAGAGCTGGCTACGGCTATGGAGATGAACAAGATGCTAATAGGAAGATAAGACAGTTCAATGACAAATGGAAGTTAGGGTGAGATTGGCTAGTTCATAGCAAAACCGAAAATACTATGTACTGCGAAGACTGTAGAAAGTCTGGCAAAGACAGGCACCAGCAATTTTAAACTTGAAACTATAAAGGACCATGAAAAATCAAATGCACACATCGGTACTATAACATCAAAACAGGCGAAGACGGCTGGTTCACTACAGGACAGCATTGCTTTCAGTCCCTGGCTGTCATGACGTTGGCTGAGCTGGGGAGGATGGAGCTGCTGTTTAGAAACGTTCACGCGATTGGAAAGAAGTTGATCTCGCCCCAGCTATCAACTTATGGCCTGCTGGAAGCTTCAGGTCACGAAGACCATTTTTCATGGACCATTCAGATGTTAGGCTTTGTGACTATCTTGGCCTCTAGAGGCCGCTATTATATCTTTGTCATGTCATGTTTGTTTTGACAGCTAGGTGGTTTGTGTTTGTTTTGACAGCCATGTGCTTCTTTGTTTTGAATGTCATGTGCCTTGTGCCCCACCTATTCTTAATTGCCAATTATGACCTGGTCATGTGTTCAGTTACTTTGGATATTTATACTACCCCATTTTGTGTTTCTAGTCACTAAGTCTTTGTGCTGTTTGATTGTGAGTCACTTTTGTACTGCGCGCCTTTGCCTGGTGACTTTTGTTTTTGGAATATTGCTCTTTTGGGACATTTTGACTATTTTTTGTTAACTTGGGACTTTACCATTTTTTGTATCTTCTGAGTGTTTGGATTTTTGCTTTCTCTTCCTTGGTTTTGGATTTTTGTGCTCTTGGAACTTTTGGATGTTTTTTTTCTTGTATCTTCTGTTTGTTTGGATTTACCTGACTGGAAGAAATTTTACCTTTTGTGGATTTTGTTTTATCACAAGCTGTGGATTTTCCTGGACTTCTGAGCTTGGGCAAATAAACTTTTATTGAACTTTAGCTTTGATCTCCCTCCTCTGCACTTGAGTCATTCCTCTGCTTAGCCTAGTGGGTGTTTGCTGGGTTTCTACACCAGTGACCTGGGTTCAATGCCCAACCTAACATCAGACTCATCTGATGATGAATGTCATGAGGACATTTAATGTCTCTCTCTACACATGTTCACATACACACTATTAATAGATTATACTTGGTGATACACAATACTTGCATATCAAAACATCAAATGTTTTGAGTTAGACTTTTAATATTAGAATCAGTTCAGTTGTCATCTCATCTCATTATCTCTAGCCGCTTTATCCTTCTACAGGGTCGCAGGCAAGCTGGAGCCTATCCCAGCTGACTACGGGCGAAAGGCGGGGTACACCCTGGACAAGTCGCCAGGTCATCACAGGGCTGACACATAGACACAGACAACCATTCACACTCACATTCACACCTACGGTCAATTTAGAGTCACCAGTTAACCTAACCTGCATGTCTTTGGACTGTGGGGGAAACCGGAGCACCCGGAGGAAACCCACAGGGAGAACATGTAAACTCCACACAGAAAGGCCCTCGCCGGCCCCGGGGCTCGAACCCAGGACCTTCTTGCTGTGAGGCGACAGCGCTAACCACTACACCACCGTGCCGCCCAGTTCAGTTGTACTGAATGTAATTTTTCATATGATATTTCATATTGTAAGGGGCTTGAATTTGAGTTCAATAAACAGAATACTCTATTTTTGTCTGAATTGGTTGCATGTTTTCATATAGGGAGCTACCTTAACAGCACTGAATACTTGACTGCTACTGTAGAGATGCATTATAAGCTGCCATTCATAATTAAATCTAGATCTTCCGAACTTTAACATCATGCTGAAGAAAAAACTGCAATTTCCTGGCAACAAAATTGTGGCTAGTGAAAAGGCTGAATGGCTAGTGACTCAGGAAAACCAGTGGCCGGTGAGCAAAAAAGTTAATGTAAAGCCCTTTTATATATATATATCTTAGAAATTAAAATATTTTAGAAATATTTAGTTTTTATTTGTATAATTCTTATATTTATTAGCTAGATATGATTGATTATATACATGCAGAACCTCTCTGAAAAACACCATGGTGATGAGAGCCTCCTGGATAAACGCTGTTATAAATAAAACATAAGATGAAAAGATATTTTTTCATTTGAACAAATTTTCCTTAATAGAGAAAATGTTTAAATTAAATTAGTTTTGTTGCTATTTATATTTCATCCATCCATTACCTGTAGCCACTTATTCTGTCCTACAGGGTTGCAGGCAAGCTGGAGCCTATCCCAGCTGACTACGGGTGAAAGGGGGGGGGGGGTACACACTGGACAAATTGCCAGGTCATCACAGGGCTGACACAGACAACCATTCACACCTACGGTCAATTTAGAGCCACCAATTAGCCTAACCTGCATGCCTTCGGACTGTGGGGGAAACCGGAGCACCCGGAGGAAACCCACGCGGACACGGGGAGAGCATGCAAACTCCACATAGAAAGGTCCTTGCCAGCCGCTAGGCTCGAACCCAGGACCTTCTTGCTGTGAGGCGACAGTGCTAACCACTACACCACCATGCTGCCTCTCTTTATATTTCATACAAAGGTAAATAAAAAATAAGCTAGACAAAATACTGTTTAGTATTTCAGTAATATTTTTCATATCGTTTGACATAAACCTAGTTGATGGTATCAATTTGAGTAGTTCAGGATCATATAATGGCTGGAATGAATAAATTAAAACGAATAAATTGACATTTTATATAACTTTAATTCAACCTTGGTGTTTTCCAGTCTGTGTGAAAGTGTATGCAAAGAACTACAGCTCATTAAATAAACAAGTTTCTGTGTTTTCCCAGAGTATTTCTGGGAATGGATGTTTGAGTTTTAATTCCTTCAGCCCAAGGCCGCCCCATGTTAACCTAACTGCATGTCTTTGAACTGTGGGGGAAACCGGAGCAAACCCACACAGACACAGGGAGAACATGCAAATTCTAAACAGAAAGGCCCCCTGTCGGCAAGTGGGCTCGAACCCAAAACCTTTTTGCCGTGAGGCGACAGTGCTAACCACTATACCACCGTGCATAGTAAGTTTGCAGCCACTTTATTTTTCACAACTGGTTTGTTAGTGTTGCTAAATCTGTTGCACAAGAACCCAAGCAGCAGAATGAGCCAGTATAAAGTATACTAGTACTGTCGGGCAAAATAGCAGACTCTCCACTCCTCTCTATCCATCATTAGGGTCTTCAGTTCAGTGGTGTCGACCACTCCAGCATCTTCTGCTGTCTCGTCTGTCTAGTGTCTATACTTTTGAGAGACTCTCTCCGCACTGCTCTCCAAACTGAAAACCATGCAATTGATAAACTGGTCTCTTCACGCAATTGACACAATCTTCTCGACGAGAAGCCTGGGTTCGGGGGAACCAGCCTGTCCTGCCGGAATGTTCGCAGCTGGCTACACAATGGCTGCGTGGGAGCGGTGGCGGGTCGTGTGCCTGGCGGTTCTTTCTGTGGAGGACACTGAAGACATCTACCTATTCGTAACCATGATTACAGGACTTTTGCTGATTGGATTAGGCATTGCCCTGGTTTATTGAGGAAATCAGAAAACAGTGACAGCTGTTCAAAGCCCCATAAAGCTGCCCGACATGATTGAAGCAGGGGGCAGAGCTGTCAGCACTCAGACTGTGGCTATTCAGAACTTGAACCGCAACATGGATAACATCTTGGAGAAGCTTTTGGCTTTGCAGAGGAAAATGGATTCTAGAGACCAGTGTGGACAATCGGAGTAGTCGTGTAAAGGAATGCGTCTGCTCGACCCAAAGACCAAACAAGCCCAATCTTATCTGCTTTCAGCTCTCCCAGACAGCACTGGCCTTGGCCAAGGCCATTGCTGGGGAAAACAATTCCCCCCGGAGGTCACTGCTGTTAGACTCTCGTATTCCTCCCCCCTCTTCCCGCGGTCGCTGCTTCACCCCCAGTGTGACAAGCGGGTGCGTGACCAGCGCCATCATGGCTACAGGAGCGGATGGTTGCTTGCTTGTGCTGGGTTACCTCTACCTCCTCCCCTCCCCCTCCTACCCCCCTTTTTACCCCCCCACCCCTGATCGCCCCCCCTCAAGTCCCGAGTTTTCATGTTAAAGTGTACTTGTGTTATTTTGTGCTGATGTGCTGAGGATTTTTTTTAATGTTCCCACACTGTACTCCTCACAGGAACATAGTGTGGGGGTTGCTTTTTTTTCTCCTCCCCTCTCCTCATGTTACTCCATATTTTTTTCTTTTCATCCCTGTCTTCCTGTCCTGTTACTCCCCCTCTGTCGATTGTGTGTATGTGTGTATGTAAGGACAGGTTGATGGTCAATTTCGCTGGTACTTGTGACTGGTGATAATAAAGGGTTCATTCATTCATTCATCTTCTTTGAGGACATCCACCACTGTTTTGAGTGGCCACCCAGGGCCTCTTCTGCCATGTGTGGGCTCCCACAATACCGTTACAAATGCTGGGCTCTCTGGATGTCGGAGGCAGTGGCCGGCTAGCCTGAGACGCCTTGCTGCTATTTTGTCTGAGACCCTAGGGAGGTCTCCATACAATTCTTGATTGGTGATGCTTTGCTGCCAGTTGATATTTTGAATGGCCCTAAGCATTCTTGTATAACACCCATCTAGAGACTTGGTAAGGGGAGTGGTCAGGGTCCAGGCCTCACAGCCATAGAGCAGGATGGATTCAATGGCTGCTGTGAATATCCTGGCTTTTAACCCTCTTGATAACTTGGATGTCCAAACTCTTTTCAGGTTGTGGAGGGCTCTCCAAGCTTATACCTTTCTCCCTTTAATGTCCTTCTCTGTGCTCTCCATCCTTGAGCCAAGATATTTAAAGTTGCTGACCTGTTGAAGATGATCACCACTGCTAACTTTGAGGGGAGTCAAGGACGTTATATTGAAGGCCATGAATTCAGTCTTCTTGGCATTGAGGTGCAGGCCTGTCTTCCTGCATTCAGACTCAACCCTCATCAGGAGAGACTGGGCATCCAATATAAAGTATAAATATAAGAAATCGATCATTGAAGTCATCACTGTAAATCATAGGGCTATAACTGAATATAAATATATTATTTGGCATGCACAGATATACAGATGTGTTCACAGATACAAATAGATTTTTTTTCACAAGGCATCTTGTTAAGACTAGAGGTGTGCATCAGGAATGGCATCTTGTGGGATGCAGCAAAACAAAGTCACACCAGTGAGAGATTTGTACTTCTATGCAGTGTGCAGGAGCTCATATACAGTGTGTGGGAAGAAGAAAACCCTGTTAATAAACATGATCTCAAGTGATGTAGCTGAGTTTGAGGAATTGTCAAAGCTAGAATTCACCTCCAGGTTTTAATTATACTGTTTTCCAGTGTTTCTGGTTCAGGCCACACCCACTTTGGAACACTAAACAGATACAGATAGTGGCAATGTGTTCCACCCCTAGTGACACTTTGCACTGATTGGCTAGGTGTATGGTAAGTTGTAGTGTATATAAACAGGTGCATCCACAATCAGCAGTGGCACTTTTTTTTTCAGGGAGAATCATTCTGAGAACCTGATATCAGTTTGATTTTATTTTCAGCTGTATCAAAAAGAATGTATTTTGTAGTCCGTGTTCTTTTGCCTCTGCTCATTCTCTCCTTCAGGGAGTGTGAAAATGTCAACAAAACACAAAGCGGTATTGCTGACCCGTGTCCTAGTATGATTACCATGGATAATGGACAGATGTGGGGAACATGGGGACATATACAGAAGTGTCTTTGGGCACCTATGCTACAGGCAAGCTGGAGCCTATCCTAGCTGACTATGGGTGAGAGGCTGGGTACACCCTGGACAAGTCGCCAGATCACGCAGAGACAACCATTCACATTCATGGTCAATTTAGAGCCACCAGTTAGCCTAACCTGCATGTATTTGGACCCGGAGCACCCAGAGGAAACCCACACAGACACGGGGAAAACATACAAACTCCACACAGAAAGGCCCTCATCAGCCACTGGGCTCGAACCCAGGACCTTCTTGCTGTGATGCAACAGTGCCAACCACTACACCACCATGCCACCTGAAATAAAACATGTCTATCAGCTTAAGTTTTTGTGAATTTTCTTTTAGTTTTTCTTTGAAATCTATTGTTCTTGATAAATTAGACCTGTTTCAATGTTGTTTCAGTGTTGACCACCAACAAACACAGTGGTCTACCCAATAAAATTTGCAAGACACATGCCAACTGGCTATAATGACTGCTACTCAAGAAACAGGCAATAGGTATAATACATGGAAGACTGCCTTTCTACATATCATATTATTTTCAAACCAGATATTATCTGAGTGTAAAAAACAGATGGTTTATGACCACAAGCCTGTTTGAAATATGCAATTGTACATTCCGGTTTCTGACAGTTCGTCCATTTTCATATCAGCGGAGTGACATATCAGTTCAGGGTCCTTGCCTTTACATTCACTCTGGCACCCAGGGTGTTCTTAAAGTGGATATAAGCAGTGTGTCTGTGCACTTCCTTATCCCCACAGTAGGAAACAAATTGCATGAAGGTCCTGATATCTGATATTCCTGATCCTGATTCTGATAGATAATTATTTATGACAATGTCTGTAATAAAGCAAGACCATTTTAGGACCTTAGTAAAAGAAATATTCTGACAAATTGTGCATTTTAATACGGCTTCTCTGTTGAGATGTTTTTGTCACATGGATTCAAGATTTTTTTTATATTGTAACTGTCGTGGAAGTCTGTAACTCAAAAGTAGCCAAAAAATATACTTACACGAAAGAAGTTGCCTTAAATGCTTTTATTGTACAGACCCAATACAAGTGTGAGTGAATCCCAGGAGAACACTGAGGTTTGAATTTCTTCCATTTGTTCTTAAGTCGGGTCCCTTTTTGGGAGACCCACCCTAGGACCTCCCCAGGACCACCCAAAACAAAATGATGGTTCCTATTAAAATCACTATAAAAGGATTTTTTTGTTTGAAACACAGGCTTCTGATTGGCTAAAACATTTCCTGCTATTTTTCAAAAGAAAACAGACATACTAGAGTTTTTGTTAAACACTCTGATGTCCATAATTATAACACAAGAGTAATGAATATCTTCATATCGTGAAAACAAACTCAAAATCAGGACTCAGGACTTTTGCTTTTTCAACTGCCATGTTATATAATTCTCTGCCCAACTATGTTAAAAACTCTGAGATTACTAAGACATTTAAAATTAACTACTGGAAACACTTTTCTGGTATTTAGATACAAATTTTATTCATTATTAATCATAACAATGCTTGTCTCACAATATTGTATATTACTGATTTTCTATTAGTTATATTATATAGTTTATGAATTTAATAATGTAGATATAGATTATTAGCATAAGTTTATACACATCTCCAATGAAAACCAGTGTCAGCTGAGTGGCTCTTGTGTTTAATAAAGCTATCCAGCTATCTATTTAGCATTTACCATATGGCCTTCTAAGGGTTTTACTACTTAATGACAAGTCTATGTTTGTCACACGAAATGCCTTTACAATGATAATCAGTGCTGGCGAAGACAAGATGATCACATATACATGAGGTCCTTTAAACATTTACTTCCCAAGTATATCAATCATAAATTCATGCTAAATAAGACAACAATTTCACCATGCTCTCAAAAAAATTATTGTAGCAAGCTAAAAGACTTTGTGTGTGTGTCTGTGTCCAATGTTGACTGGAGGTGTGAGGCCCATACAATATTGAAATGGGAGAGCAGTCTTTCTAATCTAGTCAAAAATGGATTAAAAAGATAACTGTAGCTAGAGACAGAGATCTTCACACCTTTTGGTGCCTCCAGAGACAGAAAGTCTATGGGAATCCCAACACATCTCATCTCATCTCATTATCTCTAGCCGCTTTATCCTTCTACAGGGTTGCAGGCAAGCTGGAGCCTATCCCAGCTGACTATGGGCAAAAGGCGGGGTACACCCTGGACAAGTCGCCAGGTCATCACAGGGCTGACACATAGACATAGACAACCATTCACACTCACATTCACACCTACGGTCAATTTAGAGTCACCAGTTAACCTAACCTGCATGTCTTTGGACTGTGGGGGAAACCGGAGCACCCGGAGGAAACCCACGCGGACACGGGGAGAACATGCAAACTCCGCACAGAAAGGCCCTCGCCAGCCCCAGGGCTCGAACCCAGGACCTTCTTGCTGTGAGGCGACAGCGCTAACCACTACACCACCGTGCCGCCCCATCCCAACACATTCTGAAGCTTAAACCCCTAGCAAAGGACACAATTCTCTCACATAACACAGCACTGGTGTTACTTGAGTTTGATGAAATATTTGGGTTTGGATTGGGAGATAATACCATTTAACTATTATCTATCTACTGTGGTTTTATACTTCTAACTCTCTGTGCTCTCTTCTACAACAGCCAAGTTCAATATTAGATCAGTGTCCTGTTTCAAAAGTCTGGACATGTAAAAGTCCAAAGGTAGATAGGTTATTTCTGTTCACATTATTTATTTATTGATTGATTGATTGATTGATTGATTTATATGCACTTCCTGTCATGCGCCTCCTTTAACCGAAAGAGGAGGAACCTCAGGCAACCAATATCATTTTGTTGAAGTGACAACAGCATATAAACCGTAAGCAGTTAGTTCTTCAGAAAGAAAGACCCATTTTTATTTAGGTTGATCAGAAAGCATGGATTTTGTGCTCAGTATTGTTTTGCCTCTATTTGTTCTTTCTTTTGGGCAGCTCATAAGTGTCAGCAATGGAGCGATAATTGAGAGGCAATATTCTGGCAAGATTGAGGTTAATAATGGACAGACTTGGGGCTCATGGGGACATCGAGAGATGTGCCCCGTCGGGACCTATGCTACAGGCTTTAGTCTTAAAGTATGTACAGTTCATCTCATTTTGTTGGATTAATAATAAGTGCTGAATTTGTCATTTCTAAGATGGCTTAAATGCTGAAATAATAATTTATAAGCTGTTCTACTTATGTATGTACTCTCTCTCTCTCTCTCTCTCTCTCTCGCTGAAGGGCATCAACAGTTGGTGTTTTATTTGGGGCATGTCCAATAATCATTGTCATAATTCAAGGTGTGGGTAAAATCATGCGCAACATCAGAAAAGGATATGCTATAATTATAAATGAGAAGCAGTGAAGAATTGAAAAACTGGAATAAACACAGGGAATATAGAGCCTTCGTCAAGCTCGGGTCCTCTACCAGAGGCCTTGGAGTTTGACGGTTCTGCGCAGTATCTTAGCTATTCCTAAATTCGCATTCTTCTGGACAAATGTTGTAACTGACCTCAGACCTCTCCACTGGGGCCACTTTGGACTTTACCTTCCACATCTGTTCCAGTTGCTCTTTCAGTCTGGTACTTCTTGATCTTCTTCTGCTCCATCTCATGCACCTCATGCTACTGTCAGCTGGGATTGCCACATCTATCACAACTACACTCTTCTACTCCTTGTCGACCACCAATATGTCTGGTTGGTTAGCCAGCACCTGCTTGTCAGTCTGGAAGTTGAAGTCCCACAGGATCTTAGCTCTGTTGTTCTCAACCACTTTTGGTGGTATGTCCCATTGGGACTTGGGGATTTCTAGTCCGTACTCAGCACAGATGTTCCTGTATACTCTTCCAGCCACTTGCTTATGCCTCTCAGTGTACGCTGTCCTAGCTTGCATCTTACACCCTGCTACTTTGTGTTGGACTGTCTCAGGGGCATCTTTGCACAGGCTGCACCTTGGGTCCTGTTTACTATGGTAAATACCTGAGTCTATGGACCTAGTGCTGAGGGCCTGTTCTTGTGCTGCCATGGTCAGAGCTTCTGTGCTGTCCTTCAAGCCAGCCTTCTCTAGCCACTGGTAGGACTTTGTGATGTCAGTTATTTCCTCTATCTGCCGATGATACATCCCGTGGATGGGGCTTGGTCTTCCACAATTTAGAGCACTGTGTGTTCTGACATCTTTCTATCATACCCAGCATTAACTTTTTCAGCAATTTGTGCTACTTCTGCAGGATTGGACCAGACAGGCTAGCCTTCGCTCCCCATGCTCATTGTCCTTCTTTGGACCACTTTTGGTAGGTACTAACCACTGTATATCAGGAACACCCCACAAGATCTGCCGTTTTGGAGATGATCTGACCCATCTAACCAAAGTCAAAATTGCTCAGATCCTTATGCTTGCCCATTTTTTCATGACTGAAGTGAAGCAAAAACAAAAAACAAACAAACAAAAAAACTTTTAAAAAAGACAGTTCAAGTGCAAATGAAACAAAATGGATCAACCATATAATTCACCAATATGAATAATTATTAATATTGATTAGTAATGACATTTGTCTGCAAGTTTCTTTACATTATATTACATTTATAATAAGTTTAATTTTTCTTCCAGGTTGAACAAGCAATAGATGGGGATGACACTGCCCTCAATGGAATTGCCCTTCGCTGCACTAAGCCTATTGGATTCCTACATACAGCTCTGACCTATTCTACAGTACAGTCTGATGTAGGAAGGTAAAGCTTCTTGCTACCAAAATCCTTTATTTTACATTTCATACTGTCATTATACTGGACAAAATCATACTTGATGCTTAAAGGATATATATTTTAATAGTCATGTTTAGAAGGCAACACACTGGGCATCAACTTCACATCTTTTATTGCTGTCCAAAAATGAGCCCAGAAAGCAATTCTAATAGTCCTGAAGCAACCTTAAACGTTCTGCATACAATAAAATGGCAAGTTGTAAAATGATACAATTATTGGTCAATTATCAATCATAAGGCTAGATAACAAATACACCAGTGTTAATGTTAATATTTAACAATTATTCACCAAAGGTGAAGTGAATATCAGTGAATAATAACTGAGATAAAGTTGAGGCTATTATTCACTGAGCCTGAGACAGATAATTGTTTTAGTATAAATACACAGGTGATTATTAAAAATATATATATTTATTTCAATCTTCAAATGTGGCATGCAAATGTAATGCACGCAGACTCGTGTCAATTATCTATGCGTACTCGCATAAAATACTTTGTTTTGAAATAGATAGAATAAACCCCATTTCCACTTTATCTTTGAATAGTTTTAGACCAAACTTTGTAGCATCTTTAGTGCTTTTATGAACAGCATTTTTCCCCTAACTTATAATTCTTCCTCACTTACGGTGACGAAGTGATAGGCCGCCATTTTGCCCAGTCACTCAAGGTGATTAACGAGAAACAATCAGCAAGGGGAATTTCCTATAATCACCTGCATATTTATACTAAACAGTAATAGCAAAGTAATGCCTTGAACACGGTAAATAGTTGAACATGGTATTAACACTTTGCTTGCCTTCAAATCTCAGGTTTTCTATTGTAAGAATTTTTATTAGTTTAACTGTTTTTGCCTTTCTTGAAGGATTTGGATGGTGTTTATCAGTTCTCCTCGCAAGCAATTCTACTCATCTTTCTATACATCTCAGTGCAAATACATAGTATTACATACATGGGATGTACAGTATTATTATCCCCCACCGTCCGAAAGGCCTGAAGGGGGATTATGTCATGACGATGTCCGTCCGTCCCAGGAAGGGTACTCACCTTCTGGAATCAACTCCTCTCACAATTTTTGGAGTAATTTCACGAAACTTGGCAGAATTCTTTGTTATATGTCGGTAATACACATGTTGCAATTTTGTTCAATTCAGTCACATTTTATCAGAGTTATGGCATAGTTGCCAGCAGGGGATATTGTGCTCTCAAAGCACTCTTGTTATACATCCAGGACACTTTTTCGATGGAATAAAAACGTGTTCTATTCCCTTCTAGCGGGTTTCATTCATTTGGTTTGATAGCATGCAATACTGTTAGCATATCACTTATCCTACGTGTATTACGTCACTCTACCCAATGGAGAATGAGTGTTGAATATGGTTTACAATATTGCATTGTTGTCAAGACAACATGATGTCACACGTCGGAGACATAAAACTTCTGCGCTAGCGAGTGACTGTGACAATTTGTAAACAAATTGCCACCAGGTTTGCATCGTTAAATACAGAAGATTTTGAGAGAATTTTGAAAGAGAAAGACGCATTGAACACCCGAAAGAAATGTGTATGTATAACAATAATAATAATAATAATATTGGCTGGCTTTTTTTGTGGTATATCTGATATACAGTACCACAAAAAAAAGCCAGCCAATATTATTTAAATATAGTCTGTGTTAGATCAATTTTATCCAACACAGCTTACAATATTGAGCCATGCAGTCAGTGGCGTGCACAGATAGACACGAGGTGGTGCTCAAGCACCTGCCCCTCTGCCCTCTGTCCAAAAAAGTGCCCTTTTGAATTTTTTTTTTTTAAAGTTTACTGAGGCCAATGTCGACATGATCTTTTAGAAAAGCCGCGGCATTAAAAGCGTGTGTGAAAATAATGTCCCGATGTGTGCCCCCTCCGCACACACACCGGACCTCTGTCTCTCTTGCTCTGTCACGTGAACAAGCGTGCAGTGCATTCAATGTGAGGTTGCAGCAGCATAGCGTCCTGGAAGCCACGGCCTTGTCGGAGCGCAGACAACGCATCGGGCAGTCAGTCAGCTCTTCCTCTGCCCCACCAGCCAGGTAACACATGAATCGAGTGAAAATGTATTGTTTGCCCTCTAAGCCCAAGCTGTAATTCTTTTGTCGTGAAGTAGCCCGTCGCATACAGAAACAACTGCACATAAGTATTATATTTTTTGCTAGACCATTTTCAGATTTAGGAAAACAAAAATTTCTTTTTTTTATTTTGTTCAACTAGAGATTCCTGGCAAAGTCAAAAAACCTTGATGTAATAAATTAACATTAAGTGGTCGTTTTACACCTTTAAAAACTAAAACGGGTCAGTGGCGACCCGAACACAAGAGGAGGGTTAAATCTCAGACTTTTATAATAAGGTGTTCCACATGCGCAAAAAAGTGCCCTTTTTTCCCCCCAGAGCACTTGCCCCCCAAAATGTCTGTGCACGCCACTGCATGCAGTTCAAGGTTAAAGGCCTTAATCAAGACCCCAACAGTTGTAGTTGGGCAAGACCAAGATTGTCCGGGGCGTAACTGTTGAGTCAGCATTACCCCACTGCTGTGACAATCACATGTTCCACTGTTGATTGGAATAGGCAGATCTATTTACAAGTCAGGAACTGACTAATAAGGTTAACAAGATAAGGGATCAGTTATTTTCACTGATAGTACAAGCGCTAATAATAGAAGCATTGATTTGTTTCTAAGATGACAGGACCCCATTACCTTCAAGACCTGCAACATAGATGACCTACTGTGTGTTCACATTATCTTAAAACTTCATGAAACTTTGACACCTAACTTTGCATACTATATATCATCTCAACATGCCTGACCTTAAACTTTGAACCACTAGCTTGAGGAACCAGTTGTCATTATTGTTGTTCTCATTATCTCTAGCCGCTTTATCCTGTTCTACAGGGTCGCAGGCAAGCTGGAGCCTATCCCAGCTGACTATGGGCGAAAGGCGGGGTACACCCTGGACAAGTCACCAGATCATCACAGGGCTGACACATTGACACAGACAACCATTCACACTCACATTCACCCCTACGGTCAATTTAGAGTCACCAGTTAACCTAACCTGCATGTCTTTGGACTGTGGGGGAAACCGGAGCACCCGGAGGAAACCCACGCGGACACGGGGAGAACATGCAAACTCCGCACAGAAAGGCCCTCGTCGGCCACGGGGCTCGAACCCGGACCTTCTTGCTGTGAGGCAACAGCGCTAACCACTACACCACCGTGCCGCCCATTATTGTTGTTATTATTATTATTTTCTTCTTTTCTTTAAGCTGGGGGACTTGGACAGGGAACACCTGGTGCACAAGTGGAGTGTTGACGGCATTTCAGCTACGAGTAGAAGGTGCTCAAGGACAAGGTGATGATACAGCTGCTAACAACATAAGGTGACCAACATCTCCTAATTACCTGTAATTCAGTATTAAAAGAAAAAAAGCAAAAGATAACACTATAAATTCTTATAACTGTTCATAATTTGTTAACAGTGTGTTGTAAATAATTTTATAAACTGTAATTATGGCTCATTTTTAAATGCTTAAACATTTTAAAGCTGATTTTTACCTCTACCAATTTTGTTGGAGGAGATTATGTTTTCACCACCATTTGTTTGTCTGTTCCGAACGTAACTCAAAAAGCCTTGAACAGATTTTGATGAAATTTGGTGTACAGCTTTAGTATTATCCTAGGTTGAAATGATTTGATTTTGATGTTGATATGTTGCTTGGCTGAGGTATGCGCTCTACTGAGTGCCCTTCCAGTTAAGCATGTTGTAGCTGTTTTAATCTCCAGTGTCTTTCATGAACAGAAGTGGCTTAGAAGAATAATGCAGAGTGATTTCTTTAAACTCCAGGTTCTTATGCACTGGAAAGGAAATCTTGACCGGCAATGGCATGTCCTGGGGAGAGTGGGGACAGTGGAGTGATTCATGTCCTGGAAAAGGGATTTGCGGAATCCAAACAAAAGTGGAGTTGCCACAGGGTAGAGGAGATGACACTGCTCTTAACGACGTCAGCTTTTATTGCTGCTCCTAAGGTACACTTTATAAGGTTGGCAACCTCATAAAAAATGATTTTCCTTACATACAGTGTCTTGCAAAAGTATTCACCCCCCTTGGTGTTTGTCCAGTTTTGTCGCATTACAAGCTGGAATTAAAATAGATTTTTGGAGGGTTAGCACCATTTGATTTACACAACATGCCTACCACTTTAAAGGTGCACATTGTTGTTTTATTTTGACACAAACAATAATTAAGATGAAAAAACAGAAATCTGGAGTGTGCATAGGTATTCACCCCCCAAAGTCAATACTTTGTAGAGCCACCTTTTGCTGCAGTTACAGCTGCAAGTCTCTTAGGGTATGTCTCTATTAGTTTAGCACATCTAGCCACTGGGATTTTTGCCCATTCGTCAAGGCAAAACTGCTCCAACTCCTTCAAGTTAGATGGGTTGCTTTGGTGTCCAGCAATCTTCAAGTTATGCCACAGATTCTCAATTGGATTGAGGTCTGGGCTTTGATTAGGTCATTCCAAGACATTTAAATGTTTCCCTTTAAACCACTCCAGTGTTAGCCTGGGAAATCCCATGCTGCTTTGCACAGTCGTTCCGATCTGAAAAGACAGCATGGAAACTATGGTCTAAAGGCTCGCCTGAGTTAGGGAGCCAATCAGAGAGTGGGGAGGGGTGGAAAGACGGTGACGCGTACTACTTGACAAACGGAAGCTTGTAGTTTATTTGGGACTGTTTACGGATCACATTTAACATGGCGGTGAGCGATACGAACCAAACTTTCGATCAAGCTTTAGACACTGTTCTGAATAGTTTAGAGCGAAAGTTTGTTTTAAAAAAAGAACAGCGTTTGGCATTTCAGTCTTTCTTCGCCTCTTCGTCGCTCTAACTACGTCACCGGGTACAACTGCCATGATTGGCCATGGGCTACGTATACGCCAAATGATAGACATTCGCAACGTCCAATAAACGGCCGTTGACAATCGGAAACCACACCTCCCCTACGAGAAATTCAATAGGCGGATTCCAGACCATATTTCACTTGTGATATGGTCTGGTGTTAACCAGACTACTCCAGTGTAGCTTTAGCAGTATGTTTCAGGTCATTGTCCTGCTGGAATGTGAACCTTCATCCCAGTCTCAAACCTCTGGCTGACTCAAACAGGTTTTCCTCCAGAATTGCCCTGTATTTAGTGCCATCCATCTTTCCTTCAGTCCTGACCAGCTTTCCTGTCCCTGCAGATGAAAAATCTCCCCACAGCATGATGCTGCCACCACCATGCTTCACTATAGGAATGGTATTCCCAGGGTGTTGGGTTTGCGCCACACATGGCATTTCCCATGATGGCCAAAAAGATCAATTTTAGTCTCATTTGACCAGAGAATCTACTTCCATGTGTTTGGGGAATCTGGCACATGCTGTTGGGCAAACTCCAAACGTGTTTTCTTAAGAAATGGCTTTTTTTCTGGCCACTCTTCCATAAAGCCCCACTCTGTGGAGTGTACGGCTTAAAGTGGTTCTATGGACAGATACTCCCATCTCTGCTGTGGATCTTTGCAGCTCCTTCAGTGTTATCTTTGGTGTCTTTGTTGCATCTCTGATTAATGCCCTCCTTGCCCGGTCTGTGAGTTTTGGTGGGCGGCCTTCTCTTGTCAGGTTTATCGTGGTGCCATGTTCTTTCCATTTTGCTATAATGGATTTAATGGTGCTCCGTGGGATATTCAAAGTTTGGGAAATTTTTTATAACTAACCCTGATCTATACTTCTCCACAACTTTGTCTCTGACCTGTTTGGAGGCTCCTTGGTTTTCATGTTGCTTGCTTAGTCATGTTGCAGAGTCAGGGTCCTTCCAGAACAGGTTGGTTTATACAGACATCATGTGACAGATCATGTGACACTTTGATTGCACACAGGTGGATCTTAATTAATTAATGATAATTATGTGACTTATGAAGTGAATTGGTTGGACCAGCTCTTATTTAGGGGTTTCATACGAAAGGGGGTGAATACCTATGCACACTCCAGATTTCTGTTTTTTCATCTTAATTATTGTTTGTGTCACAATAAAACAACAATGTGCACCTTTAAAGTGGTAGGCATGTTGTGTAAATCAAATAGTGCTAACCTCCCAAAAATCCATTTTAATTCCAGCTTGTAATATGACAAAACAGGACAAACACCAAGGGGGATGAAAACTTTTGCAAGGCACTGTATGTTTATAGAAAAGGATCATTCTTAAACACAAGGTACTTTTTCGCCATCATTCATTAGCAAAACAATGTAGATGTTTTTCAAGTACTTTAAAATATTTTGAGAGGCATGTTTGTGACATGGTTACTTATATACTGCTATAGCTTAATATAAAAATAGTTATTTCAGCTGTTATCAGTGGGAGGAAGAGGTTTTAGTGTGTCATTCATTTTCAAACCAGAGACAGGCAGAGGTGAAGGTTAAAGCATGTAGTAATGTCATTAAGTAAAAATACTGCATGACTCACAATTTATAAGTGTAATGTATTTGTGTAAGTTTTTCCAAGCAATGAATACTCCTCTAGGAACACCTGTACACCTGCTGATATAGACGCGGCCAAATTTGTTGGTACCCTTCCACGAAAAAAAAGAACCCACAACTATCTCTGAAATAACTTGAAACTGACAAAAGTTAATGGCAACCGTCATTGTTTATTCCATGCTTAATACAAATCACACTTTGCTTTTGATTTTTGATTCAACTGAATATTTTACATCACGAAACAAATGAAAATGGCATGGATAAAAATGATGGTACCCTTAACTTAATATTTTGTTGCACAACCTTTAGTAGCAATCACTGCTAACTAGCGATCTCTGTAGCTCTCAGTGAGACTTCTGCACCTGCCAACAGGTAGTTTGGCCCACTCTTCCTGAGCAAACTGCTGTAGCTGTCTCAGGTTTGAAGGGTGCCTTCTCCACACTGCATGCTCCTTCCAGAGATGTTCGATAGAATTCAGATCAAAGCTCATAGAAGGCCACTTCAGAATAGTCCAATGTTTTGCTTTTTTGCCATTATTGGGTGCTTTTAGCTGTGTGTTTTGGGTCTTTGTCCTGTTGGAGGGCCCATGACTTGCGACCGAGACTGAGCTTTCTGACACTTGGTAGTACGTTTTGCTCCAGAATGCCTTGATAGTCTTGAGGTTTCATTGTGCCCTGCACAGATTCATGGCACCCCGTGCCAGATGCAGCAAAGCAGCCCCAAATCATAACCAAGCCTCCTCTGTGTTTCACGGTAGGTATGGTGTTCTTTTCTTTGAAAGCATCGTTTTTTCTTCTGTTGACTTGCCAATAAGCTTGAGTTTTGTCTCATCTGTCCAAAGGACATGCTCCCAGAAGCATTATCGCTTGTCAATATACATTTCAGTAAATTCTAGTCTGGCTTTTTTCTTTAAGTTTTTCTTTCAACAATGGAGTCCTCCTGAGTCTTCTTCCATTGAGCCCACTGTCACTCAAAAAGTGACAGATGGTGCAATCAGACATTGATGTATCTTGACCTTGAAGTTCAACTTTTGTCTCTTTGGAAGTTGTCCGTGGCTCTTACCATTGGCACTATCTTTTTTTTCAATCTGTGTTCGAGTTTCCTCTTGTACTCATGTCCAGAAAGGGTGGCTACAGTCCCATGGAACTTAAACTTCTTAAAGTGAATGTAATGCCTTATTGAAATGCTTTAAAATGAAAAAGGCAGCCTTGCCCCAGGGCTAATCTCACATGACGTCACACGTGGAACCCCGGTTATCTGGGTCATTTCAGTTCATCTGACTCCGTGCTTGTTTACTCACTGAAATTGGATATTGTTGTTGAAATCTTACAAAAATAACAATAGGAAAGCACTGTGTTGGGTTTGGATGTTCAAATTCATATAGAACAGGACATTCAGTTCACAAATTTCCGAGAAATGACACCAATCTAAAGCAACAGTGGGTGAGGTTTGTGCAAACAAAGCGGGCAGATTTCGTGTCGCCTACTAGTAATACTGTACATCTGATTCATCGAGTGTTCATCACCACCAGAACGACCACACAGGAATTATTCAGAGGTGAACAAAGTACCCAACTTCATTACTTAAGTCAAAATACAGATCCCACTGGTCAAATGTTACTCCAATACAAGTGAAAGTTGTACGGTCAAATTTTTACTTAAGTTAAAGTACTGAAGTACTTGCTTTTAAAAATACTTAAGTATTAAAAGTACATTTTCTGTCAACGCATCGTTGTATTATTGCCACAATACTTACAAAACCTAATGCCTCTGAAGCAACCGACTGGATTTACCGACTAGCTTGTAGAACCTGCAGAATAAACGACTGGCAGAATGTTGCAAAATGAAACACAACTGAATTGAAAAAGAACCACTGTCATTTTCTTTTTAATTCTAACACTCCTCCCCACCCCCACAAAGCAGCATGGTAATGTTCTGACCCAGCTCTGGAAGTGTGTGCACATGTGCATGTGTATGTTAATCAGGAAGACAGTGGAATAGCTGTAAATGCAGCTTGCTCAGAAAATAAAAATGACAGTCCAACCTGCTTAAAACCCAGATCCTCACCTCAAGCTTAATAACTGCCCAACAGCAACACTGCTTTCAGCAAGACAAAAAAAAATGCAAGACCATCATCTGACATCAAAACAAAAAATGCCAACAATTTGTTGTGACTGACTAGTACAATACTGTCCATCTCACAGGTCTCGAATGAGCGCGCACGCGCAAGTGTGTGTATTCATGCACATATGAATCTGCCTGTGGAATCATGGTGGTTTAACATTAAGCTAGCTAGTCAGTGAAGCTCCACCCGACATGCTAGCAAAATCTTTTCAAACTCAAAATCATATTGGGTAGCTAACTGTGGCAGCGGGGGCGTGGTCAAGTGTCGGTCTGTGAATGGAGGGCAGAGTCAGGGAAGGTAAGTAGTGGAATCACTGCACCTGATGGGAATTAACCTGTGTTTGTCTGTCTTCCCCAGTGACCGTGCCCTATAAGAGGAGAGGGAGAGCGGAGGAAGGGAGCTACTCCCCAACCTGGATACTTGTGTGCGTGCATGTGTGTAGTTAAAAGCTGAAAAGCTACAATAAACGATTTTGAGAACTCAGTTCTGGCCTGCCGTGCTTCTGTGCTCCACCCACCTAGAACACTTGCTACACTAACGTTACTAGAAAAGAAAGATTTCTACATTCTGTTTATTTGGCAAGATTATGCTAAAACATTTCTGAAAGCACTTCAGATAAGTTAACGTTATTCATATTAGCGTAACTCCATTTTTACATGCTAACAGTGTCCAAGTTAACTACAACCCCGATTCCAAAAAAGTTGGGACAAAGTACAAATTGTAAATAAAAACAGAATGCAATAATTTACAAATCTCAAAAACTGATATTGTATTCACAATAGAACATAGGCAACATATCAAATGTCGAAAGTGAGACATTTTGAAATTTCATGCCAAATATTGGCTCATTTGAAATTTCATGACAGCAACACATCTCGAAAAAGTTGGTACAGGGGCAATAAGAGGCTGGAAAAGTTAAAGGTACAAAAAAGGAACAGCTGGAGGACCAAATTGCAACTCATTAGGTCAATTGGCAATAGGTCATTAACATGACTGGGTATAAAAAGAGCATCTTGGAGTGGCAGTGGCTCTCAGAAGTAAAGATGGGAAGAGGATCACCAATCCCCCTAATTCTGCGCCGACAAATAGTGGAGCAATATCAGAAAGGAGTTCGACAGTGTAAAATTGCAAAGAGTTTGAACATATCATCATCTACAGTGCATAATATCATCAAAAGATTCAGAGAATCTGGAAGAATCTCTGTGCGTAAGGGTCAAGGCCGGAAAATCATACTGGGTGCCCGTGATCTTCGGGCCCTTAGACGGCACTGCATCACATACAGGCATGCTTCTGTATTGGAAATCACAAAATGGGCTCAGGAATATTTCCAGAGAACATTATCTGTGAACACAATTCACCGTGCCATCCGCCGTTGCCAGCTAAAACTCTATAGTTCAAAGAAGAAGCCGTATCTAAACATGATCCAGAAGCGCAGACGTCTTCTCTGGGCCAAGGCTCATTTAAAATGGACTGTGGCAAAGTGGAAAACTGTTCTGTGGTCAGATGAATCAAAATTTGAAGTGCTTTATGGAAATCAGGGACGCCGTGTCATTCGGACTAAAGAGGAGAAGGACAACCCGAGTTGTTATCAGCGCTCAGTTCAGAAGCCTGCATCTCTGATGGTATGGGGTTGCATTAGTGCGTGTGGCATGGACAGCTTACACATCTGGAAAGACACCGTCAATGCTGAAAGGTATATCCAGGTTCTAGAGCAACATATGCTCCCATCCAGACGACGTCTCTTTCAGGGAAGACCTTGCATTTTCCAACATGACAATGCCAAACCACATACTGCATCAATTACAGCATCATGGCTGCGTAGAAGAAGGGTCCGGGTACTGAACTGGCCAGCCTGCAGTCCAGATCTTTCACCCATAGAAAACATTTGGTGCATCATAAAACAGAAGATATGACAAAAAAGACCTAAGACAGTTGAACAACTAGAATCCTACATTAGACAAGAATGGGTTAACATTCCTATCCCTAAACTTGAGCAACTTGTCTCCTCAGTCCCCAGACATTTACAGACTGTTGTAAAGAGAAAAGGGGATGTCTCACAGTGGTAAACATGGCCTTGTCCCAACTTTTTTGAGGTGTTGTTGTCATGAAATTTAAAATCACCTAATTTTTCTCTTTAAATGATACATTTTCTCAGTTTAAACATTTGATATGTCATCTATGTTCTATTCTGAATAAAATATGGAATTTTGAAACTTCCACATCATTGCATTCTGTTTTTATTTACAATTTGTACTTTGTCCCAACTTTTTTGGAATTGGGGTTGTAGCTATGTGTAAATGTTAGCCATGGACAAGGCGATGGCAACTTGGTGGGCAAATCCATAGAAAGTCATTTGACTAACCAGACTGCATAGCTACTGCAACATTATCGCTAGCTCTAAAAGCACAGACAACTTCATTACAAGCTTTCTCTTGGAATAAAACGTTTACAGACCTCAATATACTTCCGCAGGTCAGACGGCAAGTTTTTGTAGGCTGTGATGTGGATCATTTTAGGCAAACAAAGCAAACATTTAAACCAAAATGACTCTTTATTCCTTTCAGAAAACTGAAACATGGGTTGTAGCTATAGCCAAGAGTGTGTGCATTCCCTAGAAGAACCGCCTCCTTCCATTCTGCCATCAACTGATCGTGTTAAATAATGCTGATGAGAAATCATTGAACTTGATTTTATACAGTCTATGGATGTGACGTGACCCTAGTGATTACTGACAGGCTGTCTCAGTGTCACCTGGGAAAAAAAAAATCACATTTTAGAAAAGAAAAGAAACATCCACTTTCAAAGCCACTTCATAGTAACGAGTAATGAGGACCTTGACAGAAATGTAGTGGAATGAAAAGTACGATAGTCTTCTTTCAAATGTAGTGAAGTTAAAGTCATAAGTTTCCAAAAAGTAATACTCAAGCAGAGATGTATAAAGTACTGGAGTAGAGGAGTGGAGTAGAAGCACAAGTACTATATCAAAAAAGTGACTTGAGTAGAAGTTGAAGTGTTCTTTAAACACCATACTTAAGTGGAAGTACTAAAGTATTCAAAATGTTTTCATCTCATCTCATCTCATTATCTGTAGCCACTTTATCCTTCTACAGGGTCACAGGCAAGCTGGAGCCTATCCCAGCTGACTACGGGCGAAAGGCGGGGTACACCCTGGACAAGTCGCCAGGTCATCACAGGGCTGACACATAGACATAGACAACCATTCACACTCACATTCACACCTACGGTCAATTTAGAGTCACCAGTTAACCTAACCTGCATGTCTTTGGACTGTGGGGAAACCGGAGCACCCGGAGGAAACCCACGCGGACACGGGGAGAACATGCAAACTCCACACAGAAAGGCCCTCGCCGGCCACGGGGCTCGAACCCGGACCTTCTTGCTGTGAGGCGACAGCGCTAACCACTACACCACCGTGCCACCCCTCAAAATGTTTTGTACCAAGTATTGCAAGGAGAAGTATTTTAAAAATTACTACTCAAGTACTGAACGTAAAAGTACAAGTACAAGTACAAGTATTGTGTATATTAAAGAAAGCAGTCAAAAGTTTGAATATCATGTTGTTTATATTATTTCAAACATTTCAAGTTAAGGGCACAATTTCTTTGGCTGAAGCAGCAGTACAAGGACATAAAAGGCCATACGAGTGTTTATGAAAAAAAAAAACACTATTAACCCTTTGATGCAAAACATATGCACACCCCTTCTAATGCACAACATGGGTCAAAAATGACCCGCATTCATTTTCCAGGTTATTTCATGCTGACTGAGTTTTTCTTTGCTCTATCTTTTGAAATCAATTTATTTTATGATTGAATATTCCAAGTATTCTTTAAATATCTTGATTTTAATTACCACAAATCATTCATTTAATTTTTTCTTTCCTTCTTTATGAACAAAAATACTTTTTATATTACTACACATGGGTCATCCAAGTGTGATTTAAAATTAAATGTCTTAAATACTATAATAATAATTTGTTTCAAGCAATTACTTTAGCAGTGAATGGGGCCAGTTATTTATTTATTTATTAACTATGTAGTTAGCTAAGCCAACTACAATAAAATTAGCTAACTAAAGTAGAATATGTCAACAGCTTGGTAGCTAATAGTAATTACTTGTAACTTTCTGACAAGTAATCTACTCACTCTCAAGGGAACCTAAACATAATCAATTTTTTTCTAAGGTAATGTTAGAACAATTGAAAAACATTACTTGCATGTATTAGATGGGCAAAGGGCGCTGTGCTGAGCTGTGAAATGTCTGACACGAGTACAATTCACAGTTCCCACCAAACGCTGGAGTAAATGCATGCGGGTCGTTTCTGACCCATGTGTGTAAACTTGATGTAGAAGTACAAAAGCTGTGCTTGTTCATAACTTAAGAAAATAAATATAAAAATGATGATTTGTGCTCAACAAAAACAAGATATTTACTGCATATTTGGAAAAGTAAATGACAAAATGAATTTATTTCAAAAGTATATCATAGAAACACTCAGCCATACATGAAATAACCTGGAAAATGAATGCAGGTCGTTTTTGACCCATGTTGTGCATTAGAAGGGTAGTGATACAAAAAGGGGTTTTATTCAAAAAGTAAGAAAGGAAAAAATAAAATAAGGATGTATGATGATCAAACACAAGTTAATTGAGGAATACCTTGAATACTGAATGATGGAATTAATTTATTGCAAAGATATAGAAGATAAAAACTCAGCCGGGTCACTTTTGACCCATGTTTTGCATCAAAGGGTTAAAACACCTCAAAAGGCCAGAGGGGTATTCCAAGAATACGGCTAAGTGACAAACCTGGGTAAGTTAAGCCTAATGGTAAACCTTATAATAGAACAGCCTGGAAGCATCCTTCTCACAAAGCCAAAGGGCTCTTCCATCATCAGGTTAACCACTGCCTCCAGGTTTACTTACTCAGGTTTGTCTCTTAATCAACTACTTGCAATAGCCCCCAGTAGGCCACATACAAGTATCTCTCATGTAAAAACACACGAGTAGAGCACCTTACAACTAGCCTGGCAAGCCAGACTAAATGTGAATATTTAGTCTGGCCTCGATCCGTAGACATTTCCGAAGCGGGTAGGAGGAACAAACCGCTGTCTTTCAAACTGTCTCTGTGCGTATAGGCCAACGCTCTGACCAATCAGCGCAACAGTGACTGTGACGTAGTCAGAGCGACAGAAAGCAGTGGGGGAGGCCTTGAAATAAATAATTTTTCAAAATGCGTATTAATTAATAAACAGGTTCTAGATATTAAGAAGTTTGGAGATAATGACCACAAGTTTGGAGTCTGTACCACATACACATTTTTTTCCAAGTGTTTTTCAAGGGTTTGCTTAAACTGTTTTTGAGAGTTTTTATTTAGTGGTGTTTGGTGAAATAATTTCCCTTAAATTTAAAATAACGGGAAAATAAGAAACAATCAAAAAGTAATGTTTCAAAGCTGTTTATTAATTCTTCGTACTGCACAAACTAGCCCCATCCTTTTGGCTACGAGCGGAGCCAGCTGGTAGGTCAGACTTTTGCCATAGCCGGTCAGCAAAACAGCGAAAACGTCCTTCTTGAAAAGGAATGAGCGGAGAGCCTCTTCCTGCTCATGTTTCAACGAAAACTCCAAGTCTAATTCTTCTAAAACTGATTCCAAAGCGGAGTCAAACGCGCGCTGTTCACTAGCCAGTAGCCATCTTCCCTGTTGCGCTTTCTCCAGCGTCGCGCAGCTTTGTCGTCATTCCTGCAAAAGCCCGCCCAAAGAATCCAAACAAAAACCTTGCGTTGTGATTGGCGGGCACGATTTGATGCCCAGGGTGTTTTTGTTTATATGGTGCGAGGCTAGACCCATTCGCTAGGCAAAAAATTTTTTTGGCCGCTAGGCGGGTGGGTCTAGTTTACTAGGCTACCTTACAACACCTGAGCTCTTTGTAAACAAAAACAGATCCCCCCACAGCATCCCTCCCTTCTCTTCCCTGCTTGTGCTTTTTTCCCCTCCACAGTGTATTCCCTTCTTAAGCTGGTATGCATAAAGCAGTCAGTTAGGGAGTTAGAAATCTTTTGTTTAATCTCAAAAGTAGTTGGTTTTCAAAATTGGAGTCATTCAGTCTCGCTCTTCTTTGGCTAAAGACTAATCCTGCGATACTAAAAAGCCTCTCGCAGGCTGCTGATGCTGGAAGGGGTGTGTTTAACCTAACAGACATCTTACACACAGCTGGAAAAGACTTGAGCAAGTCCATGTTATCTGCTGAACAGGACAAGTACGCATCTAGTTGTTTGGCGCCATCTTGTGCCTTTGAACCCCTCATGCCAGAAAAAAGTCGTCTTCATCAGATGAGCTCGACCTGTTGACCTCACCAGACTGCAACGAGAAGTCTTCAATGTGTTGTTTGATATAGTCCATTCCTAAAATATAAGAGTACATTATAAACAATGGGCGGCACGGTGGTGTAGTGGTTAGCACTGTCGCCTCACAGCAAGAAGGTCAGGGTTCGAGCCCCGTGGCCGGCGAGGGCCTTTCTGTGCGGAGTTTGCATGTTCTCTCCGTGGGTTTCCTCCGGGTGCTCCGGTTTCCCCCACAGTCCAAAGACATGCAGGTTAGGTTAACTGGTGACACTAAATTGACTAGGTGTGGTGTGAATGTGAGTGTGAATGGTTGTCTGTGTCTATGTGTCAGCCCTGTGATGACCTGGTGACTTGTCCAGGGTGTACCCCGCCTTTCGCCCGTAGTCAGCTGGGATAGGCTCCAGCTTGCCTGCGACCCTGTAGAACAGGATAAAGCGGCTAGAGATAATGAGATGAGAGATGAGATTATAAACAATAATAGTTTCAACCAGTCATGACAGTAACCACAGATTTAACATGACAACATTGTCAGTAAGAAATAATGATTTTAATGGAAGTGATGGCTTTATACAGGCTAAGAAAGGGCTAATGCACTACTAATATCCATGTCAGTAAGCACTTGGTGTATGATTAATATGCGAATCTTAATTGAAAGTGTTCCCTTTCTTACCTATTTTGATTGTCTCATCTTCCTGTGTCCAATTTGTCCGGAACTTTGGAAGCAGAATAGCAGCGGCCACCAGCTCTGGGTCTTCCATCATAGGGCCAAAGCGATCCTCAATGCCCACCTGCAGAGCATCGACAAGGGGCTTGCAGTATTTTAGCAGCAGCTTGATCCTGTCCAGCTTAATTTTCAGGAGCTTGATGGTTGGGAGCAGCCACCCCATCTGGACATTGGTTTCAGCTTGCAAGATGTTAGTTGCTTGGGCGACTGGAGTCATCACAACAGCAAACTCTGACAGGAATGCAAGTTCGGCTGGATTAAACCTGTGATGAAGACAAGAACATATTTCATTAACACACAGGATTAGGTGTTAGGTGATTAGGTGGAACAATAAGAGACAAAAAAACAGCATTGCTACATGATCGGCTCATTATCATGCAATGGAATGGTTCATCGTTCAATGTTAATCATTCAATTCAATTGTTGTACAAGTAGACAATATGTACCAGAATTGAGCTTGAGAGAAAGAGTACAATATGATTTTTTTTTTAAACTTACATTGGAACGTTCAAATCTGTGCAGACAACTCTCATGGCTGCCTCTCCCTTCTCTTTGACGATCCTGAGCAGTCTCTCCACAGCCATGAACACAGAGTTCCACCTTGTTGCAACCGGTCGCACAAGCTGGAGGGAGCAAGCATCTTCCACAGTTTCAGCTGCTATTGAGGATCTTGACCACTTATTCCAAAGTGCATTGCACTTGCCAAATGTTGAATAGTATAATTTCTTGTATGTGTCATTGGACACTGCCTTGCTGGCATTGGTAGTGGCTATTAGGTTAAGAATGTGGCATGCACAATGCTGGTGCTTTGGAAGCTGGAACTCAAAACCATCATCCTCATCCAAAAGTGAAGATACGTCAACAAACTCTACCTCCTCCTCATCTTGGTCTGCTTCTTCCTCCTCCTGAACTTGAGCACCAGCATTGTTATTTTCATCTTCAGCGAAGACTTTGATGAAGTTGGAGCCATTGTCCGTGGTTGTTGTGACTACCTTTCCCCGAATTTCAAACTCAGCATGGATATCATTAAGTGCGTTTGCCAGAAGGTCAAAAGTGTGACAGCCTCTTAATCTTTTACAGGCCAGGGCCACAGAGACCCTTTTTAAACTTTCGAGGTCCAGCCAATGAGCCGTAACTTCAATGAAACTACGCCGCCTGGCTGACCAGCAGTCAGTGGTTGTTGTGATGTGGTCCACAGTTTTCATGGCCTCAATCATTTTGATCTTCATTTGTTTGGCAGCATCATCAATCCTAGATGTGAGTGTGATTCTTGACATTATTTTGGTATTTGGCACCAGGTCGAACACAAAGTCCCGGAAAGGTTCTTGCTCTACGATGCTGAAAGGCTGAAGTCCTCGGACAACATAATTCACAATGGCCTTGTCAACGGATCTATGGGGCGCTGTCCAGCTCTCTAATAATGTGGGCTGCTTGATGGAGGGGGAGGGAATTGCAGTCTTCCTCATTCGTTTAACTGATGTGAGGACCTCATATCTTTTCAAGTGGCAGTCATGCTTGCTCTGAAACAAGACAAACATATATATTATAGCTTTACTTTCTCAGAATTATATCATGAGCAACATAGGTGACTGTAGTGACTGCTGTGATACTATTGATAAAAGCAAAATTAATTAAATTTAAAGGGATTTATCCACTATAATTCTACATTAAAAGACTTAAGCAAGCAACCCCATAACCAAAAATCCATCATTGGTACTCTAATAATCTGTCTACTTGCAAAACCCTGTAGTGCTAGGCCTAACTTGATACATCCAACAATGCATCATGAGAAACGGGAGTGCACGAGGACCACTTGAAATGCAGACTAGTTGAGATGCTTTGTTCGTCATCACTTTGGGTTCATTACCAAAAAAGTCGGAAAAGAAATGGTCATAAATTGACCTAGGCTACATGCATCACAAAATGCCCAAACAAGCCATTAGCCAAATAGCAAATTATAGCAGAGTAACAGAATGTAGCTGCTAGCAGGCTAAGGTTCAAGGTCACATTCACGGCATGTCGGGGCATGCTGGTCACACGAACGGATAACGTCAAGTCAAGAGGCTACATTACAAATAGTAAAAACAGAAATTCATTAATAGGCCTACTGCCCTGCGTTTACCCACAGCAACTGTGCAACAATCAGTTAAATTCATCTAGCATTAGTTATGCCAGTGCCACAACCATTAGCTAACCCTATACACTATAAAATAATGGACTATGGGCATGTGATTAGGCAGCGCGAAAAGAGACATGGTCCATGATTTATATTTGGCAACAGTAGGCTATATGCCATAAAATAAGAGAAAGTTGACATTAGTGATGTGTCAATAATAACGCCATTCAGCGTGGCACAGCTAGTCAGCCAGGCTTGTTCTAGTTAACATTAGCTGCTACGTGCTAAGTGAACACCGCAGAACTGAACCTCTGTTAGCTAGCTGCTAGCGCTTACTGATAGCTCAAACTGATGTGTCATTACGTTTATTAGCTATATTTGTAACTTACCTTGATATGTTTCTTCAAATTCGACGGTGAATTTTTGAAGGCCATTATTTCGCAATCTTTCAGGAGGCAGAGTAGGCACTTCATTCGATACGAATTGTCTTTTGGTCCGACAAAGGAAAACATGGACTCTAAGTAGGGCCAGGGGTGGTCGCTTTCATCACCCTCGCCACGATCATTCGAAGTCGAAGAACTTGGTGTTGATGGTGGTGTTCCTGGGTCTTCTTCCATCTCAAAATAGAGCAGTAGACTGACACTAAGTGTTCCCAATGCATTCAGGCAGCAGTGCGAAAGGTGGAAGGGGAGCATGCGGTCTTTTTATATACAGCTTGATCGCTTGAATCGCCCAATGATGAGCCAGCTTCATCAAACCTGGTGACAGAGCCATCTACCGCTCTGGCATTGATACTATGGGTTTGGTATGACTCGTAAAGTTTTTATAATAGTAACGATTCAGCACATGAAAAATGTATCGGAGTAAAAGTATTAAATTCATCAAAAATATGTAGTGAAGTAAAAGTGGAAGTAGGAGAAAAAAATAATACTCCAATAAAGTACAGATACTGCATTTTAGTACTTAAGTACAGTAATTAAGTAGTTCCACTTCGTTACTATACATCCCTGGATCTGAGTTCGTCGATTCCCCTATTATTGCCCACTTCATATTTTCTTTCAATAATTACAGTGAATAAGTGTACGTTTTAAAGATTATATTTCTGCATTTATTGAGGTACAGTACATGTAAATATTTTCCCTACATTTTACAGTGGCCAGCTTAGAATAAAAATCCACAAACCAATCTGTGTTTCCAGTTCTCTCTGGCTGGTGGTGCGCTATCAGTGGTGAGCAGGACTGTCGTGAACTGAGTGAACTGGCATCTGTTCGAGCCCCCAAGATGAGAAAAAGAGAACCATTTACTCTGGAATATCCTTGATAATCTTCTGCCCCTTCATCTGACAAAAGAATCCCAATCACTATCAGAATTCTCTCCAAAACGTGATTCCATATCGAGACTGGTCTAACCACTGCTGTGCACATGAACGAAATTGATACCTGGATTGTTACATATGTGACATCACACGCCCTTTTGGAATCTTCTGGATCAGTCTCGGCAGATTCCGTGAAAGTCAGCAATCTTATTGATTTTCCATCAATTTACGTCCTTTTGGAGCAGCTATGGTTCGAAAACACATGGTCAATCAACATAATGATTGCTGCTTTGTACAAGGAAAAAAGTGTGGTTTAGGGACATCAAATTCGCCTTAATAACATTTGCAACTGTAGTCACAGGAACATCAAGCTGCTTGGAGATGGTCTTATAGCCTTTGCCTTTAATGTGTTTGTCTATAATTTTCTTTCGGATCTCCTCAAACAGCTCTCTCCTTTTCTTTCTCTGGTCCATGTTCAATGTGCCGTACACGACGATACCAAACGGCGGAGTGATGACTTTTCTCCATTTAAATAGACTGAATGACTGATTACATGACTGAAGACACCGGTGATACTAATTAAGGTTAAGCAATTAGTTTGAAACATCACTATATTCAATTATTATTTATTTTTTCTAGGGGTACAAACAAATATGTCCAGGCGATTTCAGAATATCTTTGTAAAATAAACAATAAATAATTTCTCTCATCTCATCATCTGTAGCCGCTTTATCCTGTTCTACAGGGTCGCAGGCAAGCTGGAGCCTATCCCAGCTGACTACGGGCGAAAGGCGGGGTACACCCTGGACAAGTCGCCAGGTCATCACAGGGCTGACACATAGACACAGACAATCATTCACATTCACACCTATGGTCAATTTAGAGTCGCCAGTTAACCTAACCTGCATGTCTTTGGACTGTGGGGGAAACCGGAGCACCCGGAGGAAACCCACGCGGACACGGGGAGAACATGCAAACTCCGCACAGAAAGGCCCTCGCCGGCCACGGGGCTCGAACCCGGACCTTCTTGCTGTGAGGCAACAGCGCTAACCACTACACCACCGTGCCGCCCTAAATAATTTATTTTCACACTTTTTTTTTTTTGCTCTACTTTATGACATACCAAAGGTATGCAAGTATAAATGAGAAAATTGCTTTTAATTTCATTACTTTTCAGGAGGAATAAAGCATTGCTTCAATGAGCTGTAAGGCTACCAACAAATTTGTCCACGTCTGTATTGTATTAATGAGTATTAACATTGTAGTGTATATGGAATAGAAGGAAATCTGAATTAATTATTAATAATACTCTACAATTGCATGAATATCCCCAGAAAACATGAACAGCGTGTACAGTTGTGGTCAGAAGTTTACATACAGTGACATGAATGTCATCTTGGATATGAATGTCATGGCAATATTTGGGCTTTCAGTAATTTCTTTGAACTGTTCTTTTCCTGTGTCAGAATGATTGTACAGCATACATATTTAATTTAAAAAAAACACTAGAATTTGGTGCACAAGTTTTCATTTTCTTTGGGCTTTCTGAAATCAACACAGGGTCAAAAATATACATACAGCACACCTGATATTTGGGTAAAATGTCTCTTCGCAAGATTCACCTTGACCAAACATTTGTGTTTACCATGAACAAGCTTCTGGCAGAATTCTGGTTGGATATTTCACGACTCTTCATGGTAGAATTGGTAGAGTTCAATTAAATTTTTTTTTTCTTGACATGGACTCGACTTATAAGCACGGTCCATAAATTTTCAACAGGGTTGAAGTCAGGACTTGTTTTAAGCTTAATGTTAGCCTGCTTTATCCTTCACAACCAGCTCTGATGCGTGTTTGGGTTCATTGTCCTGCTGTAACTCCCAAGTCGTGTTCAAGTTTCTGATGGTTTATGCTGAAGAATTCTGAGGTCGTCCTCCTTCTTCATTATTCCACCCGCTTTGTGCAATGAACCAGTTCCACTGGCAGCAAAACAGCCCCAGAGCATGATGATCCTACCACCACCACCAGCTGGTACAGTGTCCCTCTGTACATGGTGGTCATTGTGGCCAAACAACTCAATCTTTGTCTCATCAGACAATACAACTATCCTCCAGAAGGCTTTTTCTTTGTCTGTGTGGTCAGCTTCAAACTTTAGTTAAGCTTGAAGGTGTCAAGTTTGGAGCAGGGGGTTATTTCTTGGATAGCAGCCTCTTAGTCCATGGTGATCTGAGCTGTAAACAGTAATCCATCAGCTTCCAGTTCATGGCAGGGCTGTGCCATGGTGGTTCCCAGCAGTGTTGCTTTCGTTAACGATGACGAAATGATTTCGTTAACGCACCTTTTTTCATGACTAAAACGAGACAGTGACGAGCTAAACATAACTCTTTGATCACGAAAATATGACGAGACGTATCTGTTGTTTTCGTTGACGAGACAAGACAAAAACGTTAGTGGGTTGGCTATAGGACTATCAAAATGCATGGCGTTTCCTCCAACGGTGCATGCAACCTGTCTGCCAAATGCTGAAAATATCAGCAATGCACCTGTATCCGGTCCTTGTTTGGTCACGCCTACCACCAGGCATGTCTGGGCACAGTGCACACCGGGGCAGCCACACACAGTTCATGGACCATTGGCAACGCCAGCAGAAGGGCTTGGTGGGCAGAAAAGACGCGATGATTTATGGACATACTTTACACATAATCAAGCAGAAAATAAAACGGAATGCCTTGTAGTGGGAGACAGAGGTGCACGCTGTGGCTATAAACTACGTGGCAAGAATACGACCAACCTCAAGAGGCATCTAAAGGCTCACCATGCTGCTATTTCTGCGACGGTAAGTTAACGTTACAAGAAGTCCTGTTAACAGATCATGTACACGTTTGCTGGCTTTGGTTAATGTCACTCAACAATCGGTCTGTGATGAATTTCCTTTGAAGTTTTCCAAAATACCGTGACCTGGCGAAAATGAATGGGACCGCTAGCTTCATGCTAAAGTTGGCTTGGTTAAGCTAACTTAAATTCAATTAACATGTCATGAGTAAAACATGTCCTGCAGGGATTTTTGGTGGAACAGCAACTGAATGCTGTGTCATATATTGACCTATATTTGAGTTATTGTGAAACATACGGGGGGAAATGTAGCTTTTCAGACCTGTTGCTGTGCCTTAATATGTCTAAATGAGCAGCAGCACATCTGGCTACTCTAACATTAGCAGCATGTTTAGCCATCATATTTACATTAATGGACAGCGTGGTCATCTTCTAGTTGTGTGTTCATCATGGCATGTTTGTGCTCTATCAGCGCATTGCGACATGTTAAACGGAGGCAGAAACACAAGTCTGTGAACAATGGAGCATACACACTAGCAGACATCCCAACCTGCAGAAACTCATTTCAGGGAGGTGTCGTGACGCATGACTTTTTTCCCATCGGGGGGGGGTCACGACACCTCCCTGAAATGAGTTGGGATGTCTGTAAACCAATCAGGATGCTCTTTGTCTAGCATGCGCTACATGAACAGGCACACATGCAGTCTCTCTCGCTCTCCCTCGCGCACTCCGTCATATGCATGATGCAGACATTAATGTTTTGCGTGCACGCTCTTGCTCGCTTGCTCTAGATTCCGGGAGATATTATCCAATTTGCGGGCATCAGGGAGCTACTATCAATATGCGGGAGACTCCCGGAACTTCCAGGAGACTTGGGATGTCTGCACTAGACAGCGTTTTTGTAGAGAGCATGCACACTAGACAGCGTTTATGTAGAGAGCATGCACACTAGACAGTGTTTATATAGAGAGCATGCGCACTAGACAGTGTTTATGTAGAGACCGTGCGCACTAGACAGCGTTTATGTAGAGAGCATGTTATGCACAACCTGTCAACCTCGATTACAATTTCCTATCTCTGTATTGGCCTAATTTAATGTTTTAAAGTAATTATTTTTTCGACTAAAATGAATGACTAAAACTGGACTAGTTTTCGTCGACTAAAACTAGACCAAAACTATCAAGGAT
Organism: Neoarius graeffei; assembly: GCF_027579695.1. Classification (NCBI taxonomy): domain Eukaryota; kingdom Metazoa; phylum Chordata; class Actinopteri; order Siluriformes; family Ariidae; genus Neoarius; species Neoarius graeffei. The sequence goes on from NC_083580.1 coordinate 15,415,186, forward strand.
GGAATTGACTAAAATGTGACTAAAACTAATAAGCATTTCGTCCAAAAGACTAAGACTAAAACTAAATAAAAAATGGCTGCCAAAAACAACACTGGTTCCCAGGTTGTTCCTGACCATCCAAACCAATTTCCTTTCAGCTGAGGGTGACAATTTGGGTTTTCTTGAAGGAAAGTGACTTGGCAAAGTGACTACACCTCACAATAACTTGTATACTATTGTTTGAACTGATTTTGGAATTTGCAGTTGTTTAGAAATGGCTCCAAGAGACATTCCGGAGTTGTGCATATTTGCGATCCTCTTTCTCAGATCTGCACTGAGCTCCTTGGACTTTCCCATTGTATTGTGTGTTGGCCAATCCAATGAGTGCTGTAAACAAACCCTTTTTATGAAGGCACAGAGAAGCTACCAGCTGTAGTCAATCATGATCACTAACAGGAAGTTAAGAGACATCGGCCTTGACAAGACAGACATTTTGGAAGTTTCAGCGCCTCTGAATTAGTGAGTGTATGTAAATGCTTGACCCTGTATGTATAATTTTGACCCTGTGTTGATTTCAGAAAACCCAAAGAAAATGAAAACTTGTGCACCAAATTCTAGTGTTATTTTTTTTTTAATTAAAGATGTATGCTGGGCGGCACGGTGGTGTAGTGGTTAGCGCTGTCACCTCACCAGTTAGAAGGTCTGGGTTCGAGCTCCGTGGCCAGCGAGGGCCTTTCGGTGCAGAGTTTGCATGTTCTCCCCGTGTCCGCGTGGGTTTCCTCCGGGTGCTCTGGTTTCCCCCACAGTCCAAAGACATGCAGGTTAGGTTAACTGGTGACTCTAAATTGACCGTAGGTGTGAATGTGAGTGTGAATGGTTGTCTGTGTCTATGTGTCAGCCCTGTGATGACCTGGCGACTTGTCCAGGGTGTACCCCGCCTTTCGCCCGTAGTCAGCTGGGATAGGCTCCAGCTTGCCTGAGACCCTGTAGAACAGGATAAAGCGGCTAGAGATAATGAGATGAGATGTATGCTGTACAATCATTCTGCCACAGGAAAAGAACAGTTCAAAGAAATTACTGAAAGCCCAAATATTGCCATGACATTCATATCCAAGATGACATTCATGTCACTGTATGTAAACTTCTAACCAAAACTGTGAGAAGACTCTGATGAACTCTGACATGTGTTTATATGTGTTACAGGATACATGAAGGTGACATGAAGAGAACAACGACAAATGTTTTCTTCTTTCTCATGAGTTCGCTCTTTCAACTTTATGATTAACAATTCTTATTGTTTTAAATAGATCAGAGAGACAAAATTATACTTGTGTTGCTCAACTTAGACTTGAAAACATCTCATTTTAAATAATTTTTTTCCCCCCAAGTGCTGCTACTTTGCCCATTTCGGCCACTTATTCTTCAAGTTTAAGTGTTTTTAATATCCTCCATCCCATAAAAGTCATTTTCTTGTCTATAATTATACTGGTTTTGGATTCAATTCTTTAAGTGTCCATGTCTGGAACATAAAAATGACTCTAGAACCAAAAATTAAACTTGATTATATAGAGTAGATCTAAATAATGAGCTTGTTCAAGAATATGTAATGCGACAATAAAAAAAAAAAAAAATGCTGATTTACTTTATGGCTTTATTTGTCTGTGAGAGAGATTTTCTGTAATTTTCACATTATTTGATTGCTCTGTTTTTAAAAACTACTAGAACATGATATATCTGTGGTCCAGGGTTGGATTTGTCAGTAGCTCAGGCACCTGGGATAAGTTTTTGAGTGCAGCAGATGAGTAGCTTGGTGGTGTTGTGGTTAGCACTGTCGCCTCACAGCAAGAAGGTTCTGGGTTCGAAACTCATAGCTGACAGGGGCCTTTCTGTATGGAGTTTGCATGCTCTCCCAGTGTCTGTGTGGGTTTCCTCTGGGTGCGCCGGTTCCCCCCACAGTCCAAAAACATGCAGTTAGGTAAACTGGTTACTCTGAATTGTTCATATATGTGTGAACAGTTGAGAGGAGAAAGCTTCTATAATAATCCAGTAGAAGGCAAAGGGAAACTATTACTGTAATTTTCCCTAGAAACTTTGACGGCTGGAAGAAAAAAGCATCCAAGTATCACTATAGCGATATGCCAAATAGAGAGAGATGAGGAAATTGTCATATAATTCACCACAGCTCATTTTGTTTGACTTTTTAAGGGGTTTTTTTTTAGCGTTAAATTGTTACTACTGCAGCATTCTTTCTTACCAGAAAAAAATATGATTGTGAGTAACAGGAATGAATATTAGGGTACGTTAGGTCTTTTAAAAATCAGTACTGTATTTAGATGCACATACAGTACGTGCCCAGCTTTTATACAATCTAGCTATCATTTCTGATATGAAACGAGCTCATTAAACACATTCAGAGTTCAGCAAGAAAAACAGAAATTTCTCGGTCCATTTACTTTTGCTCATTTTTAATTTCCTGACAACATTTGAGTCTGTGTATAATAAAAGAAGTCAAGAAAATGAACACAGAAAACATGCTGATCCACTTACTGAATATGTATTTTCATATCCTTAATTATAAATCCGGGATAAATAAAAAATGTTGAAGCCTTGTGCTGGCAGAAAATGCATTATGTCCATTTCAGGTTGTTTACCCCACCCTTGGAGTACGTTACTAACAGAACGTCGTGGGGTTTTTTTTGGGCTGCTGTTCTGTATTTTTGAAATTGAAACTTGTTTATAAATCAGGTGAGACTGAATAATTTGAGTCCTGTGCTCACTTGATCTGTTTGTTTTCCGTTTTTTTTTTTTTTAATTCTCTGGTCAGGGTTTTAGCTCGTGTGCTCATACTATCCAGTTTGCGTCAAACCTTTTTGAGAGGCTGAAGACAAAAATACACAAATTATCACCAAACACTTTATTCTATCATATCAAACAAATCCAATACTTGATATTTACTATTTAGGAATACAGTCTTTAAAATGGTGTCAGAACCACTGGCAGCTGTTTCCGAAATCCTGATATGAACACTGTATCTTGTTCTTACGTATTTACTTTTTTATTTTCAATAAAAAGATGAAACAATTTAAAGGAAAAGCTGTGGAACTTGTAGTCGAAAATGCGAGTTCAAGAACTATGATGTGTGTATTAATTTGATACTGTATGTAAGGAGAAGAAGAAAAAAAAAAAACACTGTCCTTCAGGTGACTGAGACTGTTAATGCATTCTACTGAACATCAGATGATGATGAAAATAATCTAAGTCACATGCTACGGCCTTATGATCACCTTCACTACTTTAGTAACGTAACTGTTATTCACTTAAAGTATGATGGAACTTTATTTGAAACCTGCAAATTTTAACAGTAATAAAAGTCGACTAGGATCAGTAATCTTTACCCAAGCTATGATGAGAAGGTGATAGAAAATGGAGAAAGGTGTGATATAATAATTATCATTACAATGACGGACGATGTAACCACTTTTTCTCGTCAGGGTTTCTGTGCGAGGAGCGTGCTCAGTTTGATTTTGCCATCCATCGATGCTGTAAGGCAGGTTCCACAGTCCACAGCTGAACACCAGTCCACCGTTACCACAGGAGCTTTATGCCCTCCCAAAGACAACACACTCTCCAGACCTGCGTCTCCCTTATTCAGCTTAAGACACAAAACACACACAATTACGTCAACCATTAGTCAATCAGTACATTAAAATATACATTATAGTGTACAATATTTATTCTGAGAATTTAAACCAGGGGTCACCAAACTTTTTTCTCTGGGGGCCACATTGTCATTCCTGACTGTGATGGGGGGCCGGGGTCGGGTCAGCTATATCACAGAATTGTATGACCCAGACAAATATGACTACCAGCAGGCCTCATTGTGTAGTAGAGATTACTAGCCTGGCACAGCCATCCCCACTACTATATCCCCACTACTATATCAACACTTGATTCCTGGCACATATTTGTTTATCTTTACTAGTGGTTTGCAAAAGTAGTAATCGAGTCTTCACACTTTGTTTTAATTTGAAATACCACTGATATTCCATTTATTTATTTTCTAATAAAAATAACATCAAAGATGTCAAGGTAAGAAACATCTGCCTAGTTGAGGTGATTGACACTGGCAAAGGTGAGTGGAAAATTATAAATTGTAGGTAGGCCTGTTGATATTATTAATAATATTAATAATAATTGTGTGCAGCACTTAATAAAGGTCAAATAAATAGGCCTATAAAATAAATACATTTTTAAAAAAAAGGTGAAATTATAATAATATGACCAGTAGATCAATAGATCACAGCAGTTGCGCTGTGTCCTGCATGTCATTGCTCTCATCCATGGCCAAAGCAAAAAACTCGAATTCTGACGCTCTCTCATTCAGCTGGTCATACACGTTGTCCCCCAAATCTTCGGTTCGCCTGGTCATAGTAGGTGTGGAGAGACTCACCGCGTCGAGCGCATCCTTCTTGTCGGGACACACCTCCTCGGCCACAGCAAGCATGCATACTTTAACAAAGTCCCCAAGAAATCCTGTCTTCTCTTGTTTGCCCTCGCAAACTAGCATACTCTTTGTGGCGGGTTTCGTAGTGACGATGCAGATTATATTCTTTGAAAACCGACACATTTTCTTTACATACAAGACAAACTGCACGGTCCTTACACCGAACGAAAAAATAATTGGTGGTCCACTGTTCTTTAAAAACTCTGCACTCTCTGTCAGCTTTTCGCTTACCGCTAGCCATTTTGCTGTCCTGAACACTGACAGTTCTCTGCGCATGCGCTGCCTGTCACTGCTTGATCGCGAGCATATGACGAAAATTCGGAAAATATGAATAGTTCATTTTATAACTAAATATCAATTTGAATTGATAAAATCAACAAAATACAAGATGCAGACATGTTATTATTTGCCAAAAAGCAATTTAAAAAAATAGGCCATGACCACTTTTGGGGATTGCCTCATAGGGCCGGTTCAAGTGGTGGGGGGCAGAGGGGCCGGTCAAAGGGGGGTGGCGGGCCGGAGTCGGCCCGCGGGCCGTAGTTTGATGACCCCTGATTTAAACTGTCTGAACAAACTGCTAACTTTATACTTTTTAAATATGAAGCCTTTACTGCAACTTTTGGCAATGAACAGACCGAAGATAGACTGAAAATAACTCAGAATTTAAACTAATCTTCATTTTCAGGCAGAAATATAAAAGATTCCTTTTCAACCAAAACCCCCAGTAAATATTAAATTATCCTGTAGATTGGGTTACACTGATCTTTTACGACACAATGTTTAAAGCTGTCTGCAAACTCATACATGTCAACCTATACGGAATGTCCGTATTTTATACGGATTTGATTCAATAAATGTAGTATACGGGCGTACAAATAAAGTTATACGGATTCTTTAAAAAAACTTCAATATTTATTTAGAGCTATAGTCAATTCCCACGATGATAAAAGAGCACATAACATTTACAAACGTACTGTACACCACAGAAAGCACAGACAGTCAGTAAAGAGTCTTATGAAATCGCGCGTTATCTTGTGGTAGTGAGACTTCGTTCCACTTCTGATCATGCGCACACCGCATTGCGAGAATCCCGCCAACCGGGAAGTAACATTTTGTTTGAAACGCGTATTTCCACCTGAGCGGCTTTCACTAGCGACTGAAAAGATTCTGAATGGGCACTCCGGCAAGATCAACACAGACACTTGCTGTGACATGCAGCCTAGTGAGGTGTTGGTGCAGAGTGCTAAAAAAGCTGTCATGGAGTACAATTCAGAACATTAGAGTGACACTTTGTGTTTTTGTCAAACATTGGAGCTTTGTATTCATTCTGAAGGTTTATTGTTATTAATATTGAATAAAAAGTAACTGGGATATATCATTGTTAATCATCATTCAAATTTTAGATAAATTATTTTAATTTGCATCTTATACGGATTTTATAAGGGAAATACGGATTTTGGAGGTTGGTTATACAGGTTTGATTGACCAAAGGTTGACATGTATGCAAACTTGACAACAAATTAGCAAATAATAATAATAATAATAATAATAATTTACTGCACCGAGTTAATGCAGCTGAAATTAAAGACCAAGAAATTAGAATTTGCTAAATTAGGTATTCACTTGGCATGTAATGATTCACCTAATTCACAATACTATTCAAGATACTTAAAAAAAAGAAAATGAATTAAACCATTACCAAAAAAAAAATTTGCAAGATTAATTTTCCTATTCTTTATCAACTTAAATATTCCTTTTGTTAAATTACAAAAAAACAAGCTCAACTGTGAGCTACTGCTCACTTGCGTACCCCCCGGCTCATATTAGAATGCAACCAATCGAAGGAATAGGACACTTATTATGAATGTTGACTTCAACAAATAATTAACCCTGAATCAAGTAAGTAAAGAGCAGCGTTCTCTCCTCAGGGATTTCAAATAGCATCCTGGTAAACTGCCATTCTGAAATCGCATTTTGCTTCTTGAAATAGCGTCAAAATACCACCTTATATGTTTCGTAAATACATTGTCGGTAAACAGGAAGTCGATGTGGGACAGACCTGAAAACGGTATACACGGTATAGAACCCCAAGCTGAAGTTTGGTACCAAATATCAAGCAGTTGTGATTTGTAGTTGCTGAGAAAAATGTTACGAAAATTTTGTAAATCCACCCTATACGTTTCGTAATTTTTTTTTCCAGCCCTACTAAAAATCATATTGTATGACGTAGGTCTTCTGAATAAAGATTCTTCCTACTTCACATTATAAAACACATTTGCTTTCATGGAGCTGACAAATGTGATAAAACTTGTGTGCGCGCTCACCCGATGGATGACTCCTCCGTTACTGGAGCAGGTTAGGACGTGCTGTCCCTCTGAATCAAAAGCGAAAAGTCGTCCACGAGGCACCTGGACCTGCTTATATCCACTGTACCCAGACAGCACAAACGGTCCCACGGCATCCTGCGATAACAAGTACTCTGACTGTTTCACTCCAGAGCGGTGGATGTTCCACTGGATGAACTGGAGCACAAACACACATAGAAAGTGTACTTTATTCAACACTGACTCTCAAAGAGAGAAGGGAATTAATTCTTCAAGTAGTAAAGAATGACTAAACTATATTTAAATAAACTTAGCTGATAAAATCCTTGATAGTAGATTTAACACATACACACCTAGTATAGTACATACCTATATACAGTGGCATGCAAAAGTTTGGGCACCCCTGGTCAAAATTGCTGTTACTGTGAACAGTTAAGCAAGTTGAAGATGAAATGATCTCCAAAAGGCATAAAGTTAAAGACGACTCATTCCCTTTATATTTCAAACAAAAACAATTTTCATCTTTTACATTTTCAAAATGACAAAAAAAAAGGAAAAAGGCCCGAAGCAAAAGTTTGGGCACCCTGCATGGTTAGTACCTAGTAACACCCCCTTTGGCAAGCATCACAGCTTGTAAACACTTTTTGTAGCCAGCTAATAATCTTTCAGTTCTTACCTGCGGGATTTTCACACATTCGTCCTTGCAAAAGGCTTCCAAGTTTCTTGGGCTGTCTTGCATGCACTGCTCTTTTGAGATCTATCCACAGGTTTTCAATGATGTTTAGGTCAGGGGACTGTGAGGGCCAGGGCAAAACCTTCAGCTTGGGCCTCTTGAGGTATTCCATTGTAGATTTTGAGGTGTGTTTTGGATCATCGTCTTATTGTAGGACCCATCCTCTTTTTAACTTCAACTTTTTTATAGATGGTGTGATGTTTGCTTCCAGAATTTGCTGGTATTTATTCAAATCCATGCTTCCCTCGACCAATGAAATGTGCCCTGTGCCACTGGCTGCAACACAACCCCAAAGCATGATCGATCCACACCCATGCTTCAGAGTTGGAGAGGTGTTCTTTTCCTGGAATTTGGCACCCTTTTTTTCTCCAAACACACCTTTGCACATTGTGGCCAAAAAGTTCTATTTTGATTTCATCAGTCCACAGGACTTGTTTCCAAAATGCATCAGGCTTATTTAGATGTTCATTTGTAAACTTCAGACGCTGAATTTTGTGGCTCGGACGCAGGAACAGTTTTCTTCTGATGACCCTCCCATGAAGGTCATATTTGTTCAGGTGTCGCTGCATAATAGAACAGTGCACCACCACTCCAGGGTCTGCTAAATCTTTCTGAAGGTCTTTTGCAGTCAAACAGGGGTTTTTATTTGCCTTTCTAGCAATCCAACGAGCAGTTCTTTCAGAAAGTTTTCTTCATCTTCCAGACCTCACCTTGATCTTCACTGTTTCTGTTAACTGCCATTTCTTAATAACATTACAATCTGAGGAAACAGCTACCTGAAAACACTTTGTTCTTGTAGCCTTCTCCTGCTTTGTGAGCATCAATTATTTTATTATTTAGAATGCGAGGGAGTTGCTTAGAGGAGCCCATGGCTGTTGATTTTAGGGACAAGTTTGAGGAGTCAGAGAATTTATCCAGCTTTGAAATCTGCATCATCTGACCTTTCCTAACGAAGAATTTGAACAAGCCACAGCTCAATAAGCTAATTAAGGTCTGGAACCTTGGTAAAAGTTACCTGAGAACTCAAATGTATTGGGGTGCCCAATAGGGTTGGGCGGTATCCAAATTTTGATACCTTTAAACTGTCTCTGTGTTTTCCCGGGGTATACGGTATTACCGAGAAAAAAATATTTTGTTTCGGCCTACTGTGTAACGTGCGCCTATACCGGCGGACCTTGTCCAGACCTGCGCCTATGCCTCAAATGTACTATTTAAAAGCAGCATAGCGAATTATGTGCATTGTGGTATGGATTACGCAGCAAAGCGAATTTTGTGCATTGATGAATGGATTAAGAGATATTTCAAAGCATCACGCAACTCTTCCTTCATCTTGAAAATAGCATTCAACTGTCGTTTACACATGTCTGCGTTGAAACGCCATTAGCATCACTATTTCACCTACTCCATCAAAAAAAGTACACGATGAGCAGGATCATACCCTTTCAAGCATGGGAAATAAAAAAAGAAAAGAAAAAGAATCAACCAACACCCAAGTCTGTTTAGACTGCGCGATAAACCATATTCTTCAGCGCAAATGAGGCGAACCTAATTCAAATGCGTGATAGCTGCACAAGGCAAAATCATATGGGCCCACGTCATGCCATGGCGGGGAAATTAATAATCAAATGGCCTTACCTTGCTTAAAACGTTGTCTTGATCACATAACTCCTTACAATTATTCCACTTAAATCCATACGGTTTAACACACCCAACAAAGATAGCAAGCGCATTGCTAATTCCCACCAGAAACCGAACAGTTTACGCTACGATGTTTTCTTCCGTTTCTTCAGTAGATGACATTTCAAACGTTTATTACCCACATCCCAAATGTCATACGTTATATTATTTTACCTTGTTGTTACTCATGTAACCTACTCAAAACACAACTCATTGGAGAGATCTCGTGGAAGTGGAGTACCCCAGGCTATGGTGTGCCTTAGGGGACATATTAGCATATTAGATTTTTTTCGATTTTGCGCGGTCATTTACATTATTGCTGGCTCTTCCTTTTCGTTTGGTTTGAAACCAAAATATTGCCACACTGCCGATGTTGTATTTTTTTTTTTTGCCACTAACTCGTTATCTTGACTTGCCATCTTTCAACCGCGGTCTCAGTCTCTTGCGAAGCTTTCTGTCAGACTCCAAATGTCACGCAGGGTTGCCATGGTAACGACATAAACAACCCTGCACGCGATGAGAACTTCTTTAGGAAATTGATAGAATTAGTGAAAATACGATCACAGTTATTCGGGATGATCTTCAATTTATTATTTTATATTATGACCTCATGTACTCCATATTTATTTAGATATTATTATTTTTTTTTAAATGACGGTAATGAGACCGATACCGTTGGTACTTTTGGATACCTCGGGATACCTTCTTACCGTAATACCGCCCAACCCTAGTGCCCAAACTTTCGCATGGTGTTCCTTTTCTTTTTTCACTCTCCAATTGTACAAAACAAAAATAATACACAAATCTTGCAGAAAACGCTGAAAAGAAATGTCTCGTCTTTACCTTTATGCCTTTTGGCGATCAGTTCATCTTCCGCTCACTTAACTATTCACAGTAACAGACATTTTCAGTAAGGGGTGCCCAAACTTTTGCATGCCACTGTACACCTAGTAGACAGACACGCACAGACACACTTACCTTCCCGTCCTCTCCAATACTGAACACAGTGTTTTCATCATAGCTGAACTCAACACTGTACACTTCACCATCATGAGCCTTCCAACTCATAACACTTTCATACTTCTGCATGTCTGTATGGGACGACAGATGAGATGTGTTACAGTATGTCAAGGACTGGACATATTACAAAGATATTAAAGCTAGACTGCCTTTCGGATTTTTCAAGTGCAGGTCATAAAAAGAATTTTCCCGACATTTAATTTTTTTGTTTGTTTAGTGGACCGAAAACTTCTGAATTCCAATCACAGACTTCCAATTTTATTAGTTTTCTTTTAAAAACAGAACAATTAATGAATTTAGAGCCATGTGGCCCTAAATTCTCTGCTATTTTTTCCTGCTTCACTATGACCCAATTCAAGATGCTACGTCATGCATGACGTGGTGGGCTTTCCCTGTTCGCACACGGCATTGTGGGATACAAATTTGAAACAGGAGAGAAAAATGGAGGATGCGAATGAAACGTCAAAGACCAACTACAGTAACGGAAAGCAAGAAGAAAAGACATATCATATATGAAGGAAACGAAACGCAGGACCAAACTAATAAATATCAGCGGTCAGTGAGCACCTCGGTGTGATCAGCTGTTCGTTTAAGCCAGTATCTCACTGGGCTGCGACAGCTTGTGACAAATTGCGAACGTCATTCACGAGGGAGTTTCAAAAGTGTCTTGAAACATTCACGGGGCTTCTCAATTTCCTCACGAGTCGCAAAGTGTCGCTCCTTTGTCGCTGAAATTTTGAACATGTTCAAAAAATTCGTGCGACAAAATTTCTCTCAAAATAGCCGCAAATGCGTCGCTGGTGTCGCAAAACCGTCATGAACCCTTCTCAAGTCAGTTTCCTTGGGACAGGAAGTGCGAGTGTCAGTTGCAATAAAATATGCGAATATCAATTCAGTGTGATTCCAAGTGAAAATTGTCGCTAATTCGCATATTTTATCGCAATTGTTGTGTCTCCAACTAGTCGCAGGCTGTCGCAGCCCAGTGAGATACTACCCTTAGCGACAGAATGATGGAACAGTCAGTGCACGTTCAAAGGTAAACCTGCGCATGCGCACACGGACTTCCTCTGTCTGCTTGACTGCGTGAAGCGGGCGATTTCATGCATATTATTTGCTCGGGAATCAATTTAAATTAAATAACTTCCCAGCCACAGAATGGCCTGATATTTAGTGAGATATTACAGAAATAAACATACATCACAACGACCAAATTTCAGAGGGAACTAAATTTCACCGATTTGATGAAATCGAAAGGCCGTCTAGCTTTAAAATATTGGCTATAGAGTAATACTGTAAAATAAATTGAATAGGAAATACATGTCTGACATAATACATTCTACTTTAGTGTCCACATTTTTCAAATTTTCTAACAGCGATGATAATAACTGAGCAATAATCTTACCAAACAGGCGTATGATACCGTCAGCAGCTCCAGTTACTAGAAGATTCCCGTTGTGGTTGAACGCAATGCAGTTTACCGCTACAGGCCCTGGCTCTAGCGCAAACTGCAGCTATTATAAAAAATAAAAAATAAAAAAAATCACACCCACACCAATCAACAATACAGAATCACAATGTGTACTATAGCATCACACACACTGTAAGGCATTGTATACAACCAAATCTCTTGGCTCCAAGTAAAACAGCAGCTACACAACATAACAGACATCGTCACACTCAAATAGTATTATATTACATCATGACATCACAAGATCATACAATAAGACTGGAAGAACTCAACACAAGCTACCACCAAACCTCACTATAAAACACTTAAGTTTTAATGAATATGAATGCGTGTGAATAACATGCACAATACCGAGAAGCAGGGGTGTAGTGGGCGTGGTACGTGGGGGTACGCCGTCCACCCACTTCTCCCGAGGTGAGATTAAAAAAAAACAAAAAAAACCTGTCATTCAATGGCCTGAGTTTATATGCTCTACAGTAAGTGACACGTGCCTTTGTGCTCATCATCAATGCCCCCTCCCCAATCGAAAGTTACATAAAACGTAGCGACGCAAAGTAGAATGCATTCTAAACGCAGCCGAGATGTGTGTGTGTGTGTGTGTATGTGTGTGCGCGATTTCCGGGCGTTCATGGTAGCAGCACCGAGAGGGCAACAGAACTGATATAATCGCCTGCCTGGTCATCCTTACGCGGATAATTTCACCACATACTGTATTATATATACGATTTGAAATTCATAATCTTTGTGGCCTTCCTGTTGAGTGTTTTGTTGTACATCCAAAAATGTGAAATGACAATAAATTTAAAGAAATACTCAAGTCTTTAAGAAGGAGTGCATGGTAGGGCTTAACCCAATGGCTGCATGCCATGTATTTTGTATACGCAGGTGCCTCAATCGCGCCAGACTAAATGCTTGATTTATTCGATTGGTGCCTTTTATAATAAATTTCAGCCCATTGCTGGTTTGTATGCGATGTGAGTGAGTGACGTGACTTTTTTTGAACTTCTGGACACATGCTGTAGCTGTTGCCACGGCAGTAAGTAGGCTAGTAAAAATATCGAATTCCGAATGCAGCTCGGCTCAAATGAACATGAATCGAACATGAACAAAGGTGTTTGTGTATCAATTTCCAATATTTTGGCTTCACGCCTGATAGTCCATGTTAAACCTATGCAAGGTTTATGTTGAGTTCCAGCAGCAGAGTGGTGCTGTCTACGACGATGCATTCGGAAGGAGAAGGCGAATTTGTTCCTCTTTAGCCATTTCGGCATATTTATTGGAGACAAAATAAACCGCGGCTTTTCGCCATAACAGTTGGGCTGTACTGACAAACACGAATGAAAATTACACACATAAAAATGTCTGAAAAAAAAGTGTCTTCTTGTGCCCTCGTGTTGTTAAAAGAACGTAACATTTATACAAATCATTCATACCAAAGGCTACCGCTTCTGACATGATATCAAATCGATGACGTGACGAATCGCGTACCCCCACTTTAAAAATCTCCACTACACCACTGCCGAGAAGCACATGGTCTTGAAAAAGAACATGATTCCACAACACAGCCCATTATAGTGCAACACCAGAACAAGAACCGCAGTTTTTACCTGTTGTTTGACAGTCTTAGTGTCCCAGAGCAGCAGCTTTCCGGAGGTGGGCTGCATCAGATGTGGCGCTGTTTCTGACATGCTGCCTGAACGAGCCACAGGAGCTGCTGCTGAACACACAAACGATGTTCCACTAGGACTGCAGGTTAGGGATAGTATCCTGAAACACACACATACATAAATATACTGTATGGGTGTGTGTGTGTGTGTGTGTGTGTGTGCGCGCATATATATCACACTATATAATTTATTATATCCACATTCACTGGATATGAGCAATCATGCGCTCTGATTGGCTACTCTACTATGAGGCTATCAGCTCATATACGGTGAGTAGAGAAACCGAGGATGAAATAAAATCTCTACTCGAAGACAAAACCCCCCAAAATTAAAAAAAAAAAAATGTAAAAAATAAAAATTTAAAAATGGAAAGAAAAAGTGTTTGACGGTAAAAAGTCTAAAGTCCTTCCTGTGCCGCGCGTTGGGCAGCACCAATCTCCATTTCCATAGCCCTCGGCCTCTCGCCTATACAGCAAGGGCTACAATGGGGGATGAGTCCTCTGGTAACCGTAAGAGTTTGACTCCCCACTCACATCTGTATTGCAGCGTGCCTTGCCAGACAGCAGTAGGTACAGCGCCCTCCACAATTACTGGCACCCCTGGTTAAGATGTGTTAAAACAAATTCAATTTTTATTGCAGAAGCATAATCTCACACTGAAAACTGTAGAAAAATGCAACCCTTAACTCAAGTGAATTTAAAAAAAAAATCCCTGACTAAGAAATAATTATTTTTCATAAAATCACCTGTTCCACAATTACTGGCACCCATAACAATTCCTAGAAAATAAATGTAATTGAAGCATTTCTGCCATTTCTACTGTAGTTTATAAAGTTGATCAGAGTATCTAGGAACCTTTAATTAGTAATTCATCACATCCTGTTTCCCTGGGGTATAAAATATGATGTGACACAGAGGCCTATTTCTCTTATCCACTCTTCAACATGGGAAAGACAAGAGAACACACCGTTCAAGTAAGGCAGATGTGTGTCGACCTTCATAAGTCAGGCAATGGCTACAAGAAAATAGCCGCTCGCCTACACCTGCCCATATCTACAGCCAGAGGAGTCATCAAGAAACAACTGGAACAGTGGCAAACAAGCCTGGACGAGGATGCAAGATTATCTTGCCACCACGCACAGTGAGGAGGATGGTAAGAGAAGTAAAAAGTTCTCCAAAGCTCATTGTTAGAGAACTGCATCAAAGAGTAGCATCTTGTGGTCACAAAGTCTCCATAACAACCATCAGGCGCTATCTACATGCCAACAAGCTGTTTGGGAGGCATGCAAGGAAAAAGCCTTTTCTCACTTACAAGCATAAACGTAAACGTCTGGAGTTCGCTAAGCAGTACTGGGACTTCAACTGGGACCATGTGCTTTGGTCAGATGAGACCAAGACAGAGCTTTTTGGCAACAAACACTCTAATTACATCACAAAAGATGAGTATGCGGAAAAGCACCTCATGCCCACTGTGAAGTATGGGGGAGGATCGGTGATGCTGTGGGCCTGTTTCTCTTCCAAAGGCCCCGGGAACCTTGTTAGGGTGCATGGCATCATGAACTCTTTGAAATACCAGAACATTTTAAAATCAAAATCTGTTGGCCTCTGCCCGAAAGCTGAAGATGGGTTGTCACTGGGTCTTTCAGCAAGATAACGACCCTAAACGTGGCCAAATCTACACAAAAATGGTTCACCAGACACAAAATCAAGCTCCTCCCATGGCCATCTCAGTCCCCAGACCTCAACCCAACTGAAAACCTGTGGGGTGAGCTGAAGAGGAGAGTGCATAGGAGAGGACCCAGGACTCTGGATGATTTAGAGAGATTGTACAAAGAGGAATGGCCGAAGATCCCTCTCTCTGTATTCTCCCATCTTGTGAAATGTTATAGGAAAAGATTAAGTGCTGTCTTGTTGGCAAAAGGGAGTTGTACAAAGTATTAACATCAGGGGTGCCAATAATTGTGGCACACATGATTTCATGTAAAATAATTATTTCTTAAATGTGGGATTTTTTTCCCACTGAATAAATGCACTTGAATTAAAGGTTGGATTTTTCTCTTTTTTTGCATTGTTGTCCTGTATTATTTAAAAAAAAAAAGAATTTATTAGAAACCTAAGAACATATCTTAACGAGGGGTGCCAATAATTGTGGAGGGCGCTGTACATTTTTATGATGGTCTTTGGTATGGCCTGACCATGAGTAGAACTCGAGATCTCCTGATTGAGAGGCGGACACGCTAACCACTAGGCCAACTCGCGGTCATTTGATGGAAAGACTATCTTTTTACAAATTGCCACTATCATTTCACCGGTTTGTTTACATTCATCTTTAAAGGAGAACTGAAGGCAAATTTTTTATTATCGAAATTCTATTTCTCTCATTTTATTACAACCCCGATTCCAAAAAAGTTGGGACAAAGTACAAATTGTAAATAAAAACGGAATGCAATGATGTGGAAGTTTCAAAATTCCATATTTTATTCAGAATAGAACATAGATGACATATCAAATGTTTAAACTGAGAAAATGTATCATTTAAAGAGAAAAATTAGGTGATTTTAAATTTCATGACAACAACACATCTCAAAAAAGTTGGGACAAGGCCATGTTTACCACTGTGAGACATCCCCTTTTCTCTTTACAACAGTCTGTAAACGTCTGGGGACTGAGGAGACAAGTTGCTCAAGTTTAGGGATAGGAATGTTAGCCCATTCTTGTCTAATGTAGGATTCTAGTTGCTCAACTGTCTTGGGTCTTTTTTGCCGTATCTTCCGTTTTATGATGCGCCAAATGTTTTCTATGGGTGAAAGATCTGGACTGCAGGCTGGCCAGTTCAGTACCCGGACCCTTCTTCTACGCAGCCATGATGCTGTAACTGATGCAGTATGTGGTTTGGCATTGTCATGTTGGAAAATGCAAGGTCTTCCCTGAAAGAGACGTCGTCTGGATGGGAGCATATGTTGCTCTAGAACCTGGATATACCTTTCAGCATTGATGGTGTCTTTTCAGATGTGTAAGCTGCCCATGCCACACGCACTAATGCAACCCCATACCATCAGAGATGCAGGCTTCTGAACTGAGCGCTGATAACAACTTGGGTCGTCCTTCTCCTCTTTAGTCCGAATGACACGGCATCCCTGATTTCCATAAAGAACTTCAAATTTTGATTCGTCTGACCACAGAACAGTTTTCCACTTTGCCACAGTCCATTTTAAATGAGCCTTGGCCCAGAGAAGACGTCTGCGCTTCTGGATCATGTTTAGATACGGCTTCTTCTTTGAACTATAGAGTTTTAGCTGGCAACGGCGGATGGCACGGTGAATTGTGTTCACAGATAATGTTCTCTGGAAATATTCCTGAGCCCATTTTGTGATTTCCAATACAGAAGCATGCCTGTATGTGATGCAGTGCCGTCTAAGGGTCCGAAGATCACGGGCACCCAGTATGGTTTTCCGGCCTTGACCCTTACGCACAGAGATTCTTCCAGATTCTCTGAATCTTTTGATGATATTATGCACTGTAGATGATGATATGTTCAAACTCTTTGCAATTTTGCACTGTCGAACTCCTTTCTGATATTGCTCCACTATTTGTCGGCTCAGAATTAGGGGGATTGGTGATCCTCTTCCCATCTTTACTTCTGAGAGCCGCTGCCACTCCAAGATGCTCTTTTTATACCCAGTCATGTTAATGACCTATTGAGTTGCAATTTGGTCCTCCAGCTGTTCCTTTTTTGTACCTTTAACTTTTCCAGCCTCTTATTGCCCCTGTCCCAACTTTTTTGAGATGTGTTGCTGTCATGAAATTTCAAATGAGCCAATATTTGGCATGAAATTTCAAAATGTCTCACTTTTGACATTTGATATGTTGTCTATGTTCTATTGTGAATACAATATCAGTTTTTGAGATTTGTAAATTATTGCATTCTGTTTTTATTTACAATTTGTACTTTGTCCCACCTTTTTTGGAATCGGGGTTGTAAATATAGGAATGCACTTTTGAACGCTATTTTTGTCACTGGTATAGCAAGTTATGAGTGTTTGAAATATGCTCTGTAATATATCAGTCCATATGTCAAAGCAATGGTCGTAAACGAGATTCGTCGAGACCTGTACGAGACATCGTAGGATGGAAATAAAACGTACAGCGGAAATCAAAGTGACCAACATCTGCTAACGTTGTCAAAAGACGCGCGCGCCCTCTTTTGAATGCTGACGTAATCAAGCCAGAAGTTTTGTTTGTTTTGATAGCAATCAGGAAAGTTAAAAAAAAGTAGGCAGTAATCGTCATTTAAACTCGTTTTTGTGCAATATTTCGTCTGGAAAACAGTTTTCAAAATGGCGGCACTGACACCTGGCCGACACGTCACGTTTCGAAGTCTCGCACAAGTCTCGTGAAGATTGCGCAGATAACCGACGCCTGCCGTGGACCAAACGAACTAAATTCAACATGGCTAAAAACCGAACAGGCCGATAAGTATAATATTTAATTGCAATTAGTTGCCAATACGAGTCACGATATAAGGTTACTAAAACCTAATTGAATAACACGTTAATTAAGAAATAAAGCAAGTTTAAAAATGACTTCAGTTCTCCTTTAAGCATTAAAATTTGTTGATTTTTTTTTTTAGACTGGTTCAAAAGCTCAAAGAAGTTTGAAACTTATAGAACTGAAATGTCCAAGGAAGAATTAAATAAACGTATAAACCTAATCTATACCTCGGCACGACTGCAAGACGGAACTTTCTACAAAAAAACAACACTAAAGTCAATTTGTGCCGCCAGTGATAGATTTTTTCAGAAGTCCGTCTAAGTGGAAATGATTTTGTCGGACGTTTTGTATAAACGTTTTACTGATTGAATTTACAAAAAATAAAAATACTCTGTTTGTCAAAATCCCGTGAATGTGGATAGAATAAAACAGTTATTCCACTCAATCTCATCGTACACGGCTTATAGCCGACCATTTCGTGTATACATGTTAAAATATTTATACCACAGCACGGCTGAATGCTTGGTTCTGAATGATCCAAGTATAAGAAGGTAGCTCCTTCTTATACTTGATCGTTTCTAGAGTAACAATTTACACAAGGATTTGGTGTGGCGCATAAACATGGTGCACATAAATGGATTAAAGAAAGTCTAAGTGTATACACGGTGAAGTTTTCTGTGAGGTAGAGATTCTTATTTAACATTTTTGGAAGTGTTGGTGCTTTGTAGCAGTCAAGTAAAGCTGTAATGAAGTTTTACAAGATAGGAACTTCTTCAGGATGGAGAACGTTGCTCTTTGTGGTTACTGAGTAACCAACTGCGGTTTCTGTCTTATTAATTTCACCAGAGAGAAGAAAATCTTGGTCTAATTTCATCAACGGCACTTTTTAAAAAGATCTTTCATACATCTCACGGAACTGAAAAATCAATTCACTTACCGCGGATGAGCTTCGTCTATAGACATTTCATATAGGTTTTTCTTGGCTTCAGTATCATACAGCTTCACTGTGCCAACCCCACTGCCCAACAACAGCTGCAGAGAAAACACAGCGGACCTTATTCACGAATGCTGTATCCGACCAAACCTGATCTCAAAACAAGCGTAACCACACCTGGAACAAAGCTTTCTTTCTACATCGCAAAGTACAAACTGCTAAAATCAATTTGAACGACTAAGCCTTTAAATTTACACTACCGTTCAAAAGTTTGGGGTCACCCAGACAATTTTGTGTTTTCCATGAAACGTCACACTTTTATTTACCACCATAAGTTGTAAAATGAATAGAAAATATAGTCGAGACATTTTTCTGGCCATTTTGAGCATTTAATCGACCCCACAAATGTGATGCTCCAGAAACTCAATCTGCTCAAAGGAAGGTCAGTTTTATAGCTTCTCTAATGCCGCTTTTCCACTACAAACGCGGCTGAGTTGGGCTGAGCCGTGCCGTGCTGAGTTGGGCTGAGTCGAGCTGAGTGGGGCTATTGGAGTTGCATTTCGACTACAACCGCGCTGAACCGTGCTGGATGGAAGTGGGTGGACACATTGGGTGGAGTTAGCGAAAGTGGGTGGACGTCACGTGATGTCGTTAAGCGGCGCAAACAGTGACATCAGTGAGCTTTTAAGCGGTAGTCTCACGACCCGGATAGTAAACAATAAACATGGAGGACATGGAGTCGTTAGTGTTGCTGGTCTTGGTGCTGTGGCTTGTTGTCACCGACAACGCCAACAGATACTGGCAAGAGCGTATAGATGATGCGAGGCGCATAAGGCTTCAGAAATTCTCGTAATTCGTAATTCTTCTTCTTCCGGGTTAACGGTATTTACAGATCCCAGCGCGCTCGCGGGGCGTGTGTGGGCATGTGAGGACACTCCTCCTCACCAATCAGTGCACAGGGGAGTGTCTGCTCACGCCCCCAGCCTCACTCGGCTCGCTTTGGCTCGCTTCAGCCCCACTCCAAAACCGTGCGAGTTTTAGGGGCTAAGCAGGGCTGAAGTGAGCTGAGTCGTGCTGTTTTTTGGTAGTCGAAACGCGAGCCGTGTCGGGCTGAAGTGAGCTGAAGCGAGCTGAAGTAAGCTGAAAAAGGGTAGTGGAAAAGGGCCATTAAGAGCTCAACTGTTTTCAGCTGTGCTAACATGATTGTACAAGGGTTTTCTAATCATCCATTAGCCTTCTGAGGCAATGAGCAAACACATTGTACCATTAGAACACTGGAGTGAGAGTTGCTGGAAATGGGCCTCTATACACCTATGGAGATATTGCACCAAAAACCAGACATTTGCAGCTAGAATAGTCATTTACCACATTAGCAATGTATAGAGTGGAGTTCTGATTAGTTTAAAGTGATCTTCATTGAAAAGAACAGTGCTTTTCTTTCAAAAATAAGGACATTTCAAAGTGACCCCAAACTTTTGAACGGTAGTGTATTTCATGATTAATTTGAGACAGGGAGACTGAACGCACACTTCTCTGTCTGATCATCTTTAAATATTCTGTTTTCATCCTCCTTTATTAAAAACTAGCCACGTTATTGGTTCACTAATGAGACCAAAGGGAATAAACAAATAGAGTCAAAATACTTTGCTGGGTCAGCATCCGGACTACAGTCTGCCAGGTGAATATCCCTGCTGGATGCAATTTAATGAGGTGAAGGACAGATCCTTGGGGTTTAGAAAACTCCTACATAAATTAGTATTACAGCTGCTGGAGGCAAATCTTGTGCAGCTTCTACTGTATCTGAGGAGGCACTGCTTCCTATTTATCATTTCACTCTTCAGCGTTGAAACCTTTGGACCCAAGAGCTGGATGAAGTGCACGTTTCCAGCACTAATAAAGAGTCACAGTGTCTGTATTTCTTGCTCTGCCTGCTGGCTGATACATTTGTAATATCCGACACGCTCAATAAGGAGAGGGACACATATAGGATATAACAAGTTTATATTAATCTCCGAGTTGCCGCCACTGAAATTACTCAGATTTGTCACTCTCCAACATGCAGTTCATTAATTATTCAATAACGGCTCAGAGATATTTCATTAAGTTTCCAATTCATTTTTATTATCTGAAATTTGAGCGCTCTACTGTTCTTCGTTTATGCTGCGATGTGAAAAGAAGTACGTTCTTTCTCACCAGTCTGTCTGGTTTTGTAGCCCATTCCAGTGAGAGCAGAGACGACTTGGACATAATGGTGGCTTTCGTCTGCATAATGGGGTTGAAGGACCAAACTTTCACTACGCCATCCACATCCAGACTTGCCACTTTCCGACCTGAACTGTCCACCCTGTTTAAAAAAACAAATAATTAATTAGGGCTGTCAATCAATTAAAACATCTCATCGCGATTAATCGCACATTTTTAAAAATCTGTTCTAAATGTACCCAAAGGGGATATTTTTCATGTTTTTGGCGAGTGGGAGTAACAAAAATAGGGGTGTTCACACGGCACATATTTGCATCGATGCTGCACCGATGTATTTTGTTGCGATATATCTTACACCGGTGTAAATTTTGTGAAGCGTTCACACGTCACAAACCTGCTTACTAGAGAGAAGCGTGTTAGCACCGATGCAGCCCCACTTGCGTTCACACGGCAGTTTTTGCGACCGTGCTATATGATAGTAATAATGCGGAACTGAAATATGCGCATGCATGAAAATGTACTTCCTTTTCCCGGTTGTCATGGCATCACCAAGCGCCGGGAAAACAACATGGATGAAGACACCAGTGTTGCCAGATACTGCTGACGTTTTCCAGCCCAAAATATGTTCAAATCCGCCAAAATGCACTTAAAACCGCCCAATCTGGCAACACTGGAAGACACGCAGTTCTGTTGTTGTTGATATTCGCCATTTTGGAAGCGCAAAATACCAGGATGCAAATTATGCAATGCCCGTATGTAATCAACTCTCCTCACGCGTAGCGAGTCTACCCCTGTAGCGTTCAGACGTCCCATTTTATATCGGTGCTGCCCCGCAAACTAGCATTTACGCTGGAGTAAATTTCTTAAACCACCTCCCGAGCAGGGTTAGATTTGCACCGGTTTAAGCAGCTTTCAGGGGCTACAGCGGTATAAGTTTGTACTGTGTGAACGCTCTACCGGGGCAGCCCCGGTGCTACACCGGAGTAAAAGTTGCCATGTGAACACCCCTTATGTTTGCTTTCTGCAAAAGTATGTGGCCAGGTCAGGAAGGATAAAGCAGGACAGAGCAAAAATTATTTTTGTGGGTATTTTATTTCCCACTGCCTTTAAAAAATAAAGCGGCGTTAACGTTATAATTTTGAGGGTTTCGCACAATTCAGTGTGAATAAAACTATCGTATTTTCCTCTAGTTCTGTCCTTAACTTCCAGCCTCAAACTATGCAATAAAATAAACTCGACAAACTCAGTGATGTGGACTCTAGACAGACAACAGTCATGGCTATATTTAAATAAAGAAAATAAAAATACAAAATACAAACAGCTCATAAAGATGTTTTCCAGTCAAATTCAATAACTCACTGGTAAATATCCAGTACAGTGGTGCTTGAAAGTTTGTGAACCGTTTAGAATTGTCTACATTTCTGCATAAATATGACCTAAAACATCATCAGATTTTCACACAAGTCCTAAAAGTCGATAAAGAGAACCCAGGTTTGCTTCAGGTCCTTCCACAACATTTCGATTGGATTAAGGTCAGGACTTTGACTTGGCCATTCCAAAACATTAACTTTATTCTTCTTTAACCATTCTTTGGTAGAACGACTTGTGTGCTTCGGGTCGTTGTCTTGCTGCATGACCCACCTTCTCTTGAGATTCAGTTCATGGACAGATGTCCTGGCATTTTCCTCTAGAATTCGCTGGTATAATTCAGAATTCATTGTTCCATCAATGATGACAAGCCGTCCTGGCCCAGATGCAGCAAAACAGGCCCAAACCGTGATACTACCACCACCATGTTTCACAGATGGGATAAGGTTCTTATGCTGGAATGCAGTGTTGTCCTTTCTCCAAACATAATGCTTCTAATTTAAACCAAAAGGTTCTATTTTGGTCTCATCTGTCCACAAAACATTTTTCCAATAGACTTCTGGCTTGTCCACGTGATCTTTAGCAAACTGCAGATGAGCAGCAATGTTCTTTTTGGAGAGCAGTGGCTTTCTCCTTGCAACCCTGCCATGCACACCCTTGTCGTTCAGTGTTCTCCTGATGGTGGACTCATGAGCATTAGTATTAGCCAATGTGAGAGAGGCCTTCAGTTGCTTAGAAGTTACCCTGGGGTCCTTCCTTTGTGACCTCACCAACTGTTATGCCTTGCTCTTGGAGTGATCTTTGTTGGTCGACCACTCCTGGGGAGGGTAACAGTGGTCTTGAATTTTCTCCATTTGTACACAATCTGTCTGACTGTGGATTGGTGGAGTCCAAACTCTTTAGAGATGGTTTTGTAACCTTTTCCAGCCTGATGAGCATCAACAACGCTTTTTCTGAGGTCCTCAGAAATCTCCTTTGTTCGTGCCATGATACACTTCCACAAACACGTGTTGTGAAGATCAGACTTTGATAGATCCCTGTTCTTTAAATAAAACAGGGTGCCCACTCACACCTGATTGTCATCCCATTGATTGAAAACACCTGACTCGAATTTCACCTTCAAATTAACTGCTAATCCTAGAGCTTCACATACTTTTGCCACTCACAGATATGTAATATTGGATCATTTTCCTCAATAAATAAATGACCAAGTATAAATTTTTGTCTGATTTGTTTAACTGGGTTCTCTTTATCTACTTTTAGGACTTGTGTGAAAATCTGATGTTGTTTTAGGTCATATTTATGCAGAAATATAGAAAATTCTAAAGGGTTCACAAACTTTCAAGCACCACTGTAAGTGTTAGCATTATAAATAAAAAAATAAGCCTGTTATATCAACAGGGTGACGACTTTAGTCAGGTCTGTGTATATATAAAACTTCAGTCATTATTATGTCTAGTATTATAAAGCTCTGTCTTGGTTAGGTATGAATGGGTGATCACTGGGAGATATTAGGATTCAGAATGTTCTTGAATAATAAATTTCAGTTTATTTACCTCTACCAACATTGTTGGAGGAGATTATGTTTTTGCCTCCATTTGTTTGTCTGTTCCCAGTGTAACTCAAAAAAAGTAGTGAATGGATTTTGATGAAATTCTGACCAAAGGTGGGCCATGGTCCAAGGAACAATCGATTAGATTTTGATGCAAATCCGGAAATGTACGTGGATCCAGGATTTTTATTGTCGATTCCCAATGTAACGCAAAACATAGTGAATAGATTTTGATCAAATTTGGTGTACAGCTTTAGTATTATCCGAGGATCAAGTGATTTGATTTTTATATTGATAATATGTGGCTTGGCGGAGGTATACACTCTACCGAGTGTCCTTCCAGTTAGATCCTGTATTCAGCAGGCTTGTAGTACTCGAGTCCGACTCGTGCCCTAATTTTAAGGACTCGTGACTTAACTCGGACTCGTGCATTAACTGCATTCGGACTCATAAATTGGAGACGAGGACTCGGATTTTTTCTTTATTTTTTGTAACATGCCGTAATAATCTGGCATAAAATATTTATATATCTACATTAATTTTATACTAATTCCGTGCAAGAGAACGCACATTCACCTGTTTATACGTTATGTTCAGGGACAAACTAACGTTAATGGCGCCAAAATGCCTGGAGAGAACGCCCCTAGGATTGTCTGCTTTGCTTATACAGACTTCTCGTGCAGTGGGGAAAAAACGCACTGCTATGTGTTCCATATGTAGAAGAACTATTGAGGAGACGACGGGGACAACCTCGAATGCAAAGCACATAAGAGTGTTATGTTTGTGACGTGGATGCTTAACATTAGTGCCACCATCATTTTCCTAAATATTCCTGACAGAAGACTTTTTTTTTTTTTGTGAATTTATTGTTGGCTATGGTATGGGACATAAATCTTCACACTACTCAAAGTTATCAATGTGTTTTGGAGAGAGAGAGCGCGCGCGCATGTGTGTGTGTGTATATATACAGGGTGCGATTTGTCAAAAAAACAGAAGGGGGGATGTTTTTTTTTTAATCATGAAACGTCACAAAATTAAGGTAACAATAGGCTAACAGCTCAATAACATCCGATGATATCAAATGAATAACACTAAATGAAAACACTAAACCAGAGATCGTAAATTCATCTTCCTATCTCTCTGACTAAATACACGAACACTAACACAACAAAGTTCGCATTGCTTGTCGCGTTGCTGTGATGTTTCTCTCCCTCCGGATTAAATGGACAGTGACTCGAAAATCACTAAAATACATGAATACTAAATGAACAGTTTGCTCTGATGGCGCAGTTCACATTGTGCCCAGCTTTCCGATTTAAACTTTTTTTCTCATCCTTATACTTCCTGTTTCATGGACTGTAACGGATTTGCTTATTTAGTAATTTTAATACAGAATTTACTTTGAAATTATAATCAGACACTCCAATGCCTCCCCCCCCAAAAAAAAAAACACGGCCGTGAAAAAGGCGGCATCCACCAAAAGGCGCGCTGATTGCATCCCTGCATAGAACGCAAAGATACTGTTATTATCTACAATGTATCGATTTGCTGGGGACGTTTGTGAACATCAAAGCTGCCACTTCGGGTCATTTTGAAAGTGAGTGCAATGTAGACCATAGAAAACTGTGTCACAACATGCCTGTCATGTCAACTTTTTTTTTGGTTTGTTTGTTTTATTGACGGGGTTGTCCCCGAGGATTTTTTTTCAGCAGAGATAGAAACCAGAGGCGGGGATGATTCCCACCATCCCCCCCAGCAAATCACACCCAGGGTGTGTATGTATGTATATATGTGTGTGTGTGTGTGTGTGTGTGTGTGTGTGTGTGTGTATATATATATTATATATATATATATATATATATTAGTGCTGTCAAAAATGTCGCGTTATTAAACGCGTTAACTTGACTCAATTTTAACGGCGATAATTTTTTTATCGCGAGATTAACGCTCTGTGGCATGATGTAGGTTTTTCATAAGCTTTTGAAACTGCCAGGAACTTGGAACAGAGACTTTGGTTAGAAAACCGATAGCAGCTAGACTGTAATGCCACGCCCCGCACAGCCAGAGTCCTCTGCCCCCCCCCAAGAATCAGCGCGGGCAGGGCGCGCTAGTAGAGATGGGATTTATGGCTCTTTGATGGGATCCGCATCTTTGTGATCCGTTCTTTGAAAAGAGCCGTTCAAAAGACTGGCTCATTTGGCTCTTTTTAAATATTTATTCAGTTTTAAGAAGACAGCGTCTAAAGAAGCCAGATCCCTCTGAACTGTAAACTCAATGCTATCCCAGAAATCCTTCCTGTAATATGCAAATTTGGCCGCCTCTGATTGGACAGCGCGACGCATCAACAGGCAGAAAGTGTAAAAGTACAAAATGTGTTAAGTGAGCTGAAACAGTAAAGATCAGATTCAATGCAATATTTATCAACGAACAACTTAAAGTTAATATAATAGTGTACTTTATATTATAATCAAGCATGTCAAGCCTACCGTCACTGTGTAACCTGTCTCTCTTTAGTTGTAGACTAACTCAAACAGTAGATCATTTCAATCATGGTTCTCTTGCTAGCCCTGCGCCGGTGCTCGGCTTAGGTTTCACTTTGCAGTGGCTGTGTCAAGACGTGTTATGCTTTGCAATAAAAAAAAAAAAAAAAAAAAAAAAACATTGGTGCAAAGCAAGCCCATTCACTTTTTTATGCTGATAAGAGAATTACAATGGTTTTTTATGTGACAAAAATGTGCGATTAAATTGCGATTAATCGCGAGTTAACTATGACAGTCGCGACATTAATTGCGATTAAATATTTTAATCGCTTGACAGCACTAATATATATATATATATATATATATATATATATATATATATATATATATATATATATATGACAGCTGTGTTGTTCGTTTCAGACTTGACTCGGATCAGTAGTGGACTTTTCTTTAATGACTTGGACATGAACACTGGGGACTCGAGACTGGACCCGGACTCGAGGTTTAGTGACTCGACTACAATGCTAGCATTCGGATCCAGATGTGTAAAGCTGATCTCTATGTCAGAAGATTTGCAGCTGGAATTGCAACCAAAGGTGGTTCTACCAAGACTCAGGGGAGTGGAAACTTGTGCAACCAACAAATTTGTACTTTTTTTTAAAAAATTAAATCACAAGAAAACATCACTTGTACCTTCAAATGTTAGAAATAATGTATAAATCAAATTGTAATGATCCCAACTAATTCCATTTTACTCTACACTACAGAATGTGGAAAAGTTTAAGGGGGTGAGGACGAGAACGAGGTATACTTATGCACGGCACTGTAGGTGTACATATATTTTATTAAATCAGCCTAGGATCTAGATTCCACTCTAACCGCTCCAAGATACTTTAATTTCAAATGCTAGCACCTGGGATACACTCACTCGCAAAGTTTTTATCTCCACCCACCTGCAGTGCATGATGGAAGAGTGATGCTCTCCATACTCCTCCTGACTAAGTTTGATGAACGGTTGTTCGGCCCCGGAGCCGGCCCCTTCGCTGCTAGCCTGAGCCTGTTTGGTTGGCGAGTCAGTTGTGTCGATCTGGCCCTCGACTTGACCCTCGGCCTCGGAAACCTCAATTTTCTTTTCAAAACTCTGTGAAAGAAAACACACGCACATGAACACAGGTTCTAAAAGTCTCTCCCCCCCCCAAACTTGTATAAAGCCAGACTATATGATCACATAGTATACGTTATCATTCCTACTGCATTATATATGTAATAAATTATTAATAATAGACCTGTGCTGCTTGTTTGGAGAAAAGTTCTTTTCTCTCTTTCTCATGATCCATCTGCTTCTTTTGCCGTGCACCCGTTTCTGCTGAAGCAGCAGCCATGGACGCCATCTTGGACTCTTTTGAGGTTGTGGGGTCCTTTATTTTTACTGACTACGAAAAAAAGACAGAATTTAAGCATTTCTCAAAACAAAAATACATTTGTGTGTCTAGATGTGATAAATTGGTTGTCAGGAACCAAGCCCAGAAATAATAATAATAATAATAATAATAATAATCTAAATTTTACAATCATTTAAAGACCTTCACTGCAAAAGTGTTGATGAAAACAACCAGAGGACCAATCAGGAGTTTTTGCATCTCCTCAAAAATTAAACCTGACTGGCCGAGGTTTCCTTCCTCCCGAGGGTGGCCTGTGTGGGGGAAGAGCTCGTTGCCACTTGAGACGTTCGCACTGGGGTTCTTCTGCCCTGAGGCAAAAACGAGAAGAAATTCCTTGAAGGAGCGGCGGGGTTTACGACACGCTGGCTCGACACCAAGTCCCTGCGACAAAACACACATGCACGCCTCATTCTCCTCCTCCTCCATCCTACAGTCTATAAATAAATCTCTTTGGAGGAATAAATCAATACACCGCCTTAAAACCGAACAGGAAACAACAATAAGGCTTGTGTAAGGATCACTGTGTAAGCAGAGGTACTGCAGAATGGTAAGACTGTCTTAGGACTAAGAAGAAAAAGAAGCTTGGCTCACTTTTAGTATAATGGAGAAATAAAACAATGATGGAAAAAAAATAGAAGCGTTACTAAGTCAGTGTAACGTACTGCTTTTAACGTTTTATGTTTTTCCACTTGTGAATGCCTCGTGGTGAAAGAAGGATCAGAACGTCTCATAAGTTACCAACTATGGATGGCTTGTTTTGTTGTTTACATGTAAAAACTAGCCAATGTACAGTTTTACAGTATACACGGAAAATTAAATTATGGAAACATCCAGATATTAAGCCAAGACTACGATTATGGCTTTACACAAGATTTACTTGCTGCTTACGACTAATTCCATTTAATCCAAATAACCAAAACAGAACAAGACAAAAATCACAGGAATTTTTATTCCTTGTTAAAATTCCGGTAGCACTACAGCAGGCTCTAAAACACTGAGTCCACTAACAAAAACTGTTTTGATTTTACTCGGTTATCAGAGAACTAATTCAATTCCAAACTGAAATCTGATGCTGTTTATTTCATTCACGTAGACAGACTTATCTGTTAACTGCAGGGCTTTTGTGGTTTTATTAATTGCTTTATCAATCAATTTCTATTTATTTTATTTGCATGCTGTTACATTTACTGGTATTTACCAGTATCGCTAAATCATCACCCAATACTATTTAACAATTATTCCACGAAATCGAGTCGGACATGAGCTGATAGACGATTGTTTTATTCTATCCACGTTCACTGGATTTTGAGAAACAGAGCATTTTTGTTTTTCGCAAGACTTGATACAAAACATCTGACAAAAACATTTCCACTTAACAAACCAGCGAAGCAATTTGGAAAAATGCTATAATAATAATTCTTGAAAAATAAAAAATACGTTCTTACCATCAAATACTTTTACTCCATATTTTGCTGCTTTTTTGGGGGGGATTTTGTTTTCAAGTAGTTTTTATTTCATCCTCGGTTGGTTCAGCAACATGCGCCGCCATTTTGTTTTTCTCAACTCACGGTATATGAGCTGATATCCTAGTAGTACAGTAGCCAATCAGAGCGTGCGATTGCTCATATCCAGTGAATGTGGATAGAAAAATAAGAATTATTTTATTAAATGGAGTCTAGATTGATATGAAAAAAAAAAAAAGTTTAATTGAAACAAAATGAAGTAGACGATCCTTATGGATGGAAAACAGGCTACGCTTTTGACTGTGCCTGCACCTTGGTTATCTTTCATTCCATATCAGTAGAACCTTTTAATTTGACAAGCTACAATCATTTGCCACCAGATAGTCAATACTGTCGACACTCCACATAAACCAATTTAAAAAACACAGCATGTGTAGTCATTGATATGGTGAAGGTTTATTTTGCATTTTTGGAAGGAGGAGTCTCCAGTCTTTACGTTTTCAGACATGGGTAAGTCTTCAGGACGGAGAGGTTTGCGCTTTCCCAGTAACATCACAAGCTGCTTTAAAAAAAAAAAAAAAAAAGTCTTCTGAAGCATAACATTTCACTGAAATAACCTACACACATCTTGACTTTGCGCAAGGTTTATGGTGGCGTGAAATTTATTCTAACTGCTGCTGTTATATCTAACAATAGTCACACAGATTGCGCTTTATCATGCTGTCCAAGTTAGAGGATAGCTGTAGTGTTACCACTAACTACATTCAAATAAATAAATACATAAAACAAAAAACACAACAGGTTTTGGATTTACATCAACGAACCATGATGTAATCCTGCTAGAAATACATCACTTAACAAAATTAGCTTCTGGTAACTGATTCAGTTAAAACAGTTCTTGTTAGTAGACTCAAAACAGTATCTTTTAGTTAAATTTTAAAAACACCACTACTGCAATAAAACTGTTGACTCGGTTCCAAAAGTTGGCCCTCACAGCTCTGTATCTCCGAGTCGATCCATGTGCTGGACGTAAGCAGGGAGTTTGTGATGCAGCATCTGCTCGGCTTTTCTGGGCTTCGATTCTCCTTGAAGTGCAAATAACTGGGAGGAGAAAAAAAAAAAAATCAGCAGCACAAATGTCAATCATTAACTTAGTGTATAAGCACCTTAGACCAATCTACCACCCATAAATAGGAGCAGTACGTTATTACACATTACCATCTTTGCGACTCACTGTCCTCAGCACCAGTATTTGCGGATGCTCCGTTTGCTCAACTAGCTATATGTTTTACATACTGCTAATTAAAGGGGTACCAAATATAATATATACAGTTGCTGATGTGACAAAGTAACGTATTCTTAAGTATTCTATCAAATTTATATACTAGAAAACAACGAAATATCTTGGTAATTGTAAATAATACTTTATACGCTAAACCGCACAAGAGTCGCCATTTTTAAAAGACCGTGACGTCAGCGCTACCCACTGCACTAGCGGAACTCTCCGAAATAGAGGAGAGAAGCGTGTAATCATGGCGTCGGGCGCATCAAGTGAAAGCGACAGCTCTGTCGAATCATACGAAGAGATCCCGCAAGACACACTGCAAGCAGGCTATGGCTTAGAAGGGTACCAGTTTGAACCTAGGAGAGGTACTGTGTAGTGGAAGTTCATTATGTCGAACTATTAAAGCTATTTTAAGTTCGTTTCTTAAGACAAGGATTTTTTAAGATGTTACCTTGACAGTTTCGGCGAGAATCTTCCGCCTTCTTCAAAACAGTCACCAGATATCGAGTGGTGACGTGCCTTATCAGCTGACGTTACGCTACGGAGGCGTGAACGTCCCGCCCAATTTGACAGGTAGTTCACGCCTCCTGCTGTCAGGTCGCTCCCCCAGGACACATCTGGTGACTGTTTTGAAGAAGGCGGAAGATTCTCGCCAAAACTGTCAACAAGGTAACATCTTAAAAAATCCTTGTCTTAAGAAACTAACTTAAAATAGCTAGGAGAGGTACTCTCGACTCCGGTGATGAAATAAGAGAAGAAAGCTCGGATGACGGCGAGGATGAGACTGATGCTGACCATGGGCATGGCGAGCGTGGGGCAGAGCGTCTGCGTGCAGGTGACACGGCGTGGTGCTCGTGCGGAAAATGTAACGTGGAGTTGCTCACGAGTCCAGCAGAATTTATTTGCTGCAATGAGATAGGCGCCACCCGTGGACTTGCGAAATCGTCGCAAGAGGCAGAAACAGGTATTTCACACGTGCTATTCCCAACCTCAATGAGCCAACACAACTGGGCACATACATACGTCATGAGTGTTACGCAGAGAAAATGAACGTGCATTCTGATTGGATAAAATTAATATCATGGCGGGCTGTTCAAACTGCGGAAACAGTTTGCTCGAGCTACTTTCAAAACACTATAACTTTCCAACCTTAGAACAAAAAACTTTTGTAAGTCTTGAATAAGGTTCGTTAATGTGTGTTTTGTTATATTTACTCTATATATTGCCCTCTGTTCCCCTTTAAGACAGTTTATGATTTCATACAACCTGAAGTCAGTTTGTTACGCTTTGCACACTCATGATGCTCCTATAATCATCTACAGTTACTGTGTATGAATTAAATTACTTTCCAGATTTTCACAATAATTAAGCTGCATAAAGCTATGGTCACACTACAGCTCACGATGCTTTGCAATGGCTATGAAAATGAGGCATTTTGGTGACGATGCATGGCGATATACAGCTATCATGCCTTTGTGCGCTCGAGCAGCCACGCTCGCTCACACGACCCAGTCGTTATGGGAAATACCTGATGCTGATTTGAGTGCAATCAGCACGCGCATATAAGGACAAAGAGGCTTTGCAAAGTATTGTCATCACGGTCACGTTTGTTTCTAGCCATGACTCTGCTTTCGGTTTCGTTCATGTTTTTGTAAATGTCACGCCTGCTAATAAACACTCTTCCTGCACTTAGATCAGTCTACCGCTGCATACCTGACAGAATACTTGCAGTATCCTGTATGAAAACAGCGTCCTCGTATGTGTGTGCTGATTGTACTCAAATCAGCATCAGGTGTTTCCCATAACACCCGGTTACCCAGCACGCACACAACGCGCTCTGAAGTTTCCCTGAATGTAAATGAACTTTTCAAGTCTCGGGGAAGGTTAGGCTATGCCAAGCCGCTGTGTTGACGAGGCTCTCGTGAGCATCAGGTACATGGATTTGAGACAAATATGTCTCAAGAGGCTCGAAGGAGGTTCCCTAAGCGCCAGGAAATATTCCCAAACCCATCTGCGGGTATTCGCCGCTTAGTTTGCCGATGAAAACATCGCCACCAAATTTCAATACATGCACTGAAATTTTCATCTCATCATCTGTAGCTGCTTTATCCTGTTCTACAGGGTCGCAGGCAAGCTGGAGCCTATCCCAGCTGACTACGGGCGAAAGGCGGGGTACACCCTGGACAAGTCGCCAGGTCATCACAGGGCTGACACATAGACACAGACAACCATTCACACTCACATTCACACCTACGCTCAATTTAGAGTCACCAGTTAACCTAACCTGCATGTCTTTAGGTGGGGGAAACCGGAGCACCCGGAGGAAACCCACGCGGACACGGGGAGAACATGCAAACTCTGCAAAAAAAAAAAGGCCCTCACCGGCCACAGGGCTTGAACCCGGACCTTCTTGCTGTGAGGTGACAGCGCTAACCACTACACCACCGTGTCGCCTGCACTGAAATTTTCCGTGACGTTTTTGGCCACTCACGAAAAAACTATTCACGAAGCTCAGAGAACATTCGCTGTGCATGATTGGTGGCGAAGCTACCAATTTTTCCATCGCCAAGTATTCGCAAACCCATCGCAAGCTGTAGTATGACCAGGGCCTAAGAAAGAAAAAAGAGTTAATGCTGAGGAAGGGGGTTGGGGTTGGCAGTCAGGGGCCACTGACTAACTATAGGGCGTTAGCATTCTTTTTTTTTTTTTTAATAAAAACGTCTACTTTGAGAAGTACCAAATGGCCGACTTTACATCAGCATCGGCCTTGCAAGTTTCAGGATGATTTTAACCAGTAGATGGTGTTGTGAGCCATTTTCAACCCATAAAAATGCAGATTAAAAAAAAGAAAGTAATTTTATCAATACTAACGCCGGCACTGATGTGTTTCATCACAGAACAGCCATATAATTTAGTTTGCAGCTCAAAAAAAGGGGGGGGGGACTGAAGGCAAATTTATCATCAAAATTCTATTTCTCACATTTTATTAAATATAGCATTTTTGATCGCTATTTTGTCACTGCTATAGAAAGTTACGAGTGTTTGAAATGTGCTATGTAATATATCAGTCCATATGTCAAAGCAATGGCCGTAAACGAGATGCGTTGAGACCTGTGCGAGACATCGTAGGACGGAAGTAAAACGTACAGCAAAAATCAAAGTGACTGACATCCGCCAACGTTTTCAAAAGACGCGCACGCCCTCTTTCGAATGCTGATGTAATCAAGCCAGAAGTTTTGTTTGTTTTGATACCAATCAGGAAAGTTTGAAAAAAAGTAGCCAGCAATCGTCATTCCTGTCACGTGGAAGACGTCGTGCCTCATTCCAGTTCCTAAGAAAACACATCCAAAGGAACTGAACGACTACAGGTCGGTCACCTTGACACCACACGTGATCAAGACCATGGAGCGACTGCTGCTGAACTTCCTCAGACCCCAGGCCCACCATGCTGAGGACCCACTGCAGTTCGCGTACCGGGAGAAGGTGGGAGTGGATGATGCCATCCTCTATCTTCTGCACAGGACTCACTCTCATCTGGACAAGGGGAGCGGCGCAGTGAGGATAATGTTTTTTGACTTCTCCAGCGCCTTTAACACCATCCAGCCCCTTCTACTGAGAGATAAGCTGCAGGAGATGGAGGTGGACACACATCTGGTCTCCTGGATCACAGACTACCTCACCGGGAGACCACAACACGTCAGGATCAGGGACTGCATTTCTGACACTGTGATAAGCAGCACAGGAGCACCACAAGGGACTGTGCTCTCTCCAGTTCTGTTCACTCTCTACACATCAGACTTCAAATACAACTCGGAGTCTTGCCACATGCAGAAGTTCTCGGAAGAGCCTGCAATTGTGGGATGTGTTCATGATGGACAGGAGGAGGAGTACAGGAGCCTGATACAGGACTTTGTGTTGTGGTGTAAATCCAACCACCTGCAGCTGAACACTGGCAAAACAAAAGAAATGCTTGTGGACTTTAGAAGGTCCAGGCTGACTCTGCAGCCAATCTCTATTGAGGGGGTCGATGTGGAAATGGTCAGGACCTACAAATACCTGGGTGTACATCTGGACGACAAGCTGGACTGGACAGTGAACACTGACACCCTCTACAGGAAGGGTCAGAGCAGACTCTACTTCCTGAGTAGGCTCAGCTCGGGTCCTTCAGGATCTGCCGAAAACTGCTGCTGATGTTCTACCAGTCTGTGGTAGCCAGTGTCCTCTTCTGTGCTGTAGTGTGTTGGGGAGGCAGCATTAAGAAGAGAGACGCTGGATGGCTCGACAGGCTGGTGAGGAAAGCTGGCTCTGTGCTGGGAACTGAGCTGGAGTCCCTTACATCAGTGGCAGAGCGAAGGGCCCTGAGCAAACTGCTCTTAATCACGGACAACGTTCACCACCCTCTGCACGGCGCCATCATCAGGCAGAGGAGCTCGTTCAGTGGCAGACTGTTGTCCCTGCCCTGCACCACGGACAGATTCAGGAAGTCTTTTGTCCCTCAGGCCATTAGACTGTTCAACTCCTCCCGGCTCAGCAAAAATAAGACTCTGTGACTCTGCTGTACTCAGGACTAGTTACACTGCTCTTTTCATGTCCATTGCGCTTCTCTGCTGCTTACATAGATGTACATTATATGTGTAGATGGGTATATACAGATATTTGTAGATAAGGTGGTATGTTGTACTTTACCTTATTATATACTTTATTATTATATACTGTTATAATGTACGTACTTATTATATGTACTGATATATATAAGTGCTGTCAAGCGATTAAAATATTTAATCGCGATTAATGTCGCGACGGTCATAGTTAACTCGCGATTAATCGCAATTTAATCACACATTTTTGTCACATGAAAAACCATTGCAATTCTCTTATCAGCATAAAGTGAACGGGCTTGCTTTGTACCAATGTTTTTTTTTATTGCAAAGCATAACACGTCTTGACACAGCCACTGCAAAGTGAAACCTAAGCCGAGCACCGGGGCTCTTCGTCCCGAAGGGCGGGGCTAGCAAGAGAACCATGAGTGAAGTGATCTACTGCTTGAGTTAGTCTACAACTCTAATCAGAGAGACAGGTTACACAGTGACAGTAGGCTTGACATGCTTGATTATAATATAAAGTACACTATTATATTAACTTTAAGTTGTTCGTTGATAAATACTGCATTGAATCTGATCTTTACTGTTTCAGCTCACTTAACACATTTTGTACTTTTACACTTTTTGCCTGTTGATGCGTCGCGCTGTCCAATCAGAGGCGGCCAAATTTGCATATTACAGGAAGGATTTCCGGGATAGCATTGAGTTTACAGTTCAAAGGGATCTGGCTTCTTTAGACGCTGTCTTCTTAAAACTGAATAAATATTTAAAAAGAGCCAAATGAGCCAGTCTTTTGAACGGCTCTTTTCAAAGAACGGATCACAAAGATGCGGATCCCATCAAAGAGCCATAAATCCCATCTCTACTAGCGCGCCCTGCCCGCGCTGGTTCTTGGGGGGGGCAGAGGACTCTGGCTGTGCGGGGCGTGGCATTACAGTCTAGCTGCTATCGTTTTTCTAAGCAAAGTCTCTGTTCCAAGTTCCTGGCAGTTAAAAACCTACGTCATGTCACAGAGCGTTAATCTCGCGATAAAAAAATTATCGCCGTTAAAATAGAGTCAAGTTAACGTGTTAATAACGCGACATTTCATTTGGGGCATTATGGTCAAAATCTAATTTCACTTTTTTTTTTGCATTTACCCAACACTCAATGTTTCTTTTGCCATGTTTAATAAGAATAAAGACAGCATCTTGCTTTATCTGGCCTCCACTGCAGACATTTTTTTTTTATTACAATTCAAATGCTTTTGTAAAATTGATTTCCATATAAAATAACTACATCATGAAGAATTAAAGCCTCGCCTTTACAGATGAGTGAAAATACTGAATAAATTTCCTCTTTTTGATTGCTTGGGTTAAAAATGCCAAGTTATTATGACTGAATTGATTATTCACTTAAATATGAATAATATGATACATTTTGGGTATTTGATATGGCGAAACAGGGCACAATGGAAAAATCAAGAACACACCAGAAAGATGAGAATAACGGCGGCGGTAAAAGAACAGCGACTGTACCGGCTGAAGGTCACGCGGGTCTCTGCTGCGGCGCGCGAGCAACGGGACATCACTACCGCACCAGACGGAGCACAAGGCGGGGGCGGGGCAAAATGACTGGCCGTAGATTCTATCAAAAGTTCAATCTAAATTGACCATGGTTGCAAAATATTTGCGTATTTTTGGCCAACACTACGAAATATGAAAGTAAGATGAAAAAGAAACATTCTATTGCCTTATACTGCAAGACTAAAACAAAATAAAACTGTCAAAACTCACCTTTTCAGTGATAACGTCCGAACAGATCACTCGCGTAACAGAAAGACCGCAAATGGAAGCACGATCAACTTCTAACTGTTGGAGTGGAAAATTCCATTCTACACATGCAAATTGTTAACGTGTGTCCTTCCCCGCACACAAATAACACGCTACGGTAAAAAATAGACCACAACTCATTTTATAGCTCAGAAA
Source organism: Neoarius graeffei (assembly GCF_027579695.1). Classification (NCBI taxonomy): domain Eukaryota; kingdom Metazoa; phylum Chordata; class Actinopteri; order Siluriformes; family Ariidae; genus Neoarius; species Neoarius graeffei. The sequence continues at coordinate 15,452,345 of NC_083580.1, forward strand.
TTCATACAAGACCAGCTACCATCGTAACATATTCTGTAAGAAACATATTCTATACCTAACTTTTCAGCTTTCGTTTTAAAAAACAAAATCGCAGATTTATAACTAAATTTTTATATGGCGTAGTGATTTTAAGTTACTACTTTTGGTGAGGTAGTGACCTCGACCCTGAGGCTTTCCGTTTAGATCAAAACACATGATCGTATTGGTTTTGGGTCTGCGGAAAATGGAGTTACAACGGAGATCAAATATTTTGCATGATGTTTTATTACGGTTATGATTATTCTGTGAGCGCACCAATCCTTAGGTGGATAAAGTTACAACTTAAAATACAATTAGTGATAACTGTAGACTTTTCAGTGGACTACAACCTTTTTAAGGGAATGCGATGTAGTCAACCATTTATCATGTCCCAGATCAAGCCGCCATTTTTCCACAAATTTGCGGAATTTTTGCCAAATTCTGACTAGAGTATTCACATCAAAGATTTAGTTTTATCTGCATTATTTCTTTCATGATTTTATTTCAAATTAAAAACAACATCACCATTCAAAACCGTATAGTTTATTGACTGAGTATATTTAGTGGGGTACCCCCACAGTACCCAGTTTCTGAGACAGACTCATTTTTTATATATATATTTTTTTAATATATGGGCGGCATGGTGGTGTAGCGGTTAGCGCTGTCACCTCACAGCAAGAAGGTCCGGGTTCGAGCCCTGTGGCCGGCGAGGGCCTTTCTGTGCGGAGTTTGCATGTTCTCCCCGTGTCCGCGTGGGTTTCCTCCAGGTGCTCCGGTTTCCCCCACAGTCCAAAGACATGCAGGTTAGGTTAACTGGTGACTCTAAATTGACCGTAGGTGTGAATGTGAGTGTGAATGGTTGTCTGTGTCTATGTGTCAGCCCTGTGATGACCTGGCGACTTGTCCAGGGTGTACCCCGCCTTTCGCCCATAGTCAACTGGGATAGGCTCCAGCTTGCCTGCGACCCTGCAGAACAGGATAAAGCGGCTAGAGATAATGATATATATACACACACACACACACACACACACACACACACACAAACTTAATATTTATATACTAAATATTATATATCGTATACTATCACTATTACATACACTATATGTACTGATATATACTTTAACTATACCTATCATGTAATATACTATGCTTTTTATCCACCATATACCACTAAACACACTGCACATGTATGTAACTGTCCACAAAGTATTTGCACTGCTCATTACACGCTTATTTGCACTGTGACTGGTTACTGCCAACTGCACTACCTCACGACCTCCCACACTGAGAGCTGTATATTTTATTACTTGCTCTTATTGGTAATGTTTTATTTCTTTTGGTATTTTGTTTTTTTGTATTTTAGTTTTTTATACGTATAATGCTATTTAGTTTTTGTATTGATCTTGTGCAATGCGGAAATGTTACTGGATACCTTGAATTTCCTCTGGGATTAATAAAGTATCTATCTATCTATCTATCTATCTATCTATCTATCTATCTATCATTTAAACTCGTTTTTGTGCAATATTTCATTTGAAAAACAGTTTTCAAAATGGTGGAACTGACTAGCCTGGGCCCGCCCATCCTAAGCGTGACGCAACACGAGGGCCTGTTGCAAGCTTAGTCTGGCCAGGCAAGCTATCTACAGCTCTTCCAAGCTCCCGAAAAATCGGGAACCAATCAACTTTGAGCATCTCCAACGGCCCTGGGTAGAGGCGTGTTCAAGGCACTGACGTAGTAGAACTGCGACCGGAAGCCATAAATTGTTTACAGAATCTATGCCGGAAGCGCTTCATTCACGCTTCCGCATCTATTACGCATAGATGCTGTATTGAAAGCATTCAACGGGAAGTTCTCATTGAAAACGGAGCAAAGAGCAGCCCTGGAGGTATTTATTGAAAGGAAAGACGTTTTCGCCTTGCTCCCGACCAGCTTCGGTAAGAGTTTAATCTACCAGTTAGCCCCGTCGCGTCACATACGTCAGAGGAAAGAGTGATGTGATTGGTTTAAGCTTCGTCACAGCCTTTTCTGGCTTCGACCAGTAGCAAACTGAGGCATTTCAGGGAGGCGGGTCAACCACGGGCTCTGGGAAACGGTTGGGCTTAATATCTTGGCCAGACCAATAGCTCGGAGGGCTTTGAAGTCGCGTTAGCCAGGCTAGGAACTGACACCCTTCATGTTTCGAAGTCTCGTGAAGATCGCGCGGATAAGCGACGCCTCCCGTGGACCAAACGAACTAAATTCAACATGGCTAAAAACCGAATAGGCCGATAAGTATAATATTTAATTGCAATTAGTTGCCAATACGAATTACGATATAAGGTTACTAAAACCAAAAACGTAATTGAATAGCACGTTAATTAAGAAATAAAGCAAGTTTAAAAATGATTTCAATTCTCCTTTAAGTGTGGAGTACCTCTTTAAGGAATTAACCATGTCAGCAGGTCACACTGTATTTTCTTCCTTAGTTAACAATTACACCAATCTCATACTTCCAGGCAGACAGATTACCTCAACTTGTACTGTATATCAACCTCCAATTATACTCACAATGTTTTTAAACTAACGTGGGATTCACTCAAAATTCAAAAATAAGAGCTTGGATTTGTGCTTTGTTTGGAAATATAAGAAATCTGATTGAAACTGAAAACTGGTCAGAGTAACAGGCTCATCAACAAAACCTGCAGGCCGCAGCATGTGTAAAGCGACTGCAAGTATACAGAAGAAAACAGATTGATGAGAACTAAGCAACAATGCAGCCCCCTCTGAAAGTATTGGAACAGCAAGGCCAACTCTTTTGTTTTTGCTGTACGCTGAAGACATTTGGGTTTGAGATTAAAAATGAACGTGAGACGATAGCTCAGAACTTCAGCTTTCGTTTTCTGATATTTACATCCAGATGAATTAAACAACTTCCAACATGGCACCTTTTGCTTGAACCCACCCATTTTTCCAAGTGATCAAAAATACTGAAACATGTGACTGACAGATGCTACGCCACTTTCTGAGGAGACTGCATATCTGTGTGTTCATTATTTACACTGAAAACTAATAGAAATACAAAGACTTTACCACTTGGTGCAGTTGTTCATTCTCCTCCTGGATACTGATGTTTCTCTGAACTTCAGCATCAAAACTCAGAAGCACAGGCTGGGGTGAGCATGTTAAGGAATGTCACGGCACATCGCCATACTAGGAACTAAAAGTTTTGCAGGTTTTTTTTTTTTTTTGAGGACAGATGATTACGCAACTGCAACTTATTAAAAAAAAAAAAAGATTTTAGCAAAGTGTCCCTATGTTTTTATTATATCAATTGTTTCATGATTATTTCGAAGCAATTTATTAAACAGAATTTAAAAGCTTTTACAAATACAGTTTTTACATGAAAGCAGGTGCGCCGTTTCCTCCCACAGTGATAGTTTGGTGACCTACCCAGGATGTGTACCCTGCCTCTTGATTGGGATTGGCTCCAGCTTACCCGCGACCCTGACGGATAAGCGGTATAGATAATGGATGGATTTGTAAGGAATCCTTGACCTGCAAGTGATGTCAAAGCAAAATAGAAACCCGGATGTCGGCCATGTTGGTGGATAAACAAATGCGGGGTCAAGCGACATTCCGTACAAAACGCAGTCACGCGTGCACAACTCTCTTTGTTTTTCCACTGCTTTAAGCGTTCTTTTACGGTAGCTCTGCCATATCTTTGTGCCGTATATCGTTCTGGTCACAACGGTACTCGTGACCGTGGCAAGTTCTGATTTTTTAGAATTCAGGCCGTGATTCGGAAAGAGGGCGAGGAAACTCTGAGGCTTAGTACGAAGAGGAGACGAGCACGGCTGAACAACATCGGCAGGGCTGATCTAACAGAGGCCAAAACCAAAACAGCTTGTGTTTGCGGTAATCATTTTATCTCAGGTGAGATTCAAAAGCTTTCTTGAGAATATTGTGGAAGAATTTTATTTCGTGTTGCTAGAATTTTGCTATAAAATGAGCGTTCTGTTGTCATGCTTCACTCGGTTGTTGTTATCATTTTAAGACGTGTATTACCATTTCGCCAGCAAAATTATACAATAGAAACAATCCAGACTGGGCACCCATTCAGAAAATGGGCTATGTTTCGTCCAAGGTCGGACTTGATTCTTCGGCAGCCAAACCAGATAGAACGCGATATCTGGGTACTCGATGGTCTTCAGAAAAGTCTGACTTTTTTAAATAATATGGGTCAAAAAACCACACATATCTAGCTTCTCTTTGTATCGAATCTTCGCTCGACCGTTCAAATCGTGGTAATACTGAGAAAATTCAGCATTGTTTACAGACGCGCTTTCAGCGGCTGCCGTCTTAATTGCTTTGTATATCCACCATCATGGCGGACGCTCATGACGTAGCACGTTTTGATCACGTGGTTGCAAGTCATCTATAGACCCCTTTCACATGACGTCACCATGCCGCGAGATTTTGTTAGGCGCCATATTGGAAGACCAAGTACATGCACTCAATATAAAACAAAGTACAAGTGAGAGTAAAGTGACACGATGGATGATAATTCGGGTTATGTGAGTACATTACCAGCTGCAGAAAGGGCACGGTATGTGGAGAAACTGGCCGTGATTGATGGGTTTGACCCGTATGATAAGACTCGCGGCAAAGGAGAATGGAAACATAAGGAGGACCCGACACCAATTCTGCCATCTGTTTGCTACCCAGACATTGTAAACTATTTGTTGTTTACACCCAGTGCCTACACTCAGTGTTCAAAGTATGCCGATATTTTCGGGGGGGTCCCTTTTTCCCTGGGGGGGCTGCGCTTGTCTCGGAGCGCGGATCTCCAAACACATGAGAAGCCTATCTTACGCACATATCACGCGGACTCCACACCTCCACACACGCATCGCGTCTGAAGTCATAACTCATCAGGGGAAATCGTGTCCGCATTGGCATGTTCAAAAAACAACCTCACGTCAGTGATACCACACGCAAGGAAAAAAAAAAAGTCAGGCTACTCAACAACCAACCTGGCAGCAGCGAGCAAGCCCCAAACCATCCTAAATTATTATTATTATTAAATTGTAGAAGTCTGGGAGGCTTGCTCCTCATACAGTTATCAACTTGGGGCCAATTTAGCATGTTTTAAATCTGAATTTCTTGCGTTTGCTTACCTCAAAGTGTCCGCAGATCATGCACAGACTTATCCATTATATCCACAGTTTTTTGCCAAGTCTCACACAGGTTTCTTTCAAGTCTACTGTTGGGCCAATAAATCATAAATAAAACAGCTCAGATTTGTTTAAGTCGTTTGCCACTCCACTTCATTCTTGTGGGTTCACATACTGCTGCCATTATTTCCCCCAATCACGAGTTTGTTGGTCTTCCAAAATGGCGCAGGGTCTGTTTACTTCCGGTTTCAGGTGATGTCAGTGAAAGGGGTCTATAGTGTCTCTGAAGGTCAAGACAAAATATAATAGGAATTATGGACAGAAACCTTAACAGTTAGAACCTTATAATTTGGCAGATATCAGCGATATTTTCAATGTAAAATACTAAAACTGATATCAAGTGACTAGATATCAGCTAGAAGTTCCATCCTTGAAATGTCCTTAAGCAGAATACAGTAAGGATATGCATACACCGGAAAAGAACACTGAGGAAGTTGTGGAGGGAAACGAGGAAAGTATCAGCCCACTGGCGGGAAAAATACGGAGAGAAGCTCGGATTTTGCTCTGGTGCTGAAATAAACGGCAGGATGAACCAATCACGCCATTCTACCTGGCCCTGAAGATCAAAAGCCTGCTTCTGGAAAAACTCTTGAGTCTTCTCCAGATTCTTTGACTGAGTAAGAGGAAAGGAATACGTGAGGATAAGAGGTCAACACAACAACCACCACCCGAAATCAGAAAACGCTGGGACGGTATGTTGAAATCGAAATTAAAACTGAAAATTATTTGTAAATAATCTCTGACCTGTACTGCACTCAAAACAATACAACAGCACATTACTTGACGTTGTACCTCACAAACAAACTTTTTTTTTTCCCCAAAAAATAACCACTTATTACAAATTTGATTTTTGTAACACATTTCAAAAAAGTTGGGACAGTAAAGCATTTACTACTTTATAATATTGCCATTCCTTCACACAACGTAGGGCTGCGTACCGGTACTGTGCCATGAAAATCGATTTGGTACAGGTCCAAAATACCGGATCATGAAGTACCGGTACTGTACCGATATAAATTTACACCAAGTATCTGCTTATTTTGTGACTGAAGATGCGTAAATCCTACCACAAAGACGAAAATTTAGCACTGGAAAAGACATAAAATGCCGCGCTGAAATTTGAAATCAGAGCCATCTTTGATTTGAGATCCTCTCGCCACAGTCTCACGAGACATTGCGAGAGCTTGGCTGATCCAGCGTTCTGATTGGTCAAAAAGACTCAAAAGCAGGTCAGCCATTTTTCCTTTGCTGGCATCGGCGGCCTTTGCTGCTTTGTGTAATTTTGCCGCGTAAGTTAAAGGCCGCGGACTGCGCGTAGTCTGTAGTACTCTAGTGTAGTCACTTCTCGCTGCGAGACAACTTATGACTTTTTGCCCCAAGTTAACTATAGGGTGACTGAGAAGTGAGGTAGGAAACCTAGTTATGTTTGGTTTTCTTTGAATAAAGATACTGACAAGTTGTCAACAGTTTATTAATGTTTCTGTCATTATTGAAGAAGTTCAGAAGAATTTGTCAAATCGTTCAGGTACAGGTACCTAAACCTCTGTACCAGTACCTGATGTTACGTTTAGGTACGCAGCCCTAACACAACGCTTAAAAGATGTTTAGGAACTGAAGACACCAAGTGATGAAGCGTTTCAGGTGTCATTTTGTCCCATTCTTCCTGCAAACTAATGCCGCTTTTCCACTACAAACGCGGCTAAGTCGGGCTGAGCCGTGCCGTGCTGAGTTGGGCTGAGTCGAGCTGAGCGGGGCTGTTGGAGTTGCATTTCGACTACAACCGCGCTGAACCGTGCTGGCTGGAAGTGGGTGGACACATTGGGTGGAGTTAGCGAAAGTGGGTGGACGTCACGTGATGTCGTTAAGCAGCGCAAACAGTGACATCAGTGAGCTTTTAAGCGGTAGTCTCACGACCCGAATAGTAAACAATAAACATGGAGTCGTTAGTGTTGCTGGTCTTGGTTCTGTGGCTTATAGTCACCGACAACGCCAACAGATACTGGCAAGAGCGTTTAGATGAGGCGAGGCGCATAAGGCTTCAGAAATTCTCGTAATTCTTCTTCTTCCGGGTTTACGGTGTTTACAGATCCCAGCGCGCTCGCGGGGCGTGTGTGGGCATGTGAGGACACTCCTCCTCACCAATCAGTGCACAGGGGAGTGTCTGCTCACGCCCCCAGCCTCACTCGGCTCGGTTTGGCTCGCTTCAGCCCCACTCCAAAACCGTGCGAGTTTTAGGGGCTAAGCAGGGCTGAAGCGAGCTGAGTCGTGCTGTTCTTTGGTAGTCGAAACGCGAGCCGTGTCGGGCTGAAGTGAGCTGAAGTGAGCTGAAAAAGGGTAGTGGAAAAGGGCCAAAACAGGTCTTAAGGTGTGCAACAGTATGGGGTCATCTCTGTCATTTCAAAATTCACCACACATTCTCTAATGGGCACAGAGGGGACAGGCACCCTCTTCTTCCGCAGCCCTGCCTTTGTAATGTGTGCAGAATGTGGTTTTGCATTGTCTTGTTGAAATTTCCCTGGAAAAGACGTCGTCTTGAAGGCAGAATGTGTTCATTCAAAATCTCAATGTGCTTTTCCGCATTAATGCTCCTTCACAGAAGTGTAAGTTACTTTGCCAAGGGCGCTGACACAACCCCATACCATGACAGACCCTGGCTTTTGGACTTGTCCCTGGTAACAGTCTGGATGGTCCTTTTTTGTCTTTAGTCCAGCGCACACGGCGTCCATTTCTTACAAAAAGACCTGGAATACTGATTCGCCTGAACACAATACACGTTTCCACTGTGTGATGGTCCATCCCAGATGCCTCTGAGCCCAGAGAAATCGATGACGCTTCTGGACACCGTTAACATAAGGCTTCCTTTCTACACAGTAAAGTTTTAACTGGCATTTGTGGATATAATTCTCCATTTTGGTGCTTGACAAAGTAATCCTGAGCCCACATGGTTATATCAGTTATAGATGAATGATGGTTCTTGATGCCATGCCGTCTGAGGGATCGGAGATCATGGGTGTTCAGCTTAGGCTTGCGCCCTTGCCCTTTATGCACCGAAATACCTTCAGATTCCTTGAATAATTTAATAATATTATCCTGTGTAGAGGGTGAACTATCTAAATCCCTTCATATCTTATTTTGATGAGTGTTTTTTTTAACATTACAATTATTTCCTGACACATTTGTTGACAAACCGGAGATCCCGACCCATCTTTGTTTCTCAAAGTCTAGGCCTTTCCTGGATACTGATTTTGTACTAAATCACGATTACAATCACCTGCTTCAAATCACATCATTATTTAATTGCTTTACCTCATTACTAGCCCTAAATTGCCCCCGTTCCAACTTTTTTGGAATGCTTTGCAGGCTTGAAATGCAGGAATGGATGCATTTTAACAAATGAAATGAAGTTGATCAGACAAAACGTGAATTATCTTGAGTTCATACTGTCTGTAATTAAATACTAATCAAAGTAAATTTAGAAATCACTGCTTTCTTTTTCTTAAGTTGCATTTTCCATACCGTCACAACTTTTTCTGATTTGGGGTTTTAATAATACATTTCTACTAGGCCTACTGTGTAGACCAAAACATTGTGATGGCTTGTTACTTAAAACAATGAAAAAAAAGGCGCCACTGGGCAAAATAAATATTATAAATACGTTATGCAGGAACAGAACATAGAGGTGATGGGAAAGAAATAATGGGTGGTAAAAGAGAGCAACTGGGCTTCCTTGAAGACGTTTCACCTCTCATCCGAAAGGCTTCTTCAGTTCTGTCTGACAAATCCCAACGACTCTCTAGGCCGTTCATACCCAGCCCCCAGTGACCCACACCAACAGGATGACTCAACGACACCTTAAGGCCTCTGCATGCTCTTGCGACAAGGCTTTCGCAGATAGCTTTTCGCAGACAGTTGTAATTTACTGTTGAGCGGGGAGTAATTGAGGTATTTCACCTGATGTCACAGGGTCACGTGACGCCCCGGTGTCCGCCATTTTGGACGGCAAGCTAGCTAATGTCAACAACAGTAGCTAGTATGTTACTGTAGCAATGTTTATGTTCAGTCATTTGGATGACTGTTAAAACCTTTTAGTCTCAAGTTTTTCCTTTACTGGATTTACTAGTTTACTGAGCTAGCGCGCGTCGGCCGGCTGGCCGGCTAGCGCGCGCTAGCTCCCGGCTTGCCCGAGCGCGCTAGCTCAGTAAACTAGTAAATCCAGTAAAGGAAAAAAACTTGACTGAAAGGTTTTAACAGTCATCCAAATGACTGAACGTAAACATTGCGACAGTAACATACCACCTATGATGTTGTTGACATTAGCTAGTGCTAACAGCTAGTTGCTAATACACTGCTACAACTACACCGACCCTAATAATACAGTTCTTAGTCATTGCCTGGTAACAGCAAATTTATAACGGGCCATGTCTCAACAGACTAAGAAGTTATTTCAATGACATTTAATAACATTTTGTTTATTCTGAGGACCGAAAGTAAATGAAAATGTGAACAAACCTTAGCTGTAATAAGATGGCGACCACCGGCTCCAGGGACGACCCGCTGATGTAGGCATGTTACCCAGCCTGACACAAAATATTTGTAGGTATCCAAACTCTTATACGCTTTCAGATCAATACCTGTGTATGGCGATGGGTTTTTAACGACATAGGTATACAGATCATGTGGGCCGAAGTCAGGTAAAGACGAGGGCTTCGTGTACTTCCGTACGTCAGTGAACAATCCTGGTGGAAGCAGGTAAACGTTGTTCTCTAAGCCTGCTAACCTCAATTTTTGCAAATACCTCTCCCTCTGCTCGCCCTGTAAATGCCCTACGTCGCTGGATAGTGAAGGTGTTTTCTGCATCTCGCTCCTTTTTCTTTTATGTTTTTCGTTTGTCGCCTTCCTCGCATTCAAACTGATTCGAGCCGTGACGTCCAAAATGGCAGCATCACATGACTTGGTCACGTGAGTGAAATACCTCAATAGGCGTGCGCGAGGTTATTCACCGCCACAACGCAAGGGGGCGCGAAGTCGCTAGGAGTAGTTGGTGGGTGTGGTTAGTGGAGTGTTTATCTCCAGTTACTTATAATGACTAGAACTTTTTTTTTTTATAATGACTAGAACTGGAGTCGTATAGATGTACGTACTTCCTCACTTCCTCAATCAACCGCTCTTCATGCTGCTCCATCTTCGCTCGTGTTTTTAAAAATGGCGGTCGTGAAAACAAAACAAACCGGGAAAGTAGGGAAGCGGAAGTGCGTGTACAGCGGATGTAAAGTGGACCAATCAGAGCCCTCTTGTCTGCGAGGCTTCTGCGGTAGTCACAATTTTTGGGAGGTGCGCGCAGAGCGTCTGCAAAGGTGGGGGGGGCTACGCAGACGCTATCTGCGATACCGTCTGCGAGGACTGGGTTGTCAGCATAAATTGGTCTTTAGGATTGCTTTTCATCCATGAGAGGATAAATACCTGATACTCCCTATTATACCCTGTCCACACTAGGGATTTTGTACCGATACGATACTACTTTCGTACCGCAACACCTGTCCACACTAGCAACTATACCGGTACTGTAGCGGTATAACTGTATCGGTACGAAACCCACAAATGTATGGGTTTCGTACCGGTACAGTATCGGTACTGTAGCGCTTCGCTGTAGTGTGGACAGATGAAGCGGCTCTGTATCGATACAAATATAATGCGCATGCGCAAAGTCACACACCTCAATCGATGTCTTCGCTGAATAAAATAGTGAAGAACGGAGATTCGTTTTCTTTGTTTCTTTCTCAACTGCCTCGCACGTTTTATACGATTTGACTGAATAAATGACCACCAGAAATACAGACTGTACATTGACAACAAAAAGCACACACGCGTTGTTTCATCCGCTGGAAGGAAGTTACTCGGTAACCACGGAAACATTTCGCGCACGCGCATTTCAACTACCGTGAAAGAAAACCGCAAACATTTCTCGCTAGTGTGGACAGATGCACTAAACTGTACCGGTATACTTTGTATCGATACAGTTATACCACTATCGTACCGGTATAAGTGTGAACACAGCTTTAGTCAGACAGAACTGAAGAAGCCTTTCGGATGAGAGGTCTTCAAGAATCTTCAAGCAAGTCCAGTTGCTCTTTTTTACCACCCACAGTTTACTATGACCCGGATGACTGAGAATCTTCACAGACATGGGAAAGAAATAATATTTTAAATAATACTACCTTTTAAACTTTTATTAAACAACCATTACAAAAGCATAATAAATACATAAGCTTTATTATTTTTATGCTGGTGATTTAAAAAAAACAAAAAAAAACAACAACTGTATAACAGTGTAAGAGAAATTATATATTTCTAACATGATACAGTAATCATCATACAGATAAATAGCACAATAATTGAAGATACTCTGCATAATAAAGGTAGTAATTTCTGTTATGATTATTAAGTATTCTTTCTCTATGTGGAAAGTTGTACGTCGTATTTACTGGAAAACACAGAGCAGCTATGCAAGGACTAAATAGGCATGTAACAATTCACGACTCAGTTTTCCTAGAAAATAAAATAGATAGCTAGAAGAAATTTTTATTACCAAAAAAACCTGCAACATTTATTTTCCTATTTTTCATCAACTTCAATCCTTTTGTCAAATTAAAAAAAGAAACTTATTTCATTTTCTTAAATCACCAATAAGAATTATTCACCCACATTTGTAAAGGTTGGAGTAAAATAAAAACAGACTATTAACTGAAATATTCCTTTGATTAAAAAAAAAAATAGGCCTTTTCGTAATAAACCTTTATGAACATTTTACATCTCTTTTCTTTAGCATATGTAGCCTGGTATTAATCATGATACATTTTTTTATTCCATCGAATCATCATAAATTTGTATCACGATTATAAATTTGGATCAGGTTTAAATGTCATAGTCATGGCCTAATGATTAGAGAAGAAGCTTAGGGACCGAAAGATCACCGGTTCGATTCCCTGGAATGGCTGAAGTGCCCATGAGCGAGGCACCTAACCCCCAACTGCTCCCCAGGCTGTTCTGGGTATGTTATATGTCGCTCCGGATAACAGCGTCTGCTAAATACCATTAATATAATGTATATTGTAAAGTTTATTTGTTTTCACAGATGTCTAAAGAGTTTCACAGACCTGTTAAATATAGCAAACAAAACGTAACCACAGGAAATTTACACTACCGTTCAAAAGTTTGGGGTCACCCAGACAATTTTGTGCTTTCCATGAAAAGTCACACTTTTATTTACCACCATAAAAGTTGTAAAATGAATAGAAAATATAGTCAAGACATTTTTCTGGCCATTTTGAGCATTTAATCGACCCCACAAATGTGATGCTCCAGAAACTCAATCTGCTCAAAGGAAGGTCAGTTTTATAGATAGTTTTCACATGACGTCACAGAGTCAGGGATTCCCTGGTGGCGGCCATCTTGGAGGGCAAGCTTACCGTACGGGTCACTGAGCACACATTGTAGCGCACGAGTTACATTCATTTATATATTATTTACATTTATTTAAAGCTAGCAATGGTGCAAACTTGTTGTATTCACGGCTGTCGTAATAGGTCAGATGATGAAGTCAAGCGGAGCTTTTATGGAATTCCCACTGTACGGGAGCATGAAGGCGAGCAAACAAAGAAACTCAGCGTACAAAGGAGAAATCTATGGCTTGCGAGAATCAACCGCAAGGATTATCAGCCTTCCAAACACAGCAAAGTCTGCTCCGATCATTTTATAAGTGGTAAGCTGTTTAAATAAACAAATCAATTGTGTTTAAGTTTGTTTTTGGAAACCAAAACATCATGTGAACAGTCTCTGGAGAATGCCTAACTGGAACCGCTGAGTGTACGTTTACACTGTAATGTACACTGAATATCGCTCGTTTGTCACGTTTCTATTTGAAACTTGTCACTTCACTCACGCAAGGGTCATTTTTGAAAAACATTTTAGGTCTATCCTGTAGTCCCGAGCGGTGTGCAGGACTGCGCAAATGTGCGCAGCTTCCCGATTTAAACTGTTTTTTTCTCATCCTTATACTTCCTGTTTCATGGACTGTAACGGATTTGCTTATTTAGTCATTTTAATACAGAATTTACTTTGAAATTATAATCAGACACTCCAACGCCCCCCCTAAAAAAAAAAAAAATCGGATCTGCGCGATTCAGGCGGCATCCGCCAAAAGGCGCGCTGTGAATATATAAAGTTGTATATATCAGACAGCCTTTAAAGTTTGATGAAGTCAGTTTCAGGCTTTGGAGCAGGCTTTGGCAGTTTCAGGCTTTGGCAGCCCTGCATAGTCACTCAAAAATGCATCTTTGTCCACTTCGTAGGGGTCAATTCCCCCAATCAAGGCCAGTTTGGCTGCATACCGTGAGATGTGTATCTATAGACTTCTGTTTGCTTGATTTTGCCGACATTGATCTTTATTTTAAAAAACTGACTATATAACTTCATAAATTCGTCCGAGATAATGTAGCCAGTAGTGGCGATGGTCCGTTTTGTTTGCCCTCCAAGATGGCGGCTGGGGGGCGTTCCCCGGAATGTCGTGACGTCAGTGAAAACTATCTATAGCTTCTCTAAAGAGCTCAACTGTTTTCAGCTGTGCTAACATGATTGTACAAGGGTTTTCTAATCATCCATTAGCCTTCTGAGGCAATGAGCAAACACATTGTACCATTAGAACACTGGAGTGAGAGTTGCTGGAAATGGGCCTCTATACACCTATGGAGATATTGCACCAAAAACCAGACATTTGCAGCTAGAATAGTCATTTACCACATTAGCAATGTATAGAGTGGATTTCTGATTAGTTTAAAGTGATCTTCATTGAAAAGAACAGTGCTTTTCTTTCAAAAATAAGGACATTTCAAAGTGACCCCAAACTTTTGAACGGTAGTGTATGTATATTTTTATCCTGCATTTGTTAGCTTGTTTTTTTTTCTTGCTCTCCACTCAAACAGCTAATTCTGTAATGAATACATACTAGGGTTGGGTATCAACACATGCCATAATTCGAATCGATTCGGATTTGCAAGCTAACGATTTGATTCAATATCATTTCAATAGGAATGATAAGAAATATTATCGAGCAAAAGTCAACCTGAGGGTGCAACGGCTAGTAATTGCCTTTAATATTAATCAGAACCCGTCTATTTAATTATCTGGGTATGTAGAATCATAGCTGAAATTAACCTAAAAAAAATTTACCCCCCAATGCATATTAGCCTAAAAGACTGAGTCATAAATGTTGCGGATCAATATCGAATTGGGTGAATTTTAGAAACCTATTAATCAAACAAACAATATTTTTGCACACCTCTAATACATGCAGTAGTTGCGTGTTTAAGCTAAGCAGCTAGCAAGTGATTGTTAGTCACTAAAGCATCGTTAGCTGGCTGCATTATGCTGTGTTCACACTTATACCGGTACGATAGTGGTATAACTGTATCGATACAAAGTATACCGGTACAGTTTAGTGCATCTGTCCACACTAGCGAGAAATGTTTGCGGTTTTCTTTCACGGTAGTTGAAATGCGTGTGCGCGAAATGTTTCCGTGGTTACCGAGTAACTTCCTTCCGAGAATATGGTGGATGAAACAACGTGTGTGTGCTTTTTGTTGTCAGTGTACAGTCTGTATTTCTGGTGGTCATTTATTCAGTCGAATTGTATAAAACGCGCGAGGCAGTTGAGAAAGAAACAAAGAAAACGAATCTCCCTTTCTCCCCCCTCACTTTCTCCCTCTTCCCCTCCCTTTCTCCCTCTTTCCTTCTCTTCCCCTCCCTTTTCCCCCTCTCCCTTTCTCCCCCCTTTCTTTGCTCCATGTAGCTCCACGGTCGTTTTGAGCCATTCTGACGTTTTATTTACAGCTGGAAAGCGCGTGCGTATTGTACTGTATGAATAACCCGGAAGACGTAGGAATGGTTCATTGTGCATGCGCATTATATTTGTATCGATACAGAGCCGCTTCATCTGTCCACACTACAGCGAAGCGCTACAGTACCGATACGAAACCCATACATTTGTGGGTTTCGTACCGATACAGTTATACCGCTACAGTACCGGTATAGTTGCTAGTGTGGACAGGTGTTGCGGTACGAAAGTAGTATCGTATCGGTACAAAATCCCTAGTGTGGACAGGGTATAAGTCAGGTAATACTTTAAACCATCATAAAACATTATCATAATATGAAACTGTCATAGTCGCCTACCTGAACAGTGTACACAAGGTAGTAACGAAAGAGGCTCGTCCTCAATTTGTTAACAGTGGGTCTGTAAACATCCTCCAAGCGGCTGAAGAGTCTGTGGTCCAGGTAGCGCCAATATTCCTTCAGTCCAGGAAGGTCATAGGCCTGAATGAACTGCTGAAGCTGCTCGATTATTTTATCCACCTGGGTTTTGAAGTGCGTATTAGTATACACATGACTTAGCAATTCTGCACCACACCATTACATCCCTGACTATGATAAAGTCGTTAATGAAGATGGATAAATGAATAAGGAGTCGGATGAGACAGTGAAAAACGCCAGTGTAACTGTGACATCAGCAGGGCACATAACCACTACATTCTCATGAGAATCGCAAAAATACAGCCAGACATATCAGCACCAGAATCTCTAAAGCATATTTATTGTGTTTCAGGATGGAACTTCCCTTTAAGTTAGCTTTAAGACAGGAGCGAAAAACATGTATTAAGTTTGAGGTGATTTAACATGGTTACATTGTGCTACTTGTGATTCTGTATGTGAACGCAATGCACTACCTAACTTCCTTATAACACTGTGGTGTAATGGTTAGCACGGTCGCCTCACAGCAAGAAGGTTCTAGGTTCGAGCCCAGCGGCTGACAGGGGCCTTTCTGTGCGGAGTTTGCATGTTCTCCCCGTGTCTGTGTGGGTTTCCTCCGGGTGCTCCGGTTTCCCCCACAGTCCAAAGACATGCAGGTTAGGCCCCGGTCACACCGCCCGAACTTTGCTGGAGCGGTGAAAAAAATTCATCACCGCTCGTAACCGTTCACCACCGTTTAACAAAAGTTGGCCCCCGTTAAAGCAACGCCGTATACGCTCGGCCACCGCTGATGTTTCTCGAGGGGCCCTCTTACCGCTCCGAAAGTTTTGAGCTGCACAAAATATTGCGAGCGGTGAGGAGGGGGCAATTTTCCGCCCCGGCAAAGTTCACCCCCGCTCCACCAACGCCCAGTCAAAGTTTGGCACCGCTAGACGCAAGTTCGTGGACGCTTGGGTCCGCTAGGCCAACGCAGAAATCTTGAACGCTGGACCACCACTGCTTCGCCAGCGTTGCCCGGGCGGCGATTAAACTTTGCACAAACTTCGGTGGAGCGGTTGTAAGCGTTTTACGAGCGGACACGGGGTTGCTGGAACGGTGTCGGGCGTTGAAGCAGCTATCCATGGCGGCGATGAACTTTGGTTTGGCGTTGGTATAGAGGTGTCGGAGCGGGACCAGAATTTGGCTATAAATACAGGGAGAAATGGACCAGCAGCTCATTTGGAATCGAGCTGCCATTGAGTTCAGACCTCATCTATATCGAATTTGCTCAAAGTTACAGTAAAACTATCACCATGGATGCTGAGAGACTTGCTATGATTGGTGCTAAACCAACTTTATACCCCCGCCGAGCCAAAGCCCGCATGCGCAGAACGCCGCTATACCAACGCTCGCGTCACCGCTAAACCAACGCTCGCTACCGATAAACCAACGCTAAAGCAACGTCGGCTTCAGCGGTGCACCGCTAAGCCAACGCCCGTGTTTTCGATTTTTTTCCCCATTTTGTGCGCGGTGACGAGCGTTGTCGAAATTCGGCCCCCCCTCCCTATCGTTCAAGGAACGCTCCAGCAAAGTTCGGGCAGTGTGACCGGGGCCTTAGGTTAACTGGTGACTTTAATTGACCGTAGGTGTGAATGTGAGTGCTTCAGATGGGTTAAATGCAGAGAGGAAATTTCACAAGTGTGTGAGGAATAAAGTTGTGCTTTCTTTCTTTCTTTCTTTCTAAATCATAACAGAGACTTTATGAAATTTAATGCTTCTACATTTAAAAAAACACTCTAAATGAAATGAAACAAGTCAATATTTGGTGCGATAACCCTTTGTTTAAAAAAATAAATAAACAGTCTCAAGTAAAACGTGTGCAGATTTATAAGCAAATGAGCTGTACATTTTACTGAGCATCTTGCAGAATCAGCTACGGTCCTTCTGGAGACTCGCTTCTTTTTATTGCAGCAAAAATATACGTAAAGTAAGCGACGTCATGACTGAAAAAAATAACACTGATCGATCAGTTACGTTACTTTGAGATACTTACTCGAAATCCTTTCTCTTTGTCAGCTTTGATTTCAGCATCTAGATGTTTGAGTGTGCTTGTAAATCCACGGTAGATTAAATATTCACGCACGAGATCATCCGTCCTCTCCACCGCTGAGGCCATCCTTACATCTGCAGCCAACAAGAAATATATATTAGTCTATTGTGAAATGAGTTTGTATCAGAAACTGGGTACTGTGGGGGTACCCCACTAAATATACTCACAGTCACCCCACTAAATATACTCACAGTCAATAAACTATACGGTTTTGATTGGTGATGTTGGTTTTAATTTGACATAAAATCATGAAAGAAATAATACAGATAAAACTAAATCTTTGATGTGAATACTCTAGTAAGAATTTGGCAAAAATTCTGCAAAAGTCTACAGTTATCACTAATTGTATTTTAAGTTGTAACTTTATCCACCTAAGGATTGGTGCGCTCACAGAATAATCATAACCGTAATAAAACATCATGCAAAATATTTGATCGCTGTTGTAACTCCATTTTCCGCAGACCCAAAACCAATACGATCGTGTGTTTTGATCTAAACGGAAAGCCTCAGGGTCAAGGTCACTACCTCACCAAAAGTAGTAACTTAAAATCACTACGCCATATAAAAATTTAGTTATAAATCTGCGATTTTGTTTTTTAAAACGAAAGCTGAAAAGTTAGGTATAGAATATGTTTCTTACAGAATATGTTACGATGGTAGCTGGTCTTGTATGAATTTCTCATCTCATCTCATTATCTCTAGCCGCTTTATCCTGTTCTACAGGGTCGCAGGCAAGCTGGAGCCTATCCCAGTTGACTACGGGCGAAAGGCGGGGTACACCCTGGACAAGTCGCCAGATCATCACAGGGCTGACACATAGACACAGACAACCATTCACACTCACATTCACACCTACAGTCAATTTAGAGTCACCAGTTAACCTAACCTGCATGTCTTTGGACTGTGGGGGAAACCGGAGCACCCGGAGGAAACCCACGCGGACACGGGGAGAACATGCAAACTCCACACAGAAAGGCCCTCGCCGGCCGCTGGGCTCGAACCCAGAACCTTCTTGCTGTGAGGCAACAGTGCTAACCACTACACCTGTATGAATTTCTGAGCTATAAAATGAGTTGTGGTCTATTTTTTACCGTAGCGTGTTATTTGTGTGCGGGGAAGGACACAAGTTAACAATTTGCATGTGTAGAATGGAATTTTCCACTTTAACAGAAGTTGATCGTGCTTCCATTTGCGGTCTTTCTGTTACACGAGTGATCTGTTCCGACGTTATCACTGAAAAGTTGAGTTTTGACAGTTTTACTTTGTTTTAGTCTTGCAGTATAAGGCAACAGAATGTTTATTTTTCATCTTACTTTCATATTTCGTAGTGCTTGCGTGTTTTTGGCCAATATTTTGCAACCATGGTCAATTTAGATCGAACTTTTGATAGAATCTACGGCCAGTCATTTTGCCCCGCCCCCGCCTTGTGCTCCGTCCGGTGCGGTAGTGATGTACCGTTGCTCGCACACCGCAGCAGAGACCCGCGTGACCTTCAGCCGGTATAGTCGCTGTTCTTTTACCGCCGCCGTTATTCTCATCTTTCCGGTGCGTTCTTGATTTTTCCATTGTGTCCTATGTCGCCATATCAAATACCCAAAATGTATCATATTATTCATATTTAAGTGAATAATCAATTCAGTCATCATAACTTGGCATTTTTAACCCAAGCAATCAAAAAGAGGAAATGTATTCAGTATTTTCACTCATCTGTGAAGGCGGGGCTTTAATTCTTCATGATGGAGTTATTTTATATGGAAATCAATTTTGCAAAAGCATTTGAATTGTAATCAAAAAAAATTTCCACAGTGGAGGCCAGATAAAGCAAGATGCTATCTTTATTCTTATTAAACATGACAAAAGAAACATTGAGTGTTAGGTAAATGCAAAAAAAAAAAAAGTAAAATTAGAAAATTTATTTTTTGACCATAATGCCCCAAATGAGAGACCAGTTTCTGAGACGGACCCAAATGAGTTACATGATTTAGATGCAGGTTGTTCCCCATGCAGGCGGCACGGTGGTGTAGTGGTTAGTGCTGTCGCCTCACAGCAAGAAGGTCCGGGTTCGAGCCCCGTGGCCGGCGAGGGCCTTTCTGTGTGGAGTTTGCATGTTCTCCCCGTGTCCGCGTGGGTTTCCTCCGGGTGCTCCAGTTTCCCCCACAGTCCAAAGACATGCAGGTTAGGTTAACTGGTGACTCTAAATTGACCGTAGGTGTGAATGCGAGTGTGAATGGTTGTCTGTGTCTATGTGTCAGCCCTGTGATGACCTGGCGACTTGTCCAGGGTGTACCCCGCCTTTCACTCGTAGTCAGCTGGGATAGGCTCCAGCTTGCCTGCGACCCTGTAGAACAGGATAAAGCAGCTACAGATAATGAGACGATTGGTCAGAAGGTGTTTAAGTTTCTATAACAGCAACTTTGGCAATAGCTCAGACTGCAAACTTGTCTTATGGACTTTCAACATCACACTGTAACTACGTCATGGATGACGTCATTCAGTAATAAATACTTTTTTTAACTTTTGTTGGCAAATCGCTTTGGTGAAAGATGAATAAACACAGTGGGACGTGCTGTTATATGAAAATAATCAACGCTGAAGTGATAACAGCATCACATCACCCTGTCGTTGATTATTTTCCCACAGCAGACCGTCCCAAACTGTTTACTCCTTACAAAACACTTGAACACTACCAAAGGCATGTCATGTCTGCATTTTGTCTAACTATAGGCTGCCAAGTAAACACAAAGATCTACTTTATGCTGTTATACCACAGACTTTACACACATTTTATAAAATAACCAATAAAACGTGTAACAAAGTGAAATTACGAAACATAACGGTCAAATTAGCTAACGAGCTAATACAGCTCTTTACAGTCATACATTATCATCATTATCATGTGTGTATTGTACCCTATATTACACCTAATAAATAATTACATAAAATAACTGCAAACACAAAGTGAATTATCTTAATAAAACAGCTTACCGATACACAACTAGAGTTTAGAAAATCTCTTCCGGTTTCCTGTTTTCGTGCCTCGGGCTGGTCACATGATTTCACTTTAGGTCAGCTGACAAGCACGTGCATTAAAATGTCCAGAAGAGGGCGCGCGATCTTTGTGCAGTATTTCCCTGTATCCGAAATCGCTCACTCGTTCCCTACTCCCTACTCCCTACATAGGGAATTACTACATAGAGGACTATATAGTGAGCTAATTGGTAAAATGGAAAAAAAACCGCTTTCGGACACTACTCCGTCGCGCTGGTATTTACGTCATTACTGTCGCACAATTAAAACGTGCCAGAAAATAATAAATCCATGTATGTGTTTTTGTGATAAATCCATATTATACTGAGCGCATTTCCCACATTAATCAATACAAAGTGCCTATATTTTTCAGTTTTGTTTTTTAAATCACTTTCTTCTTTGCCGCTGCCTTTTCTCATCTCATTATCTCTAGCCGCTTTATCCTGTTCTACAGGGTCGCAGGCAAGCTGGAGCCTATCCCAGCTGACTACGGGCGAAAGGCGGGGTACACCCTGGACAAGTCGCCAGGTCATCACTGGGATGACACATATGGCCCTTTTCCACTACCCTTTTTCAGCTCACTTCAGCCCGGCACGGCTCGCGTTTCGACTACCTCAGAACAGCACGACTCAGCTCGCTTCAGCCCTGCTTAGCACCCAAAACTTGCACGGTTTTGGAGTGAGGCTGAAGCGAGCCAAAGCGAGCCGAGTGAGGCTGGGGGCGTGAGCAGACACTCCCCTGTGCACTGATTGGTGAGGAGGAGTGTCCTCACATGCCCACACACGCCCCGCGAGCACGCTGGGATCTGTAAACACCGCAAATCCGGAAGAAGAAGAATTACGAAAATTTCTGAAGCCTTATGCGCCTCGCCTCATCTATACGCTCTTGCCAGTATCTGTTTGCGTTGTCGGTGACAACAAGCCACAGCACCAAGACCAGCAACACTAACGACTCCATGTCCTCCATGTTTATTGTTTACTCTCCGGGTCGTGAGACTACCGCTTAAAAGATCACTGATGTCACTGTTTGCGCCGCTTAACGACATCACGTGACGTCCACCCACTTTCGCTAACTCCACCCAATGTGTCCACCCACTTCCAGCCAGCACGGTTCAGCGCGGTTGTAGTCGAAATGCAACTTCAATAGCCCTGCTCAGCTCGACTCAGCCGCGTTTGTAGTGGAAAAGCGGCAATAGACACAGACAACCATTCGCACTCACGGTCAATTTAGAGTCACCAGTTAACCTAACCTGCATGTCTTTGGACTGTGGGGGAAACCGGAGCACCCGGAGGAAACCCACGCGGACACGGGGAGAACATGCAAACTCCACACAGAAAGGCCCTCGCCGGCCCCGGGGCTCAAACCCAGGACCTTCTTGCTGTGAGGCGACAGCGCTAACCACTACACCACCGTGCCGCCCTGCCGCTGCCTTTTATTAAATCAAATTTGAGACTTTTAATTGGATTTCTTTCAGCGCGACCGCAATGCATGATGGGATATATTGCTGGGTTAGTGACCATTGGTTGTACACTACTTTTCGTGATGCATTGTGGGATATTTTGAGTGCACTATATAGGGTGTAATCATCCTCACTATCGTTTCGGACAGCACTACAAAATGGCGTCCAAACTATATAGGGAGTGATTTCAGACACTGGTTGTATAAGGATGCTTCTGGAAAGCTTTCTGTGGGAACTGGACCACTGGAAGTGCACAATTTTAACTAATGTTTAAAAAAAATACATACATAGAGTCTAATAAATAAAAAAAAAAAAACTAGAAGGGCACACAGTAGAGTGCATACCTCTGCCAAGTTACATATTCTAATTGTTTAAGATATTTTTTGGGGGGTCTTTTTTCACCTTTATTGGATAGGACAGTGTAGAGACAGGAAATGAGCAGGAGAGAGAGACGAGGAGGGATCAGGAAATGACCTCAGGCCAGAATCGAACCTAGGTCCCTGGATTTATGGTATGGCGCCTTATCCACCTGAGCCACGACACCCCCGTATTCTAATTGTTTGAGGTGTGTGTAGTGGGTGGCACGGTGGTGTAGTGGTTAGCGCTGTGGCCTCACAGCAAGAAGGTCCTGGGTTCGAGCCCAGCGGCCGGCGAGGGCCTTTCTGTGTGGAGTTTGCATGTTCACCCCATGTCTGCGTGGGTTTCCTCCAGGTGCTCCAGTTTCCCCCACAGCTGGGATAGGCTCCAACTTGCCTGCTACCCTGTAGAACAGGATAAGCAGCTACAGATAATGGATGGATGGATTGGGGCGGCACGGTGGTGTAGTGGTTAGCACTGTTGCCTCACAGCAAGAAGGTCCTGGGTTCACAGCCGGCAAGAGCCTTTCTGTGTGGAGTTTGCTTGTTCTCCCTGTGTCCGTGTGGGTTTCCTCCAAAGACATGCAGGTTAGGCTAATTGGTGGCTCTAAATTGACTGTAGGTGTGAATGGTTGTTTGTCTCTGTGTCAGCCCTGAAATGACCTGGCGACTTGTCCAGGGTGTACCCCACCTTTCACCCATAGTCAGCTGGGATAGGCTCCAACTTGCCTGCAACCCTGTAGAACAGGATAAGCGGCTACAGATAATGGAGATATATATGAGAGAGAGACAGAAGACATTACACAACCACACAAAGATATGAAGTTTATCTTCGAGTGGTGAACTCGTTCGCTTCGCTCACTCGTGAAATATTTTTCAACACGAGAAGATAAACTTCATATCTTCGTGCCACCATGTAATCTTCTTTATATTATATAAAAATATGCAATTTAATCAAAAGAATTTTAATTTTGAACCAGTTCGACATTTTGACAACGTGCATCAAGTCAGTGGGAAAACACTGGGAGTGACATCATCGGAGTGAAATATCAGGAATTATTATACACACAGGACACTTTTTCCATGGAATAAAAGCATGTTTTCTATTACCTTCTAGTGGGTTTCATTCATTTGGTTTGATAGCAGCATATCACGCCCTAGGCTATTGCGATCTTGGCTCTGAAATAAAAATTAATTTAACAGTACATACACTTAAAGAATAAAAACCAAAACTAATATATTCAAACAAATGTTTTCAAGTCGTAGTCCAACAATTGAGAATTGTATCAAATATGCCAAACCAGGTAGATATATGTGCAGTGAATGCTACAAATCAAAACCAGATTCAAGTCAAAGTCTCTCTCACGCCAGAATCTGGTCTTCCCAGGCAGTCTCCTGTCCCAGTACCAACCAACTCTTTAAGGCGTATGGGTACGGTGCCTATCTCTGTTTCTATAGCCAGCTCGGGTTACAGTAGGGGGCTAGTCCTCTGGTAAGTGCAAGAGTTTGACGTCCCCACTCACATCTGTATTGCAGCGTGCCTTGCCAGATGGTAGTAAGTACCATTTTTATGAAGATCTTTGGTATGATCCGACCGCAATCTCCTGGTCAAGAGGCGGACACACTAACCACTAGGCCAACTTGCGGTCCAAAACCAGATTAGGGAACAAAACAGAGGTGTAAAAACAGGTGTGCACAGGAAGGATAAAACCATGGACGCAACAAAGTCGAATAACTTGAAGATGTACACAGGAGTGATGTAAACACTACACTGTTGTTAGTGCTAGCCTATGGTTTCATTAACACCTAAAGCTCAGTAACACATATTCACTGTTTACACTTTTGTTGACACAGCTTTATTTTTTTAAATCATATGCAGTTTCTAGGGAGTTTCGGCAGTCTGTCTGGGCATGCAGCCCTTCCTTTTCTGTTTTCAGTAGCCATTCGCTGTGACTGCTCAGCATGGTTACTGCTCCCAAGCAAGTTCTTGTGCCATGCTTCTACTTGGGTGGGTGTGCTTCTGTTTGTGTTTTGGGTGCTGTCCAGTATGCTGCTACTATTGCTGTCTAGTGCTGATCCAAGGCAGCCTGGGGGCAGTGATAATCCCAATGAGATCCAATTTCATTCTCCTTCCTTCCTTCCTTTGGGTACTACACTCCCAGGGCAGACTGACTGAGAGGGTCTATCTACAAGGCAAAGAAGCACTTGGTGATTTGGCAACTGCTGTCCATTGAGAAGCTGCATGACTCATTAACCAGGGTGAGACAGGGATGTCCTGTCTGGGAATGATGTACTGTAGTTCCTGCACTGCTCACTTGATGGTCAGTGCCTCCTACATGGTGTTGGATGCATCCATTTGTAAGATTGATACTTGCCTGAAGACAGGGTTGACTAATACTGGCTCCAATGTCAGATTCTGTATCAGCCAAGTCAATGGGGGCCATTTCACCTCCTCCAGCTGGCCTTTCGTTGTCAGGTCTGACAAGAGGATGTTCCACGTACGGTAGGCTGTGGCATAACTAAGTTTATTCTATCCACATTCACTGGATTTGTGATTGGCTGCTCTATGACTAGGCTATCAGCTCATATACTGTGAGTAGAAAAAAACAAAATGGAGGAGTGTGTTGCTGATTCAACCGAGGACGAAATAAAAACTCTACTCGAAAACAAAATCCCCAAAAATACAAAAAATATGGAATGAAACTAAATATGGAATAAAAGTATTTAACGGGGGGCAGCATGGTGGTGTAGTGGTTAGCGCTGTCACCTCACAGCAAGACGGTCCCGGTTCGAGCCCCGTGGCCGGCGAGGGCCTTTCTGTGCGGAGTTTGCATGTTCTCCCCGTGTCCGCGTGGGTTTCCTCCGGGTGCTCCGGTTTCCCCCACAGTCCAAAGACATGCAGGTTAGGTTAACTGGTGACTCTAAATTGACCGTAGGTGTGAATGTGAGTGTGAATGGTTGTCTGTGTCTACGTGTCGGCCCTGTGATGACCTGGCGACTTGTCCAGGGTGTACTCTGCCTTTCTCCCGTAGTCAGCTGGGATAGGCTCCAGCTTGCCTGTGACCCTGTAGAACAGGATAAAGCAGCTAGAGATAATGAGATGAGTATTTAACGGTAATAACGTATCTTTTTCATTTTTCAAGAATAATTATTATAGGATTTTTCACAAATTGCTAGTCATTTTGCCAGTTTGTTTACATTCTAAGCAGAAATGATTTTGCTGGACATTTTGTATAAAGTTTATATTGATCAAATTTGCAAAAAAATAAAAATAAAAATAAAAATGTTTAAATAAAAATAGTTTGATAACTCCAACGTTCCTTAATAGCCACAATTGACAATTTCATGACCCTCTTCCCCAACTACATGCAAAGATGTGAACGATGATTGGTCAAGGTCAAATTTGTAGTGTTGCCAATCTCCTGGCCAAGACACAGGACGAATTTGTGCCACTACGATTGCCTAATCCAACATGGTAGCCATTTGTGAATGAAAAAAATATATATTATGTAGCCTGATCCCGGCATAATGTCATTACAGCCAAAACCTGGTGGAAAACCTTCCCAGAAAAGTGGAGGTTATTATACCAGCAAAGGGGGACTAAATCTGGAAAGGGATGTTCTAAAAACAAATATCACTGTTATAGTCAGGTGTACACAAACTTTCACCTGTGACGTCACGCTTATTTTCCAAACTGGAAGTCCGCCATGTTGGATGATCACAACAACCAAGATAGTGGCGCTTCATGCGCGAGCTGCTGCAACACTTCGTGATTTTCTTTTGATTTCTTTGCCTTTGAAGAAAGACAATGCCTACTCTATGTGTGAGATATAATTGTGGTAATAATGCATGACAAAGAGAAACGGTTCTTTAGCATTCCCAGAATAATTAAAAACTGCAATAAAACAAATGAAGAACTGTCCAGAGAACACCGTGCATACACTATGGTTCAAAAACATACATCATAAGGACTTAACTGAGGAAAAAGCTAATTACACCCGCATGTGTGGTGACCACTTTATATCTGGTAAAAGTTCATTGCTAATTAAAGCTATGTTTTCTGCTGATTACATTGAACTTTTGAACTTTAACACTAACACTCTGCTTCTCACCTTTGAGAGACTTGTAGTACTGGACTCGAGTCCGACTCATGCCTTAATTTTAAGGACTCGTGACTTGACTTGGACTCGTGCATTAACTGCATTCGGACTCGTAAATTGGAGACGAGGACTCTGATTTTTTCTTTATATTTTGTAACATGCCATAATAATTTGGTATCAGATCTCATCTCATTATCTCTAGCCACTTTATCCTTCTACAGGCTCGCAGGCAAGCTGGAGCCTATCCCAGCTGACTACGGGCGAAAGGCAGGGTACACCCTGGACAAGTCGCCAGGTCATCACAGGGCTGACACATAGACACAGACAACCATTCACACTCACACCTACGGTCAATTTAGAGTCACCAGTTAACCTAACCTGCATGTCTTTGGACTGTGGGGGAAACCGGAGCACCCGGAGGAAACCCACGCGGACAACATGCAAACTCCGCACAGAAAGGCCCTCGCCGGCCCCAGGGCTCGAACCCAGGACCTTCTTGCTGTGAGGCGACAGCACTAACCACTACACCACCGTGCTGCCCTTGGTATCAGATATTTACAGTATATCTACATTAATTTTTATACTAATTTTGTGCAAGAGAACGCACATTCACCTGTTCGTACATCATGTTCAGGAACAAACTAACGTTAATGGTGCTAAAATGCCTGGAGAGAAGCCCCTAAGATTGTTCGCGTTGCTTATACAGACTTCTCGTGCAGTGAGAAAAAAATGCACTGCTGTGTGTTCCATATGTAGAAGAACTATCAAGGAGACGACGGGGACAAACTCAAATTTCAGTCGTCATTTGGCAAGACTCCACCCAGAGCAGGAAGTGGCATGCTACAGTGGGGCAAAAAAGTATTTAGTCAGTCACCAATTGTGCAAGTTCTCCCACTTAAAAAGATGAGAGAGGCCTGTAATTTTCATCATAGGTACACTTCAACTATGAGAGACAAAATGAGAAAAAAAAATCCAGAAAATCACATTGTCTGATTTTTAAAGAATTTATTTGCAAATTATGGTGGAAAATAAGTATTTGGTCAATAACAAAAGTTCATCTCAATACTTTGTTATATACCCTTTGTTGGCAATGACAGAGGTCAAACGTTTTCTGTAAGTCTTCACAAGGTTTTCACACACTGTTGCTGGTATTTTGGCCCATTCCTCCATGCAGATCTCCTCTAGAGCAGTGATGTTTTGGGGCTGTCGCTGGGCAACACGGACTTTCAACTCCCTCCAAAGATTTTCTATGGGGTTGAGATCTGGAGACTGGCTAGGCCACTCCAGGACCTTGAAATGCTTCTTACGAAACCACTCCTTTGTTGCCCGGGTGGTGTGTTTGGGATCATTGTCATGCTGAAAGACCCAGCCACGTTTCATCTTCAATGCCCTTGCTGATGGAAGGAGGTTTTCACTCAAAATCTCACGATACATGGCCCCATTCATTCTTTCCTTTACACGGATCAGTCGTCCTGGTCCCTTTGCAGAAAAACAGCCCCAAAGCATGATGTTTCCACCCCCATGCTTCACAGTAGGTATGGTGTTCTTTGGATGCAACTCAGCATTCTTTCTCCTCCAAACACGACAAGTTGAGTTTTTACCAAAAAGTTCTACTTTGGTTTCATCTGACCATATGACATTCTCCCAATCCTCTTCTGAATCATCCAAATGCTCTCTAGCAAACTTCAGACGGGCCTGGACATCTACTGGCTTAAGCAGGGGAACACGTCTGGCACTGCAGGATTTGAGTCCCTGGTGGCGTAGTGTGTTACTGATGGTAGCCTTTGTTACTTTGGTCCCAGCTCTCTGCAGGTCATTCACTAGGTCCCCCTGTGTGGTTCTGGGATTTTTGCTCACCATTCTTGTGATCATTTTGACCCCACAGGGTGAGATCTTGCGTGGAGCCCCGGATCGAGGGAGATTATCAGTGGTCTTGTATGGCTTCCATTTTCTAATAATTGCTCCCACAGTTGATTTCTTCACACCAAGCTGCTTATCTATTGCAGATTCAGTCTTCCCAGCCTGGTACAGGTCTACAATTTTGTTTCTGGTGTCCTTTGACAGCTCTTTGGTCTTGGCCATAGTGGAGTTTGGAGTGTGACTGTTTGAGGTTGTGGACAGGTGTCTTTTATACTGATAACGAGTTCAAACAGGTGCCATTAATACAGGTAACGAGTGGAGGACAGAGGAGCCTCTTAAAGAAGTTGTTACAGGTCTGTGAGAGCCAGAAATCTTGCTTGTTTGTAGGTGACCAAATACTTATTTTACCGAGGAATTTACCAATTAAATCCTACAATGTGATTTCCTGGATTCTTTCCCCCCATTCTGTCTCTCATAGTTGAAGTGTAGCTATGATGAAAATTACAGGCCTCTCTCATCTTTTTAAGTGGGAGAACTTGCACAATTGGTAGCTGACTAAATACTTTTTTGCCCCACTGTATGTTTATTGCTCTGTTGATAGCGGGACTTGCTTGCTGAGCGATGAACTAGCTAGTGTTAACCCTCTCTCATGTTATTTGCCTTGTTGATAGTGGGCGGGGCTTGCTGAGCGATGAACAAGCTTTTTATCTGAAGCCTATTAACTAAAATGGGGCAGTCAAGCAGTAACGTTAGTCCAACACAGTAGCAGAGACGGTTTCACATAAAGGCAGCAACAGCTACCGTCAAATGGTGCGATTGGAGTCTTGTTCTCGGACTCAACTTGAAATTTTCTTTAATGACTTGGACTTGAATACTGGGGACTCGAGACTGGACTCGGACTCGAAGTTTAGTAACTCGACTACAAAACTGACTCAAATTAGGACACGATAAGATCAAGACGAAAACTCATCTTGCAGTATCAAGAAGCAACAGGATAAATGAAAGATCTGCCAAGAAAACCCAATTAGAAGCAGCGCAAACCTTAGCGAGTTTGGATACACAAGGAGAACAATGTGGGTCAACTTTGCCAAGTGAGATATTAGCGATGCCATTCCAGTAACCCAGTAAGTTCGGTTTACTTATGCACTTTTTTTTTTGTAGAATGAGATAGTTCATAATATCAGGGTATTCAATCAGTGGTAAGGAGGCTAAATCCTCTGTATAATCAGACAGCTTTAACCAGAGGTGATTCTAGAGTCTGTTGTGGCCCCAAGCAAAAATTTCCAGGGGGCCCTTCTGACCAGTGTTTATCACCAATATGTTATAAATAGTCTGACACCAACGAAAAATGTATGAAACCAAAGTTTTTTAAATTACAAATGTGAAAATACAATGGTAAAGAACAATAAAAACAATAAAAAACAAAATAAATAAGCCCTCGGGCCCCGACTCTCGGAGGGCCCCTGGGTCAGGGGGCCCCAAGCAGTTGCCTGCCTTGCCTGTTCACAAGCTGCACGTCTGGCTTTAACATATACGTGTCAAAGCCACAAATTTCAATTTTTTCTTTGAATCCTGACTTGGCAGAGGACTCTAGGAAATCATAATATTTTGAGAAAGTCGGAGATGCATCACAGTTATTGTTTGCATGAGACGCCATTTTGGATTTGTATATCGTCCATGCTGACGGATGCATACGTCACACTATTTTGTCACGTGGTTAGGGCTGCAACGATCCACCAAGACACCGATTCGATTCACGATTCAGACCCTTCGATTCGATTGATTTCGATTTGATTCTGCAATTAAATATAAAGGACAAAAAAAAATCAGATTTTAAACTTTAATTCACAAAATCCCATTGAAATTTGTCTGGAAAGACGAAAACTTTCCAAATGCTGACTAGGGAACAGGATATGTAAGTATAAAATCTCATCTCATCTCCTCTAGCCGCTTTATCCTTCTACAGGGTCGCAGGCAAGCTGGAGCCTATCCCAGCTGACTACGGGCAAAAGGCGGGGTACACCCTGGACAAGTCGCCAGGTCATCACAGGGCTGACACATAGACAACCATTCACACTCAATTTAGAGTCACCAGTTAACCTAACCTGCATGTCTTTGGACTGTGGGGGAAACCAGAGCACCCAGAGGAAACCCACGTGGACAACATGCAAACTCCGCACAGAAAGGCCCTCGCTGGCCCCGGGGCTCGAACCCGGACCTTCTTGCTGTGAGGCGACAGCGCTAACCACTACACCACCATGCCGCCTAAGTATAAAATGCTTAAAACAAAACAAAATATGTAAAATAAGTTAAAATAAGGATATTTTGGCAACTTGAACTGATGAATTCCTGAGGATTTGCTGAAACATGTCCTACTAGGAATGGAATATCTTGGCTCAAGGACATTTATCATGTTTTTAAACCCATCATTCTGTACGGTCGAGTATAGCCACATATCATAGGCGAGGCAGCCACCAACAGTCTTCAAAATAGTTTTATTTCTTGTTTCATTCAGTTTTGGTCTGTTGACAACATCAGTCAGTTTTAACCGTCCCCACGTATCTGGTTTTACTACTTTCGTAACACTTTCAGTTTTCAATTCAACGGCACTTACTTCGTTTACATCCAGGTTGTGTTTTCGCTTTAA
Source organism: Neoarius graeffei (assembly GCF_027579695.1). Taxonomy (NCBI): domain Eukaryota; kingdom Metazoa; phylum Chordata; class Actinopteri; order Siluriformes; family Ariidae; genus Neoarius; species Neoarius graeffei. Next base: position 15,483,419 of record NC_083580.1, read on the forward strand.
ATGATTTGTGAGGTTTGTAGTTGACCCTCCCTTAAGGCCCGGTCCCACTGCACTTACGGATGCAAAGAGGATGTAAAACGTAAAAAAATCTTTGCCATCCGTTGGAAAACGCTACGCATCCGTTGTGTACTCATTGCATACGTGCTTCATACGCTCTATCCATCGAGCATCCGTCCACTGTGATTTCATCCGCGCAAAAAGTTTTGAGCTGCACAAAACTTTTAGAACGGATGAACTTTCCGCCGTGTACGATGTAAATCCGCGACATATACGAGCAACAAACGTTCTATGTCCGTTATCATCTGTTAAACGTCTGCTGTATCCTCTCTGCATCCTCTGGGCATCCTCGCAACTCACATCCGCTGCAGCTGAAAACGGAAAGAGGGAGGAAAGATAAGGTACATGAAACGTCTATTCATCGTTAGTAGCACGGAAATAGAAAGGATGTAAGCGTATGCATCTCGTGTATAAAGTATTCAAAACGGACAAAGCGTTTATATCTGGGATGTATCTCGTATATTTAGGATGTCTGGAGTATGTCTAGAGTATGTAGAAGGACACCTAGCGGACAATCGATATTTTGTATAAAAAGGGGGAGAAAATCATCTAGTAGTAGAGATGTATCGATGTAGCCGCCAGCATGTCTTTCCGCTTTATGCTGACGGCGTGCGTGCTGCATCCCTTTATATCCGCGGAGCAGACGCAATTCATACCCCCCGCATGCGCAGTGAACGGTCTGCATCCGATACACATCCGCGCAACATCCCCTTTGTTTCCGTTAGGCGTACGTGATGCATCCTCTTCATCCGCTATGCATCCACTCTTTCTGCTATGCGTCCGCTTCTCAGTTATCACCGGTAACCCCTTCGGAGCTGTCATCCACTTCCATCCGCTTTCATCCGCTAGGCTTCCTATGAACATGCATTTAACATCCCCGCTATATACTACCCACGTCCGTTCTTTTCCGTTCTGTTTTCGCAAATTTTCGCCATTTTTGTCCATTTCTGGAGCGGATGAAAACGGATAGAGCCACCCCCGAAATTTTGCTCGTCCGCTGTGTCCTTTTTGCATACGTTTTGTGTCCATCGGCCAGTGGGACCGAGCCTTTACAGTTCACATCAACATAACATGCGTGGCACGTTGCACTGTCCCTCGTGTCTTCATGAAACCCAAAATGTAGCCAAACTTTCGATTTAAGATGAGACGAAGGATCTTTAAGTTTGGCTTCCGCCATTTTGGTGCCCAGCAATGGCGTTGCCATGTAAAGTGTCGGCTACTCTGATTGGACAAGAGCAAGGACCCAAACCAATCAAATTGCACATTTTTTTTAGAAGCAAAGCTGTGCTCCATTCCGGCCGATCGCTTTCTCGCATCGGTTTAACAATGTAAGTGTAATGGTTACGTCATAAAAGTGCGTTTATAAATCAGTAAAAATTGAAATAAAAAATGTCACCGAATCAAACCAAAAATACAGCTACATGGCTCGATAATCGGTACAGCAGGTATGAACTCGATTTTCAGTGCACTGTGGTGAATTGTTGCAGCCCTACATGTGGTTGCACACGAAGAATTCCATATAGCGGAGTAGCTTAAAGGAGAACCTTTATTTTTAAATACATTTCTGAGTGGATAGTATCTCCATCCTAGACTCTTGTATGCTGTATAAATGGGAATACAAAATATATATTTTTGAGAGTTAAAATCGACCGCAAAGTTGGTATTCGAGCTGCCCCGCTGAGCCAGCCAGCCCTGAGTGTGTGACATCACAGCAGGAACCAGTTTTAAGGCTGAGGCCTTTTACAGCTATAGACCAAAGTCATATAAATAAACATTTATGGTGAAAGTAAGAAATGCCGTTACCGACTTGCTCAACTAAGACTGATTTCACTTCATTGATTGTGGGTTGACTCTCATTAAAACAGGATGGGTGTTATAACTTATGCAACATACATGTACATGCATGCATTTTCACTGATAAAACGTAAAAGGCTAATTAAATAATCAGATGAACTGAGACAATCACATTCTGAAGCAAATTAAATAATCTTATACCGAAAACTTAAACACACAATACAAGTTACATGTATTAATCTAAATGCAGGTAAACAACGTGTTGTTTTTTTATTCAAATGAGAGTCGGAGCTTACCCGTCTGTGTTCTCGCTTCTTGAAGGCCAATCTTGTGGCCGATTGTTTTTGAAACAATCTGACTTTCAGTTCTTCGTTCATTCACTTCTTCCACGTAAGGGCGAGATGGCAGCAATATCCAGTTTAGAAATCAGACAGCTGCTCCACTCATTCACTGTTTTCTTCATACTGTGTATTCTGCCATTACTGCTTGGCTCAGGCAATTATTAAAACCCATTCCGTCCCGGGTTTTACCAACAACCTTTGGCTCACTCCGGGAGGACTGGTGCAACTGAACTCACTTTCCTTAAAAAAAAAAAATTCCTTTTCTTGTAGTTTTCTTTTTCTTTAATTGTTGATACTGCACGCTCTTTCAATACGGGCTTATAGCCAACACTCCTCAACAGATCAGAGGTCTCGTACGAGTCTTCAGTAAAATGTACAGAGCAGAGGAGCGACCACTTCGTAGGTGCCCAATGTGCCCGTGAACTTCTTGCAAAATGCATCCAAATCTTTGCAGTTTGAACATCAATACAATGTAAATCTAGCTTCTGTCGTGTTGCTGCGCCGGCCAGCAACACATCTCAAGTCAAGTCAAGTTTATTTGTATCGCGCTTTTAACAATAAACATTGTCGCAAAACAGCTTTACAGAATTTGAATGACTTAAAATATGAGCTAATTTTATGATGATGATAATGATGATGATGCCCTTTATTGTCACTAGTCACATGTACCAGCGAAATTAGCCGTCAACCTGTCCGTACATATACAACATACAATTGACATAGGGTAGGTTATCCCTAATCTATCCCCAATGAGCACGCCTGTGGCAACAGTGGCAAGGAAAAACTCCCTCAGACGACATGAGGAAGAAACCTCGAGAGGAACCAGACTCAAAAGGGAACCCATCCTCATTTGGGCAACAACAGATGACATGACTATGACATTAACAATCCTAACATAAAGTCAGCTTCGTTGATGCTATAAACCCCCCACCGACGGAAACCCGAGCACAAAACCGTTCACGACAACCGCAGTCCCAAAGTCAGCAAGTCAACTGCAGCCCTAAAGTCAGCAAGTCAACTGTAGTCCCCAGCCACAAAAGCACCACTGTAAGAGTCCTGAGCGTCCTCCAGGCGCGACACCCAACTGTCCACATGGGGCCGCCCTCCACAGGAGCGATGCGATGAGACTCCAACCAGACACAGGGCACCAGGATGGATCAGGCAGGTCCGAGGAACAGAAGAGGTCAACATCTCGATTCCAGGACCGACATGTAACTCAGAGGGACAGATTGGGGGGAGAGAGAGAGAGAGAGAGAGAGAGAGAAACACAGGTGGTTAGGTATGCCCAATGTCATCTGAATAAGTAAGAACAGTATACATATTGCACTGAGTACAAGTAGGGACTCAGGCAACTAACTATGACAGCATAACCAAAAGGGGAGAGCCAGAAGGTAACACAGGCATGAGGGAGCCCCGGGACATAAAGCAGCCAGCCACTACACCGTCAACAAACTTGAGTGAGCAAGCGAGCGGGGGACTGACAGCATCCATACATCCCAGTTTACCAAAACACTCTATGTCTGAGGACCCTCCAGATTTACACCTTTACCTCATAAACACCATTAACACAAGGCCTGACTAAACAGATATGTTTTCAGCCTACGTAGCATGGTGATAAATTAGCTTAAAATGGAGGATCGGAGTTGCAGTCAGCTCTGTGTTTTAGTATAGCGGAAATGGCGAGGAGACTGATAGGCTTCCTGCTGTGACATTACGGACATGAAGGTCATTCACTCAGACCGCTACCTATATAAATAATTTTAACTGTAAAAATTACTATATTAGATTTATTGTTAATGCTTAAAACTATTCCTGTGCCATTCTTGAGGTCTCAAGGTGAAACGAAAGTGAGGCCATGGCTCTGTGTATATGCTTTAAAGGGCACATCTTGGGTATATTCAGGAGCAAGATCAATGTCTCATCTCATCTCATCTCGTCTCATTATCTCTAGCCGCTTTATCCTGTTCTACAGGGTCGCAGGCAAGCCGGAGCCTATCCCAGCTGACTATGGGCGAAAGGTGGGGTACACCCTGGACAAGTCGCCAGGTCATCACAGGGCCAAGATCAATGTAATTCTCCTATTTTATATTAAACTTTGGTCAAATATCTGTCACATTTTGTGCAATTTTTTTATCCCAGTCAGCTGGGATAGGCTCCGGCTTGCCTGCGACCCTGTAAAAAGCTCAGGCGACAATTTCATATTGCAATGCAAAATCGCTGGCTGCTAACGACCTGGTGGTTTTCTGCAAATTTCTTCAATGTTCTCACGTAATTATTAAAATGGTTAACAGATGTATTGTAGGAGGGTGTAGCAACACCAATCATGATGGGATTAGTACTCATCATTTTCCAAAAGACCAGACAATGAGAGAGAAATGGGAGCACTTCGTGCGAGGCACCCGGAAAAAGCCGAGGACCGAAGCAGAGCTGAGAAAAAGACCAAGAAATTCGGCAATTCACAAGTTGACTGTTGCCAGGGTAAGAAATAAGAGAGACTATACTCTAAATTAGGTGTTCCTGTGTTTGTGTGGTACACAGATAATGTTATTTATTGACACACATAAAAGTAAACAACACGAAAGTGCTGGGCAATAATACACTTCACATGTATCAAGGGATATGCGTGTCAGGGCTTGAGATCTTGGGACCTGTCAAACACATTAAATGTATATACTGTACAACCCTGCTTAACCGATAATGTGTGTAGCTTATGAAATCTTTCTCCTACAGTCGCCAGTACTCTTCTAAATGAAGAAATATATAAATACACAATAGTAATTAGAAAAATATGATTTATGTAGGACGGCACGGTGGTGTAGTGGTTAGCGCTGTCGCCTCACAGCAAGAAGGTCCTGGGTTCGAGCCCCGGGGCCGGCGAGGGCCTTTCTGTGTGGAGTTTGCATGTTCTCCCCGTGTCCGCATGGGTTTCCTCCGGGTGCTCCGGTTTCCCCCACAGTCCAAAGACATGCAGGTTAGGTTAACTGGTGACTCTAAATTGACCGTAGGTGTGAATGTGAGTGTGAATGGTTGTCTGTGTCTATGTGTCAGCCCTGTGATGACCTGGCGACTTGTCTAGGGTGTACCCCGCCTTTCGCCCGTAGTCAGCTGGGATAGGCTCCAGATTGCCTGCGACCCTGTAGAAGGATAAAGCGGCTAGAGATAATGAGATGAGATGAGATGATTTATGTAACAATAGATAGATGAGCATTGATACATGAATCCATGGGTTTAGAAGCTCAGGCGACAATTTCATATTGCAATGCAAAATCGCTAGCTGCTAAATTTGGTCTACACAGACTGTGCACTGAATCCATGCAAGCTCGCGCAGCCTGCTGGCGCTTCCGCACGTGACGTCACGAATCTGGCTCCAGACTCCCTTGGGATTTTTCCAGAAACGTTTGGTTGTTTTATTTTTTTTCTGCTGTAGACAGATGGCCTTGTGTAAAATTACCCTTCTGGATGAGTGTGTAAAGGGACATACTTTCATATAAAAAACCACACTAAATTGGTCCAGGATATGCACTTTAAAGTGCATATCACGGGTAAATTCAGGAGCAAGGTCAATGTAATTCTCCTATTTTATATTAAACTTTGGTCAAATATCTGTATCATTCTGCATTCTCTGCAGTTTTTTTACCTTGCGCAATACCAGAAAAATTCAGTTGAAATCAAGCCATTTGAGGCGAATTGGTCCGCCTCTGAAAAAACTTGGCATTTGAATTTCCCGGCAAACATTGATTTTCGTGACGTCACGTGCGGGACGCCTCCTTCTGAATCCTACGTCAGTGCTGGTTTGTTTATGAGAAAACAATCTGGTGGTTTTCTGCAAATTTCTTCAACGCTATCGTGTAATTATTAAAATGGTTAACAGATGTATCGTAGGACTTCTACTACGTCTACTTTATTAATTGATAAAGCGTATTTAAATGCATCACATCAATATAAATAAAACATATAAATACAAGTAATATAAAACTTATAAAATAAATAAATAAAATAAATAAATAAATAAAATTAAAAGTTCAAGGCTATAAATAATATATATATATATATATAATTTAAAATTTCCTAAAACCACCTTCCATTTTCGGGCGGCACGGTGGTGTAGTGGTTAGCGCTGTCGCCTCACAGCAAGAAGGTCTGGGTTCGAGCTCCGTGGCCGGCGAGGGCCTTTCTGTGCGGAGTTTTCATGTTCTCCCCGTGTCCGCGTGGGTTTCCTCCGGGTGCTCCGGTTTCCCCCACAGTCCAAAGACATGCAGGTTAGGTTAACTGGTGACTCTAAATTGACCGTAGATGTGAGTGTGAATGGTTGTCTGTGTCTATGTGTCAGCCCTGTGATGACCTGGCGACTTGTCCAGGGTGTACCCCGCCTTTTGCCCATAGTCAGCTGGGATAGGCTCCAGCTTGCCTGCGACCCTGTAGAAGGATAAAGCGGCTACAGATAATGAGATGAGACCTTCCATTTTCAATGAGGTGATCACGTAAAGCGGCCTTAAATTTTGTGTTATCCTCTATATTAACAATATCTCCTGGGAGCCTATTCCACTGATTAATCGCTCAAGGAAAGAAACTATTTGCATGCTGATTACAATTTGAATGTGGCTGTAAAAAAGTCATAGAGTTTCCACCCCTTGAAATACCAGGTAGAGGAGTAAGATACAAGTCTCTCTCGATATCAGTAGTCCGATATACAATCCAATGAAACATAGCCAATCAAGAGAGAACTCTTCTACCTTCAAGGGATGGCCACTCCAATTTGTTGAGCATATCAGTTACTACCCCTGGTTCCCTCGAATAATTATTAAAACACAATCTAGCTGCGGTACGTTGAATCATATCAAGACGATATATGTCTTTTTGAAAATAGGGATACCAGGCAGAATTTGCATATTCTATCTTAGGTCTTATTAAACTACAATAAAGTTTAGATTTGCAGGTTGCAGAGACATTTCTAAAATTCCTTCTGATGACACCGAGGGTTTGTTTAGCACTAGATGTAATGTGTGCAACATGCTCTGACCATTTTAGATTTTCAGAAAGTATAACACCTAAATAAGAGCAGTGATGAACTCTATCTAAGCTATGATTATTGAGGACATATATTGTATCTTGAATACCGGGTAGTTTTCTTGGTGGAAAAACAGATAGTATGACATTTGTCAACATTGAATGACATTTGCCGATCTTTTTCCCACTTGCTTAAAGCATCTAGATCTTTCTGTAGATGCTGCCAATCAGTCAGATTATTTATGGTATGATATAAAAAACAGTCATCGGCAAACAATCTTATTGTTGATGTAATACACGAAGGCAAGTCATTAATGTAAATCAAGAACAGTAATGGTCCTAGGACTGTACCTTGAGGGACTCCTGATGTTACAGAGCACGGATTTGATAAAATACCCTCCAAGGCTACCCTCTGTGTTCTCTTAGTGAGAAACACTTTGATCCAGGACAAAAGGCTGCCTTGAGTTCCATAATGGCTTAACTTACAGTATAAAGTAATCTCTGATGGGGTACTCTATCCAAAGCTTTAGAAAAATCTAATATAAAAGCATTGACTTGTTTCCTAGAATTGACTGCACTAACTAGATCATGTAATGCTGTTATAAGCTGGGTTTCACAATTCCTCCTTTTACGAAAACCATGTTGAAAATTACTTAGCACCTTATGATTTTCTAAGTGTTTCCAAATATGATGGCATATGATATGTTCCATTATTTTAGATGTTACAGAAGTAAGGGATACTGGTCTATAATTACTTGCTAGAGATCTTTTCCCTTTTTTGAAAATTGGAATTACATTAGCTATTCTCCAGTCATTTGGTAACACACCTTGATCTAGTGATTGTTGAAAGAGAGAAGCCAAAATGGGAGCCAACTCTTGTGACAGCTCTTTCAAGATACGTGTTGGCACACCATCAGGTCCACTAGCCTTATTTACATTAAGGGACTCCAAGAGTTTCTGAACCCCTGAGAATGTAACTGTTATTTGATTCATGTTTGAAGATGACAAACTAGGATCTAAACTAGGCATAAAGTCAGAGTTCTCCTTAGTAAAATTCGAATGAAAATAATCATTGAGAACATTTGCCTTACCATGACTATCTGATACAGTAACATTACCTTGCGCCAATGTATTAATTCCTATGTTATCTTGTCTTTTAGACTTAACGAATCTCCAAAATTTCTTAGGTTGATCTGGGCTGGGTGTTTCAATTAAATCATTAACATAATCCCAGTATGCCTTATTAAGTTTCTTCTTATAAATCATACGAGTATTTCTATATGTTGTCTTATCTCCTTCAGACTCTGATCATTTTTGAACATTATATAGCCTCTGTACTTTCCTGTTCAATTTCTTCAAGCTTGGACTAAACCAAGGAAGATTCTATCTTATAAATGTCGTCTTGGATGGAACATATTTCTCTACAAGTGAGATTACTTTAGATTTAACAATGTCCCAATTTTCCTGGACTGATCTAGTGTAGAGACTATGTAAGAAGAATGATCCAAATTCCAACATATCAAATTTCATGTGTGTAAAATTTGCTTTGGAAAACAAGAAAATCTTTCTCTTGGATGGTCTTGGTCTTTTGGGTGAGAGTAATGATTCAATCCTTACTATGTCATGGTATCCAAAACCAGATTGCACTACAGCAGAGTTTATGAGAGTAGAATTTCATCTCATCTCATTATCTCTAGCTGCTTTATCCTTCTACAGGGTCGCAGGCAAGCTGGAGCCTATCCCAGCTGACTATGGGCGAAAGGCGGGGTACACCCTGGACAAGTCGCCAGGTCATCACAGGGCTGACACAAAGACACAGACAACCATTCACACTCACATTCACACCTACGGTCAATTTAGAGTCACCAGTTAACCTAACCTGCATGTCTTTGGACTGTGGGGGAAACCGGAGCACCCGGAGGAAACCCACGCGGACACGGGGAGAACATGCAAACTCCGCACAGAAAGGCCCTTGCCGGCCCCGGGGCTCGAACCCAGGACCTTCTTGCTGTGAGGCGACAGCGCTAACCACTACACCACCGTGCCGCCCAGAGTAGAATTTGATGTAAAAAATAAATCTAAGATTTTTCCATCTCGAGTTGGATCTTCCACAACTTGTTCTAAATTATAAGTGCAGCATAAATGTAGCAAATTCTCACAGGCTATAGAGTATGGACTATCTATTGCGATGGTATTAGTTTTCCAGCATACAACCCCGATTCCAAAAAAGTTGGGACAAACTACAAATTGTAAATAAAAACGGAATGCAATGATGTGGAAGTTTCAAAATTCCATATTTTATTCAGAATAGAACATAGATGACATATCAAATGTTTAAACTGAGAAAATGTATCATTCAAAGAGAAAATTAGGTGATTTTAAATTTCATGACAACAACACATCTCAAAAAAGTTGGGACAAGGCCATGTTTACCACTGTGAGACATCCCCTTTTCTCTTTACAACAGTCTGTAAACATCTGGGGACTGAGGAGACAAGTTGCTCAAGTTTAGGGATAGGAATGTTAACCCATTCTTGTCTAATGTAGGATTCTAGTTGCTCAACTGTCTTAGGTCTTTTTTGTTGTATCTTCCATTTTATGATGCGCCAAATGTTTTCTATGGGTGAAAGATCTGGACTGCAGGCTGGCCAGTTCAGTACCCGGACCCTTCTTCTACGCAGCCATGATGCTGTAATTGATGCAGTATGTGGTTTGGCATTGTCATGTTGGAAAATGCAAACTCTTCCCTGAAAGAGATGTCATTAGGATGGGAGCATATGTTGCTCTAGAACCTGGATATACCTTTCAGCATTGATGGTGTCTTTCCAGATGTGTAAGCTGTCCATGCCACACACACTAATGCAACTCCATACCATCAGAGATGCAGGCTTCTGAACTGAGCACTGTTAACAACTTGGGTCGTCCTTCTCCTCTTTAGTCCGAATGACACGGTGTCCCTGATTTCCGTAAAGAACTTCAAAGTTTGATTCGTCTGACCACAGAACAGTTTTCCACTTTGCCACAGTCCATTTTAAATGAGCCTTGGCCCAGAGAAGATGTCTGCGCTTCTGGATCATGTTTAGATACGGCTTCTTCTTTGAACTATAGAGTTTTAGCTGGCAACGGCGGATGGCACGGTGAATTGTGTTCACAGATAATGTTCTCTGGAAATATTCCTGAGCCCATTTTGTGATTTCCAATACAGAAGCATGCCTGTATGCGATGCAGTGCCGTCTAAAGGCCCGAAGATCACGGGCACCCAGTATGGTTTTCCAGCCTTGACCCTTACGCACAGAGATTCTTCCAGATTCTCTGAATCTTTTGATGATATTATGCACTGTCGATGACGATATGTTCAAACTTTTTGCAATTTTACACTGTCAAACTCCTTTCTGATATTGCTCCACTATTTGTCGGCGCAGAATTAGGGGGATTGGTGATCCTCTTCCCATCTTTACTTCTGAGAGCCGCTGCCACTCCAAGATGCTCTTTTTATACCCAGTCATGTTAATGACCTATTGCCAATTGACCTAATGAGTTGCAGTTTGGTCCTCCAGCTGTTCCTTTTTTGTACCTTTAACTTTTCCAGCCTCTTATTGCCCCTGTCCCAACTTTTTTGAGATGTGTTGCTGTCATGAAATTTCAAATGAGCCAATATTTGGCATGAAATTTCAAAATGTCTCACTTTCGACATTTGATATGTTGTCTATGTTCTATTGTGAATACAATATCAGTTTTTGAGATTTGTAAATTATTGCATTCCGTTTTTATTTACAATTTGTACTTTGTCCCAACTTTTTTGGAATCGGGGTTGTATATCCCCTCCTAAGTTGAAATCACCACCAAGAAATATAAGAGAATTACCTGCCTTCTTCTGTAGTCTGGAAACGGAGGAGTCAAGTTCGTTTATTGCCTCAAGTGAACTATTTGGATTGTAGAAGGCTCCAACATATACATGCTTTTTAGTACCAAGTGAGATCTTAATCCAAATTGACTCACTATCAGAGGAGAGGTCATCAAGTTCTTGACAAGACAGATCCTTAACTGCAACTAAAACTCCACCATAACCATCCAGTCGATCCTTGCGGAAGACCGAATAATTAGGAGGGAAATATTCACAAGTTTTAATTTGAGAGTTGAGCCAAGTCTCAGTCCCAATTATAACATCTGGATTTTCACTTTCTATAAATGCCTGGAGTTCACTGTGCTTATTCTTGATGCTCTGAAAGTTGATATTATAAATATTCAACTTGTGCTTACGTTGAGGTTTTCTGTTTGTAATAGATCCATTAGTAGGCAGTTTATCTTGTGATGGTTGGTTTATCGGAGATGAAGTCAAGTTGGACAAGGGTTCGAAAGAATTTGATGACTCCAAGGAAGAGATAGATGTATCCAGTAGAGTACCAGAATAATTTGAGATGTTACATTTTGGACACAACCAGAGACAGGATGAATTTGCCAAGTTTTCGTACAATGAAATACACATTTGAAGACAGTTAGCATGATGCCAGATATCACAGGAGTCACATTGTATCCCACGTTGATTTGACTTGACTGGTTTTGAGCATAAGCCACATGGATATTTCCAGTTGGGTCCCGGGTTAGTGCTAACGTCGCCGCAGAGTAAAAGAAAACTATATATAAGTCTATCTTGTGATTTAGACAAATTCAAGATGGTGGCTCGACTGACTCTAGTTCATCTGCAAAACGTTCTCAAAAAAGCTTCTTCACCAGAAATTAACTCCTCCAGGTGATCTTCTTGGTAAAATGAATTTATATTAGTAAAATGTACTAGTTTCAAGTTAATATAAAGGGCTAAAATTAATAAAAGTAGCAGAGCCTGAAATGGACCAGCCATTAGGAGGGTGTAGCAACACCAATCTTGAAGGGATTAGTACTCCTCGTTTCCCAAAAGACCGGACAGTGATGCCCCTTTTCCACCAAAGCAGTTCCAGGGCTGGTTCGGGGCCAGTGCTTAGTTTGGAACCGGGTTTTCTGTTTCCACTGACAAAGAACTGGCTCTGGGGCCAGAAAAACCGGTTCCAGGCTAGCACTAACTCTTTGCTGGGCCAGAGGAAAGAACCGCTTATGTCAGCGGGGCGGGGGGCGGAGTTGTTAAGACCAACAACAATATCAAGACCGCGAAAGGTCGCCATTTTTAAGCGACGAGAAGCAGCAGCTGTACAAACACGAAGTCATCCATTATTATTGTTGTTGTTGCTGCTTCTTCTTCTCCGTGTTGTTGTTGCTTCGATGTTCGCGCCAAGGTTTATGCAAACGCAGCGACGTAACTGACATATACAGCGATGTAACTGACGTATACAGCGACGTAATGACGTGGCTCCCCTTAGCACCCCGAGCTATGGAAAAGCAAACTGGTTCTCAGCTGGCTCGCAAGTTGAACGAGTTGTGAACCAGCCCTGGAACTGATTTGGTGGAAAAGGGGTAGCAGCCTGCTGGCGCTTCCGCAGGTGACATCACGAATCTGGCTCCAGACTCATCTCATCTCATTATCTCTAGCTGCTTTATCCTGTTCTACAGGGTCGCAGGCAAGCTGGAGCCTATCCCAGCTGACTACGGGCGAAAGGCGGGGTACACCCTGGACAAGTCGCCAGGTCATCACAGGGCTGACACATAGACACAGACAACCATTCACACTCACATTCACACCTACGGTCAATTTAGAGTCACCAGTTAACCTAACCTGCATGTCTTTGGACTGTGGGGGAAACCGGAGCACCCGGAGGAAACCCACGCGGACACGGGGAGAACATGCAAACTCCACACAGAAAGGCCCTCGCCGGCCACGGGGCTCGAAACCGGACCTTCTTGCTGTGAGGCGACAGCGCTAACCACTACACCACCGTGCCGCCCTGGCTCCAGACTCCCTTGGGATTTTCCAGACGCGTTTTATTTTTTTCTGCTGTAGACAGATGGCCTTACCCTTCTGGATGAGTGTGTAAAGGGACATACTTTCATCTAAAAAAAAAAACCATTAAATTGGTCCAGGATATGCACTTTAAGACTGTACCACCTGTTGATGAGCGATTTGGAATAAGTAACCGTCGGCGCTAGGACCTGGTCTGCTGCGCGCGACCAAGAGGGGGGAAAAAACCGAGCAAGCGCTCGCGCTGGAAAGCTGAGGAAAAGCGACATGCTAACGGGTTTAAAGCTCTTAAAGGTTTCAAACGAGTAAAGACCAATAAAAGCTTTATTTTTTATTTATTACACAGTACTGAAAACCAAGCTTTGCCTTTCTAGCTCCGTTTTTGCGTGAAAAATATAAAATAAAATGTCTCATCTCCAGGGATATAGCGGTTAAAGGCAGATACACACCTGCTCATCAAGACTTCAGCCTTATTCTTACCGATATGTAAGTAAAACACACACACACACGCGGTTAATTCCTGTATCACTGGTTTATGGTCAGTTTGAGTGGGAAATGTAGTGTGCAGTAAGAGTGTGAAGGAGCCTGACTGGGACACCGGTGTGAGGGCGTTTTCTCACTCGCTCCCTCTGTTTATTTAAGTTTGATTTGTAACGGTTCCATCAGCTTCTGCGCTCGCGCGACGCCTGTGTGTGAGTCATCACGGTGAATCGGTTCATTTTTCCGAACGACTCTTTACGGTGAGTCGATTCGCAAGTATGAATGAATTGAAAGTTTTTGGCAAAGTTGTCTCTTTTTCTTTCTTTCATTAAATTCCTACCAGTGCTGCTATGCTACTTTTGATAACAATAAAAACTAGAAAGGCTCTCGGTAGAGTATACACCTCAGCTAAGCCACATCAAAATCAAATCACTTGAACCTGGGATAATACTAAAGTATCCATCCATCCATCCATTATCCATAGCCGCTTATCCTGTCCTACAGGGTCGCAGGCAAGCTGGAGCCTTATTCCAGCTGACTATGGGTGAGACATACCTGGACAAGTCACCAGGTTATCGCAGGGCTGACGCAGACAACCACTCACACCTGCATGTCTTTGGAGGAAGCCCACGCAGACACGGGGAGAACATGCAGACTCCACACAGAAAGGCCCTCGTTGGCTGCTGGGCTCGAACCCAGGACCTTCTTGCTGTGAGGCGACAGTGCTAATCACGACAGCACCGTGCATACCCATCCATCTTATCCTGTTTTACAGGGTCGCAGGCAAGCTGGAGCCTATCCCAGCTGATTATGGGTAAGAGGCAGGGTACACCCTGGACAAGTCATCGCAGGGCTGACCCTGATTACTCGTATTCACACTCATATTCACACCTACAGTCAATTTAGCCTAACCTGCATGCCTTTGGACTGTTGGGGAAACCGGAGCACTCGGAGGAAACCCACGGAGACACGGGGAGAACATGCAAACTCCACACAGAAAGGCCCTCGCCAGCCACTGGGCTCGAACCCTGGACCTTCTTGCTGTGAAGTGACAGCGCTAACCACTACACCACTGTGCTGCTCATAATAAAATCTGTTCACTACTTTTTGAGAACAGACAAAAAAAAAAAAATCCTGGATACGCATACATGTCCGTCCATCCATCCATCCATAGCCGCTTATCCTGTCCTACAAGGTCGCAGGCAAGCTGGAGCCTTATTCCAGCTGACTATGGGTGAGACATACCTGGACAAGTCACCAGGTTATCACAGGGCTGACCCTGACAACTATTCACACTCATTCACACCTACGGTCAATTTAGAGCCACCAATTAGCCTAACCTGCATGCCTTTGGAGGAAACCCGCGCGGACATGGGTAGAACAAGCAAACTCCACAGAGAAAGGCCCTCGCCGTCCGCGAACCCAGGACCTTCTTGCTGTGAGGCGACAGTGCTAACCACTACACCACCGTGCCGCCCTATATGTCCATCCATTATCTGTAGCTGCTTATCCTGTTTTACAGGGTCGCAGGCAAGCTGGAGCCTATCCCAGCTGACTATGGGTGAGAGGCGGGGTACACCCTGGACAAGTCATCGCAGGGCTGACGCAGACAACCATTCACACCTACGGTCAATTTAGAGCCACCAATTAGCCTAACCTGCATGTCTTTGGAGGAAATCCGTGCGGACACGGGTAGAACAAGCAAACTCCACAGAGAAAGGCCCTCGTCGGCAGCTGGGCTCGAACCCAGGACCTTCTTGCTGTGAGGAGACAGTGCTAACCACTACACCACCGTGCTGCCCATACATATCCAGATTTACATAAAAATTTAATCGATTGTTGCTTGGCCCATGGTTCACCTTTCCTCGAAATTTCATCAAAATTCGTTCACTACTTTTTGAGTTACATTGGAAACAAACAGAAGCAAAAACATAAACATAGCATCACAATAGCATGATCCTGTGTTCAAAGAAGAAACCAATCTTTGATCACCTATTAATCATTCAGTTGAAAACAAACACGAGCATTTGTATCAAAATCCAACCATTTAAGCATTTGTTTGTTTGTTTGTTTGTTTGCATTCATAGGAAATTGATGAATGGTTGAAAATGAAATGGAAAGGCATCGATGAATACATTTAGTTCATGGCATAATTATTTACGCCAAACATCTGTAATCTGAATCTTAGTGTATTTGTCAAAGTATTGAATTTTTAAAAATGTGGATCCTTTGTGTTTATTCCTGTCTTATTGTGCATGTGTTCATGGTATGTATTACTGGCAATTAAACTGGATTTGAATCATAATATGATAATATATTTGGTTACAGTATATATCACCATGCAAACGTTAGTTCTTACCGTGCAGGGTCGAAATTATACCTTTGAAGGGTTTGAAATAATGTTTATGCTGGGATCATACTACATGATATTTTTTTTCATGATGGTCACTGTGTCATATCAGGCGATCATAATGTCTTAAATTCTTGTTGTATCTGGTTTGGGAGACTGGCAATACTATGAGTTTGACCCCTGACTGATCGTTGTTCAAGTCCCTGTGTGTCATCAGGGAGGACGGTCAGTTGTGGCTAGCAAGGAGCATGTTGTAGGAGCTGTCAAACTAGGCAAGAAAAAGAGACCTGCTAGACTTTTTGTCAGGGTGTTGTGGGACGTCCCGGATGCCACATTGCTGTCCTTTAATTATGTCATAGTACATGACCTGTTTGTTGTTCCTGATGATCATATTCAGGCCGAATACTGGGAATTTGTTGACTATAACAAAATTGCGTCAAAATTAGGTAGTCTGATCTTGGCGTTACTCATTGCTAAACTATTAGATCTATGATTTAATAATGGCACTTTAAAGCTAGACGGCCTTTCGATTTCATAAAATCGGTGAAATTTAGTTCCCTCTTAAATTTGGTCGGTGTGATGTGTATTTCTGTAATATCTCAAAAAAAAAAAGGCCATTCTGTGTCTGAGAAGTTATTTAATTTAAGTTTATTTCCGAGCAAATAATGTGCATGAAATCGCTCGCTTCAAGCAGACAGAGGAAGTCCGTGTGCACATGCACAGGTTTTTCTTCTTCTTTTGGGTTTTACAGCAGCTGGCATCCACAGTGTTGCATTACTGCCATCTACAGGTTTACCTTTGAGCGTGCACTGACAATTCCATCATTCTGTCACTAAACGAACAGCTGATCACACCGAGGTGCTCGCTGACCGCTGATATTTATTAGTTTGGCCCTGCGTTTCCTTTCCTTCGTATATAACAACGTCTTTTCTTCTCGCTTTCCGTTACTGTAGTCAGTCTTTGACGTTTCATTCGCAAATTTGTATCCCACAATGCCTTGTACAAACAGGGAAAGCCCACCACGTCATGCATGATGTAGTATCTTGTTATTCGGTTATGGCGAAGCAGGAACAAATAACAGAGAATTTAGGGCCATGTGGTTCTAAATTCATTAATTTAAAAAAAAAATACAATTGCAAGTCTGTGATTCGAATTCGGTAGCTTTCGATCCACTAAACAAAAATAATTGGGCGTTGAGGAGAATTATTTTTTAAGACCTACACTTGAAAAATATGAAAGGCAGTCTAGCTTTAAAGTTGTCTGTATTGTTTATTTCCATACTAACGAAAGGCGCAACTGAATAATCTGTGTAATGGGCAATTCCATGTAAATGTCAACCTCACCATGCAAAAATAAAGCAACATGTAATACATCAAAACCACTCCCAGAGATATCACCTAGGCCTGTATTTTACAGATGTGAATAAGTTGAACCAATTTGTCACATTTTGATCACCTAATGTCACTGTCAGTCTTTCTTTCTTGTAATGTAAACCCCAAGCTAAAATCAACTTTGATCATGTACGATTCTATATTATTGCCACAAGCCACAGAAATGTATGCTGAAATCCACAAAACAGCAAAACAATAGTTATCCTAAATATTATTTAAGAACTTTGATAGTTTTAGCTGATATTTAGAGTTTTTCAAAGGGTTATGGTGGTTAAATTGCTGATTTTTCTAAACATATGCCATGTCTATTTCAGATGCGTCACATCCATAACGGAATTTCGTCACATCCATAACGCTGACTTTTCCTTCCGAAACTCTGCATGAAATACAAAATATTTTAAACAAAGATTTTTTAATATTCACCTTGGACCCCTCTATCAAATGGATATCTCCATTTCGACATTAGGTTTACAATTTCACAGAGTTTGATAAAAATGTACAGTCACTCAAGAAAAGTGATACTTTTTCTGTCACATCCATAACGCATCTTTTATTGGCATTTTCTGGCATGCCCTAGATGTACTATGGGAATTGTTCTTGTTCTATCACTTCTCCAGTATGGTACAGCCTTAAAATGTGCAACACCTGTTTAAATACTGGGAGAAAATAAAACATGCACTGGGTCATTTGTTGCCATTTTGAGTTCAAGTGTTGCGTCCATAACGCTGGAATTGCTCTAATCTCTGAATGACTGAGTGAATATGGTTAATACAGGAAAGAACTGGATTATATCTGTTAAAACGTTCCTTTCAAAACAAGAGATACATGCGTATACATTTGTGCACGTCTGTTTTATTAAACATGCGTGCTTTCTGCACAGGTCTGAAAAATTCATTGCAAAATTGTCCAAAAACCTCAAAATGTGTATCCGCAATATTGATGAGCTGAATATCGAATATCGGTGCAAACTGTACAGACAGTCAGTCTGAGTTCAGGTTAGGGGGTTGTTCAATGAAGCAGTATGTTAGGATCACGATCAGTGATGTTCTGATACCCTTTTTCTGACGGTATCAAGATTTTCAGGCGTCACACATCAGTGTGTTCGTTGTAAGTGGTGACTAGTACAGCTCGATTCATTTAAACGGGTCTGATTCGAAAGAGTCGATTCAGTAAAGTGAGTCTTAATGGACATCGGTAGTGAGTCATAACTGCCCCCTCCCTCCTACCCACGCGCCACAGAGCCGTCGGTGAGCACCAGCTTCAGTTCATTACCCTTAGTTCGGTTTCATTAAGACGAGGTGGTGATGTGAAATTGTAGTGAAGTGTGGAGAGAAGTTTTAAGTGCTCATGTAAAAATCTGCCATGTTTTTATTCGCTGCGTTCCCATTTGTCTAAATTATACTGGTGCGTTTGTGGTGGTGTTTAATTCATTCATTCACCTTCAGTAGCGCTTGATCCTGGTCAGGGTCGGAGTGGATCCAGACCCATCCCAGGAACACCAGACGCAAGGTGGGACATACCTTTAAAGCTAGACAGCCTTTCGATTTCATAAAATCGGTGAAATTTAGTTCGCTCTGAACTGTGGCTGGGAAGTTATTTAATTTGACAGGATTCCTGAGCAAATAAAGTGCATGAAATCGCTCGCTTCGCGCAAATGGAGGAAGTCCGTGTACGCATGCGCAGGTTTACCTTCTTCTTTTGGGTTTTACAGCAGCTGGCATCCACAGTGTTGCATTACTGCCATCTACAGGTTTACCTTTGAGTGTGCACTGACAGTTCCATCGTTCTGTCGCTAAACGAACAGCTGATCGCACCGAGGTGCTCGCTGACCACCGATATTTATTAGTTTGGCCCTGCATTTCCTTTCCTTCGTATATAACATAACGTCTTTTCTTCTCGCTTTCCGTTACTGTAGTCGGTCTTTGACGTTTCATTCGGAAATTTGTATCGCACAATGCCTTGTACGAACAGGGAAAGCCCACCACGTCATGCATGATGTAGTATCTTGTATTCGGTTATGGCGAAGCAGGAACAAATAACAGAGAATTTAGGGCCATGTGGCTCTAAATTCATTAATTTAAAAAAATAAATACAATTGCAAGTCTGTGATTCGAATTCGGTAGCTTTCGATCCACTAAACAAAAATAATTGGGCGTTGGGGAGAATTATTTTTATGACCTACCAAACCTAGTTTGGTCCTGTGTTTTCTTTCCTTCGTATATAACATAACGTCTTTTCTTCTCGCTTTCCGTTACTGTAGTCGGTCTTTCATGTTTCATTCGCATCCTTCATTTTTCTCTCCCGTTTTTCAAATTTGTATCCCACAATGCCTTGTGCGAACGGAGAAAGCCCACCACGCCATGCATGACTTAGTATCTTGTATTGGGTCATGGTGAAGCAGGAAAAAATAGCGGTTCTTAGGGCCACGTGGCACTAAATTCATTAATTGTTCTATTTTAAAAGAAAACTAATAAAATTGGAAGTCTGTGATTCGAATTAAGTTGTTTTTGGTCCACTAAACAAAAATAATTGGGTGTCGGGGAAAATTTCTTTTTATGACCTACACTTGAAGAATATGAAAGGCAGTCTTGCTTTAAACGTGACGCCAGTCCATCTCGGACGATATGCAGACATGATGCCCATTTCTTTACGCACCTCCTTGCTGAGTTACGCACTGTTTGGAAATTTCAAGTTTAATGACATTTATATATCTCTATTCAGTGTCTGTGACTTTTATGTCAGGATTTACCCTGGGAAAGTTTCATGCATTCAGTGTGGGGTTATGCAGTTGCTCGAGTCTGTTTTCTGGGCTCCATCTTCTCGTTATGCGACTTACGGTACGGTGGTGTAGTGATTAGCACTGTCGCCTCACAGCAAGAAGGTCCTGGGTTCGAACCCAGCGGCCGGCGAGGGCCTTTCTGTGTGGAGTTTGCATGTTCTCCCCGTGTCTGCGTGGGTTTCCTCTGGGTGCTCCGGTTTCCCCCACAGTCCAAAGACATGCGGTTAGGTTAATATGGGACGGCCTTGGGCTGAGGTGCCCTTGAGCGAGGCACCTAACTCCTGACTGCTCCCCGGGCGCTGTTAGCATGGCTGCCCACTGCTCTGGGTATGCGTGTGTGCTCACTGTGCATGTGTGTGTTCACTGCTTCATATGGGTTAAATGCAGAGAGGAAATTTCACAAGTGTGTGATTAATAAAGTTCTTTCTTTCTTTCTTTCTTTCTTTCTTTCTTTCTTTCTTTCTTTCTCACCTTCTCGCTCACTGTGGTTCACGCCTCAGAGATTGCTAGATTTTTCTTGAGTCGAGGTGTTTTTCAGTAGTGTCCAGACCACCACCTTTTTCTGTCGAATGTAATGCTTAAAAGTAAAAGACGACTTAAAAGTGAAAAATAAGAAAATGACGAATGCAATAATATGTAAATGAGAATATTGCAAGCGTTGAAATATACCCTATATATAAACATTTAATAAGAGTTTATTATATTGAAAACTTTGCTGCATGATTACTCCTAGTTGAAATTATTGCATTCGTCACTACACATTTGGTTTAATTTAACCACGTGGCTTTCACCCGCGTTATTGAACAGCTTATAAAATAGCACTTGATCCAGTGCATCCCATTTTTAAAAAAAAATGCCCAATTTCTTTAAATTTAAACACCTTTTGTGATCTGTCTGGAAAGTGACAAATATCATGATTGTGTTTGTCTAGTTCATTAGGACACCCTTAAAAATGACGGAAGTGTTCGTATAGTGATTCTTGTGCTTACACGCTAGCCATGTTTCACCAACTAGGTGCACAATGCAAGCTATAAAATGGGGGGAAAGTTTAAAAAAAAAAAAAAACCCACCTCATTTCTATGAAATATTGGATGCCCATGATCTTCAGGCCTTCAGGTGACACTGCATTAAAAACACGTGCACCTGCGATGGTATGAGGGTGCTTTAGTGCACGTAGTATAGGTAGCTTGCACAGCTGGGAAAGCACCATTAATACTGAATGATATATACAGATTTTGGAGCAACATGCTACCATCCAAATGACATCTTTTTTCAGGGAAGACCTTGTTTACTTCAGCAAGACAATACCAAACCACATTCTGCACATATTACAACTGCATGGCTCCGTAGTAAAAGAGTCCGGGTGCTAAACTGGCCTGCCTGCAGTCCAGACCTGTCTCGCATTGAAAACATTTGGTGCATTATGAAGTGCAAAATATCACAAAGGAGACCCCGAACCGTTGAGCAGCAAAAATTGTATATCAGGGAAGAACGGGCCAACATTTCTCTTTCAAAACTACAACAATTGGTCTCCTCAGTTCCCAAACGTTTAGAGTGTTGCTAAAAGTAGAGGTGATGCAACACCGTGGTAAACAAGTCCGTGTCCCAACGTGTTGCTGACATCAAATTCAAAATGAGTAGTTTTTTTTTTTTTTCAAAAAAGAATAAAATTTCTCAGTTTCAACATGTATTATTTTGTACTACTTATACTATTTTCAATGAAATATAGGGTTTCCATGTTGCAGTTTGATATGTTAACTTATAACGATGGACCTCTTTTTGTATGTCTTTATTTAAATATCAGGAGAATAAAAGCTCAAGGGAATATAATTACTGTTAATGTGTCACTGTCAGCGGCAAAAAGAAAAATGGAGATGTCGGGCAAAGGAAAAGGCTGCACTTGTACTAACTCTACAGTCCCTTTCGGGCTGTGATTAATCTCATCATGAAGACGGGGCCCTGCATCTGCAGTGTGCAGTCTACGAACAGAGTCACCGCAAAACTGATAAAGACCACACAAAATTAGAACCGCAAGACAGTCTGGACATCGAAAATGAAAAACTGTTGAAACTTCAAGAAGAAAAACAAAAAAGCAGATAGACGTAGAAGACAAAATACACATACCCTAAGATGGAATGTTGTTGAAAAACTGCAGCACAACCTAGACATAAAGATATTGTACGCCAAAACACACACAGGGAAATCTTTCCTGATGGCAGCAGAGAGCAGACAGGCTCCTTCCTTTCTGATAAAAAGACATCATTGGTGGAAATAAAAAAAAGCAGAGAGAATAGTGTTAAAATATCTTTGTTTAATTTAAAAAAAAAAAAAAAGGCAACCAGACAGCATGGCTTTTCAGCCCAATTTTCTTGCTGCAGACGAAAAACAAACAAAAGATTTGTTTTTATACGGGTGTGACTTGAGATCATTGCATGATGCGGCCATTTTGGTGCCAAAGACAGCCAGCAAGAAAGTTCTGGCAATGTTTAAAATTTTTGATTAAAGTCTCAGACTCTTGACTAAAAACCACCAGTACAAGGATGGCAAAGGATTACTCGAAACTCATGAGACATGCTGCATTCATGTGCTATGGGAATTATGGTAAATACCAAACGCCGACATGGAAAACACACATGAACGCCCCCTCTTGTGGTATTTTCCACTGGGCAACTCGTAGAAAATTTTGATACACGAGTTGCCGAGATGAGATGAACTTTAACCTTTTCAACATGGCGGCGAGCGGTACAAGACACTTGAATGCTAAGCATTGTACGCTACTAAAGTTTTTTTTTACTCGTACTAGTGGGTAGTTTTTGGTGTCTATGCAATGTTGCGTCATTAACAAGTGTAATATAATACATTAGAAATCCGTTTCCTTTAAAAATGCATTGTTATGGTTTGTTTTTACCTATCCAGAGCAGACGCTATTGCTAACGATAGCTAACTAACTATTGCTAACTTGAATCTGGTCCACCATCTTTAATTTGTCAACAACAACAAAAGCATGTGAACACAACACACTGGTAAATACCACTTCCCAACTGGAAAATATCATCTTCCCATAGCACATGAACGCAGCAACAGTTACGAATAAGGTAGTGGGAATGGCAAAAGGCAAATAAAACAAGCTGTTTCCGTTTATGCAAGCCCATTTTCTGCATGAGCTTTGATCATGCCGATCGTTGATGTAAGCAGAACGTAATAAACGTCTTCCGTCGCAGATCTATTGCTGGAGGATGTTCATCATCTACTCTGACGCGAAGGACACTCTGCTCTAGAATTCAGCCAAGATTTTATCAGAATCTCCTTGAACAGTATGACAAGTGGTGATCTTAAAACTCAACAGTAATCGCACCGTATAAAACCAGCTGTACAGGCCGTTTGTATTGTACTAGCCGTGATTTGTCACAGAACTTGGATCAAATGAGAACATGCAACTCTATTCATAGCTGGTCACTACCCACAGAAGCCTGCTGTCTCTCCTGTCCGACAGAACATGTCATAGAGCAGGAACCTAAGGAACCTGCTTTGATGTCAGGTGTGACTCCGATGATCAAGCAATGGTTGGCAAAACCACCTACAGTGGATATAAAAAGTGTACACACCCCGTTAAAACGATCGGTTTTTCTGATGTAAAAAAAATGAGACCACGATAAATAATTTCAAAACTTTTCCCACCTTTAATGTGACCTATAACCTGGACAATTCAGTTGAAAAACAAGCAAATCTGTTCAGGGGAAAAACATAAATAAAAAACATACAATAAGCCGGTTGCATAAGTGTGCAGCTCGTCTCAATTCAGATAAGAGCATATTTCATTATGGAAGTACGGTGGACTGTTCCTTTAAACTAATACTTTGTTGAAGCACCTTTTGATTTAATTACAGCATTCAGTCTTTTTGGGTTCACACCTGCCATCAATTAAAATGACTCTGATTAACCCCAAATAAAGTTCAGACATTTACTCAGTTGCATCCTCCAGCAAAAGCCAGCATTCATAGAGAGCTTACAAAGCATCAAAGGGATCTCATTGTTGAAAGGTATCAGTCAGGAGAAGGGTACAAAAACATTTCCACGGCATTAGATATACCATGGAGCACAGTGAAGACCGTCATCAAGAAGTGGAGAAAACATGGGACAACAGTGACATTACCGAGAACTGGACGTCCCTCCAAAACTGATGAAAAGACAAGACGAAAACTGGTCAGGGAGGCTGCCGAGAGGCCTACAGCAACACTGAAGGAGCTGCAGGAATTTCTGGCAAGTACTGGTTGTGTACTACATGTCATAACAATCTCCTGTATTCTCCGTATGTCTGGACTATGAGGTAGGGTCAAGGAAAAACATCCAGGCCCGGATAAATTTTGCAAAAGAAAATACATCAACTCTCCCAAAAGCATGTGGGAAAATGTGTTATGGTCTGATGAAACCAAGGTTGAACTTTTTGGCCACAATTCCAAAAGGTGTGTTTGGTGCAAAAACAACACTGCGCATCACCAGAAGAACACCATACCCACGGTGAAGCATGGTGGTGGCAGCATCGTGTTTTTGGGTTGTTTTTCTTCGGCTGGAACAGGGGCTTTAGTCAAGGTGGAGAGAATTACAGTATGAACAGTTCTGAATACCAGTCAATTTTGGCCCAGAACCTTCAGGTGTCTGCTAGAAAGCTGAAGATGAAGAGGAATTTCATCTTTCAGCATGACAATAACCCCAAAAAAGTTTTGGAACGGCCCAGCCAGAGCCCAGACCTAAATCCAGTTGAAAATCTGTGGGGTGACCTGAAGAGGGCTGTGCACAAGAGACGCCCTCACAATCTGACAGATTCGGAGCGCTTTTGCAAGGAAGAGTGGGCAAATATTGCCAAGTCTAGATGTGGCAGGCTGATAGACTCCGACCCAAAAAGACTGAATGCTGTAATTAAATCAAAAGGTGCTTCAACAAAGTATTAGTTTAAGGGTGTGCACACTTATGCAACCAGCTTATTGTAATTTTTTTTTTTTAAATGTTTCCCCCAATCAAATTTGTTTTTCAATTGAATTATTTATCGTGGTCTTTTTTTTTTTTTTTTTAATTCATTTGTTTTATTTATTTTTACATCAGAAAAACCTATCATTTTAACGGGGTGTGTACACTTTTTTTTTTTTTAATATCCACTGTACGGATAGGTCACGGACTACAGATTACGGAAATATAATAAAGGATATAAAATGCAGAGTGGTTACAGATTTTAATGCGGATGCTAGTAATTTACGGATTAGTCACGGATGTTTCAGTATATTACGGATTTCATACAGATGATGCATCACGGATGGTTAATTTTATGGACGTCACAAAGATTGTCTCCACGGTGACGTTATCTGCCTGTGGTAGCTACATGATGGAGGTAGACGCACCAGATAAAGTTGAGCCAATACTAACTCCTCGCCAGACGAGTCTTTCCATAAGAGATGTGGAACATCTAATTAATATTAGAGAACATGACTCTGAAATGCCGTTTGTGCCAAAAGGGGGTGACGTTTACGTATTTCACCCAAAGACTGATGTAGAAAGTAGTGATTGGGTAGCAGATGGTCACAGGTAAATTATAATAATAAAAAAAGGATACAAAATACGGAGTGGTTACGGATTTTAATACGGATGCTAGTAATTTACGGATTGGTCACTTACGGATTGGTTATGGGTTTCATACGGATGATGAATCATGGATAAAACAAATCAAGAAGTCTAAAACAATTAAATGTTTGGACTGCCAGAGTTCATAATTAAAATATCTTGGCTGCATTTATATGTTTACCTTATTAATTAATTTGCAGTAGTGCAAATTGTTCCTCTCACTCAGGATCTTTCTACTACTACTACTACTACTACTACTACTTATTATTCTCCTAACGTTATTTTAGGATGTTATTTCTCCTTCAAGTTACTATGACTTTTGGTGCTGATCTGGATCACCGAACCGGAATGATCCATGAAAAACGGGCTTTTTTTCCTC
The DNA here is from genome assembly GCF_027579695.1 of Neoarius graeffei. Classification (NCBI taxonomy): domain Eukaryota; kingdom Metazoa; phylum Chordata; class Actinopteri; order Siluriformes; family Ariidae; genus Neoarius; species Neoarius graeffei. Next base: position 15,509,497 of record NC_083580.1, read on the forward strand.
ACTAAGCGTCGTTCTGGATCTATAGGGTACGGTGACCAGACGTCATGGTTTGTAAGAGCTAGCACAAATCACTGTGACTTTAGTCACAGTTTATTATTATTATTATTATTATCCTATTGTTTTTTAGGATGCTATTTCTCCCTCAGTTTTCAACCAATCATCACCCAATTTCACGTGAATACTTTTGAGCTGAATTATGTTGCTATGACTTTTGGTGCCGATGTGGATCACTGATCCGGAAATATCCATAAAAAATGGGATGTTTTTCAATGACTTAACTCTGTCAATTTTCATGATTTTTTTTTTTTTTTTAATCAGGGTTTTTTTTGGGGGGGGGGGGGTTCAGGGCAGCAGGGTGCAACTTTTTCTCACTAATACCCCTTTTCCACCAAATCAGTTCCAGGGCTGGTTCGGGGCCAGTGCTGGTGCTGGTTCACAACTCCATTCAACTTGCGAGCCAGCTGAGAACCAGTTTGCTTTTCCATAGCTCGCGGTGCTAAGGGGAGCCACGTCAGCTACGTTGCTGCGTTTGCATAAACCTTGGCGCGAACATCGAAGCAACAACAACACGGAGAAGAAGAAGCAGCAGCAGCAACAACAACAATAATAATGGATGACTTCGCGTTTGTACAGCTGCTGCTTCTTGTCGCTTAAAAATGGCGACCTTTCGCGGTCTTGCTATTGTTGTTGGTCTTAACAACTCCGCCCCCCCCGCTGACGTAAACGGTTCCTTCCTCTGGCCCAGCAAAGAGCTGGTGCTAGCCTGGAACCGTTTTTTCTGGCCCCAGAGCCAGTTCTTTGTCAGTGGAAACAGAAAACCCGGTTCCAAACCAAGCACTGGCCCCGAACCAGCCCTGGAACTGCTTTGGTGGAAAAGGGGCACAAGCATCATTCTGTCTCTTACTGTTCTGGATCTGTAGGGTACGGTGACCAGATGTCTCGGTTTGTAACAGCTAGCGCAAAGTGCTGTGACTTCAGCCACAGACTCTATATAATTCACTATCAATATTCCATGGAAAAATCACATTTATGAATAAAGGATCCGTACTTTATATTACTTTTTTATATTCCGTCACTCGTCCGTGTTATTTTGTAAACAGTGTGATCAGGCAAAAGGAGAATGTGTGTTGTTAGGAACAGGGTGTTTAAAAACTGGGTGAAGAAAAGTGAAACGGTTATAGAGGGACCATTTGTTGACTTGACTAAGAATTCATTTCAACAGAAATTCAGGTGCCTACAAGAGAACTTGAAGCGGGAATAAATGGTCTTGGATCTTGTTTTCTGCAAAGAATTATGGTACAAATGGATCACAGATTCTTTGATTTAGTTCGAAATGAGCAACAGCAGCATTTCATCCATACAGTAGTGGTTCACACAGTTTAACGCCACACTTTGACTGCATTCAGCCTGATGAATGTGCACGTGCGACAGTCATTAGTAACTGTCTGGTTACTAAACAGTGCGGCACTTTAAATAAGGCCTCTAGATAGTTTGTTTATATTTGTTTGTTCATGCTGACAGTGCTGGGGTTTCTGCCTATCTCTGGGTGGACCTTCACGGTTTAAGCCTTGCCCATGTCTGGTTTAAATCCAGATAGAGAGACAAATATTTGTAGCACTAAACAGATAAAGATAGCGGCGTTGCACTACACCCCTAGCAGACACGCAGGAGTTCAGGCGAATAACATGGAACTGTTCAGAGAAGCCTCATGGTAAGGGAGCCAAGCTAAACATAGGAAAACATTCTGTGATGATTCTTTCTAAGGTTAGCGCTTTCACCATACTTTTGCTTTGTCGGTCGGTTGCTAAGAATTGTTCAAAAACGACGTTTACGCTTGAGCAAAGTTTAATACGTGTGGTTTTGCGTATCAGGTGTTTGTGTAAATGCGTATACAGAAAAAATGACAAAGCTAACGTTTCGCTGTGGTAGGGATAATGGAGAGAAAGAAGTCGTAGTAAAGTACTGGACGTGATGGCGTATTCACTGAGGATCATTTGTTGCAGTATTACCCTGACTCACATTGCCTTGTTGCCTAATGGCAAAGTTGTATGCGCTGAACAGTTCTGACTTGCGACGGTTTAATGCAGTTTTCACTTGGGTTGGCGAATATCAAGAGGGCACCGAGGTGAAATTGGCACGAAAGGGCCTTTTTTTTTTTTTTGGCAGCTGTATTTTGCCCTTGGATTTCAGTCTGAGCTACTCCTGGTAAGTAAACTTTTTTTTGCAAGAAAAAGCACTTGTTTGGGGGCGTCATGGCTCAATTGGATAAGGCGTCATACCATAAATCCAGGGACCCGGGTTCGATTCCGACCCGAGGTCATTTCCCGATCCCTCCCCGTCTCTCTCTCCCGCTCATTTCCTGTCTCTACACTGTCCTATCCAATAAAGGTGGAAAAAGCCCCCCAAAATATCTTTAAAAAAAAGCACTTGTTTGCATTCATTTAAAAAAAAAAAAAAAAGGAATGAATATTGTTGTACTTGCACGTGGGAGAACTGGCCCAAGAGAGCTCATTAGAATATTATGGAGAAGTAGCCATGAGCCATGATGGAGGTGTCGGTGTTATGGGATACACTTTCTTGATCAACCGATCAGAGTTTGCTTGATACGTCACGCTGCAGATTTGAGATTTTGGACGCGTGCATATTGGCACCTCTACAGACTATGCTTACCCATAATCCCCCTCTCTTGCTGCACACATATGTTTACGTGCAGCTATGCAGAAATATTAATCAGCTTTAAAGTAAGCTTGCTCCAGATCGGTCCTGATTGCTTTATGTTGAAAGGTGAAAAATGCTGAGAAATTATACACTCACCGACCACTTTAATAGGAACGTGTTCTTGAGTCTAAGGGTGTATTCAGACCAGGATAGTTCGATAGTTCACTTGCTTTGGTCCGAACCAAATGTTTTTTTTTATTTTTTCATTTTGGTGCGGTTCACTTTCACACTGTACATTTTAGTAAGCGGACCAAAATCTGTCAACAAAGCCACGCGCCCCGAGGTCGTTCAGCTATTGGTCAGAGACGACACGCGCACAAAGCGTTAAGTTCAAAAGTAGTCATGGACGCTTCCCGTGCTGTTATTCTTTTTAATGTCATCAAAGCTATATCTTTTTTCCAGTTTTTACTAGGGCTGGGTATCACCAGATACCTCACGATACGATACTATGGCGATATTTTGCCCACGATAACGATAATATCACGGTACAGCGATTCTGCGATAATCGATATATTGCAAGAAATTTCAACCACATCACGATATCTGTGTCACTGAAGAAAATCAGAATTTATTGACCACTGTAAAATTACATTTCACATACATAACTACACACTCTTACCAGACATATATTTATCTCTATTCCACTGCTGGCAAAACCAAGAGTTGCTTCACTACAACATACAGAAAATTCCCATTTCTGTGCTAGTATTCTCAACTTTTCTGTAAGCATGGACACATCAGTGCTGCTTAACAAGCAGAATCAAATTGTTTTATGAAAACTTAAAACTTGCACTGCAGACTGCACATACATTTCAGTGCTAACACTAATTAGGGCCCGAGCCCTATGGGCGAAGGCCCTATTGTTCTTGTAAGAGTTCACTATTATTATTCTTCCGTCTTCTTCTTCTTCTTCTTCTTCTTCTTCCGTCTTCTTCTTCTTCTTTATTTTTCTCCGCTGTTGGGCCATTTTCGGGGCGCTTGCCATGGGCGAAAACGCACGAAATTTGGCACCAGTTCCGAGAATTGCCACCGCTACTCAGAACCAGAAGCCCAAACTTGGCCGGGGCTCAGGGCCTCTATAGCGCCCCCTAAGTCGTTGTGATTTTGGCCTCCCGCATTAAGGTGCCTGGGTGCCATGTAGTTTGTAGTACTGGCATGCCATTTGGTACGCATATGTATCTCACTAAGCCGGACAAAAATGTAATGCCTATGCATTAGCCACGCCCAACAGGAAGTGAGGTAATTTCACTTTTGTGCGAAATGCATGGCCACGAAGACGGCGCAACTCCTCCTAGACCGTTCATAGGAATGTCACCAAAATTGATACACATCATCTACAGACATGGCTGACAAAAGTTACTAAATACGTTTCACGTAGGATTAACCGTTCAGAAGTTATACGTCAATCAATTTTCGATGCAAAATTTTACATGCTAAAAAATTCATAACAAATCATCTGATTGCTCAAAACTGCTCATACTTCACACGCAAATCACTCATTGGGCATCTGACGTTACCCAATTTCTGTGATATTTCGCCACTGGGGGCGCTATTTTTGGGCAAAAATTCCAATCTTTCCTCACATTTGGTCAAACTTCACGGCCACCCTCTTACTACCTCCCATGTCATGTATACCTCGTTTTGGAAATTTTCGTCCATGGGGGGCGCTGTTTTTGGCCGACGCAATTGCTCCAAAACGGGTTTTTGGTAAATAATTCCATAATGCTTTTCCTTCACACCACTACCTTGTGACAGTACGTTGCTGTTGTAGACACTTATTTTTCCAACTCATAATCGCTCATGTACAGCATAGCGCCACCTACTGACATGGGAAAAACCAAAAAATTTATTCTTCAAAAATCTATATCTCATCTTCTATTTACTCAATTGTCATCAAACTTCATACGCAAACTCTTCATAGCTCACTTGACGTCTACGCCAAATTTTGTGCACTTTCGCCCCTGGGGGTGCTGGTTATGGCAAAAATGATATTGCAGCTTCTGATTTGTCAAACTTGCCAAGCAAACTCTTTACAAGACCCTTATTGGGGTGCTTGCCATGGTCGACAACGCACGAAATTTGGCTCCTTTTTCTTAGACTGCCACCGCTACTGAGAACCAGAAGCCCAGATCCAGGCGGGCCTCAGGGCCTCTATAGCGCCCCCTAACTCGTTGTGATTTTGGCCTCCCGCATTAAGGTGCCTGGGTGCCATGTAGTTTGTAGTAGTGGCATGCCATTTGGTACGCATGTATATCTCACTAAGCCGGACAAAAATGTAATGCCAATGCATTAGCCACGCCCAACAGGAAGTGAGGGAAGTTCACTTTTGTGCGAAATGCATGGCCACGAAGACGGCGCAACTCCTCCTAGACCGTTCATAGGAACGTCACCAAAATTGATACACATCATCTACAGACATGGCTGACAAAAGTTACTAAATAGGTTTCACGTAGCATAAACCGTTCAGAAGTTATACGTCAATCAATTTTCAATGCAACATTTTACATGCTTAAAAATTCATAAATCTTCAAATTGTTCAAAACTGCTCATACTTCACACGCAACTCACTCATTGGGCATCTGACATGTTACCCAATTTCTGTGATATTTCGCCACTGGGGGCGCTATTTTTGGGCAAAAAATCCAATCTTTCCTCAAATTTGGTCAAACTTCACGGCCACCCTCTTACTACCTACCATGTCATGTATACCACATTTTGGGAATTTTCGTCCATGGGGGGCGCTGTTTTTGGCCAAAGCAATTGCTCCAAAACAGGTTTTTGGTAAATAATTCCATAATGCTTCTCCTTCATGCCACTACCTTGTGATAGTACGTTGCTGTTGTAGACACTTATTTTTCCAACTCATGATCGCTCATGTACAGCATAGCGCCACCTACTGACATGGGAAAAACCAAAAAATTTATTCTTCAAAAATCAATATCTCATCTTCTATTTTCTCAATCTTGATCAAACTTGATACGCACACTCTTAACAGGTCACCTGACATATGTGCCAAATTTTGTGAACTTTTGCCACTGGGGGCGCTGTTTTCAGGCAACAATTTATATCTCGGCTTCTGATTGGTCAAACTTGATCAAACTTGACAAAACAACTCTTCATAGGTCCCTTGACATGTATACCAAATTTGGTGAACTTTCACCACTGGGGGCCCTCATTGCGCTGTAGCAGTTGCAGGAGAGGTGTTTACAATCATGAGGCACCAGGAGTATGTTGTTTTGGTTGCCTTAAACACACATGACTTGTGGGCAATGGGTAGGCAGTCGGGAGCAAGTGTTGTAGCGTTACATACAGACTAATAGATGTCTAACAGAAGACAATCCTATGTAGCTATAGCTTGGTCACTGATGAGGTAAATACATTAATTTGGTTGGGAAGCCATGGCATAAAATGTTCTGTCCATGACAACATCTCAGCGCACCGTGTACTCTGTGTCCAATTCTGTGCTTTGTCGCCATTGTGGGAGTAATGTCTCTTGCCGAAGAAGCTGTGGAAGGTATTTCGCGGGGACGCGTGCCCCCGCCCCCCTTGGCCGCTGGCGCGAGGGCCCGTCGAGGCCGCTTGCGGCTTTAATATCAATTTGTTCTTCGTAAACTTGAGAACATATACCGGAGAACATTTAACTTGTGCTTATTTTGCAGGAACAACACACTGTCTGAAACACATTGAAAAGTGCAGTGGGCATCTTGCGCTATGTTCACACTGCAAGGCTTAATGCTCAATTCCGATTTTTTTGTGAAATCCGATTTTTTTTGTGAGGTCGTTCACATTAACAAATATATGCGACTTGTATGTGATCCTCAGTATGAATGAAAAGCGACCTAAAAGTGTTCCGCATGCACATTGCAGGATACGACGACGTCACACGCAGTGAGCATGGCCAGTGTTTACAGAAGTAAAACCGCCCGGTTGCGGTATGACTCATCCAATCTAGCTTGAATAGCTGCATCCCCCCAAATGGAAATCAGCTCCCTAACCTCTGCGTCCTTCCATTGAGAAGATTCAGAACCTTCACAGCCCGAAGCGTCCCTCGCATTGATGTCATGCGCAGGGGCGCAGATACGTTTTTTGAACTGGGAGGGACAAAAAACTGGGGGGGGACAAAGCTGCCAGCAAACCAACCCCAACCCCCGATATGCCTGTCAAACTTGTTGTTAGTAACCATAGCAACCAAGCTCGAGCTCACAACCTGTGCAGTCTGCGCAGCTCAACCAACCGAATATCAGTCTTTGTTTTGTTTTATGTGAGTTGTTGCAACTATGTATACACTGCCGTGCACCTCAATAAACCGAATGGTAATTAGTCTTTTGATTTTTCCGTGAGGTTTGCCTTATGCAAAGAAAGACAGCATCTCCCTATAAGTGGGGGGGACCGAACGAGGTGAATTTAAATCTGGGTGGGACGAGTCCCACCCTCTATCTGCGCCCGTGATTATGCGCCATGTTGTTGTAACTTTTTTGAGAGACCCGCCGCCTACTTCAGCGCAGAATAGTGACGTTTGTGGCTTGTTGATGACGTGTAAGTCGGATGAATGCGACCTGGCGGTTCAGACTGAAGTCGCATATGAAAAGAGCGGATAGGAATCGGAATTAGGACCACATATCCAAACGGCCTGGGTCGGATTTGAAAAAATCGGATCTGTGTCGTTCATATTGTCAATAAAAGATCGGATACAGGTCACATATGGGCGAAAAGATCGGATTTGAGTCACTTCAGCCTGCAGTGTGAACGTAGCCTTAGTCTCCCTGAGCACAATTATGAAACACAGTGCAGTGTGGGTCAGTGTCCACACACTGAAACTGAATTGAAACCTCAGTGAATCATGTTTCTTCTGAACTTAGAGTAAATACTCAAAATAAAATGCAGTGTCTCACACACACTAAAATTGAAAATGCAAAATAAAGTGCAGCTTCTTGCCTTTGGCCTTAAATGACAAAATTAAGTTCACAGTTACAGTAAGTCACACATCACTGAAGTAGACGGGAGGACTTTGGCGCTGTCCAGTGTAGTTTGCTTCGGGTCGGGTTTCAGCGGCTCCGGCTGAGCTAATATGTCGGGGTGGTGTCGTGCTAAGTTAGTTCGCAAGTTTGTTGTGTTACCTGAATAACTAATTGGAGCGAAACAGGTTTTGCAGAGTGCATACTCTTTGTCCGGCTCACTGTTTTTTTTTTCTCCTTTCCTTTGGAATCCAAAGTGCCTCCAAACATCTGCCTTAAAGTTCGGCGGCGTCTCTAGGTTTACGTTAACGGCCATGCTTGCTTGTTTTTTTTCCTCACTGCAACCACCGGGAAAAAAGAGAAGACGAAGAGTGCCTTGCAGTGAGGGAGTGGCACAGCGACACCTCGCGGAGCGGAGGTGCGGAAGTCGTACTGGATTTACAACCCGTCTGAAACATGATTTATTATTTGAAAAAATATCGATATTCAAATTTTGAGTATCGATATTGAATCGGAAGACAAAGTATCGCGATATATCGCCGTATCGATATTTTTGCACACCCCTAGTTTTTACTGTTTTCACAGTTGTGCGATTACTATGCTGTTGTACAAGTAATTTATCGACGACGACAAAGGGCAAGGTGGCTACGGAGGATAGCGCTGATGAGCGCACATCATGTTGTGACAATTCTGGCTCTTCACGCAATAGATGAATTTCTTTTTTGCGTCGCTAGTACCGCCACTTTTTGAAAGAATGTCCCTCATTTTAATGTAGGTCTGACGGAGTTTCTTCACTTTTAGCCGACATTGTTCTGGGGAGCGCGTGAACCCCTTCTCCTTCATTTTCTCACTGAATACAGCAAACACGTCGGCATTTTTGTGCGTTCTCTCCAAAAGCTCAGATATGTGGACATCTGCCCATATATCCACAAGGGTACGCGTTTCTTCCTCGGCCCACGTTTGCCCCCTTCTCATTTTTTGTACTCGCCTACCACTGGTGACTGAACGACCCTTGACAACCGAAACAGTGTTTGCACTTTGCGGTGGAGTGTCAAGACTCTGTTTCCCATAATGCTCGACAAACGACGGAAGCTCCCGAGGTACAAAAAAGCAAAACTGTCAGATTAGGTCAGGTCTGTTTTCACACCTCCAAAAGATCCGCACCAGGGTTCCTTTGGTCCGGACCGAGTCCGACCTTGCAGCTCGGTCTCGATCCGCTTGTTTGGTCCGGACCAGAGTTCGGTGGTTTGTATTCAGACCAACCCAAAAGGTCCGGACCAAGGGAAATTTGGTTCGTTTGGTCGTTTGGTCCGGACCAAACAACGTACAGTAGGTGTGAATACGCCCTAAGATCCCTGTTCTTGGCTGGCAGGAGTGGAACCCAGTGTGGTCTTCTGCTGTTGCATGCGGATAATATTAGGAGTTTTGATCACTTTCCTGTAAGAGATGCGTGGACAAGATAACGGTTGTACGAGGTAATGTACAAATCCTTCTGTTTAGGCATGGGTAGTGGGAGTGGCCTTGTTCACGATTGGTCATGCTTAGATTTGCCCACTTAAAAAAAAAAAAACAGCGAGAACAGATGATTTCTACTGAATAACAACAATAATCATACTAATAATTAGAGATGCGTAAATACATTTTTTTAAACCAAGCGCAAGTTATTGTTTCTTGGTACTTACCGATACCAAATGAGTAACCTACTTAGTGTTAAAGGAACAGTCCACCGTATTTCTATAATGAAATATGCTCTTACCTGAATTGAGACGAGCTGCTCCGTACCTATCCGAGCTTTGCGCGACCTCCCAGTTAGTCAGATGCAGTCCGACGCACTGTCATTCCTGTTAGCAATGTAGCTAGGCTCAGTATGGCCAACGGTATTTTTTGGGGCTGTAGTTAGATGTGACCAAACTCTTCCGCGTTTTTCCTGTTTACATAGGTTTATATGACCAGTGATATGAAACAAGTTCAGTTAAAAAAATAGAAACGTAGCGATTTTCTATACTATGGAAAGTCCGCACTATAATGACAGGCGTACTAACACCTTCTGCGCGCTTCGGCAGCGCATTGATACGGAGCTCAGATATCAATGCGCTGCCGAAGCGCGCAGAAGGTGTTAGTACGCCTGTCATTATAGTGCGGACTTTCCATAGCATAGAAAATCGCTACGTTTCAATTTGTGTAACTGAACTTGTTTCATATCACTGGTCATATAAACCTATGTAAACAGGAAAAACGCGGAAGAGTTTTGTCGCATCTAACTACAGCCCCAAAAAATACCATTGGCCATACTGAGCCTAGCTACATTGCTAACAGGAGTGACAGCGTGTCTGACTGACTGGGAAGTCGCGCAAAGCTCGGATAGGTACGGAGCAGCTCGTCTCAATTCAGGTAAGAGCATATTTCATTATGGAAATACGGTGGACTGTTCCTTTAATCAATCAAGTTTATTTGTATAGCACTCAACAATAGAGATTGTCGCAAAGCAGCTTTAAGCCTCGGTCACAACCAGCCGTACATGCTCCTACGGCCGGTCTACGTGCAAAAAACGCAAGAAAGGCACGGAGGGCGCGTGTGTGACGTGCTGATTTTCGAGCCGTAGACTGGCCGCAGAGGTTCTTTGTCATGTCAAACAAACTCTACGGGCGCTTACTTTTTTTCAGGTTGCAAGACAAACTTACGGCCAACGTGCGTCTTTCTCCATGAACAAAAAAAACGCAGCGATTTGGGAAACGCCAAAAATCGCATGGCCAAAAAATCATACGTCCGGCTGTGACCTGGGCTTTACAGAAAATTAAAGACTTTGAACATGAGCTAATTTTATCCCTGATGAGCAAGCCTGTGGTGACCGGTGGCAAAGAAAAACTCCCTCAGATGACACGAGGAAGAAACCTCAAGAGGAACCAGACTCAAAAGGGAACCCATCCTCATCTGGGTGAGAACAGACAGCATGATTATAAATAACACTCTTCTATAATGGTGTCTTATAGAGTCACGAAGTATAACTGTGAAAGCAGGAAATTCATTATAGTTATCTCATGAAGTCTGTTTTGTTGAAGTTATAAACTGTTCATTGATGGAGACTTACAGTGTTCAGCGTAAATGAGTGCACCCCCTTTGAAAAGTAACATTTTAAACAATATCTCAATGAACACTAACAATTTCCAAAATGTTGACAAGACAAAGTTTAATATAACATCTGTTTAACTTATAACATAACATGAAAGTAAGGTTAATAATATAACTTGGATTACACATTTTGTCAGTTTTACTCAAATTAGGGTGGTGCAAAAATGAGTACACCCCACAACAAAAACTACTGCATCTAGTACTTTGTATGGCCTCCATGAATTTTAATGACAGCACCAAGTCTTCTAGGCATGGAATGAACAAGTTGGCGGCATTTTGCAACATCAGTCTTTTTCCATTCTTCAACAATGACCTCTTTTAGTGACTGGATGCTGGATGGAGAGTGATGCTCAACTTGTCTCTTCAGAATTCCCCATAGGTGTTCGATTGGGTTCAGGTCAGGAGACATACTTGGCCACTGAATCACTTTCACCCTGTTCTTCTTCAGAAATCCAACAGTGGCCTTAGATGTGTATTTAGTCATGTTGGAAAAGTGCACGATGACCAAGGGCACGGAGTGATGGTAGCATCTTCTCTTTCAGTATAGAGCAATACATCTGTGAATTCATGATGCCATCAATGAAATGCAGCTCCCTGACACCAGCAGCACTCATGAAGCCCCAGATAAGGACACTGCCGCCACCATGTTTCACTGTAGGCATCATGCATTTTTCTTTGTATTCCTCACTTTTGCGACGCCATACAGTTTTGAAGCCATCAGTTCCAAAAACATTTCTCTTGGTCTCATCACTCCATAGTATAGAGTCCCAGTAGTCTTCATCTTTGTCATAGTCTTCATCTTTGTCATAGATGGCTGCAGTTCCATCTTTCTTAAATTTTTGTACCACTTTTGCTACAGTATTCTGACTGATAAGTAAAGCTTTGCTGATCTTCTTGTAGCCTTCACCTTTGTGGTGTAAAGAAATTATTTTCTTTGGGGAATTCTGAAGAGACACGTTGAGCATCACTCTCCATCCAGCATCCAGTCACTAAAAGAGGTCATTGTTGAAGAATGGAAAAAGACTGATGTTGCAAAATGCCGCCAACTTGTTCATTCCATGCCTAGAAGACTTGGTGCCGTCATTAAAAATCATGGAGGCCATACAAAGTACTAGATGTAGTAGTTTTTGTTGTGGGGTGTACTCGTTTTTACACCACCCTAATTTGAGTAAAACTGAAAAAATGTGTACTCTAAGTTATATTATTAACCTTACTTTCACGTTATAAGTTAAACAGATGATATATTAAGCTTTGTCTTGCCAACATTTTGGAAATTGTTTGTGTTCATTGAGATATTGTTTAAAATGTTACTTTTCAAAGAGGGTGCACTCATTTATGCTGAGCACTGTAAGTGCAAAACTGTTCATGACAACTGCAGTCCTAAAGTCGTCATGTCAGCTGTAGTCCTCAGCCATCGTAGCAAAACTGTACTGTAAGTGTCCAGGGCCGTCTTCCAAGTGCGACTTTCGAGTGCGATGTGAAGAGACTCCAGCCAGAAGTAGGGCATCAGGATGGATCAGGCAGGTCTGAGGAGCAGACGAGGTCAGCATCACTGGTGTCTCCGGATTGACATTTAACTCAACAGAGAGGGAAGAGATGGGGAGGAGAGAGAGAGAGAGAGAGAGAGAGAGAGAAACCCAGTCGGGTGTCGTGGATGCCACTGAACGTTTTATTTAGCTCTGTTCATGTTCGAAGTGAATAATCTAGCTATTTGTGCACTTGTTGCCTTTGATGGAGAGGAGCATTATCTGCTTAGGAAAAGCGCTTCTAGACAGCTGTAAGTAAAATACGTTTCACTGTCTTGGTTGTGCCAGAATGCCTCATTGTCAAAGTGGCAGATTATCAAGAACAGCATCTTGGGTAAGAGCTGTTATTTTCACTCCGCTAGTGTTGTCTGTAAACATTGTTTTCTCACCTAGCAAGCGTCTGCTCCTAGTAATGAACTCACGCTGAATGTTGAAGATGAAGTATCAAGGTGCAGGAGAATGTTGTAGTAGCCCTCATTTGATATTTTCTTCGAGCACAGTTTATAGTCTGCTTTGTGTTTATTGCCATTGTTAATTGTGAAATACATGCAGATTACGGTCATTTGTTACCTCGCCAGCAACGGAGTAAACAGGGTGAGGTATTGTAATCCGTGCCATTTGTTTGTGTGTCTGTCTGTCTGTCAGCAATCTCGCGTCTAGACAGTTGCACCGATTGACTTCAGCAGGGCTCTACATTACATTAACTTGGAGACATGGTTGCCCATTCGGGCAACCGTTTGTAGAAATCTGGTTGCCTGAACTCAGAACATGGTTGCCCAAATATTACATCTTATTATTTATTTATTTATTATTCAACCTTCGCAGACACTGTCTGTATCAACAAGCATTGACACTAGCGCCCCGTGCGAGTAATGCGGTAATTAGTCATGTAGTGAAGGACATACCAATATTCAGTCCCCCCAGGATTTCGCGGGCCTTTTTTCTGATTGTTGTGGGCTAAAATGTCTGATGTTGCGGGGGGTTTTCCAAAAAATTGCCATGAAAGTTGTGGTGTTTTTTAGGTTTTTGTTGCGATTACATTGCGGGAGGAAGTGAAAGTTGCGAGAAATTGTTGCGATTTTCTCTTTTTGTGATTAAAATTGAGTGATATGTTAAATATTAAGTTATTACTGAAAAACTATTGATTAAAAAAACAAAAGACGCTGAGAAATGGTCCTATAAACAACTTTACCAATATAAAAGATTACCAGGACGACAAAAATGCAGAAAAATAGGCTTTACTTATCCAAATGCACCTGTTGGTTCAAAAGTTAAAGTGCAGAGAACCTCACAGCACAACATGAAGTTACCTTAAAATATAATATAAATGCCTCAGCTTTCATGTAAGAAAAAAACCTATTAATACTAGTGCTGTGTGCAGGCAGTCTCTCCTGAAGACTAAATTAAACAATAATTATAAACTAATAAAATAAATGGCTCAGGCTTCATAGAAGAAAAAAAACAATTTGAACAGAATCTCACAGTATGATGCTGAAGCTGCCTAAACAATGGAAAATAAAATACCATTTTGGCAAAAATGTTGGCATCCATTAATTTCTTGTATTAAGTAAAAAAAAAAAATGTAAAGTGCACACAGTCCTTCACTGTAAACATAACACACTTTCAGTAACAGAATTTAAGCCTATATAAACACTGACTCGCGCATCATGCAATGTTGCCAGATACTGCTGACGTTTTCCAGCCCAAAATATGTTCAAAACCCGCCAAAATGCACTTAAAACTGCCCAATCTGGCAACACTGCGCACATGCTGCTTCTCTTGAACGTATACACGGAAGTAAGGCGGAAGGTAGTTTGTCGACGTCACCTCAAGACGACGCCAACGATTGGTCAAATTTGCGGGAAAGTTGCGGTGATTGGATATAATTGCAACACCGCCCTGAATTCGCGGGGATTGGTTGAATTTGCATTGAAGTTGCAAATCGCAACATCGCGAAATCCTGGAGGGTCTGAATAGAACACTGAATATGCATTACGCGATAATTATTAGCAATGGGAAACTGCATTGCGAGCCCGCGATGTGCAAATGTGAATTCCGCTAGTTTTTGAACATCCCATAATGATAACATGGACGCAGTCTTTGAGTCAAACAATCGCAAATTGTGATGGAATTTCATCATAATATGAATGAATAAGCATCGTTTTTCACGCAAGTTGACATATTTGGGTAGTTGCCCGATCGGGCAAGCATTTGTGAGAGTCTGGTTGTCCGAATCTATTGAATGGCTGCCCCGGGCAATCGGGCTACTGTTAATGTCGAGCCCTGTTCAGATTTTCAGGGTTGGTCCGTACCGTAGATTACCCCCAAAATTTAATCAGGTAACCTGGTCAAGGTCACCGGAAAGATCAAGCTCTCGGTCAAAATAACATTTTCCATTATAACTCAAAAACAGTTGCTGATAGACAGATGTTTACTATTCTGAGCATATGGCCTTTAATTTAGCACCATGATCTGTGACCTTCAAAGGTCAAACTCAAGGTCACGTATTTTCAGAGGGCTGCAACTTAAAAACAGTTGATGGTAGACCGATATTTACCGTTATCAACTTGTAGGAAGTGCCATATGGGCTTTCATTTGGCACCTTGAGTGACCTTGAAAGGTCAAACTGAAGGTTATGGGTTTTCAAAGGGCTATAACTTTTAAAATGGTTCATGATAGCCAGATGATTACTATTATCAACATGTAAGTCGTACCATATGGGCTTTCAGTTGCCACCATGACCTTTGACCTTGAATGACTTTGAAATGTCAAACTCAAGGTCATGGATTTTCATAGGACTATAACCTGACAGCTGGCGATTGAGAAACATTACTGTTATCAACACATAGGTATAAAATAAGTGGTGCCAGGCGAGGTTTGTTTTGCCTGGCAACACTTGTTTTCTGTTCATTTGCATAACAGGGTACACTATAGTTACATTTACATTACATAACACAGGTGTGGGGCGGCACGGTGGTGTAGCGGTTAGCGCTGTCGCCTCACAGCAAGAAGGTACGGGTTCGAGCCCCGTGGCTGACGAGGGCCTTTCTGTGCGGGGTTTGCATGTTCTCCCCGTGTCCACGTGGGTTTCCTCCGGGTGCTCCGGTTTCCCCCACAGTCCAAAGACATGCAGGTTAGGTTAACTGGTGACTCTAAATTGACCGTAGGTGTGAATGAGAGTGTGAATGGTTGTCTGTGTCTTCCCTGGTGCAAATCCTACACAGGATCCTGTAAGATCCTGTAGGATCCTATAGGATCTTATTTAGGAATGGGATCCTGAATAGGATCCTACATAGGAACAGGATCCTATTTAAGATCCTGAATAGGATCCTGTGTAGAAATAGGATCCTGCACAGGATTACATTCCTATTTAAGATCCTAAGTAGAAATAGGATCCTATATAAGATCCTGTGCAGAATCCTAAATAGGATCCTAGAAGGAGCCAAAATCTTGGAAGTGATAGGATCTTGAACATGATCCTGTATAAGATCTTGAAAAAGTATCAGGATCCTGTAAAAGATCCTAAGTAGGATCCTGAATAAGATCCTAGCTCATATGCTTCAGGATCCTAAGCAGGATCTTGTAGGATCTTAAACAAGATTTTGAGTGGGATCCTGAATAAGATCCTAACTCGAATGCTTCAGGATCCTAAGTAGGATCTTGTAGGATCTTAAACAAGATCTTGAGTGGGATCCTGAATAAGATCCTAACTCAATTGCAGCAGGATCCTGTGTAGGATCTTTTAGGATCTTAAACAAGATCTTGAACAGGATCCTAACTGGATACCAACAGGATCCTGGGTATGTTCTTGTAGGATCTTAACAAGATCCTAAGTAGGATCCTGAATAAGATCCTAACTGGATACCAACAGGATCCTGAGTAGGTTCTTGCCGAACGAATTCCCAATACTCTGATTCAGCAAATTCAGGGTAGCATGGAAACAAGGCTTGCTAGCCCTAAATTCTTGAATAGATAGTGCATTTAAAGTTTTTTTGCGAGGTTTTTTTTAAACTTAAATAAATATCCTTCTGTACAAGAGCAGAAGAGGGCTCACACATACTATGTGATTTAGGGTTTAAGCTAAATATGATGACCTTTATTTCAACAAACTATAATAATGTGAATATGGAAGACAATTTTAACTATTCCATGATAATATTTCAGAGTTAGTTTTCATGAGTTTGCTTGAATAAAGTTATAAAGAGCAGTGTTCCATATTTATTCAACTATGAAACCTAGTACAATCAACAGCATGTTTGGTTGAAAAATAACCTTCGTAATAATGTGATTCATCTAAAAGCCCTGGTGCAAATCCTGGCCAGGATCCTAGCAGGATCTTACCAGGATCCTAACCAGGATCTTGTACAGGATCTGAAATATAATCCTAAAGGATCTTGTCCAAGATCCTGTAGGATGTTGTAGGATCCTGTACAGGATCCTGTAGGATGTTGTAGGATCCTGTACAGGATCCTGTAGGATCCTGTACAAGATCCTGTAGGATATTGTAGGATCCTTCACAAAATCCTGTAGGATCTTACCAGGATCCTATAGGATATTGTAGGATCCTTCACAAAATCCTGTAGGATCTTACCAGGATCCTATAGGATCCTGTACAAGATCCTGGTTAGGATCCTACAGGATCTTGTACAAGATCCTACAGGATCCTGTTCAAGATCCTGTAGGATCCTAACCAGGATCTTGTACAGGATCCTACAGGATCTTGTACAGGATCCTACAGGATCTTGGTAAGATCCTGGTAGGATCCTGGCCAGGATTTGCACCAGGGTATGTGTCAGCCCTGTGATGACCTGGCGACTTGTCCAGGGTGTACCCCGCCTTTTGCCCATAGTCAGCTGGGATAGGCTCCAGCTTGCCTGCGACCCTGTAGAACAGGATAAAGCGGCTACAGATAATGAGATGAGATGAACGCAGGTGTGTAACATCAGATGTTGATATATATTCAGCTGTTTCGTACAGTTATTTGCTTTTTAAATCGACAAATCCAACAATAGTTTTAATTTATGTTGAATTTCATATGTACGGTAATTTAAACCTTGGGAATCTTGACCCCCCCCCCCCCCCCCCCCCCCCCCCCCCCCAAGTTGGCCAATTTAACTTCCTACACATAACTCAGCATGATGGCTGATTCAGGGAGTAGTGCTTAGGGTTAAGAGTTTCATGATGATTGCAGGAAATTCGGAGGGGATAGAAGTCAACAGTGTAGGTAGGGTAAGAGGGTCCTACTGATATTAGAGGGTGTCTCCTCAGCATTTGGCAACACGCACACAATCAGGGCTGGACCAAACATGTGATTTACTGATGTAGATAGTACAGTGCAGTGCAGCACATGCAACAAATGTAATTAACCTGGGAGTCGTTTGCTAAATACGTTTGGTGTTAGAAATTAATGGCGCATTTAGTCAGTGTTTCTATTGGTGTTTCTGCCATTAAAAACACATGCTGCACACAAATGATTGTGGGGAATTGAAAGTCTGGTACCAACTGAGTCCTTGGCTTTCACAGTAAACAAACACTAATTCCAAGTAAAAGCGCTATACAACTTGTGATACAGCCGTACACTTTATCGGTAGCGTTACAGAATGTACAATTGATATGCAGTATGAAAGACTAAACAGCAAGAGGAAAGAATCCACAAAGGGAAGAGAGCCATCGATGAAGAAAGAGACTGAGAGGGGGAGAGAGAGAGAGAGTGAGGCGGAAAAAAATCAGCAAGATAAACAGTCTTCTAATGAAGGAGAGAGAGAGATCTCATGGCTCACTGCGCTGCAGTGCTGTCTGGGTAATTATCACAATTCCACCTGCTGTGACCCTCCACAGGGGTCAAAGTTTAGGAAGGAGGCTCCATCTGCTGAGGAAGAGCTCTTCCAGTGAAACGTTAACACGATACATTTAAAATATTTTAGAGCTTCCATCCTTAGTTGAATATGTTTCTAAAATGGCCAGCTTCATTTGAAAATATTCCAATTATATGTTAACCTACATCCCAAAACACCGATTCCATAAGAAACGGGTGCCTGTTCTTTTTATATCCAAGTTGATGTGACAGAAAAGCAGCGACTAAACTTCCAACCGTTTTAATGACTGACTGGTAGAGATAAGCACACTATTTTTGATTTTTGTTTACTGTTACTCTGTCAATTAAAAAAACATCCTGAATACATTAAAAAATTAAAATACGTAACATTTTTTCCTGGGCGGCACGGTGGTGTAGTGGTTAGCGCTGTCGCCTCACAGCAAGAAGGTCCTGGGTTCGAGCCCCGTGGCCGGCGAGGGCCTTTCTGTGTGGAGTTTGCATGTTCTCCCTGTGTCCGCGTGGGTTTCCTCCGGGTGCTCCGGTTTCCCCCACAGTCCAAAGACATGCAGGTTAGGTTAACTGGTGACTCTAAATTGACCGTAGGTGTGAATGTGAGTGTGAATGGTTGTCTGTGTCTATGTGTCAGCCCTGTGATGACCTGGCGACTTGTCCAGGGTGTACCCCGCCTTTCGCCCGTAGTCAGCTGGGATAGGCTCCAGCTTGCCTGCGACCCTGTAGAACAGGATAAAGCGGCTACAGGAGATGAGATGAGACATTTATTCCCACTATTTGGTCAGAAAAATGAGATTTTATAGGAATGGTGCTATGGTAAATGTAAACTAATACACTCGCCGGTCACTTTAATAAGAGCACGTTCTTGGTTGGCAGGAGCGGAACCCAATGTGGTCGTCTCCTGTCGCATGCTGAGATGCTTTTCTGCCCACCACGGTTGTCTCATCTCATCATCTCTAGCTGCTTTATCCTGTTCTACAGGGTCGCAGGCAAGCTGGAGCCTATCCCAGCTGACTACGGGCGAAAGGCGGGGTACACCCTGGACAAGTCGCCAGGTCATCACAGGGCTGACACATAGACACAGACAACCATTCACACTCACATTCACACCTACGGTCAATTTAGAGTCACCAGTTAACCTAACCTGCATGTCTTTGGACTGTGGGGGAAACCGGAGCACCCGGAGGAAACCCACGCGGACACGGGGAGAACACGCAAACTCCACACAGAAAGGCCCTCGCCGACCACGGGGCTTGAACCCGGACCTTCTTGCTGTGAGGCGACAGCGCTAACCACTACACCACCGTGCCGCCCCACCACAGTTGTAAAGAGTGATTTATATGAGTTGCTGTATCCTACCTGGCAGCTCGAACCAATCTGGCCATTTTCCTCTCACCTCTCTTCTCAACAAGGCATTTGTTTCCACCTACAGAACTGTCACTCATTCAGTGTCTCTTGTTTTCTGCACCATTCTGTCTGTATAAACTCTACAGACTGGTGTGTGAAAACCCCAGGAAGGAGATCAGCAGTTTCTGAAATACTCAAACCAACACCCATGCTACAGTGAAAGAAAGTCACACTGAGATCGCAATTTTTCCCGTTCTGATGTTTGAAGTGAACATGAACTGAAGCTCTTGATTTGTATCTGCGTGATTTGATGCATTGTGCTGCTGTCAAGGGGTCGGCTGATTAGAGAACTGCACAAAACAGCAGATGGATGGGTGTACCTAATAAAATGGCCTGTGAGAGTGTAGATTTTCCAAAATACAGCGCTTTGTTGTGATGGGCACGTTCGAGGAAACAACGTGACAAATGCTGATATAACTGCCATTGGATTCAATCCCGTGTCTCTACCAGCTAATCACAGTGGAGGTGGACAGTCAGTTGGGACGCTTTTGGATTACGAGAGCAAGCTGAAGTGCCTTTCCGATGCTCTGAAAGTGTTGGATGCTTGATGGTTGGAAGTATAAGATTAGTCTGTAACAGAGATGTCCGTAAGCGCCAGCAACCGGCGGTTTTCTCCGCCTACACAGACGGTCTGCGCCGGCTACTCGATCCCAGGAAAAAAAAAAAGCTTGCCTTTGAATGTTCACGCGATTTATATTGTCTCCGCTGCCCATAATTTGCCGCAAATCCAATTATTCCTCCATGAAATTGCCTTTGATTTGGGTCTAGCATGACCGGAAGTGACACCATAATTTGTTGATCTATTCTTGTGCTCTGATTGGCTGAACTGGACCACATGACCATGCTGTAGCATATGTAGTTATGTTACAGAGCCAGGCAGTGTACTACAGAGGGTAACTGAGAAAGCCAAGCGCACACACATCTGGAGGGACATTTCATACATGTTTTGCAAGTGTTTTACAGGGAAATTTATTAGCTGGGAATGCACCAGAAGGCATGTACATTTCAAAATGTTGCCCCAGAAACCCCCCAGCATTAGTGTGCCTTTGGTGCACCGCAGGCTCCAGAGTCACCCTGCTCCTTTTTTTTTTTTTTTTTTTAAGCCGGCTACTTCAGATTTTCTGGAGAATCCTGCAGTAATTACTGTTTCAGACAGGGTGCTGCATTATGTTTATGTAACATGCTTATGAGACATGGTCCATGATGCATAGTACAGAAGCCAGGCTTGTAGTACTCGAGTCCAGGACTCGGACTTGAGTCCGACTTGTGCCCTAATTTTAAGGACTCGTGACTCGACTCAGACTTGAGCACTGATGACTCGGACTTGTGCATTAACTGCACGAGGACTCGGATTTTTTATCTTTAATTTTTGTAACATGCCATAATAACTTTCCATAAGATATTTAGATCTATATTAATTTTGCACTAATTTCATGTAAGGGCGTCACTGGTGCGTGCATCAGATAGACTCTTGGGCGCTCTCCGGATAGCGTGCGCGCCATAAGTGGCTCGCACCTGCACAGGATTAAGGCGCAATCAATGCGCCTATACTGTATGAAAACTCTGAAAATACACTTACTTTGCGAAGTATTGAGTCGCATTGCTGACACGTTACTGAGCCTTATTTCCTTGTTCGGTTTCCTGATCCCTGATTTCCTGTTTATCTTTTGATTCTGCCGAGTCTACGATAGCCTGTTTGTGCTTTGCTCGACCTATTGCCTGTTTTACGATTTTGCCTGCCGTTCTAGATTTGTATTAATAAACACACCTCCTGCACTTACATCCGTCTCCCAACCAGCTCCAACAGAATACTTCGCACTCCCTGACAAAGAGAATGCACATTCACCTGTTCATACATCATGTTCAGGAGCAAACTAATGTTAATGGCGCCAAAACAGCCACCGTCAAATGGTGCGGTTGGAGTGTTGGACTCGACTCGACTCGGACTCAACTCAAGGTTTTTTTTTTTTTTTTTTAATGACTTGGTCTTGACTTGGACTGGGGACTCGAGGTTTAGTGACTCGACTACAACACTGACAGAAGCTCATCCATATTTTCAAGAGCTGAGGTCTGATTTTAGTCATCCAGCATTTTTCCTGCTCCTGCATTCAGCTTCAGTAAATATCACACCACCACTTACAGTGGTGCTTGAAAGTTCGTGAACCCTTTAGAATTTTCTATATTTCTGCATAAATATGACCCAAAACATCAGATTTTCACACAAGTCCTAAAAGTAGATAAAGAGAACCCAGTTAAACAAATGAGAGAAAAAAATTATACTTGGTCATTTATTTATTGAGGAAAATGATCCAATATTACATACGTCAGTGGCAAAATTTGTTTAAAGGAACAGTCCACCGTACTTCCATAATGAAATATGCTCTTATCTGAATTGAGACGAGCTGCTCCGTACCTCTCCGAGCTTTGCGCGACCTCCCAGGCAGTCAGACGCAGTCAGACGCGCTGTCACTCCTGTTAGCAATGTAGCTAGGCTCAGTATGGCCAACAGTATTTTTTGGGGCTGTAGTTAGATGCGACCAAACTCTTCCGCGTTTTTCCTGTTTACATAGGTTTATATGACCAGTGATATGAAACAAGTTCAGTTACACAAATTGAAACGTGGCGATTTTCTATGCTATGGAAAGTCCGCACTATGGCTACGTTCACACTGCAGGCTGAAGTGACTCAAATCCGATCTTTTCGCCCATATGTGACCTGTATCCGATCTTTTATTGACAATATGAACGACACGGATCCGATTTTTTTCAAATCCGACCCAGGCCGTTTGGATATGTGGTCCTAATTCCGATTCCTATCCGCTCTTTTCATATGCGACTTCAGTCTGAACCGCCAGGTCGCATTCATCCGACTTACACGTTATCAACAAGCCACAAACGTCACTATTCTGCGCTGAAGTAGGCGGCGGGTCTTTCAAAAAAAAGTTACAACAACATGGCGCATAATCACGGGCGCAGATAGAGGGTGGGACTCGTCCCACCCAGATTTAAATTCACCTCGCTCGGTCCCCCCCACTTATAGGGAGGAAAAAATGTCTATGCTGTCTTTCTTTGCATAAGGCAAACCTCACGGAAAAATCAAAAGACTAATTACCATTCGGTTTATTGAGGTGCACGGCAGTGTATACATAGTTGCAACAATTCACATAAAACAAAACAAAGACTGATATTCGGTTGGTTGAGCTGCGCAGACTGCACAGGTTGCGAGCTCGAGCTTGGTTGCTATGGTAACCCACAACAAGTTTGACAGGCATATCGGGGTTGGGGTTGGTTTGCTGGCAGCTTTGTCCCCCCCAGTTTTTTGTCCCTCCCAGTTCAAAAAACGTATCTGCGCCCCTGCGCATGACATCAGTGCGAGGGACGCTTCGGGCTGTGAAGGTTCTGAATCTTCTCAATGGAAGGACGCAGAGGTTAGGGAGCTGATTTCCATTTGGGGGGATGCAGCTATTCAAGCTAGATTGGATGGGTCATACCGCAACCGGGCGGTTTTACTTCCATAAACACTGGCCATGCTCACTGCGTGTGACGTCGTCGTATCCTGCAATGCGCATGCGGAACACTTTTAGGTCGCTTTTCATTCATACTGAGGATCACATACAAGTCGCATATATTTGTTAATGTGAACGACCTCACAAAAAAATCGGATTTCACAAAAAAATCGGAATTGAGCATTAAGCCTTACAGTGTGAACGTAGCGTATAATGACAGGCGTACTAACACCTTCTGCGCGCTTTGGCAGCGCATTGATATCTGAGCTCCGTATCAATGCGCTGCCGAAGCGTGCATAAGGTGTTAGTACGCCTGTCATTATAGTGCGGACTTTCCATAGCATAGAAAATCGCTACGTTTCAATTTGTGTAACTGAACTTGTTTCATGTCACTGGTCTCATAAACCTATGTAAACAGGAAAAACGCGGAAGAGTTTGGTCGCATCTAACTACAGCCCCAAAAAATACCGTTGGCCATACTGAGCCTAGCTACATTGCTAACAGGAGTGACAGCGCGTCTGACTGACTAACTGGGAGGTCGCGCAAAGCTCGGAGAGGTACGGAGCAGCTCGTCTCAATTCAGATAAGAGCATATTTCATTATGGAAATACGGTGGACTGTTCCTTTAACTGGGTTCTCTTTATCTACTTTTTAGGACTTGTGTGAAAGCCTGATGATGTTTTAGGTCATATTTATGCAGAAATATAGAAAATTCTAAAGGGTTCACAAACTTTCAAGCACCACTGTATGTTAAGTTTTCACTGTAATCTTTTTCAGAGCTGCAGAACAAAAATCTTAATCTTCTTACACTGTCGTGTTATTTTCATTCACTCAACTGTTTCCTTTGGAATGTCTGTAGACAGATAAGGGAATGTAATTGCTAGCTCTAAATAATTAATGACGCTGATGAGCTTGAGAAATGCCAAGGAGCCTCTGCTGGTTATGTATTTTAACGTTGTGTTTAGATTGAAAAATAAGACATTTCAGCTGACAAATCTGTAAATCCCTGGGGTAAACTTCAGTTATAGTTCAGTAGGTCATTACTGAAATCCTGTGACATCGAGACACCGTTTTTTTTTTTTTTTTTTTTTACCAGGTTTTAACCAGCCATAGGATTACAGCATATCATAGGCTTAGATAGCGAGCCGTGCAGACGTGTTTCACACGGCCAATTCTCAAAAACCATGGCCATATATCTCCATACACGGCCTATAAATTTTATACTAACCTGTGAAGTAATTTAGTGCATGGGCGGCACGGTGGTGTAGTGGTTAGCGCTGTCGCCTCACAGCAAGAAGGTCCGGGTTCGAGCCCCGTGGCCGGTGAGGGCCTTTCTGTGCGGAGTTTGCATGTTCTCCCCGTGTCCGCGTGGGTTTCCTCCGGGTGCTCCGGTTTCCCCCACAGTCCAAAGACATGCAGGTTAGGTTAACTGGTGACTCTAAATTGACTGTAGGTGTGAATGTGAGTGTGAATGGTTGTCTGTGTCTACTGGCCCTTTTCCACTACCCTTTTTCAGCTCGCTTCAGCTCACTTCAGCCCGACACGGCTCGCGTTTCGACTATCTAAGAACAGCACGACTCAGCTCGCTTCAGCCCTGCTCAGCCCCCAAAACTCGCACGGTTTTGGAGTGGGGCTGAAGCGAGCCAAACCGAGCTGAGTGAGGCTAAGGGCGTGAGGAGACACTCCCCTGTGCACTGATTGGTGAGGAGGAGTGTCCTCACACGCCCACACACGCCCCGCGAGCACGCTGGGATCTGTAAACACCGCAAACCCGGAAGAAGAAGAATTACGAATTACGAGAATTTCTGAAGCCTTATGTGCCTCGCCTCATCTATACGCTCTTGCCAGTATCTGTTGGCGTTGTCGGTGACAACAAGCCACAGCACCAAGACCAGCAACACTAACGACTCCATGTCCTCCATGTTTATTGTTTACTCTCCGGGTCGTGAGACTACCGCTTAAAAGATCACTGATGTCACTGTTTGCGCCGCCTAACAACATCACGTGACGTCCACCCACTTTCGCTAACTCCACCCAATGTGTCCACCCACTTCCAGCCAGCACGGTTCAGCGCGGTTGTAGTCGAAATGCAACTCCAACAGCCCCGCTCAGCTCGACTCAGCACGGCACGGCTCAGCCCGACTCAGCCGCGTTGGTAGTGGAAAAGCGGCATAAGTGTCGGCCCTGTGATGACCTGGCGACTTGTCCAGGGTGTACCCCGCCTTTTGCCCATAGTCAGCTGGGATAGGCTCCAGCTTCCCCGCGACCCTGTGGAACAGGATAAAGCGGCTAGAGATGATATGAGAATTTTGTGCATTTCTGTGGACATTTTTGTCGATGGTCAGCGGTTTCCCAGGGCGTGCCCCGCGTGTGTGCTTTCCAAAAATTTGCAGCCAAAAATGTAGCGTTCTTATTGGTCAGACTTCGAAACGAGGCTTGAATGGAAGCAAAGTACTACAAATTTTGAGAGCGTTGCCCGTGAAGCTTGGCAGGTTTAGAATGAGTAGGTCATGTCTTTTTAGATAAAAATCTTTGATAAACATATCGACAGCAACTTTACACTTTCCTGTGTGCCCACTGCCAAATAATATTATAGTTTTTAAATGACCGAAATTAGATGAAACATAAAACTTGTCACTTTGCTCGGTCACACCAGACTCTGTGCGCTGAGAGCCCACTTCCGCGTTCATAAGACTGTTCCCATGGTAACGGCATGATGATCACTTTCTCGCTTTCGGTTGGTTTCTCTTTCGCCAAGATTTGCATTATCTAAAATAGTACTTTCATAAACTATCATTATTGAATTTTTTTTGTATTGTTTACAGTATTTGCATTTCATATAACTGCATGAAAATTTCCTTTCATTTGTAACTCAATTTCACTTATTTTTAAACTCCTGTTTATTGCACTTTAACAGAATCAAAATGATTCCTAACATTTGCATTATGTACATTTCGTAAAATCAAAACTCGTTAAAAGTATCTATTCTTTTCAGTTGTGTATATATTCAGAGGCTCCAACTGCTTTAGGGAACATTTTAGAAAATCCTCCCGACCTCCCGCTGACAACATAAAAATCTCCTGCCTGCCCTTACTACACATGATTAGTTAAAAAATATATATATAACTTGATGCGTTTATGTTGACGAAAATTAATAGCTGACTTTCTGCTTTTCATGTGTCTGACATTGTATGGGTGGACTCAAGTGTGTACCCCACGGTATATGCCGATTCCCCGGTCGGTACACCGATCGGCGTAATGGGGGGATTGGAGTGAATGCCGGAGGCATGCGTGCGCAGATCAAGCACGCATATGAATCGAGCGGAATTCGGTACACCGGGGGTACACACTTGAGCCACCCAATGTCTTAGCAGTTACCGATAAAGCATACAGATGGCGCTATTAATGATACACGCGAGAGAACGAGAAAACCAGCGACACTCAACCATTTTTGTTTGATGTTTGTTTTTTCGCGTCTGCATTTATCGCCTACTCGTCTTTAACTTTATGTTCTCTTGAATGAGATAATGAAACAAAGTTCCGTTGGTGGAAATGGCGAAAGCCAAACTATGAAGAAAAATATCAGAAAATCACCAAGATAAAGTTCGGATCGCCCGTCGCGATGGTCGCCAGGGACGAATGGCGGGCTATTTTGGACGGCAGCAAGACGACCCTGTATCTGACCAGGTTAGATCACCAGACCAGACGTTAGATTCTAACGAACTTGTCTGACTTTTTTTTGTCTGACTTTTACTAACTTAGACTTGGAATATTATTAGACGAGCATTATCATCAGAGGGTCTACCATTGGCGATTTATAATAGTCATTATTGACATTAACATTGGCTTTAGGCATATTAAACTTTGGTCTATTGAGGTTTTTCACCCACGTGACCAAGTCATGTGACGCTGCCATTTTGGACGTCACGGCTCGAATCAGTTTGAATGCAAGGAAGGCGACAAACGAAAAACATAAAAGAAAAAGGAGCGAGATGCAGAAAACACCTTCACTATCCAGCGACGTAGGGCATTTACAGGGCGAGCAGAGGGAGAGGTATTTGCAAAAATTGAGGTTAGCAGGCTTAGAGAACGACGTTTACCTGCTTCCACCAGGATTGTTCACTGACGTACGGAAGTACACGAAGCCCTCGACTTTACCTGACTTCGGCCCACATGATCTGTATACCTATGTCGTTAAAAACCCATCGCCATACACAGGTATTGATCTGAAAGCGTATAAGAGTTTGGATACCTACAGATATTTTGTGTCAGGCTGGGTAACATGCCTACATCAGCGGGTCGTCCCTGGAGCCGGTGGTCGCCATCTTATTACAGCTAAGGTTTGTTCACATTTTCATTTACTTTCGGTCCTCAGGATAAACAAAATGTTATTAAATGTCATTGAAATAACTTCTTAGTCTGTTGAGACATGGCCCGTTATAAATTTGCTGTTACCAGGCAATGATCAAGAACTGTATTATTAGGGTCGGTGTCTGTGTTGTAGCAGTGTACTAGCAGCTAGCTGTTAGCAGTAGCTAATGTCAACAACCCTAGTATGTTACTGTAGCAATGTTTACGTTCAGTCATTTGGATGACTGTTAAAACCTTTCAGTCTCAAGTTTTTTCTTTACTGTATTTACTAGTTTACTGTAATTATGATCCGGCAGCTATTTACACCGGATCCAGTGTAAATAGCTGCCGGAGCGCGCTCCAGTTTGCTCCCCCTCAAATTAAGCAGCGGACTCCGGGAGCAAGCCGGAGCGCGCTGCTTAATTTGAGGGGGAGCAAGCCGGAGCGCGCTCCGGAACCTCAGCCAGAGCATTCCGGGAGCAAGCCGGAGCGTGCTGCTTAATTTGAGGGGGAGCAAGCCGGAGCGCGTTCCGGAACCTCGGCCGGAGCACTCTGGGAGCAAGCCAGAGCGCGCTGCTTAATTTGAGGGGG
Source organism: Neoarius graeffei (assembly GCF_027579695.1). Lineage (NCBI taxonomy): Eukaryota > Metazoa > Chordata > Actinopteri > Siluriformes > Ariidae > Neoarius > Neoarius graeffei. The sequence goes on from NC_083580.1 coordinate 15,537,505, forward strand.
AGCAAGCCGGAGCGCGCTCCGGAACCTCGGCCGGAGCACTCCGGGAGCAAGCCGGAGCGTGCTGCTTAATTTGAGGGGGAGCAAGCCGGAGCACGCTCCGGCAGCTATTTACACTGGATCCGGTGTAAATAGCTGCCGGATCATAATTACAGTAAACTAGTAAATACAGTAAAGGAAAAACTTGAGACTGAAAGGTTTTAACAGTCATCCAAATGACTGAACGTAAACATTGCTACAGTAACATACTAGCTACTGTTGTTGACATTAGCTAGCTTGACCTTCAAAATGGCGGACACCGGGGCGTCACGTGACCCTGTGACGTCAGGTGAAAAACCTCAGTAGTCACTGGATTTATCTAGATCTGTTACTATTAATAAGATTTAATTGACACGAAACGTGGTGAGTCATTCTCATATATAAAAAACTTGCCTTTGGGCCTCTGGCGCTCAAACTTGTCTCCCTCCGAGCTACTCGCAGAGAGGGAGAATCTCCCTCTCTGCAATTTCCCCAAGTTGAAGCCTCTGTATATTTCATAATATTAATCTTCAGAGTCGGCTGAATCTCATTTGTTATATTTTGTCGTATATAGTAAAGGTGTATTCTGTGTCCTAGGACTTGATTGCAGCAATTTGTATTTTGTTTCTTGTGTCAAGTGCACTAGAAATTATAATTCAAGGTTTCTGCTTTTAGTGCAGGAATTTGTAGAAGATTTCAGTGATTTAATTACAGTGCTTTTTGTAAAGTTCTGGTTAATGAATAAGAAACTAAATTTCAACTTTGTTATAACATTTTATTAAGTTAATAAATAAAATTTGTGTTAAATGCCTTATGAAATCTAATTCGCGTTTAAAATTAACGCCTTCTTTCATTTCTTTTTAAGGCCTCGACCTCAACCAAGTTACACTCCCTACTTTCAGGAAAAAAAAAAACACTTCCAACCTTCCCAATCCTGGCTAAGCCTCTGCAGTGTATGCACATTATTACATGCAAATTACATACATACTGTATTTGGATGGATCCCGGTTGTATAAAAATGTGCACCCTATGGGTCCATGTGGCTCCTGTTTGTAAATAAAATTTTCTGATACCATGCCCATACAGTAAATTCAGTGCTGAGCGTAAATGAGTGCACCCCCTTTGAAAAGTAACATTTTTAAACAATATCTCAATGAACACAATTTCCAAAATGTTGACAAGACAAAGTTTAATATAACATCTGTTTAACTTATAACGTGAAAGTAAGGTTAAAGGTCCCATGGCATGAAATTTTCACTTTCTGAGGTTTTTTAACGTTAAAATGAGTTCCTCTGACCTTCTTAAGTCACCCCAGTGGCTAGAAATTTCATAATGTGTAAACCAAACTATGCCCAACATTTGAGAATGGCGCGTCAAAACGGCGCGTTGATGAGCTCTTCCCTTTACTACGTCAGCAAGGGAGATGATCCCCACGCCCCCCCCTCTGGATTCCCACCCACTGTATGGATTGCCCTGTCCAGTTGTAGTGAGGAGACCATAGAGGACACAACAACATGGCATCACCTAAGCGAGCGAAACATGGAAATTGCGCTGTACATGGATGTGACAACACAGAAAAGAGTCTGTTTTTACTGCCGACGGGAGAGCCCCTGAAGACGTAGTGGCTTAATTTTATTTACTTCAATAATACGCCGTCGAGTCTACCTAAGATGGTGTACGTTTGTCGGAAGCATTTTCCTGAGGAATGTTTCCACAACTTGGGACAGCACAGGGCAGGTTTTGCACATCAACTGTCACTGAAGCCTGGGTCCGTACCAAGCATCCCTGCCGCATCAGCCACAAACACTGAACAAGTAAGTGTATAACTGTTAAGTCGTTTTGCCGTGTTTTAAAATTGGTGTGTTTGCAATGGCTACATTAGCTGTGCAGCTAACCGCTTCCTGCAATTAGTACTCTGCGCTACCTCTGTTATAATAGCCAATCAAAACAGTTTTTACAAAGACACCCACATTCTATTTTTTAAGTCACTCGTTCATTTTATTTGTTTGTTTGTTCAGTAAAAACCCAAACATTTGTTGAATTTATTTTATTTCCTCGCGTCGCACCTTAATGACGTCAGCACGCGGTATTTTTCCCTGATTCTGGGCCGGGGTGTCTTGAGTGGCAGAGCAGCTCCATCGCTGCGATCCATTGAAAGTCAGCCCTAGATCCAGTCTTTTGTCGGGAGCCGAGGTCGCGCGGGCGGCCCTCCAGCGGCACCGGCCGCCCGTGGAGGCAGCGGTTCTCCCAGGGGCGAGTTGGGGGGAGGAAACGGCAAAGTCCCCACTCCTCCATGGTAAAACTGTTTTACCATGGGCCTCGGGCTGAAAAAAACCCGACAAAGTCCCAGTTTTACCATGGGCTCGAGTTGTACCATTTTTTTTAGACAGGGCGGACGGACCAGGGCATTCGCCCGCCTGGCCGTGCCCGACGAGGAGCGCTCTCGACTGGCTTGGGAGGCAGACTGCAGCCCCTCCCCCTCCCCCATGGCACGCCCCCACCCTCTACCCTTCCCCGCCTCCATGCTTCTCATTAGCAAAACGATGCACTGGGAAAAGGGCTGAAATGGGGCTTTCTTCCAGGAGGCTATATCTACGTTCCGAGGGTTCATTTCGAGAAAGGCTGCGGATATAACATCCGGAAGCCTCCACGATCCTGTTTAAAGCATCAACAAACCACCATGCCATGGGTCCTTTAATAATATAACTTAGATTACACATTTTTCAGTTTCACTCAAATTAGGGTGGTGCAAAAATGAGTACACCCCACAATAAAAACTACTACATCTAGTACTTTGTATGGCTGCCATGATTTTTAATGACAGCACCGAGTCTTCTAGGCATGGAATGAACAAGTTGGTGACATTTTGCAACATCAGTCTTTTTCCATTCTTCAACAATGACCTCTTTTAGTGACTGGATGCTGGATGGAGAGTGATGCTCAACGTGTCTCTTCAGAATTCCCCAAAGAAAATAATTTCTTTACACCACAAAGGTGAAGGCTACAAGAAGATCAGCAAAGCTTTACTTATCAGTCAGAATACTATAGCAAGTGTTACAGAAATTTAAGAAAGATGGAACTGCAACCATCTCACAGAGATGTCCAGGTCGTGCATGGAAGCTAACACCTTGACAGGAGCGTCTTCTGATGACAAGGGTTGAAGAAAATCAGCCTGCAAGTTCACTGAAGTTATCTAAAGAAGTAGAAAGCCAAACTGGGGTGACTATTTCCCCTGACGCAATATGGCGTACACTGCAGAGGAATAGCATGCATGGATGCCGTCCACGAAAGAAACCTCTCCTAAAGCCCAGGCACAATAAAGCCCACCTAGAGTTTGCCAGGGCCCATGCTGACAAAGATGAAGACTACTGGGACTCGATACTCTGGAGTGATGAGACCAAGAGAAATGTTTTTGGAACTGATGGCTTCAAAACTGTATGGCGTCGCAAAGGTGAGGAATACAAAGAAAACTGCATGGTGCCTACAGTGAAACATGGTGGTGGCAGTGTCCTTACGTGGGGCTGCATGAGTGCTGCTGGTGTCGGGGAGCTGCATTTCATTAATGGCATCATGAATTCGCAGATGTATCACTCTATACTGAAAGAGAAGATGCTACCATCACTCCGTGGCCTTGGTCGTCGTGCACTTTTCCAACATGACAATGATCCTAAACACACATCTAAGGCCACTGTTGGATTTCTGAAGAAGAACAGGATGAAAGTGATTCAGTGGCCAAGTATGTCTCCTGATCTGAACCCAATCGAACACCTATGGGGAATTCTGAAGAGACAAGTTGAGCATCACTCTCCATCCAGCATCCAGTCACTAAAAGAGGTCACTGATTGATTGATTGATTGATTGATTCCGAACAGTAAAGAAGATGATATACACTACCGTTCAAAAGTTTGGGGTCACCCAGACAATTTTGTGTTTTCCATGAAAAGTCACACTTTAATTTACCACCATAAGTTGTAAAATGAATAGAAAATATAGTCAAGACATTTTTCTGGCCATTTTGAGCATTTAATCGACCCCACAAATGTGATGCTCCAGAAACTCAATCTGCTCAAAGGAAGGTCAGTTTTATAGCTTCTCTAAAGAGCTCAACTGTTTTCAGCTGTGCTAACGTGATTGTACAAGGGTTTTCTAATCATCCATTAGCCTTCTGAGGCAATGAGCAAACACATTGTACCATTAGAACACTGGAGTGAGAGTTGCTGGAAATGGGCCTCTATACACCTATGGAGATATTGCACCAAAAACCAGACATTTGCAGCTAGAATAGTCATTTACCACATTAGCAATGTATAGAGTGGATTTCTGATTAGTTTAAAGTGATCTTCATTGAAAAGAACAGTGCTTTTCTTTCAAAAATAAGGACATTTCAAAGTGACCCCAAACTTTTGAACGGTAGTGTAAAAACAAACAAAAAAAACAACAAAAAATAAAAAATGCAATCATCAAAACATCATCATAAACAGAATAGCGTAGCCACAAGGCAATAACATAATGTTCGGAAAGGATTAGGAAGAAGTAAATAACTTATCAAATCCTAACCCTCTATACCACCGTTAATCAAATGTCACTTTCCACCATAATAAACTATATATATATATATACACAAAAGAAAGCAAAATCAACAAAAAAAATACCAATATACCAAGACATACCAACATGGTACAATATCGACCAAATCAAATCATATATACAAATACTTGTTATGCATATATACACATACAATACATATATACAGTACATACATATACACATACCTATAATTATACACATCCATACGTACACAGACACCCATATCATAATTATGCATATTATGCTTATATATTATATACAATTTTTTCTCTCTCTCTCTCTCACACACACACACACACACACACACACACACACACACACACACACACACACACACACACACTTTTTATGTAATATATCTGTATACACTTATATTATCAATAGCATGTTGTTGTAATTCCTCCTCCTTATACCTTATAAAGATCTGTTCCTTATACCTTTTTTTGAACTGGTTTATACGGTAGTTGTACATTTCATGAGCTCCACATTCAAACTGTTCCATAGCTTTACTCCACAAATAGAAATACTGAACATTTTTAACGTTGTCCTAACACTGCGAATTTTAAATTTCAATTTCCCCCTAAAATTATAGCCCCCCTCTCTATCCGAGAACATTGTTTGGATATTCCTTGGTACTTTATAATTCCTTACTTTGTACATTACTAAGGCAGTTTTATATTCTATAATATCCCTGAATTTTAAACATTTTGAATTTAAGAATAGTGAATTAGTATGATCTCGGTAACCAACACTATGAATTATTCTTATAGCTCTTTTTTGAAGTATAGTTATTGCATGAAGCGAACATTTATACGTATTTCTCCACACCACTGAGCAGTAATTTAAGTACGGTAAAACCAGGGAACAGTAAAGAATGCCTAGTGAATTATAGTCCAGGACGTGCTTAGCTTTACTCAACACAGATATGCTTCTTGATAGTTTCATTAGTATGTATATGTGATTTCCAATTAATTATATCATCTATTATTACCCCAAGAAATGTATTATTAGAAACTCTTTCAATATCAACACCATCTACCTGTACATTTATTGCCCTATTTATTTTATAATTATTAAATAACACATTTGTGTTTTTAGACAGATTTAATGATAATTTATTTCGATCAAACCAACTTTTTAACCTGCACAATTCTGAAGAGATTGTTTCCTAACTCATGTAAATTTGTTCTAGAACAAAACATATTTGTGTCATTTGCAAATAATACCATCTTAAATATCTTTGATACATTGCACATATTTATACAACCCCGATTCCAAAAAAGTTGGGATAAAGTACAAGTTGGAAATAAAAATGGAATGCACTAATTTACAAATCTCAAAAACTGATATTGTATTCACAATAGAACATAGACAACATATCAAATGTCGAAAGTGAGACATTTTGAAATTTCATGCCAAATATTGGCTCATTTGAAATTTCATGACAGCAACACATCTCAAAAACGTTGGGACAGGGGCAATAAGAGGCTGGAAAAGATAAGGGTACAAAAAAGGAACAGCTGGAGGACCAAATTGCAACTCATTAGGTCAATAGGCAATAGGTCATTAACATGACTGGGTATAAAAAGAGCATCTTGGAGTGGCAGCGGCTCTCAGAAGTAAAGATGGGAAGAGGATCACCAATCCCCCTAATTCTGCACCGACAAATAGTGGAGCAATATCAGAAAGGAGTTCGACAGTGTAAAATTGCAAAGAGTTTGAACATATCATCATCTACAGTGCATAATATCATCAAAAGATTCAGAGAATCTGGAAGAATCTCTGTGCGTAAGGGTCAAGGCCGGAAAACCATACTGGGTGCCCGTGATATTCGGGCCCTTAGACGGCACTGCATCACATACAGGCAGCGTCTGTATTGGAAATCACAAAATGGGCTCAGGAATATTTCCAGAGAACATTATCTGTGAACACAATTCACCGTGCCATCCGCCGTTGCCAGCTAAAACTCTATAGTTCAAAGAAGAAGCCGTATCTAAACATGATCCAGAAGCGCAGACGTCTTCTCTGGGCCAAGGCTCATTTAAAATGGACCGTGGCAAAGTGGAAAACTGTTCTGTGGTCAGACGAATCAAAATGTGAAGTTCTTTATGGAAATCAGGGACGCCGTGTCATTCGGACTAAAGAGGAGAAGGACGACCCAAGTTGTTATCAGCACTCAGTTCAGAAGCCTGCATCTCTGATGGTATGGGGTTGCATTAGTGCGTGTGGCATGGGCAGCTTACACATCTGGAAAGACACCATCAATGCTGAAAGGTATATCCAGGTTCTAGAGCAACATATGCTCCCATCCAGACGACGTCTCTTTCAGGGAAGACCTTGCATTTTCCAACATGACGATGCCAAACCACATACTGCATCAATTACAGCATCATGGCTGCGTAGAAGAAGGGTCCGGGTACTGAACTGGCCAGCCTGCAGTCCAGATCTTTCACTCATAGAAAACATTTGGCGCATCATAAAACGGAAGATATGATAAAAAAGACCTAAGACAGTTGAGCAACTAGAATCCTACATTAGACAAGAATGGGTTAACATTCCTATCCCTAAACTTGAGCAACTTGTCTCCTCAGTCCCCAGACGTTTACAGACTGTTGTAAAGAGAAAAGGGGATGTCTCACAGTGGTAAACATGGCCTTGTCCCAACTTTTTTGAGATGTGTTGTTGTCATGAAATTTAAAATCACCTAATTTTTCTCTTTACATTTTCTCAGTTTAAACATTTGATATGTCATCTATGTTCTATTCTGAATAAAATATGGAATTTTGAAACTTCCACATCATTGCATTCCGTTTTTATTCACAATTTGTACTTTGTCCCAACTTTTTTGGAATCAGGGTTGTATAAAGAATAAACAGTTTACATCAGGGGTGGGCAATTATTTTTTCCATGGGGCCACATGAGAAACAGAAAATTTTGTGGCGGGCCAGACCAAAAGGCTGAACTAAATTCTGCATAATATTAATTGTATTTCTTTATATAAAGCAGTAAATAACATTGTTTTTACAAGCTGCTAAGACTGGTAAGAGTATGGAAAAAACGAGGTTGCCTTACAAAAAATGTCATTTATTCAATCAAATTTCCCAAAACAATGGTTAACAAAATATGAATGTTTGTACCATTTTTTTTTTTTCAGGTCACATTCACCCCAAAACACAATAAAGACATCACAATATTGTCTTTCTACTCCAAACATCAAGCAAGATACATCATATTATAATAATGATGCCCACATTTGTAGTCTAATCACCTCATTTGGTGTTTTTCAGTTTTTTATTTGTTCAGTGAGAGAAATCTAGTCTCTGTTGGTCTTTAACGAGTGCATCAGAGTCAGGTTGAGTGTCTGAGGTGGAGATGCGAAGCACAGCTGACAGATGATCATCAGTCGATTCGGTGTAGGTATCAGATCTACAGATCGGCTCGGGCTCCGGCGCCTGCTGGTGACCTCACACTATGTGATTGGCTGGACCGTTTGAAGGATGACGTACAAGTTTGTGGTTGGTCTGGACAAATTACGGAAGTAGTTATCGCGGGATTAGGTTTCGTGGGATTTCATGTCATGTTCATGTCGCGTGCATTGCGTTTTTGTTGAACACAACTTCAAAATAAAAGCAATGCACATTCAGTCCATGCATGGGGTAAAATTAGAAAATACGTTTATTTTGTAATTTCTAATTAACCTTATGCGGGCCGGTCAGAATGAACCAAAGGGTCGGATGCGGCCCGCAAAATGCCCAGGTCTGGTTTACACTGTCAAAGAATGGAAAAAAGACTGATGTTGCAAAATGTCGCCAACTTGTTCATTCCATGCCTAGAAGACTTGGTGCTGTCATTAAAAATCATGGAGGCCATACAAAGGCCGAATCCCATTTCACCCCTTGGACCAACCCCTTGGCCCTTCCCCTCCATTTTGCGCGTTCACGTGAAGGGGTAGGGGTATCCCAATCCCAGGTAACGCGAAGGGGTAGGGCTTCTGTACCCCTCCAAACGGAGATTTTCCTAGAGCTGACTCCGAACGAAGGGGTTTGAGTGATTTCCCACAATGCCATGCGGATTTCAGCGAGATTTCATGCGGATTTCAGAAAGATGGCGGTTCCCGCGGCGAAAGATTGTCATAAATGTATTTTCTCCATTATTTACGTGTTTTAAGTTGTTATCCAGAGGAAACACGCCGCTTGATTCGCTTTCGAGCTGAGAATGAGCAGCGATTTCTGAAATCCAAGCTGCTGCTAAAAAGCTTTGGGAGTGAGTATTGTTTTCGGTTGCTTGACAGCGTACGTTTTGTTCTGTTATTCTCGCTTTTATTGTTTACATGAGCGTTCTGACACCTCATTCTGTCGGATGTGGTGCACGAAGCGCCAAAGATATCCCATTCAGTGGTGTTAGTTAACAAATCACACCCTGCCAGCAGAGATTTCTGGTTCTGCCTCTGGCTCTGACTGTAGCGGCTGGTCGCAGCCAATGACGCATTTGGTCGCGTTTTGCTAACGTAAACGCTGACGGAGGTACGCGATGACGTATGCGATCGTTGAAGGGCTATCCCAATACGTAAGGGTTGAATTTCAAGCCCTATCCCTTGTAGCTCAGTTTCAAGGGGAAGGGCCAAGGGGAAGGGGGAGGGGAAGGGGGAGGGGTAGAAATTAGAATTGGGATTGGGCCAAAGTACTAGATGCAGTAGTTTTTGTTGTGGGGTGTACTCATTTTTGCACCACCCTAATTTGAGTAAAACTGAAAAATGTGTAATCTAAGTTATATTATTAACTTTACTTTCGCGTTATAAGTTAAACAGATGTTATATTAAACTTTGTCTTGTCAACATTTTGGAAATTGTTTGTGTTCATTGAGATATTGTTTAAAATGTTACTTTTCAAAGGGGGTGCACTCATTTACGCTCAGCACTGTATAGCATGCAGGGTTTTTTCTAGAAAAATTTAGTATGAGGGCGCTCACCATGGCGAGGGAGCGAAGCGGGGGGGATGGTGCCGGTTGTCCGTCCCCCCCCCCTCCGCCGTGCGAAGCCTTTGAAAAATTGAAGCTACAATGGGACATTCTGAGGCTGTCTGAGAAGGAAATTGTAACAAATTGTCTGTCAGCATTGAAAAAGAAAGAAGTAATCATCTTCTGCCCCTGACAGTCTTTGGCTTTCTTCCGTTTGATGACATCTTTAAATGCCTAAGTGTCAACAAAAACAACTCGTGAACTACTTCTGTCAAAAGCTCCCGTGCCAGTGGGTGAAAGGTCATTCAGTCTCGAGAAATCTCGCTCTACAAGTCAGCTGACCTTGTATGTAACCCATGTCAAATCTCGCGAGAGCAGCCGCGACAACTAAACAACATGGCGCCTTGGTCTGGAAAACGCCAATTCGGATTGTTTTTGCACCGTCTGGCGGTGTATCTACTATGATTGGAATATTTTTGGAGTAATTATAACGTATTTGATGATCAGACACATTGTCACGTGGTGTTGCTGGGATGTTTTCATGGAGAAAAGATCATTTTGAGAAAGATTGCATGTTGTGCAGTAGCATATAAGTACATGGCCTAAGTGTGACTTGGGGTTCAATTGGCATTTCGGTAAGGGGGCGCACGCCGAGAGTAAGGGGGCGCAGCGCCCCTGTTCCCCAGTTTAGACGAATGCCTGGCATATATGTATTTACTCAATGAGGCAGCAGCCACAAAAATGAAGCGTAATCCAAAAATGAACAATTTTTTAAAAATTACTCATTCTTACAACACGACATTTTTGTGGCTACTTCCTCATCGAGGCAAAGCGAAGCAAGGCAGTAGCCACAAAAATGTATCCAGGTCATGTCGCTGCCCCTAGTGGGTGTTTTTTTTTTTTTTTTTTTCTGTTCAAGTCAGGGGACTGTGAGGATCATTCCAAAAGCTTCAGGTTGAATTTCTTGAGCTAGAAAAGTTTGTGACGTGTTTTGAATTGTTGTCGTGTTGTCGCAGCCAATCTCTTTTCAGCTTTTTTTTTTTTTTGACTGACTGTGTCGCATGCTTCAAGAACGCTGATATGTACTGGAATCTATTCACCCATCTGCCTGTGCAGTGTTTCCTGTGCCACACAGCCCCAAAGCATAACCGATCCGCCCCCATGCTTAGTGTTCATTTCATCAAATGCTGCTCCTTTTTCTCCAAACATTCCTTTGGTGATTGTGGCCAAAGTGTGAAATTTTTACATCATAAGTCCATAACACTTGTTTCCAAAAGGCTTCTGGCTTATCAAGATGTTGTTTTGCGTACATAAGATGTTCACTTTGTGTAATGTTTTGTTCTGATGACTCCTCCATGCAGATCAGGTGTAAACAATGCTACAGAGTAGAACATTGCACTACTATTCTATGTACGGGGCGGCACTGTGGTGTAGTGGTTAGCACGGTCACCTCACGGCAAGAAGGTTCTGGGTTCGAACCCAGCAGCCAGTGAGGGCCTTTCTGTGTGGAGTTTGCATGTTCTCCCCGTGTCTGCGTGGGTTTCCTCTGGGTGCTCCGGTTTTCCCTAAAGACATGCAGTTAGGTTAACATGGGGTGGCCTTTGGCTAAAGTGCCCTTGAGCAAGGTACCTAACTGCTCCCCGGGCGCTCTAGTGTGGCTATCCACTGCTCTGGGTATGTGCGCGTGTGTTCACTGCTTCAGAGACTGAATTTCACTGTGTTAGTTAGTTATTCCTCTTCGTCCCGGATGGGACATAAGGCTTCCACTAGCTCTCTCCACCTCGCCCCATGTGAGCCCCATCTCATCCAGCTCTGCCAAAACTGTCCTGCGCCAGGTGGCTTTTGGGCATCCTGGTTTTCTTTTTCCTGGTGGTGTCCATCTTTGGGATGCGCTGACTGTCCATCCTCAGTGTGCCCAAGCCAGGTCAGCCTTCTCTTTCTGATTTCTGTGATGATGCTACGACAGCCAGTCTTTCTGCTCTTCATTCTTGATTTTGTTGGGCCAGGATATGTGGCAGATTTTACGGAGGCATCCATTATGGAAGGCTTGGATCTTGTTCATGTCTGTTTTCACAACTCGCCAGCATTCTGATCCATATAGCAGAACAGATTTAACGTTGCTATTGTACAGACGGATCTTGGTTTTGAGGGAATACTGTTTGGATTTCCAGATGGGACCAAGTCTAGCAAATGAACTACGAGCTTTACCAAGTCTTGCCTTGATGTCTTTCTGGGCTCCATTGTCCTTACTGATAAGACTACCAAGATATGTGAAGTCTTCCACACACTCTAGTGGTTGGTCATTCACTGTGATAGTGGATGTAGGTTTGGCATTGATACACAACTTGAGTTTTGGTGGTACTGATGTTGAGTCCCACTTGTTTGGCACTGCCCTCCAGTCTGTTTGTCTTCTCTTGGAGTTGGAGCTGCATAGTAGACAATGCAGCAGTGTCATCGGCAAAGTCCAGGTCTTCCAAGTTTGTGAAAAGGGTCCACTGGATTCCTCTGAGTTTGTCTGATTGTTGTCTGCCTCATAATCCAGTCTATGGCTACAAGGAAGAGGATAGGAGATAGGATGCACCCCTGCCTTACTCCAGACTCTACTGGGAACCATTGATATGAGTGATGACTTTCATTGGAATCCCATATGACTGCAGGATCTTCCATAGTGTGCTTGAAGTGTGCACGTGACAAATAAAGGTTTCTTCTTCTTCCTGTATCAGCTAAACCTTCCTGAGGGTCCTTGATGCTATTTGTGGATTTCGCTTTGCCTTTTTGGCCAGCGTACAGGCAGTTTTATCTGAGAGTTTTCCGGATCTTACTTTGACTTCCTTAAAGCGAGATGGCCTTTTGATTTCATAAAATCAGTGAAGGTTAGTTCCGTCTGAAATTTGGTCATTGTGATGTATGTTTATTTCTGCAATATCGCCAAAAAAACCCAAACAAACAAAAAAAAACCCCGGCCATTCTGTGGCTGGGAAGTTATTTAATTTGAAGGGATTCCTGAGCAAATAATACGCATGAAATCGCTCGCTTCGCTCAGACAGACGAAGTCCATGTGCGCATGCGCATTGTACCTTCTTTTGGGTTTTACAGCAGCTGGCATCCACAGTGTTGCATTACTGCCATCTACAGGTTTACCTTTGAGCGTGCACTGACAGGTCCATCATTCTGTCGCTAAACGAACAGCTGATCTCACAGAGGTGCTCGCTGACCGCCGATATTTATTAGTATTAGTTTGGTCCTGCGTTTTCTTTCCTTCGTATATAACATAACGTCTTTTCTTCTCGCTTTCCGTTACTGTAGTCGGTCTTTGACGTTTCATTCGCGTCCTTCATTTTTCTCTCCTGTTTCAAATTTGTATCCCACAATGTAGGGCTGGGCGATATGGGAAGAAGTCATATCATGATTTTATTTTATTTTTTTTATATCAGTCGATATCGATATATATCACAATATAAAACATCACTATTTTGTGAATTTTAAATGTTCCCTGTTAATTGAGATTTGAAGATATCAGAAGGTTAATTTGTAATTAAATATTTTATTTTCTGTCAAACATGACTTGTAACACTATACAACTGTTTCAGATAAATACAGAACAGGTATTTTAAATTAAAATCCCATATCTGACCGGTCAACTCCAAATAAATAAATTCTAAAACTTAAATCTTAAAGCTTTCAAGTTTAACAGGAGAACACAAAACAGACATTATTTTGTCAATGTCAAATGTCTCGACACTCTACACTCATTATACATCTGTGGGAGTGCGGTCTGGGAGAAATGTTTACGCCCAGGCAGTTTGTAACGAGGGTCCGTAAGTTTTAGCATCCACTTGAACCCCTTATTTTCCACTGTGCTTATTGGTAGCATGTCTTTTGCAATACAATAAGCTACTGCATTTGTAATATCACGGTGTCTCTTAGATTTTTTTTTTTTTTTTTTTTGTCATACGGCATGGCGCTGGATAAAGCAGACTCCATGGTCTTCTGTTGCTGCTGCGCAGGCGTTGTTATTGGGGGAAGATTAGCGCTTGTGTTTGTAAAAGTTTGCATTCTCCGTGCTCAAACGGGTGGCGCTGCTTCAGGTGATGAAAGATTAGTGGTATTCCCTGTCTTTGTCGGAACATGTGCTCGACATAATTTGCAGTGCACACTACTCTGTTGCGTGTCGGACTTCAAAAAACCAAAATACCTCCACGCCACCGAACTTTTCGGGCCCTTCTTATCAACAATGTCATCAACAACGTCATCCCTTGCGCCTTGGGCTGTGTCTTCCGTCATTTCTTCCAAGGGAACACTCATTTTTTCTTTTTTATACGACTGCAGCAGTACAAACAAACACGCCACGACTAGCTGCTGGCATGGCTCTATTCCACCCACGTGATTGGTTCAGCGTGGCGCAACTCTCGTTGTCATTGGCTGTTCGTATTGTCTGTCAAAAGATGGACGAATGTAATCTATCAAAGTATATCGACCATGTTTCATATCGCTATCGAGGAAAAGTTATTCCTCGATAGCTATCGTTATCGTTTTATCGCCCAGCCCTACCACAATGCCTTGTGCAAGCAGGGAAAACCCACCACGTCATGCATGACGTACAGTAGTATCTTTTGTATCGGGTCATGGTGAACTAAGAAAAAATAGCGGAGAATTTAGGGCCACGTGGCGCTAAATTCGTTAATTGTTCTATTTTAAAGAAAAACTAATGAAATTTGGAAGTCTGTGATTTTGAATGCGGTAGCTTTCAGTCCATTAAACAAAAATAATTGGGTGTCGGGGAAAATTATTTTTATGACCTACACTTGAAAAACCTGAAAGGCAGTCTACCTTTTAACTGCCGTTTCTTAATGACATTTTGGACAGTGGAAACTGTGAGCTGGAAGAGCTTTGATATCTTTTTATAGCCTTCCTCTGCTTTGTGGGCATTAATTAGATTCGTTTTCAGATCCTTAGTCAGCTGCTTAGAGGAGCCCATGGTTGTTGAGTTTTAGCACAAGGATTTAGAAATCGGAGAATTCATTATACTGAGGACTTGTCATCATCTGATAATGACTGATGACACTTCTTGACTTGAGTAACGAGTCCTAATGAGTCAGCTAAGGTCCAAGAAGTTAATTAAGTTCTGAGATGTTACAACAGGGAATAAACAGCACCCAAACTTTTGCACAAGCCTTCAAATAATGTAATTTGGCCAGGAGTGGCCAAAGTTTTGCTTACAGCTCTAACTTGGCTGACCTGGTCAGCAAGAAGAAAGCTAAAACTTGATCAGTTCTCAATCTGTTTTGGTCTAATAGTGTAATATTGGACAGTTTCACGAGCCCCTTTTACACAGTCTGTTCAGGGTGGGAATCTTGCACCTTTATCCCACCTCGTGTTCTGTATAAAACATGCAGATCGGGGGGGGCTGTGTTGTTGCGTCTCTGAGCCAGAACTGTTGGTAGTAAAAGCGGTGTAATCAACGTCTATGTAAAAGGCACAGGCGGGACAGGGGTGTGACGTTTTTTGACATTGACTTTCTTCTTTCCAAGCCAACATGAATTCAAACGTCTACAGCAGGGGTCACCAAACTATGGCCCGCGGGCCAGATCCGGCCCCCCAGCCCCTCTGCCCCCCACCACTTGAACCGGCCCTATGAGGCAATCCCCAAAAGTGGTCATGGCCTATTTTTTAAAATTGCTTTTTGGCAAATAATAACATGTCTGCATCTTGTATTTTGTTGATTTTATCAATTAAAATTGATATTTAGTTATAAAATGAACTATTCATATTTTCCGAATTTTCATCATATGCTCGCGATCAAGCAGTGACAGGCAGCGCCCGCGCAGAGAACTGTCAGTGTTCAGGACAGCAAAATGGCTAGCGGTAAGCGAAAAGCTGACAGAGAGTGCAGAGTTTTTAAAGAACAGTGGACCACCGATTATTTTTTTCGTTCAGTGTAAGGACCGTGCAGTTTATCTTGTATGTCAAGAAAGTGTGTCGGTTTTCAAAGAATATAATCTGCGTCGTCACTACGAAACCCGCCACAAAGAGTATGCTAGTTTGCGAGGGCAAACAAGAGAAGACAGGATTCGGAGGATGAAATGCAGACTGGCTGCACAACAGAATGTATTCCTTCACCAAACCCAGATCAACCAGGCTGCTGTCCGAGCTAGCTATAAGGTAGCTCACCTACTAGCTACCCATGGAAAGCCGTTTACTGATGGGGACTTTGTTAAAGTATGCATGCTTGCTGTGGCCGAGGAGGTGTGTCCCGACAAGAAGGATGCGCTCAATGCGGTGAGTCTCTCTGCACCTACTATGACCAGGCGAACCGAAGATTTGGGGGACAACGTGTATGACCAGCTGAATGAGAGAGCGTCAGAATTCGAGTTTTTTGCTTTGGCCATGGATGAGAGCAATGACGTGCAGGACACAGCACAACTGCTGTGATCTATTGATCTATTGCTCATGTTATTATAATTTCACTGTTTTTTAAAATGTATTTATTTTATAGGCCTATTTATTTGACCTTTATTAAGTGCTGCATACAATTATTATTTATATTATTAATAATGTCAACAGGCCTACCTACAATTTATAATTTTCCACTCACCTTTGCCAGTGTCAATCACCTCAACTAGGCAGATGTTTCTTACCTTGACAGCTTTGATATTATTTTTATTAGAAAATAAATAAATGGAATATCTGTGGTATTTCAAATTAAAACAAAGTGTGAAGACTCGATTACTACTTTTGCAAACCACTAGTAAAGATAAACAAATATGTGCCAGGAATCAAGTGTTGATATAGTAGTGGGGATACAGTAGTGGGGATGGCCGTGCCAGGCTAGTAATCTCTACTACACAATGAGGCCTGCTGGTGGTCATATTTGTCTGGGTCATACAATTCTATGTGATATAGCTGACCCGACCCCGGCCCCCATCACAGTCAGGAACGACAATGTGGCCCCCAGAGAAAAAAGTTTGGTGACCCCTGGTCTACAGCGTGTTAGGTCTGACCGCCTTTCTGCTTCATGTTATTTCCGACTTCACTTTCTCCTCCAACATATTTCTCATCTCATTATCTCATCTCATCTCATTATCTCTAGCCACTTTATCCTGTTCTACAGGGTCGCAGGCAAGCTGGAGCCTATCCCAGCTGACTACGGGCGAAAGGTGGGGTACACCCTGGACAAGTCGCCAGGTCATCACAGGGCTGACACATAGACAACCATTCACACTCACATTCACACCTACGGTCAATTTAGAGTCCCCAGTTAACCTAACCTGCATGTCTTTGGACTGTGGGGGAAACCGGAGCACCCGGAGGAAACCCACGCGGACACGGGGAGAACATGCAAACTCCACACAGAAAGGCCCTCACCGGCCACGGGGCTTGAACACGGACCTTCTTGCTGTGAGGCGACAGCGCTAACCACTACATCACTGTGCTGCCCCAACATATTTCTGATCCATAAAAATGTTGCTTGCACAAGTCTCTCCACTCCTCGTTACCTCTTTTTTTTTTTTTTTTTTTTTTTGTGAGTGCAGTTTTCTGTGACAGATTTTCCTCCCAAAAAGCCGGCTCGGCTAAAGGAAACAAACGTTATACATTGAGGCTGTTGCTTCCCTTAAATGTGAATTATTTAACGGAATTATACGATGCTTAACAACTTTGCTTGTGTTTAAACAGTGGTATAAAGGTGCTAACCGCGAGTTGGCCTAGTGGTTAGCATGTCCGCCTCTCGATCAGGAGATCGCAAATTCTACTCACGGTCTGGTCATACCAAAGACCATCATAAAAATGGTACCTATTGCTGTCTGGCAAGGCACGCTGCAATACAGACGCGAGCGGGAAGTCAAACTCTCGCGGTTACCAGAGGACCCCCCCCCCCCATGTAACCCTAGCTATGTAATAGGTGAGAGGCCGAGGGCTACGGAAACTGGGATTGACGCCGCCCTGTGCGCCACATGGTGTGGAAGGACTTTTGATTTGATTTTGATAAATGTGCTAACAAAAGCACCTCAAAGCTCAGTTCAACAAGTATGCTCAGGGTGCTCATATTTACGATGCATAGATGTATCACCCTAGACGCGATACTCCATCATGACCCGCCACACCTCTGGTTGCGGAACGCCAGCTCGCAATGTAAAAACACACACTGGCACGGCTTCCTGCTGACTTTATTTGGTTCAGTGTAAATCACTAAAGCTGGAATATTGAAGTGCCTTCTTTTAGCCGGTATTATGGTATATCTGTGTAAAAAGGGCCACTGTTAGTCAAGTTTATTTACTCTCTCAGGGCCTTTACACACTGAACATGACACGAAATTGCAATATGAAAATGTGAAAAGGCTGTGTGCAAATTTTTGTACACCGAATCTGATGTGAAATAAAAAAAAAAATTTCACATTGGTTTCGCACCGCGACTGTCACTTGTGTCCTGAGTGAATGAGGGAGTTATCTAGCAGTGATGAAGACGATGATAATAATTATAGACATGCTGTCAAGGAAGAGAGAGTTTTGGGTACGAACAACAGCAGGGAGAGTTTCATAATCTCATTAACGAGTTGAAGTTGAGACACGGGATGTTGGACAACAAGAAAGAAAGCAATGCTCATGCACAATGCTGTGTGTTCATGGGTGAATTGATATGGAGTTTTAGTCATGTCTTTTAAGTCCAACAAGAAAACAACTGAGAGCGCAGAAATCTGTGAGCAGAAGCTTCACGAGCGCACAAAGCAGTCTGAGCGCGAGCAGGGACTATTTGAGAGGGAGGGTGGAAACATCGCGAAATCTGACCATGAAATGAATGAATAAATACTGCTCTCGAACTGAAAGACCATGCTCTTGCTCGTTAAAGATAGGATTAAAACGCCGTAGAAATATAGCCGCTCAGGTCCCAGAAGTGAGCGACCCTGGTGAAAATCTTTCAAGGATCTTCAAGAATCCGTAAAGTTCTTTGTGAGGGTCTTTTGAGGATCCCGGCAAAGATCCTCAAAAGATCTTCAAGGATCTTCAAAGTTCTTTTCAAGATATTCAAGAACCTTTTGAATTGTTGTCAAGCTCTTTGAAGATCTTCAAGGATCGTTCAACTTCTTGACAAGATCTTCAAGGATCTTTTAATATTCTTGACAAGATCTACAGGAATCTTAAACACAAACCACATTTAATTCCAAACAGAACAATTCTTTATTGATGCTATCATAACACATACACTGACACTTCCAGTAGAATTTGTCGATTGATTGACCAAGCGATCCTTTCAAGATCTTTGAAACCTTGAAAATCATGAAAGATTCTTTCAAAGATCCTTTTAAGATGTTGGTTATTCAGGATTCCTTGGCATCTCCTTATCCAATTCTTACGAATCATAATTGTCAATCTATTTCCGTCCTTGCCAATTCCGTTGAATTAGGATCATTTAAAAAAAAAAAATTGAAAGATCCTCATTAGGTCCTCAAGGATCTTAAAGGATCCTCACAAAGATCTCAAGACCTTGACAAGGATCCTTGAGGATTCCAGTTAAGATCTTTTATAAGATCCTGAAAAGGATCCTTGTTAAATCTTTGAAGGTCTTAGAGCAGGGGTGGCCAACCAGTCGGAGCCCAAGAGCCTCAATTCTTACTGTGTTACGGCAAAGAGCCACATCGGCACATGAACATGGGCACACAAATATTACCCTTCCTTCTGCGCGCGCGGACACACACACACACACACACACACACACACACACACACACACACACACACACACACACAGCCACATTGATGTCACACTCCAACTTAACCAATGCCCCACACCAACATGATGATACATTTACTGCAGTACCAAGACCACAGGCCAGTCATTTTCAACAGTGGCGACTGGTGAAGAAAATTGTAGGTGGGGCACAAAGGCAGACATTGTTTACACGTGGGGATTCCCCCCATTGGGGGGGGTTCCGGGGGGCCTCCCCCGAAAAATTTTGGATTTCTTAGATGCAATTTCCTGTATTCTAGTGCATTTTGGAGTTACCTGTTTAACATCGAAAATGCAAAAGCCATTTTGATTCAGCTTGAATTCTCAGTTGCATGACCTGCACAAGACCTGCATTCAAATAAATAAGTATTCAAATAAATACAGTCAGTCGGAAAATGGAAATTACAAAGTGCTAATTTAATTTCCTCAAACAGTACAAGCTCCATAGGCACTGGGAACAGTGATCAGTGCAAGTGCAAATATAGATAAAATATAATACAATGCTCAAATTTTTGAAAGAAGAACACACACGCACACAAATTGATAACTGGAAAACAAATGAACAAATACATAATGTATATACACTACATGCCAAAAGTTTGGACACACCTTCTCATTCAATGTGTTCTGTGTTCTCATGACTATTTACACTTACAGTATACTCTACTCTCACTCAAGGCATCAAAACTGAATGAGCACTCACCCACTACTCAGGCTTGCGCGCCCAGCGCGTATCCCAAGCCTCAGCAGCAGGGATAGTACAATACTCACACACGCAGTTAGCATCACAAACGGTCACCCGCTACTTCAATGAGAAGGTATGTTCAAACTTTTGGCCTGTAGTGTATCTGAATTCACATCAGCACACATTCACATACTCAAATGTACACACATATACACACACACAGCAGCAGAAGTGCTACTTGTAGGGGAATTTAGCATATCATCTCACGCACCTGCGCATTTGTCATGATGTGAAAATACCGTAATGAAACCAAGCGAAGCACCTTTAATAAAATAACCGTAATTAACTGCAGTGAAGCGAAAACGCACATAAAACCACAAACGAACACCAACTTGGACGTGAAGGTGAGAGCCGCATGACACCAGGCAAAGAGCCGCATGCGGCTTGCGAGCCGCGGGTTGGCCACCTATGTCTTAGAGGAACTTTGCAAGGATCTTGTGAAGATTTTGACAAGGATCCTAGCAAAGATCTTAACAAGAATCCTTAGAAGGATACTTCTAATATCTTTTGAAAGAGCCTTGTTGAATCTTTGAGGATATGAAAGGATCCTTGCAAAGATCTTTGTGGGGATCATTACGAGGATCTTTGTAGGATCCTTCAAAGATCTTTGTCAAATCCTTGAGGATCTTGCATATGACGAGCTTTCGAAGAGCCTTTAAGGATCCTATAAAGAGACTTCTCTTTAAGGGTCTTTGACAGTGGATCCTTAAAGGTGCCCTTCCACCAAAAACGTTTAATACTGGCTCTTTTTGAAATACTATAGTTCACTCCGAGTTGCATATGCATGCTGCATGTGAAAATGTAATTCTACTCCCGTTCCCTGTATTAGCTTATGAAAGAAAATAGTCAGAAAAACGAGCGGATCTGAAAAAGCCCTACGAACTTGCGCAAGTTCGAAAATTAGTATTCATGGCCTCGCCAACCTTGGCTTGCGACCGCCCACGGGAAGAAAGTTCAGATTTAAGCGCGAGGAGAGATAGCAGAGCCCATCTCGTCAGTAGCTAACGAAGAGGACCTAACAGCAAGTTGAAAACATGGCTGAACAAGTTCGTGCCTGTGTTATTTGTGGCAGTAACACATCAACGTTGCATTTCTTGCCCAAGATAGAAGAGGTGAAGAAGAAATGGTTGGAATGTATCTTTGGAACACCACCAGCGAAGTATAATGCAGCGTTAGTACTGTGTTCTGATCGTTTCAACCACAGTGACTTTTCAAACTTCAGTACCTTCAGTAGTGGTTTTGCTCCGAGGTTGTTTTTAATCCCTGGATCTGTGCCGTCAAGACGATCGACCACCAGCTCACAAGCTGTAAGTAAAACGTACTTTTTGTTCGAAGGTTTTTGTTACAAAATAGCATGTTCATATTCTCCACGTTAGCATGCATGACATGGTCACAAGCTCGGCAGGGATGAGAGTTTTCCGCTTTTCGGCGGATTTCCACTTTTTCTGAGTAAAAACCGACCTTTTTATATTATGCCAAATCCGTTGAGAATTTTTTTAAAAATTAATTTCGGGGGGGTTGGGGTATGTTCCTTCATGCTCTTCAAACTTTATTAACTCCAACGATGTTTACACATTATTTGTAAGTCGCCATCTTTAGTCTGGTTTAAATCTCGTCGAATGTGATGTAAACTTCGTGTTATCTACATTGTTATTGGTCAAAACATCGATGTCGAGACCATAATAGCCAATCAAAACAGTTTTTACAAAGACACCCACATCCGCTTGTTCTGACCCACTGGAGGTAGCGTCACAGTGCTGTTAGCCAATCAGAGGTAACACGTTTACATGTCATGAATATTAATGAGTAAGAGCTGAAATCCTGTCGTTCTCCTGCCACCCACTCCTCCAGCAAACTAGAACAGCCTGAAACAGGAGCACCACGGCATTTTTTTTCACCAAAACCGGCTCACGGGGCATTCATTCATAGGAGAGACCACCGCACAATTAATGAAAAAATGATGCAAGGAGACCTTTAAAGATCCTGTGAGGTTTTTCACTAGGGGACACCGGCACATTCGAGGCTGTTTCCTGCACCACCGCGTAACGTCCGTTCCGCACAACATGATGCCTTTATTCGTGGTGCGAAAGCTCAGAAAAATCTACCTCAGTGCAAAACAGTGTCGCTTTTTGCTGCATAATATTCACAGTCTGGTTGAAAGTACTCCATAACAAAAACAACAGTTACAAAAAAATTTATATTCATGTGCGAATTAATCACAGGGGAAAAAAATTACCCTGGTGCGTAAAGGCCTTCACTCACTCTCTTCTGATTGGCTGTGCTTCCTGCCAATCACTGTGTAGTTGGACTTCTTTCATGCCTGCAGTTCAGACGTGATGAGGTTTCATGTAGTTTTGCTATGCAGGTATTGACTATGACGCAGGGGTCCTGGATATTTTCTAAGGTGGAAAACATCCTGAGACAGATATTGTTGTTGATGATGGGGAGAAAAAAATGGCGGAATAAAGAAATTGCTCCTGAATATGTTCAGCTTTGTCAGTGTATAAAAATGGTCTGAGATGCAAATGCATATCCTGAATTAAGTGTGTGCAATAGAGATAAATGACTAATGGGTTTTTAAAGAGGAAGCGATGTTTTAGGAAGTGATTTTATTTATAGGCGTTTGTGTAAAATGCGTTCAACTACACACACACCACACACTCTTCTCAAGAATTCAAAGCTGTCCGAAGTTGCAGTTGTTTGTGGTAATTGAATAATTTCTTTTGAATTTCATCTCTTGAGTTCCTGTAATGTGATGGAATGATCTGTTGTTGTTGTTGGCCTTTTTTTTTTTTTGCTAAGATAATGTTTGTATGTGATATTTTAAATTATTCCATGAAATCGAGTCGTACATGAGCAGATGGCCTATGAGACGCGTAGTGCCTCGTCGGCTGTAAGCCATGTACAACGAGATTGAGTGAGTGGAATAACTGTTTTATTCTATCCACATTCACTGGATTTTTGAGAAACTGAGCATTTTTATTTTTTGCAAATTTGATTTAAAGAAACTTTTCTACAAAACGTCCGACAAAATCATTTCCACTTAGAATGTAAACAAATTGGCGAAATAGCAGTAGCAGTCTGTGAAAAAATGCTGCTATAATAATAATTCTTGGAAAAAAAAAGATACTTTTATTCCATATTTTGTTGCTTTTTATATTTTTTGGGTTTTCTTCTTCTTTAGGGTTTTTTGACGGTTAGCAAACCAACTTAAAGGTCATAGGCAATGGTCGGAGGTGAAACGTAGAATATCAACTTTATTGTCTAGAAGAACGACCCAAAAAGCGAATTCAGTCTTCCTGGTGTCTAATTTGCACCCTGAAATTGAATAAAACGGTTAAAATATACTGTTTTGCCCAATTTCCGAAGGTTTGTTTACATCTCACTTACGCGCGCTTTCACCGCCAGGGGACCGTCGTTGTGACATCATTTAAGCCAAACAGACCAGGAACAGTTCTGTGTTAACCTGCGAACCGAACACACGTGCAGGGGTGATAGCGTTCTGGCGCCGCACCGGATTTCCGGCGTACCGTGGCTGGGGGAAAAAAAAAATCTAGTTCGCCCATTGTCCTGTGTCATTCTGAGATGCGCAGATAGACAGTAAAGGGAATTCCGAATTCCCTTTACTGTCTATCTGCGCATCTCAGAATGACACAGGACAATGGGCGAACTAGATTTTTTTTTTTTTCCCCAGCCACGGTACGCCGGAAATCCGGCGCGGCGCCGGAACGCTATCACCCCTGCACGTGTACTTACTTTGGTTGTGAGAGGTTGTGTAAAATGTCTGAAAGCGATAGCGATTTTGAAGTAGGAACTCTCCAAATTGAATATCGAGAGGTGAAACCATATATGTATGAACCTAGGGCCGTTGTGAAGCAGTTGGTGAATGTGGGTCACTGGTTTGACCGTGCAGCCTCAGAATCGGACAGCGACTCGGCCGACTCTGATCGCGGTGACCCCAGACCTCAACAAGACTCGCGCCCAAACAATTTATCCTGGTAATTATGATAAATTCCTACTTTCGTCTTGGTACTAAATAAGAGCCCTTTTGAAGAATAATTAAGCTGCCCTCCCTAGTGGATATAGGTAACGATTACTTGACAGTGTGCCGGTAGGCCACATTAGCCTGCCACCCACGGCATTATACTATTTATAGCCTACTCTAAGCGAAGAAATATCCCTTTGTCTCATTTTCACAATGATTGTGCAGGATCCCTCAGGATTCTTGACTTGTCAATTGCAAGCAAAAGTAAAAATGTTTACCTCCAATCTTCTCCTTTTTGCTTGAGCGTTGCTGCTCCGTTTCCTCTTTGACTGCTTGATTTTTGTTTCACCCGCACAATCCACTCTCTCCGCTTCGTCTCCTCTTTCCAAAAAAGCCAACCCAATCGCTCCGCCTCTTCTCCTTTTTCGGAAAAAGCCAACCCTCTCGCTCTGCTTCTTGTCCTTTTTCGGAAAAGGCCAATCCTCTCACTCTGCCTCTTCTCCTCTTCCGGAAAAAGCCAATCCACTCTCTCCGCCTCTTCTCCTCTCTCGGAAAAAGGTAAAAACTTCTTCCTGAACCGGTCCCGTTGTTACAGTTCACTGCACAACAATAAGGCATGTTTTTTTCTTTGGAAATTCCTGAACGCACGTCTGCACTCAAGCTGAACGGCAATGTAAGTAAACTGAAGTGGACTCAACTCAAGCGCTTTGTTTATCTTAAATGACGTCACGCGCCGAGTGGTCACGAAAATCGCCGAACAGAAATTCGCCACGATCTGCGCTAACTTATTTTAATTATTACTTATTAACAATACTTATTGGGACCAGAAGAAAATTACAGCAGGTTTTTTAACATACAAAGTTTCAAATGTGCATAAAATTAAAACCGTTGCCGATGAGCTTTAAACGGCGTTACCACCACCGACTGGGCTGGAGTGTGGAACAGGAGATATTTAGGGGGAAGAACTATGTTCTTTTAGCCATTTCTGTTTCTTTTAAATACTTAAACAATTTTCGGGGTTTTGTTTTCGAGCAGAGTTTTTTTTTTCGTCATCGGTTGGTTCAGCAACACGCCGCCGTTTTGTTTTTCTCTACTCGCAGTATATGAGCTGATAGCCTAGTAATAGATAGGGGTGTGCAAAAATATCGATACGGCGATATATCGCGATACTTTGTCTTCTGATTCAATATCGATACTCAAAATTTGAATATCGATATTTTTTCAAATAATAAATCATGTTTCAGACGGGTTGTAAATCCAGTACGACTTCCACACCTCTGCTCCGTGAGGTGTCGCTGTGCCGCTCCCTCACTGCAAGGCACTCTTCGTCTTCTCTTTTTTCCCCGGCGGTTGCAGTGAGGGAAAAAAACAAGCAAGCATGGCTGTTAACGTAAACCTAGAGACGCCGCCGAACTTTAAGGCAGATGTTCGGAGGCACTTTGGATTCCAAAGGAAAGGAGAAAAAAACAGTGAGCCGGTGTTCTGTAAAGTTATCCTACCTCTTGGATTTGTCCTACCAAGCCTACTGCGCATGCGCGAAATCCAGGAGGGTAGGAAAATTCAACAGTAGTTTTGTCCTACCGATTAGCTGGGCTGATAGAAAATCGGTGAGTATTTCACGCATTTGCCGATTTTTATGTTTTGTGCGTATTGGTCGAGTCTTTGGCCGAGTCAAATAATTTGTAATGACTCGTTTTGAATAATAAACCGGTCTGTATGAGAACTTGCTAATTCATGTGTTCTGCGCATGCGCAGTAGGCTTCGCGCATGCGCAGTAGGAGACTAAGCTGCACACTGCACTTTTCAATGTGTTTCAGACAGTGTGTTGTTCCTGCAAAATAAGCACAAGTTAAATGTTCTCCGGTATATGTTCTCAAGTTTACAAAGAACAAATTGATATTAGTGTTAGCACTGAAATGTGTGTGCAGTCTGCAGTGCAAGTTTTAAGTTTTCATAAAACAATTTGATTCTGGGCGGCACGGTGGTGTAGTGGTTAGCGCTGTCGCCTCACAGCAAGAAGGTCCTGGGTTCGAGCCCCGGGGTCGGCGAGGGCCTTTCTGTGTGGAGTTTGCATGTTCTCCCCGTGTCCGCGTGGGTTTCCTCCGGGTGCTCCGGTTTCCCCCACAGTCCAAAGACATGCAGGTTAGGTTAACTGGTGACTCTAAATTGACCGTAGGTGTGAATGTGAGTGTGAATGGTTGTCTGTGTCTATGTGTCAGCCCTGTGATGACCTGGCGACTTGTCCAGGGTGTACCCCGCCTTTCGCCCGTAGTCAGCTGGGATAGGCTCCAGCTTGCCTGCGACCCTGTAGAAGGATAAAGCGGCTAGAGATAATGAGATGAGATAATGGGAATTTGATTCTGCTTGTTAAGCAGCACTGATGTGTCCATGCTTACAGAAAAGTTGAGAATACTAGCACAGAAATGGGAATTTTCTGTATGTTGTAGTGAAGCAACTCTTGGTTTTGCCAGCAGTGGAATAGAGACAAATATATGTCTGCCAAGAGTGTGTAGTTACGTATGTGAAATGTAATTTTACAGTGGTCAATAAATTCTGATTTTCTTCAGTGACACAGATATCGTGATGTGGTTGAAATTTCTTGCAATATATCGATTATCGCAGAATCGCTGTACCGTGATATTATCGTTATCGTGGGCAAAATATCACCATCGTATCGTGAGGTATCTGATGATACCCAGCCCTAGTAATAGAGTAGCCAATCAGAGCGCATGATTGCTCATATCCAGTGAATGTGGATAGAATGTTTTTATTTTTTAAATATCAAAGTGCTGCTGAATGCATGATTTGGGTTGGTTAGATAGATGTGGATTCATTTTCTGTAAGAGCACGGCACGGACAGTAGCCCTCGCACCAAGGTAATATTAATGCGCTGGTTCTAATTTGATCTAGTTTCTATAGTAACAAGGCAGACAAGGACTTGTATGGTGGACACGCCACATAAACAGATTAAAACGTGTGTAGTCTGAGATATGAAGTACATACCGTACTTGTGTGCTCTCCTTTAAATCTGAAATGGTGGAAATGCTTGTTTTCTTGTCTTCGGTTCTGGATGATTACATAGTTTATCATTTTAAAATAGAAAATTGCAAGCGGGAAAAATAAGCACCAGCGTTCTCATTAGATTAAAAAGAACTTTTTTTCAGATTGTTTTCATTTGTTATTGGGCTGAACCTGTCTGATTTTAGCTCCAAGATTTCTTTTGGCTGATGAGATGCATTAGTGCACCGAGCTTTCCAACACGCGCGCAGACGCATTTGGAGTGTGTAGGTGCTGTTTATATGCATTTCTCTCCTTCCACTGCCCATCTCTTTCCCAGTTCTGTCTTTTCATCTTTTCTCTCTCCTTCTCTCACTCTTTTTTTTTTTTCCCCTCCCTTTGTTTCCTCGGTTTGTTCTCTCATCCTCACCCCTTTCATGTCTCGCACCTTTATCTTCCCATGCATTCTCTCTTTAATCTCACTTGCTTTTGTTTTTCCTTCATCTTTTCTCTCTTCTGTTCCTTCTCATCTCGCTTTCTGTGTACCCCCACATCCATCCATCCCTCTCTCTCTCTCTCACATACACACACGCACACTTTTTCCATTTCCTACATATCGCAGTCACGTTTCATTTTACTCGTTTAACTCTATGGGTTTGTTTCTATGAAAGCTTTCGTGGGTTGTTGTTGTTGTTGTTGTTATAAAAGCAACGTATTACAGAAGCCCCACTGTGAAATCCTTTGATTTGATTTGTTCATATTTTATAGATGTATGAGCACGAATAATTAAATTAGACATGTCGGGTGAAAATTCAACCCAAATTGCTTGGAACTGCTCTCATTGAATTCTTTTTACAGAATTAAAATGTTTATCCGTTCTTGACTTGACATATTACAAATCAAAGATTGAAAAAACAGCTTAATTTTTTAGAAAACTGCGGTAATATTCTGTATGAGGATCACATGGTACAAAATGGGCCTCATTAACCAATGAGGTCGAATGCTGTTTTTTTTTTTCTTAACTTTTTTTTTCAAAATATTTACATGGAAATTGGCAGCACATAGATGGTTGTAGACTGAAAGCAAAGTTTGAAAAAACGAGTAAAAACCAGTTATGCAAATTAGTTAATTAGTATTAATTATGCTAATGAGGTAAAAGATTAAATTGGTACGCTCCAATAAAAAAAGTAATAAAAGATTATTTCTAGTACCTGTATTTCTCAAAAGTAGGGCCTACTGGTGTTTTTATATGAAAGAATGTAAATTATTATTTTGATTAATATTCACAGCTTTCAAGGTGAACCTCGAAAAAACTGAGATCCACATCCAATAAACAACTCCAGTTAATTGAATTGAAACTGACACTCGCATTAAAATCTCATTCCGACCACTAAGATCTCAATATTTTTCATCAAAAAGACTGCAGTTATATTCCAAAATAGTTATTTGTTAACATGAATCGGTTTGATTTGAAAAAAATAAGTAGGTAAAGCTCTGAAAACTCCCTTCAAAGTCTCCCGTGAATCATAACATCAAAACTAGCTGACAGAAAATTTTGCTGAATACTTTATCAGAAACAGTGAGAGCGAGAGAACATCCCTATAAAAGTTATCTGATTGATATTCACGAGTAATCCAGTCAGAAACCGATCAGGAGAGAGAGAGAGCCTGACTGCTTTCCCGTGACTCAAAAAGAAAAGCACCGGCAGTTTCCCGACGTCCCACCAGCAGAGTGTGAACTCTGTTGTACCAACTTCAACCTGCCATTACTCCCAAACTACTGAACATATGTTAATGAGAGAAATTTCTTTGGAAAGCAGAAATTATAAGCTTTTTACTGACCGTATTCATGATAGAAAATATTCAAGAATTGAGCAATGACAGTTTTGGAAACTTATGGCGTATTCACACCTACGTTGTTTGGTCCGGACCAAACGACCAAATGAACCAAATTTCCCTTGGTCCGGACCTTTTGGGTTGGTCTGAATACAAACCATCGAACTCTGGTCCGGACCAAACAAGCGGACCGAGACCGAGCTGCAAGGTCGGACTCGGTCCGGACCAAAGGAACCCTGGTGCGGATCTTTTGGAGGTGTGAAAGCAGACCGGACCTAATCCGACAGTTTTGCTTTTTTGTACCTCGGGAGCTTCCATCGTTTGTCGAGCATTATGGGAAACAGAGTCTTGACACTCCACCGCAAAGTGCAAACACTGTTTCGGTTGTCAAGGGAACCTTACAACAGTCGTTCAGTCATTCGGACCAGTGGTAGGCTAGACTACAGAGTACAAAAAATGAGTAGGGGGCAAACGTGGGCCGAGGAAGAAACGCGTACCCTTGTAGATATATGGGCAGATGTCCACATATCTGAGCTTTTGGAGAGAACACACAAAAATGCCGACGTGTTTGCTGTATTCAGTGAGAAAATGAAGGAGAAGGGGTTCACGTGCTCCCCAGAACAATGTCGGCTAAAAGTGAAGAAACTCCGTCAGACCTACATTAAAATCAGGGACATTCTTTCAAAAAGTGGCGGTACTAGCGACGCAAAAAAGAAATTCATCTATTGCGTGAAGAGCCAGAACTGTCACAACATGATGTGCGCTCATCAGCGCTGTCCTCCGTAGCCGCCTTGCCCTTTGTCGTCGTCGTTGATAAATTACTTGTACAACAGCATAGTAATCGCACAATTGTGAAAACAGTAAAAACTGGAAAAAACATATAGCTTTGATGTCATTAAAAAGAATAACAGCACGGAAAGCCTCCATGACTACTTTTGAACTTAACGCTTTGTGCGCGTGTCGTCTCTGACCAATAGCTGAACGACCTCAGGGCGCGTGGCTTTGACAGATTTTGGTCCACTTACTAAAATGTACAGTGTGAAAGCGAACCGCACCAAAATGAAAAAATAAAAAACACATTTGGTTCGGACCAAAGCAAGTGAACTATCGAACTATCCTGGTCTGAATACACCCTTAGATGAGCGTCTGCATGCACAGTTTTCACAGCACGGCCAGCGAGCGTCTGATATGCCTAATTAAATAATTGCATATTCGTTAACCTTATTTTGCATTACAGTGTACAGGATGCTGTTGCTTGTCCGCAGTAACGTGCATGTGGGTCAGAAAATAAAAATGCGTCTGCAACATTATAAACGATAAATCGTCGTCTTGTGATTTTCATTGCTGAAACAAGTTATGATGTTGCTTGAAATAGTGTACACTTTTTTTTTTTTCCCCAGTCTGTCTTTGTTTCCTCACTACCCGTCCCTCACCATCTCTTTATCTATCCTGCTTTTTGTTCGTCTTTCTCCCTTTCTGTCTAGCTTTCCCTGTTTTTCTTTCGCTCTCGCTTTGTTTCTATATTTCTGTCTTTCTTGCTTTTTCTCCTTTATTTCCCTCATGCTTATCAGTGTTGCGTAGTATCTTTCAATAATTTAGAGAAGGCACACGGAACCAGAAAGTTCATGAGTTTGCTAGTGATTTTATTTGCTGTGGAATTAGATTACTCTCCTCCTCATTTCCACAATAGACCTGCATTGAACCCTTTACTGGAAAACAACGTTGCTGGAACGTTTTAATGCAGGCTGCATGACTTTCCTGCCTGATTTTAATCCTTTTTGATCATTCTTTGTTCATGCTGAAGAATACAGGAGTCATATGATCACCTTGATCAAGCTGATGTCACTGCACTGTTTTGGAAAAGTAAGAAGGGTTTGGTAAAATCCATTAGTCTTTTCTTAAATGATGCTTTTGTTTAGAATTAAAACCAAATGTAGGTATAGCTCAAGAATTATCCATGAAGATTGTTTCATAATGATGGTACTTTTGGTTGTAGAGTATTTTATTTGAGTATTCACAGAACTGCTGTGGTTTTTTTCTTTTCTTTTTGCACCATTCTGTTTAAACTCTAGAGACTGGTGTGTGTGAAAATCCCAGGAGATCAGCAGCTTCTGAAATATTCAGACCAACAACCATGTCATGGTCAAAGTCACTAAAGGTTAGCCGTGTCGTATAAGCATAGCTGACATGTACAGTGGTGCTTGAAAGTTTGTGAACCCTTACGAATTTTCTATATTTCTGCATAAATATGACCCAAAACATCATCAGGTTTTCACACAAGTCTTAAAAGTAGATAAAGAGAACCCAGTTAAACAAATGAGACAAAAATATTATACTTGGTCATTTATTTATTGAGGAAAATGATCCAATATTACATATCTGTAAGTGGCAAAAGTATGTGAACCTTTGCTTTCAGTATCTGGTGTGACCCCCTTGTGCAGCAATAACTGCAGCTAAACGTTTGCGGTAGCTGTTGATCAGTCCTGCACACTGGCTTGGAGGAATTTAGCCCGTTCCTCCGTATAGAACAGCTTCAACGCTGGGATGTTGGTGGGTTTGCTCATATGAACTGCTCGCTTCAGGTCCTTCCACAACATTTCCATTGGATTAAGGTCAGGACTTTGACTTGGCCATTCCAAAACATTAACTTTATCTTCTTTAACCATTCTTTGGTAGAACGACTTGTGTGCTTAGGGTCGTTGTCTTGCTGCATGACCCACCTTCTCTTGAGATTCAGTTCGTGGACAGATGTCCTGACACTTTCCTTTAGAATTTGCTGGTATAATTCAGAATTCATTGTTCCATCAATGATGGCAAGCCGTCCTGGCCCAGATGCATCAAAACAGGCCCAAACCATGATACTACCACCACCATGTTTCACAGATGGGATAAGGTTCTTATGCTGGAATGCAGTGTTTTCCTTTCTCCAAACATAACGCTTCTCATTTAAACCAAAAAGTTCTATTTTGGTTTCATCCGTCCACAAAACATTTTTCCAATAGCCTTCTGGTTTGTCCATGTGATCTTTAACAAACTGCAGACGAGCAGCAATGTTCTTTTTGGAGAGCAGTGGCTTTCTCCTTGCAACCCTGCCATACACACCATTGTTGTTCAGTGTTCTCCTGATGGTGGACTCCTGAACATTAGCCAGTGTGAGAGAGGCCTTCAGTTGCTTAGAAGTTACCCTGGGATCCTTTGTGACCTCACCAACTATTACATGCCTTGCTCTTGGAGTGATCTTTGTTGGTCGACCACTCCTGGGGAGGGTAACAATGGTCTAGAATTTCCTCCGTTTGTACACAATCTGTCTGACTGTGAATTGGTGGAGTCCAAACTCTTTAGAGATGGTTTTGTAACCTTTTCGAGCCTGATGAGCATCAACAACGCTTTTTCTGAGGTCCTCAGAAATCTCCTTTGTTCGTGCCATGATACACTTCCACAAACATGTGTTGTGAAGATCAGACTTTGATAGATCCCTGTTCTTTAAATAAAACAGGGTGCCCGCTCGCACCTGATTGTCATCCTATTGACAGAAAACGCCTGACTCTAATTTCACCTTCAAATGAACTGCTAATCCACAAACTTTCAAGCACCACTGTAAGGAAGAATTTATGTAATACTGTGCAAAACCCTTTATTTCCATACAAACTTTGTTACAGATTTTTATGACTTCTACATTATCGAGTCAGTACAAAAACATTTTCGAGTCCAAATGTTTGTTTTCCAGCACAAAATTAAATGTTACAGGAAAAAAAAAAAGTTTCTATCTGAGCAGCATATTCCATAAGAGAGTGCTTCAGATTAAAAAAGAAAACAGAATGAAGGCTACTGGGTTTTGGTGCAGAATTAAGACGCAAGTGTGACAGTGTCCAGAAAAACTGTGGCTGGTTCTGTAACAGGGCCGTAACTACCATTGAGGACACCAAGGTCATGTCCTCGGTATTTTTTTTTTTCACTCAGAAATGTGAAATTAATATATGATGAAAATCGTTCTTTGATCGGTGGAAAATTCTAAATTCAGCTTGCATCCCCCTGTTCTCATTTGTTTGTCTAAAAATAAAGTCCACATAATCATTTTTAAACGAAGCTGAAATATCCGACATTGGAAACATTTCATATTAGGCAGCCTCGCGATAGTCAGCTAAGCACCGCGGGATATACAAGAGCTGAGAAGTGTTCTCATCAAGGTCCGACTCCGCAGCCAGTCAGTTTGTCAATTAGTCGTGGAATCTGAAAATTGACATAAGATGAAGAAGTGTACTACACTAAAACAAACCAAACTCAGCTTTGGAAAGACAACAAGTGAGAGAAAAAGAAAGAGGGAAGAAGGTGAGTTAATTTTGCCAGTCACTGACAGTTATGTGCCGGAATGCTTATGATCATTAACAGTGCAATTTTAATTAGCATTTCAAGCAACAACAGTCGAAGCCACTTAGCTAGATAGGATTTTCGTTTTCCAGGCGGCACAAACTCTTCTATTCTCTCTCTCGATTTGATTTGGTGCGTTTCAGATCAGAAAAGGCTGGACAGTCGTGACCTGTTGTTTATGAAGTTATTGGATACTGACGAGACTTGAGCTATTTTGCTAGCTTACCAGACTATAGGCTAACGTGAACCCAAGACACTATTGTTTTGATCATTGGTTGTATTTTCGAACGGAAATGAAAACGGGTAGCAAACTTATTATGTTCACATTTTATTTACAACATGATGTACCACCTCTGACTGCTTTCTGTCAATCATGAGCAGCCCAGCCGCGTTCACAGCTCCTCCTCCGATCACCAGCTGGAGATGAGCCTCCTCTCGGGAAGTCTTGTCCCGCCCCTCTTATTGACTCCCATCTCCAGTGAGGCTCAGTCTCCGAATGTGGTGTTTTAGTCGGTTTTGTCCAATAACCGTCTAGTATTTTGCTATTGAAAAGGGCATATATTTTTTAAAAAGCAATTGAAGTCCATTCAGGCTCGGCTAGATTGCGTTGTCACTCTCTCTCACTCAAACTCTCACTGAAACTCTCACTCACTCACTCACTCACTCACTCACTCACTCACTCACTCACTCACTCACACTCTCACTCACTCACTCACTCACTCACTCACTCACTCACTCACTCACTCAAACTCTCACTCACTCACTCACTGAAACTCTCACTCACTCACTCACTCACTCACTCACTCACTCACCCACACTCACGCACACACACACAAAATACTTTTGTGATCGTGCAGTTTTGAAATTGTTAAAATAAACATGTTCACCTACATGTTCATCTTGTTGGGCTTGTGATTTTGACTCGTTTCCAAAATGTATGAAAAGTCACCATATTAGGACATTTTTTTTTGGCAAATAAGATGTATCGCAATGTTTGACCTCGGTATTTGAAAAATCCTGGTTATGGCCCTGTTCTGTAAGATGCTCAGTAAAATCTACAGTTCCTCATTTCCTTATAAAACTGCACTCATTGGACCGGAGACGGTGGTGTTTTTTTTTTTTTTTTTTTTTTTTTGGGGGGGGTTGAAACATTTCATTATTTTAAGCCATTTTTGGTCTACACTATTTCTTTACATGTGCCTAAGACCTTTGCACCATACTATATGTGATGTTTGTCCTTTGGGGTCGAAGATGACCATTACTTCAATTAATTGGGTGGGTGGTGGTTGTGGGTTTTGAGGTGACTGATGAGACCAATCCAGGCTTTGAAGGTACACCCACATGCCAAGGTTGAGTACCTTTACTATCTTTTTGTTGTATTTCGGCCGCTGAGAGGGATCCCCGCCAGCTGCGGTGTGCTGGCCAGGGTGAGGTGAAGTAGGCTATGTTTGGGGCACCTTTTCTTCCTCCATGGAGGTGAGCAGAGCGAATGCTAAACAGGGCTGCTCAGACACCCGGTGGCTGCTGAACTCCACTGCTGCTTCGTTCCAGCAGAGAGCAACCCTATGCCCTGGGCCACCTGTGTGCAGGTTCATGACTACAGCTTGCAGTGTTTCCGCACCTGCTGTTTTGCCACTTGCCCGTCGCCACAGGATTTGAATTTGAAGTCGTGACTTGGATTAGAGCGAGGGAGAGTTGCACAGCCATCAGCCTCACTCTCTCATCCCAATCTAACTGGGCCCAGGGGCAAGACAGAATCAAAATGGCTGGAGCTATGCGTAGGTCGGGATGCAGTGGATGGCTAACAGTGTTCTACGTGTTGCACTGTGCCCTGATCGCGCTCCACAAATGCTTTGCTGGGTCCACCTTCCTGCCCCATTGAACCACCAAGTAAGTGGTGGTCTCCTCCGCTCAGTCTGCCGAGTCCAGTCTTCAGTGGTAACCCTGACCGGGGGAGCGAGGGGTTGCTGGTGCTTGCTCAAGGCACCACCACCCTCCCCAGGCTAGTAGAGGGAAGGAGATGCTTTACTACTCCATTGCATGGCGATCAAGGACAGCACATGCCTACTGTCCTAATATAGATTCTACCGTACTGTATATAATACATGGAGTACAGAAATGTGAACCGAAAGACATCTAATTAGCAGAGGTTGTGTTCTCTAGCTGAGTGTTTTGCATTATTCCAATGTCATTTTTGAGCAAAAACAATGATGCGTGTAAAAGCAGACTTTCTAGAAATGCACGTTTTTCTTGTATAACGCTCAGTTAAACAGCAGAGTCTAAATGACTGTTTAATCGAATTCATATGTTAATTAGAACATGTTAATGTTAATTAAAACGTGTATTTGCAATCGCGTTTCAATTCTGAGCGTATAATTTAAGACGTTCCGAATCGCTTGCATTTTTGTGCACCACGACGTACAGTGGCTTCCAAAATGAAATTGAAAAAGCGACATCCATTAGACATTTCATTTTCAGCATCTAAAGTGCCACAAAGAAACCAGCTCTGAAATTACCTTTTGGAAAGTAGTGAAAATGTCTTCAGCATTTTATCGGTATCTGTATTTTTTAAGCATTACAAAGGAGTCGACGAGCAGCGTCAAGTTTATCCAGACTTTGATTTTTCCTTCCCAGAAAAGCATTCCACAGGAAACGGTCTCCCAAAAGTCTCTATAGTGGATGGTGGGGGAAAAAAAAAAAAGTGTAGTTTGAGGATGAGCGTGCACACAGCAATCGCGGTTGCTAGTCATTTTTCAGTATGTCGTAGAATGAGGCCTGTTTAGACGCTGAAAATGAAACGTTCAGCCATTTAATTTTGGCAGCTGTTTGTAGATTATTGTGCACAAGAATTCATCCATTCATTCGTCTTCTGTAACCGCTTTATTCAGATCAGTATGTCGGTTTAGCCGAAGTTTACGCCAGGATCAGTGGGCGCGAGCTAGCCTGGGAAATCCCATGCTGCTTTGCACAATCGTTCCGATCTGAAAAGACAGCATGGAAACTATGGTCTAAAGGCTCGCCTGAGTTAGGGAGCCAATCAGAGAGTGGGGAGGGGTGGAAAGACGGTGACGCGTACTACTCAACAAACGGAAGCTTGTAGTTTATTTGGGACTGTTTACGGATCACATTGAACATGGCGGCGAGCGATACGAACCAAACTTTCGATCAAGCTTTGTCTTGCACAAACGGCAGTAATCGTTCGGTGCCATTGTTTTCCTATTTTTGTTTTGCCTTCTCTTTCTCTTTCCTTCTCTTCTTCGTCGCTCTAACTACGTCACCGGGTACAACTGCCATGATTGGCGATGGGCTACGTATACGCCAAATGATAGACATTCGGAACGTCCAATAAACGGCCATTGACCATCGTAAACCACACCTCCCCTACGAGAAATTCAATAGGCGGATTCCAGACCATATTTCACTTGTGATATGGTCTGGTGTTAACCAAACTAGGCGTGAGCTGGGTGTACATCCTGAATGGGCTGCCTGTCCATCACCGACCAAAATGCACACATGGTCTTCACACGTCAGGGCAATTTAATGTCACAAGCGTGGTTTTACAAGAAAATCCCAGAACTCCGAGGGATCCTACACAGATGCAGGGAGAACAGGTGAAACTTGAGTAAGGAACCTGGTGTCGGGATCAACCCATCAGCCCTGGAGCTGTGAGGCAGCAGCGCTACAGACTGCACCACCAAATGCATGTTTTGGAATTGAATTTGCATCACGTCCTAAATTGTCCTCGTTCGTAAGACAAATGTAGTAACGCATGCATGTTTGATCATTTTTGTAATTAATATTCAGATCTGATTGAAGTTCACATAATGGTGCCATCATGATGTATGAAAACCAGAAGTGTTTTAATGTAGGTTATGCATCACAGATACATCTGGGCTGATCAGTATTCTTAAAAACTGATTGACGTGTTGGCGGTGTGTCCCCTTTCCTCCAGCTCTGATTTGAAATTGATGGTAGCAATAAACTTATCATGGGACTGCAGTAGAGAATGAAATAGCGTTATGAAACTGCTTTTTGATAACCTTTCAGTTCTGCGTCGGATCCTTATTTTATTACCATGTGTTAGTCATTGTTTGTTTAAAAAAAAGAGAGAGGTTCGGCATTTGGGAGAGGAGTGAGGTTTAGTGGTGCGTAATGGGGTTTCTACATTTTTCACAACGTGGTTTACATTTTTACATTTACATTCAAGATCCGTGTGTGTCCAAGAGAGAGATTGACTGATCAGGAGGTAAAGTCGTTATTGCTTTGAGCCTTCCCTTGAGTCATGTCCTCTCTGTCTGTCTCTTGATCTCTGTGTGGGTCTCTCTCTGTCTTTGTGTGTCCTCTCTCTCTCTCTTTCTCTCAGTGTCTCTCTGTGTGTATCCTTTCCCTCTGTCTTTCGCTCTCTCTTTCTATCTTTGTCTGTCTCTTGGGGTCTCTCTCTCTCTCTTCCCCCCCATGTCTGTCTGTCTCTGTGTGTTTGTGTCTGTCTTCTCTCTCTCTCTCTCTCTCTCTCTCTCTCTCTCTCGGTCTTTGTGTGTCCTCTCTCTCTCTCTCGGTGTCTGTCTGTGTGTATCCTTTCCCTCTGTCTTTCGCTCTCTCTGTTTGTCTGTCTCTTGGTCTCTCTCTCCCACTGTGTGTGTGTCTCTCTTCCCCCCCATGTCTGTCTGTCTCTGTGTGTTTTGTGTCTGTCTGTCCCTCTCTCTGTGTTCTCTCTCTTTCCCTCTGTGTGTGTCTCTCTCCCTGGGTCTGTGTGTGTGTCTCTCTCTCTCTCGCTCTCTCTCTCTCTCTGTGTGTCTGTCTCTTCCCCCCATGTCTGTCTGTCTCTCTGTGTTTGTGTCTGTCTGTCTCTCTCTCTCCCTGTCTGTGTATTCTCTCTCTCTCTCTCTCTCTCTCTCTCTCCCTCTGTCTGTGTCTCTCTCTCTCTCTCTCTGTGTGTCTGGGTCTCTCTCTCTCTCTCTGGGTCTCTCTCTCTCTGGGTCTCTGTGTGTGTGTGTGTGTGTGTCTCTGTCTGGGTCTCTCTCCTCTCTGTCTGGGTCTCTCTTTCTCTCTAGGTCTCTCTCTCTGTCTGGGTCTCTCTCTCTCGGTCTCTCCCTGTGTGTCTGTCTCTCTCTCTCTCTCTCTCTCTCTCTCTCTGTGTGTGTCTGTGTCCTCTCTGTCTCTTTCTCTCCCTCTTTCCCTCTGTCTGTGTGTCTCTCTCAATCGATCTGTCTCTCTCTCTGTGTGTCTCTTCCCCCCCCCCCCCCCCCCCCCGTGTGTGTGTGTGTATCTCTGTGTCTGTGTCTCTCCCCTGTGTGTCTGTCTGTTCCATTCTCTACTGTGTGTCTGTCTGTGCCATTCTCTACTGAGCTTGCCTATGTGGTTTTTTCTTTCCTTTTTTTTAAAAATGTATTTTAAACACCTCCAGGCGTTTCACTACTTAAGTGTTTATTGTCTCCAGGCTTGCTGTTTATAAATTGTACAGACAGTTAGTTTGTACTCTTTTTCTGTGTTTAACAGCAATACACAGGAATTCAATTAAAGGCAGGGTAGGTGATTTTGGAGAAAGCAGCAAGAGTATGCTAGAATTTGAAAGTACCAACCCCAAATTAACTCTTCCAAAACATATGAACGTGTATTGCCTGACTACCGCTGGAGGACAAGTCTAAGGTAGAGAGCATTTTGGGGGGGTGTAGGTGTAGCACATCGTTGTCCTATCCAACTATGTCATGTCTTTCATGTGTAAGAGAACACCTCGTACTGTAATAATGAATATAAACAACAAACACGGCTAGTGTTAGTACTCACAGCTGCCAACTAGCTTTAGCAATATATCTGCAATATATGTGCCTAGCCTTGGGGAAGGCTCTGGTCACAGGCAATCCGTGCACAGGCAGGGAGGGCATCCGGTCATTTCAGTCAGACTCAGTGAAATGATTGGACGGACTTTTTACAGCCTTGCGACTGCCACAGATAATGGAATTTATTAATTTTTTTAATCATCAGTGCATTTCATTTATTCATTGCTGTCAGGATGTAAAGAGAATTTCAAGAAAGATCACAAAAATGATTCTGAAAAATTACTTACCCTGCCTTTAACAGCTGTGCACAGGTTGCAAATTACATTTTAGAGCTTTGGGGTGGTTTTTTTATTTTTATTTTTATTTTTTAAGGCTACACCGTTGTGATGCACATTATAAATAAAATACATTTGTGCAATAAATGTCTCATCTCATTATCTCATTATCTCTAGCCGCTTTATCCTGTTCTACAGAGTCGCAGGCAAGCTGGAGCCTATCCCAGCTGACTACGGGCGAAAGGCGGGGTACACCCTGGACAAGTCGCCAGGTCATCACAG
The DNA here is from genome assembly GCF_027579695.1 of Neoarius graeffei. Taxonomy (NCBI): domain Eukaryota; kingdom Metazoa; phylum Chordata; class Actinopteri; order Siluriformes; family Ariidae; genus Neoarius; species Neoarius graeffei. Next base: position 15,577,049 of record NC_083580.1, read on the forward strand.
GGCTGACACATAGACACAGACAACCATTCACACTCACATTCACACCTACGGTCAATTTAGAGTCACCAGTTAACCTAACCTGCATGTCTTTGGACTGTGGGGGAAACCGGAGCACCCGGAGGAAACCCACGCGGACACGGGGAGAACATGCAAACTCCACACAGAAAGGCCCTCGCCAGCCACGGGGCTCGAACCCGGACCTTCTTGCTGTGAGGCGACAGCGCTAACCACTACACCACCGTGCCGCCCTACAATAAATGTACAAAATAAATCTGTGCATCATGTAGAGAGAGCACTAATACGATACCCAGGATTGGAATTGGGCCAATACCAGCAAGGGGAAAAAAAATGATAGATTGGATATTGGGGGGGACAAATTTGATCCAATCCTGTAACAAATGGCAAAATTTGGATTTGGTAAAAATGGTTGGAACTGGAAATATAGGCCTATAAAAAAGACTATTTTTTAAAAAATAGTTATACTTTTAATAGTATTTGGACTGTAAGTATTTTTTGTATTTAATTGAATAAAAAAATGAAGTTCTTAGCTATGTATTTTTCCTGTGCTTTTTAAGTAAAGTGGAAAAAAAAAAAACAGTTTTAACTTTGGATGGTTATTGATATCGGCTGATGCTTAAAGTGCCATTCCACCATTGGATGTATTCTTTGGCATAAAATATAATATATTTTATGACAACATGACTAGACAGAGAAATCTTTTAGCTTCAAAATGATATATCAAACATAATTTTTTGACAACGACAAGTATATTAATTTTGCGACCAAAGTCACCTACCCTTTTAATTTCCGCGCGGTAGTGAAACGTGATGTCATCGGCAGGTTCCCCTTCTTGTGTACCATGTGTCGGTCTATTTTTAGACCAGGAAACCCCCAAAGTGAGAGAGTCATTTCTCCTCGTATATGGGGGCCAAAAAAAATTGTGAAAAATTTTGAGCTAATCTTTCAGTTAGCTAGATTTATTGGTATTAGCTAGATTTATTGATATTATTTTTATCGCGTTCTATCCGCCATTGCTGATAATATGTGCCACGTCACGTGGTACACAAGAAGGGGAACCTGCCAATGACATCACGCGCGGAAATTAAAAGGGTAGGTGACTTTGGTCGCAAAATTAATATACTTGTCGTTGTCAAAAAATTATGTTTGATATATCATTTTGAAGCTAAAAGATTTCTCTATCTAGTGATACCATTTATATATGTTGTCAAAATATATTGTATTTTATGCCAAAGAATACATCCAATGGTGGAATGGCACTTTAAGGTGGTATCATGCCATCTCTAGTTTTATACAACACTATTTAAAGAAGTATCAGTTCTTAAAATGTACGAACTGAAATTGCTGGTTAACTGAAAGCGCAGCTTCATACCGCTTAATGATAAAATCTTAGCTGAAAGGTGGATGAAGATAGACGTGACTGCTGCGGCATCATCTGGGAGGTTTTAACACCATGTTCAACTCCAGCCCCGTTAGTATCAGAAAGCCAGTCTGGATCGGATTCTTTGAGCTGGTGTGCACTAATGAGCCGACTCTCCAGTCTCTCGCATACCTCTCCACTTCGTACAGTGATATCAAAGTGTTAATGGGCTGTTAAAAAAAAAAAAGACTTTCCCAGTGTGGTTTTGAACAGTTAACTGTAGAACTTACTTCATATATATGTGTAGTGTGTGTGTGTAGTGTAATATTACATGGACGTATGTTTAAAACCAGTATTTCACTGGGCTGCGACAGCTTGCGACAAATTGCAAACGTCATTCGCGAGAGAGTTTCAAAAGTGTCTTGAAACATTCGCGGGGCTTCTCAATTTCCTCGCGTGAGTTGCAAACTGTCGCTCCTTCATTGCTGAAATTTTGTACATGTTCATAAAATTTGTGCGACAAAATTTCTCTCAAAATAGGGCTATCCTTAAAAAAAAAAAAAATCCGTTTCCTGTCCACCGGGTGAGCAAAAAAATTTTCAGTCAGGAGGGAGGGATTTAAAAAAAAAATTTTTTTTAAAATATACACTGGAGATCAAAATTAGAGAACAACTTATAAAAACTTGAATAATTTTGAAATAATACCATCTTCACTGCTCAACAGTTTAAGGACATTTTGTTGTGTCTATACCATGCTACAACAACACTTTTTCACAAAATGGATAACGCATTTCAACAAAAAACCTGCATTTTGCAAAAAATGCACTGATCAAAATTGGAGAACACTTTCAGGTGCCTCCCACTTAATGGTGCTAATCTAGCACATGGTGCTAATTTCCTTGATTATCAGTCAACCCCTATTTAAGTGGCATTCTAACTGCCAGTTTCATTGACTTTGCAAGATGGTGGGTCGTTCTAAAGTGACTGAAAGCCTCCTGCAGCAGGTTGTCCAGATGAAAACCAAAGGGATGACCCTATCAGCCATAGCAAGACAAGTTGATCGTTCCAAATCTGTGATTTCAAGAATATTGAATCTTTACAAAACTACAAACTCATTCAAGTCGCCCAAGAAGGCTGGTCGTCCACGGAAGACAAATGCAAGAGAGGACAGGTCACTGCGAAGGATGTCAATGGGTAATCGTTTCCATACTGCAGGTGGAATTGCTCGCCAGTTCAGTGCTGAACATGGTAAGGATCTGTCTCGCCATACAGTGGCTCGCCGTTTAAGAGCATTTGGACTGAAGGCCCACACTGCAGTGACCAAACCTCTCATTAGCAAAAAAAATCAAAAAGCTAGACTGAGCTTTGCTGAGGAGCATGTTGTGTGGACAGAGGAGAACTGGTCCAGGGTTCACTTCAGTGATGAAAGCAAATTTAATTTATTTGGGTCTGATGGGAAGCATTATGTTCGGCGACACATTGGAGAAAGACTAAACCCAAAGTGTGTAAAGAAGTCAGTGAAAGGTGGAGGAGGAAGTGTCATGGTTTGGGGCATGTTTTCTGCTGCGGGAGTTGGGCCTCTTGTACAGCTACATGGCCGAGTGAATGCAAATGTGTATCAGAACCTTCTTCAACAGCACATGGTTCCTTACTTGCGTTCATCGCCCAATCAGCCTGCAGTCTTTATGCAGGACAATGCTCCATGTCACACAGCAAAACGGGTAAAGAATTTCCTTGAAGGTGAAAACATTGAATTAATGGCATGGCCTGCCCAGAGTCCTGATCTCAACCCAATAGAGAACCTCTGGAAAATCCTTGGTGACAAAGTTATGGTCAAGAAACCCTCTACAATCACCGAACTGTGGAGGAGGCTGGAAGAAGAATGGACCAAAATCACACCAGAGCAGTGTGAGAGACTAGTGCTATCCTGTGGCCGCAGATGTGCTGAAGTCATTCACAGCAGAGGCCTGTACACTTCTTACTAATTGCTGACTGTTGTAACCTTCAGATTTTTGTTCCAGATTGTTGTTCTCTAATTTTGATCAGTGTGTTCTCTAATTTTGATCAGTGCGTTTTCTGAAAAATATTTTTTTTTGTGAAATGCCTTTAGTCATTTTGTGAAAAAAATGTTGTTGAACCATGATATGGACACAATGTCATTTAACTGTTGAGCAGTGAAGATGGTATTATTTCAAAATTATTCAAGTTTTTATAAGTTGTTCTCTAATTTTGATCTCCAGTGTATATATGGATGGATAAGAAATCGCAATGCTGTGTTTGCTTTTTCTTTCAGTACTTTTTTATTACAAAAGCAGACACACTTAATAAAATGACAGTTTAATCAACTGAAACTTGTACAAAAACTTTAAGTTAGCATTTTAAATGCTGCCTGCAACATTTGCAAAACTTTTACAAAGGTACTTAAAATGTCCGACACACGGACTTTTTGTAGTTCTAAATCGAGCGTTAGGCCTAGTTCGGATGAAATTACACTATTAAAATGATCACTGAATGATCTGTTTTTCTGAATCTTTACTATTTTGTTGTTCGCTAGAATACCATTTTGTGATTTCATACTTAAGCAAATGTTTGAAAACTCCGGATCTCCTTCCTTCATGGTGGCTGCCATTTTTTTGTGCCGCATGGCGCATGCGCAGAGCTGATTCAGTTCAGAGTGCGCGCGCACTCGGCAGAGGCAGTAGTGTGTCGGAGGGAACAGAAGCAGAGATAACGCTTATTTTGTCTCCGGTAAACCAGTCTTCTCTCGTTCAATTACGTGCTGGCATCAAAAGACACCGTTGGTTGTAAATGAACCCAAACTGAGTGGTTGGAGTGTATTTTCATACACAAATGGAGAAATGTTCACTGAGTGTTTAATTGTGTAGCCACCACTGCAGAGCGTTGTCGTTGTTAATTCATAGCATGCTCAGCTGCGTGAATGTGTCATGCACCGAAAATAAGAGATTTACAAGCCAGGAACGCCTCATGATGCAATACGCAAGAAAAGAAAGAAGATTTACTGCCATTTTACTTTGTATTTGAGTAAAGTGAATAAATAAATGGCCTGTGGAAAATACATTTAATCCTGGGAACTGCATGCACAGGAGTTTATTTTGTGTTTACTCCTCCCCCCGGCTACTTATTTGTCATGGCTGGCTAGTATGAGCCTTAGTGGAAAGCCCTGGGAATGTGTAAATGTCAAGCTCGATTTTAGATTTACGAACCCGAAAAAAAATGTCGAAAAACCGGCGTTAAAAAAAAAAAATTTCAACCGTACAAACGGCACTCACCCGGCCGGTGGACCGGAAACAGAACGTTTTTTAATAATGGCCTAGCCGCAAATGCGTCGCTAGTGTCGCGAAGCCGTCGCGAACCCTTCTCAAGTCAGTTTCCGTGAGGCTTCCTCTACTTCCCTGCCTGCCGAGGGAAAGTAGGGCTGCGACAGCCTGCAACTAGTTGGAGACACAACAATTGCGGTAAAATATGCGAATATCAATTCAGTGCAATTCCAAGTGAAAATTGTCGCGAATTTGCATATTTTATCGCAATTGTTGTGTCTCCAACTAGTCGCGGGCTGTCGCAGCCCAGTGAGATACTACCCTAACTGAGAAATGTGCCACTCGTATTTTTCATACGAACTACGCCTGGGACATATTTTTCAATATCCTCACGAGTGAGGAAATCAGTGAATTGTTTTGATAAATTTGGGTACTTCAAAGTTCTAACGATAAAAATGGTACAAATCCAAAAAGCCTGAACAACAACAACCCAACTTGTGTACAAGCTCTATCCAGGTTGACAGTTCAAGTTCAAAGTTACTTTTGGTCATAGTTAATTGTTCCATTGCAGTTGTTCAAAACAAAAGGGCTTTGCTGAGTGAAGTCCACGAGTGAAGTCCTCTTGTAAAAGTCTCCGTCACTTTCCCTCACCTCCAAATAGAACTATTCCCGCTATTGCTCTCTCTTCCAGTTTGTCGATGTCTGTTGGTATGTCTTTCTCTTGTAAATATGCGTAAAGAATATCCAGTGAGGTTTTGGTAGCCTTTCGGGTGTTCAGCGCGTCTTTCCATTTCAAAATTCTCTCTAAATCTTCCACTTTTAATGAAGCAAACCTTGCCGCCATGTTTGTGTACAACCTGTCAGTCACTCGCTAGTGCGGAAGTTTTGCATCTCCGACGTGTCTCTCTTCCAGTTTTTCAATGTCCGTTGGTATGTTTTTCTCCTTGTAAATATGTGTGAAGAATATATAATGAAGTTTTGGTAGCCTTTTGGGTGTTCAACGCATCTTTTTAGTTTTATTTATTTAGTGCTTAAACCGAGCACTGGATTAGCTTCGTCTTCTCTCTTTCCTGGCCGACAAAGAAACAATTGTACGCATGCATAGCAGAAAAGTTGTGTCATTGGAGCTTCGCGTGAGCTCCGACGTGTGATGACATGTCTTGACAACGTGCGATATTATAACAATATTGCACTCATTTTCCACTGGGGAGAGTGACGTAATGCATGGAGGATAAGAGATATGATAATATTGCATGCCATCAATAAACACACTAGAAGGGAATAGAATACATATGTTATTTACCAGCTGGGAGGTCCGTACGGTGAAAAACCGTGACCGAGGTCTTGAAAGTACTGACCGAGGTCACGGCAGGGTTTCCCATACATAGACCATTGTGTGGCGCAGCGCCACAATCAGACTCGTGATTTTGAAAAAAAAAAAAATTCCGTTGCGTATCGTTCCGTTCATTCGTAGTGCTCTTTCTTCTCGTTCACATGCGTGCGCACACACCCACACACAGAGAGAGAGACGGAGAGGCGTGTACACAGGCCTGCCATTGCGCATATACCCGGACTGCAGGTAGGCCTGTTAGGCTAATTAAAAATAACGCAGCCTTCCCGATTCACCTTCTGACCCCTTATTTTAAAAGGTAGCCTAAGTCATGCTCATGATGAGCTTTATCATAGCCTTCTTGGCTTACATGAAACGGACATCCCTGAGTCAGGCTATAAACCAATTTTGATGCATACAGTAGCAGCTTGACGCGAGGAACCGGCCTTATTGCATTATCTCGTTTATCCCGCTTCAGCATTCATGCAAGTTATTAATAATGGCTTGACATTCACAATAAATAAGGATTTCCCACTAGGCTAAATAAAATGTTATACTCGCGGGGATGCCTAGTTGATGCGATCTATTTTATTATTATTTTGTTGTTGCATTATACTATTTATTTCATTTTAGTATTGGTTGAGGTAAGTGTTGAGTTCAATATTTAAAATAAAAACCTCCAGCTTGTTTTTTTTTACAATTTATTCCTTGAATGTCAACTAAAGAATGATTGAAAGATCGCCACCAAAAAGGCAAAAAACTAAACTTTAACTTCAATTTTGGTGAGTAATTTTCATAAATTTAAAAGACAGGTTTTCCACCAACATCAAGCCCAGCAAACTAATGGCCTGCCCTGTAATGTAAAGTTGGGTCGAGGAATGAAACCAGGCAGGGTTCTGGTAAAAATTGTTTTAGCTGTCTTCTCTTAAAGAACTTAAAAATTTAGATTGAACTGAATAATCTCAAATGCTTCTTGTAGCTTTAAAATAGTCCCAGCAGGTGACTCTGAAGAAAAATACTGTGTGTTTGAACACCGCCCGCTGTAAACACTTTGCATACACCCCAATGACCGACTCCACCGACCGCCACGACACGATTCCCTCATCGGCACAGTGGAGCACCACAAATTGCTACCTGTTCTGTGGGAAACACTGCACGGTATTTCACCTTAAGCTGACCTTAAGCTGGTAAATTTTATATATATTTATATATAATATTTTCTTTCCCAAATTCTAACAGAAAACGAGAGCGCCCGAAAGGGAAAACCGAGCCGAGCCGCCATTTTGAATCCTCATTCACGGCTGTAATGCAAATGGCTTCCTCCTCGGTATACAAGTGCACTTCCGTGGCAGGAAAAACTACATTTTGCCGCCTGTGTAGTCCCCTATTTATACAAAATTGAGTCCTTCAGGATTCAGCCATGTTTTTGCTTGCCATTAGCAAGTTAGAGGTTTTTAGCTTACACCTGAAATGTTTTCTTTTATTTCTTCTTCCTCAGGGTAGTAAAACTCTCTTTCGCTGTGAACACTGTCGTTATCGCTATCCATGCTGTAAAATTAATGCTATTCTCCTGAGAAATGCTGGCAAAAATTTATAAGATTTTTGATAATCTTATAAAAAAAAAGATAAATGTTGACAAAAAATGCTACGATGTTTGTTGTTGTGAACGAGCGAGTCGTCAGAGGTCCATAACCGGGGTCCGTAGCTGGGGTCCGTACCGTAGGATACGGACCCGCTCGCCTGCCAATCAGAGCGCAGGATTTGATGGAAACCGGGCCGCGAAAAAAAAATGTTTTTAATCCATGGAAAAAGTGTCCTGTATGTACAGTATAATAATCACCAACAGTTCACTCCAGTGATGTCACTCCCAGTGTTTTCCTGCTGATTAGACGTGCGTTGTCAAAATGGCGAACCGGTTCAAAATTAAAATTCTTTTGATTAACTTGTGTATTTTTTATATACTTTTTATTTATTTGTGAGACACTGTACGGAACACACAGCAGTACAATATTTTTAAAAAAAAATTTTCCCACTGCACGAGAAGCCTGTATAAGCAAAGTGGACAATCCTAGGGGCGTTCTCTCCAGGCATTTTAGCGCCATTAACGTTAGCTTGTTCCTGAACGTGACGTATGAACAGGTGAATGTGCGTTCTCTTTCACAAAATTAATGTAGATCTAAATATGTTATGCCCGATTATTATGGCACGTTACAAACAAATAAAAAATCCCAGTCTTTGTCTCCAGTTTACGAGTCTGAGTCATCAGTGCTCAAGTCCAAGTCAAGTCACGAGTCCTTAAAATTAGGGCACGAGTCCTGGACTCGACTACTACAAGCCTGGCTTGTGGATCCTCCTGCTGGCAGACGTGTTGTTTGGAAGATGACAACTGTGATGTACTCAAAGCCATGACATGGAGTTTGTTTATCATCCCATTCATTCATCATATGAATCTGTATGTAGAGCTTGCTGTGCACATTTTCTAGACGATTGAAGGAATTCGCATTTTAACAGTCTTCCTTAACAGTTTCTTTTATACTTTTAAGTATACACACACACACACACACACACACACACACACACACACCCTGGTTTCCACCTTAAGTCTACAAAGGAGAGGTGGATACTACAAACTACAGAGCCAAACGTGATCTACGTAGTTTTGATTATTCTTATCACGACACAGCCAGCGTCCTTGTCTTTTTCAACTTTAAAACTTTTGGAGATATTCCTGACGCTAGATGCAAGTGCGCTGTACAAGACCATACGTATAACAGAAATAAATACAATAAACATGAAATTATTATTATTTTTTTGCGGGGTAGTGGTTAGCGCTGTCGCCTCACAGCAAGAAGGTCCTGGGTTCGAGCCCAGCGACCGACGAGGGTCTTTCTGTGCGGAGTTTGCACGTTCTCCCCGTGTTCACGTGGGTTTCCTCCGGGTGCTCCGGTTTCCCCTACAGTCCAAAAACATGCAGGTTAGGCTAATTGGTGGCTCTAAATTGACCGTAGGCGTGAACGTGAGTGTGAATAATTGTTTGTCTCTGTGTGTCAGCCTTGCGATGACCTGGCGACTCGCCCATAGTCAGCTGGGATAGGCTCCAGCTTGCACACAGCCCTGTACAGGATGAACTGATGTTATTCTGAGATGGCGAAAAGAACACGGGTTCATGACCTAAGCCTCTTCTTTTATGAAGCAGATAATTGCTGTAAGATCCGACAGCTGTGCCCGTGGTGGAATTAACGAAATGCATTGTCGTATTATTTGGTAGTTACACATTCCCGGGTGTGTCAAGGATAGATTTGGAAATGGCTAAGCTAACAGACTGACACTAGGACAGGTAGTTCATCGTAGGTTTATATCAACAAGAATATTTAAGGCAGGGATTATATCTGTAGAACTAAAAATGAGTAAAGGGTCCAGCTACCTAACTTCCCTCGCTTACAAAAGTCTACATATGGCTGAATGGAAACAAGGTACTTTTTAGCGACTGGCTATAAATAAGACGTCACTTTGAAGTGGGTGATTTGTGGCGGAGACGTCCGTTTTGAACGGTTATGTTGAGGATTTTAGCGCCTTTGTGTTTAGTGACCTTGCATAAAAAAAATCTGCTTTGTGAATAGAATGGTTAACGTTCATTAGATTAGTTAAAATAATATATTATACCTTCTGTGGAGTTTAGAAATTCGAAACGATTCATGAGAAATCACAAGGTTTTTTTTTTTTAAATGGTGTATGTGCATGTAATTGTGCAATTTGTGTGTGTGTGTGAGGGACAGTTGCCTGGGGCTTACTTCAGGTTTCTTGGAAGATGTCCAATAGAACAAAGCTCTGGTATAGAGGTGAAATAGCTGTAGCAACGTTATTTCTCTCTCACACACACACACACACACACGCACGCGGACCTCAGTGGGCCTGTCCTGAGCAGGGGTGTGTTCTGTTGTGTTCTGTTTAGCTGCTTGTGCACTCCTACAGCTGTTTTTCAGCCACTGACGGCCATACAGAAGAAGACACACGGGTAAGTTTTGACGTACGTGTATCCCATATCGAGATGGACATGACTGCGGACGAAATGTTGTTTGTGTCTTCCGAACTTGTAAGCTTTTATGTAGAAAGTGTGTTCCGGTAGCGAACCGAGTACACGTTAATCGTTCGCGAGCGGGCTGAGGAATGTGCTCACACCCATTTTCTACAAGTCATTAACTGTTTTTGACTTTTATCACTCCTTTCCCTCTAGGGGAACTTTTTTTACACTTCAAACGGAGAGTGTTTTTGCATGCAGTAATGATGTATAGTGACAGTTTTATTTGCTTCAGAGGATTGATATTTTCATGATGCTGTATGCAATTCAGTGATCAAGTAATGTGTACTAATAAGAGATTTGTGGCAGTAAGAAGTTATTTGTAATCACACTGACGCAGCGTATAGGAAGAAGCCACGCCGATAAAGGGGATATCTGGGTTTTGGGAGCATAAAAAAATACATTCAGGACAGATAAACTGGTAGAGTATTGCAAAAGTGACACTCAAAAATATGTAGCTGAGAAAATCGGAACTAATATTCTGTACGTAAATGTGAGGCAACATGATTCACTGTAATCGCTTTCTATTTCTCGGTCATCATCATCGTCGTTGTTGTTGTTGTAACTTTTTCCCCATTTCAGGAATAAATGGATGAAAGCATGTGACACAGCAGCAAATTGCTCATGGGTTTCCCTCCTCCTGGCCAGACAGAAAAGAGACTGTGTGTGCATGTGTGTGTGTGTGTGTGTGTGTGTGCGCGTGCGTGCTTTATGATTTGACCCATTTAACTGCTGGAGCTTGAGTCTTTTAGGACAAACTATGTCCCAAATCAAAAAGAACCAATTATTAGGCCAAGTGTTGTCATTTTATCACGTTATTATTTTGCCCTACAGTAATTAGAGCACTGATACAGTTTAGTCCATTATAATCACTTGTAAATGATAGTTATAATTAATCATAGGAAGGGACTCAAGGCTGTGTTTTCCTCCTTTGTCTGCAAACTGAATCAATACGCCACTACCAAGATCAGATATTTCGTCAGTTGTCAAATGCCGTATCATATATATATATATTAGTGCTGTCAAGCGATTAAAATATTTAATCGCGATTAATGTCACGACTGTCATAGTTAACTCGCGATTAATCGCAATTTAATCACACATTTTTGTCACATGAAAAACCATTGTAATTCTCTTATCAGCATAAAGTGAATGGGCTTGCTTTGTACCATTTTTTTTTTTTTATTGCAGAGCATAACACATCTTGTCACAGCCACTGTAAAGTCGGGCTGGAGCCGCCGATGGGAAAACGAAACCTAAGCTGAGCACCGTGGCTCTTTGTCCCGAGGCGCGGGGCTAGCGCACCATGCCCACGCTGGTTCTTTGGGGGGAGGGCAGAGGACTCTGGCTGTGCGGGGCGTGGCATTACAGTCTAGCTGCTATCGTTTTTCTAAGCAAAGTCTCTGTTCCAAGTTCCTGGCAGTTTCAAAAGCTTATGAAAAACCTACATCATGTCACAGAGTGTTAATCTCGCGATAAAAAAATTATCGCCGTTAAAATTGAGTCAAGTTAACGCAATAATAACGCGACATTTTTGACAGCACTAATATATATATATATATATATATATATATATATATATATATATATATATATATAATATAAATAAAATGTTATTTACCAGCTCGGAGGTCCGTATGGTGAAATACCATGACCAAGGTCTTGAAAGTACTGACCGAGGTCACGGTATTTCACCATATGGACCGACCTTAAGCTGGTAAATAATATATTTATTTTTTTCTTTACCAAATTCTAACAAAAAACGAGAATGCCCAAAAGGGAAAACCGAGCCGAGGCGAGCCGCCATTTTGAATCCTCATTCACAGCTATAATGCAAATTGCTTCCTCCTCAGTATACAAGTGCGCTTCCATGGCAGGAAAAAAAACTACATTTTGCTGCCTATGTAGTCCCCTATTTATACAAAATTGAGTCCTTCAGGATTCAGCCATGTTTTTGCTCGCCGTTAGCAAGTTAGAGGTTTTTAGCTTACACCTGAAATGTTTTCTTTTATTTCTTCTTCCTCAGGGTAGTAAAACTCTCTTTCACTGTGAACACTGTCGTTATCGCTGTCCATGCTGTAAAATTAATGCTATTCTCCTGAGAAATGCTGGCAAAAATGTACAAGATTTTTGATAGTCTTATAAATAAATCTTAAAAAAAAAAAAAAAAGATAAATGTTGGCAAAAAATTCTACTATGTTTGTTGTTGCTGTGAAGGAGCGAGTCGCCAGAGGTCTGTAACCGGGGTCCGTATCATAGGATAAGGACCCGCTCGCCAGCCGATCAGAGCGCAGGATATGATGGAAACCGCACCGTGAAAAAAATAAATCAAATTATTTTTTTTGCAGTCCAGTTTCCATCAAATCGTGCGCTCTGATTGGCTCGCGAGCGGTCTGGAATCCTACAATCTGGACCCCTGTTACGGACCTTTGGCGACTTGTTCGTTCACAACAACAAACAGTAGAATTTTTTGTCAACATTTATTTTCGCATTTCTTGGTATAATAGCATTACTTTTACAGCATGGATAGCGATAACAACAGTGTTCACAGCGAAAGCGAGTTTTACTACCCTGATGAAGATGAAATAAAGAAAGCATTTCAGGAGAAAGCCGAGTAGCAGGTTTGTTCTAAATATGGTTTCCCTTTCACGTGCTCTCATTTTCTGTTAGAATTTGGTAAAGAAAAGAATAAATATATTTATTTACCAGCTTAAGGTCGGTCCGTATCGTGAAATACCACGACCTCGGCCTTGAAAATACTGACCGAGGCCCAGAGGCCTCGGTCAGTATTTTCAAGGCCGAGGTCGCGGTATTTCACGATACGGACCGACCTTAAGCTGGTAAAGAATATATATATGTCTGCCCGTCATTATTTTTCTGGTATACGTCCAATAAAGTGATTTCTATTGAGGCTAGAAAGTCTGGAGAAATGTCTCGTTCAAACACTCATTTCTAGATTGCAAACACACAGAATTGTTGTTCAATGTTGCACTAACATAACATAGCTTCATTATTGCATGTCGCATCACATTTTGTTCTCTTGTTCATCCAGCTCTTTAAAGGTCCCATGGCATGGTGGTTTGTTGATGCGGGCTCGTGGAGGCTTCCGATGTTATATCCGCAGCCTTTCTCGAAATGAACCCTCGGCACGTAAATATAGCCTCCTGGGAGAAAGCCCCATTTCAGCGCTTTACCCAGTGCGTCGTTTTGCTAATGAGAAGCATGGAGGCGGGGAAGGGTAGAGGGTGGGGGCGGGCCATGGGGGGAGGGGCTTGACCAAGCTCCACGCACACGTACTCGCTGCTATCAGCGCCTGTAGCCACGCTGCTAAGACAAAACCCCGTTCTCCCTCGGACTCCTTTCGTAAACTCAACGTGACACAGAGAACAGAGAGTGAGAGTGTTCGGAGTGGTAGTTTACGAACGTATAATACCCTAGGCTTGAACACGCACTCCATAACCAAAGAGGATAGAAACAGCAACATATCGCTTATCCAACAGAAGACATGCATTGCGGAGCAATAGTCAAACATAAGCTCATAAGTTACAGTCAATTTCCAGACTAAACTCAGTTTAACAGAGCATGCTGCATGCTTTTTGGTTTTGTAGCGCAGAGTACCTGGCTAACTGCAGGAAGCGGTTAGCTGCACAGCTAATGTAGCCATTGCTAGGCTAACGCACCGATTTAAAAACACGGCAAAACGACCAGTTATACACTTACTTGTTCGGTGTTTGTGGCTGATGCGGCAGGGATGCTTGGTACGGACCCAGGCTTCAGTGACAGTTGATGTGCAAAACCTGCCCTGTACTGTCCCAAGTTGTGGAAACATTCCTCAGGAAAATGCTTCCGACAAACATACACCGTCTTAGGTAGACTCAACGGCGTATTATTGGAGTAAATAAAATTAAGCCACTGCGTCTTCAGGGGCTCTCCCGTCGGCAGTAAAAACAGACTCTTTTCTGTGTTGTCACATCCATGTACAGCGCAATTTCCATGTTTCGCTCGCTTAGGTGATGCCATGTTGTTGTGTCCTCCCTCTATGGTCTCCTCACTACAACTGGGCAGGGCAATCCATACAGTGGGTGGGAATCCAGAGGGGGGGCGTGGGGATCATCTCCCTTGCTGACGTAGTAAAGGGAAGAGTTTATCAACGCGCCGTTTTGACGCGCCATTCTCAAATGTTGGGCATAGTTTGGTTTACACATTATGAAATTTCTAGCCACTGGGGTGACTTAAGAAGGTCAGAGGAACTCATTTTAACGTTAAAAAACCTCAGAAAGTGAAAATTTCATGCCATGGGACCTTTAAACGATCGTAGAAAACCAAAGGAAAGTCCGTTGACTTGGAGAACTGTTCTAACCAAATCTCAAACGTTCGCGAAGAGACCGCAATGGGTCTTGTTAGGATTGTGCATGTGGTGAAATGTACCACGACCGAACAGTTTACAATACTGACGCGAATGGATTATACAAATCGTGGTACTGTCGAACACTTAATACAGATTTGCCTTCAATCTGTCTTTATTGATTTGAAGCTTTGTACACTAATATACTCTGAGGATTTTGTTCAGGTCTATGAATAGTCCAATTTGGAGCTAATTGAACTAATTGAGGCATTAAGGCCAGATGCTTACTCAGTACTACGGTGTGTTTACAGCTTGGCCAGAGACTAATAAGATTTTAAGTAACTTGATCCATCCCCCTTATTGTTTGTTTTTGTTCTGAGATTTACAAGATGCCGTGCACATTTTTAAAGTAGTATCTACACAACTATGACTCGGAACAGGCAAATATCAAGTCTTTGTATCGCAATCGTTGCAGAACCTTTTTACTCTGGTTTATGAGATCACTGCATTACATATCTGTACTTTGAAGGGAACAAATAAGCAACTTGCATAAGCAGCTAGCTGTGGTGTTTTAAAAACGTTTATTATTTCAGGTTATAGCTGTGATGATCAAAACAGTAAGGGAAATTTTGAATATAAGGCGATCAGTTAACTTGCATTTATAAACGTGCGTCTGAGCGGTAGTTCTGTCTGGCAGTAATTCATCAATTGTCAGCAGAAAATACAGGGAATGTTGGATATTTAAATAATACTGGCTGGGGTTGAGTGGTATATCAGATGTATTCCATTCAGCTAGCTTGATACTGAACGAGTCAAAGACGAGTTCAGTATCACGCTAGCTGAATGGAATATATCTGATATACCACGAAAAAAATCCAGCTATTATTATTATACATTCCTTTTGGGTGTTCAACGCGTCTTTCTTTTTCAAAATCTTCCATATTTAACGAAGCAAACCTGGCCGCCGTATTTCTTTACAAATTGTGTCAGTCACTCACTAGAACACAAGTTTTACGTCTCCGACGTGTGACGTCATGTTGTCTTGACAACCATGCAAGATCATAAACCATATTGAACATTTATTCTCTATTGGGTAGGATGAGCGATATGCTAACAATATTGCATGCTGTCAAACCAAATGAATGACACCTGCCAGAAGGGAATAGAACACGCGTTTTTATTCCGTCGAAAAAGTGTCCTGTATTACAGTTATTCGCGGAAAGCGACGTGAATATTGGTGAACGATAACCGAGACGAAATCTGAGCCTGACGCAGGTTGTTTTTTGTATAAATACGCAGGTGATGTTTATTTTAAAAAATCAGATTTAAAAAAGCCAAACTCATTTTAGTTCAAACTTTAAAAGCAGCATGCAAATGTAACGCGCTCAGACTTGTCACTTATCTATGCCGACTCGCATAAAATACTGTGTTTTGAAATCGATAAACTAAATCACAATTCCACCTTACCTTTTGAATAGTTTTAGACCAAACTTCGTAGCAACTTTAGTGCTTTTAGGAACAGCATTTTCTTTCGTAATTTGTAATTCTTCCTCACTTACGGTGACGACGCGATTGGCCGCCGTTTTGCCGAGTCGCTCGAGGTGATTTATCGAGAAATAGTGTGCATTTCTCAACCAGTCAAGCGCACACTGTTTCCTGATGATCACCCGGATATTTATACTGAAAGTTATTATTGACACACAGTTAATCTCATCTCATCTTATCTCATTATCTCTAGCCGCTTTATCCTGTTCTACAGGGTCGCAGGCAAGCTGGAGCCTATCCCAGCTGACTACGGGCGAAAGGCGGGGTACACCCTGGACAAGTCGCCAGGTCATCACAGGGCTGACACTAAGGCTACGTTTACATTAGACCGTATCTGTCTCGTTTTCTTTGCGGATGCACTGTCCGTTTACATTAAACCGCCTGGAAACGCAGGGAAACGGGAATCCGCCAGCGTCCACGTATTCAATCCAGATCGTGTCAGCTCCGGTGCTGTGTAAACATTCAGAATACGCGGATACGCTGTGCTGAGCTCTAGCTGGCGTCTCATTGGACAACGTCACTGTGACATCCACCTTCCTGATTCGCTGGCGTTGGTCATGTGACGCGACTGCTGAAAAACGGCGCGGACTTCCGCCTTGTATCACCTTTCATTAAAGAGTATAAAAGTATGAAAATACTGATGCAAATACTGCCCATTGTGTAGTTATGATTGTCTTTAGGCTTGCCATCCTTCCACTTGCAAGTAGTAAGTGATATGCGCTGGGATCACACACACAGCGGCTCAGTCCCGAATCGTGGCTTGTGCACTTCACTCGCGCGCTGTGTGAGCTGCGCAGGGCCGGAGTGCGCACCCTCCAGAGGGCACTCGCTGTTCAGGGCGGAGTGATTTGGAGCGCAGGATGCTTGCGGAGCCGAGCGTATCCGTGTATTGGCGTTGCTATGTGCACGCAAATCGTGTATTGGTGTTGCTGTGTGCACACTAATCGTTTTAAAAACATTAATCTGATGATCCGCTGATACGGTCTAATGTAAACATGGGCATAGACACAGACAACCATTCACACTCACATTCACACCTACGGTCAATTTAGAGTCACCGGTTAACCTAACCTGCATGTCTTTGGACTGTGGGGGAAACCGGAGCACCCGGAGGAAACCCACGCGGACACGGGGAGAACATGCAAACTCCGCACAGAAAGGCCCTCGCCGGCCACGGGGCCCGAACCCGGACCTTCTTGCTGTGAGGCGACAGCGCTAACCACTACACCACCGTGCCGCCCTGACACACCGTTAATTATAATAAACCTAAACCTGATAAAAAGACACACCTTATGTTCTTCAGATATGGTAGATGCATTGAATCCAGGCTGAGCACAGAGTGGGATTGTCTAATAAAGACTGGCAAATCCATGATACGATTGTGTTGAACTGCAACCCTCCTGCTTTGTCTAAATGTCACTCTCGTATTGCATTTAAACAAATGTCAGGCCTAATGGGGGGGGGGGAGACATTTGCCTGAAATTGCGTCGTCTTCACCTAAATCATGCTGTTAAAAACCATTGGTGCAATTCAGTACGAACAAATGTGTAGTCAAATCAAAAATACAATTAATAACCTTGCATCTTATTAATGATATATCGAAAGATGTGGGGGTTTATTTATTTATTTATTTATTTATTAGCCTTCTCAGAAACGATTTGTGTCACTTCTCTTAACATTACCCATTTAATCTTTAAATGCCAAAGGATCCCTCAAGTCTGACGTCTGGTTTTATTGAGTTACTGTTGAAGGTCATCTGTTTTGGTGTGTGTGTGTGTTTTGAATGCACGTAATAGGGATTGACACTGTCCATAACATTGAAACGGTGGACATTTGTGATTTAACACAGACCTCTGAAGACTTTTAAAACTCTCTACATGCTCTATTAATTTATGCTTTGTGCATTTGGATTGGAATCCTGTGGGATACAATCAGAAAGTTGCAGAAGCAGGACGTTGTTACTCTTATGCAGGCAGGAGCAGCTCTGAAGCTCATGTGCCGCAGGTCCGAGGTAGCGCATGTAACAGTAACATCTAGTGAGCTCCGTTGAAAGTCTTACTTTTTAGGTACAAAATGCTTAGCTGTAAATTTCCAGTAGGCATTTTAAAAAGTCTGTTGTAATAGGATTATGTTTATGATGTCATTTACCGGCAGGGGCAGCACACTGTCCACATAAATCATGCAGATATGCAACAAGAAAATACCGCTGTGTCTGCTGAAAATGAAGATATTGTTTATATTTAGGGGAATAGAAATAACGAAGTTCAAGAGAGCATATCGTAGAGTGCTACAAACAAATGACTGCTGGAGTGAGCAGAATTTAATCAAGAGCATCTGATGGTGTGGGTGGGAATGGTCAAGAGTGCCATCAGGAGTGGACGAGTTTGGCCAAGAATGCCTACAGAACTGTGGGGAATTGTCTGTGGAAGTGGGCAAGATTGGTCACGAGTGCCTACAGAAATGGGTGCAATAGGTCAAAGTGTCTGGAATGTGAAAGTGGGTGTGATTGGCCAGGAAAGTCTGTGGAAGTGGGTGGTATTGGTGATTTGTTGTCAGAAATGGGCAGGTATCTGTGGAAGTGGTTGCTATTGGTCAAGAGTGTCTTAACTTTGTCAGGTAACCTTACACATTAGGCTGCAGAAAGTGGGCAGGATTGGACAAGACCAGACCTGGGCATTTTACAACCCGCGGGCCGCATCCGGCCCTTTGGTTCATTCTGACCGGCCCGCGTAAGGTTAATTAGAAATTACAAAATAAACGTATTTTCTAATTTTACCTCATGTATGGACTGAATGTGCATTGCTTTTATTTTGAAGTTGTGTTCAACAAAAACGCAATGTGCGCGATATGAACATGACATGAAATCCCACGAAACCTAATTCCTCGATAACTACTTCCGTAATTTGTCCAGACCAACCACAAACTTGTACGTCATCCTTCAAACGGTCCAGCCAATCACATAGTGTGACGTCACCAGCAGGCGCCGGAGCCCGAGCCAATCTGTAGATCTGATACCTACACCGAATCAACGTTGTTGCAAGCAGGTCACAAGAAGACTTTAGCCCCCAAAATGTCCGCAAAAAGAAGAAAGGTAGATGCCGAATGCAGGGCTTTCAACAAAACATGGACTGCTAAGCATTTATTTACTGAAGTCAGAGATAAAGCCGTGTGTTTAGTTTGCGGAGAGCAGATCCGAAAAACTGAAAACACCAAATGAGGTGATTAGACTACAAATGTGGGCATCATTATTATTATATGATGTATCTTGCTTGATATTTGGAGTAGAAAGACAATATTGTGATGTCTTTATTGTGTTTTGGGGTGAATGTGACTGAAAAAAATGGTACAAACATTCATATTTTGTTAACCATTGTTTTGGGAAATTTGATTGAATAAATGACATTTTTTTTGTAAGGCAACCTCGTTTTTTCCATACTCTTACCAGTCTTAGCAGCTTGTAAAAACAATGTTATTTACTGCTTTATATAAAGAAATACAATTAATATTATGCAGAATTTAGTTCAGCCTTTTGGTCTGGCCCGCCACAAAATTTTCTGTTTCTCATGTGGCCCCATGGAAAAAATAATTGCCCACCCCTGGACAAGACTGTCTGGCAGTGGATGGGTGTGGCAAAGAGAGTTCTCAGAAGTGTGTGGGATTGGTCAAGAGTGTCTGCGAAGGGGGGGGCAGGGTTGGTCAATAGTGTCTGCGAAAGGGGGGGCAGGGTTGGTCAATAGTGTCTGCGAAGGGGGGGCAGGGTTGGTCAATAGTGTCTGCGAAGGGGGGGCAGGGTTGGTCAATAGTGTCTGCGGAAGGGGGGGGCAGGGTTGGTCAAGAGTGTCTGCGGAAAGGGGGGGCAGGGTTGGTCAAGAGTGTCTGCGGAAAGGGGGGGCAGGGTTGGTCAAGAGTGTCTGCGGAAAGGGGGGGCAGGGTTGGTCAAGAGCGTCTGCGGAAAGGGGGGCAGGGTTGGTCAAGAGCGTCTGCGGAAAGGGGGGCAGGGTTGGTCAAGAGTGTTTGCGGAAAGGGGGGGCAGGGTTGGTCAAGAGTGTCTTACCTTTGTCATGCCACCTTACATCCTTAAGCTACATAAACAAACATCCTGAATTAACTTTGTATTTCAGCCTGTTTTCTATCCCTAAATTTCTTTGCTGAGCTTACCTGCCCATAGCTGATCTGGTAACAGAGCTGAGCCCAGCCACACAAAGTACTGCTATTGCATCTTTCTGAATCTGTTCATTTGAAAATCTGCATGGCCATCTGTTTAATAACCAGGAAAAAAAACAACCCATCTGTTTGTTTGTTTGTTTAACCTGTTTAGACATTAATTGACGTGCAGCATATCCAAATGCAGTTGCTATGGCTAAAGAATTACTTGTCGCACTATTCAGTAGTAGCTGTTGGTACATTAGCTAAAATCAGTTAAAATAAAAGCAGAATTTGCGTTTTTTCTGAATCTGGTCCATTATGTCCGAGTCCAGATTTCACTCTTTTAACTAGATAAAAGAGTCAAACTCTTCACTCTTGTAACTAGATAACGTTTAGTTACTAAATAATTTGTAGTAGTTGCTGAATATGCCTTATGATGGATAGATAATAAGCTGTGACTTTTTAATGGGTTTACTGTTAGCCACTTAACATCAGTATGATCATAACTGACATAATCCTTCTGAACCTGATGCTCCTACTGACCATCTACTGGGTATTGTGTAAGTCATCGGCATAACTAGTGCAGATGCCATGTAGCCATTGTTTACTTGTTTATTGCTAATGTTAGCATTAGCATTTTGGAGTGAAATAGTTCCTTTAAGCTTTTGTTTCCGCTCACTGCTTGGTTCCTGTGTAACATCGATCGCTCACAGCGTTGTTAACCTTTTCTCCTCCTCCTCTGCCTTCTCCACTACAGATGTCTGCTTGGCACCTGTAGAGAGAGCCAGAGACCCAGCTGTGTGTGCGTGCTTGAGAGGGAGTGTGGGAGGAATAATGCCACAGTATTTCAGAAATGGAAAGGTTATAGGGCTTGACATCTATATTGACGTATATTGATGTGATATTTCTCAGCATCCGTAGCCTTAATCTGTAGATCAAGGACGTTTTAAAGGCTTTTAAAAAAGGTTGGTTCATTTCTATACACTAAGTAGCAATGATTTATTTCACATGGTACAATTTAATAATGGAGTTTAGCAACAAAGGCTAGTTTTCTTAAATACATTGGGGGGGGAAGAGGGTAGAAAATGAATGGCCGCCTTCTGTTGTGCCTGTCTAATGTGATTGATGGATGAGGACGGTTGAGTTAAGGCCTCTGCATGCTTGTGCGACACGGCTTTCGCAGACAGCTTTTCGCAGACAGTTGTAATTTATTGTTGAGTGGTAGGCGTGCGCGATGTTATTCACCGGCACAACGCAAGGGGGCGCGAAGTCGCTAGGAGTAGTTGGTGGGTGTGGTTAGTGGAGTGTTTATCCTCCGGTTACTTATAATGACTAGAACTGGAGTCGTATAGATGTACATACTTCCTCACTTCCTCGATCAACCGCTCTTCGTGCTGCTCCATCTTCGCTCGTGTTTTTAAAAATGCCGGTCGTGAAAACAAAACAAACCGGGAAAGTAGGGAAGCGGAAGTGCATGTACAGCGGATGTAGAGTGGACCAATCAGAGCCCTCTTGTCTGCGAGGCTTCTGCGGTGGTCACAATTTTTGGGAGGTGCGCGCAGAGCGTCTGCGAAGGTGGGGGGGCTACGCAGACACTGTCTGCGACACCGTCTGCGAGGACTGCGTTGTCAGCATAAATTGGCCTTAACAGTGTCGTTGACTGTGGTTAAGTCAGCTCGTCAGTTGTTGCCCTAGCAACAAACCGATGCCAGCTAATAACTTGCATGTTTTGCCCGTTAGGTACATTAAACATGCTCCAACAGTTGGTTCAACAAAGTTTGTAAAAGGAAAATTTTGGACAAGTGTGGCACAGTGGTGTAGTGGTTAGCACTGCCGCCTCGCAGCACAAAGGTTCTGGGTTCGAGCCTTGTGGTTGACTGGGGTCTTTGTGTGTGGAGTTTGCATGTTCTGCCTGTGTGGGTTTCCTCCCACAGTCCAAAGACATACGGATTAGGTTTGTTTGTCTCTGTGTTAGACCTGTGAGAGATTGCAAGGCAAACTTATGGCCGCATCTTGGAGAGTTTCCAGATTTTTTTTTTTTTTTTTCAAATTTTGCTTCTAAAAAGGCAGTTTCAGCATCTTTGGAAGGCTCGTAAGTGACTCCAGGATAATGAAGTGATTCAATGGTGGGCTCAGTCCGTTTGGCCATGCTAGCATTGCAAATATGAAACTTGTATTTGCTTCTTCAAGGCCCGAAGTATAACCCTGGAACATTCTTGTGCTGAGGCATGTAGCCACAGGTTTGCGAGTCCCTTGGACAGTAAAGACGGTTAAGATCAACTATAGTATAATATTTATTTTATTTATTTATTTTTTTAAACAGGAGAAACACTGCAATTACTCCTAATGTGGTTCGATTTATCACAAGCCTCTTCTGCAGCAAACTGAAATCTTAGAGTCCTTCTGTATGAACTCCCAGAGCTTTCGCTTCCTCCAGCAGCCGTTCTATCCAGTAGCTCCCGCTTGTAACAGGGGAAAAGCATACCTTTTATAGCATTAATCATTTATGTGTAGGAAGAGTTACCAATGATACTCATTCATTCTCTATACCATTGTGGACGAGCTGGAGCCAAATCCTGGACAGGTTGCTAATCTATCACAGGGCTAACATGGAGAGACAAGCAACCATTCACACTCGTGGGCAATTTAGAGTAGGGTCAGTCCATGAAATGATGTTACTTTTTATTGGTCCGGGTTTACATAATCATTTCATCTTTAATTTCCATGATTTAAAGAAATATTTAGCAGATTATCCATAAATATTGTTTGAAGAAATAAAATAAATAAAAAAATGAAGTTTTCTTTTGAAATAAAGAAATGTGAAACATTTTCTTCCCCTGTGACTGGACACGGATGACACGTTTTTTGTGACATGGAATATTCGCTGAATTTGAGCTTAAATAAACCTTCATTACTTTCTGAGAATTTCAATAAAATTAGTTTCACGGTACTTGCAATTTAGTTTTACACTCGCATAATAAAGTTAAGAAGGTTCTATAAACTATTTAGCTTCGAATTCATCCACTAAAAATAGGTTGTGAACGTAACATTGTGGTGTCCTACCGTGTTGCGTTAGAAACCAGGCTTATAAAAAATGATAAAACGAGTTGAAATCATGATTGATGTTTTTAATATAAAGAAGAATATACTATAAAACGATGTAGGTAGAAAGAAATTTAAACAAACGGCAATAAAATAAATTATCGATGTTTTTTCTCACATCCTAACTTAGCGTCCACTCACTTCCTGGTTCGTTCACAACCTGCGAGACCTATTTACTCAATCTAGGTCAGTTGAACTGACGCGAGATAACTTCTCGCGGGATCTCACACACCACAACACGTGCTCTCGTCGCTATCAATGGCATCAAAATGGTGGCCAGCAAGAGCAGGCAGGTGATATTATCAGCGTGTCCAGCAAAGTTACGCTTAAAACCATGTTGCGTTCGACCGACAGTTGGTGATATTATGTGATAAGGAAGTCTACTATTTTTAAAAGCTTGTTCGTGTCCTTGTTACATTAGCAACCGGGTAAATATTTATGGATTTTATCATACATTGTAGAGCAGGAGTTATCTTAACAACTATGTTATATTTTCTTATATGGTCAATGCTTCATGGAAATAAAAGTTGTTTTCAGTTGTAAATTGTTTTAAGTGACTCCCTCTATGTCACATTTTGGTAACCCCATTTCATGGACTGACCCAGTAGCCAGTTAACTTCCGTCCAAAAGCAGATTAAACCAGAGTACCCGGAGGGAGAACATGCAAACTCCACACAGAAAGGCCTCTGTCAACCAACAGGTTCGAACCCAGAACCTGCTTGCTATGAAGCAACAGTGCTAACTAGGGTTGGGCGGTATTACGGTAAGAAGGTATCCCGAGGTATCCAAAAGTACCAACGGTATCGGTCTCATTACCGTCATTTTAAAAAAATATATAATATCTAAATAAATATGGAGTACATGAGGTCATAATATAAAATAATAAATTGAAGATCATCCCGAATAACTGTGTGATCGTATTTTCACTAATTCTATCAATTTCCTAAAGAAGTTCTCATCGTGTGCAGGGTTGTTTATGTCGTTACCATGGCAACCCTGCGTGACATTTGGAGTCTGACAGAAAGCTTCGCAAGAGACTGAGACCGCGGTTGAAAGATGGCAAGTCAAGATAACGAGTTAGTGGCAAAAAAAAAAATACAACATCGGCAGTGTGGCAGTATTTTGGTTTCAAACCAAACGAAAAGGAAGAGCCAGCAATAATGTAAATGACCGCGCAAAATCGAAAAAAATCTAATATGTCCCCTAAGGCACACCATAGCCTGGGGTACTCCACTTCCACGAGATCTCTCCAATGAGTTGTGTTTTGAGTAGGTTACATGAGTAACAACAAGGTAAAATAATATAGCGTATGACATTTGGGATGTGGGTAATAAACGTTTGAAATGTCATCTACTGAAGAAACGGAAGAAAACATCGTAGCGTAAACGGTTAGGTTTCTGGTGGGAATTAGCAATGCGCTTGCTATCTTTGTTGGGTGTGTTAAACCGTATGGATTTAAGTGGAATAATTGTAAGGAGTTATGTGATCAAGACAACGTTTTAAGCAAGGTAAGGCCATTTGATTATTAATTTCCCCGCCATGGCATGACGTGGGCCCATATGATTTTGCCTTGTGCAGCTATCACGCATTTGAATTATGTTCGCCTCATTTGCGCTGAAGAATATGGTTTATCGCGCAGTCTAAACGGACTTGGGTGTTGGTTGATTCTTTTTCTTTTTTTTATTTCCCATGCTTGAAAGGGTATGATCCTGCTCATCGTGTACTTTTTTTGATGGAGTAGGTGAAATAGTGCTGCAAATGGCGTTTCAACGCAGACATGTGTAAACGGCAGTTGAATGCTATTTTCAAGATGAAGGAAGAGTTGCGTGATGCTTTGAAATATCTCTTAATCCATTCATCAATGCACAAAATTCGCTTTGCTGCTTAATCCATACCACAATGCACATAATTCGCTATGCTGCTTTTAAATAGTACATTTGAGGCATAGGCGCAGGTCTGGACAAGGTCCGCCGGTATAGGCGCACGTTACACAGTAGGCCGAAACAAAATATTTTTTTCTCGGTAATACCGTATACCCCGGGAAAACACAGAGACAGTTTAAAGGTATCAAAATTTGGATACCGCCCAACCCTAGTGCTAACCACTGCACCAGCATGCCGCCCTTTGACACCAGCCCATACCATCCTGAGACACCAGTAAGATGCTGACCACCTCTGCTCATCGGACCTGCCCGATCCATCCTGATGCCCTACGTCTGGCCGGAGTCTCATCACGTCGCTCCTGTGGAGGACGGCCCCATACGGACAGTCGAAAGTCGCACTTGGAAAATGGCTCTGGACACTTACAGTAATGCTTTCATGTCTGAGGACTGCAGTTGTCATGAACAGCTTTGCACTCAAGTTTCCATCAATGAACAGTTTATAACTTCAACACAACAGACTTCATGTTAAAACTAGGGCTGTAACGATACACCCAACTCACGATTCGATTCGTATCGCGATTTTTGACCCACGATTCGATACACCCATGATTTTTTTAAAAATGTTTTTTTAAAGTAGTAAATTTGACTTATTAACATTTACTTACTTACATTAACTATTTAATAACAAATAATTCAGACCACTGCAGAGAATGAGTAATATGTATGCAAAAATGAACAAATGTATATCCAAAGATTGTTTTATTTCTCAAAATAATACTGTTGAGCCGGAAGCTCTGTTTTTTTCTGTTCTGAAAAAGTCATTTTTCCAAATCGTGTAAATCCGTTAAGATTTTTTTTTGGGGGGGTGGCTCTCTCACTGTCTCACTCTCATAGGGCCAATGATTTTCTGTGATCGCGGAAAACAGATGGAAATTACGGAATTTTTATGGTGAAACATTGCTCGCGTGTCAAAATGTAACTGCCGCAGAAGGCTTCCGCCCAAGCAGACATGCCTTCAGTGTTGCCAGATATTGCTAACGTTTTCCACCCCAAAATATGTTCAAAACCAGCCAAAAAGCACCTAAACCCGCCCAATCTGGCAACACTGCATGCCTTTCCGGTCAAGTGATTGTGATTGGCTTGTGGCACACCTAGCCAGCCAATGAGCTGCTTGTTTACAGATTTGCTCCCCGCGTCGCAACCAGAATGGCGACCGCTTAAAAGAAATGAATGCTCTGCCAGTGGCGAGGGTGGACGTTGCGTGATTCGCAGAAGATTGTCACAGGTCGGCGAAAAAACGACTTACTAATAGATATAAAAAAATAAAAGTAATTTAAGTAAGTTTAAAATGTCATTTAAATAAAAAGTAAAGTATTCATAAATTGAAGTTTGGAAGCGCCTCTGTTTTTGGGCTGAGAAGTTTGAAAGGGTGTACCGCGATTCTGCCGCCTTGTATCGCGATACGGATCGTGGCTCTGCGTATCGCGATTTCGATTTCGATACGCATATCGTTATAGCCCTAGTTAAAACTATAATGAATTTCCTGTTTTCACAGTTATACTTTGTGACTCGATAGGACATCATTATAGAAGTGAGTTATTTATAATCATGCTGTCTGTTCTCACCCAGATGAGCATGGGTTCCCTTTGGAGTCTGGTTCCTCTCAAGGTTTCTTCCTTATGTCGTCTGAGGGAGTTGTTCTTTGCCACCGTCGCCACAGGCTTGCTCATTGGGGATAAAGTCGGGATTAAAATTAGCTCATGTTTAAAGCCTTTAATTTTCTGTAAAGCTGCTTTGCGACAATGTTTTGTTAAAAGCGCCATACAAATAAACTTGACCTTTTCACAATGTTATATACTTATTGATTTATTGGCTGAACTATTCCATATATAAATTTACCAGCTGGGAGGACCGTATCGTGAAATACCGTGACCTCGGCCTTGAAAACACTGACCTCAGCCCAGAGGCCTCGGTCAGTATTTTCAAGACCTCGGTCACAGTATTTCATGATACGGACCGACCTTAAGCTGGTAAATAATGTTTATTTTTTTCTTTACCAAATTCTAATAGAAAATGAGAGCACCCGAAAGGGAAACCATATTTAGAACAAACCTGCTGCAAGCTCATCAAAAACCTGTTTGACAAGCTACGTCAGCTCAGAATTTTCAAAAAAAAAAAAACAACCTGATCTAGGTGACACAAAACCAAGTGCCTTCGCTATGAACACTGTCGTTATCGCTATCCATGCTGTAAAATTAATGCTATTATACTGAGAAATGTGAAAATAAATGTTGACAAAAAAATTGCTACTATGTTTGTTGTTGTGAACGAACGAGTCGCCAAAGGTCCGTAACCGGGGTCCGGATCGTAGGATTCCGGACTGCTCGCGAGCCAATCAGAGCGCACGATTTGATGGAAACCGGACCGCGAAAAAATAATAAATCATTATTATGAGACACTGCATCAGTCATCGCATCATGTGACAATTTAGCATGTAAACCGGTCATATATCTAATTTATTCATAATATTATTTAAATATGCATTTCCATTGGAAACGGCAATTCTCCAGAGGTTCGGAAAATTTGGGCACAAAAGAGACAGATTGAGGAGACAGAAATCTTTCATGGTTTAATTATAAAACATAACGCGACGTCTATGTGGTGGGAAGTCACTTTTCGAAACTTGTCTTTGGATGTTGTATACTGTGAAGGTTCACGCTAACAGAACGATGACGAATAAGTGCACTGTAGGTCCATCATCTTGATGGAAAATGCCCTATATGGTATTGTACAAGAAACTTGGGCACATTTTAAAGAAATGCTGTAAACCAAAAATGGCTTAAAAATAATGAAATGAAATGTTTCAACATTAAAAAAAATACTATGAATGACAGTAAGTTATAATAAATGGGGGGAAAAGTCAGTATTTTGATCTGAGATGACCCTTTGCTTTAAAAAAAAAAAAAAAGTCTCTGGTACAGCGAAATGAGGAACTGTAGGTTTTACTGAGCATCTTACAGAACCAGCCACAGTTCGTCTGGACGCTTTGACTGTAGGGATGGCGATAACTAAAAAAAAAAAATCTTGACCAACCACTGAGCCTCATTAGCCGGTTAAAGTCGGTTAATCTATGAGTTTAAAATTCTAGAATTGGAATTATTAGAATCTATTCTAAATCTAACCGCGAGCATCCGCACATTCAGTCCCAGTCGCTGCCCTCCACTCACATTACCTTTTCTACAGCGCGAAACATTTAGGCCAAGTTTACATTAGACCGTATCTGTCTCGTTTTCTTCGCGGATGCACTGTCCATTTACATTAAAACGCCTGGAAACGGGAATCCGCCAGGGTCCACGTATTCAATCCAGATCGTGTCTGGTCTGGTGCTGTGTAAACATTGAGAATACGCGGATACGCTGTGCTGAGCTCTAGCTGGCGTCGTCATTGGACATCGTCACTGTGACATCCACCTTCCTGATTCGCTGGCTTTGGTCATGTGACGCGACTGCTGAAAAACGGCGCAGACTTCCACCTTGTATCACCTTTCATTAAAGAGTATAAAAGTATGAAAATACTGCAAATACTGATGCAAATACTGCCCATTGTGTAGTTATGATTGTCTTTAGGCTTGCCATCCTTCCACTTGCAAGTGGTAAGTGATATGCGCTGGGATCACACACACAGCGGCTCAGTCCCGAATCACTGCTCGTGCGCTTCACTCGTGCGCTCTGTGAGCTGCGCAGGGCCGGAGTGCGCACCCTCCAGAGGGCACTCGCTGTTCAGGGCGGAGTGATTTGGAGCGCAGGATGCCTGCGGAGCCGAGCGTATCCGTGTATTGGCGTTGCTGTGTGCACACTAATCGTTTTAAAAACGTTAATCTGATGATCCGCTGATACGGTCTAATGTAAACCCTACCTTAGTCAAACGCAGGGGCGTTGCACCAAATTCTGGGCCCTATGCACAAGCAGTGGCCATGCCCCCCCCCCCCCCCCCCCCCCAAAAAAAAAAGCTCACCAGTTAACAATGCTGAAAGTATCTAACAACAAGGGCGTACTACCAGTCCAGTCAGTTACTGTACGTAGCCACACATTAACAACTCTTAAATGAATAAAAACCCCTAATCACACAATACGTCACTGAATCTTTGTTTTATTTGCAGAATGATTAAAAGTTGTAACAGTAAATGCCACCAAAGGTCACCAAACATAATAGGCCTGCATGAAAATTGAGCACCTTTGCATTGGGCTGAAGAGAACAGATTTTTATCAAGTAGCTTATTTATTACATAAAAGAAATGCCATTTCCAGATTTCTACATTAACAAAATACTTCCTTTAGAATGAAAGGTAAACAAAACTTGACTCTCTTGTCATTTTTCATTTTAAAAAGGGCAAAAAGAAAACAGGCTTCTACAAAGAGCTAAACACTGGAATTTATACCCCAGCTATTAGCCTAATTATGTTATGGCCCAATATAATTTAATTTTCGATTAGTATACTATTGCAATGCAGAGAAAAAAGGCATCATGTTATTTCTAATTTTGTGTTGTGCAGTTTTTAGCACTGACAATCGCGGTGGTATTGAAGCATTTATAACCACGGGTGTTCATTTAATGTAGGCTATTTGCTTTCACACTTGGGCTCACCTTTCTTGGGAAAGAAGTTTGTGAGCAGTTGCTTTCCCTCATTTCTTTTCTTGTCTCTTTCCTGCCTCTCTTTTCGTTTCTAAAAACCGGATTTTGTTTTCTTGTGCATCATCTTCCATAGCACAGATAGCCTACAACGCGCAGTGCTGCTTCAGCAGAATGAACGCTACGTTAAATGCGCCTAATTAAAAAGCCCGGTGAAAGTGGACTAAACCATTTCGTGCAAAGGGTGGGGGGGGGCCTGTCCCCAGACACTATATGTAGGCTAGGACAAACAATTCAATCCATTAATCAAACAATTTATTTACTCAAAACATTACATTTACATTAGTTAGCAACATATATTGTGATCTTTAAATGGTATTGATATTTTAAAGGAAAATAAAATTACAGACTCCTCAAGGGCCCTCCACCCACTTGGGGCCCTGGTAACTCAGTCCCCCTTTTCCCCCCACTACGACGCCCCTGGTCAAACGCGGCACTGACGTCGAGGGGTTTGTATTGGAGCGGAGGACAAATGGCTCCAGCTTAGAGACAGTTTCAGTTGGCCATGATGGCGTTGAAAATAAAGTCAAGTGCTAGAAGAAGTACATAACATTCAGTGATGGGAATAACGGCGTTAAAATAAAGGCTGTTATAACGCCGGGTAATCTAATTAATTAGCTACAATCGTTATAACGCCGTTACCAATATCAACATGCCATTACTGCATGGTATTGAAGTTGCTCTGAAGCTGTCACTGACTTGGATCACAGACATGAGCTGCGTTTGTCGCTCCCCCTCCAGACACCGCTGTCATTTCATTCTCTCCCCTTCCCTCCAAAAGTCGGCATCTGCGCCTTTAGTTTGTGTGGAGAGATATGATCTGCAATAACATGCATTGTTGGCTACAGACCGAAACATACTTTCAGAATGCACTGGCCAAGGCAGGACTAAACTTGATGTGCCTTCTAATAATAATTAAAAAAACAAAACAGAACGGCGCGCCTTTTGGCGGATGCCGCCTTTTTCACAGCTGAATCGCGCAGATCCGATTTTTTTTGGGGGGGGGCGTTGGAGTGTCTGATTATAATTTCATCACAGTAAATTCTGTATATAAGCAAATGCTGTTACAGTCCATGAAACATAGAAAGTATGAGAAGAAAACAGTAAATCAGAAAGCTGCGCACGTGTGAAAAAATCGGATCTGCGCGATTCAGCCGTGAAAAAGGCGGCATCCGCCAAAAGGCGCGCCGTTTGCATCCCTGATAGTAATTTGTAAGCTAAAAAGCCTGTGTCTACACTTTTTTCTTTTGCCGAGTGGCAGCTGTCTTCAACTGGGGTGGGAGGGCGGGACATGACTGAATGGGTGTTTCTGATTTGTCAGCTGTCGTCCTTACACCGCATGGCACGCCCCAAGCGTTTACAACACAGAATTCCAGGTTCTCCGCTCCAAAACGATTGATTTTTTTTTTTTAACTGACAACCCCAAAAAAATTAACCGGTTGACGTTAATTCGCTCAAACGGTCATCGGTTAACATCCCTATTTGACTGTCACACTCACTTCTTAATTTTGCACCAAAACCCAGCAGCCTAAATTATGTTTTCATTGAAAAGTTGGTCTCTTATGTAATGTGCTGCTCAGATACAAATAACTTCTTTAACATTTAATTTTACGCTGGAAAGCGAACATTTGGACTCTAAATGTTTTTGTACTGACTCGATAATGTAGAAGTCATAAAATCGAAATCTATAACAAAGTTTGTTTGAAAAAAAAATAGGGTGCCTGAGACTTTTGCACAGTAGTGTGTTTTGAAGTTTGGTTCCATATTGTGTATTGTTTCCCTTCAGTTGCCTGATCAATCATACTCTGAATCATGCGCCATCTCTTCTAAACAGCACATATGAAAAACGTCTTTTGACTAAACAGGGTGTTCTGTACTCCTGACTAAATATGGGTAATGAAGTACAAAAGGTCATTGATGCTAATCTCTCTCTCTTTCGCTCTCATGCTTTGCCTTTCTCATGAACTCTGTGCTTGACAAGGATCAGTTTGAAGTAGTAATCCATGTCCTGTGACATTGCCAGGGTCAGGATGGTTCTAGGAAATCCTGAATGGTCCTGAAGTCTTTCCCATAGTGGAAAACAACAGGAAAAAGAAAAGTTTTGCCTTTGACTGTTCCAAAGCGCTGACAGTGGAGACTCCTTCCATGAACGCTCAAGTATTCGTACAGAAAGTTTCTGCGACACAAGTATCTGTAAACAAGCCATTACTGGGATGGGGCCAAATTACTCAATTCTGATTGGTCAATCAAGGAGGGCTTTTTTTGTTAACCACGGGGCCGTATTTCTGAAATGCTATTGGCTAGTTCGTTGGAATGGGTAAAAAGCCAAACAAGTCCAAAAGCCTGACGAAACAAGAAGATATTCTGTGGAAATGCGGTCCTCGTGTCGTGTCAGAATTGAGTAATTTGGCCTTATGTATTATAAACAAGTAATCGTATGGTTCCTCGTAAAATTAAGGCTCAATTTCACTCGTGATTTCAAAGTTTTGAAATTGCCTGAGTCGCGAAATCACTTGTGAAATTAATCCTTAATTTTACTCGGCCCCATATGATTACCTATACTAATCATTTTCTTCTTTTTGAGCCTTTGTGACTGTCACACAGCGCCTTTAACAAGTCTTGACCGTTCCTTTCTGTCATAGGCAATCATTACTGCTTCTTCAGATGTGATGGAATGTCCTTCCGGGTTATTCCTTCACTTAGCCCTTGTGTCGGTCTCTAGACCCGGTATCTAGCCTCTGTATAGCAGGGGTCACCATGTGCAGGTACAGTAGGACTTGCTCAGGAGAGGTTGTTCAGCATTTCCAGGATGAACCCGTAGACATCCAGGGTATTACTAAATGTAGAGACGCCTCATTGGCCATTTAACCCCCAAATATCTCATCTCATCTCATTATCTGTAGCCGCTTTATCCTTCTACAGGGTCGCAGGCAAGCTGGAGCCTATCCCAGCTGACTACGGGCGAAAGGCGGGGTACACCCTGGACAAGTCGCCAGGTCATCACAGGGCTGACACATAGACACAGACAACCATTCACATTCACACCTACGGTCAATTTAGAGTCACCAGTTAACCTAACCTGCATGTCTTTGGACTGTGGGGGAAACCGGAGCACCCGGAGGAAACCCACGCGGACACGGGGAGAACATGCAAACTCCACACAGAAAGGCCCTCGCCGGCCACGGGGCTCGAACCCGGACCTTCTTGCTGTGAGGCGACAGCGCTAAGCACTACACCACCGTGCCGCCGCCCCAAAATATAATAATCATAATCTATAGTAAGAGAATAATCATAACTGATCAAAACAAGCGCATTAATATGATCATTTGATTTGAGTTGCAGCTGGAACTCCTAGGTTAATTCATGGGTCTTTCTGTATTTGGTCATTTTCTACAGAATAATACCAAAGACACCAAAACTCTGAAACAACACATGGAATTATGCAATAAACAAGGTGTTTAAGGTGCCATGGTGGTGTAGTGGTTACCACTGTCGCGTCAGAGCAAGAAGGTTCTGGGTTCGAGCCCAGTTGGCTGACTGGGGCCTTTCTGTGCGGAGTTTGCATGTTCTCCCCGTGTCTGCATGGCTTTCTTCCGGGTGCTCCAGTTTCCCCAAACTGTGCAAAGACATGAAGGTTAGGTTAATCAGTGGCTCTAAATTGACCGTGTATGAGAGTGTGAATGGTTGTTTGTCTTTGTGTGTCAGCCCTGTGGTGATTTGGCAACTTGTCCAGGGTGTACCCCGCCTCTCACCCATAGTCAGCTGGGATAGGCTTCAGCTTGCCCACAACACTGCATAGGATATGCGGTTACGGATAATGGCTGGATGGATGGACAAAGTGTTTAAAAAAAATAATAATAATATTTTAGATTCTTCAAAGTAGCAGCAGTTTAGCCCCGAACTCCCCTTTTTTTCCCCCCTCTCTCTTTTTTTCAGTTTTACAGTTCTCCAGCTGCATAGTTTGGCAGCTACCAACAAACCGATACACTGGCTTGTTATGCATTGATCGATGGCGGAAGATGATCAATACGGTCAACCACAACGGTATGGATCAACTAATTCACATTAGCTGAATACTGCAGTTGTTAGTAGGAGTTGCAACCACTAACACTGAAACCATACTAGCAATAGTGTGGCAGCAATTGAAAGACGAGAGAGACACACACACACACACACACACGGGCTACAGGGATGACAGATGGAACAAGAAATAAAGGGATATAAAAATTAAAACAACAGAGATGATGGAAATAAAAGGGCGGTGACCAAAAGCAGGAAAGATAAACCAAAAACAGATTAAAAAGAAACACAAAAACAAGCAACAAGTGCAAAATGATGCAAAATGTGAGAGAGAGGGAGCAAAACTCCATCTCCTAGCCGCTGGTGAAGCAGGTAAGAACCTGATGCAGACACAGCAACCAAACTTAGTCTGTAGCCGTTTACTCATAGAACTTCTCATTCTCATCTCATCATCTCTAGCCGCTTTATCCTGTTCTACAGGGTCGCAGGCAAGCTGGAGCCTATCCCAGCTGACTACGGGCGAAAGGCGGGGTACACCCTGGACAAGTCGCCAGGTCATCACAGGGCTGACACATAGACACAGACAACCATTCACACTCACATTCACACCTACGGTCAATTTAGAGTCACCAGTTAACCTAACCTGCATGTCTTTGGACTGTGGGGGAAACCGGAGCACCCGGAGGAAACCCACGCGGACACGGGGAGAACATGCAAACTCCACACAGAAAGGCCCTCGCCGGCCACGGGGCTCGAACCCAGACCTTCTTGCTGTGAGGCGACAGCGCTAACCACTACACCACCGTGCCGCCCTGCTCATAGAACTTGTTTTCACTTATTTGGAGGTAATAAAAATGTATGTGAGTAAATGCTGATGTCATTATTGCTGGTCAAGCCAACAGTTTCTCTTGTTGGCTTGATGTTTTATGATGATGAGGATGGATGGATGGCCCTGATACAATCAAGAGAATCTCTCTCTCTCTCTCTCTCTCTCTCTCTCTCTCTCTCTCTCTCATACACAGATCTACATTTCTATTTAGTTGGCACACAAATATCTAGGTGACGTTGTCGCAAGTTTGTTTGCTACTTGGAAAGATGTCAACTTTTCATTTTTCATTTGCTAAATGTCTAGTCAGTCACATTTTTAAACCATGCCTGGTTTATGTATATGTAACGCCTTCACATTTATAAGCGTAATGTAACTTGCTTCAAATGTTGGTAGTGTTTTTGATCGTGCACAAAGTGAATTGAATGACTTTATTGCGTGAGATTAAGGTGACGGGTTGGTAGGCTGAAACAGCGGCATCGCATTCATGGGTATGAATCGGAGATGAGGAATTAAATCAGATGAGATGTCTGTTGTGCTTTCGGAGAGCTTGGAGTAGATGCCCATTTTGACATAAGTGCAATATTAATAACTTTTATTTCATGATGTGCAGGCAGATGTCACCCAGACGCTGCCATGCTGTGCCGTGATTTTCAGTTTCTTTGAATGTTTGCACCGTGTAACTAAACATCTGTAGCTGGACTTCAGCCTGTGTTAATGTGTTAATATTCTCTGTAAATGTCCTAAATATGGGTTTCCAGACAATTTAGCCACCACATATTTACAGCTGGACACGGTGCAAAAATGATGCATTTGGTTTTCAACCAAAAGCTGTTCTGAATCGATAACTTCTCGTGAGATTTTACGACGTGTGATTTCTTGTGATTTGAAGATGCTATTTAACAGTTATTCCACGAAATCGAGGCATACATGAGCTTATAGCTGATGAGGTGCGTAGCGCCGAGTCAGCTATTAGCCATGTACGACGAGATTGAGTGGAATAGCTGTTTTATTCTATCCACTTTTACTGGATTTTGAGAAATGGAGCATTTGTATTTTTGTTTTTTGCAAATTTGATAGATAAAACCTTTTATTTATACGAAAAGTCCAACCAAATCATTTCCGCTTAGAATGTAAACAAACCGGCGAAAAGACAGTAGCAATTTGTGAAAAATGCTGCTATAATAATTCTTGAAAAAAGATACTTTTATTCCATATTTTGTTGCTTTTGTAGTTTTTGGGGTTTTGTTTTCGAGTAAAGTTTTTATTTCGTCCTCGGTTGGTTCAGCAACACTTTCTGCCATTTTGTTTTTCTCTACTCATGATATATGAGCTGATAGCCTTGTAGTACTAGGCAATCGGAGCGTGCGATTGCTCATATCCAGTGAATGTGGACAGAATAATAGAAATGATCACAGTAGTCTATGAGCTTTATGCATCAATGACTGGAAACGAGTCAAACATCCCAAAATCAGTGCTGTTAAGCAGTGGTGTTAGTGTTCACTCAAACAAGCAATGTACGGTATAGGCGTGTCTTTCATTTCTGCCGTGCAGATTCCCATTCATATGTGTGCGGTTATGACTTAGTTTGCTTTCAAAAAAATAATAATAATTAAATGTGATGGAAATATTGTGTGTATCATTTTGTTGATAGGTTAAGCGCGGGCAGCACTATGACTGATGGGGACTATGATTATTTGATTAAACTCCTGGCTCTCGGTGACTCAGGAGTGGGAAAAACAACCTTCCTTTACCGCTATACAGACAACAAGTTCAACCCCAAGTTCATCACTACCGTGGGAATTGACTTCAGGGAAAAGAGAGTGGTGAGTTTCTTCCTCTCTTCCTTGCTTCTATTTTTTTTCTTTTTTTTTTTTTGAATCCTCTATTGTGCATGAAACTTTAGGGAAGCAAAAGGGTTGATTTTAAGCAAGTATTTACACTCACATTTGACATCTTATTGTTGCTCGTAAACAAGTCAGAATGTACAGTGGTGCTTGAAAGTTTGTGAACCCTTTAGAATTTTCTATATGACCCAAAACATCATCAGATTTTCACACAAGTCTTAAAAGTAGATAAAGAGAACCCAGTTAAACAAATGAGACAGAAATATTATACTCGGTCATTTATTTATTGAGGAAAATGATCCAATATTACATATCTGTGAGTGGCAAAAGTATGTGAGCCTTTGCTTTCAGTATCTGGTGTGACCCCCTTGTGCAGCAATAACTGCAACTAAACGTTTGCGGTAACTGTTGATCAGTCCTGCACACCGGCTTGGAGGAATTTTAGCCCGTTCCTCCGTACAGAACAGCTTCAGCTCTGGGATGTTGGTGGGTTTCCTCACATGAACTGCTCGCTTCAGGTCCTTCCACAACATTTCCATTGGATTAAGGTCAGGACTTTGACTTGGCCATTCCAAAACATTCACTTTATTCTTCTTTAACTATTCTTTGGTAGAACGATTTGTGTGCTTAGGGTCATTGTCTTGCTGCATGACCCACCTTCTCTTGAGATTCAGTTCATGGACAGATGTCCTGACATTTTCCTTTAGAATTCGCTGGTATAATTCAGAATTCATTGTTCCTTCAATGATGGCAAGCCGTCCTGGCCCAGATGCAGCAAAACAGGCCCAAACCATGATACTACCACCACCATGTTTCACAGATGGGATAAGGTTCTTATGCTGGAATGCAGTGTTTTCCTTTCTCCAAGCATAACGCTTCTCATTTACACCAAAAAGTTCTATTTTGGTCTCATCCGTCCACAAAACATTTTTCCAATAGCCTTCTGGCTTGTCCACGTGATCTTTAGCTAACTCTAGATGAGCAGCAATGTTCTTTTTGGAGAGCAGTGGCTTTGTTTTAGGTCATATTTACGCAGAAATATAGAAAATTCTAAAGAATTCACAAACTTTCAAGTACCACTGTATTTCTCTTTAACAGCAGAGTTTCCTCTTTGAGAAGTACTTGATTTCAAAAGGCATGCTCAGTTGCACATTCAGTCCTTTACTCATGACAGCAGAAGTTTTAGAAACTTGTTTAAAATATTTCATGAGTACACAGTGATGAAGTAATCACACTCTAGTGCACGCTATGATCTAAAAAAATGTACCCAGGGGCATGCTTCAGAAAACAAAACACTTTTGAAAGAGAACATAAATGTGATATTGGATGTTAGATATTAACAGCATTATCACTGGAGACCGTAATGCTATTTAAATAACAAACCGAGAAACATTAATTAACCGATTTAACAAGAAATGGGCAGCGATATTTACCAAGAACTATTGCATTTCTTCCATCTTTTCATTAGAACGGTCATGTGTGTAAGTAAAATTACACTTTCTCTATCAATTACTACCGCGATGTAAGGACAGGTGACGGAAAGCCTGGTGGGGGTTGAATCTCTTGGCAGGGCATAGATTCGTTTCAAAAAAAGATCCATGAATACTCCTGGCTGGAGCGTGACCAGATTAAATCAGATTAGATTAATATCTAGGCCAGGGGTATTCAATTAAAAGTCACTGAGGTCCAGTTATTAAATTTTGTCCAAGTAGAAGGTCCGAACCAAAGTCCAGCTTGTGTCTTATAGCCTTCCCCTATGTCCACATTTTCATATGGTTTCAACAGTATTTATTGTTCATTTCCAATGCAGGAAATGAACTGAGTGCACAACTATCTCTTTTACCATAAATAAAAGTAGTCCCAGGAAAATAAATTCAAGGCCTTTATTTCAGATTAGGCCAAGAAAAAATAATTGTTTGTTTCCGGTTACCCGACCGACCGTTTAAAAAATGCCCCGACCCTAGACTTTTTTGTTAGATGTTTAAAAAAAAATGTATTTTCGCCGACCAACAATAAATTTTGAAAAAAAAAAAATCTGCATTACGATTTGCATAATATTGTCGATCTGACAAGTGACTAATTCTAAAACGCATATATCGGACAAGAAACACTCATTGATTTCTCACGGCCTCAATCTGACATCATGACCTCTTTCCGGGAAACTCCGGCTTGTGTTGTACACAACGCTAGGCATCATGGCGGCCAACGAAGTGTTCTCGATTACCGTGATCGGTTGCGACCACACGGAAGATTGTAAGACAATAAGTTCATTTTATAAGTTTTCAACTGTAAAAGAACTCTACGAACATTATCATCCTCCGCTGGACGAGTCATGCAAGCAGTATACACAGCGCCCAGGCTAACGGCGGTATCGATATCACGATGGAAGTCACGTTGGAAAGCCTGCTCAGCAATTTTGGCTTGCGGGCACTGACATTTGAATGTAAACGGAAGCCGGAGTTTCAAAAAATGTTAGCTATCAAAACAAAAATACTAAAAGTACACGAGGACGCAAAAGTAGAGGCAACAAAGGTGACAAATAATGCCACACCTAAAATTTATAAAAAAAATAAAAAACTACCTACCCGGTATTTTGTGTGATGATAAATAAAATAAAATAAAAATACCTACCTACCTACCCTATTTTTTTTTCAAGATGTAATAGGAAACAAACAATTATTTTTTCTTGGCCTTAAAGAAAACAGAAACCTCAGAATAAAATAAATAAAGTGCAAACAGAGTGGAATAACTCCTTTTTCTCTTAAATTAAAGAGGTCCCAACCTGAAGAATTGAAGGCCTACACTTCAAGTAAAAAAGTCAACTCAGAAAACATTAACTAAAAAGTGCAAACAGAGCATTGACTTCACATTTTCTCTTCTGTGTTCTTAAAATAAGGAGGTCCCAGCCTAAAAAAATGAGGGCCTACTTTTCAAGAAAAAAAAAAAGTCCACATCTTCAGAAAACAAGTGGCTTTTTTTGGGGGGGGGGGAATGCAAACAGAACATTTTTCTTTGAACTTTTCTCTTTTAATTCTTCTTTTACTCTTCTTAATGAGAAAAACGGGCATGTGGCTGACCTGCCAGTAATTTAAATCTTGGTTGGAGTGCCATTCTCATGCAGATATGTAGGTGTTCATTGTTGAGCCTAGAACGGTACTTGGTTTTGACAATGTTCATAGTGGAAAAAGCTGACTCACAGCTGTAAGTCGATCCAAACATAGTCAAGGTGTGCAGTGCTACTATTGCCGCTTTTCCACTACAAACGCGGCTGAGCCGTGCCGTGCTGAGTTGGGCTGAGTTGGGCTGAGCGGGGCTGTTGGAGTTGCATTTCGACTACAACCGCGCTGAACCGTGCTGGCTGGAAGTGGGTGGACACATTGGGTGGAGTTAGCGAAAGTGGGTGGACGTCAGGTGATGTCGTTAAGCAG
This sequence comes from Neoarius graeffei, assembly GCF_027579695.1. Classification (NCBI taxonomy): domain Eukaryota; kingdom Metazoa; phylum Chordata; class Actinopteri; order Siluriformes; family Ariidae; genus Neoarius; species Neoarius graeffei. The sequence goes on from NC_083580.1 coordinate 15,616,943, forward strand.
CGCAAACAGTGACATCAGTGAGCTTTTAAGCGGTAGTCTTACGACCCGGATAGTAAACAATAAACATGGAGGACATGGAGTCGTTAGTGTTGCTGGTCTTGGTGCTGTGGCTTGTTGTCACCGACAACGCGGACAGATACTGGCAAGAGCGTATAGATGAGGCGAGGCGCATAAGGCTTCAGAAATTCTCGTAATTCATAATTCTTCTTCCGGGTTTACGGTGTTTACAGATCCCAGCGTGCTCGCGGGGCGTGTGTGGGCATGTGAGGACACTCCTCCTCACCAATCAGTGCACAGGGGAGTGTCTGCTCACGCCCCCAGCCTCACTCAGCTCGGTTTGGCTCGCTTCAGCCCCACTCCAAAACCGTGCGAGTTTTGGGGGCTGAGCAGGGCTGAAGCGAGCTGAGTCGTGCTGCTCTGAGGTAGTCGAAACGCGAGCCATGTCGGGCTGAAGTGAGCTGAAGCGAGCTGAAAAAGGGTAGTGGAAAAGGGCCATTTGATTAGACTAGGGAACACACTCCAATGTGTTTATGTTGCCCCAAAATCCACGCTACTTTTAAGGAACATTCGTTTGCACGTTGCTGGGCTGTAAATGTATGTGTGATGAGTCGGGTAGACCTGTCATACTGTGCTTGCAGTTGGGTTATTTTGCGTGCCCTCAGCTCGGACTTCAGGGGATAACTTTGCTCAAAAGAGCTGTGCTTCGTTTCGTAGTGGCACTTCATGTTGCCGCTTTTAATTAATGCCACATTTTCGGAGCATATGAGGCACACTGGTTTTGAACTGCTCGCCGGAAGAATGAGCATGTATTTCTCCGTCCATTCATCTTCAAAACAACGATTTTCCTTGTCTACTTTCCGCCGCCTTTTGGAGCAAGCCATGCTGTCTCGGTCGGTTGTCTCTGAACTTAACTCTCTTCCTCTCTGCTTGTTGCTGTGCTGTGGTGCGCTGGGTAAACTAACGATTTTATTGGCTCAACTGAGTGAAGCTATTGTCGTATTAACTGGAGTGGCAGCGCCCACTGTCAATAGCCACGACCGTCCAAAATAATGCTTCATGAAAATTACTTAATCTCGTGAATTTACCATTGGTCACGGGTCCGGACAGAACCATCACTGGGTCCGGATCCGGACCGAGGTCCGCCATTTGGTGATGCCTGATCTAGGGGTTTATCATAACTCCTTAGGCATGTCTTAATTTACAGGATTGTCTGATCCTCTGTGACGGTACTGCCCCAACTCCCTTTCCAGAAACTTTTATGGCGAACTGTCGCAATGAGCTATGTGTGTTTTAGTAAATTTGCGTTCAGTAATAAATTTGGCTTCTAGGGTAGAGAAAAGTTTGGCCAGTCCTGCAGTTATTACTTTGGTTTATATCGGCCTGCAGGGTTGTATAATGAATTTAGTTGGCTCTATTCCCCAGAGTAATGAATGTAATAAATAAATTAGTAAGTTAAACCATAGCAACCCTGACCATAAAGAAACAGAAGAAATGAGCAGAGTAAACGTGTCTCACGTGTTCTCATCTAGTGCTCCTATGTAGAGACTTGTACATGACCATCCACATGAAAGTCAAAACTGCCTTTTTGTTGGAAATCATGGCATGTGCTAGATAATTGCAGTTCTTTGCAAGCGTTTTGCATGGCCCTGGACCACATAACACTCTCTTCTTATCAATCTTCGCTCCTTACTGAGTGGTGTTGTAACTGAAGATTGAACTGTGGTTTGATTAAATGCATTCGGATAGCGAAAGGCAATCAAAGCGTGATCTATAAAGATAAACTTCACCAGCATTTCCAGCATAGAGGTGGGCACTGACGAGCCCTTATGGTATCATCAAATAGTCAAAGTATTCTGAGGTTGTGGCTGTCTTGGCTGTCTTCCTTCTCTAATTTGATTTAAAAACCAAAAAAACCCAACTTGTATGTCCAAACACACCATCACACCCATGCGTGCTTTCTGAGCATCCCATTTCAGATTTAGTCCCAACTTTGCTGATCTAATAAACTCTGTTCTTCTGGGAAGGATTTTTACTGTGTAGGACTCTCAAGTTCTTCCACTCCACTCTTGGCAAACCATGTCTTCATGGACCTTGCTTTGTGCACAGATGCATTGTCGTACAGGAACACGTTTAGGGCCCTTTTATTTCCAGGAAAGGGAAATTGTAATCGAAATTGCTACAGCATATAATAGTGGCGGCTGGTAGTCTTTCAAACAGGGGAGGCTGGTCGGTTATGATATTTCCAGATTTTAAAAGAAAAAACACATCAATTTTGCCCATACTCTTGCCTCTGATCTGGCTGATTGTTGGCAGGGTCACAAACTGTGAAATAACAGGTTCTTTTGGCCCATTAGCCTACTGTCCAATATACATGATGGTGGTGTTGGGGGGAGGGGTATATTTTAACATTTTATATTTTAAAATTGTGGCATGTTGTTTAAAAATTGATCATTATTGAAAGCAGCTCTTTGTCAGGAACCTCAGCAGTAACAGCAGAGTGTTCTGGAATAGGCACAAGCACTGACCTTGGGGAGCCAAACATAGAGCTGGGTGCCACACGTTTCATTCAATGACACTTTCCCTATATTTTACTTATTTTGACTGAGAAATGTTTTATTGACAATTTTGATAACCCTTCACTTTTAATCCAGGTCTGTAGTGTGAAATGTTCTCGGCTGTGTTTTTGTTTAAAAATGTTTTCCAAATTGTAGCTGTGTTTAATTCATATCCAGAGAAATATATATTCCAATATAATATACTCAGCATAAACATTTTAAATAGATTCTATATTTTTGGTCCATCCATGACATATTACTAAAGTAGCCTATTTACTGTTGTTGATGTGGGTCACTTGCTGTTAGCCAATTCACTTTCTCGTACCAGGAGAGCTGAAAGGAACGAGTATTATTCCCTACCTTTTTCACCAAGTCAATTTGAGGCGTTGGTCTACCCTGCTCTTTAATTTTAATTTTTTCCTCGAAAGGAAGACTGGCAAATGGCTTCGCCAAAATTAAATCAGCAATGCTCGGCATCCGTGCGCAGCTTTCTTGCTAGCTGACTAGCCCCCTCAAGTTCAAGTTCAGTCACTCAAATAAACGAAATTTCTGGAACTAAGATAGCAAACTTGACAACACTATATTTACAGTGAAAATATATACAAACTAAAAACGCTGGTAGAAACCGTATGTAATGAATGAAATCGAAATGTAAGCTGATCTCTTACAATACACCACAGCACTTGCGAATCCGCATGGGACTGAACTGAAATTCACCGCTGCCTGTCTATATTTGAAACGAGCTGTCAATCAAAGAAAATATCCGGCCACTTTCACCAATCACCAGTCTCCTTGCGGAAAGCTTTGCCATGTCTCTCCCACTGTGAGGCTCGGAGTCCGTGGGCGTGCGTTTTCACAGTATTTGTCCAATAACCGTCTTGCATTTTGATATTGAAAAGCGCATAGCTCCCAAATGCCATTGAAGTCCACTGAGGCTGGGAGTCCGTGGGAGTCTGTGGGTGGGCGTTTTCGCAGTATTTGTCCAATAATCGTCTTGCATTTTGAGATTGAAAGCGCAGAGCTCCCAAATGCCATTGAAGTGCACTGAGGCTGGGCTGCATCGCGCTGTCACGAGGGGGAAAAACTCATGCACACATTAGGCGAACTGGGGAAAGTTATAACGGAATGATTTCGCACTGTAGTGGGTTGAGCACATATATTTCTATGATTCTGGATCTGAAATAGCAATGTTATAAGGTCGGCTATAACATAAGCCTAACGCAATTCATCCTACACGATGTTCGTCATTTTTAGAGGAGGCCTTGTCAGCACGGGCGTTGTCTTAGAGCAATCGCCCGTGGCATATAAATATCTTATACAATTGTGTGGCAACAGTTTGAGGAAGAACCACATACTGTATGGTTGTGATGGTCAGGTGTCCGCATATTTTTGGCCCTACAGTTTGGTTATAAGCACTGTAGAGATCAGGTTTGGAGGGTACTAATCGGAGGCAGAACAACTGGGCACATGTTTTGGGCTTGATCATATGCAGTAAAGTTAATTCCCTGTCACTGAAACACATCAGTTTCTATTTATCAAGGCCATAATTAACGGTTCTCGTAAATTAGTGTGTCGTGTGTTGAGGTGGAATTGCTCATAATTATTAATGCTGTTCCATACAGAGCAATGGAATATTTTTGTTACCATCTCATTTAAAAAAAAAAAAAAAAAAGTAGAAATCCTCCTTTAAGTTCAGTCATCTAGGAGGTGTTTATGGTTGAGTGCGCCATTATTATTTTTTATAGGGTTTGTCATAAAATATTTACACGTTTCCTTTTACATGTTACAACTTTAGCATCTAGACAGATTTTATTTATTTATTGAACACAGTATCATATAAATATAACGCTGTATGATGTATATAAATACGAAGTGAACTTTTGGCTGTCTGTAGTGGTCATTAGGTTGGAACAGCCAGTTTAATCAGCCGTTCGAAGGTACTCTAACGAACGATGCAATCCATAACGTTGACACTTTTGAGAGATTGAAAGTGTTCATTTCATGCTCGAAGAGTTCTATTTAAGCCTGATCTGGATAAGTGTGCAACGCTGACATGGTACAGTGTGACCCTTATTGGGCGCCAGTGCTTTAATTCTGTTGAGTATTATGTAATGCTGTTTTGACCTTGGTAGTCAAGATAGGGAAATAAAGCCTCCGTCTTTTTCCTGACAATAAAGAGCCTGGCTCAAACAGGAGACTTTGAATGCATAGGTTATTCTTAAAGTGGCATTCCACCATTGGATGTATTCTTTGGCATAAAATACGACAACATATATAAACGGTATCACTAGATAGAGAAATCTTTTAGCTTCAAAATGATATATCAAACATAATTTTTTGACAACGACAAGTATATTAATTTTGCGACCAAAGTCACCTACCCTTTTAATTTCCGCGCGGTAGTGAAACGTGATGTCATCGGCAGGTTCCCCTTCTTGTGTACCATGTGACGTATCCTACCTCTTGGATTTGTCCTACCAAGCCTACTGCGCATGCGCGAAATCCAGGAGAGTAGGAAAATTCAACAGTAGTTTTGTCCTACCGATCAGCTGGGCTGATAGAAAATCGGTGAGTATTTCACGCATTTGCCGATTTTTATGTTTTGTGCGTATTGGTCGAGTCTTTGGCCGAGTCAAATAATTTGTAATGACTTGTTGTGAATAATAAAACGGTCTGCATGAGAACTTGCTAATTGTAATGGCGTCATGTGTTCTGCGCATGCACAGTAGGCTTCGCGCATGCGCAGTAGGCTTGGTAGGACAAATCCAAGAGGTGGGACAACTTTACAGAACACCGACACTTGGTACACAAGAAGGCGAACCTGGCGATGACATCACGTTTCACTACCGCGCGGAAATTAAAAGGGTAGGTGACTGGTCGCAAAATTAATATACTTATCGTTGTCAAAAAATTATGTTTGATATATCATTTTGAAGCTAAAAGATTTCTCTGTCTAGTGATACCGTTTATATATGTTGTCGTATTTTATGCCAAAGAATACATCCAATGGTGGAATGCCACTTTAAAAGTTAAAACTTTCTTATATAAATGTTCAGATGTGTGGCTTTGGTTTTGCTAATCATGATGATGATGATGACAGACTGGGATTTTGGTTTGGTTTGGCTGTTTGGGCCTTAATACAGATTTTAAGCAAATTTAAAGTCCAGTAAATAAGGGAGTTGTGGCTGTTAAGGCTGCACAGTGACGGTTACAAACCACTTAGAGAGAACTCCTCAGGAGGAGCGAGGTGTGTGACCCTCTTAGTGCCCCACTAGTTAGTTTTCTCAGCATGCTCCTGGACAGGTGACTGGAACTCTTGAAAGTCAACTTGGTAGGTATTCGAGGGCTCTAAGAGGTTTCACAGTGCACCAGAGGAGGGATGGAAGAAATATGGCCTTGTATTGAGAAACGTTTGACGGCAATTCATCATTACTCGCCTTGTCAGCATGTCCGTCGACAAAGGCACGGAGCATCAGGTACTCAGTCTGTCTGGGTGCATTAGGCTACTCTGTCTCTCCTCAATCAGTCACATACGTTCTCTGGCAGTGTAGTCAAGTGATTGATATCTCTGCACTTACTCACTCTTTGTAACCACTTTATCCTGCTCAGGCACACTGTGGATTCAAAACGTCCTCAGAACACTGGATGTAAGGTTGGAATACTTAAGTTATTCCACGAAATCGAGTCGTACATGAGCTGATGGCTGATGAGGTGCGTAGCGCCGAGTCGGCTATAAGCCATGTACAGTGAGATTGAACGGCAGTAACCGTTTTATTCTATCCATATTCACTGGATTTTGAGAAACTGAGCTTTTTTTTTTTTTTTGCAAATTTGATAAATAAAAACTTTTATACAAAACGTCCGACAAAATAATTTCCACTTGGAATGTAAACAAAGCAGCGAAATGACAGTAGCAATTTGTGAAAAAATGCTATAATAATAATTCTTGAAAAATAAAGATACAGTTTGTACCATCATGAAATACTTTTGTTCCATGTTTTGTTGCCTTTGTTTGTTTGTTTGTTTGTTTGGGGGGATTTTCAAGTAGAGTTTTTTTTGTTGTTTTTTTTGTTTTAAATTTCGTCCTCTGTTGGTTCAGCAACACACTCCGCCATTTTGTTTTTCTCTACTCACGGTATACGAGCTGATATCCTAGTAGTAGAGTAGCCAATCAGAGTGCGCGATTGCTCATATCCAGTGAATGTGGATAGAATAAAACCTGAATATTGGTAGAACATGCACCTAAACTCAAGACACTGTCCCAAGCTGAGGAAGCCTGGAGCTGTGAGACAGATTGTTGGTCACTGTGCCGCAGTGTCACCCCATGTCCACCCAAGTTTCCTGAATAGCAGAAGGACAGCCTCTTCTCTACAAGCTAGCTGTCAGATCTAGTTGAAATATAGTAATCGGAGCAGTGTCGTAGTCGAGTCGCTAAACCTCGAGTCCGAGTCCAGTCTTGAGTGCCCAGTATTCAAGTCCAAGTCATATTAAAGAATTTCGAGTCGAGTCCGAGTCAAGACTCCAACCGCACCATTTGACGGTGGCTGTTGCTGCCTTTTGTATGAAACCGTCTCTGCTACTGTGTTGGACTAATGTTCCTGCTCAACTGCCCCATTTTAGTTAATAGGCTACAAATAAAAAGCTTGTTCATCGCTCAGCAAGCCCCACCCACTATCAACAGGGCAAATAACATTAGAGAGGGTTAACACTAGCTAGTTCATCGCTCAGCAAGCCCCGCTATCAACAGAGCAGGGTCATTCCACGTCAATTCAACCGGGGCCCGTGCACTTGGGTCTCAAAAAATTCTGAAAAAATCACCAGATGTACCCATGTTACCTAGGAGAAACACTTTAAATTTATTTGAATGTAAAATGTATAGAGGGATTTCACTGACGTCACCTGAAATCAGAAGTAAACAGACCCTGCGCCATTTTGGAAGACCAACAAACTCGTGATTGGGGGAAATAACGGCAGCGGTATGTGAACCCACGAGAATAAAGTGGAGTGGCAAACGACTTAAACAAACAAATCTGAGCTGTTTTATTTATGATTTATTGGCCCAACAGTAGACTTGAAAGAAACCTATGTGAGACTTGGCAAAAAACTGTGGATATAATGGATAAGTCTGTGCATGATCTGCGGACACTTTGAGGTAAGCAAACGCAAGAAATTCAGATTTAAAACATGCTAAATTGGCCCCAAGTTGATAACTGGATGAGGAGCAAGCCTCCCAGACTTCTACAATTTAATAATAATAATAATAATAATAGTTTAGGATGGTTTGGGGCTTGCTCTCCCTCCTATTATATAAATAAAGCATAGTTGTTGTGTAGGCATATATCATAAATACATATGTATAATTTGGATAAATTAACCTAAATTATGGATACCTTAATAGTAATAAAAAGTATTAATTTTTCAACTGAAAAGATATATTATTAAAAGATAAATATCAACAAGATTACCTTGGCCATAACTATGTGTAGGTTATTCTTAATAACAGCTGTAATATCACGAACCAAGCCACTAACAACATAATTGTAAGCCTGTAGCCCTTTGTAGGCCTTCAAGTCATCAGCAGTGTAGGCACTGGGTGTAAACAACAAATAGTTTACAATGTCTGGGTAGCAAACAGATGGCAGAATTGGTGTCCGGTCCTCCTTATGTTTCCATTCTCCCTTGCCGCGAGTCTTATCATATGGGTCAAACCCATCAATCACAGCCAGTTTCTCCACATACCGTGCCCTTTCTGCAGCTGGTAATGTACTCACATAACCCGAATTATCATCCATCGTGTCACTTTACTCTCGCTCGTACTTTGTTTTATATTGTGAGTGCATGTACTTGGTCTTCCAATATGGCGCCTAACAAAATCTCGCGGCGCGGTGACGTCATACGGTAGCCCTCTATTGAGGTATTTCACCTGACGTCACAGGGTCATGTGACGCCCCGGTGTCCGCCATTTTGAACGTCAAGCTACATACTAACGCTGCAGACAGAGAGGGAGAACCAGCTTGGAAAAAAAACGTGTTACAGACACCTAGAATAGATTAATTTGTCAGTAAGCACTCTATAAATAACCATGGTGTTTGCTTGTTGTGCTGTGGGCTGCCACAACAGACAGGGAGAGCGTGCAGGACGCTCCTTTTACCAGTTTCTAGTGATGGGAATTTCGGCTCTTTTTTGGGAGCCGGCTCTTTTGGCTCTTCTTACTATAAGGAGCCGGCTCTTTCGGCTCCCAAACGGCTCCTGAGATTTTATTTTTGATTTAATTGCTGCAATTAACTAGTTAATTAATTACATTATTATTTATATTTTATCAATAGGATGTTTTCCATTTTATTTTTTAGTTTTTGTAGCCATTGTAAAGCTTTGTAAAGTATAGCAGTGTAACAATGTTCTAGCTATAGAAATAAAACTTGCTTACCAATTAATAAATTATTTTCTCACAAACATAATGCAAAACCTACGGAGCCATAGAGGGGACTAATATCTCGTGCACACGCCTTATAAGTCGTTCCCACGCTTTGTTTTTTTATTCACCATGTCCCCTCTACGGCTCCGTACAAAACTGTTTTATTACCAATATAGAATACGCAGCTGATTTTCCCCTCCTCAGGTGCCTCACAGACTCCTCTCCCCTGCGCTCCACAGCTTTAAGCATTACACCAATTTTCGTATTTTCGCAGCTGTGAATGACATCAACCCCCCCAACCAAAAAAAGTAGGTGTACACCATGCTACTTTTTTTCCTTTGAATGGTAATAGACAACACAAAGACACAATCGGACAGCAACTTTTTGTGAAAGTCTCTCTGTCTCTGAGGCACCTAAGGACAAAAAACTAATTCGGCTCCCCAACTCGGCTCCCACCGAAGAGCCGGCTCCCGTCGTTCACTTCAAAGAGCCGGCTCTTTGAACCGGATCGTTCGCGACCGACACATCACTACCGGTTTCCTACTGACCCAGACAAGAGGGCCAAATGGATTGCAGCTGTGAAGAGACAGGATTGGGAGCCAACAGAGTACTCCAGACTTTGCAGTGATCATTTCATTTCAGGTTAGTTTATCAGTTAACGCAATTTTGATAAAATATATAGCAAAAAGTAAATGGGTCAGTGTTTGTTAGACCGAATCCCATTTAACCCCTTGGACCAACCCCTTGGCCCTTCCCCTCCATTTTGCGCATTCACGTGAAGGGGTAGGGGTATCCCAATACCAGTTAACGCGGAGGGGTAGGGGAAGGGGTAGGGCTTCTGTACCCCTCCAAACGGAGATTTTCCTGGAGCTGACTCCGAACGAAGGGGTTTGAGTGATTTCCCACAATGCCATGCGGATTTCAGCGAGATTTCATGCGGATTTCAGAAAGATGGCGGTTCCCGCGGCGAAAGATTGTCATAAATGTATTTTCTCCATTATTTACGTGTTTTAAGTTGTTATCCAGAGGAAACACGCCGCTTGATTCGCTTTCGAGCTGAGAATGAGCAGCGATTTCTGAAATCCAAGCTGCTGCTAAAAAGCTTTGGGAGTGAGTATTGTTTTCGGTTGCTTGACTGCGTACGTTTTGTTCTGTTATTCTCGCTTTTATCGTTTACATGAGTGTTCTGACACCTCATTCTGTCGGATGTGGTGCACGAAGCGCCAAAGATATCCCATTCAGTGGTGTTAGTTAACAAATCACACCCTGCCAGCAGAGATTTCTGCTTCTGGCTCTGACTGTAGCGGCTGGTCGCAGCCAATGACGCATTTGGTCGCGTTTTGCTAACGTAAACGCTGACGGAGGTACGCGATGACGTATGCGATCGTTGAAGGGCTATCCCAATACGTAAGGGTTGAATTTCAAGCCCTATCCCTTGTAGCTCAGTTTCAAGGGGAAGGGGGAGGGGAAGGGGTAGGGGTAGGGGTAGAAATTAGAATTGGGATTGGGCCTTAACCCATCTGAGCAGTGAAACAAGGCAGTGTTAATTTGTCTAGGGTTGCATGTAGCAGACATCAGACATAAAACGCAATAACAGAGGCTAGAAAGAAACGGGACACAGAAATAAATAAACAGGGCTCCATACCAAGGCTGGGTACAGTGTTTGTGATAAAAGACAGATCCAATTTAACACGAATCACAGCTTGCTTACTTGTTAAAATGTGCAGAGGTCTCCACCATCTCATACCGCCTTGCACTGAAGGACTTAAGCGTGCCGTCCAAAATGGCTGCGTCACGTGACTTGGTCACGTGGGTGAAATACCTCAATACTTTCCATGTTACAGCCAGTTTTACTGGAGGAGGGGGGTGTCAATTTTGTTCAAACTTTTTTTTGTCAAAGTTCACAAGCCCACAGCTCAAGAACTAAACCATGTAGGAGGCTCAAATTTTGCATGCTGGTACATAAATAGGAATAGTATGTAGCAAAACTGTCATTTTGGGTCTGGATGATCCTGCATGGTCACAGCACTCCCTCAAAGATGATCAAAATTTTATTGGAGTTTTTGGCTGTGCTCTGTTTAGGCCTTCAGAAGACACATTTTTACCCAACATAGGCTCTTGATTTTTTTTTTCCCTTATTGAGAGAAGTAGAAACACACTCAAAAAAAGCAGTAAACAGAAAGGAAACTCTATCAGTGTTTGAACAGAAGACCTCACAAGTCTGACAAATCATTTTGGATGTCATTTTCAGAGCACCGTAACACCTTGTGGGAATGTGCGCAGATTTTTTAAATATATTTTTCTTTATTCTCCAGGATCCCTTCTTTTTAAAAACACCAATTTGGCTTGTCTTACTCGAATCTTTCTTTTTTATTTTCCACCCTGAACATGGGCAAAATGCACCATTGAGAGCAATATGTTTTCTATAACATTAATGTAAAGAGTAAATAACCAAAGGCCAATTTTGCCCTGACATGGTCACCTGAGAGCGCCTGTGCAGGGGTGGAGGGATCCTTTGCAATGATTTTAGGGGCACCTGTGGTTACTCTCAATTGGTAAAAAATCTGCGCACATTCCCACAAGGTGTTACGGTGCTCTGAAAATGACATCCAAAATGATTTGTCAGACTTGTGAGGGCTTCTGTTCAAACACTGATAGAGTTTCCTTTCTGTTTATTGCTTTTTTTTTTTTGAGTGTTTCTACTTCTCTCAATAAGGGAAAAAAAATCAAGAGCCTATGTTGGGTAAAAATATGTCTTCTGAAGGCCTAAAGAGAGCACAGCCAAAAACTCCAATAAAATTTTGATTATCTTTGAGGGAGTGCTGTGACCATGCAGGATCATCCAGACCCAAAATGACAGTTTTGCTACATACTATTCCTATTTACGTACCAGCATGCAAAATTTGAGCCTCCTACATGGTTTAGTTCTTGAGCTGTGGGCTTGTGAACTTTGACAAAAAAAAGTCTGAACAAAATTGACACCCCCCTCCTCCAGTAAAACTGGCTGTAACATGGAAAGTATACATCTTACATTCAAATAAATTTACAGTGTTTCTCCTAGGTAACATTTTAGCCTGGGAAATCCCATGCTGCTTTGCACAATCGTTCCGATCTGAAAAGACAGCATGGAAACTATGGTCTAAAGCAGGGGTTTTCAAAGTGTGGGAGAGTCAGCCCCCCCTCGGAGAGCAAATAAACAACAGCGCCCCCCCTTACAATTTTTGTTGTTGCTATACTTAATGTTCCATTCGTATTTTTAAAAAATGGTTGTTGTACACATTTTAATTTTTTTTCTTTTTCACATTTTAAACATCTGTGCTTTTTAAAACATCTTTTTTTTACACATTTTAAACATCTCATAGCATCGTTAGCTAGCACCTCTTGGCAGACAACACACTGTGGCAGTGGAGCATCTTCAGATCCAGTCCATGAAAATCCAAACTTTAAATAATCGTGGTCATACTTCCTTCTTTTTCCAGTCCCCCCAGGATTCCGCGGGCCTTTTTTGTGATTGTTGCGGGCTAAAATGTCTGATGTTGCCGGGGTTTTCCAAAAAAAATTGCGATGAAAGTCGCAGTGTTTTTTAGGTTTTTGTTGCGATTACATTGCGGGAGGAAGTGAAAGTTGCGAGAAATTGTTGCGATTTTCTCTTTTTGTGATTAAAATTGAGTGATATGTTAAATATTAAGTTATTACTGAAAAACTATTGATTAAAAAACAAAGACACTGAGAAATGGTCCTATAAACAACTTTACCAATATAAAAGATTACCAGGATTACAAAAATGCAGAAAAATAGGCTTTACTTATCCAAATGCACCTGTTGGTTCAAAAGTTAAAGTGCAGAGAACCTCACAGCACAACATGAAGTTACCTTAAAATATAATATAAATGTCTCAGCTTTCATGTAAGAAAAAAAAACCTATTAATACTAGTACTGTGTGCAGGCAGTCTCTCCTGAAGACTAAATTAAACAATAATTATAAACTAATAAAATAAATGGCTCAGGCTTCAGAGAAGAAAAAAAACAATTTGAACAGAATCTCACAGTATGATGCTGAAGCTGCCTAAACGATGGAAAATAAAATACCATTTTGGCAAAAATGTTGGCATCCATTACTTTCTTGTATTAAGTAAAAAAAAAAATAAAGTGCACACAGTGCTTCACTGTAAACATCACACACTTTCAGTAACAGAATTTAAGCCTATATAAACACTGACTCGCACATCATGCAATGTTGCCAGATACTGCTGACGTTTTCCAGCCCAAAATATGTTCAAAACCCGCCAAAATGCACTTAAAACCAATCTGGCAACACTGCGCGCATGCTGCTTCTTTTGAACGTATACACGGAAGTAAGGCGGAAGGTAGTTTGTCGACGTCACCTCAGGACGACGCCAACGATTGGTCAAATTTGCGGGAAAGTTGCGGTGATTGGATATAATTGTAACACCGCCCTGAATTCGCGGGGATTGGTTGAATTTGCGCTGAAGTTGCAAATCGCAACATCCTGGAGGCTCTGGGTTTTTTTGCTTGGGCCAAACTCTGTCTCCTCACTCACTGTAGCTTTAGGTACTAAAAATCGATCCATTTTGTCTCTGGTAAAGGCTCCTCACGTTGCGCCCCCCCTGAAGAACTCTGGCGCCCCCCAGGGGGGGCGCGCCCCACACTTTGAAAAGCCCTGGTCTAAAGGCTCGCCTGAGTTAGGGAGCCAATCAGAGAGTGGGGAGGGGTGGAAAGACGGTGACGCGTACTACTCGACAAACGGAAGCTTGTAGTTTATTTGGGACTGTTTACGGATCACATTTAACATGGCGGCGAGCGATACGAACCAAACTTTCGATCAAGCTTTGTCTTGCACAAACGGCAGTAATCGTTCGGTGCCATTGTTTTCCTATTTTTGTTTTGCCTTCTCTTTCTCCTTCCTTCTCTTCTTCGCCTCTTCGTCGCTCTAACTACGTCACCGGGTACAACTGCCATGATTGGTCATGGGCTACGTATACGCCAAATGATAGACATTGGCAACGTCCAATAAACGGCCGTTGACAATCGTAAACCACACCTCCCCTACGAGAAATTCAATAGGCGGATTCCAGACCATATTTCACTTGTGATATGGTCTGGTGTTAACCAGACTAAGGTAACATGGGTACATCTGGCGATTTTTTTTTTTTTTTCCCAGAATTTTTTTTTTTTTTGAGGGCGGCACGGTGGTGTAGTGGTTAGCGCTGTCGCCTCACAGCAAGAAGGTCCGGGTTCGAGCCCCGTGGCCGGCGAGGGCCTTTCTGTGCGGAGCTTGCATGTTCTCCCCGTGTCCGCGTGGGTTTCCTCCGGGTGCTCCGGTTTCCCCCACAGTCCAAAGACATGCAGGTTAGGTTAACTGGTGACTCTAAATTGACCGTAGGTGTGAATGGTTGTCTGTGTCTCTGTGTCAGCCCTGTGATGACCTGGCGACTTGTCCAGGGTGTACCCCACCTTTCGCCCGTAGTCAGCTGGGATAGGCTCCAGCTTGCCTGCGACCCTGTAGAACAGGATAAAGCGGCTAGAGATGATGAGATGAGAATTTTTTTGAGACCCAAGTGCACGGGCCCCGGTTGAATTGACGTGGAATGACCCAGCAATGAACATAGCGTGTCGCTTACTTCTCTGGGTGGAGTCTTGCCAAACGACAATTGAAGTTCAAGGTTGTCCCCGTCGTCTCCTCTATAGTTATCCCCCACCCAAACAAAGTTTGGCAGGGGATATAGAAGTGGGGTCTGGCCATCCGGTCACGTTTTCATTTCCAGGCCATATCTTTAAAACTACTGAAGATATCTTCATGAAACTTTGTATACATATCAATCAACATGTGAGCTGCTGGTTTTTGCTATTTTGGATTTTTTTGGGGGGAAAAAAAAGTATTTTTCAAATTTTTACATAAATAGGTTTCGACTTAGTTTCTAAGAGCAATGTTTGTTTCCAGAGCATTTATCCAAAACTGTTCATGATACGGATTTGAAACTTCGTATACATGTTAACAAGATGATGTAGATGTGCGTTTTCATACTAAGAAATTTGAGAAATTTTAGTCTTCGGGGAAGGTTTTGTTTCCGGAGCAGAACTTGAAAACTATGAGTGGTATGGTCTTGAAAGTTGGTATACAGTATGTGTTGATTAAGTAATGTATATGTGCCTTTTTTTAACAATCTTTATTTAGTTTTCATAGTTATCAATACAAGACAATCTCGTCAATAGTATTGGGAAAAAATAACCCAAAAGACAATAACAAAAGATATAAACAAACAAACAAAAACAGAGCCTGTGTGAGATTTGTATTAGTAAATGTTACTGACATCTGATTAATCATGTCTTCCCTTATATGTCA
Source organism: Neoarius graeffei (assembly GCF_027579695.1). Taxonomy (NCBI): domain Eukaryota; kingdom Metazoa; phylum Chordata; class Actinopteri; order Siluriformes; family Ariidae; genus Neoarius; species Neoarius graeffei. The sequence continues at coordinate 15,632,277 of NC_083580.1, forward strand.
ACCATTTCCCACATCTTTTTATTAGTGCTGTCAAAAATGTCACGTTATTAACGCGTTAACTTGACTCAATTTTAACGGCGATAATTTTTTTTATCGCGAGATTAACGCTCTGTGACATGATGTAGGTTTTTCATAAGCTTTTGAAACTGCCAGGAACTTGGAACAGAGACTTTGCATAGCAGCTAGACTGTAATGCCACGCCCCGCACCGCACCGCCCAGCCAGAGTCCTCTGACGCCCCCCCCCCCCCCCCCCCCCCCCCCAAAAGAATCAGCGCGCGCTAGTAGAGATGGGATTTATGGCTCTTTGATGGGATCCGCATCTTTGTGATCCGTTCTTTGAAAAGAGCCGTTCAAAAGACTGGCTCATTTGGCTCTTTTTAAATATTTATTCAGTTTTAAGAAGACAGCGTCTAAAGAAGCCAGATCCCTCTGAACTGTAAACTCAATGCTATCCCAGAAATCCTTCCTGTAATATGCAAATTTGGCCGCCTCTGATTGGACAGCGCGACGCATCAACAGGCAGAAAGTGTAAAAGTACAAAATGTGTTAAGTGAGCTGAAACAGTAAAGATCAGATTCAATGCAATATTTATCAACGAACAACTTAAAGTTAATATAATAGTGTACTTTATATTATAATCAAGCATGTCAAGCCTACCGTCACTGTGTAACCTGTCTCACTTCACTCATGGTTCTTTTGCTAGCCCCGGTGCTCAGCTTAGGTTTCACTTTGCAGTGGCTGTGTCAAGACGTGTTATGCTTTGCAATAAAAAAAACATTGGCACAAAGCAAGCCCATTCACTTTTTTATGCTGATAAGAGAATCACAATGGTTTTTCATGTGACAAAAATGTGCGATTAAATTGCGATTAATCGCGAGTTAACTATGACAGTCGCGACATTAATCGCGATTAAATATTTTAATCGCTTGACAGCACTACTTTTTATATAAACAACATCTTTCATTTTCAACTTGTATGTGAGATGCTTCATCACCAATATATCATCTATGATTGTCATCCACTGTTTGTAACTTGGAGTGTGTCAGACTTAAGCCAATTCTTAGTAATAGTCTTCTTCCCAGCCACCAAAAGAATCCTGACCAAATACTGGTCACTTTCATGCACCGTGCCCTCCAAATGACCTAGGTACAAAACAAGACAGGATTTAGGTATCATGTATCCCAAAACATCACAGGTATATGTGCCTTTTGATACTAAGAAATGTGAGAAATTTATATTTTTAGTTCACCTGGACCAAAGGTACGGTGGGTTTATGCCATGGGCTGCTGAGGTCAGTGTAAAGACGTAGGGTTAGTTTCCCGCAGCAGAACTTGAAAAATGTGACAATGTTTTGAAACTTGGCATATAGTTTAATAAGTGATGTGCCTTTTGATGCTAGAAAATTTGACAAATGCGTCTTGTTGCAGTTCTACAGGTTTTTGTTGAGTGGCAGCTTATTGGAGCAGGGCGTGTATTATATCCAATACAGTATTTCCATGTGTACTGAAATGAACGTGGTAGTTACACAAGTAAAACACCTTTAAAGGTCTGATGACACGAACATGACTCTATGCAATTTCTTAAATAAACTATACAACATGGCAAACATGTTAGATTTCTGTTATAATTACGTGAAAAGAAGCTGTTGTTACGCGAATATCCAACTTTTAATTGCACAGCGCAAGAAAACCGGGTCCGTGGCTCGCGGCCATGTTGTGACGTCAGCGGGAGAACACGCTGCGGTTCACTGTCTGTTCTACTCAATGGAAATGGCACATGAAAACACCGGTGAACTCTCTAGTGCTAGCTCTTCCTCTTCTGGGAGTCTAGAATTGTGTTGATCTCTTCCGAATAGAATCTATGATAGCCTACCCTCTTTACCCTTTGCCTCTCGTTGCTAGGCGGCAGTTACATGAAAGCCGCAAGCTTTCACAAGCAAATACATGACTGATATCACGCCGACTTTATGATTACATTTATGATTATCATGTAGAATCTATAGCTCTACGTACCTTTATCTTATGTCGTTTCACAACACATGTTCTGACAGGAGGACTGTCTTTGGATCCGGCATAGCTACTAGTAGACCCCCTCCGGAATACTGGCAGTGTTGCCAGATTGGGAGGAATCCCGCCAGTTGGGCGGTTTCAAGTGCATTTTGGTGGGTTTTGAACATATTTTGGGCTGGAAAACTTCAGCAGTATCTGGCAACAGATACTGCTGACGTTTTCCAGTCCAAAATATGTTCAAAACCCACCAAAATGCACTTGAAACCGCTCAACTGGGCGGGAAACCTCCCAATCTGGCAACAGTGTGTAGGCACTGCTGATGGTAGTAACACACGTTTGTGCTGAACTGAACACCCAAGAGATTCTTTTAAGCTGGGAAGGGTGTCAAAACAATCCAAATCGAAGTGTTCAGAGCACAGGACGGATGTTGGTGAGGGCTCCCACTTGTCACGAGTGCGCCTGACTTGCTTCACCCACTTCGCATGCAGCTCGGGATCTCTGGGAAACTTGAATAAACTTACCCCATCCTTGTAGGTTTTGGAGCAAAAGCCGGCAACACAACGCAAAGGCATAATAACTTATATATAAAATAATAATGTATAATAATAATACTAATAATGACAAACTGAACACCTGTCGCATCAACAACAAACTGGTAAGTTAGGAGGAAGGTTCTTTCGCTGACGTCATATAGCTCCTCCTCCTCTTTCGTCTCCTGGGTGCTGCAGCCCCGTCAAATTTGCCCAAATAGCCGCGTTTTTTATCATAACTTGTAAAATAGGCGCCTTCGTGAATTAATATATGGATCATCGGGAATTACTTTTTATGTTATAAAACATCGCCAAAGATGTCAAAAACGTGTCATCAGCACTTTAATGCTTAACAGAAATGAACCAATTTCCTTGCATTGGAATGAATTTATGAACTCTGGCTATGACTGAATTAACACTAATTTGAAAATGTAAGCATAACTGTTTGCATGATAGAGTTTTATCACATAATGGAGTGGTTCTCTGCTGGATAAAGCCAATGGATGGAAACTCCCAACAAATCTGGTGGCAGAGCAGGGGATACAGATGATCTTCTTGTTCTTCTACATATGGAACACATAGCAGTGCATTTTTGTTTTTTTTTCACCACTGCATGAGAAGTCTGTATAAGCAAAGCAGACAATCCTAGGGGCGTTCTCTCCAGGCATTTTAGCGCCATTAACGTTAGTTTGTTCCTGAATATGACGTATGAACAGGTGAATGTGCGTTCTCTTTCACAAAATGAATGTAGATATAAATATCTTATGCCATGTTACAAAAAATAAAGAAGAAATCCGAGTCCTCGTCTCCAATGCAGTTAATGCACGAGTCTTTAAAATTGGGGCACGAGTCGGACTCGAGTCCTACAAGCCTGAATCAGACCGACTTGATTCCTTTTCTCCAATGGGGCTTTTGTGACCTGAGAGAGGCAGAGCAGTTCTTTATCATCATGCACATCTGCAGAAATGCTCTTAAACAGCAGCGAGAATTACTCTATTATTTATTTTTTTATTTTTTTAGTGCTGTCAAAGTTAACTCAATAATAACGCGTTAACGCGATCTCAATTTAACGCGATTAAAAAAAAATAGTGCCGTTAACGCAAATTCTAATTTGGCCCTGCGAGTCACCCGTAGTTCCTGTTGAGGCTTGTCGCGCGCTGCTTCAATAAGAGTACGTGTGAGTGATGGAGAAAGGCATAGACATATATAAACATCCTCGCCGTCATATTGGATGGGGCAAAGTGGAGATTCTTCAACCGTCTAATAAAGATGCCTCATTCATGTGCTGCGTTTAACTGTACCAACAGGTTTACCGTCCAAACGAGATCACATGGGATTACCTTTCACAGGTGAGACTGGAAAAATACTTTTCAGTACTGTTCCTTCAGTCTTCAGTTTCCCAGCTCATCTCCACCGGGTAGGTGTAGAGTTATAAGCAGTGAGAATTAGATAATACAGTGCCACACTATGATGAACATTTTTGAACGTATGATGAATGTTTTTATTTTTGTTATGTTTTTTTCTTCTTTTATGGCAAATACTTCTCTTCAAAAGAAACTAATGAAGAGTAAAATAAAACATTTTTTTTTATTTTCACAGTGATATGCACTTTATTTTTCATCCCTTGGTTTTCTCATCTAATATGGAAGTTATGGATGTCAGTGGCTGTGACAAGACGTGTTATGCTCTGCAATAAAAAAAAAAAAACATCGGTACAAAGCAAGCCCATTCACTTTTTTATGCTGATAAGAGAATTACAATGGTTTTTCATGTGACAAAAATGTGCGATTAAATTGCGATTAATCGCGAGTTAACTATGACAGTTGCGACATTAATCGCGATTAAATATTTTAATCGCTTGACAGCACTAATTTTTTTTTTTAATGATATGTTTGGTATTGAAAGTACAGTAGCCCAGCGAGCAGCACTTTCAATTTTCCATTGACGTAATCCCAGATAATTGTGTAAAATGAAAGGAGGAAAAAAAATCAGAAAAAGACTTTGGCTAAGTTGAGCTGTGAAACCAGGCCGTGTGTTGCTGCACCTCCAGCATCTGTTCTGTGGCTTACGCTCATGATCTCAGCAAGGTCTTCTCCAACAAAGGGGCTCGAAATTGTTGCATCAGGTGTGAAGAAAAAAATCTCGGAATAGAGCGCATGCATGAAATTTAATGCAAGGCAGGAAATCAGAAGATTAATTATGCATGCCAGTATAAATATGTGTACAGAATGTAAAGGCTGTATAGCAGACTGGAGTATTAGAGAGCATGACAGCAGAGGGATGTCATGGTAGACTATTCATGAAAATGTTCCAGCAATAACACACTAACAGTAGTAACACACACAGTGCGCAGGAATTTCCACCCTGTTTTTGTTGTTGTAATGAACAATAGGCACTTTTGAACCAAACGGTTCTAAGGACTTATCGTCACTCTCCGACATAAACCATGTTATTACAATCTGTTACTTTTTTTCATTATTCTATCTCCCTTCTTTTAAAGCCGTCTATCTTTTTGTCATTTTTTTTTCCCCCAGGTAATAATGAACAGATTAATGAACCTGGCTTTTTGAGTCACGTTGATCCGATTGGGTTGGACAGGAACTGGAAGACGGATTATGTTCATGAGTCGCTGAGTAAAAATATAGTTAAAGTAAATGTAGGACAGCCTGGGTGAAATCTGAAAACTATATGACTTTCATGACTGAAATGTATGTTTTTCTTTTGTATACCATACACTACCGTTCAAAAGTTTGGGATCACTTTGAAATGTCCTTATTTTTGAAAGAAAAGCACTGTTCTTTTCAATGAAGATCACTTTAAACTAATCAGAAATCCACTCTATACATTGCTAATGTGGTAAATGACTATTCTAGCTGCAAATGTCTGGTTTTTGGTGCAATATCTACATACTGTAGGTGTATAGCAGTGGCGGCTGGTAGTCTTTCAAACGGGAGGCTGGTCGGTTACGATATTTCCAGATTTTAAAAGAAAAAACACATCAATTTTGCCCATACTCTTGCCTCTGATCTGGCTGATTGTTGGCAGGGTCACAAACTGTGAAATAACAGGTTCTTTTGGCCCATTAGCCTACTGTCCAATATACATGATGGTGGTGTTGGGGTGGGTATATTTTAACATTTTATATTTTAAAATTGTGGCATGTTGTTTAAAAATTGACCCCGGCTGTGTTTTTGTTTAAAAATGTTTTCCAAATTGTAGCTGTGTTTAATTCATATCCAGAAAAATATATATTCCAATATAATATACTCAGCATAAACATTTTAAATAGATTCTATATTTTTGGTCCATCCATGACATATTACTAAAGTAGCCTATTTACTGTTGTTGATGTGGGTCACTTGCTGTTAGCCAATTCACTTTCTCGTACCAGGAGAGCTGAAAGGAACGAGTATTATTCCCTACCTTTTTCACCAAGTCAATTTGAGGCGTTGGTCTACCCTGCTTTTGAATTTTTTCCTCGAAAGGAAGACTGGCAAATGGCTTCGCCAAAATTAAATCAGCAATGTTTGGCATCCGTGTGCAGCTTTCTTGCTAGCTGACTAGCCCCCTCAAGTTCAAGTTCAGTCACTCAAATAAACGACATTTCTGGAACTAAGATAGCAAACTTGACAACACTATATTTACACTTTATTTACAATGAAAATATATACAAACTAAAAAAGCTGGTAGAAACCGTATGTAATGAATGAAATTGAAATGTAAGCTGATCTCTTACAATACACCACAGCACTCGCGAATCCGCATGGGACTGAACTGATGTTGCCAGATACTGCTGACATTATCCAGCCCAAAATATGTTCAAAACCTGCCAAAATGCACTTAAAACTGCCCAATATGGCAACACTGTGCTGCCTGTCTATAGTTGAAACGAGCTGTCAATCAAAGAAAATATCCGGCCGCTTTCACCAATCACCAGTCTCCTCGCGGAAACTGCCATGTCCCTCCCATGTGAGGCTTGGAGTCCGTGGGCGGGCATTTTCACAGTATTTGTCCAATAACTGTCTTGCATTTTGAGATTGAAAAGCGCATAGCTCCCAAATGCCGTTGAAGTCCATTGAGGCTGGGAGTCCGTGAGACTCCGTGGGCGGGCATTTTCGCAGTATTTGTCCAATAATCGTCTTGCATTTTGAGATTGACAAGCACATAGCTCCCAATCCACTGAGGCTGGGCTGCATCGCGCTGTCACGAGGGGGAAAAACTCACGCACACATTAGGCGAACAGGGGAAAGTTATAAGGGAATGATTTCGCACTGTAGTTGGGTTGAGCACATATATTTCTATGATTCTGGATCTGAAATAGCAATGTTATAAGGTCGGTTATAACATAAGCCTAGCGCAATTCATCCTACACGATGTTCGTCATTTTTAGAGGAGGCTGAGCCTCCCTCGTTGTCTTAGAGCAATCGCCCGTGCTGTATAGAGGCCCATTTCCAGCAACTCTCACTCCAGTGTTCTAATGGTACAATGTGTTTGCTCATTGCCTCAGAAGGCTAATGGATGATTAGAAAACCCTTGTACAATCATGTTAGCACAGCTGAAAACAGTTTCGCTCTTTAGAGAAGCTATAAAACTGACCTTCCTTTGAGCAGATTGAGTTTCTGGAGCATCACATTTGTGGGGTCGATTAAATGCTCAAAATGGCCAGAAAAATGTCTTGACTATATTTTCTATTCATTTTACAACTTATGGTGGTAAATAAAAGTGTGACTTTTCATGGAAAGCACAAAATTGTCTGGGTGACCCCAAACTTTTGAACGGTAGTGTATGGCCAAAACTATGTGGACATCTGCCCATGACACCCATGTGTTGGTCTTCCCCAGACTGTTGAGACAAAGATTTAAACTCGCAGTTGTACAGAATGCCTTTCTGTACTCGAGCATTATAGTTACGCTTCACTGGAACTAAGAGGCCCAAACATGTTCCAGTCTGAGAATGCTCCTGTGCACAAAGCGAGCTCCATGAAGACATTTGCCAAGGTTCGAGTGGAAGAACTTGAGTGTTCTGAACAGAGCCCTGACCTCAACCCCACCGAACACCTTTGGGATGATGTTGCGCTGACTGCACCACAGGTCTCCTTTCCGAACATCACTACCTGATCTCATGAATGCTCTTGTGACTGAATGAACAAATCCCCACATCAATGTTCATGTTCCAAAATATAACCTAAAGTCTTCCCGGAAGCCTGGAGGTTATTATAACAGCAAAGGCAGACTGTATCTAGAGTGAGTTGTGTTCAACAAGCACATATGATGGTGGTGATCCACCCTATGGACCACAACCAGAAGTAAAGTTACAGTATTTTAAATTCCCATTCCAGCTGTGGCACAGGTGCATTACGTATATTTTGATAGCCAGTATCTGATTTATAAACAGTAGTGATCAGATTTACATCCATTTCACTATGGCATATATAACAAACCGGGGGTACAGGGTTGTATAGGAGGGGTAGTACCTCTAGAGGGCTGGGCTCGTTACACTCCTTTGGGAGTGGCTCATCCTCCTATTGGTCCCCACCAGCACCTAGTTCTCACCTATGGGTCCTAGAAGCTGCTTGCATGCGGCAATGGCTTTGACGGGCCAGCTAAACTAGGGGAGGGTAGCCAACGGGTCTGAATCTCGGTGAGTTAGGGATATGCCTACCCTAGCATGCGAAGACTGTTCTGGCGGACTAGGCGGATGAGATCAATGGTGAGATCCAACAGCCAGGAAGGCGGTGCTGCAGGGCTCTGTGGAGAGCTCAGGCACTCAAGACGTCACGGCCATCCACTGCAGCCAGGGAAGCCTCCAGTCATGACGGTTCCTCATACCACTGGACCCCGACTTCTGAGGCTGCGAGAGTGGCTCTGCCCCAGTGTAACGGCCTTTCCACTTTTAAAAACGTTCCCGCACAGGTCCTTTGCACAAAAGAATTGGACTCCACAGCCACCTGCGAGTCCACAACGGATGAGCTGTGCAAGCTGTCATCGTCAAAACCGATGGACTGCCAAGGATATAATAAACGAACAATTTGATCAATACCCGACATTCACTATGCGAGGAAAGCACACTAGCAACTGTTTTACACCGGTGTTTGTTAAACTGACTCTCTTTACCCAGAGTGATCTTTGCAGGGACGTACTCTAGGAAAGATCAAAAAGTAAATAACAGTTCCACAATGTTTTGGTGAAATATACGTCTGGTTCCTTACATGTATCGAGGGACCATATTCACCTAAATATGTTTCATGTAATAGCTATCCAAGAGAAGAAGCTGCCTTTGTCACATGCACAGTGAAATTCCTCCTCTGCATTTAACCCATCTGAAGCAGTGAACACACGCATGCACACACAAGTGAGCAATGAGCGCACGTGCATACCCAGAGCAGTGGGCAGCCGTGCTACAGCACCTGGGGAGCAGTTGGGGGTACGGTGCCTTGCTCAAGGGCACTTCAGCCATGATACAGAGGGAGGGGAAAGTGGTTTTCATCATTCACCCAACTCTCCTCCTCACGTTTTTCCTGCCGGTCCCGGGAATCAAACTGGTGAACCCTTGGCCCCAAGGCTGCTTCTCTGCCCCCAGAGAGTTGATCAAGTGAGTGTTCAGTGCATATTTGAAGCAGCTTTTTGCTCATTGTGGATGTTTTTTTTTTTTTGCAGGAATTGAGACGGGTACCATAATAACTGGCTGTATTGCTCTGTATTGTGAACACCTTCATATTACAACATGGATCACAATACTGTGCAAATCCAGTTATAAGTATTAGTGTGTGTGTTTATACTACTGAGGACCAAATGTCCCACAAGGATAGTAAAATCTGACAATTTCGACCTTGTAGGGACATTTGGATGGTATTAAAGTGTGCACGCGCATGTGCCTGGTAAGACCAGATCACAAGAGGTGTTGCACGCGCGCGCACACACACACACACACACACACACACACACACACACACACAGAGAAGCTGCTTTTCTGTTGTCTCCTAAATCAATCTGTAACTGTAGTTTCTTTAATCTATATGATCTATAATCTATAAAAAATGTGATTTTTTTTTTTGGGGGGGGGAATAAAAATACTTCTCCCAGAGAGAAACAGGGTCAGAAAAAAAAACAGAAAGGGAGCGAGAGGGAGAGAACGAACAAAGACAATGAAGGGAGGGAGACCTACAGAGAGGCATGTGGAAGGACAGGAAGAAAGTGATTAAATGAGTCGCATACAGGATGTAGGGTGTGTTTTGGTCTCTTGGTGTGTAAATCATGATTAATTAGCTCGACAGTCTGTGTATTGGGAACGGAGTGTAAAGCCAGCACACACCCCTGCACTTGTACAGTGTAACACTATGTAAGTAGTGAGTACATGTCGAGAGCTGTTTCTGAAGGCGGTCTGTAGTTAACGATGCTGTCTGATGTCATTAATGAGCAACTGTATGGTGCCTTCACTCGCACTCATAATAAATACATTTGTTCGAAGGATCCAGTAAGAATATGTGCATGTTATCATGTGATGTATGTTTTTGTATTCTGTCATAGGAAAATAATTAACCTCACTGTGGCAACACATCACAGTACCCCGTCATTATTTAATTTCTTATAAAAGCATGTCGCATCATGTTTTATTGTGCAATATGTATGCGAAATAATATATTACATTATTGTTAATGCTAGTAAAGTGTGAAGAGGTGCACATGAAGGACATGAAGGAAGTACACACATCATTATTAGTGTTATGGTGACAAATGTGTGGGTATCCATCTCTTTTTTTTTTTCCCCCCCTCTCTCTCTCTCTCTCTCTCTCTGTCTCTCTCTCTCTGTGTGTGATATAGGTGTACAGCGCTAACGGCCCTAATGGGACAACAGGAAAGACGTTTAAAGTTCATCTGCAGCTCTGGGACACAGCAGGACAGGAGAGGTTCGACTTTGTAAAAATTAAATATTTCATTAGTTGAATACAAACATCATGGTTTTCTGACCCAGTATCTACTTAAAGCTTTACAGATTTAATTCCAGCGTATACAGTGGTGCTTGAAAGTTTGTGAAACCTTTAGGATTTTCTATATTTCTGCATAAATATGACCTAAAACATCAGATTTTCACACAAGTCCTAAAAGTAGATAAAGAGAACCCAGTTAAACAAATGAGACAAAAATATTATACTTGGTCATTTATTTATTGAGGAAAATGATCCAATATTACATACTTTTGCCACTCACAGATATGTGAAGCTCTAGGATTAGCAGTTAATTTGAAGGTGACAGAGTCAGGTGTTTTCAGTCAATGGGATGACAGTCAGGTGTGAGTGGGCACCCTGTTTTATTTCAAGAACAGGGATCTATCAAAGTCTGATCTTCACAACACATGTTTGTGGACGTGTATCATGGCACGAACAAAGGAGATTTCTGAGGACCTCAGAAAAAGCGTTGTTGATGCTCATCAGACTGGAAAAGGTTACAAAACCATCTCTAAAGAGTTTGGACTCCACCAATCCACAGTCAGATAGATTGTGTACAAATGGAGGAAATTCAAGACCATTGTTCCCCTTCCCAGGAGTGGTCGACCAACAAAAATCACTCCAAGAGTAATAGTCGGCGAGGTCACAAAGGGACCCCAGTGTAACTTCTAAGCAACTGAAGGCCTCTCTCACATTGGCTAATGTTAATGTTCATGAGTCCACCATCAGGAGAACACTGAACAACAATGGTGTGTATGGCAGGGTTGCAAGGAGAAAGCCACTGCTCTCCAAAAAGAACATTGCTGCTCGTCTGCAGTTTGCTAAAGATCATGTGGACAAGCCAGAAGGCTACTGGAAAAATGTTTTGTGGACGGATGAGACCAAAATATAACTTTTTGGTTTAAATGAGAAGCGTTATGTTTGGAGAAAGGAAAACACTGCATTCCAACATAAGAACCTTATCCCATCTGTGAAACATGGTGGTGGTAGTATCATGGTTTGGGCCTGTTTTGCTGCATCTGGGCCAGGACGGCTTGCCATCATTGATGGAACAATAAATTCTGAATTATACCAGTGAATTCTAAAGGAAAATGTCAGGACATCTGTCCATGAACTGAATCTCAAGAGAAGGTGGGTCATGCAGCAAAACAACGACCCTAAGCACACAAGTCGTTCTACCAAAGAATGGTTAAAGAAGAATAAAATTAATGTTTTGGAATGGCCAAGTCGAAGTCCTGTCCTTAATCCAATCGAAATGTTGTGGAAGGACCTGAAGCGAGCAGTTCATATGAGGAAACCCACCAACATCCCAGAGTTGAAGCTGTTCTGTACGGAGGAACGGGCTAAAATTCCTCCAAGCCGGTGTGCAGGACTGATCAACAGTTACCGGCAACGTTTAGTTGCAGTTATTGCTGCACAAGGGGGTCACACCAGATACTGAAAGCAAAGGTTCACATACTTTTGCCACTCACAGATATGTAATATTGGATCATTTTCCTCAATAAATAAATGACAGAGTATAATATTTTTGTCTCATTTGTTTCACTGGGTTCTCTTTATCTACTTTTAGGACTTGTGTGAAAATCTGATGATGTTTTAGTTCATACTTATGCAGAAATATAGAAAATTCTAAAGGGTTCACAACCTTTCAAGCACCACTGTACAAGCTATATAGAGGAATGGCAACGGAAACCCACTTGATTTGATTTGAGATGACACAAAATGCCATGTGCCACAGGATTTGATAGGATACAAGGATTCGACTATTCTGTTAAGGAAATCATGTGAATATTTTTATATATTCATTCTGGATCGCATCTAAATCAATGTACGATAATTAAAAATCTAGTTGATTTCTTCTGCAACACTGTCCCTGGAGACAAGTTGTCAGTATCAGTAATGGTATGATGTAGCATAAGGCTAGCAAAGTATAGTGTCATAGCAGTATAATATAATACACATGAAAAATAAGTATCGTCAATGAAAATGAGTGCATGCATTTAGCGATTTCCTTTAATCTGCTCTTAAATTAAATAAATAAATCAGCATTTAACATGTTCTTCAAGAAATATTGTGAGATACTTTGTTGTCCAATATTAAAATTAGGCATATCAGGAGAAAATTCAATCCAAATTGCTTGGAACTGCGCTCATTGAATTCAGAATTGAATGCAGAACAACATACTTTTTACAGAATTTACATTTGTTTATCCATTCGTGAGATATTACAAATCAAAGATAAAAAAACGGCTTAATTTTTAGAAAGCTGCCGTAATATTCAGTATGAGGATCACATGGTACAAAATGGGCCTCATTAACAATGAGATCATGTTTATTTTTTTCTTAACTTTTTTTATTTTTCAAGATGTTTGCATGGAAATTGGCAGCACATAGATGGTTGTAGACTGAATACAAAGTTTGAAAAATTAGTAAAAACTAATGATGCAAATTAGTATTTAACTAGTGTTAATTATGTTAATTAGGTAAAACCGTAAATCGGTACACTCCTTCAAAATTTCACCACCCGGCTTTATTTGTGCAATATAAAGCCGATCTTAACTCCCATTTATACATCACAAAGAAGGAAAAATCAATGTTAATTATAAAATGTGCATAAATAAGCATTGGCTGTCATTCACATCTACCATTCTCGATCAAAATAAAATAATAAAAGATTATTTCTAATACCCACTTTGTGCTCTGTAGGCCTTGTATTTCTAAGTAGGGCCTAGTAGTGTTTATATTAGAGAATATAAATTATTTGATTATTTCGATTAATATTCACAGCTTTCAAGGCGAACCTAGAAAAAACTGTGTGAGGCACATCCAATAAACCAGGGGTTTTCAAAGTGTGGGAGAGTCAGCCCCCCCTCAGAGAGCAAATAAACAACAGCGCCCCCCCCTTTACAATTTTTGTTGTTGCTATACTTAATGTTCCATTCGTATTTTAAAAAAATGGTTGTTGTACACATTTTTTTCTTTTACACATTTTAAACATCTGTACTTTTTAAAACATCTTGTTTTACACATCTTATAGCGTCGTTAGCTAGCACCTCTTGGCAGACAACACACTGTGGCAGTGGAGCATCTTCAGATCCAGTCCATGAAAATCCAAACTTTAAATAATCGTGGTCATACTTCCTTCTTTTTTCAGTCCCCCCAGGATTTCGCGGGCCTTTTTTGTGATTGTTGCAGGCTAAAATGTCTGATGTTGCGGGGGGGTTTCCAAAAAATTGCGCTGAAAGTTGCGGTGTTTTTTAGGTTTTTGGTGCGATTACATTGCGGGAGGAAGTGAAAGTTGCGAGAAATTGTTGCGATTTTCTCTTTTTGTGATTAAAATTGAGTGATATGTTAAATATTAAGTTATTACTGAAAAACTATTGATTAAAAACAAAAGACGCTGAGAAATGGTCCTATAAACAACTTTACCAATATGAAAGATTACCAGGACGACAAAAATGCAGAAAAATAGGCTTTACTTATCCAAATGCACCTGTTGGTTCAAAAGTTAAAGTGCAGAGAACCTCACAGCACAACATGAAGTTACCTTAAAATATAATATAAATGCCTCAGCTTTCATGTAAGAAAAAAAACCTATTAATACTAGTACTGTGTGCAGGCAGTCTCTCCTGAAGACTAAATTAAACAATAATTATAAACTAATAAAATAAATGGCTCAGGCTTCATAGAAGAAAAAAAAACAATTTGAACAGAATCTCACAGTATGTTGCTGAAGCTGCCTAAACAATGGAAAATAAAATACCATTTTGGCAAAAATGTTGGCATCCATTAATTTATTGTATTAAGTAAAAAAGAATGTAAAGTGCACACAGTCCTTCACTGTAAACATAACACACTTTCAGTAACAGAATTTAAGCCTATATAAAACACTGACTCGCACATGCAGTGTTGCCAGATACTGCTGACGTTTTCCAGTTCAAAACCCGCCAAAATGCACTTGAAACCGCCCAGTCTGGCAACACTGCGCGTATGCTGCTTCTCTTGAACGTATACACGGAAGTAAGGCGGAAGGTAGTTTGTCGACGTCACCTCAAGACGATGCCAACGATTGGTCAAATTTGCGGGAAAGTTGCAGTGATTGGATATAATTGCAACACCGCCCTGAATTCGCGGGGATTGGTTGAATTTGCGTTGAAGTTGCAAATCGCAACATCGCGAAATCCTGGAGGGTCTGTTTTTTTTTGCTTGGCCCAGACTCTGTCTCCTCACTCACTGTAGCTTTAGGTACTAAAAATCGATCCATTTTGTCTCTGGCAAAGGCTAGCTGAAGTTCGCTCAATGTCCGCAATAGTAACTTATTCTGGTTTATTTTTCCTCACGTTGCGCCCCCCCCGAATAACTCTGGTGCCTCCTAGGGGAGGCGCGCCCCACACTTTGAAAAGCCCTGCATAAACAATTCCAGTTAATTGAATTAACACTCACATTTCTGACTTCCAGTTTTTAAAAATCTCATTCTGACCACTAAGATCTCAGTATTTTTCATCAAAACAACTACAGTTATATTCTAGAATAGTTACTTACTTGCATGAATCAGTTTGATTTGAAAAAAATAAGTAGGTAAAGCTATGAAAACTCACTTCAGAGTTTCCCGTGAAGCATAACATCAAAACAAGCTGACGGAAAATTTTGCTGAATACTACTTCAGAAATGAGAGTGAGAGAACATCCCTATAAAAGTTATCTGATTGATATTCATGAGTAATCCAGTCAGAAACTGATCAAAAGAGAGAGAGAGAGAGAGAGAGAGCCTGAGCACTTTCCTGTGACCTCAAAAAGCACTGGCAGTTTCCTGACGTCCCGCGAGCAGAGAGTGTACTCTGTTGTACCAGCTTCAACCTGCCGTTACTCCCAAACTACTGAACAGAGCTTAACGAGATAAATTTCTTTGGAAAGTAGAGATTATAAGCTTTTTAATGTTGAATATTTTCTGTCGTGAATACTAAGAATTAAACAAATGACAGATTTGGAAACTTACACTACCGTTCAAAAGTTTGGGGTCACCCAGACAATTTTGTGTTTTCCATGAAAAGTCACACTTTTATTTCCCACCATAAGTTGTAAAATGAATAGAAAATATAGTCAAGACATTTTTCTGGCCATTTTGAGCATTTAATCGACCCCACAAATGTGATGCTCCAGAAACTCAATCTGCTCAAAGGAAGGTCAGTTTTATAGCTTCTCTAAAGAGCTCAACTGTTTTCAGCTGTGCTAACATGATTGTACAAGGGTTTTCTAATCATCCATTAGCCTTCTGAGGCAATGAGCAAACACATTGTACCATTAGAACACTGGAGTGAGAGTTGCTGGAAATGGGCCTCTATACACCTATGGAGATATTGCACCAAAAACCAGCTAGAATAGTCATTTACCACATTAGCAATGTATAGAGTGCATTTCTGATTAGTTTAAAGCGATCTTCATTGAAAAGAACAGTGCTTTTCTTTCAAAAATAAGGACATTTCAAAGTGACCCCAAACTTTTGAACGGTAGTGTAGATGAGTGTCTGCATGCACAGTTTTCACAGCGCAGCCAGCGAGCATCTATGCCTATTAAAATTGTAAAAATGGACAGATAACATGGTCTTGGATTTGATCTGAATATTTTCTCACAGCTCGAGTCATGAGTTTTTGTACATTTAAGATATTTTTAGAGGTCGAAGAAAGCATGATATTCTTCTGCGTCTTCTGTAATTTTCTGTGATTTTTTTTTTTTATATTGATTTTTGTTTTCAGCAGCTTGAATGCCATCTGTTAATTGGATTATTCAATTACACATTTCAGCAAGATTTATGATTTGTCATTAATATAAGTCCAGGAACTCGTGTAATTGTTGCCTGAAAGCAATAGAGACAATACTTCATGGAGGACTGTAGCATAACGTCTCTGATTGTAGTTACTGAGTACGCTGTGGGGTTGTTTTGTTTTTTTAATAAAAGGAAATGGAATTGCTGGCAAAAAAAAAAAAGCTGCAGGAATTGAATATAAAATCTTAATATGCAGCAGTTTTGTCCTGAGGACTTTAAAACACATTTGAGCTTTAATTATGATCATATTCATTAATTAGATTGAATGTAGAATTATTTTTATTATCTTCGTTACAGATTTAGAAGCTTGACGACAGCCTTCTTCAGAGACGCGATGGGATTCTTGCTCATGTTTGACCTGACGAGCCAGCAAAGCTTTCTGAACGTCCGCAACTGGATGAGTGAGTAATAATCCTAATAAAAAAAGTATTATACACATCTGTCTCAGTTAACAGGAGAAAAGTTATCACAGTATTAAAACCGCATTTTATAGTAGCGGTTAAGGTGACTTCAAAATGTGTTTGCCATGCGATATTGATCAAATTATATGCAGGATTTTGGACGGATCGCAAGTAAAATTTCTGATATACGCTCACTGGCCACTTTATTAGGAACACCCATACCCCCGCTGTTTGACGCAGTTCTCTAATCAGCCGACCCCTTGACAGCAGCACAATGCGTCAAATCACGCAGATACAAATCAAGAGCTTCAGTTCATGTTCACTTCAAACATCAGAACTAGGGATCGACCGATATGTTTTTTTCAGGGCTGATACCGATACCGATTAGTATGGAATTGGGATGCCGATAACCGATATGTGCAACCGATAAATGTAAACATTATAATTCACATGAAATTAAACATAGCACACACTGACACAGACCTTCATATCCATGAAATGTATGTTTAATTGTAAAATTGAACATGAAATTTTGTGCAGGGAGATGCCAGCAGCATTTCTACAATAAAGTCAAACATTAGTTAGAATAAAATGAGAAATAAAATAATAATAAAATAAATATTCACCAATAAATAAATCACTCCCTACTATATTACAGCTCACCATTTTCAGTGGAAAATAAATGAAAATACACTGGATTCTTTTACACTAAGAACTAAGTAAGACTTACCAACTTCAAGTAGTTTTTAAATAACAAATCAAGTGTAGGGAGCTGCCCGCAGCATTTTTTAAAAAGTAAAATCAAACCTAAAGTAGGCTATCACTCCCTATTATGTAACAACTTAACAAGTAACCATCTACATTCTAATGCTTTTAATGCCCAAGCCTAGTATTCCCAATTTAGGAGGATTATATTGTAGTGAAGGAAGCATTACGTGTAGTTTCAGCGAGACTAGTTGGTTGTAGGCTAATTCAAGTGCTTCCTTCCGTAAGCTAAGTTTGCCTGGCTACACAGATGCAAATGGACAATTTTAACGAGTCGTAGATGAAGAATGTAAACATATAATGATGTTGTGCTTTTGCAACTTGTGTGTTTGTGACTTATTGCGGCAAAAGCATGTCCTTACCTTGAAGTGGGATCTGCTTCTGCCCAAGTGCCCATACGGCCGCCTTGAAACAGTTCACAGCGTTTAGCTACGCGTGTTGATTGGCTGTATCCCTTGTGCCGCTTCTGCCCGAGTGCCCGTACAGCCACCTTGAAACAGTTCACAGCGTTTAGCTACACGTGTCGATTGGCTATATCTCTTGTGCCAAACAAATCAGATGTTGTGGTGGGCGGGACCGTGTTCTTGAACTCAAAGAGGCGAGTGCAGGAAAGGACGTGCAGTGACAGTCGCGTTAGGAACGAAATGGCTGCAAAAAGGCATGTTATCGGCATATCGGTGGAAATTATGGCCGATACCGATAACCCTAAAAATGCAGAATATCGGCCCGATATATCGGCCAGGCCGATTATCGGTCGACCCCTAATCAGAACGGGAAAAATTGCGATCTCAAAGTGTGACTTTCTTTCACTGTGGCATGGGTGTCGGTTTGAGCCAGATGGACTGGTTGGAGTGTTTCAGAAACGGCTGATCTCCTTCCTGGGGTTTTCACACACAACAGTCTGTAGAGTTTACACAGAATGGTGCAAAAAACAACAAACATTGAGTGAGTGACAGTTCTGTGGGTGGAAACGCCTTGTTGATAAGAGAGGTCAGAGGAAAATGGCCAGATTGGTTCGAGCTCCCAGGAAGGATATAGTAACTCATAGCAACTCTTTACAACCATGGTGGGAAGAAAAGCGTCTCAGCATGCAACAGGAGAAGACCACGTTGGGTTCCCCTCCTGCAGCCAAGAACAGGAATCTTAGAATCAACAAGAAGTTCCTATTAAAGTGGCCTCTGTATGTGTGTGTATATACAGTACTGTGCAAAAGTATTAGGCACCCTATTTTTTATTTTTATTTTTTCATACAAATTTTGTTATAGATTTCTATTTTATAGCTTCTACATGAGTGAATCAGTACAAAAACATTTTAGAGTTCCAAACGTTCGTTTTCCAGCATAGAATTAAATGTTACAGGGGGAAAAAATGTTCTGAGCAGCATATTACACAAGAGAGCACTTTTCAGATTAAAAAAGAAAACATAACGAAGGCTGCTGGGTTTTGGTGCAAAATTAAGAAGCGAGTGTGACAGTCAAAGTGTCCAGAAGAACTGTGGCTGGTTCTGTAAGACGTTCAGTAAAACCTACAGCTCATTTCGTTATAAAACTGTACTCACTGTACCCGAGACTACTATTTTAAAAGCAAAGGGTCGTCTCACACCAAATATCGACTTTGTTTCATTTATTATGGCTTACTGCTGTTTTATAGGGGTTTTTTTTAATGTTGAAACATTTAATAATTTTTTTAAAGCCATTTTTGGTCTACAGCATTTCTTGACATGTGCCTAAGACTTTTGCACAGCACTGTGTATGAATAATATTTGAAGAAAATTGAGTTCCAAGAGATTTGCACTTTCACAACTCTTCCTTAAAATGATTAAAAATCTAATCTCTATCATGTAAGTGTTTTTTTTAATTATTATTATTGTTTGTGTTCATTAGAGACTAAGGTAAGCACAAAGTTTGAAATCATAAAAGTCTTTATTTGTTCCATCACTGATCTTTAAACGTGTCAGCTGATGAATTATTTGAATGTGAAGGTCAGCTACAGGCAAATGCATACTGCGAAAATCCCGACATTGTTCTCATTGGAAACAAAGCGGACCTGGCGGATCAAAGAGAAGTTCAGGAGAAGCAAGCTAAAGACCTGGCAGATAAATACGGGTGAGTTTAAGAGATCTGGTTAAGTGTCAAACCTGAGTTTATCACCCTTAAGTCATCATTTTCAAAAATGTGACCCCTCACCGAATCCAGGGACACATGTCGGCCGAAACGAATCTGAGATAATCGCAAAAGAAGCATTTTTTTTTCGAAATTTGTGATTTTTGTTTTTTTTCCATTTTGTGCAAATTGAGATCTTGAAGAATGCAATCAGTATTTCAGATAATAGATTGTTTTGTTGGAAAAGCATACATTTTTTTGTTGCAAATTGTCTCGTTTTTGTCAGGACTGTAGCCTGCTGGGGGGTGTGGGTAAATTACCATATGGGCCATTCACATGATTTAAGTCTTTTTTTTTTTTCGCGAATCAGCTGTATGATACGAGCTGAGCTCGTGGCTACTTAACCTGCATACAGGCGTGTAATTTCACTATGGAATGAGCAATCTAAACAGAGCGCAGAGGAGCTGAAACACCGCGAAGCAAACAGACACACGGTATTTACATCGGAGATAACCATTTCTAGCAAAAAAAAAACCAACCAAAAGGAAGCTAGGATTACATTCCATCGGAGGCATTGGTGTGTGCAAGGCGCCGTTTCTCTTTCTGATGGGGTAAGTTTATTGATCTAAGGCTGTGTGGTTATTTTTGCATGTAACGGAGAGTGTTGTGGTTTGGTTAAGCCTAGGTCACAACCGGACGTACGATTTTTTGGCCGTGTGATTTTTGGCGTTTCCCAAATCGCTGCGTTTTTTTTTTTTTTTGTTCATGGAGAAAGACGCGCGTTGGCTGTAAGTTTGTCTTGCAATCTGAAAAAAACGTAAGCGCCCGTAGAGTTTGTTTGACATGACAAAGAACCTCTGCGGCCGGTCTGCGGCTCGAAAATCAGCATGTCACGCGCGCTTTTGTGCTTTTCACACGCGCGCGCTCGTGCGTTTCATGCGTGTTCTCGTGCGTTTCTTGCGTTTTTTGCATGTAGACCGGCTGTAGGAGCACGTACGGCCGGTTGTGACCGAGGCTTTACATGAAAGTAGTGTTGTGTTAGTTGTGTCATCATCGTGCTATCTTTCTTTCTTACGGTGTGAGTAATTTTTCAACCACAAAACGTTAAAGTATACTTTAGGACTTATTTTTGTACTTCATAATTGTTTTGGGCATACTTTGCATGGAAGGAAAATTGACGTGGTGATCTTTGTTTACATGAAAGTAGCATCGTGCTAGCTAGTAGGGGGTAGAGTTTTCCTTAATGTCATGCAAATGAGCACCATTATGTGCCAGCCCTGCACCCAGAGTAGCTGAGATGGAAAACCTTTGAGGGCGATTTTCTCCCTTTTCTGTTTTAAGAAGTATACACTTTCAAAAGGCCACACATTCTTCAAATATTGTCAGATCTCCACATGGAAGGCATCATTGGAAAGCTTAGAAACTGTACTTTCTGAATCTGTCAATAACTCAAAATGCCCACGGGCGGACATGTGTCCCTGGATTCTGGATTTGGGCACAAATGTATACATTTTGTAAAAAAAAAAAAGGAGTAAATATAATACTACAAGTCTATATTAGGTGTTAGTTGTTAAAAGATTGCTGTGGGTAAGTAAGAGATTACTGTGGGGTTGATGAACATGCACCCCCACAGTTGTGACCGAAAAATGCGTCAATCTGACGTTAACACCTACTAAATGCACTGTATGTGAAACAAACATTGTAGTTTAAAAATGATCAAGTTTAAAAAGCTGCCAAAGAGTTCAGGACTGAAGAGGAAATGTGAGTTCAGTAATAAATAACAATAATGGACTAATAAATGAAAACGCTTGTGTTAGAGCAGTTAAACGGTTTGGAAGGCATTGATGCTGCTGATTTATACCATTAGATTCCCATTTTTATATTCTCTCTCTCTCTCTCTCTCTCTCACCCCTGTCAATTACAGTGACGCAAGCCAATCATGGGCATCTGTGAGCTCATGTATGTGGAAGTGGGTAGATAGCGCTTTCTTCCAAGTGTGTTATACCGCCCCTGAATGTTGCATAAGCAGTGTGTGGCGTTAATACAGTAGTTGCTGATCTGAGTAGTAAATAATTTTATTTAAGGTGTAATAAAAACATGCAGGTTAGGTTAACTGGTGACTCTAAATTGACCGTAGGTGTGAATGTGAGTGTGAATGGTTGTCTGTGTCAGCCCTGTGATGACCTGGCGACTTGTCCAGGGTATACCCCGCCTTTCGCCCGTAGTCAGCTGGGATAGGCTCCAGCTTGCCTGTGACCCTGTAGAACAGGATAAAGTGGCTAGAGATAATGAGAACGAGATAAAAACAATTGGCTGCACATCTTTTCTTGAGCCCTGTGATGACCTGGCGACTTGTCCAGGGTGTACCCCGCCTTTCGCCTGTAGTCAGCTGGGATAGGCTCCAGCTTGCCTGCGACCCTGTAGAAGGATAAAGCGGCTAGAGATAATGAGATGAGATCTTTTCTTGATGGAGGATTGAGCAAGCCTGCAGTATTAAAGAACAAATAAACATAGCCATAATGTATGATGGTGCTAATCCATTCAGTGTAATACATGCTCTCTCTCACATGTACCTGTTAGAACCCACGCTAAAGCCTACTCACAAGCTTGTTCTAGAACCCCAATTCCAAAAAAGTTGGGACACTGTGTAAAACATCAGTAAAATCAGAATGCGATAATTTTCAAATCATGGAAACCTTATATAGCATTGAAAATAGTACAAAGACAACATATCAAATGTTGAAACTGAAAAATTGTATTGTTTTTTTGAAAAATATATGCTCATTTTGAATTTGATGTCAGCAACACGTTTCAGAAAACTTGGGACAGGGACAACAAAAGACTGAAAAAGTTGTGTAATGCTAAAAAAAAAAAAAAATTTGGTTAATTGGCAACAGGTCAGTAAAATGATTGGGTATAAAAAGAGCATCCCAGAGAGGCGGAGTCTCTCAGAAGTAAAGATGGGGAGGGGTTCACCGTTCTGTAAAAGACTGCTTGGGCAAACAGTACAACAATTTAAGAAAAACGTTCCTCGATGTAAAATTGCAAAGAATTTGGGGATCACATCATCTATGGTACATAATATCATTAAAAGATTCAGAGAATCTGGAGAAATCTCTGTATGCAAGAGACAAGGCTGAAAACTGACAGTGGGTGCCTGTGATCTTCAGGCCCTCAGGCGACACTGCATTAAAAGCAGACACGTGTCTGTAGTGGAAATCACTGGATGAGCTCAGGAACACTTCAGAAAACCATCATCTGTGAAAACAGTTCATTTCTGCATCCACAAATGCAAGTTAAAACTAGATATAAACAATATCCAGAAACACTGCCACCTTCTCTGGGCCCGAGCTCTTTTACGATGGACTGAGGTAAAGTGGAAAATTGTCCCAAGGTCTGATGAATCGAAATCTGAAATTCTTTTTAGAAATCTTGGACATCATGTCCTCCAGGCCAAAAAGGAGAGGGATCATCTGGCTTGTTATCAGTGCACAGTTCAAAAGCCAGCGTCTGTGATGGTATGAGGGTGCATTTAATGTACGTGACACTGGGTAGCTTGCACATCTTGGAAGGCATCATGAATGCTGAATGATATATACATGTTTCAGAGCAATATGCTGCCATCCAGACAAAATATTTTTCAGGGAAGGCCTTCCTTCTTTCAGCGAGACAATGCCAAACTGCTTTCTGCACATATTAAAACTGCATGGTTCTGTAATAAGAGTCCGGGTGCTAAACTGGCCTGCCTGCAATCCAGACCTGTCTCCCATTTAAAACATTTGGCGCATTATGAAGCTCAAAATATGACAAAGGAGACCCGAACTGTTGAGCAACTGAAATTGTGTATCGTGCAAAAATGGGACAACATTTCTCTTTCAAAACTACAGCAATTGCTCTCCTCAGTTCCCAAACGTTTACAGAGTGTTGTTAAAGGCAGAGGTGATGCAACACAGTGGTAGACATGCACCTGTCCCAACTTTTTTGAAACATGTTGCTGACATCAAATTCAAAATGAGCATATATTTAAAAAAAAAAACAACAAAATTTCTCAGTTTCAACATGTGATCTGCTGTCTTTGTCTTATTTTCAAAGAAATATAGGGTTTCCATGATTTTGCAAATTATCACATTTTTGTTTTTGTTTACACAGTGTCCCAACTTTTTTGGAATTGGGGTTGTAGTAAACAGGTAGTTACAATAATTAATTAGTGCAAGAAAGAACAAAAGCAGGCGTTAAAATCTTAGCATCATGCGGACTAATATAAGGTCTAACTTCTAATGGGGGAAAAAGCTGAAAATGTTGTCAAGATGTGGTTTAAAGGACATATTCTGGACCAATGTCTTTTATTTTTTTTTTAATATGAAAGTATGTCCCTTTACACACTCATCTAGAAGGGTAATTTTGCACAAGGCCATCTGTCTACAGCAGAAAAAAATAAAATGCGTTTGGAAAAATCCTAAGGGAGTCCGGAGCCAGAATGGTGACGTTACCTGCGGAAGCGCCAGCAGGCTGGGCGAGCTTGCACAATTTCAGTGCACAGCCTGTGTAGACCAAGCGCTCCCATTTCTCTCTCATTGTCCGGTCTTTTGGAAAACGATGAGTACTAATCCCATCATGATTGGTGTTGCTACACCCTCCTACGATACGTGTTAACCATTTTAATAATTACGCGATAACGTTGAAGAAATTTGCAGAAAACCACCAGGTCGTTTTCTCATAAACAAGCAGCGCTGACGTAGGATTCAGAGGGAGGCGTCCCACAGATGACGTCACAAAAATCAATGTTTGCCGGGAAATCCAAATGCCAAGTTTTTTCAGAGGCGGACCAATTCACCTCAAATGGCTTGATTTCAACTGAATTTTTTGGCCCTTTTCCACTACCCTTTTTCAGCTCACTTCAGCTCGCTTCAGCTCACTTCAGCCCGACACGGCTCGCGTTTCGACTACCAAAAACCAGCACGACTCAGCTCGTTTCAGCTCTGCTTAGCCCCTAAAACTCGCACCGTTTTGGAGTGGGGCTGAAGCGAGCCAAAGCGAGCCGACTGAGGTTGGGGGCGTGAGCAGACACTCCCCTGTGCACTGATTGGTGAGGAGGAGTGTCCTCACATGCCCACACACGCCCCGCGAGCACGCTGGGACCTGTAAACACCGCAAACCCGGAAGAAGAATAATTACGAATTACGAGAATTTCTGAAGCCTTATGCGCCTCGCCTCATCTATACGCTCTTGCCAGTATCTGTCCGCGTTGTCGGTGACAACAAGCCACAGCACCAAGACCAGCAACACTAACGACTCCATGTCCTCCATGTTTATTGTTTACTATTCGGGTCGTGAGACTACCGCTGAAAAGATCACTGAATCAGTGACATACAGAGCATCGTGCACGAGTTCACGGAGCGCAAGGCTCGTCGTATGCCCTTCAAATAATGCGCGCAGTAGGCTATTGATGTTTTATTATGAGCCATGTACAGTATGTCGCCGAATGTTTTTTTTGTTTCTGAGTTACATGTTCGTTTGAAGGACTTAATGTACAAACTAACATAGTTGCACCCGGTAGTGTTGAAATTGGTAAACACAGTGCATTCAGTGAGGTTTGCACCGCCCTCCTTTTATTTCTGACTCTTCCTGTCAGCGTTGCAACCTCTGAGCGCTCATTCGTATGCCCTTCAAATAATGTGCGCAGTATAGGCTATTGATGTTTTATTATGAGCCATGTACAGTATCCTAATGTTTTTTGTTTCTGAGTTACATGTTCGTTTGAAGGACTTGATGTACTAAATAACATAGTTGCACCCGGTAGTGTTGAAATTGGTAAACACCGCAGTTGCGGACATTTTGTAGCCTAAAATGATGTTATGATAAGCTTTAATAAAGGGCCCGGTCATTTGCCCCGCCCCCGGCCCGGCTCTGACTTGTTCCGCCACTGTCACTGATGTCACTGTTTGCGCTGCTTAACGGCATCACATGACGTCCACCCACTTTCGCTAACTCCATCCAATGTGTCCACCCACTTCCAGCCAGCACGGTTCAGCGCGGTTGTAGTCGAAATGCAACTCCAACAGCCCCGCTCAGCCCGACTCAGCTCGACTCAGCTCGGCACGGCTCAGCCGCGTTTGTAGTGGAAAAGCGGCATTTCTGGTATTGCGCAAGATAAAAAAAAACTGCAGAGAATGCAGAATGTTACAGATATTTGACCAAAGTTTAATATAAAATAGGGGAATTACATTGATCTTGCTCCTGAATTTACCCGTGATATGCACTTTAAAGCTTTGATCAGAATAAGGAATTAAATTTATTTGATTTGTCACATAGTTTTTGTGACAGTGGAAAATTTTAGGCCGAAGTCCCAATTGATTTTCGACCCCTCTGGCATTGATTTTTACACCAGATGTCCTTCCTGACGCAACCCCTCCCCAATCTTTCTGGGCTTGGGACCAGCACTAAGCATGCAGTGATTTGTGCAACCCCAGTGGCTGAATATTTTACTTAATCTGTATGTCTTTGAACTCTGGGGGAAACTGGAGCGCCTGGAGGAAACCCACACAGACATGGGGAGAGAACATGCACACTCCACACAGAAAGGCCTCCGTCGGCTGTGGGGTTCGAACCTGAAACCTTCTTTTTGTGAGGCGACAGTGCTAACCACTGTGCCACTGTGCCGCCCTTTATTATACCCAGGAACTGTAGATACACAGGTTAAACCTGGAATAAGAAACCTAATTTTAAATTGTAAATATAATTATGAAATTCGTAAAGCAAGACAGTCTTTCTTCTCCAACATCAACAGGAATATGAACAATGCCCGTGTGCTATTTTCAACAGTAGAGAAGCTAACTAATCCCCCACCACAATTAGCACCTGAACTTCTCTCAGTTAATAAATGCAATGAGTTTGTATCCTTCTTCAAAGGTAAAATTAATAAAATACGGCAGAATATTGCTCATAATATATCTCAGTTGCAAATAATTGAAAAGCTGCAATCACCAGTGACACAGACAGATAACTTCAACACAATGTCAGAATTTTGTTTAATTGATTGAGACTCTTGAAAAAACTGTACAAAATCTCAGTTCCTCAACATCTGAACTGGACATTCTGCCCACCAACTTTTTTAAGTCTGTTCTTCATCTTATAATTACAGATGTGCTTCAAATCATAAATACATCCCTAGAGACTGGCATTGTTCCTGTGTCCCTGAAAAAAGCCGTTGTAAAGCCCCTACTTAAAAAGAATAATCTGGATGCTTCAGTATTAAACAACTACAGGCCAATATCAAATCTACCATTCATCGGGAAAATCCTGGAAAAAATTGTCTTCAATCAATTAACTGCCTTCTTGATATCAAACAGCTGTTTTGATAACTTTCAGTCAGGATTTCGTGCCAATCATAGCACTGAAACAGCGCTGATTAAAGTTATAAATGACATACGTCTTGATACTGATGCAGGCAAAACATCGGTCCTGGTGTTACTGGACCTCAGTGCAGCTTTTGATACTGTTGATCACAGCATACTGCTATATCGACTTGAACACTGGGTTGGGTTGACTGGTAAAGTTATCAACTGGTTAAAATCATACTTAAAAGATAGAAGCTTCTTTGTTACCATGGAAAATTGTACCTCAATATCAATGTCCTTGACCTGTGGTGTCCCCCAGGGGTCGATTCTTGGACCATTACTATTCAACCTTTATATGCTCCCACTTGGGCAAATTATCAAGAACAACTCAATTTTGTATCACTGCTATGCAGATGACACCCAAATTTATTTTGCTCTATCACCTAATGATGATTACCCCCCCCCTTGAATGTCTCTACCAGTGTATCGACCAAATCAACAACTGGATGTCACAAAATTTTCTTCAGCTGAACACAGATAAAACAGAAGTAATTCTATTTGGGGAAAAAAGATGAAAGACTCAGGATTACCACTATTCTTGACACAAAGGGGATTAAAACAAAAGATATGGTTAAAAATCTTGGTGTTTTCATTGACAGCGAGCTAAACTTTGACAGTCACATGAAAGCAATCACAAAAACGGCATTTTATCACCTAAAAAACATTTCCAAGCTAAGAGGACTTATGTCAAAAAATGATCTGGAAAAACTTATACATGCCTTCATCTCTAGTAGGGTTGATTACTGCAATGGCCTTTTCACAGGCCTGCCAAAAAAGACCATCAAACGACTTCAGCTGGTTCAAAATGCAGCGGCTAGGGTTCTCACACGAACAAAAAGAACAGAGCATATTACTCCAATTCTAAGGTCCCTTCACTGGCTTCCAGTAAGCTATAGAATTGACTTTAAAGCATTGCTGCTGGTGTACAAATCTCTAAATGGTACAGGGCCCAATTACCTCTCTGATATGTTGCAGCGGCCTAACCCAATCAGATCTACCAGATCGCAGCAGCAAAATTTACTGGTAAAACCTGTTGTTAAAACAAAGTGTGGTGAAGCAGCTTTTAGCTACTATGCAGTACAGCTATGGAACCAACTCCCAGAGGACATCAAAAATGCTCCTGCTGTTGGCAGCTTCAAATCTAGACTAAAGGCTTATGTATAAGTGTGAAATCTGTTTTCAGATGCTTTCTGCTAAATCAGTGGTTCTCAAACTTTTTATACTCTGTACTACCTGAGAAAATACTGAGCTCTCTGAGTACCACCATGATGACCAACATTATAATATAGCAGCATAGGCCTTCCCTATTAGCTTCAGCCACACAGGAGAGATGTTTATTCCTTATTATGGTTATTTATTGATCGCTGTTAACACCGAATCAGACATTTACAACTCTGTCCAACAATTCTCACATACTCCTACATACACAGCGCAATACACACTCAAATTGCAACCGAATGAAAATGGCACAGAGCCATACAGTACATATTCGACCTCTACAAAATTATGCTCCTAATCTGGCCCACAGATAACACAAACATCAAGTCTTTTTTTCTCAGCAGAAGATATGTGAAACATCAAACATCTCAGCACAAAAAAAGGGAAAAAAAAAGAATCCTGAAGACTTGCATTGCCACAAAAATGTAAAAGCCAGACATAATTTTTCACATTCTCACACGTAGCTACACATTTCTTTTTAAACGTTGTATTTATTATGCACTGTATGTTTCAGGGTTTTTTTTTTTTTTTTAGCTGAAAATGTTAATGCGAAAATATGACTTTCCCCCGCGTACCACCAGAGCGCGCTCGCGTACCACCGGTGGTACGCGTACCACAGTTTGAGAACCACTGTGCTAAATTATTAATATTGTCATCTCTACATGTTTTAAACTCTAAACTTTTACAGTCTCTGCATGTTTTAAACTTTACTTAACTTTTATTCTATTTTATTCTGCTGGTTTTTTTTTTACTGAACTTTTACTTCATTTTATTATTTTATTTCTACTATTGTTTAATTCTTATTATTTTTCTTCCCCATTTATTTTATGTAATTTTATTTTCTATTGTTTACTGTTTTGGTTTTACTTCTGTAAAGCACATTGAACTGCCACTGTGTATGAAATGTGCTATATAAATAAACTTGCCTTGCCTTGCCTAATTTTCTAAACAAAACCAAAGTGGGCTGAATATGGATCCTTGTGGAACACCATACAGAATTATTTTTTAAAGAAATATAATTCCCAATAAAACCCTGACAATCCATCACACTTTTTCTTTCCCAGTCTGTCTAGAAGCTGAAAGATCTAACAGTGCAAGATCAGATGCATTGTTCTGTTCATCACTGAGTGTGAAATCATTAACTACTTTCAGCAGCACGGTTTCTTGAATCCTGAATGGGGGGGGGAGAAGCTATTACTGTGGTGGGATTCGGTAACCTCCTTAAGTATCACTTTCTGTACAATTTGACTTAAAAAGTGTACATTGGAAAATGGTTGCTCATATTTTAAGCGCAGTTTTCTAGATCTGGTACCTGTTTCTTCAGAACATGGTGAGAGTAGCAAAGAAAGATTTGAAACGCAATGCTGGGACTGGGTCTAGAGGGCGAGTGGTGGACTTTAGTGGAGTCTAGTGGAGCTAAAATTAATTTAATTAAATGCTAAAATTATTACGTGGGTGGCAGATCATCAAATCAGGCAGAGCACCAGTCAGAGGCTGGATACGTGATCTAATGTTGCTAATTGTTGCTTTTGAAATTTTGCACGTTTTGAGACGGATCCTTCTGGAAAGGGATGGTCGAACCATCTATAGTTGCAAAGGTTGTTAAAATTGCTACTTTTATTATCACGAGACTGTAGTTTTAAATGATATGGCAAGTGCTGTGTAATTAAGCTGTCATTTGGCTCTGTAATTATTCATTTAGTCATCTCTCATTTGTTACTTTTTTACCTGTAGTGTTGTGTTCTCCAGTCCAGTGCAGTTCTATTGTAATCCGACATGTAATATATTTCCACTGTAATTATGCAGCAAACCTCCACAGCGTGCTCGGTGTAATAACTATAATGATTGTAGCACTGTGTAATTTTCTTCAGTTAAAGAGGGCAATATGAAGTGATCTGAAAATGGAGATCTCCGCTGCCTTTGCTGTTTTTTTTTAAATACATCACTTTCGGTAGAATTTTCTTTTATTCATTCATTCACCTCCAGCAGGTGTTTGATCCTGTTCAGGGTTACAGTGAATCCAGAGTCTAATACAGGAATATTACCCACAAGGCAGGAGTACACCACTCCAGCCCATCTAGGAAATTTAGAGTTTGTCAGTCCATCGACTGCAACGTTATCGGAAAATGGGAAAGTAGATGGAGAGAACATGTGAAACTCTGAACTGCTAACCCAAGCTCAGGATTGAGCTCCAGACTCCGGAGCAGTGAAAGGTGGTATCACTGTGCTGCCTGAATGTAGGCGTGTGTGTGTACTGCGTAAAAGTCTTAGGCACATGCAGTGAAATGCTGTCGAGCAGGGGCTCTTGATCTTTTTTACTTTGAGGTTCACTTGTAATGAATCGGAGCCCATCAGGGGCGCCGCCAGAAGTTTTGGGCCCCATGAAAGATTAGAATTTTGGGCCCCCCAACTTTGCCCACCCTCGTCACAATTGCGCTATTGTCATTATTTGACTTTTGATAGCCCATGGACCTTGAGTTTGTGATTTTATTACATTTTATGTATTAACCTACCAGGGACAAGATGAAAACTGGTCAGTGACTAATTCTGGTGCATTTACAATCACAAATGAAAATTCAAGATTTTGCCACATGCTTTCTTGTGCTAGGACAATTGGTAGTGAAATGTGTGATGTGACTGCTAATAAATCATCGAAAAAGTTTTCTACCCAGCATCAAAATACCTATGGAAATCCCATGGATTGTTGTGTTAGTGTCCGTTATTAGCAACACTTTAATCTAGCAAACTGTATATGGCGCTCGCTCATTAAAAACTTCAATCCTAAAGCATTTATGGGTTGTATTGCTGCTTACCTCCTTCTCCAAAGGGGGGTTCAGTGGTTTGGTAGGGCGGAGGCCCCCCTGAGGCTGAATCTGTGCATATTTAGGGCACCCCATTAGTTATGAAACTGGTTATTAGCACTAGTTATTAGCACCAGCATAATGTAATATTTCATCTTGTTTATCACACAAGTCAGTTCAGTTATTAAAATGGAAAAACTGTCACTGTACAAACTGTAAAAGTGTTCTCTTGATAGGCTAATCCAACCACGTTCATACTGTTCATTTACCATTCGCTAATATTTTGAACACACGTGAGCGATAGCTACCTTTCTTTGGGAAAAACTGAGTGACCAGTTGCCTGCCTCTCCGGTCCCTCTCAGCTTTCAGCTGCCTTTCTTTACGTTTTTGACAGCCACTCTTCATATTTAGCGATCATAGACTGTACGCACTCCACGGCTGGCTGGCTGGCTGCTGCACCGCGACACAGCAGCAAGTAGCGTTGCACTGATCAGCACACAGATTTAACGCATCGCGCTTCTACCAGAACTGGACCGTACCATTTTGTAAAAGGGGGAGGGTTAAATGACAATATGTTGAAGAACTCAAGAAATAGACAACCTTGTTCAATTAGCTCATTTTACCAGATGGAATATTGCATTGTTGTTATTTCAAAAGTCTTATTAAAATCATTAAAAGCATATTATCAGCCCCTTAAAGGGCCCCATGGCAGTGCTGGACCCCTAGGCAAGGCAAGTTTATTTATATAGCACATTTCATACACAATGGCAGTTCAATGTGCTTTACAGAAGCAAAAGCAAAAACAGTAAACAATAGAGAAATAAAATTACATAAAATAATTTTATTTTTAATCTAAAACAATTAATTAAAAGAATTAAAAGAAAATAATAAGAATTAAACAATAGTAGAAATAAAATAATAAAATGCCAAAAAGAAAAAAGGAGAAAAAGAAACCAGCGGAATAAAATAGAATAAAATTAAAGTAAATTTAAAACATACAGAGAAAGTAAAGATTATAAAAAATGTAAAAAATATTAATTATTTAACAGAAAGCATCTGAGAACAGCTTGGTCTTTAACCTAGATTTGAAGCTGCCAACAGCAGGAGCATTTTTAATGTCCTCTGGCAGTTGGTTCCATAGATGTACTGCATAGTAGCTAAAAGCTGCTTCACCACACTTTGTTTTAACAACTGGTTTTAATAGTAAATTTTTCTGTTGCGATCTGGTAGATCTGATCGGGTTAGGCCGCTGCAACATATCAGAGAGGTAATTGGGCCCTGTGCCATTTAGAGATTTATACACCAGCAGCAATGCTTTAAAGTCAATTCTGTAGCTTACTGGAAGCCAGTGAAGGGACCTTAGAATTGGGGTAATGTGCTCTGTTCTTTTTGTTCGTGTGAGAACCCTCGCCGCTGCATTTTGAACCAGCTGAAGTCGTTTAATGGTCTTTTTTGGCAGGCCTGTGAAAAGGCCATTGCAGTAATCAACCCTACTAGAGATGAAGGCATGTATTAGTTTTTCCAGATCATTTTTTGACATAAGTCCTCTTAGTTTGGAAATGTTTTTTAGGTGATAAAATGCCGTTTTAGTGATTGCTTTCATGTGACTGTCAAAGTTAGGCTCGCTGTCAATGAAAACACCAAGATTTTTAACCATTTCTTTAGTTTTAATCCCTTTTGTGTCAAGAATAGTGGTAATCCTGAGTCTTTCATCTTTTTTTCCAAATAGAATTACTTCTGTTTTATCTGTGTTCAACTGGAGAAAATTTTGTGACATCCAGCTATTGATTTGATCGATGCACTGGTAGAGACATTCAAGGGGGGCATAGTCATTTGGTGATAGAGCAAAATAAATTTGGGTATCATCTGCATAGCAGTGATACAAAATTGAATTTTTATTGATAATTTGCCCAAGTGGGAGCATATAAAGGTTGAAAAGTAATGGTCCAAGAATCGACCCCTGGGGGACACCACAGGTCAAGGGCATTGACGTTGAGGAACAATTTCCCAGGGTAACAAAGAAG
This sequence comes from Neoarius graeffei, assembly GCF_027579695.1. Lineage (NCBI taxonomy): Eukaryota > Metazoa > Chordata > Actinopteri > Siluriformes > Ariidae > Neoarius > Neoarius graeffei. The sequence goes on from NC_083580.1 coordinate 15,665,291, forward strand.
CTTCTATCTTTTAAGTATGATTTTAACCAATTGATAACTTTACCAGTCAACCCAACCCAGTGTTCAAGTCGATATAGCAGTATGTTGTGATCAGTATCAAAAGCTGCACTGAGGTCCAGTAATACCAGGACCGATGTTCTGCCTGCATCAGTATTAAGACGTATGTCATTTATAACTTTAATCAGCGCTGTTTCAGTGCTATGATTGGCACGAAATCCTGACTGAAAATTATCAAAACGGCTGTTTGATATCAAGAAGGCAGTTAATTGATTGAAGACAATTTTTTCCAGGATTTTCCCGATGAATGGTAGATTTGATATTGGCCTGTAGTTATTTAACACTGAAGGATCCAGATTATTTTTTTAAGAAGGGGCTTTACAACAGCTTTTTTTAGGGACACAGGAACAACGCCAGTCTCCAAGGATGTATTTATAATTTGAAGCACATCTGTAATTATAAGATGAAGAACAGACTTAAAAAAGTTGGTGGGCAGAATGTCCAGTTCAGATGTTGAAGAACTGAGATTTTGTACAGTTTTTTCAAGAGTCTCATAATCAATTAAACAAAATTCTGACATTGTGTTAAAGTTATCTATCTGTGTCATTGGTGATTGCAGTTTTTCAATTTTTTGCAACTGAGATATATTATGAGAAATATTCTGCCTTATTTTATCAATTTTACCTTTGAAAAAAGATGCAAACTCATTGCATTTATTAACTGATAGAAGTTCAGGTGCTAATTGTGGTGGGGCATTAGTTAGAATTGTTCTAGCCTTCCCCCCCTGGCGGTGTCCATGGAGCCCATTAAAAAAGATCCCCAATTATTTTGGCTCATCTGTTCTTTTAGAACCTAATAATCTATTATAAAGTGTCTTAATGGGATGCGACATCACTCCCTGTTACAGACGTGAGCCCAGGAATTAAATAAATGCAATAAAAACAAACTGTTTTTAATTGTAGGTATTGTATTTAAAACTGTATGGATGAGCCAGAAGCGAACATAAACCCATGCATGCAGGACATTCTCAGTCAAAAAGGATTAATGATCCAAAAGCGGAGTCTGGTCAATTAACACAAGAATTGTGCTGATTGCCGTGTTTGTGTTCAGCAAACAAGCAAGTTATTAAAACCAAGAAGTACACTCAAAAGAAGTGGATATACGTAGAAACCACTCAATGGGATTAGATCCTTACACATTAACAACGAAGGATTTTTCCTACGAGTTGGAAAATCATCCATCTGTTGATTTCCCTGACATCTCAAACATTTTTTTTTTTCGCCGGAGGTTCCATTTTTCTTATATATCATCCATGAAATGAATGCGTTCAGCCAATCAGGGTGCAGGTTGTGGAAATGTAATCCCACTGCTGTAGGCTTGGTGGAGTCTCGCATTCAGTTTGGCCGCATCTGAGTACACGTACTGTACTTCTGTACTATTAGTACACAAAAAGCAGTATGAAAGGCGTCCAAATACTCAGTAAGCATTTAAATAGTATCTTTGTTTCTCAAAACCTAGCGCTGTTTGAAAAGGGAAACACAAATTATAAAAATAATGACTTTAACATCATTATTTTGGGGGGGAAAAAACATAGGAGAGGAGCTTGCCAATGAAAACGGTGTGTGTATAGTTTGTTCCCTAGAAATGCGTTCACTTTATCGCTGAATCTGGGCTAAGGATTCTGTGATTTTTTTTTTTCCCTCCCTCCCTAAAAAAAAAAGGGGGGCCCCTGGCTGCAAAAAAGTTTGGCATCCCCAGTATTAGAGGACAAGATGAGCTGTTCCTTTTGCTTTTCTTTTTGGCTTCCCTCTTCTCATCTCATCTCATTATCTGTAGCCGCTTTATCCTTCTACAGGGTCGCAGGCAAGCTGGAGCCTATCCCAGCCGACCACGGCCGAAAGGCGGGGTACACCCCAGACAAGTCGCCAGGTCATCACAGGGCTGACACATAGACACAGACAACCACCCACACTCACATTCACACCTACGGTCAATTTAGAGTCACCAGTTAACCTAACCTGCATGTCTTTGGACTGTGGGGGAAACCGGAGCACCCGGAGGAAACCCACGCGGACACGGGGAGAACATGCAAACTCCACACAGAAAGGCCCTCGCCGGCCACGGGGCTCGAACCCAGGACCTTCTTGCTGTGAGGCGACAGCGCTAACCACTACACCACCGTGCCGCCCTGCTTCCCTCTTTTCAAGGCATATTTATACCAACTACGGAAGGAATAAATAATAAAAGACTTAAATATGATACACAATTAAATGATGCACAATTTTAAGTTGAATAAACAAACAAACAATCTGTGTTTGAATCATAATTCTAGGCAAGTTAGAATTTGCATGTTACACATTTTATTGCTAATCACACATGCAGTCCATGTCCAAACTACACTCGCTCAAATACGGCTCTGTTTATGGAGCTCGGCCTGCTGTGCTGCAGGATTTCCCAGTGAAGTGTAACGATATAAATCAACATGAGAGTCAGCCGGAACGATTTTAGTCCCTGTAAATGAGGAAGCTGTACACTGCTAATCAGAGCTCAGGTTTAGTCTCTGCAGCACAACAGCAGGTTATGTGATGTGAACCGCAGAGAGACGTCAGTCAAGGCCTTTGATTTATAGTTTAATTATTATTAAAAAGGCCATCGGACATCAGGGGTAAAGGAGCAGGTGAGTGTGTGTTTTAATCTATAGGGGCCATGTGGACATTCCTTTGTAATTTGTCTCTCTGAAGGCGAATACATTTGGACCTTTAACATTAACAAAAGTCCCAGGATTAAAATTAGACACTACATTGTTTATCTAAATCTGAGATTCAGTATGAATCGGTGCTGTATTTTTGTCTGAAGATATTTTGTCAACATTCGTCACCTTTAATTTTGATTTGTAATCGAGTTTTGTTTGTCGATCATTCACTCATCTGGCCATAAAGCCCCGTCTACACGATCATACATTTGTCCAAAACATTATCATACAAGTCTACTGTATGTGTCAGTCCTGTGATGACCTGGCGACTTGTCCAGGGTGTACCCCGCCTTTCACCCGTAGTCAGCTGAGATAGGCTCCAGCTTGCCTGCGACCCTGTAGAACAGGATAAAGTGGCTAGAGATGATGAGATGAGATGAGATTATGATACAAATGTATGATGATGTTCAAGTTTGTATGATCATGTTGTGGATTTCTGTCCACACGATCATGCATTTTGTATGTCACATGACAGGCAGTGTAGATCACATGACCCGAATTAACAATCTGATTGGTGGATGACCCAAAATGTTGTAAGATGATGTGAACATTTGTTGGAAAGTAGAAACACGATTCTAAAAATCTGAACATCATACAACGTCATACAAGTATGACGTTGTTCAAGTTTGTTGGGAAAACCGTCCACACGATTATACATTTGTCCATGAACATCATCGTACATTTGTATGACGATGTCCATGGACAAATGTATGATCGTGTAGATGGGGCTTAAGGCCGCTGAGTTGTTGCCATGGTGTGGTGTCCGTTGTCCATTATTCAGTTAAATCGTATCTCCTCCGTTAGTTCTCCACAGATTTCTGTTCTGATTGTTTTGTGTGAAAGAACTCATCACTCCGCACAAAACTTGATGGTTGTTTTGGTAAGTTTTTTTGCTAACGAGTTAATAATTAGGCCAAATTAACACATTTTCCAGGCCTCTCACTAGAATTTTATCTCCTCTCTCATTTCTCATCCGATTTAAGTTCTGATCGACATTTTGGGTCGATCTTCCCTCAGGGAACAAAACTTGGCCATTTGTTTATGGGTTTTCTTGTTGTAAACAATTTGTTTCCAACTTTTTCAGTTAAATCATGTCTCCTTCCTCTCTCAGTTCTCAATGGATTTCAGTTCTGAGTGTTTTATTTGAAAGAACTAGACCTTCTGCACAAAACTTGCTCATTGTATTGTCAATGTTTTGCGAACAAATTAGTACTTGGGTCGACTTAACAAATTTTCTTCTGACTAGAATTGTATCTCCTCTCTCACTTATCATGCAAATTCAGTTCTAGTCGATGTTTTGGGTCGATCTTCCCTTGAGGAACAAAATTTCGTCCTTTTGTTGATTTTTCTGTTGTAAACAATTTGTCGTGGAGGTTGGTCCTCTCTCACATTGCAGAGATGCCTACTAGTACGGATTGGCCGTATTTTGTACGGAAAAGTTACGTAAATACGATGTTACGGCAAACGGTGTTATTCTGTACGGAATTATTATAAAGTCTTAAAAAATTCCAGTGAGTTGTTTTTAAATGTCCAAGCGACTTTTTCAATCCATGCGCGATTCACGGCTATTTATTTTTACGACAACCACACATGCTGTGCGCGACATGCACAGATACCGCACGTTTTGTTCGCGCTATTTTCGCTCGACATCACACACACACGGTGCTGCTTCTCAATAGTGGAAATGAAACGCTCAGTATCGGGACAAGTGAAACACAGGTCTCAGGTGTTCCTCCCACGATATATGGTAGAATGACCGTGCATTACACCCAGTCAAAAGGGCAATGGATACGCGCACTGCAAACTGTGTAGAACTGACATTAACATCACTCATGGTGGTCGCGATGACTGCAGGCGGTATGTCAACTCCAAAAAACATATGGAATATGCTGAAATAGCGAGTCAGGCGGAAAGTAAATCTGGGGGTATCCAGCAGTTTTTTACGAAATCTGTGGATGAAAAGACGCGGAACGTGACACGTGCTGAAGCGGTGATGGTTGACCTATGCTTGGAGTTGAACTTGCCAATTAGTGCCATGAAATGTGAGTTAAACTTATTCAGTTTCTTTTTACATGTCTGATTTTTATTCACTGAAATATCAAAACACCGGCTGTACTTCTTTAATTCCAAGTCTTTTCAGTGTTGCAAGTACAAATGTACATGTAGTATGATCAAAAACAGAATTTTATGATTAGTGTTGTTGGGATTGTGGCAAAAAATGGATCATTCCACTGTTTTAAATACAATTATAAATGCCATTTTATTCAATGTCTCTTCTGAAGCATTATGCTGAAGTATTTATATATTGGGACATTAAGATAACGTCGGACTCTCTTTGGCATGAAATAAGAAATTTTTTAAAAATTTTATTAGAATCCGTTAACAGGTAGAACATTTTGCCAGGCAATATAATATAATACTTTTGAGGAGTTACATTCAATACCAATGATTGGTAGTCAACCGTAATGTCTGCGAACAGGGAATTTAGAAAAATGTGAGAAATTGTATGCTCTAGAAATTTGTTGAGTAGAAATTCAACTGAGATGGCTGCTCGTGTTTTGTTTATTCAGTTCACACAAAACAGTACTTTTTTATAATTTAAATGTTAAACATATTGGTATATACACCTCTTTATAATGGAAATGCGCATAAATTAATGTTACTGAAAGTCATTCCAAAATACTGAAAAATGTTTTCAAGAATACTGAAATTCAAAATTTTGGGGTAGGCATCTCTGATATTGTCACATTTCAGTTCTGTTTGATGTTTTGGTAGACGTGGTGGTTTTGATGGCAGGCCAGATGAGCTGCTACGTTCTGGTTTTTATCTGTAGGGATTTGTCACTTATCTTTGTCTCGTTGCAACACCGACAAAGCTGCAAACATTCGGGCTTTGTTAAAATCCCATTCTACGGCATTTACTGTTCCTTTTGTCGCCTCCAGCATCCCGTACTTTGAGACGAGCGCAGCGACGGGCGCAGCAGTAGATAAAGCCGTGGTCACTCTGCTCGACCTGGTCATGAAGAGGATGGAGCAGTGTGTGGAAAAGCCGGATAAGTTCGAGGCACCTCAAACAGACAGCACCAGCAAACTGAGCGCCGTGCCAACAGCAGAGAAAAAATGCGCCTGTTAGAAGTTGCCTTATTGCGCCCTCCTGTGCACGGATGCTGGAGTTCCAGCTCGGTCCTGTACGTACGTATGTACTCAGTGTGGTGATGAAAGCAGGGCGCTGGATCGGTTTGTAAATGCATTTCAAATGTCTCAACACTTCTTTCTCGTTTGTAGTACATCTAGTGCACCTTGAAGAAAAAAAAAAATCTGGTTAATAAGCTGTTGGTCTTTTTCCACCTCATGATTGGTCATTAAACACCCATTTAAGCAATGATTCATCATCACAATATTTATTTCTTTATAAAATCTTGGACGGTTATGAGGTTGTTGTTTTTTTTTAAATGCTCAGTTTTAAATGCTTGCATTAAAGCATGAATACAGTTAATGTATGACTGAATGTATGGATTTAGTTCTCCAGTCCAGTGTGAAATGAATACTTTCTGCCCTTTAATTAGTTTTATCGAGAGAAATATTTAAGCGAACGTATTTAAAGGAACAGTCCGCCGTACTTCCATAATGAAATATGCTCTTATCTGAATTGAGACGAGCTGCTCCGTACCTCTCCGAGCTTTGCGCGACCTCCCAGTCAGTCAGACGCAGTCAGACGCGCTGTCACTCCTGTTAGCAATGTAGCTAGGCTCAGCATGGCCAATGGTATTTTTTGGGGCTGTAGTTAGATGCGACCAAACTCTTCCGCGTTTTTCCTGTTTACATAGGTTTATATGACCAGTGATATGAAACAAGTTCAGTTACACAAATTGAAACGTAGCGATTTTCTATGCTATGGAAAGTCCGCACTATAATGACAGGCGTACTAACACCTTCGGCAGCGCATTGATACGGAGCTCAGATATCAATGCGCTGCCGAAGCGCGCAGAAGGTGTTAGTACGCCTGTCATTATAGTGCGGACTTTCCATAGCATAGAAAATCGCCACGTTTCAATTTGTGTAACTGAACTTGTTTCATATCACTGGTCATATAAACCTATGTAAACAGGAAAAACGCGGAAGGGTTTGGTCGCATCTAACTACAGCCCCAAAAAATACCGTTGGCCATGCTGAGCCTAGCTACATTGCTAACAGGAGTGACAGCGCGTCTGACTGCGTCTGACTGACTGGGAGGTCGCGCAAAGCTCGGAGAGGTACGGAGCAGCTCGTCTCAATTCAGATAAGAGCATATTTCATTATGGAAGTACGGTGGACTGTTCCTTTAAGACAGAATATCTATGAAGATTTTAAATATATAGTTTAGATTCTACACTTACTGTATTGTCCATTTTTACGAAAATGTACTCTTTTTTTTTTTTCTTTTTTCTTTTCCCCCCCCACCTGACTAGATTTCTAATCATTTACATTAGCAGTTTCAGGTTTAATGGTTCACGACGGCTGCTGCGTTTTATTCTGCCCTGCTGATGTAGCGTTGTCATGGAAATCCTTATTTTTAGTATTTGTCTAAACACTGTACGTTGAGGAAAAGGAACAGATCAGGTTTGGTTCAAAAACACTGCACGGCATTCTTTAGCTGTTAAAGGAATGTTTTGCTCAACATATAATAGCACGTCAAGTATTAATGTTTTTGGGCAAAATAGTCCTTCTCTTTTCATTTTCAATCTTTGATTTAATTTGTTTCCAACACAGTAATTTCTCATAAATGTTTGAAAAGTATTAGTTACTGTAATTTCACTCCGTTAATATTCATTCCCAATTCAGTTTCCTATTTTAGTTCGAGTTGTGATCTAAAAACCTTGAGTGTTTTTGGAAGTAGATTGATTTTCATAGAAAATCTCAGTATTGATCATTATTAGAACATACCAGTGATGATAGTAAGTAATATTAAATTATCTGCATTCGCTCACTTTGCGCTCCACATTCAGCCCTTCACAGCGAGTCTGGGGTCAGAGCCGAAGCTCCAGCTGTGGTCTTTCTCCCAAACATCAGTTATTTCAGAACTTCGTTTTGCTTCCATGATGCGAAAGTGTTTTAGACTCTGTGTGTTGTATAGGTTTGTGTATTCCGTGTAGCTCAAAAACATAATTGACTTCTCACATGCTGTTTGTGTACCAAAAGCACTTTTTATACTGTATTAATTAGTGGACTACAGATTGCCTTTGACCAGCGATATGTGCAGATTCATTATCATGTGTCAAATATATATAGAACACAACGGTTTCTTTGAAATGGAGGGTCATAGCAAAAAAAAAGTATTGTACACAACTAGTTACATTTGGTTCTGTTTAAAGACCCTACTCCTGAATGTACACAACATACAGTGCCCTCCACAATTATTGGCACCCCTTGTGAAGATTAGGAAGAAGGGTTGGAGAAAATCCACCTTTTGGTGAAGTTGCTTCATCTCACGCTGGGACATGAAAAATCCAGCCTTTGATTTAAATAAATTTCTGGTGTTCACTTATTTACACATATAATATGGGGGGGTATAGCTATCACTCTGTCCGTCTGTAAACATTTTAGTTTCCGGAGCATACACTACCGTTCAAAAGTTTGGGGTCACTTTGAAATTTCTTTAGTTTAAAGTGATCTTCATTGAAAAGAACAGTGCTTTTCTTTCAAAAATAATCAGAAATCCACTCTATACATTGCTAATGTGGTAAATGACTATTCTAGCTGCAAATGTCTGGTTTTTGGTGCAATATCTCCATAGGTGTATAGAGGCCCATTTCCAGCAACTATCACTCCAGTGTTCTAATGGTACAATGTGTTTGCTCATTGCCTCAGAAGGCTAATGGATGATTAGAAAACCCTTGTACAATCATGTTAGCACAGCTGAAAACAGTTGAGCTCTTTAGGGAAGCTATAAAACTGACCTTCCTTTGAGCAGATTGAGTTTCTGGAGCATCACATTTGTGGGGTCGATTAAATGCTCAAAATGGCCAGAAAAATGTCTTGACTATATTTTCTATTCATTTTACAACTTATGGTGGTAAATAAAAGTGTGACTTTTCATGGAAAACACAAAATTGTCTGGGTGACCCCAAACTTTTGAACGGTAGTGTAACTCCAACTATTCGGAATTTTTTCACTAAACCAGACAGTTATGTTAAGTGACCAGAGGATTTGTGCCTTTTGGGCCACCAGTTCAACTTAGGAAAATTTGGCGTGGGGTTTCATGTAGGGGCCGGGGTGTGTGTGTGGATGTGATCTCCTGATGACACTCGTTTATTATTGCCCTAACAGTAGAAACAGACATTTTCAGGTGAGTAAAGTGTGGAACACGCTTCCAAGTAGGTTGAGAAAGGAAGCATCATTCCCTAAATTCAAGAAGAGTCTTCGACTTAATTTGTGTAGTTAGTTTGGATATATGTGTATTCATAGCCTATAGTTTTTGTTCACATATTTATATACCTTTTTTAGGTGTTTCTATATGTTATTACAGGCCTCTATTTAAACTAGCCTTAGCTGAATTGGACCGCCTGTTCAATAAATAAGTAACTATAAGCATTCCCTGACTTACGAAGGTCAGCACACGTCTCCCTCATTTGGTTTGTGTTTTCGCTTATCGTTCCCATGTTGATGGATGACTAAGGGAATTTGGGCTCTGTGTCACCTCATATTTGTTCCCCAGTTAATCAGGAAGTCATGGATTACAGCTTGAAAGTTCCTATACGCTCCAGTCAACTCAGAAATGCTGTACAATTTAAATGGGAAACATTTCTTCAGTTACATTGTGTTCACTATAATTTCCAGGGGTGTCAGTAATAGTGGCACATGTGTTTTTGATGAAAATAATTATTTCTTGAGGAGGGATTTTTTTTTTTCTTTCTGAATGTTTGTTTCAGTTAAAGGTTGCATTTTTCTCATTTTTTTCCCCCCAACCCTTTTTACTAATATTTACGAGGGGTGCCAATAATTGTGGAGGACACTGTATCTATTCAGTTTTGATACATGTGGTACTTAGAGATGTTTTTTAAATTGGTATATTCACGTCATAGTGTCTACATGAGATCACATTAAATAATTCTTTAAGAACACTGTCGAGAGTCAGTGAGAATTTCAAATAGCGTGCGGTTTAGTTCATAACATTACTGTGTTTTAGTATTTAACGAGTAGCCTGTTAGTTAATTGCTAGCACACTGAACTAAAGCCCATCTGAGGGCACAGGGAAGGTACGCAAGTGTAACTTCTCTCAATGTTGCACCTAACATGGCTAATCTACGGTTTATTACATAACATTCAAGTAATTTTGTAATCACTGACCACAGTTCATTCTAAGGGTTAACATTACCCAGTGCATTATGGGTAACACTCACATTTTATTAGGCGCTGAGATCTACACTGTATAAATGGCGATGAAAAGTCTTGTTGAAATGGCTTCTATGCACTTTTTATGATTGGGACGTTTCCTAAAGTGACTGACTGCGCTCTAGTAAGTGCACTAACTAGAACTTACACTTTGCTCATGAATTTTTCCTGAACCAATAAAATGAGCTAAATTGTGGTATTTCAAAGTTTTTTGAAACTCTACAAGACCGAGGTAATTGGGGGGGGTTTAAGCAGATTCATTTTTGAATGGCTGGAGCTTATTTCAAATAGTTTCAAAATTGGTGTAAAAAACAGAGGAAAATCTGCTTTGTGTGGACAGTATAAGAAATTAAAAACTCGTGGATTTCCTAGACCACAATAATGAGTATTTTACCATTTTTGGATTTTAATTTTTAATTACTGGTCTAACATATAATTCCACTTAACGAACACAGATATAAGTGGACCTGAATTACTCCTCACTTAGAAATTCAACGAAATGACCAGATAATGTTGTGTGACTCAATCACACAACATTAAAGTACACTAGCAACACTTTAACATAAGCACAGCTTCAAATGATGTTATCTTTTTACCGTGATCAGTGCCAAAACAAACTTTTTATATATATTCATTTATTGAACTCTTTCTGGCAAGTGTACAGAAATGTTTTTTCCCTTATGAACCTGTCCAGTGTCACTATTTAGTTTTGCCATCTACAACCCCGATTCCAAAAAAGTTGGGACAAAGTACAAATTGTAAATAAAAACGGAATGCAATGATGTGGAAGTTTCAAAATTCCATATTTTATTCAGAATAGAACATAGATGACATATCAAATGTTTAAACTGAGAAAATGTATCATTTAAAGAGAAAAATTAGGTGACTTTAAATTTCATGACAACACATCTCAAAAAAGTTGGGACAAGGCCATGTTTACCACTGTGAGACATCCCCTTTTCTCTTTACAACAGTCTGTAAACGTCTGCTCAGTCCCCAGACAAGTTGCTCAAGTTTAGGGATAGGAATGTTAACCCATTCTTGTCTAATGTAGGATTCTAGTTGCTCAACTGTCTTAGGTCTTTTTTGTCATATCTTCCGTTTTATGATGCGCCAAATGTTTTCTATGGGTGAAAGATCTGGACTGCAGGCTGGCCAGTTCAGTACCCGGACCCTTCTTCTACGCAGCCATGATGCTGTAATTGATGCAGTATGTGGTTTGGCATTGTCATGTTGGAAAATGCAAGGTCTTCCCTGAAAGAGACGTCGTCTGGATGGGAGCATATGTTGCTCTAGAACCTGGATATACCTTTCAGCATTGATGGTGTCTTTCCAGATGTGTAAGCTGCCCATGCCACATGCACTAATGCAACCTCATACCATCAGAGATGCAGGCTTCTGAACTGAGCGCTGATAACAACTTGGGTCGTCCTTCTCCTCTTTAGTCCGAATGACACGGCGTCCCTGATTTCCATAAAGAACAAATTTTGATTCGTCTGACCACAGAACAGTTTTCCACTTTGCCACAGTCCATTTTAAATGAGCCTTGGTCCAGAGAAGACGTCTGCGCTTCTGGATCCTGTTTAGATATGGCTTCTTCTTTGAACTATAGAGTTTTAGCTGGCAACGGCGGATGGCACGGTGAATTGTGTTCACAGATAATGTTCTCTGGAAATATTCCTGAGCCCATTTTGTGATTTCCAATACAGAAGCATGCCTGTATGTGATGCAGTGCCGTCTAAGGGCCCGAAGATCACGGGCACCCAGTATGGTTTTCCGGCCTTGACCCTTACACACAGATTCTTCCAGATTCTCTGAATCTTTTGATGATATTATGCATTGTAGATGATATGTTCAAACTCTTTGCAATTTTACACTGTCGAACTCCTTTCTGATATTGCTCCACTATTTGTCGGCGCAGAATTAGGGGGATTGGTGATCCTCTTCCCATCTTTACTTCTGAGAGCCGCTGCCACTCCAAGATGCTCTTTTTATACCCAGTCATGTTAATGACCTATTGCCAATTGACCTAATGAGTTGCAATTTGGTCCTCCAGCTGTTCCTTTTTTGTTCCTTTTAACTTTTCCAGCCTCTGATTGCCCCTGTCCCAACTTTTTTGAGATGTGTTGCTGTCATGAAATTTCAAAATGTCTCACTTTCGACATTTGATATGTTGTCTATGTTCTATTGTGAATACAATATCAGTTTTTGAGATTTGTAAATTATTGCATTCTGTTTTTATTTACAATTTGTACTTTGTCCCAACTTTTTTGGAATCGGGGTTGTATTGACAGTTTTTGGACCAAATGAGACAAAGCTAAAAGAAAATTTCTCATCGTTTCATTCGCCTTTGACCAAAACACAAATTACAAAAATCTACCTAATGATAAATCTGAGAAGGCTGAAAGTTTACATTAATGTTCTCTCATTATGCCTGTATAGATCTACTGACCAATGACATGCTGTGCAAACCTGCATATAAATTGGGTATGGAGTGTAACAGGAAACCAGGTTTCACTAACTCTGTTTACTTGGAGAACATTAAATGATGAGTGTTCTGTATCTTCCTTATGAATAAAGGAAAACATCTACGCTTCCTTGTGTGTGAGTGAGTGTGAGAACACAAACCGTGTTAATTTGTACTGAAGTGTACAGTCAGGGCCAAAATGAGACCAACGGTTTTTATTTTATTAGATAACTATCAAGCAAGAGGTGCCTGAGGACAAAGTATGGACAAGAACACGAGTCCGTGTGTAGCATGCTGTGGAAAAAAACTAAGCGAATGGTGTACGAACAAGACAATTCTTCATATCTTAGTTTTAAAAGCATTGTACCTCATAATAGTAATCAGAAGAATAAAATGTTCTGTTAGGATTTAATAGGATTTCTGCAGAAGTTCTGTATACTTAATTTGGGACTTGATCATATTGCAGTCAGCAAGGAAGGGGTCAGTGTTCACAATTAGTCTGAGATTAGAGCACAGCATTGCCCGCTATACGTCACTCTTGTGTTTAATATATTTGAAATATGTGTCTCCTTGGAGACATAAATTCAGTACAGCTTACTTGGTTGAGTCTTTCTTTAGTCACAACTAGGTTATGCATCTATATCTAAGATGACAAACAACTGTTGTGTAAATCCACAAATTTATATGTATGCACAAGAACATTTCCATGCATGTTAACATGTTTTAAAGGGACAGTTTAGAGTGAAGAGTGGATGACATCCTTTAATTATGCACATTTTGGACATACACCAGCTCAGACCAACAAGGAATCCATGCTGGTCTTGGCATTTTCATTTTTGTTAGCATGAAAACACACGCACAAAGAAAAGACCATATTCCCGTGCATATTTGAGCTTACAAGTTCATTCTAAAGAAAGGATTTAGATAAAACTGAATTGAAGCCCAGGTCCATTTTAATAACATTACAATTTCAATTCATTTTTACTAACATTAGCATTTTGGTTAAACTAATCCAAGTAAAGAAAATGGTTTATGACTCTTGGAAATGCTAATGCTGATGATTAAATCAAGCTGTTTGGGACAAACCAGCATGATGCCAAGCTTCTTATAACTTGGCTTAGATGATGTATTGTGGAAAAAGCGAACAGCGATTTAAAAATCGAAACTTGGATAATGTTTCCAATTTAAACGTTTAGTATTAAATTACGGCACAAAAAAAAAAGGTGTTTAGTTCCTCAAACTTCTTTTATAAAATAGTTTAACTAATTGCTCTTTTTTAACCAGGAGAATTAGCATCCTTACACAATGAATTCCAAGTTAATGTTTGCAAAAATATTTACATTATTCTTAGTGCATGTACACTTTTAGGACAGGAAAAAAGAACGAACAAAGTTAAATTAAATATTAAGACTTTCCTCTATACAGTTAAAATATAAAAACCGTGCATGGCCTGCACGTTGCTCTATGAAGATCACTGTGTGGCAGCGAGAACATTCCCCTCTAAACCCCTGCAAAAAAACATTTAGCAGACAGACAGAGTCAAGCTTATCGTCTGGACTTAACACTGTCCATGTAAAGTCGATTTTAAAAAAATAAAATAAAAGCCCACCAACAAACAGAAGTTTCCTTTTCCAGGTATAAAGCTTGGTTAGATCCCAGGTATTAAAGTTAGTGACACTTAAGTATTAAAACATTTGTTTTGTTGGTGTTTTGTTTGCTGTAAATGTTTTTGCAACTTGTATTTATATTTGTCATACATTCACTATCTCGAGATTCTCCAGTTAGTGTTCTCTCTCAGTTCACGGCTGAAGTGGGCTCTGCAGGCTTCTTTTCTTCCTCCTCCTCATCTTCAGAGAAGTCAAGCTTCAAGATATCCAGAGTTTGCCTCTTCAGTACTGACTCCTTTCGCCTACAGACAAAGTATAGGTTAATTAAAGGTGTTTGGGTTTTGGAAAGGCGTTGAATATATTAAAAGAAGAAATATTTTTCACTTCTAAAGGTTTTATTAATTTAAAAAAAAAAAAGCCATACGCTTAATACAGAAATGTTTAGCACCAAGGTTAAGGTTTGTACACATTTCTATTAAAAGCATATTTCATAAGATAGAAACACAGCTGTGAACAGGGGTGGGTGTTTATACATCGTGGTGGGAACCAAATGTCTCCACAATAATAGGACCATGACAGTTTTGACCTTTGTTGGAACATTTGGCTGGTCCTCAGGGCTACGTGTACACACAGTATTAATTATCTGCATCAGTAACCATGTAAAAATATATATGTACACGCATACGTGTGTGTGTGTGTGGGGGCTTTTTGGAGAAAATGCTTATTTATTTAAACCGTGTAGTTACAGGCACAACTTGGTGTCATTCTAACAGTAAACCATTTCCAATGGCCTAATGGTTAAAGAAGCAGCAGCTTTGGGACCAAAAGGTCACCAGTTCGATTCCCTGGACCAGCAGGAATGGCTTGAGCAAGGCACCTAACCCCCAACTGCTACTCCCCAGGCTGCTCTGGGTATGCTGTACATCACTCTGGATAAGAGCATCTGCTAAATGCCTTTAATATATTTATTAAATGTCTCTGTTGCATGTATTATATTACATTAAAAAGTGTGTGTTTGTACAGAACAACTCACTTCATCTGTAGCTGCAGGTCAAGCAGCTGTTTCTGTAATCGAGCACTGGACTCTCTCTCCTCTGCTAACTCTCGCTGTGTGTATCTGAACTGAGCCTCACGACGACTCGCCTCCTCTTCTACCTCATTCAGCTGCCTCTTCAGAGATCTCATTCTCTGCGTCATCTGCACACAATAAAAACGTCAGCTATGTAAAAATACTTCAAAATCAGAATATGATGCATGTTACTCGTGTTTAAAATAATCAGAACTTTGAAGTAAAGACCTCGCTTTATTAATTTTTTTAAAATCATTGGATAAGTGTGAGGACAGTTATCTTGACTAATTCAATCTCAGCTTGCAATTCATATCATAAACCCCACATGCACCACCTAGTGGTGAGAATGAATAAATTAAGCGTGCATAAAAAAAAAAAAAAAAAAGTGTACCAGATCTTTCTGCTCATTGCCGATCTTGTGCTCCTCCTCCACCTGCTCAGTCAGTTCATTAATTTTCCTCTCCAGCTTACTGATGGTGTTGTTCAGCACCACTTTACTTCTGCAGAGAAACATGGGTGTGTGCAACAGAGCTTAGATGTGCATGTGTGGCTAATGTATAACCATGCAAGAATGCGTGCATGTGCGCATGTGTTACCTCTCCTCCATTCTCAGCATATTCTCCAGTTCTTTAGCTCTGGTCTCTGCTTTAGTGATCACATGTTCCTGAACTCGGTTATTCTGCAGCTCCTCGATTTCACCACGTAGCTCTCGAACCTGAGAATGGAGTAATAATTAACACAATCTCACAAAAAAAAAAATTTTCAGATACCTAAAACAAGTTATTTATACATTTGATGCCTCAGAATCTAATAAATTAGACATCTTATAACTATACAACTCCATATCATGGTTTCTGATTACAGGTTCAGACCGACAAAGAGGTCATGTGATGAGGGCGTGGAACATGGCAGCATCCGTGTGAGGGTTCAATAACTGATTACTGAAGTAATAAGTGACTTGTAGTTCATCAGTACAATATTTACATCCAGGTTTCTCACCTCTTCAAAAATATATTTTTTTATAAAATGTGGTGCATCTACATGTCCTTATTTAAACGGAAATGGTGTATATTTCTATACCTGTCTCTCCAGGATCACTTTCTCACACTCCAGTTTATCATTAAGGTCCTTCTCGTGTATCAGTTTCACCTGCATCATTTCAAACTGCAACACAAAAACCCACCATATTCTATAATTAAATTAAATATTTATTTCTCTGGTTAAAAAAAAAAAAAAACACAATCTCTCCACAACAGTTTTGGGTCCAAAAGTTTCTTCTTTGGTCTTGCAATGGAGCTAAAAATTAAGGTGTTGCTCAAAATCTCAAGCACCCTTTGCTGCAGAACAAAAAGACCATGAGGTGAAATCGCATCTTATCAAATTCCTCAGCCTGGATAAGTTTGTTTAATGTGTTGATTTGTGTTGTACAGCATTGTGTGGATTAGGGGTTATGGGAGGAGTTGAAGCAGATCAAGCTCCACCCCCTGGATTTTAGTTCTGCAGCAACAACCATCTCCAAAATCTTACTACATGCACAAATCTTTATATACTTCCAGCTCCTTCAATTTAAAAAAAAAAAAAAAAAAAAGTCAGTATATTAAAAGAAAAGCTACATCCCCCCCCACACACTCCTTTTATATTTTAAAACCGTGAGGGCCTTGCTTAAAACAAAACACCACACAGCTTTAGTATAGAAAAGCTAATTATGCGTGTATTAACCTGTTCCATTGCTCTCTTGTGTTTGGTGATGAGTCTTTGCTCGTTCTCCTGCAGCTCTTCCACGTCAGTTTCCAGATCAATCACTTTTTCCTGAAAAACGCACAAACACATGGTTTCCACTGCTGCAGGATTTTAATGTTTGTCTATATGCCTGCTGATGAGGTGTTTTTCTATTAAATTAGTCATAGGTTAAACTAATTTCATTGCATATTAATATCGTTCCTTTATTCAAATCATTAACTCGATCAACTGGGAAAAGTTCAAGCACTTCAGTAACTTTCTGAAACCCTGCTGATAGGAGATATTTGTTTGGCAGGCTTGCAACTTGTTTTGGCTAGTTTCAGTCAAATCCTTGAAAAACTTATCTTTGCTCTCGCATCTACTCTGTTTTTCATAAGTTTTTCCTGATCAGTAATTTTCCATCACCTGTTGAAGCTACGCTAATCACACTCCACCAACTCCGCTTCCTGAAATTACATTTTCCAAATCATATCGCTACACCGCACTCTTGAATGGGTCATTCTCCTCAGAACGTGCAATCTCTTTTACTGAAGCTTCAGTTCAGTTAGTAGAAATATTTTGCCCTAGTGTATATGTCTCATTATTCACAGGACATGTGAACATCTAAACATGTCATTAGCAGTGCTCAGTAATTTATGTACGCATGTCTTCCCACAGATGTTTCAAAAGTGACCGTAGGTAACTTTGGGTCATTCCTGTTACTGGACATGAGCAGGATACAACATAGCAAAAAGCACACCAATATTCTAAAACATATCATAAATACATTTGTTTTTGGTCCCCTTCAACAGATTTAAAGACTAACTCAAGTGATTTTAACACTATACTGCAAATTGCTGAGTTAACTACGCCCCAATACCAGTTTTGCACAAAAATGAAAGTGAAGTATTAGCCCTGTATGGTTGGACTATGGACAATCTGAAAAAACATTACAGGATAAAAGGCCTTAGCCTGATGGCTGATTCTGTTCAGGTGATGATAGTTGACAGTTACGACAGACTCGGTGAGAGGGTTAAAACCAAGCGGTAACAGGGATGACAACTTGGTAACAGGAATGACATAATTACATTATTTAGCAATGCTTCTCAGTGAATGACAGACAAGTCATAATTTGGGATAATACTTACAAATCTAAAATAACATTTTTATTACTAGCCAGACCACATGGATCATGACAGGCAGACCTAGGCCCAACTTGGCTTTAAAAAAAAAAAAAAAAAAAAAAAAAATTGTATTTTATTTAATTTTTGGCCTTTACCTCTCTAGCATGTCTGGTAGCAAGTCCAAGAAACATTAACTCATAAAAAGTATGGCCTTACAGATGATACAATCGATAAACACCCATTTATGTCATTCCTGTTACCCTAGTGTCATTCCTGTTACCCAGAGCAGGGTAACAGGAATGACAATTTGCCCATATCCCCTGCTACACTGCACTACAAGACATGCATGCATCCTTGGTCACTTGCTTCCTCGAGCGGGCACTTCCATAATGTACTTTATTTATTTACCACCACATTTTCTATTGTCTCTGAAGTTCTGGGCATAACAGTAATGACTGCTAATTGATATAACCATCAAAAAAAACCCAGAAAACTTACCTTTCTCAAGCTTTATCCTTCAAATGCTCCCTCCATTGAACTTTCAAGGTCAACTATGAATGTGGACCTCCTATTGGCATGTTATAGAACCAACCTAACCATAGGAGTTTAGTGAGCTGGTAACAGGAATGACACTGGAATTGAGGGACAGGGCAAAATTTACCCCCCCAAAGTAAGAAATTCGTTCTAATTAACACTTAACTGACTACATATTATCTGAAATGAAGTACATTAGATAAATGATAGTGTTTGGATTAACTTTATGCGCTTTTCAATTTAAAAATCCTAAGATTTTTGACAGGAGCCAAGACTGGGGACAGCCAAAATAGGCTGGTGAGACTACTCTGATGAGGGGATTTAAAAAAATTTTCAATCTGGGTCCGAGAACTAACACTTATCAAGGGAGAATTTCATAATTGTCTTTATTTTCACACACACACATTTATTAGGAAATCTCTTCATTTAATAAAAAAAACAAACAAACAGCTGGGACACAAACTGCACGTTCTGAGGAGAATGACCCGAATATGGATAATGCGCTCATGTTTGTCCTTCAATAAACCGAGAAACATCTCTGAACAGCTGTGTCAGAGATAGTCACTCCTGGATCTGTAAGGCAGAATCTCCTCGGCAACAGAGGACTTGTATTTCTAGATCACTCATATTTTATCAATTCAACTTTCTTTAGTACAGACAAATCACAACCTGTCACCTGTATATACATAAAGGATGATAATTATTACACCTGTCTTAAGAATCTCATGAAAGTGTGCGTGTTTTACCTGCGTTACTTTGAGCTGTTTGCTCAGATCGTCTCTGGTCTGTGTGAGTGTGTTCAGCTCCATCTGTAAATCCTCCACTGCTCTCTCAGCCTGTTTACACTGAAGCTGAATTCTCTCCCTCAGTTGGATCTCATCCTCTAGAGACTGCTCCTTATCCATCAGCTTATCTGAGACCTGCACACACAAATTCAGACATTTTATTTCCTTCAAGTGAGGTACTGTATATTCGCTATGCTCCATTTTGTTTAATTAACAAACCTACTGCTGCTTTTCCCCCCAGTTGTAATTTATTTTTAAAATGTGGCTTTACACACTGTCCAGTTAGAGCTTCCTAGAAATTCCATGTGCGGTTTTAGTTGGAAAAACCATCAATACCACAATTCTCACATTATGCGAGTATGTTACTTTTTTTTAATAAAAAAAGTTGTAAGTTATGGTGATTATCACTGATTGACCTTTTATGTCAGTTGTAGAATTTCAGTTTATGCTGAACTTTCCTCAGTGCTACTTGCTACAAAGTACAAATGTAGTGTGAAAATAAAAAAATCTCTCTCTTCAGGCAGTGCGTGTATATATCCACCTCTCCCTGTAGGCGGCTGATGATCTGCTGCAAGCGCATAATCTCCTGCTCTTTCTCCAGTACACACTCCTCCAGCTCCTCCACTCTCAGCTGTGTGTCTACTCGGAGTTTCTGCTGTAGACTCAACTCGGCACTTGACTGAGATGCCTGCTGTAGAACCTCTGCCAGCTAACACACACACAGGAAAAATTGGCAACTGTGTACAGGTTGAAGCTAATTGCATTAATATCTATACCTGAAATCTTCCTGTTTTTCCTCTCTATCACACACATCATATACTGTGCAATACATTTGGGTATATGTGCATGCGTAACATACATATTTGTGAGTTTGTGCAGTTATGGGCAGGGCTTTGAACCGGTTCAAGGAACGAAAACCGGGAACTTTTTCTATTTCACATGGAACAGAAATGAAACCAGAAACTTTATTATTTTTTATGTTCTGGAACAGAAACGCTTATTAAAAATAATGGTAACCGGTTAATACCGGTTTTTATTTCGTTCCTCAAAGTTTCCGTAGCCTACAAATAAAAAAGTCATTCTTCTCCTGCGCAAGTTTCTATGACCCGCTGGGGTTCACTTCCTGTGTGACGTTCACTGACTGAATGGAGAGAGCGGGAGGGTGGACTACTATCACGTCTCCACATCTTAAATAAGAGGTACAGTAAATATTGCAGTCTATCGTTATTCAAAAACGTCAATTTCAAACACAATATCAATATATTTGTCCACGTTAATGAGAGGCTCGCGAACATTAAATGACGTTAACCTCTGTTAGCCTATCAATGCATAGGGCCTGACTAGCCTTTGGTAACACACTAAACGAATTCTTTTTCATTTTTGGCACTTTTTCTGTTTGTGTAGATGGGAAGACATACTGAGAATCCAAATCGCCAACATTTGAAATAATAATTGTTTTGAATTATTTCTTGTCTTATTTAATGAAGGTTGTAATAGAATTAGCCTACATTTGGCTTAAGCTGGATGAGACAGAGACATCATTTTATAGCCATTTGTTAAACAGCTGACAGGGAACGTAATTAACCGTTCCGGGAACGAAATTTTTTTGTTCTAACCGGTTCGGGAACGTCTATTTAATGGTGGAACCCAAAACCGGAAACGTTAAAATTCCGTTTCTGTTCGGAACGAACCAATAGGAAAAAAATTCTGGTTCAAAGCCCTGCTTATGGGAGCGCTTAGGGTGCTGTAGCGCTCCCAACTGTCAGGGGTTTCCAACTGCAACAGCAACTAATTTGAATAGTCGTCACTTGTGGTTTCTTTACACTTATTCAGTTTATTATATCTAAACTACAGCACCCCAACTCATGCATCCCTTTCTTATATACGTGTGTGTGTGTGTGTGTGTGTGTGTGTGTGTGTGTGTGTGCGCGCGCACGCATGCACCTCAGACTCCAGTCTATCTACAGTGCTGTTGAGCTCCACTGCTTTCTTTCCCTTGGTTTCTCTTTCAATCTCCATCTCCTCCAGATTCCTCTCAGCCAGCCACAGTTTCTCAGACAGCTCCTGTGCATGCTGGGTCTGCTTCTCCAGAGCCTCCTGTACACACACAAAACAGTCCACACAATCAATAGTTAAAATGTACTCCCAAACAAACCCCAGTGGAAACAGTGCAACAAGTTCAATAAAAATATATTAAAAAAAAAAAAAACACACAAAAAAAAAAAAAAAAAAACACACCTGTACAGAAAACTAGTAAAGCATGTCAAAATGCTGAATCAAAATCAACTGGTTAGATATTATAAGACACACGCACACACCTCTGCATCTTGTATCCTGTTTTTGAGTGACTGTTGCAGGAAATTAAAGGCATATTCCTGAGTGTTTGCTTCCACCATGACCTCTCGTGCCTCTTTCAGTTCCACCTACAAAACACACACACGTGAGCCATGTGACCGTGTATCTGGGTACACAAGTACTGTACAGTTCCTTGACTATGCATGCGTGTGTGCACCCATGTGTTCAGCTGAGTACAATACCAGCTGGTTTACTTTTCTTCTACTTATTAAAAAAATAAATAAAATCAACATTTGGGAAAATCGACACCTGTGTGTTAGGTGCATAGATTATCATCTGAATAAAATTTCAATTAAAAAAAATTCTCATGAATACACAGCATATGGTGATGAACAGGACGTTCAGATATAATTCATGAGGATAGCTCAAAGTGAGAAAAAGGTGCATTTCCTTACATCGACCTGCTTGAAACGCTCCACCATCACATTGTTGTCGCTTTCAAGTTCAACAAGCCTATCTCTCATCTTCTTCAGTTCTGTCTGGAGCTGTGTGTTCATACGCAGCAGATCCTCGTTATTTACCAGCAAGTTTCGCATCTCAAAACGAATCTGGGTCCTCTCCTTCTCCAGCTCAATGCTCTCCGCCTCCAGAAACTGGTTTCTCTGGAAGGAAGAGAAAAATAACAGCTTGAAATAAAATCCGAGCATCCGGTTCTGCAGTCTGAGAGCACATAAAGGTTTCTTTTTTCTCTTGATGAAACATTAGCGACTGCAACTGATCAGGCCTGAGTTTCCCAAAAGCATCGCAGCACAAAGATCATTAAATGGTAGAGACAGCAGTACAATGAATGCTCTCTCTCCTAGTCAAGATGCTCTTGGGAAACCCACCCCAGCACAGTTATCCTGCAAGACAACAGAGAGTACGCTTAAACAGTTACCACTTAATTATTACAATTAAAATGTTATTACTTTACACAATTAGTTGTGGTGTTATTGTTGTTGAGAGACATCAGTTATGATGGCCTGAGTCAGGTTTCTTTTCTGAAAAATGCCCTTTTTGTAAAGTGTAAATCTTGTCCCTTGACTTACTCTCTGACAGTCCTCCAGCTGTCTGGTCAGCTCTTCAATGTAATCCCGCTTGCCAGGCAGACTGTTCCTCAGCAAGAATTGTGATGGAGGGCCTTGTTGCTGAGAAACATCAAACATTACCAACTAGTTGTGAATTTGGGTAAATCACAAAACACTGCTCAAAGAGGAAAAAGTATAAATATTTAATGGAATTCAAATTCAATTCCACCAACATTGGATTTTGCTATTGAAGTGCTACAGAAAGTGATCGTAAAAATAAAATTTAAAAATGGAGTAAATTTAAGAATGAATAAAAGGATCATGTAAACAGGACTGAATAGCACATCAATAATATTTTAATTAAAAAAAACCTTTCAATTGTAACTAAAAATTTTACTTCAATGCAACAATCAAAAAAATTATATATTTCTTTTAGAGGTCACGTTTAAATTTTAAGTGACAAGTTTTTCGGAATAGTTTTTCAACAATGCCATGATGCGCTAATTCGGGTACAAATCTTAAAGAATTTCTACACTGGTTGTATTTTACTGAAATATTTAATTTCATTCACATATTCCCAGTGAAATGTTTTAATGTAGGTGCTATTATTTCTGTACTGTTTGTTACAGAGGATATTGATCATGTAATAACAAAGCAAAGGCTCTTACCACTTGTCTCCGGTTGAGGCTGTCGTAGGCAGTGTATCGTGCACGGGGAGCGTTAGTGTTCACAGGACTTGAGCTTCGGTTTAAAGTGAATAAATTCATCTCGGATGTTGTTGGAGACCTCCTCTCTGGCATCTAACACACAAATCTCCATTTACTTTTGCATTATGCACTCACTGTTATTATCCATGTTTAATAATTTATGAATTATCACCATGGGACTATATATTAATCTCAAAATTTAAACACACGCTTGTCAAACACAAGGGTTCTTTTTAACCATCATTCTTCCCTATAATATAGGATGGGTGAACAGGAATTTGATTTCATATTAGGTAAATGTTTTCCAAATAATCCATTGTTGAATGTGTGTTGAAAATAAATTGTATTTAGAATGCAAACAACAAATTACAGCACTGTGTGCATTTACAAATGTGCCTGTGGTGGAAGTAAATATGAACATATATTAATTACAACAATGACAACTAAAAACATAAGCACACCTTGTATTCAGACATTCGATTTACAGGGCTGTAGTCCAGTGAGATGGTTGAGTAGGGGCTGTTAAATACTCTGGGAGGCGCCTCAGCACTGCCAGTCTGTGAGAGGGGACAAAAAACAAACCACTTTCTACCACTGTGGCGGGAAGCAAAAAAGAACCGGCCTCATCACAGCCCACTGCATTTGTGGGTGGTTGTTTTGCAATGAATACTTACAAAATAGCAAGTTAACAGTGACAAAGTAGAAATAGGAATAAATGACATTAATATAAAGTGAACAACAACAGGTTTCACAGAGTGCATGATGCATCCTCAACCAGCTCATTTTGTTAAATAAAGATTTAAAAGACGGGCATTTTATTTTACATTTTTACAACAGAAAAAGATGACTCACATTTTCAGAAGCACCCTGCATGCTAACTAAGGCCCTGTCCACACGGCAACGGATTCAGGTGAATCTGATAAAATTGCTTATCATTTCGGCCTGGCGTCCACACGGCACCGGCGTTTTGGGTGCCCCACACCGATATTTTTTGAGAACGGGTTCCAGAGTGGAAAAATCTGGCAACGGCGCCGTTGCGAAGTCGTCTGGATGAGTAGAACGGATTTGTTTATGATGACGTCACAACCACATGACTAGAACAAGCAGCACTCTCGCTGTTTTGTATGAACCACTGCATTGCATTCACTTTTGTATACAGCTTTTCTTTTAAATAAACAAGTAACTGAACCATTTCTTGAATTTCTTTTTTTTTATTGGATAAGACTGCTTTTCAAGGTGTTCTCACACAATATAAAAAGTTAAATTATATAAAAATGCTTTTCAAAATGTTCACACACAATAAGAAAATTAAGTTATATAAAACTATGCACACTAATAAAACTAATTTGTACACACAGAAGGCACGATTTCCTCGCGTAGTCGCAGCCATCTTCTTCTTGTTGTTGTGTGCTTGTTCCTGTGAGTGCTTCACGCCGGGTAGAAGAAGGGGTTTGTGTGCATGCATCCTACTTCTTCTATTGTTCTGGTGTCTCCGATGGGACCGTCTTACAGCGCACGTAGAGGTGTGGCATGTGTATTGCATCGTTTTCAGCAAGCGTTGCGTTGCCATATGTACCTGATATTTTACTGATCCGTTGCCCATGTGGACGTGATATTTTTTTTAATAAAATCTCATTGCCGTTGTCGTGTGGATGTAGCCTAATATAAGAATCACACTTAAAGGTTTTACTCAACACAGCTTCTCTCACCTTGTAGGGGCTGCTGTCCAAGTCTCTCACAGCCAGTGACTCCATTGATTTCCATGGAGACAAATTAGATTTGGAAAGAGTTCCATTGGCCCTGGGGCTGGTATCGGTGGGTCCACCTGGTCCGCTACCATCGTTTCTGATTGGACCAGACCCGAGAAACATCTGGTACTTTGGGCTTGGCAACGCTTTAGGGGTCAGTGGCTCCTCCTCAGATCCAGGGCTGATTGGTTCATTCTCTTGTTCCAACTGAAATTCCAACAGAGAGATGCATCATTGGAGGTGTGTTAGTTTATTAGGATTTATATGCACTAGTGTGTTCGAGAGCTTGTGCGTGCGTGCACACACTGGGAAAAAAACAAAAAAATATACAAGCTTGTGCAGGCACTGAGAAAGCAAACCAATTCCAGAAGCATACACTCATGTGCAAATAAAGCCATGTGGGAAGCACTGGTGACAAGTTTTTAGACAAGTTGTAGCATATAGTGAGATTAAAACAAGCAAATTAGCTCAAGAGCCCATGAAGTAATCAAGCTCCATCGGAATTAAAACAAAACACAAGTCCCGAAGGAGACATAAAAGACATGTACGTACCCATGCAGTGAAAAACATACAGGCTTGTCAATACAATCTGTGCGATAAATAACGAACATTTGATTGAAAACAAACACTCCTGGCACAAGAAGGTTAGTGGTGAGGTGATAAGCGGTGCAAATGCATTCACACGCAGGTGACGTTGACGACGAGTGTACAGGTCATGCATGTGACCCATAGCGTGAAATAATGCAGGTCTTGCATGCGGCGTGAACACAAATTGTCCGGTCGAGTACTGCAAACTGCACACACACTTACCTGGCCAGAGTCCGAGTGTACATTAGGACCATTAGAAACATTCTTTGACTTTCCAGATGGCGGCGTTACTGTTACAGCAGGAATCTCGCTTTCTTTTGCATTTCCAGTTCCATCATTTTGTTGTTGCGATGGAGAAACATTAGGCGTAATCTGATCACTGCTTTCAGAAACAGAGAACTTGTGGATGAGGTTTTTCACACTTCCTGATCGTGAGAGACTAGTCACTTTCGTCAACGATGCCTTCATGTTAGCTCTCGAGTTCTTCTTCTTGTCCTCCAGGTTATTGGTCGTTATGGCGACATGTCCATTTGATAGTATGGCAGTGTTTGTCAAGCTACACATGTCTGTTTCCTGAGAAACACACCAATCTACATTTCAAGATGGATTCAAGACTGATTGCCTCAATGTTTTCATTAAAACAAATATAGTAAATTAAGATATAGTTTTATGAAAAATATGTAAATTATTGCATCACTTGGCTTACTGAACTTTCATGAAAAGCACAAACAAATCCCTGAAGCAGGATGCCTGGAAACTAACTTAAAAAATAAAATTAACACGAGTGGCTTTGTTAGGAATTTCTCTGCCTGTCTGCACGTGGTATAAAATGTCACAGTTGTCAGATCGACTCCTGATGCCAATGAAGGGCCACAAACAGATGCACCAAGCATGAGGAATAAAAGAAAAAGAAAGCTCAGGTGACATTTGTCTGCACCTGAGGCTTTACATGGAACATTTTATTTAAAAGTTTCCACCTGTGTGACAGCTGAGATATTGATTTGCAATGGTGTCAGTCCTACTTTTCTCTTCATTTTTGCACCCATTCTTTAAACCGTAAAAAGAAAAAAAAAAAGTCTGTTTTCAATTCCCACCCTTGTCACTTTAACTACAATGCTATTACAATATCACCTTGTCACATTAACTACAATGTCACTCTAATCATATTGTCATTTTATTTATTTGCCATATTTTATCTGCTGCCTTTTTTTTTGCCCACCCATTTTTGTGATTTTATTCTTTGTGATTTTATTTTCTTGCTCTTTTAATGTACCGCTCTTTGCCCTTCTAATTGCCCTTCGGGGATAAATAAAGGTTTGTCCAAGTCTAAGTCTTGTGTCAGTGAATAATCTCACCTGGAGACATATTGTTGACTTGTACCCAAGAACAGCTGTGAAAATCATCAGGACTTTTGTTCACAATATAATGCACATTATTTCAAGCACACTTAGTAATGACTTATAATCGCACGATCCAAAGTCACCCAGAAGGTGATGGGTTTCCTTTTCAGTCTGGTTTCTTCATGCCGTCTCAGGAAGTTTTCCTCGACACTGTTGCATCTCGCTTGCTCATTAGGTATCTAAATCTACATCCAGATTTTTTTTAAAGCTACTTTGTGCCAATGTCTTTTGTTAAAAGCACTGCACCCCCCCAAAAAAAAAAGGAATTGAACTGACAGCAATAACTAAGCTGTGGTTATGAACTGATATGTTATACTGATCCGACATCCTCACAGTAACCAAGTCTGCACTATGCAAGCTGTTGCCAAGTTTGGTGTCAAAACACCAAATGTGCAACAACGTCATGCTTTAAGACAAGTTAACATGTCAACATGACACACACACACACACAAAAAAAAACAACACACACAAAAAAGTGGATTGGCACAGAAATATCAAATTAGAAAGGGAGCTGTGAGATGTCAGAAGTTTGAAGAAACACACCGGTACCACAGAGAAATGGATGTTAAGGTAAACTGACAGCCTACACACACACGTATCAGAAAATTAGTTAAGCACTGTTGAACTCTACTCCATCCAGACCGGATATGTTTATTCACCGTATGCCTTCGCCACTATATTCACTGTACGCCTTTGGCTTGGAAAAGCTGCCAGATGAATCATATGGAAGGATGAACTTAATGTGCTGTTCTGCCAAATGTAATTGCATTATCACATAGTACAGTATTCCATGTTAAGGGATTAGACAGATAGAAAAACAAAAAGGTCTAATTATATAATGGCACATGCATCTCACTCAAAATCTCTCTCTCCCTCCCTCCTTCAAAACAACTTTACACACAGATGGTACGTCATGTAACAAAAAAAAAAAAAAAAAACCTCAGTTACATATCAAATTTTTTTGACCCTCTAAAGCCATAAAAAAAGTGACATCTGGTGACCATAAATGTGTCAAAAATGGGTGAAGACATCCAATCACTAAAAAGCTCTTAATATTCATAAATACACAAAAGATAAATTTGCTAATCCAGGATCTCCAAATTGGCTAGTGTCCAGTGTGTTCCACGGATGAAGAGTTCAGCGTAATCCAGACACTCGCACAGCTTCCTTCCCCAAGGGAAAGCTCAGTGAATCTGTGGAACAGGCTCTAGACTGTTCCCCGAGGGCCAGCTTCAGTGCTAATCGTTTAGTGTACAGGGATAATGGTTTAATCTACACTTTAATGTGATTAATTTTCTTCTAAAATACGATCTCACAATAATGACAAGCATGTTATCCTTTATCCCTAGGCTTCAAATAATAAAAATACTTAAAGTTTTATACAATTTAAAAAAAAAAAAAAAAAAAAAGAATATCCTGAGTGGTAGCTTCTCTGTGCTTCTGTTAGTGGGCTAATCCTTGCACCAAACCTGACTTTCATATCTGAATGAGACGAGGTCACTGATTTAGAGGCTGTGTGCGCGCGATTACCCAAAATGCACCTCTCCCTGGGCTGCTCTGCTGGCTAAAGGCCTTCAGCTTGTTGAGCTGAAGAGTCCCAATGAGGGGAAAAAGGGCATTACAGTACATCTGTCTCATTCCCACGGCAACCACACACATGCGCAACACACTCACATCGAGGATGGGGCAATCAGCTGAAACGCTGTGCGAGTGTGTGTGTGTGTGTGTGTGTGTTGTGTGTTCCTTAGGGGCCTACATAGCGACATATGGTGCTGAATTCGATGTGTCCTGACCTAAATTACTGCGATTCTGTGCACCAATTTCACATAGCGTGTTGCATGTAGTGTGGAATTTGCCATCCATTCACCCTTGTCCTACCCAAAACAAAAAAAGGTACAGAAATCTGCAGTTAAATTCCAAATCCACTTGTATTAGTGTTTTTTTTTTTTAAACAAAAGCAGACTCCTCAGATAATCTTCCCTATAATAAAATAAATGTGATTTACAGCAGCGTGTTATTTCCACTGTGCAAAAAGCGTACGCTATCGAACATGAGTTTTGTTAGGCGAGTTCATGCACAAAGGCAATTAATTATGTAGGGTGGTGAATGAAACGCGTCTCTGGCTGTCCACACTTAGCACCCATGTCCATTTTCTGTCTCACTAGCAATAGCTTCCTCAAAACGGATTTCATTTTCAAACGTTTCAAAAACGTCCCTTGGCACTTTCAAGGAAGACGGTCTGACGTATTTGAAAGTATTGAAGAAATGCTGATGAAAAGATGGATATTCCGAGTTATCGTACCTTCAACAGTTAAACCACCTGTGAAAAATGAAATACTTCAACAGAAGTACGTACATTTATTCTAAGGTTTTTAAAAACCCTTATAAAAATTAACAATTAACAAAACACACACCACAACAATTGGCACTCAGAAATTCCTAGGAATAAACTAACAATCATTCCGATTTATATTTTACTTTTGGGCGTCCACCTGAGTGTCTAGGAACTCGTATGATGGCATCCATGACTTCCTGTTTCACTCGGGTATAAATCCCTTAGTTACTCAACACCACGGGGAAAATTTCCACCAAGAATCACGGTTAGAGATCTGCAGAAGATGGCAGCACTTTGAGGGCATGACACCTCCAAATCTACACCTAGATACCACCTCAATGCCAAACTACTTGGAAACCTTTATTTTTCATCCAAATACAGTACCAGGAGTTCACTAGATGTTTCTTCAACTTGGATTCCCCTTGGCTGTGTGGTGGTGAGATTATAATGATTTTGTTACAAAACAATCATTTTTGGCACATATGAAATGTTAATTACCATTTTAGTGTCTGGATCACGCTTTCCTGGCATCCCGTTACTCAGTTTTTCGGTCAGGTGGTCAAGTTTAGTGCTTTCCTCTCTGTATCGCTGGATGTTTTCCCCGAGCATGCTCAGCAGGGCGACGAGAGCCTGCTCACGAAACTGAAGCTGCTCTGCGTGGACCGCTTCACCCACAAAACACTTCTGGAGGTCACGCTTGCTCCCAGAAAAGCACTGTTAAGACAGAAAGAAAGAACAGGAGAATATTAATTAACTATGTAAAATTTATACAGCATGATTGTCAAATCCGGGTGCAATATCAAGAACTGTTTTTAAATGCAGGTCACACTTAATTTTTTTTGAACAAGTACGCATCATAAAGTGATATTACACATAAGCAGGTAATTTTCAATAAAAAAATAAAAAATTATAATTGTAAACCCTTTGTGAGTACTTTTATAATGTTCTATTTAAGATTTGGTTTATACCAAATGTTTGGAGTCACTTGAGATGTGACTGTGGCTAATGGTGACTGTGGCTTAAATAAATAAAATAAAAACCACTGCAGAAGTTATGGCATGTACCATATATACTACACAGGCTTTAATCTGGCTGACCGTTACATGAATCCCCGGTAGTCTAAAAAATAAAAACAGCCAGATGATCAGTGACCCAAAAGAGTGGATAAATAAATAAAAAGGAATCTGAAACATTTAGAACAAAACTATGATAAATGTTCCTTGTCATTTTATTTGCTTTATAATAGGACCAAAAAATTTATACACATATATATTAGTGTTGTATAAATGCACTAAAAACAGTCCTTGGTACCTGTGGAGAGTGTCAGAATGGGTGAGGGTGTTTGTTCCTTTCGCTTTTGTGCACACTAACAGATCAAGTGTGTTTGCGAGAAAGCAGCAGAATATAAAGAGCAGGAGAAGGAAAGGAGCTGGGCTTTAATCTGATAAGTACTGTAGTGTATTTTACTCACAGTGCTGATCCCTGACGTTACGTTCCTCTGCAAATATTCAGCGTCAGTCTGTAGACTCTCTGAACCTGCTCTCTCACAATTCAGGACCTTTTTCTGCAGTCGCACCGACGTCAATCTAATACACACACACACACGTGAAAATTAGATAGAAGATTAGTGTTCACAGATTAAACTCTATTTTCCTTCCCAGACGTTCTTTCACATAACTCTTTGCACTGTTGCTGTATGAGAAGACTGTAATTCTTATAAATATAATAGAAATTTTTGTAAGGTTCAGCTCAGTGAGAGGAGGTCATGGTCACTTTAAGAAGTCATTAAATCAGATTCTGGTGAGGAAATGTTCACAGCTCATGATTATAGTTCACATAGTGCCTCCACTAGAGGGAGATACACACTCATAAAACACGAGCAGGGCTGGATATTAAAATACATAAGTATCTCTGCAGTAAGAGCTCGCTCTCTCTCTCAAGACAGGAATATAGAAGAATGAAGCAAAGCATGAAAACATTCACTCCCACACAACAAATTTGAGCAGTATAGAAAAAGTAGAAAGTTGAATGATAAATGTTCACCATTGTAATTAATAAATAAATAAATAAATAAAACCTCCACTTTCCCATGCTGCCCTTTATACAGAGTTTAACAGGTATTTCTGGTGAGCTTACACAGCTGTATTTCAACACATGTATGACTCTCTCTCTCTCTCTCATATTTCCTAAGCATAATTACCACACTTGCTTTCTCACACTCACCCATATTGCCATAGTTTCTCTCTCCATGGAGGAATGTTGTCATTGTACAGGCGCATGACAATTGTGCAACAGCATGCAGAGCCCTCTCGACAAATTACTGAAACTTTCAGTTTATGCATTTCTTATTTTAGGTATTTTACCTGTACGTTCAGTCATTAAAACGGTCTTTTTATTTAAAAAAGGGGGAAACCGTGAAAGAAAATTAAATTAACATGAAAGAGGGGAAAAAAAACAACCCCAAAAAAACCTGGGAGACGCCAACAGACATCAGAAGCTAAATACCCCTCTGCATTCAAGAAGAGGTTCAACAATTTTCTGAGAGAGGAGATCAGTGAGAAAGAAAAAAAGACAGACAAAATTGTTATACAAATTATTTAATTCTGCATATGCGAGTTAAACAGAGTCAAAAAATTGTATTCTGTTTTTGATGAATGGCGTAAACTTTGTGCCATTTACATTTCTGTACCAATCCCCTCGCCCCAGCAAACCCATGTCCCAAGGCCCCCCCAACACACACGAAAGTTTCATGCTAATGAAGCAAAATATGTGGATTTTGCTGATTTTGCAAGGATAGTGTGTCCACTAAAGGACACACAGGGAATGATATCAGCAAGACTTCAGAAAGTTGTGTCTTTTTTTCTAAAGCACAAGAGTACGTTTTTGTCTAGAAGCAGGGCAAAGTCAAGGGCAAGACAGACAATAACATAAAACCGCCAAAGCCAAAAACCAAAGCACGACACGGAGGACACACACACACACACACACGACCTCATCTTTGACCTGAAACAGCATTTTTAAAATACTGAGACATTTACATTTCCTTTGCCAGCTGTCTATACCTCCTGTTTAAGTAATACAATCATTTTACAAAACCTGGATTAAATATTTACTTTCACGAACTCATTTTCTTTCCTCTGAAGGATTTGCAATTTAACAAAAAGGCACAATACATGCATTTAAAGGTGAACTCTTCCAGTTACAAGAAAAAAAAAAAACAAAAACAAAACAAAACCCATACCGAGACGGATTTCAAAAGAAATCAAGGTCACCTGCCATCAGGTAAAAATAATCACTGCATTATTCAAGTCACAAAAAAGTGTTGTCAAGTCTTAACCTGCATCCATTTGGTCATAAACTACAGACTAATACAGGTCTCAAATGGCATCCTTTGAAATCCCCAAATCATTTTCCACATTACAACACCAAACTGAAGCCTGCGGTGTTGTATGAGCTAGTACTTGGCAAGGCTACAGTGTTTAAAACAACCCTGGATTTAACAGGTAAAATGTGGCACACCCTTTCGTTTATCAGTGGATTACCAAGATGTGCTTGAACGTGCCCTCTCATCTGGTAGGAATCTGGAAAAGTCCCAAGTTGAAAAACAGCTCCATCTTCCAGTTAGCGCACTCTATACACATGAAGGTACTGGAACAGCAAGGTCAATTCTTCTGTTTTTACTCTACACTGAAGGCATTTTGGTTTGAAATCAAAAGATGAACATGACAAGAGATCAGAATTTATTTCCCTGATGTTTACATCTAGATGTGTGAAACAACTTCGAACACGCCACCTTTGACGGCAGACCACCCAATCTTTAGGTGAGCAAAAAGTATAGGATCAGAATGTTAACGTAAACTAACCTTACACTTGATTGCATATTCCTTGCTTGCGATAAATGCATCAAGTTGGCAACCCAATGACTTCATCAAACTTTTGCATTCTGCTCCTGTGATGATTTTCCAGGCTTGTACTGCAGTTGTTTGTTGTCTGCAGTCTGCTCTTCAGGACGTGAAATGCATGCTCAGTTAGGTTCAGGTCTGGTGGTTGACTTGGCCAAACTAAAAACAAAACATTCACTCCCCCCTCCAATGTTACGTTGGCAATGTTCTTTCACCGTCTTGCTACACGATTAAACTCCTCCCAATTACACTGGATGCATTTCTCTATAAAATTGGCAGACAAGGTTTCTGTAGACTTTTGAATTCATTCTACTGCTACCATTGGTAGTTACATAATCAATAACGATTAGTGAGTCTGTTCCAGAAGCAGCCATGTAAGCCCAAGCCATGACACTACTTCCACTATGCTTGACCAATGAGCCTGTATGCTTAGATCCTTTCTTTCTCCACACTTTGGCCTTTCCATCACTTTGATGGAGGTTATTCTTGGTTCCAGAATTTTTGTGGCTCATCTCTGGATTTCTTTGCAAATTCCAATTGGATTCTTACAGCTGATGAGATGAGGTTTGCATCTTGTGGTATGGTCTCTATATTTCTGTTCTCGAAGTCTTCTTCGAACAGTGGATTGTGAAACGTTCACCCTTGCCCTGTAGAGGTAGTTAGTGAAGTCACGGACTTGTCAGGGTTGTTAGGTTTTTCTTCACAGCTCTCACAAATGTTTGTCATCAACTGCTGTTCCTGTTAGAAACCACTGGTGTACTTTCTTTTTCAGGACATTCCAAATTGTTGTATTGGCTATGCTCAATGGCGCTGATCAATTTACTCTTTTCTCAGCTTCAAAATGGCTTACTTTCCTCTTATATGTGCTTTTTACATGGGCAGCAG
The DNA here is from genome assembly GCF_027579695.1 of Neoarius graeffei. Lineage (NCBI taxonomy): Eukaryota > Metazoa > Chordata > Actinopteri > Siluriformes > Ariidae > Neoarius > Neoarius graeffei. Next base: position 15,699,642 of record NC_083580.1, read on the forward strand.
GAACAAGTTGCACCTACTTTCCTTCGTGTTTATACGCTCACTCTACTTGTCTCACCTCTGGTTTGCCACACAAAAAAACACGTACAAAAAAAAAAAAAAAAAAAAACACGCACGTGTAAATCAGTGATCAGAAGCTTATTTTTAACTTGCTTCATTGTCCTCTCACTGCTCATTTCTGTTTAAACGCTCAGTTATTTGGCAGTAAATCCAACTTTCACTTTCAGAAAACAGATTCACTCTGTTCACGGAATAAATCGACTCAGAGTCTGTCCTTTCAGATGAACTTTAAATTGAAAAAGCAAACAATGATCTGCATCTCCCCAACTGGATGAGGGTAAGAACTACTTTAGTCCAGTTATCACGGCAATTGGCTTAGGAATCGCTTGACTCCATTGCTTAAAGGCAAAGAAGTTTGACAAGGAAAAGCACTGGAGAAGAACGGACCATTGAATTTGCCGCAAAGTGGTCTTGTCTGGATGATGAATGACCCGGATGAATGCTACCGGACATGTGTAAGCCCTCCTATACTTGCCACCAATTGTGTTTAGATGGCGAGCGGGCACAAGTTGCACTCGGAACAAGACGTGCCAGAACAAGCTACACCACTTCAAGATAGAGAGAGTTGTGCCCACCGATGCCAAATTGTTCCAGAACAAATCGTGTTTAGACGGGCAATTGCGCTGGGGCAACATGTTCCAACCCGTGTGCCCATGCAAGTCAGCTATAGACAGCTCTCTGATCATTTCAGGCTCATACTTTAACAAATGCAGCAGTCACAAGATTAACCTGGGACTCCAACCAAGAGTACACATTCAGAGCTATTAACTTTTTAAACAAACAATCCAACCATGCACACCTGAGCAACAGGAAACATGTCAGTCATGTGTTGCAATATTTCTGATTACTTGAGTGGAGGATCTGGACGTTACCAAAATGACAAGTGCCATGTTTTAAGATAGTTTAACAGATCTAGATATCAGGAAATGAAAGCCAAAATTCTGATCCATCTTCTCATTCATTTAAGTGCAAACCCAAAATAAAAAGCCAACAGCTTTGCTGGTCCAATACTTTTGGAGGGGACTGTATCTTTCAGGGTCTCGTCTCGTCGTCTTCTGCTGCTGCTTTATCCGGGACCGGGTTGCGGAGGCAGCAGTCTAAGCATGGAAGCCCAAACTTCCCTCTCCCCAGACACCTCGGTCAGCTCTTCGGGAAGAACACCGAGGCGTTCCCAGGCCAGCCGAGAGACATAGTTCCTGGGTCTTCCCCGGGGCCTCCTCCCGGGGGGACATGCCTGGAACACCTCCCCAGGGAGGCGTCCAGGAGGCATCCGAAAAAGATGCCCGAGCCACCTCAGCTGGTTCCTCTCGATGTGGAGGAGCAGCGGCTCTACTCCGAGCTCCTCCCGAGTGACTGTGCTTCTCACCCTATCTCTAAGGGAGCGCCCAGCTACCCTGCGAAGGAAACTCATTTCGGCCGCTTGTATCCACGATCTTGTTCTTTCGGTCATTACCCAAAGCTCATGACCATAGGGTCTTTCAGGGTTCGGAACATTTTTAAAAGAAGGCCTCTTACTATTTACAACCGGCTGTACTGCATTTATAAAATGAATAATATTAAAGAATATAAATTACATATGGCACATCCAGTGACTATGGCGAGCGATATGATCATAATATAATACGGTGACCAGGAAACCAGAATTTCCTCTGTTATGTGCAATCTCCAGAGCAAATCCATTTCAAAAATATTCTAGTAGTTTCGCTGATCCAATAATTGAATCATTTTGTACTATCGCTTCAGTGTTATGACATATGTCATCTTTGAAATGTCAAACTTCTTCAGTTAACATGATGTACTGTAAATCCATAAATTGGCTTGGACAGATATCACACGGTCAAGTTATCATAGCGTTTATATGCAAATGAAGTGAGTCTCTGAAAGCATTAACAGCTGCTCAAGGTGAACGCAAACAAAGAGTGAGGTCAGATCAGGGTTTGTTTATATATCAAGTGCAAAACAAATGCCGTTACAGGAATTAAATGTACGGAGTGGTCTGTAAAATAATCGATCGCTGATGATAGAACGTTTACTATATTTACGAATTGACAGGAGGCAAAGTTGAGGATGTTAAGGTTTGCGATGGGAGGTTGGACAGGATAAGGAACGAGCAGATCAGAAGGACAGCACATGTGGAGAGTTTGGGAATTAAGCTAAGAGAGATGAGACTGAGATGGTATGGGCACATCCTGAGAAGAGATGCAGAGCATGTGGGAAGGAGAATGTTGAGGATGGAGCTGCCAGGCAAACGAAAACGAGGGAGGCCAAAGAGGAGATACATGGATGTGGTGAGAGAGGACATGAAAGTGGCAGGTGTGGTAGAGAAGGATGCGGAAAACAGGGAGCAATGGAGACGAAAGATCTGCTGTGGTGACCCCTAATTGGGAGCAGCCAAAAGAAGACGATGACTATATTTATGAATTGCATGTGTGCTGTATTGTTCAAGTTATTCATGATTATACATAACCGATATGATTTTGCTATTAAAATGTTCCCAGATATGAATTACAGAAATAAAAATAAAAAAACCACACACGGGGTTGCAAAAGTTGGTATGCAGTAAGGATCATACGCGAACAAGAGCAGCAGGACGATTTATACTTTTAGCAGGATAGGGTGCCACTGCACTTCGCACTCAATGTGCGTGCGCTCCTTAAAGAATTTCCCAACAGGTGGATCGGACGTCGGGGAGCCGTTGACTGGCCACCACGTTCGCCGGATCTCACCCCATGGACTTCTTTTTCTGGGGATGTGTAAAAGATGGGGTTTTCGCACACAAGCCACATTCTGTTGATGCCATGATTCAGTTCATACGGGAGGCTTGGCAGGAAATTGATGCTGATAAAGACCTTTGTGTCAGAGCGTGCATGGATTAGGGATGGCGAAAACTAAAAAAAAATCTTGACCGACCACCGAGCCTCATTAGCCGGTTAAAGTCGGTTAACCTACGAGTTTAAACAGGGATGCAAACGGCGCGCCTTTTTCACGGCTCGTGCAGATCTGATTTTTTTTTTTTGGGGGGGGGGGGGGGGGGCATTGGAGTGTCTGAATAATTTCATCAGAGTAAATTCTGTATTAAAATTACTACATAAGCAAATGCCGTTACAGTCCATGATTCAGCCGTGAAAAGGTCAGCATCTGCGTCTTTAGTTTGTGTGGAGAGATATGATCTTCAATAACATGCATTGTTGGCTACAGACCGAAACATACTTTCAGAATGCACTGGCCAAGGCAGGACTAAACTCCATGTGCCTTCTAATAATAATAATAATAATAATAATAATAATAATAATAATAAAAAGAATAGTAATTTGTAAGCTAAAAAGCCTGTGTCTACACAGACATGACTGAATGGGCGTTTCTGATTTGTCAGCTGTCTTTAACTGGGGCGGGACATGACTGAATGGGTGTTTTTGATTTGTCAGCTGTCATCCTTACACGGCATGGCCCAAGCGTTTACAACACAGAATTCCAGGTTCTCTGCTCCAAAACGATTGATTTTTTTTTTTTTTCACCGACAACCAAAAAAAAATTAACTGGTTGACGTTGATTCGGTCAAACGGTCATCGGTTAACATCCCTAGCATGGATGTCCACACTCGACTAGTGGAGTGTGTGAATGCCGGGGGCAAACAGTTTGAACATTTGAGGGCTTAATAATGTTTGTATAATCAATAAAATAGCGTTTGTGCGAATGTTTTGTTTTTCATTACTGTATACCTACTTTTGCAGCCCCCTGTATATAGACAGAGAATGAAAAAAAGCATAGTGTGTGAGAGAACAAACTCTTCTGCAAGTCTGATGTAAACAAACCGGTTACAAATCATACAGAATGTGGGTGGAGGATCTGGACGTTACCAGAATGACAAGTCCCTGTCAGGATAAGTACTGTGTATTATCTTCACAGGTCTTGTTTTCTTTTTTCAAAATCACTTTCCTTGTTCTTTCAGCCAACCTAAATGACTTAACTTTGGTCACTCTGGAAGAAGGATATTTGTTTGTTGTAATTTTAACTGTAGGTCTTATTAATTTGAGCGTGCTTGAGTTGCATGCGTTTCTTTATTCTGTATGATCATTTCCAGGCGAATTAGCAGTTGAATCTAGTAACACAGTACAAGCCGACATGCTCCTTTCTCACATTTCGCTTTTTATGACCTCATGTCTACCTATCCATCCAAGCTTAACCAGAACTGTTAGAATGCATGACAGTAAGTGTACCAAGTGCGTTTAAAAAGGCACAATAGGATGGGACAAGCTCTGTGCTTGTAATTCAATGTAACAATGCAGAACATTTAGATCAGATCTATTCAGCTTCATTACTACAAAGATAAAAATCCTGCATGACATCTGCGTCAAACTAGAACGGTTTAACAAAAGGCTAATGCTTGGAGTTCAATAACATAAGAGAAGTTATTACAGATATGATCCAGAAAATGTTTTTCCATTTACACTTGTGCAAACATTAGCGAAGAAACACTATTCTGTTGTAGCTACAGGCATCATCTTTCCTTTAAAGTGCCATTCCACCATTGGATGTATTCTTTGGCATAAAATACAATATATTTTATGACAACATGACTAGACAGAGAAATCTTTTAGCTTCAAAATGATATATCGAACATAATTTTTTGACAACGACAAGTATATTAATTTTGCGACCAAAGTCACCTACCCTTTTAATTTCCGCGCGGTAGTGAAACGTGATGTCATCGGCAGGTTCCCCTTCTTGTGTACCACGTGTCGGTCTATTGTTAGACCAGGAAACCCCCAAAGTGAGAGAGTCATTTCTCCTCGTATATGGGGGCCAAAAAAATTGCGAAAAATTTTGAGTTAATCTTTCAGTTAGCTAGATTTATTGGTATTATTTTTATCGCGTTCTATCCGCCATTGCTGATATGCGTCACGTCACGTGGTACACAAGAAGGGGAACCTGCCGATGACATCACGCGCAGAAATTAAAAGGGTAGGTGACTTTGGCCGCAAAATTAATATACTTGTTGTTGTCAAAAAATTGTTTATCATTTTGAAGCTAAAAGATTTCTCTGTCTAGTGATACCATTTATATATGTTGTCAAAATATATTGTATTTTATGCCAAAGAATACATCCAATGGTGGAATGGCACTTTAAGTTAAGTTTCGACAGATGTGTTGAACCGAGCTAATGTTAGCTGAACAATTTGAAAATTAAAAAAAGAGTGATTAACAGACATGTGAGAAAGCAGCTAGGGATTACTTCCAGCTACTGGCCACGTGAGACCATGTCCATGTGTGTACTCACTGTTGACTGACGTGTGAAATCTCCCGTTCGGTCTCTCTCTGCAGGTCTATTAATCTGAGGTGACTCTGGGTGATGAGACTCCACAAACTCCCAGCACTGTCACTGATCTTCTCTGGAAAAACCTGCCAGAAAAAGAGTCATTAGGATACACAATCCATCAGCTTAAGTATTCAAAAGACTCAAATATACCTTTGAAATGTCAGGTCAGAAATGCAAAGCTGTGCTCATATAATAATCTAGTAAAACACACAGTATATGCTCAGGTGATCAGTTTCATAGAACTGAATTACAAGATCCTGATTCACAACCACATGCATCAGGTGTTTGTCGATCCCAAGAACCCAAGCAGAAGGCACAGATTTAAAATTTAAAAGGCTTTTAAAAAAAAGAAACACAATATAATGAGTAATATATTACGTGGGCAATTTTGGCGACAATGGTGTTCCAGCCTACAGATGGAAGTGACAGGCGGCTACAGGCCACGTCAATCTGCACAATCTGCAATCTGTTTCATGTTTTAGCGTTGCTTTAACAAGTGCAAGTGGATTTAAGCAGTTTTTATTGCTCAGATTTGTATACGCAACCAAAACCCCAAGGTCTCTACTAATGCAACAACATCGTGATAACGTTATTTCAAACTGAGAATATCCCTGCAGTAGCTGTTGTATTTGCATTAAATTAAAATCTGTCTGAATATCCTGATCACACAGCATTTGCTTTGTTTATATAAAATGTTGTGATGCCTTATATTTTCATCAAATGCTAATAGTTGATCGTCATTAACAACTTAACCTTGACATTACTTTGATTGGTACAATCCATTATGAATTATTTAAATGAATAAAACCTCCATTTAAAACAAAAACATGACTATAGTGCGAATAATTCAGCCACTCACTAGAATACTTGTGCTTTCAACAAAAGTTTTGTTAAATGCAACAGGAATGTGAAAAGGTCCTAATGACTTCCCATAATCCTAAAAAGCAAACTTGGATGCAAAGTATTGCTCAGATTAAATATGTTACTCAGGTTGTTTGTCCTGAGATCTTGTCATGATGAAGGAAATCCAATCCGTCAATGCTGAGAAGAAGAGCTGCGAGATGTAACGTCCTATTCTGAGCATGTAATTCAGTTTTGTTTGGAAGATGCAAACGAGAATCTTCTTGGCAGTTGAAGTTAATGAAAAGAGAACGTTTTGCTAAATGCAACCGGCCACTTTGCAAACAGGAATACATTTTCACACTCTTATCATGAATTCCTGGCAAATGAAGCTAACGACGGCTCAAGAAAACAACCAACATGCTTTTCCAGCACGGTAAAAGCTGCCACGGAAGACGGCAAGAACAACAGATCTGTTTTGGGAATGAGTTTGAGTGATTCATCATGTGAAAAGGCCTGGAACGGTTTGGGAGAAAGAAAGACAAATGTACGGCCAAATTGCCCTGTGGCTAAATCTACAAGCTGCAGTCTGGATCTGCATCCGACAAAACAAGTGATGGTGAGATAAATGACTAGTCATGTCCACTTAATGCTAAACATGACTTTTTCTGAAATAAATGCTTAGATTTCTGTTCTTATGTTTTTGGCCACACAAAGTACGTACTACATCACTTCTTGCCGGCAAAATACCAGATAGAACCATCTACAGCTTTCCTTTTGGCAGTGTTGATATTTCCTGGAGTGCAACTCATAGAATTTGAAAACTTTAGATGAGGGACGGCATTAAGGTTCGAATTCAGCCCACTAAATGAATTTAAATTCTGTGTCCTAATTTAAAAATCGTCTTGTGGGCTATAACTGAATTGAACAACTCGAAAAAGGACCCACATTCGGACATTACATTATGGGGCATAAATGAGTAGAGCCATAAACTCTAAGCATGCGTGTGGCCTAATGGTTAAAGAATCAGCTTTGGGACCAAAATGTCGCCGGTTCGATTCCCTGGACTAGCAGGAATGGCTGAAGTGTCCTTGAGCAAGACACCCAACCCCTAATGCTTGGTTCACACATTGGCGTTTCAGCCTTGCGTGTGTACGGCGTATTAAGATACGAGACAGTAAGAAAGGAACGTTACAGCATCACCAGCTTACATACAGTAGCTAGTACTCTAGGATGCAGAACACGATCTCCTTGTACGCCAGGGTGCAGTGTATTTTTAAGTCCGCACTTAAATCGTAGCAACTTTGATACGTCATGCGTACGCTGTAAAAAAGAAAGCCAGTGACACCGCAGGAACGTTGCTCGAACACCTATTAACCAGTCCGAACGCTTTAGTTGACATGTGTCTGATGAAGGTGGTGCCAGGGCTGGCTGGGTGGATGCAGCTGATGTCTTCCCTCTTCCCTTGCCCCGTTAGGTCCTGATTTCTTCGCTGGCATGATGCTTTCTTGACTGTGACGAATGACAAAACGCAGCACGAGGCCCCTTTTTATACCCGTGAATACCGCAGGTATGCAGCAGCAACGTCACACGTAAGAACAAAACGCCACGCCACTGAAACAGTTACGCTGAAGCAACGCATCATACGCCTCAGTACGCCATAACTTTACATCCCTTGAACCCCATACACGCCGTGTACATCACAGGACTTTAATTTTGGACAAAACACGCCTCATTTCTTGCCGTTTGACCCACACAGCACTTACATGGCAAGATACGAGACAGTGTACAAGATACGAGTACAAGATACGAGTAGCCCAACTGCTCCAAGTACGTTGTACATCGTTCGGGATAAGAGCATCTGCTAAATGCTTGTAATGTATCATAAGCATGCGAATAATTTATCAGTCCAAGCTGTGGAAAACATCCAGGTTGCCAATACAAAATGTGGAAACGTTCAAGGGAGGTGAATACTTATGCAAACCACTGTATGGTTAAAACCATAATCTGGTAAATGTTGTTTTCTTGGAAGATCCTGAATCATCTTGGTTTGTAGGTGAGGCCCGTTCAGTTCGTTTATGCATGCTGAACGTACGTTTCAGATAAATGCCGGTATGTTTAAGAGGAGTTGTTGATACGTTATTTGTCTACTCCACTGTAACGTGACCAGTTACCCAAAACGAGTTTTACACCACTTTGTTAGACATCTTGAATGTAATTTTGTGCTGAGCTCAAAGTGGAAAGATTTTAAACTCCGTGTGGAAGCCACTTGGTGCACCGATTACTGCATTCATTCACATAGCAGGTGGCTACTTTGGTTAACAGAGGCTTGGACTTGTAGTGACAGCCACTGATGTGCAAAATATTCTTTTTAGATGCTCTATTAAAGATCAATACTAAAAAAGACGATATACTGATACACAACATTAAGTATTGAACTGAATAGAGAAAAAAAAAAAAAAAAAGCAGCACGTGATTTTTCTAAATAGAAAGAAAAACCCCTATCATCTAGTAGAGCCTGAAGAATGAAAATGATTGACTAACAGTTTGGAGATTCCCCAGCAGGGACATGGGTGTGACTCCCTTAGGGGGTTATGGGAAACAGGAGGTTTAAACGTCCAGACATTTAAACCCCCACTGCAAAATTACTTCTAGGGAGAGACACATTACACAACAAACCATGGAAAGAAAGAAAAAAAAAAAAAACCACAGTAAGGAATGCAGACTAAGCAAACACAGGAAGTATTGTGGAGGAGTTGGTGTTTTTAAAAGCAGGATTTCCCCGACTCGTCCTAATCCTGAACAAGTTAAAACATTAATAAAAAAAATGAAATGGAGTAAACGTACTGCATTTCAAGTAATTCCAAAACGAAACCATGACATCAAACTGAAATACGAAAATAACTGATAGAAAGGAGACTGTTCCTTCATGTTCGGTTGTGTAATACAACTTGCGCGTCACCCTATAAGAACAAAATTACCCAAAGAAAACGTCAAGGGTAAACGTATCATTACTAGTTACTGTCAGGATCAATATTTCCTGGTCATAAGAACATTACAGCAAGTCTCCCCACACTCAGGAAGAGGAAAGGAAAAAAAAATAGCTGGAAAAAGATGGAAAGATGAAACACCACAGACAAAACAGACAGGATAGTTACGTTATCTAGCATTTCTACTGCCATTTACTTACAAACTCAAAGGCAGAGCTGCAGGCGCTCATGGTGCAGTAAAGACCGAGTCTGGGGGAGTTTGAGGTTAACGACAGTGTTTAGTATTCTGTCCTGTTGCTGTGGGTGAAAATGTGCCCTCCTTCACAAGTCAACCCTCTGTGTGTGTGTGTGTGTGTGTGTGTGTGTGCGCGCTTGATTGATCATTCTCTATTCACCCCCCCGGGAGAGTTAAAAAGACTAGGGAGACAAGATTAAAAGTTAGTGTTTAAAGTGTGTGTAAGAGACTGTGTGCGTGTGTGTACTCTCAAGTGAGAGGAGCTTTCGACTATATTTACCGTATTTACGTAAGGAACAAATAATATGAATATCGAATTTCACTGCCGGAGAGTCTTCCTCAGGAAAGTCATTAATGCCATTATAATGAGCAGCCTAATTAATGATGACCAACAAAAGGTTTTGACTTTGACCATTCAGACTAAGCAACTCACTCACTCTCCAGAGTACCCACCAAAACAGCACTGTTTACTACAGCAATGCTGTAACGTCAAACCCTCTCGTTCCCACACAAACTTCCCCAAACATGGAAGTGGTCATAAAATCACGGGTGGGCAGAGATTTTATGGGAAAGTTCGCGTTCATGTCCAAAATCTGCTCTTCATGGAGCCAAGGGCCGATTTATTCTTGCAACTACATCGAGACACATTTGTGTCGTGACACAGAGTGTGGCTTTATGGCGAAGTGTGGCACACTGATGAGCTGATGTGTACGGATCTGAAGTCCAAACAGCACCTCAAGTGCATCTATCAAATCAAATGAGGACGGAAGGTGCGTCTGGTTGTGCATCTGGAAACCTAATGAGAACTTGGTGCTGTTAAAAGTTTGAGTAATACCGCTAATATAACACTTTGATTTCTGACGAATGAGAACGAAGTATTGATGTGTCGCAAACTGAAAGACAAAGAGGTGATCAGAGTTCCAGCTACTTTCATTCTCATACACTGGGTACTAAATTCAACTCGCATGTAACTAAGCTGAAAATGTTTCAGTTCATATTACTTAGCTAGCTAAAGAGTTTTTCTGTGAAGAACGTTGGAAACCTGATCTGATTGACTTTAAAACCTAATCGCACCGGATCACTTGCATACAAACCAGAAGCGCATACTATCAATCCGCTCCGTCACTCTGTAGTGAAATGCGAGATTTTAATTTAGCATTTCACTTCCTCTTGTCCAAGTATCATTCATGTCACATGCAAGTATGAAGATGGACATGCATGCAACCACCCACATACGTTCAGAAACACACAGATGGTGAAACCAGACCTAATCAAAACTCTATAACTGAAAACCTTCTGTTTTGCTCTTTAAATGATATTTCGTAACACATTAACAGACCATAAGTACTACTAATCTACACAAGCAGGTATAGAGGTCTATATGAGCATATCAGCCCAAGCCAATCAAACGAACTCGAACTGCCCTATCAGTGATGCAATAGATGGCTCAAGTGTATGCGCACACATCCTTCATGCCTTGCCCTGAAATGAGTCCAAGTCTAAAAGTCGAAAACATGCTGTTTGGAAGTGTAAACAGACGCTTTGTACCAAAGAGGAGTCAATAAAAGCCTGAGGAAAAACTTGTCTGCTAATCGGCGATGCAGTGAAACATACGAGATGGCACTCTAGAGAAAAGCAACACACTCCACTAAAGCCAAAAGCTGACAAAGGAACACTAAAAATAAGACTTTTAACCGTAGGTTACAGATAATTGAGCCAACTTTAAACCTTATTTCATAACACATACAGTATATTTGTGTGTTTGTTGCGTGCTAACATTTTGCCAACTACTGTACTACTTCTTTCGGCTGTTCCCATTAGGGGTTGCCACAGCAGATAATCATGGCCTGCAGATTTGATTTGGCACTTTTTTTTTTTTTTTTAACACACCAGATACCTTTCCTGACGCAACCTTCCTGAATCTATCTGTGCTTGGGACCAGCACCAAGTATGCACCGTATTGCTTGTGCAATCCCAGCGGCTGGGTATTTTCCCTTATCTGCACGTCTTTGAACTATGGGGGGAAACCGGAGCACCCGGAGGAAACCCACACAGACACGGGGAGAACATGCAAACTCTACTCATGCCCCTTTTCCACCAAAGCAGTTCCAGGGCTGGTTCGGGGCCAGTGCTTAGTTTGGAACCGGGTTTTCTGTTTCCACTGACAAAGAACTGGCTCTGGGGCCAGAAAAACCGGTTCCAGGCTAGCACCAACTCTCTGCTGGGCCAGAGGAAAGAACTGCTTATGTCAGCGGGGGGGGCGGAGTTGTTAAGACCAACAACAATAACAAGACCGCAAAAGATCGCCATTTTTAAGCGACGAGAAGCTGCAGCTGTACAAAATGCGAAGTCATCCATTATTATTATTATTATTATTGTTGTTGCTGCTTCCATGTTGTTTTTGCTTCGATATTCGCGCCAAGGTTTATGCAAACATAGCGACATAATGACGTATACAGCGACGTAATGACGTAGCTCCGCGAGCTATGGAAAAGCAAACTGGTTCTCAGCTGGCTCGCAAGTTGAACGAGTTGTGAACCAGCACCAGCACTGGCCCCGAACCAGCCCTGGAACTGATTTGGTGGAAATGGGGTAACAGAAAGGACCCTGTTGGCCATGAGGTTCGAATTCTGGAACCTTCTTGCTGTGAGGAGACAGTGCTAGAGACAGTGCTAACCACTACACCGTCCATGGCGCTAACATTTTGCCAACAATTTGATTGAAATAGCTTATAATTTAAGTTTAAAAAAAAAAAAAAAAAACACCCACCCCACCCATGAACTGGAAATGAATTCAAGCGTTTGAGCTAGAGCCAAAACCAATCTCAAAAGCCTCCTAACATCTAAGTGTGCAGACATGCCAAGGAGTGATATCATCTAGATCATCCAAAACACCATGTACAGCATTTTCACTCTAACTGAAACTTTGCTCGGGAGTATGATCTTGAAATAACGTCTTAGCATAAAGGTAAAGCCGGCAGAATTAGCAATTACACATGCCAGGTGACGTCTTACCTGATCTGGTCCATCGTATATATTCCACAGTGAAGTAAGAAATGAACAGATCAACAGAGAAGAGAAGAGAAGTGCAGGAGAGAAGGAGGAGATGGAGGCTGGGGACAAACAACTCGTTTTTCCAGTCACAATGCTTGTGTAAACATATGAGAGCATTATTATGCACAAGGTGTCAAAGTAACCGTCAAGTTTTAAAGATACTGAAAGCAAATTCATTAAACTAACCTGAACACACCAGAATGCATAAAATGCGAAAATGACAAAAAGTACTATATGAATAAAATAAACTGAAAACACTAAATCCTGAGAGCTATTCTCCTTGAAAATATACCTGTACTGCAATAAAAGTTAAGTAACTCCTCATGCAACTGGATGACTCATTTGTATCTCTTGGCATGCGAGTGAAAAGGATTGGGGGGGGGGACGGGACCCAAAACAGGTGTGTGAGGGTGGGGCACTGTCAGCAATCAGTGCAGCTTTCAGAAAACATGTAGTCTTACCAGCAGGCAAGGGGTGTGTGTATGTGGGAGGGTGACCGTGTGAGCGAAGGGAAAGTGAGAGAAAGTGACTGAATAACAGGAAATAAATGAGAAATCAAAAGACGAGAAAGGGTGAACAGGTAAATATGAGCAATACATTTAAACTGTGGACAAAAGGAGAAGAGTCGGTGCAGTTTTGGAAGCTGACAGATTATGGGATTGTAAAATACACTTTTCCCCCTCTTTAATATTAACTGTAATCCATAAAATGTTCAGCATTCGTATAAGGGTGAGCTGTTAAAAACCCATTAAACCTTCATAATGCAACAATAACCCCATAATTATTGCATTGCAACACTTCCACCTCATACTCAAGACAGACCATTTGCACACATGTGCCATAATTTATGTATGAAAACTTAATTAGCAGAAATGTTATATAAAAACGCACAATTTTATGGTAACTTGCACATTTAGTATGGACATGCTCTCTGCATCATTGCTGAAAATTGAACAGAACTCCATTTCAATATTTTTCCTGGATGCTTTGAAAACCGAATGAGCACATAAGACCTGTATTCTAAGAGTGTATAAAAATATGTAAATGGTGGTTTTAGAGCAAATTCTGATACTGTAAGATTAAAAAAACAAACCCTCCAAAGTTAACCTCTTAATTGAACGGAAACATGTTGTTCATTTACTGAGAACAAAACTGCTCTGCGTAATTTCGTTCCTCACCGCCAACGCGGTTTCCTTCTAAACTCGTGAACTTCTCTTTTTGCTTGTACAAAATTGTTACAATTCTATAAAACTCGTGTGTATTCGGGCAGGATGACGAGCTGTCTATTCTGCCAAGCACTGATGGCGTTGGATGACAGACATGATCAGTGCCCAAATTACTGGCACCTGCATATTTGTGACTGGTATAATATTGCTGGCTAAGCATCATGTTCCTCTGGCGCCGCACGGCCACAGTGAGGAGTGAATCGAGCAGCTGGTATAGCTGCAGAGCTCACTGAGAAGCAGGTAAGCTCCGTACCACCATGCTGGAAGACCGACTAAAGAAGACGGCAGAGGGTATGCGCCAAACGCAAAAGCTGTTAGCAGCAATGCCACAGAGCAATGAAGTGCAGAGCTCAGGGAAGCCTAGTAGCCTAGAGCTTACAGACAGACCCTGAGGTGCGTTCAGTAGCTATGGCTCATTCTCTAAGCTTAAGGCCCACTTTGGCATAGTGTCTGATGATCAGAGTGGAATTGAGGAGTGAGACTCCGCAGCAGTGGTGAATGTGCTGCAGAGTGACTATTAAAGATGCCTTGTAAACCTAGATATCGCTCTACACAGCTAGCAATGCCTGATTCAACTGGGTTATCCCACAACTGTAGTAAAGAACCCTTATGCACACTCAGAAGTGAGAAAAGAGCAGGTCAGATAAGACAAAAGAAAAACTAAGGACAAGATTAATATCGCTGTACGGATCAAACCGAATCGAGCATTTTAAGGTATTCTCTGCTCAGTTCATTAATTCCACAGAGTTAAAGGATTTGTTCAGTTTTCCCAAATGTCCATCCTGATCATGCAGCCACATTTAGCCTTCGACTGTACATGCTGAAACGCTCAGCACTGCTGATTGAGCTCGGTGCATGGCAGTGTTCAATACTGCTTTGGTAACTCATTCAAAACATGGAGTCATTTGTGATCAATTTATGGATACTATGGAGTTGTTGTTGGGTAATCGGATCAACATCAAGTAGTGCTGCACATAGTCGTGATCAATATTGAACAGTCACACCATTCCCACATGGTCGGATCAATATCGAGTTGGATCCCACATAGTTGTGATCAATATTGAGCCGTGACACTATTTCCATCCATCCATCCATCGTCTGTAGCTGCTTATCCTGTACAGGGTCGCAGGCAAGCTGCAGCCTATCCCACCTGACTATGGGCAAGAGGCAGGGTACACCCTGGACAAGTCACCAGGTCATCAACGGGAGACAACCATTCACACTCGCGGTCAATTTAGAGCCACCAACTAGCCTAACCTGCATGTCTTTGAACTGTGGGGGACTGGGAACCAGAGCACCCGGAGGAAACCCACGCAGACACGGGGAGAACATGCAAACGCCACATAGAAAGGCCCTCGTCGGCTGCTGGAACCTTCTTGCCGTGAGGCGACAGTGCTAACCACTACACCACCGTGCTGCCCACACCATTTCCATGAGAATGAATTTTGGGGTTTCTTTTACAATACATCCATACGAATATGACTAATCTTCGAGCAATGCTCAGATCAGATCTCAATGCAATCGCTGTGATTCAAATGGTTTATTGTTAATAACTGCTATGGTATTTAAACCTGTTTAACAGCACTCCATAACAAGCAGCTCACTTTCTCTACACCCAAAACACACCTGACATTAACCCCAGAAGAGTGCGTGTGTGCGAGATTATTTGTTTGAAATCCTTTGGCGCCACCTTGACCACACCATTGAGGTTACAAATCTTTTTATTCCTGAACTCCTCTTGATCCATATCTGAAAAGGATTGCAGAAATCAGTATTCACCTTCAGTAAGCCCCTTTCCCTGGTCAGGGTCACAGCAGCTCTGAAAGCCCATCCCAGGAACAGTGGATATTACATTAACTATAACATAAAATAATAGAAATAGTAACTATCGTCAGTCACGATAAAGATAAAATGGGTAGAGTAGTTGCGACTAACTTACAGTACAGGTTCATGTACATATTCTTAATTATGATGGCATTCTCCATGTCCTGCTCTTGTGAGTCATAATACTGACAATACAGCATTTCCTTTAGGCCAAGTTTACATTAGACCGTATCTGTCTCGTTTTCTTCGCGGATGCACTGTCCGTTTACATTAAAACGCCTGGAAACGGGAATCCGCCAGAGTCCACGTATTCAATCTAGATCGTGTCTGATCCGGTGCTGTGTAAACATTGAGAATACGCGAATACGCTGTGCTGAGCTCTAGCTGGCGTCGTCATTGGACAACGTCACTGTGACATCCACCTTCCTGATTCGCTGGCGTTAGTCATGTGACGCGACTGCTGAAAAACGGCGCGGACTTCCGCCTTGTATCACCTTTCATTAAAGAGTATAAAAGTATGAAAATACTGCAAATACTGATGCAAATACTGCCCATTGTGTAGTTATGATGGTCTTTAGGCTTGCCATCCTTCCACTTGCAAGTGGTAAGTGACTTGCGCACAGCGGCTCAGTCCCGAATCACTGCTCGTGCGCTTCACTCGCGCGCTCTGTGAGCTGCGCAGGGCCGGAGTGCGCACCCGCCAGAGGGCACTCGCTGTTCAGGGCAGAGTGATTTGGAGCGCAGCCGCTGAGGAGGAAGCGATGAGCCGCACTGACACATTTCAACTTGCGTGCCGAATTAGTCATGTGATTAGCATATCCGTGTATTGGAGTTGCTGTGTGCACGCGAATCGTGTATTGGCGTTGCTGTGTGCACGCTAATCGTTTTTGAAAACGTTAATCTGATGATCCGCTGATACGGTCTAATGTAAACCCCACCCTGTGTCAGATATTTGACCTGGTGATGACTCGAGCCATTCCACCAACTAATATCTCCTCAGGCAGACCGGAATATTCATTCACTAATGAAAACCAATCGGCGTTGGGCTTTGATATCTTAGGACAAACTGCATTATAATTGTGCAGTGGTTTAAAAATGGGCCATAAATGTGAGATCATAAAGCATCTTGGTTTACACGTTATTTAGGTTCCAGTAATTTCCAGTTAATCCACCCAATTTGCAAAACTTACAGATTATGTTTTTGGAAATAAATATAAATAACCCAGTTCTTCTAAAATTCATCGCCGAAATTGATACGACATGGGCCTTAATTACCCTGTTGACGTTGCCATACTACAGTTACATACATGCCTGATCGCCATCCAAATCTCAGCTTCATTGCTGGCTTGTGGACTCGTGCTGCAACATTTGAGATTGTTGCGAAGACAAAACAACGCAGCCGAGAGGAATTTGGTCCAAGAGTCACTTCTCCTCCCAAACAAATTCCAGAAAACGCCCTTGTTAACTGTTTCTAGGAGACACAAGATGCCAAAGTCTAGTTAACGATCGTAAATGGCCTCTCCCTACTGAAGGTCAATTATACAGCATACTACTCCATCTTTCCCTACTAATAGCAGTTTTCCTAACCAACTGATTAAATACCTGTACAGCCACTGCAGTGTTACAGTATATAATGTTTTAAGCAAATAACATGTTGTATTAAAATGTCATAGTTGATTGATACACTGACCGATCATACTGTGTAGCCAATAGCCTAGCACCCCTCCTGTTTTCCATCAGTTGGACACGACTAGTCATTTATCTCATCACTTTTGTTATATTCGGCTCCAGACTCCAGCTTGTAGATTTAGCCACAGGACAATTTGGCTACACATTTCTATCTTTCTCTCCCCTAAAGTGTTCCAGGCCTTTCTAATGATGAATCACTCAACTTCATTCCCAAAACAGATCTGTTGTTGCTGTCCTCCGTGGCAGCTTTTACCGAGTTGGAAGAGCACGTTGGTTGTTTGTTGACTTGTCAGATTCAATTGCCAAGAATTCACCAAGGTGGAGCTTGAAAATGTATTCCTGTTTGCAAAAGTGGGTCAGTCGGATTTATCAAATCTTCCCTTTTTACTTCCTGATGTGAAACAAATGGAAAGTTTAGTGGTTGGTTGTATTATTCGCACAATATTTTGCTCAACCCACTGCTAATGGGGTCCAAAATTTATGTTTAAATCCAGCTGTTATTAAAGAACTACAACCCTTGCCAAATTACATCCCTCAAATCATCCTTCCTTAATTATTACATACAGTATATTAGTAACAGTTATTCCACAAAATCGAGTCGTGGATGAGCTGATAGCGGAGTCGGCTATAATCCATGTACGACGAGATTGAGTGGAATAACTTATTCTATCCACATGCACTGGATTTTGAGAAACAGAGCATTTTTATTTTTAGCAAATTCGATAGATAAAACTTTATACAAAACTTCCGACAAAATCATTTCCACTTAGAATGTAAACAAACCGGCAAAATGACGGTAGCAATGTGTGTGTGTGTGTGTGTGTGGGGGGGGGGGAATGCTATAATAATAATTCTTGGGGGTGGGTGGGGGAGATACGTTCTTACCGTCAAACACTTATTCCATATTTTGTTGCTGTTTTGGGTTTTGAGTACAGTTTTTATTTCATCCTTGCTTGTTTCAGCAAAACACACTGCCATTTTGTTTCTCTCTACTCACAGTATATGAGCTGATATCCTAGTAGTAGAGTAGCCAATCAGAGCGCAAGACTGCTCATATCCAGTGACTGGATAGAATAAAAAAAATGTTCGACTCCGAGGATGACAGAGAATAAGACGATATAAACGACTATACTCAGGCCCTGTCCACACGGCAACAGATTCAGGTGACTCCGATACAATTGCTTATAGTTTAGGCCTGGCGTCCACACGGCACCGGCGTTTTGGGTGCCCAAAACGCAATCTTTTTGAGAACGGGTTCCAGAGTGGAAAGATCTGGCAACGCTGCCGTTGTGAAGTCGTCTGGATGAGTAGAACGGATTTGTTTACGATGACGTCACAACCACATGACTGAGTGCTTCACGCCGGGTAGAAGTGTAACGAACTCGATGCGAGTTGTCAACAAATCCTATAACTTGGTTCATGAAACGCACTTACAAAATATTTTCACTGTGAATATTTATTGTGTAATGGTGCAAAGTGAGAGAGAGAGAGAGAGAGAGAGAGAGAGAGAGAGAGAGAGAGAGAGACTCTGCCCATCAATCCCGCCAGCAAAAATAGGGGGAAAAAAAGGAGCGATCTCACCTCTTCAGATGTTGGTTTAAATCCTACAATACATTCCTCAAAAAGGGCGTAGAAGAGCAAATTAATCCATCAACGTGTAGCATTCAATTTATTCTGGACCATTAAAGACGCCGCCTTCCGCGTAGAATCATACGTCATCCTCGCCGCCATATTGGATAGGTCAAAGCGGAGAATAAAGATTCATGTGCTGCGTTTAACTGTACCAACAGGTTTACCGTCCAAACGAGATCACATGTGATTACCTTTCACAGGTGAGACTGGAAAAATACTTTTCATTGTATTTGGTCATTATAATGTAATTTTAAGAACAGATTTTCCTGACTTTGTGGCTAATATGAAGTCTCGCGCATAATAGTTTATGCACATGCGTCCTTACTTCTTCTATTGTTCTGGTGTCTCCGAAGGGACCGTCTTACAGCGCCCCTAGAGGTGTGGCATGTGTATTGCATCGTTTTCAGCAAGCGTTGCGTTGCCATATGGACCTGATATTTTACTGATCGTTGCCCATTTGGACGCGATATATTTTTAAATAACATCTCGTTGCCGTGTGGATGTAGCCTCAGAGACTGAAGTCTGAGGAATGTTATATTTATGTTAAGATTCACTTAATTAATTAACATTTACTGTATTAGCTAACATTACCATCTTTGTTCAATGTAGTATAAGTAATAAATTCGGCTAACAAATGTATTCACTGACAGTTTAAATATTAATCACACCTGCATTGATTGTTTATTCAATTCATGACTACAAAGACGTCCGCATGAACTTCAACTCTGCTCTCAAACTTTGTCAGTGATCAACCTGTTAGCTGTTAAATTATTGTTTGTTGATAATTGTTGACCTAACCTTCATTCTATGGCTGGGATGAACATTTGTTAATACAAGTGTTCATTCTTTGGTTTATTATTTCATCAAAATGTCAGTGAATAGGCCTACATGTGTTAGTTACTTTGCTATTATGGTGTTTTAATGCTCAAATTCATCAAGTCATGCGCTTACTGGAAAACCTTAAAGTGGCATTCCACCATTGGATGTATTTTTTTGGCATAAAATACAATATATTTTATAACATGACTAGACAGAGAAATCTTTTAGCTTCAAAATGATATATCAAACATAATTTGACAACGACAAGTATATTAATTTTGCGACCAAAGTCACCTACCCTTTTAATTTCCGTGTGGTAGTGAAACGTGATGTCATCGGCAGGTTCCCCTTCTTGTGTACCACGTCACGTGTGACGTGGCACAGGTTATCAGCAATGGTGGACAGAACGCGATTTCCACTTGTCGATTGCTGTGCCGATATTCACCATCGACCGTCTCCTTTGGGCATCACTTGCTATTTTCCTTCGCTTCTTTTCCGAAGCTGACAATCGCGTTCTATCCGCCATTGCTGATAATCCGTGCCACGTCACATGTGACATGGTACACAAGAAGGGGAACCTGCCGATGACATCACATTTCACTACCACGCGGAAATTAAAAGGGTAGGTGACTTTGGTCGCAAAATTAATATACTTGTCGTTGTCAAAAAATTGTGTTTGATATATCATTTTGAAGCTAAAAGATTTCTCTGTCTAGTCATGTCATAAACTATATTGTATTTTATGCCAAAAAAATACATCCAATGGTGGAATGGCACTTTAATGTAAAGTGCTACTAATTTACATTACCTGAACTATACAGCTTCTGTGTATTCATAATCACAGAAGTCTCACACATTCTCCAATTGAAGAAAGAAAAAAAATTTTTTAAATGTCCTATGGCATAAACAGAGACTGGTAGTGAAAGTAAAATAAAAAAAGCAAATAAAATCAGCACAAGGATTGAGTGATCATACAAAATAGCCACATCAGAGCCTGGAGGCCAAAGGTCATTTCTCTCTATTGCACTATGAAGTGTGGAAATGTTTCCAGTGGCACGCAGAACACAGATAAAAAGGTCAGAAAAGCTGTAAAACCGTGAAAAAGGAAGGTGTGGCGTTTTGTCCCGAATTTTATTCCTGTGAAGCTATTAGTTGTGACATGTTTAAGTAAAACAAACGACCTCAGGTACACTGATGAAATCTGAAACTCTCATCTCGGTCAATCTATAAGCTATGCTGAAAACAAAATCAAAACAAAACTAGTTTCTTGGCCAACTACATATTTAATTGGATGATTATACAGAAAGGGAGTTTAATGCCTAAGGCATGCCATTAATCTGAAATCTAACTTCTTGTTTAAATAAGGCTAAAATGCAGAACGTGCAAAAAATAAAATAAAAAAAATTAAAAAAAAGATCACTGACAAGTTCTCAGGTGATTCATAGTGAATCTTAGGGTTCGATCTCATGCAATCCCAAATACACATGCAATTATTACTGTGTATTCCCAGAAACAAACTATGACAAGTACACACACACACACAATTATTAAACGATTCTATTTCCAGTACTTAATCCTGATAGATCCTTCTAGTATAAAGGTCACGAAATGTCCGCCTGGCCTATTTTAGCCTTTTGACCTTCATTACCATCATGTACTAAGGAGAGTACACTACAATGACTTCAGCACCTGAGGCAAAAGGTATGATGTAGGTCCTGTAGTAATGGTTAAAATATATAGATTTTTCAAATTAAGATTACAGTTTCATAAGCCTGTCCTTAGTAAAGGAGATAAAATAATGGTTACTCAGATAAAACCTACAAAGAAGCACTGAATGACGTTATTAAATCCATGATTCACACAGACACCAGCATCTATCTGTATGGACAGGCACCTAGACACCATCCGTCTGTGTCTTTTTTTTTTCTTTCCAAAAAAAAAAAAAATTGACACTCCCTCTGACAAGAAATGCCAGAGTGATGTCCCGGGTACCACACCTAAACCACACCCGAAATCCTGCGCGCACACGTCAGGTAAAAACGCACTACTTGGTTTCATGTCTCATCAGGATAATATGCTACAATTGGAGTTCATAATCAACTAGATAGAACTCGATGCCAACGGCGTCCATGGGGATGCCTCCGCCTGGTAGACTACACGCCTTAAGTTGTGATTTGGGGATGGACATTTGACCTCATAGTAATCTTGACCTGTGACCTTTTAACCTCAAAATCTAATCAGTTAATGTTTGTCCCCAAATGCACAAATGGTGAAATTCCTTTCATTAGCCTTTGAGACATCGTGTTCACAAGGTTTCGGGATGGACGGACGCACGTACGCACAGACAACCTGAAAACATAATGTCTCCTGCACCTTAAGGTGGCGGAGGCATAAAAATGGACAGAAAGTGAGATTCAACTTTTCATTAAACAGATCATGTAGAGGTGTGGAATAATTAACTATAGGTCAATATCAGGGCGGCACGGTGGTGTAGTGGTTAGCGCTGTCGCCTCACAGCAAGGAGGTCCGGGTTCGAGCCCCATGGCCGGCGAGGGCCTTTCTGTGCGGAGTTTGCATGTTCTCCCCGTGTCCACGTGGGTTTCCTCCGGGTGCTCCGGTTTCCCCCACAGTCCAAAGGCACGCAGGTTAGGTTAACTGGTGACTAAACTGACCGTAGGTGTGAATGTGAGTGTGAATGGTTGTCTGTGTCTATGTGTCAGCCCTGTGATGACCTGGCGACTTGTCCAGGGTGTACCCCGCCTTTCGCCCGTAGTCAGCTGGGATAGGCTCCAGCTTGCCTGCGACCCTGTAGAACAGGATAAAGTGGCAGAGATAATGAGATGAGATATGAGATGAGGTCAATATCAGAATCAGATATCAGCCACATGTTAAATGGTGTCAGAACAGGATGTTTCAGATTTTAAGGATCTCTTAAAACTAAAACCATTCTCACAGTAACAGGATTTTAAATCCTAATTTAAATCGGTATGACTGACCCACACCTGCAAATGAATAGCTTTAATTTAGGACACACAATCAAGGAAACACGTTCCTCACACTATCAGGATGATTATGCATGAACAATAGTACTTAGTGGTGGTGCGACGAGTTCACTGTGAATCACAAAACAGTATCAGCTAAAAGGCAACATTCTGACAGACGTCAGCCAAAGAAAGTGTAAGCTACTTAATTATCCTGAACACAAAAGCTACAATCTTAGACTCAGTCACATGTGGCTTTTTGCCAGTTTCCAGGATAAGAGAATGAAAAATGTCAGAAAGTGTTTTCCCTGCACATGAGGATCTAATAAGTAAAATGCCACATGCCAAAATGACATGATCATTAACTGATTATTAACATAGGTCTTATGCTCCAACTCTAACTAGAGGTGCATTTCTGCAAGAAAATCTGAAGTGCGATTTCTCAACAGTAGTAGAGTCGGCTACCTGTAACCACACGGCAGAGGCATGGGAATTAAAGCAGTGCACAGAAAACTGTGACATAATTATATGTTGAACATAACTATAAAAGTACATGCATATAGAAAAATGTCAGATATAAGGCCCACTTTAAAACCCAAATGAACATTAGTTAGCAACAGCTAGTTAACTTGTGCGTTACAGAAAGCCATCAACAGCTAACTATCTGGTTTATCATTAGCCGGCTAGTTACGTGAACGGGTCGTTTGCTTATTACAAACCACAATGACACACGTTTGGGATTCATTAACTGAAGCGTACTTTCGTGTCCTAAAGGCTAAATATAAGCAGATATTTACACACACAGACTTAAGCACTTTGCGCTCTATAATGTTTGGTTTAAATGGTTCGGAAAAATCTCCATTCAAGCAGAGACCTCAGGGGCTAGCTAACGAACATTAGCGTGGTTTATACCAAAGATTACAGAGCACTTCAACAGGGGAGCTGGTACCTCATATATTATCTACACACTTACACCTGGGCAACAGCTAGCCAAGAAGTCTGATATGGAGCTCTCTCGGCAGCCATGTTGGATGTTTTTGAACTGTGGCTGTCAGAAACCCAAAGGTCTACGAAGTGTTTCCCCATTTACATCAGAAAAATTATACATCACTGCCACAACTCAAAGCTCAGGATCAGCCTGTATTCATTAGTACATGAACGAAGATCCCGACTTTCAATCTAAAAAGGGCTGATATATGACTAACTATAAAAAAAACACATCAGCACAAAATCCAGGTACACTCACTAGCACAAAACCAACATTAACCACTCATCAGTTTACAGAAGAAAATAAAAAGTACTGTAGTTCTGATCAGTGCCACTTCGCTAGCAAATAAAACAGCTTTACTGCTTACAAGCAACTTAAAAGCTAGTGATGCTACCAACTCTCTACACAAAAGTAGACCTCAATCTTAAATAATAATATAATAAAATAGTAATATCAGGTTAATGAGGGACTCATATAGACCCAAAGTTTTCTTGCTCTCAGCCCTTAAAGGAGAACTGAAGGCAAAGTTCATCATCAAAATTCTCTCATTTTATTAAATTTAGGAATGCATTTTTGATCGCTATTTTGTCACTGCTATAGCAAATTATGAGTGTCTGAAATATGCTGTCGGGGCTTTTCAAAGTGTGGGGTGCGCCTCCCCTAGGGGGCGCCAGAGTTCTTCAGGGGGGGCGCAACGTCAGGAAAAATAAACCAGAATAAGTTACTATTGCGGACATTTAGCGAACTTCAGCTAGCCTTTGCCAGAGACAAAATGGATCGATTTTTAGTACCTAAAGCTACAATGAGTGAGGAGGCAGAGTCTGGGCCAAGCAAAAAAAGAAGGAAGTATGACCACGATTATTTAAAGCTTGGATTTTCATGGACTGGATCTGAAGATGCTCCACTGCCACAGTGTGTTGTCTGCCAAGAGGTGCTAGCTAACGATGCTATGAGATGTTTAAAATGTGTAAAAAAAGATGTTTTTTTAAAAAAAAAAAAAGCTCAGATGTTTAAAATGTGTAAAAAAAAAAAAAAAAGGTTTAAAAAAAACACGTTTAAAATGCATAAAAAAAGATGTTTTAATAAAGCTCATGTGTTTTAAATGTGTAAAAAAGATGTTTTCAAAAAGCACATGTTTAAAATGTGTATAAGAAAAAAAGAATGTGTACAACAACCTTTTTTTTTTTTTTTTAAATACGAATGGAACATTAAGTACAGCAACAACAAAAATTGTGGGGGGGGCGCTGTTGTTTATTTGCTCTCTGGGGGGGGGGGGGGGGGATGACTCTCCCACACTTTGAAAACCCCTGTGCTATGTAAAAAAATCAGTCCATATGTCAAAGCAGTGGCCGTAAACGAGATTCGCGGAGACCTGTACGAGACATCGTAGAACGGAAGTAAAACGTACAGCGGAAATCAGTGACCAACATCTGTTGTCAAAAGACGTATGCGCCTGCTTTCGAATGCTGATGTACAGTAACCAAGCTGGAAGTTTTGTTTGTTTTGATAGCAATCAGGAAAGTTTGAAAAAAGTAGCCAGTAATCATCAATTAAACTTGTTTTTGTGCAATATTTCATTTGGAAAACAGTTTTCAAAATGGCGGCACTGACACCTGGCTAACACTTCACGTTTCGAAGTCTCGCACAAGTCTCGTGAAGATCGCGTGGATAAGCAACGCCTGCCGTGGACCAAACGAACTAAAGTCAACATGGCTAAAAACCGAATAGGCTGATAAGTATAATATTTAATTGCAATTAGTTGCCAATACGAGTCACGATATAAGGTTACGAAAACCTAATTGAATAACACGTTAATTAAGAAATAAACTAAGTTTAAAAGTGACTTCAGTTCTCCTTTAAGTGCACATATGAATAAAACTATAGCCAAAAACTAAGTTTGTATTACAAGTTATTGAATCTTGAAAGAATGTTGTAAATTAGAATGATAAACGTGTGTGTCGGTCTTCGCCATGTACTCTCTTGACATATCAGCTCTGACAACACCTTCATTTTGAGCATACTTCAGTTACAGTACATAAGAAGTGAGAACATGTATTTACTTACTACATTTCACCTGGGTACAAAGCTTGCAACACTGCACCTCTGTCTCTCCTTACATGATTATTAGAAAGGAAATGTGAGCATTCGGATTGCTTTACGATGTACCAGTCAAAAAAGTTTGTACACCCCCATTCATTCATGGGTTTTTCTGTATTTTGACTGTTTTCTATGTTGTAGAACAATACTGAAGATATCAACACTATCAAATAACACGGAACTTATGGAATTGTGGTAAACAAGTGTTAAAAAAGGGTCACATTTTAGATTCTTCAGTGTAGCCACTGTTTACCTTGATGACGCTTTGCACACTATTGGCATTATCTTAACCAGCTTCATGAGGTAGTCACCTGGAATGACTTTCAATTAACAGCCGTGCCTCGTCAAAAGGTAATTAGTGAAATTTCTTGCCTTCTTAAACGTGTACATACATACTGCACATAACATACAGAAATTGCCCTATTCCACAACTGTAATAATCCATATTATGTCAAGAACAGCTCAGCTAAGTAAAGAGAAATGACATCCATTATTAATTAAAAAAAAAAAAGCCACTGACTTCATGGCTTAAAGTAATTAATAAAAATAAAGACACTGAATTAGAAGGCGTGTCCAAACTTTTGACTGGTACTGTATCCATCAGTAAATGTGGTTCTATTCCTCATCAAAAAATCCTGTGTAGGGATTGGTCAAGGATGGCTCATGAGACATAAAATAGTTCCACCATTGATGAAGCAATGTATCTTGTGATGTCAAAAAACCCCATGGATATGGTGCGAGTCAGTCATGGTATATCCCGGATATACCACGAACCGACGTCACAATTTCAAGCCATGCTGCCGACTCGACTCACAGCTGTGGCTCCGCGAGCATTTCTGTGTGTGTAGATCTACAGATCATGATCATACCTACAGTAGCAAGGCGGAGTTAGACCTCTATTTTTCAGGTTTATTTCTAATTCTTTGTAGTTAACACTTAGTTTGGCATTTTTTGATGAGGGATATAAATCTAATATACCATGCACTGACAGGCACTGGGAATTATGGATGCTCTTTGGTGACTGGCATAGTACGATTTTCTTCAGGGTTGCGCCCCTCACAAAATAGTACTATAACCAGTCACCTCAGAAAATCCATAATTTCAACCAGAGCCTCTCAGTGCATGGTATATTTGATTATATGAACAATGGGTCACAATAAAAACCAGATAGTCAGCGACGCAGCAGCTCACATGGCTGTACCATGAGAAACCAGACTCGTTTATAGTTAGCGAAGCTGCTCTTCATAAGAACAATTACAACAAATTGATCTTCCAAACAAAAATCAAAATCCAGTAAAAACTCAGGGAGGAGTAGCAATTTTTGTGAATTGTGGACAGACAGACGGACAACGGATGCCACATGAATAAAGATATTTTGCACCTTCAATCGTTAAACATTTTGTGAAACTCAAAAGGTCAAAATTAAGTAAATTAAAGTCAATTTCATTTCCAGGTTGTAACGCTACCAAATGTGGACAAGTTGAAGGGAGCAAATACTTATGCAAGGGACCATAAATTAAAAAAAATATTCATTTAAAAAAAACAAGAAAACAATTTGCATGAGAAGAATTCGATTCTGTATAAAATTAGTGTCTAAAAGAGATCAAGTTGTCTATACAAGTACGATTACCATCTTTCATCGCAGAAAACGGTCATTCATTTGCAAATTGACTGACGGTTAACTATTTTGTAAAAATAATTCCAGTCATGATCAGAACATCTGTAAATCTCTGAACGGCTACCGAAAGAGCCCGTGCTCCACCTGCGCTTGGCTACTGTTGCTATACAGACCTGAAAAATGGAGTTCAGTGACTGAGAAGTGTGGATTGTTTCAGACTCCGCCCTCTTGGTTGTGTTTGGATATGAGGTTTGTGTTCAGCTGACGAGTGGTGAAAATCATAGAAGACACCTTGCCTCTGCTTCACATTCAGGATATAGTGATGACAAACGCTGGTACGCCTTCTAAAGGACAATAGCAACGGTTACTAAGCAGTGCTTGAAGAACCAATAACATAAGGCGGGGCTTCACATCAATTGTATAGAATTATGAGATGCAACAATAGTGTAAACACACTAGTTTTGTTTTTTTAATACAACCACCGTCATGAATGCACTGTGGAAAGCACATAAACAGGGATGAAAACCAAGGAGGATGTAAAAAGCAGGTGGGGTAAAAAGCAGCGATGGATCGGCACGCCACGCATTCCCTCTTAGGGTGGAACACGTGTCAGAGAAGCCTGGCATTTACTTGAGATACAAACACGTCTGTCTATATTCGCATCCTAAATAAGTCGGCGCAGCAAGGGTGAATGGGTGGTGTCAGGGAAAAACACCGTGTTTGTCACAAAGCATGAGACAAAACATAGCCGTCACCTGCAGGTACATACGTAGCAGTGT
This sequence comes from Neoarius graeffei, assembly GCF_027579695.1. Lineage (NCBI taxonomy): Eukaryota > Metazoa > Chordata > Actinopteri > Siluriformes > Ariidae > Neoarius > Neoarius graeffei. The sequence goes on from NC_083580.1 coordinate 15,727,787, forward strand.
TTAAGTCAATTAGCGAAATACTTTCCATTCCTTACTGTTAAAAGAACATTTTTCTCAAAAGGAGTGAAAAGAATACTTCCCTCTCGTACTTTTGCTAATCCAGTTACTATCTACTATACATTTTCCATTCTGCACTTGGTTTTCTTCACCATGTAAATCTTCACAGGGCTCGACAAATCACCAGGCAAGCGTGCTGTCCAGTCCCATGGTTCGTTATACCCAGAAACCACAGTGGTGTGAAAAAAGAGCCACCTTAAAGTGCCATTCCACCACTGGATGTATTCTTTGGCATAAAATACAATATATTTTATGACATGACTAGACAGAGAAATCTTTTAGCTTCAAAATGATACATCAAACACAATTTGACAACGACAAGTATATTAATTTTGCGACCAAAGTCACCTACCCTTTTAATTTCCGCGCGGTAGTGAAACGTGAGGTCATCGGCAGGTTCCCCTTCTTGTGTACCACATCACGTGTGACGTGGCACAGATTATCAGCAATGGCGGATAGAACGCGATTGTCAGCTTCGGAAAAGAAGCAAAGCAAAATAGCAAGTGATGCCCAAAGGAGACGGTCAATGGTGAATATCGGCACAGCAATCGACAAGTGGAAATCGCGTTCTATCCGCCATTGCTGATAACCTGTGCCATGTCACACGTGACGTAGTACACAAGAAGGGGAACCTGCCGATGACATCACGTTTCACTACCGCGCGGAAATTAAAAGGGTAGGTGACTTTGGTCGCAAAATTAACATACTTGTCGTTGTCAAAAAATTATGTTTGATATATCATTTTGAAGCTAAAAGATTTCTCTGTCTAGTCATGTTGCCATAAAATATATTGTATTTTATGCCAAAAAAATACATCCAATGGTGGAATGGCACTTTAATATAATTACATACGACAAGATGGTTTGCTTGCTTAAGCGCCAAGGATGATTGAAACTACTCGGTGTGAATAGGATTAGATATTATATGCACGTCCCTGTACCGTATATGACCACTTTAATATAAATCACCATTGCCACTTTAATATAAAAACCCTGCTCATTGATGCAGTTATCCAATCAAAATCAATACATCTACAGTGCAATGCTTTGGGTATTTACATGCACATGTCCGCAGAGTTCACACAGAATGGTGCGAAAAACAAACCATCCAGTCAGCAGGTGAGCAGGTTCTGCAGGTGGAAACACTTTGTTGATGAGACAAGAGACAGGACAGGCGAGAATGGACAGGCTGGTTCTGCAGAAGGCTATGGGAACTCAAATCACTCTTTGCAACCGTGTTGAGAAGAAAAGCATATCAGAATGCACAACATGTTGAACCTTGAGATGGATGAGCTACAACAGCAGAAGGCGGAATCGTGCTCCACTACTGTCAACAAAAGAACAGGAACCTGAGGCGACAGTGGGCACAGGCTCACCGAAACTGGACAGATGAAGATTGGAAAAAGTTTCGTTTTTAATCGTCAGTGAAAAATTATGCATTATCTTACAGGCTTTTAGCAGATGCTGTTATCCAGAACGACGTACAACAAGGGGGTATATGACACCGTGCTCCTGGAGTAGAAGAGGGTCAGGAGTCTTGCTCGAGTGCCCACAAGTGGTAGCTTGTCAGTCAGTGCTGGAACTTGAACCCATGATCTTCAGATCAGTAATACAGAGTCTTAACTGTTGAGCCACATATTATACTGATAGGTCATTACAGCCCTAACCAGTTTGGTTCTTGGAGCATTTAAAGACAATCAAACAAAATAAAACTGTCATCTGAGTTCTTGAACGTCTACATGTGTTGTCACTACCAACCTGTTCCCGGTCTCTATGGTGTCACTGAGGAATAATAATAATAGTGCATTGTCTTTTGATGGAAGGAGAGGGAGTGTATACTGCATCATAAGATTCGATGTGACCAAGCAAGTCATGAACGTTTCCTTTCCACATTCTGTTCCTCTGACTTCTCATAGCAATTTATTAGCAGCAAAAGTATGAGGGTGGGATCAGCGAACCCTACAGCACAAAAATACATATCTGAGACATCTAGGAGATGAAATAGTGGAAAATAAATTCAGACAATGTAAGGTGTGTGTGTGTGTGTGTGTGTGTGTAGGTGCTGCAATTCAATCTGCCAGGTACAGTAGGTATGATGTGAATGGATGACTTGTTATGGAACAGCCAGCTCATGTCTGAGGAACTTATCCCTACTAAGGTCTATAATATGGAGTTAAAAGGGAAGATTAGCACACCGTGACTAATCACACTTTGTGATCCTTTAAATGGAGTGAATCACAGACCAGAAACCTTTTTTGCTTTTTTTAAAATCCATTACCTTTTTGTAATCTTTCATTCTGGATGTCCTTTACATGAGTCCGTGTTTAACACCAAATTACAACACAAATGGTGACTGCGCCTTGAAAAATGGCTCAAAATACAAGACGAACACTAACATTACAGGCATTTAGCAGACGCTTTTATCCAGAGCAACATACAACATACCCAGAGCAGCCTGGGGAGCAGTTGGGGGGTTAGGTGCCTTGCTCAAGGGCACTCCAGCCATTCCTGCTGGTCCAGGGAATCAAACCAGCAACCTTTTGGGTTCTTCTCTAACAGTCAGGATATGGCGTCCCCAAAACAATTTGGCTAAATGCAATTCAAGTGTACTTTAAGTGTTGCCTGGTTTAAGCAAAATTTCCATTTCCTATAAGCCACAAAAAAGTGCGCATTTCTGATCTAGAGTATCTACATTATGCCTTTTTTAAGCATCACCTTAGAAACTATCATTTATGGAAATCAAATATATCAACCACACGAACACATCCCCTTCCTTTCCTGATAATGATTATATTTAATTATAATTATTTGCCTTAAGGCGGCACGGTGGTGTAGTGGTTAGCGCTGTCGCCTCACAGCAAGAAGGTCCGGGTTCGAGCCCCGTGGCTGGCGAGGGCCTTTCTGTGTGGAGTCTGCATGTTCTCCCCGTGTCCGCATGGGTTTCCTCCGGGTGCTCCGGTTTCCCCCACAGTCCAAAGACATGCAGGTTAGGTTAACTGGTGTCTCTAAATTGACCGTAGGTGTGAATGGTTGTCTATGTGTCAGCCCTGTGATGACCTGGCGACTTGTCCAGGGTGTACCCCGCCTTTCGCCCGTAGTCAGCTGGGATAGGCTCCAGCTTGCCTGTGACCCTGTAGAACAAGATAAAGCAGCTAGAGATAATGAGATGAGATTTGCCTTAAAACAAGCCCTTTTTTGTCAGCAGACTATTTTTTTTTGTGTGTGCGCGCACGCGCTAGTTTAAAAAAAAAAAGCCACAAGCAGACTTGCTTTTTCCACCAAAACTAGCCCAATTTCCCATAAAAACACAGTCATGGCAACCCTGATATCTCCAGAAAAATTTGCAGTTATCAGCTTGTGCTATGATTTCTAACAAACTGTCTTACTATGACTAAAGTAAACAGATTTAATCATTAAACACGCTATTTGAACAACTTTACTGTCATACATAAGCCAACAGACGACCACGTTTAGCTCAAATCACTCTGATCAGCAGGAGAGAAGATCGCTGCAGCATTAAAATCAAGCTTAAACCTTGCGTTCTCCTGACAAGGTGAAACATTAGACGGTTGAACCCAGTGTCCCAACCACAGCCTACAATCATCGGTGTAAAGAATAAAATCCGATCCTAATTTGATCTGCACTCCGAAAAACGATTCTTAACGAACCAGAAGAATTAAAAAAAACCTACACTCGCACACATTCTTCTAGATTCATACACAGATAAAGTTATGTCACTAAAAATATAAAAAGACGACTCTTGGATGCATTTTGGGACATCATAATGATGCCTTTAATAAGCTACTAACCACAACCCAATGCGAACCAGATACACCAACACACGCACACCCAAGAAGGCATGATATGCAGTTGAAGACTGAAAAGACAGATTATTCTCTTAAGGTGTGGTTATAGGATGCAAAGACATTTAAAACTATTTTTATTCCATCAGTTTGAAAAGAACAGATTACCGACTGAAAGCATGAACAATGACAGTCAGTATCAGGCGTTAGTCATTAACATGAAACAATTGAAAACCTCACTAATTGGAGCATGCATTTATATACACACATTATAAAAAGCATATTTAAGTTACTGTGTCATGGAAGCAATTAAGCAAGCAATGAATCGTGAGGATTTCTCAAAGAGCTGATACTGGAGTATTTTTTTTAAGAAGAAAATGTCATGTTAGTGTGTGAGACAAAAACTCAGTTCTTGGATGTGAAGTATTGATCATATCTCTCTAAGACTGAATGAACTGATCAAACATTACCAGCTCATGGTGACATCACATCTCTTGCATGAACTTCCAAATCAAGATGGATCATAAAATTGTGTCAGGAGATACGACTTGAACTCTTTAAAAAGTTGGACAGCAGTTAGTAACGTGGCAATATATTCCTGAAGACAGCGAAGTGGGTTTTCCTCTTAAAACAACACTATAAGGAGGAGTGTGTTAAAGTGCATGTTAAAGTGTGTCCAGCCTGCTCCTGTACTACAAACTCTCTAACACACACACACACACACACACACTCCTAGCTAGTGTGTTAATGAGTTAAATCTGGTGTGTTAAAGCAGGAACAAGTTAAAATGGGAGGAAAAAAAAAGAATCACTAACAAAAACACAATAATAGACTATTAACTTGTACAACCTCATGAAGGGTGTGTTAATGGGAAGGAGTTGAATCAGGTGAGTAGGAAGAAGTACAGGAAAACAGCCACACACTCTTTAAACACACACACACAGGTTAAAAGCACAACACAGTACAAAATACTGAGTTCAGCAAAAACCAAACATTTACATTAGCTACATGATGCTAGCCGAGTGGCTACAAACTTCATCTCAGTGCTAACACGGCTATCTTTAAATATAGAAAAAACCAATTAAAGTAATTTTTTCTCGTCGTATTAGCACTTTGTCAATTTATCAGAAGTCGGTGAGTGTTTTAGAGTGTGAAAGGAAAGCAGTGAGTGTTTTAGAGTGTGAAAGGAAAGCAGTGAGTGAGTGAGTGCGCTACCTTTATAAATCTGCGGCGTGCCTGAGGAAACCGCTGCAGCAGCGCGCGCGCACTCCGTCCTGTCTCTGCTTGACTGACACTTGCTTGGCGCGCGCACCATCAAGAATTAATGCGCGCGGGCGCAGGAACACCTGACGCACTGCGTCATACGTCATGGTGACGCTGCTTCCGGCTGCGGGCGATAGTTTTCCTCAGGGCTGGTGGACTTGTTTCTCAGAGCTCGCGCGCTGTTATTCATCCCCTTATTTGGAGAAAAGGAGATTCGGGTATTCCAAAAAACATTTAAGGAATGTGGCGCGCGTGTGTGTACAGCCTGAACCCCAACAAACTACACACACACACCGTTTTATCCCACGCTAACACAGTCCTCAACATACCAGCACTTCTTTCACACATGAACAGCATCCCCCCCACACACACACACTACTGAATACATATACACCTCTCTCTCTCACACACACACTACTGAATACATATACACCTCTCTCACACACACACTACTGAATACATATACACCTCTCTCTCTCACACACACTACTGAATACATATACACCTCTCTCTCACACACACACTACTGAATACATATACACTTCTCTCTCACACACACACTACTGAATACATATACACCTCTCTCTCACACACACACTACTGAATACATATACACCTCTCTCACACACACACTACTGAATACATATACACCTCTCTCTCTCACACACACTACTGAATACATATACACCTCTCTCTCACACACACACTACTGAATACATATACACTTCTCTCTCACACACACACTACTGAATACATATACACCTCTCTCTCTCACACACTACTGAATACATATACACCTCTCTCTCACACACACACACTACTGAATACATATACACCTCTCTCACACACACTACTGAATACATATACACCTCTCTCACACACACTACTGAATACATATACACCTCTCTCACACACACTACTGAATACATATACACCTCTCTCACACACACACTACTGAATACATATACACCTCTCTCTCTCTCTCTCACACACACACACACACACACACTACTGAATACATATACACCTCTCTCTCTCACACACACACTACTGAATACATATACACCTCTCTCTCTCTCTCTCACACACACACACTACTGAATACATATACACCTCTCTCACACACACACTACTGAATACATATACACCTCTCTCACACACACTACTGAATACATATACACCTCTCTCTCTCACACACACTACTGAATACATATACACCTCTCTCTCACACACACACACTACTGAATACATATACTGTACACCTCTCTCTCTCTCTCACACACACACACACACACACACTACTGAATACATATACACCTCTCTCTCTCACACACTACTGAATACATATATACCTCTCTCTCTCACACACACTACTGAATACATATACACAGGGTGCGATTTGTCAAAAAACCAGAAGGGGGGATGGGTTTTTTTTAACCATGAAACGTCACAAAATTAAGGTAACAATAGGCTAACAGCTCAATAACATCCGATGATATCAAATGAATAACACTAAATGAAAACGAACACTAAACCAGAGATAGTAAATTCATCTTCCTATCTCTCTGACTAAATACACGAACACTAACACACAACAAAGTTCACATTGCTTGTCGCGTTGCTGTGATGTTTCTCTCCCTCCGGATTAAATGGACAGTGACTCGAAAATCACTAAAATACATGAATACTAAATGAACAGTTTGTTCTGATGGCACAGTTCATGTGGCCTTTTCTGCTTTCCAGTCGGTGCGCTATCCGCCGCGTTTCGCCCTTCTTTAATCCACATTTCTGCGAATTTCTCAGCAGGGAAGGAACGCACGTCTGGCCCATTGACAGCGAGGAAAAGAAGGCTGTTAGCCCAAGAGCATTAGCTCAAAATTGAGTCCAACCCGGAACAAATTAGTAACAAGCTGAATTTTTCAGAATATGTTCAGAATACCCTTAGGAATAACATACTAAAAGTCCCCGGGAATCCACCTTGTGCTCTCTGAGAAATTCAAGATGGCGTCCAAAATGGCCGCCGATTGGAGATTTTTCAATATCTCAGGGATAAAACATAATATAAATGCAATTAAAATGTTAAATTATATGTTCTCTCATACAAGCAATGCAAATTCACCATTGTCACACTGTTAAAATTAAAATTAACCAAGATTACAAGGTCATTAATGTGGAAATTACATGGAATTTGATGGTTGACATGATTGACAGATTAGCTTAGTAGGCTACCTACATACATGAACATAATGTAAGACAACAATTAGACATCAATTTCCTTAATATTTAGTGCATCTTTAAGCTTTGATAAAATAATAAAGGGAAATTAAATTTGAGAACTCTATCTTCTAAAACTATGGCAAGCTGTTTCAGTACACTTCTTCAACATTCCGGCGACTTTCATGACAAAAAGGTCTGCCTCAATAAAAGCTCTTGCTTATAAACAATGAGTAGACTTAAACACTTCTCAGTGCCTCAGTTGTAATGCTTGGACCTTTGTTGTACCATCAATGAAGTAGGGAATTTATTCAAGCTTGTTTAAGGGTGGAAAAAAATTAATCTTTGAGTTTCTAGCGCCAGTCTTTACTACTAGCAATGCCAGTGTGTTCGGACAAAAAAATGACTAAACTCAGCATGACCTTTTAAAAATGACTGAACTCAGCATGACCTTTTAACATGCCATTTTTCATTTTACACCACCAATTTACTTTAATTAATATTAATGAAAATAAGTGCTCCAACCCCTAGTAATTGTGTTTGTTGTTTTGTGAACAGAATAGGATGATACAGAGTGAATGAGTAACCAATGGAGCCACACTATACACAAATATACTGTTATAATAATGTGTACATTGTTATTATATAATGTTAATACACAATGTAATTAATACACACATGTTGGAATTTACTCTCCTACCCTACAAAACATATATTCTGACCTTTTAATTGCATTAATATTTTGTTTTGGGCCTGAGATATGGGCAGATCTCCATTTGGTGGCCATTTTGGACGCCATCTTGAATTTCTCAGAGAGCACAAGGGGGATTTCCGGGGACTTTTAGTATGTTATTCCTAAAGGTCTTCTGAACATATTCTGAAATTTTCAGCTTGTTACTAATTTGTTCCGGGTATAACCCTATTACTCCTGGGCTATACATTCATTCTGTTGCGCTCATCAGTAAAGCCTAGGTCACAACCGGCCGTACATGCTCCTACGGTCGGTCTATGTGCAAAAACCGCAAGAAACGCACGGAGGGCGCGCGTGTGACATGCTGATTTTCGAGCCGTAGACTGGCCGCAGACCGGCCGCAGAGGTTCTTTGTCATGTCAAACAAACTCTACGGGCGCTTACGTTTTTTTCAGGTTGCAAGACAAACTTACGGCCAACGTGCGTCTTTCTCCACGAACAAAAAAAAAAAACGCAGCAATTTGGGAAACGCCAAAAATCACACAGCCAAAAAATCGTACGTCCGGTTGTGACCTAGGCTTAAGGATGTGATTCATGGTGCTAAATCCACGTTCACACTCTGCTGTTGAGACGGGAAGCGTGGAGACAACAGAAAGCAAGTTGAGGAGATTTTCTCCTTGGACTCCGTTGAACTTGTACTGTCGAAATTCTTTCAGCAGCAGAGCGGTGTCAGAGACCTCAGCTGCCAGGGTTTTTTGAATTCTGACAAGTTTGTCTTCCCCAAACAGAAAGCGCTTGCCTTCATCCTTCGGACAGCTTAAGGGGCACAGCGCAGCACATGCAGCAAGCACACCGTTGTTGTCCAGCCTGCGCTCCACGGATATTGTTATTATCTACAATGTATCTATTTGCTGGGGACGTTCGTGAACATCAAAGCTGCCACTTCGGGTCATTTTGAAAGTGAGTGCAATGTAGACCATAGAAAACTGTGTCACAACATGCCTGTCATGTCAACTTTTTTTTTTTGGTTTGTTTGTTTTATTGACGGGGTTGTCCCCGAGGATTTTTTTTTCAGCAGAGATAAAAACCAGAGGGGTGGATGATCCCCACCATCCCCCCCAGCAAATCGCACCCAGCATATACACCTCTCTCACACACACTACTGAATACATATACACCTCTCTCTCTCACATACACACTACTGAATAAACCTCTCTCTCTCACATACACACTACTGAATACACCTCTCTCTCTCACACACACACACACTACTGAATACACCTCTTTCTTTCACATACACACTACTGAATACACCTCTCTCTCTCACATACACACTACTGAATACACCTCTCTCTCTGACATACACACTACTGAATACACCTCTCTCTCTCACATACACACTACTGAATACACCTCTCTCTCACATACACACTACTGAATAAACCTCTCTCTCACATACACACTACTGAATACACCTCTCTCTCTCACATACACACTACTGAATACACCTCTCTCTCACACACACTACTGAATACACCTCTCTCACACACACACTACTGAATACACCTCTCTCTCTCACATACACACTACTGAATACACCTCTCTCACACATACACTACTGAATACACCTCTCTCTCTCACACACACTACTGAATACACCTCTCTCTCACACACACACACACTACTGAATACACCTCTCTCTCACACACACTACTGAATACACCTCTCTCACACATACACTACTGAATACACCTCTCTCTCTCACACACACTACTGAATACACCTCTCTCTCACACACACACACACTACTGAATACATATACACCTCTCTCTCACACACACTACTGAATACACCTCTCTCTCACATACACACGACTGAATACACCTCTCTCTCTCTCTCTCTCTCTCTCTCACACACATACACACTACTGAATACACCTCTCTCTCTCTCTCACATACACACTACTGAATACACCTCTCTCTCTCTCACATACACACTACTGAATACACCTCTCTCTCACACACACTACTGAATACACCTCTCTCACACACACACTACTGAATACACCTCTCTCTCACACACACTACTGAATACACCTCTCTCTCACACACACACTACTGAATACACCTCTCTCTCTCACACACACTATTGAATACACCTCTCTCTCTCACACACACACTATTGAATACACCTCTCTCTCACACACAGTAGTGAATGCATATACACCTCTCTCTCTCACATACACACTACTGAATACATATACACCTCTCTCTCTCTCTCACA